>NC_089257.1:52050831-53339365 GCF_963930625.1 Muntiacus reevesi
AAAAGGAAACTACCTAAATATGATAAAGACCATTTATACAAAACTTAACAGTGAACACATTGAATAGTGAAATGTCAAAGACATGGCATTAGGAACAAGTCAGAAAGGGTAGCTATCACCACCATTATAAGTGTTTTGGATATACAAGCTAATGTAATAAGATAAGGAAATAGATTTTCAGGTTGAACATTATGGCTCACTAAATGTTGAAGCAAATCTTCTTGGCCTGCAAACTTTAAAAATCTGTATAAACTTTAAAAAACACATATTTTTTTGTATTGTATGGCTTAACTGGAAAGGAATGAAATCCTACTGATGCCAAGAACAACAAGGAAGTGTAAATCCAGTAAAATAAGTGTTAATTTCTAAACAGTAATTAGCCTGAGGTTTAATGGCTGACACTTACAGGGTCAAGAGAGAAAGCCTGAAGCCTGAAAGGAAGGGGAATTGGATCAGATACTCCTGAGTAACACCAGGGTCTCTGAAGTGTAACACTCTCAGTGGGTGAAAGAGAAAATCTTGTCCCACAGAGAGGGTAAGTAAGGATAAATGTCTATCTCAGTCTTGGACGTGAATAGGACACAAGAAAGAAGTCTGCACTGATAATTCCTTATCATCAAATGTCTGTACTCAAACAAATTTTGGACTAGAATTCACAGTACTTATGTGGGTTTAAATGCCCCAAGCTGAAAATGTAGTTAAAACTTGTTCCAAGTTATTAGTGCTTCCCAAGGCAGGAGCAAACATACGCCTCTTTAAAAGGATGAACCTTAAACCCAGGCTACAAAAAAATTCCCAGAGATAAAATTCCAAAGTAAATGAGCTCAAGATCAGAAATCACCAAACACATGAAAGTAAGCCAGTATGACAGCATCAGCCAAAACAATAAACTACAGATTTATCCCACAAATGCTATAGATATTAGCAATTGATCAGTTACAGAATATAAAATACATTTAATATGTCAAAAGTCTTAAGACTATTGAAAGGATGATAAAAGCACAAGTAACTATCAAAATTGGACAAGCAAACTATGAGAGAGAACTAAATAGAACTTCTAGAAATGGGGGAAAAATGGAATAATGTAATTAGAAACTTCAGTGGATTAGACACAGCTGATTAGGAATTGATGAGCTGGAATATGGCACTGAAGAAATTACCCAGAATGCAATGTGAGAAAGACAATGGAGTGGAAAATGAGAATAAAAAACAGAGATTAAGAAAACCCAACACATGGGTAATTGGAATTCTAGCAGGAGAAAACAAAGAGAATGGTGTATGGATAATAATTAAAGACATAATGAATTAAAAATTTCAGAACTGATGGGAGATATGAAGTCTAGATTCAGGAATCTCAGGGTATCCGAAACAGGACAAGTAATCAGAAGTCTTCATAATGAAACCTAAGAACACTGAAGGCAAAGAAAAGATCAAAAGCAAAGAGAAAAAAATAGATTACCTATAACAACAGACTGAAAGCTGTCTTTTATCAGGAACAATAAAATCCCAAGGCTATTGGAATGAAAATTTCAAAGTGCAGAAAAATATTGTTAACTTTCAGGTTTAAATCCAGAAAAAAAAAAAAAACTTTAAAAAACGGGGAGAAAATTAAGGCATTTTAAACAAACATGAAGTGAGAGGGTTACCACCAACACACCCTTACTAAAAGGAATTTCTAAAGAGTATTCTCCACAAACAAGGAAAATGAACCCCCAGAAAAGATATGAAATGCAACAAAAAATAAAGATACAATAGAATCAGAATCCCAGACAACTATAGCACTTAAGTCAGTAAGAGTGATTAGAGTTAGTGTGCTGAGGTCCTTGTATTAGTACATGGATAAAGAGACTAATTAGCATAAGACTGTAAGTTAAATACACGTGATAAAATTTCTAAGGAAACCACTAAAATAATAAGACAGAGCATATAACCTCCCTACTTTTAATAAGGAGAAAATGAAATGAGAGGGAATAGAAAACCTTAATCTAAGAGACAAGGGTGAAAGGGGGACTTAAAGAATCAGAAAAATAGAGTAACAAAAAGTTCAAAGTAAGCTGATACAAGTGAATCCAAGTATATTTGTAAACCCAATCAATGTAAATTGGCTTTATCCTTTTAAAAGATTGTCAGACTAGATAACAAAAAATCTTTCTATATGCTGTTTACTAGACATAGTCTTTAATATATAAGGATACAGAGGGGTTGAAAGAAAAAAATGGAGATAATCATATCTACTAGACAATACTAATTAAAAGAAAGCTGGGGTAACTATTTTAATATGAAATAGACTAAGGAGAAAAGCATTGTTGTGGAGAGCCTCTACATTATTAATGAGACTAACATTACTAGGAAATAAGGACATTTTAAACCTAAAACACTTTTATGCATTTAATGTTACTATATAAAAATTTTAAATGTCGGTCAGAATTACAAGAATTGACAAATCTGCCATTAACATATTTCTTTTAATAACACGTTAAGAAAAAGTTCAAAAACTAGAGAAGAGCTAGGCAATCTAAATGACCAACAACACCTCCAAATGAATATTCTTATTCTTTTCAACTGCATGGAACACTTATAAAATTTGACTCTGTCCATAAAGCCTGAACAAGTTATACAGACCAAATTCTTTGACCATGATACAGTAAAACAAAAACTTTTTTAAACTAACCCTCTCCATGTTTTTGGAAACAAAAATATGATAATTTAGGAATTGTTCATACTGGAAGGAGGAGTTTACGTATTCTAATTCCTTGAAGGGTGGTTACATTAATATAGTGTGATATATGTGGCGACGGTGTTTGTTAGGATATTTAACAATTCTAACAATTCTGAATGACAACCATTCAGAATACTTGAGTTTATTCTGCCCTGTTTTGGTATTTGAGAACTTTTTGAATACTGTTTCATTGTTTTCTGTAAATAACCTCTGCAAAAGCCTATTTGGATGCTAACTTCAAAAACAACGGAAAGATTTACAATGTAATCCTACCTGAGAAAATTTTCTAAATAGCATCCTATTTCAAAATCATGCCTACTACTTTATGACAAGTTAAACTAATGATGAACAATTTTCAGAACTATAAAACATGAGAGAAACAATTTCCTGGAAGAATAAAAATTTGGTAATGGAAAATTTTCATAGAACTAGCTGAAATTAGCTGAATAAAGGGAAAAAAACAAGAAGACTTTAAAAAGAAATTATCTATAAATTCTTAGTAACACTGAATGAAGTTATTTAACTGTAGGACTATTTGAGTAGATCGCTTAAATTTTAAGGGTTGAATATTTTTAAAATAATATGAAGGGTAGAAACAGTAGAAGAGACTCAAAGAAATCTATCTTAAAATGTCATAAAATTGAAATAAGTGACATAAGCTTACAAGATAGGGACAGTAATGTTTTATGTTATTTGTATGCCTAGAGAATACTAAAAACTCAAAAAATAATAAAGGAATTTGGTAAGATGACTATGTTCAAGAAGAAAATTTGTAAGACAATAACTTTTATTTTTACCAGTAATAATCAGTTGGTAATACATACACACACACACACACAGGATGTTTACTGCAACTTTATTACAAATGGGGAAAAAGTGGAATATAACCTGACTCTGTATCTACAGGGGAATGATTGAATAAGATCTGTTATATATTGGGTTGGCCAAAAAAAATTTGTTCAGATTTTTCCATAACCCATTTTCTACTGGGCAATTTTGTCTTTAAAGAATTACTCAAGGGGCATTTGACTTGGATAAGCTACAACTACTGAAAAATAAGATAATGTAAGCTATACGGGGACCACTGATGTATGGTGAAGTTTCATTCGTTTGTACGGCATGCCTAAAAAATGAGGAGAAAAGACATTTTAAACATACTTAAGAAAGTCCTGTCAATCCTCCAGTGAGTTGCGGAGAGTGGATTAGGTGAATCCAATAGCAGACAACATATTTCCCATTAAGGAATCCAAAATTGTTCCTTAAGATAGAAATATAAAATTTACATGAATAAAATAAATAGACTTTTTTTTTTGCCTTTAAGTATTAAGGGGTTATATCGTTGCATACCTGAACCAATGATTTTAAAACATACCAGGATAAGTACCACTCAAAGAGAAAAAAAACCTTCAATTAAACTATTACCTGATGCTTTCTTATGACTTGGAATGTTTATGTTCTACTTTTTTAAATTGCTAATGTAGGCTTTCTTTAAATTTATTGAAGTATAGTTGATTTACAATGTTGTGTTAATTTCTGCTACACAGCATCTTGTAGGCTTACTGAGACATGGAAGTGACCACACTGTGAAGAGTTATGACCAAGTTCCTCCACATAGAAGCAGTGGTAACTCTTCCATCTGGCTGTCAGCAGTTGTAGGATGCCATCAGTTTTAAGATAGCCTGATTTCAGGGATGTTAAAATGTGAAAGGATGTGTGCATTAGAATTGATTAAATAGGACACATCAAATTAGTTATCTTCCAAGTGGGTTTAAAAGGAAAGAAGGTTCTTAAGATATAAATATGATTCATATTGTACTACACGACAAGAGCGTTCAAAACTCCTTGAATTAGGACTTGACCACTGGCCAGGGGAAGCATAGAAGGCTTTCCAGTCGGGGCACAGGCATGTCCTTGGAGAAGAAGGCAGATGTGAAAAAAAGAGGGTAAACCCCAGATATGAGGGAAGAGAGATCAAATGTGATAAGCTGGGTTAAATGCCCACCTATGGTCCTGGATTCCCTGGAGAAGGGAAAGGCTACCCACTCCAGTATTCCAGCCTGGAGAATTCCATGGACTGTATATGATAGTCCACGGGGTCACAAAGAGTCAGACACAACGGGGTGGCTTTCACTCACTCACTCATGGTCCTGAGGCCTTATCATTTTGGGGTTTCAAGACACAATCCCTAGGTCTTCACACTACATACTAGCACCACAGTGCCACCATCAGCTGAGGAAGGAACAGCAGCAACCCTTTCTTCCTAGGTGCTCAGTATGTATTTGGTGAGTGAGTGAATGAGTGAAGGTGTGAGGGCATGGCTTAGGGTGGTGTGTAGCAAAGCTAATAGCTGTTCTCTTTCCCTTGTCGCCCCAGAGAAACTCGAGAGTGAGAAGCTGAACGTCGCCGAGGTCACCCAGTCAGAGATTGCCCAGAAGCAAAAGCTGCAGACTGTCCTGGAGAAGATCAACGAAACTCTGAAACTTCCTCCTCGGAGCATCAAGTGGAATGTAGACAGTGAGTCTTATGAAGGGAAATGGGGATTGTTACAGGACACCTATGGGGTTTCCCCAGGAGGTTGCATCATAAGCTGGGTGGGTGCAAACCCATCTGAGCGAGATGTGCCTTTCCTTAGAATGCAAGCTCATCACCCTCATCCAAAGGAAGCTGAGGAAAACCACAACATGTCAAAATCTAGTGTGCTTTTTCTATAAAAGGTGTTCTGTAGAAACCTCATGTAGATTGTTGGGAAAGAAACTCCTGTTCATTGAGCTACTTCTGAGTCCCAGCACAACCTTTTGAGAAAGCTGTCTCCAGCTTCTCAAGGTTGTGGGAAGCGGAGATCCCTAGTTTGAGCAGCTGAGAAGCGGGGAGCAGGGACTTGGCTCTGTCCCAATGCCCACCCTCTTCCTCTCACCCCCTTACTGTCCAGAGGGAGCAAAGATATGGTTGAGAGCATAGGTACTGAAATAAGATTTTAAGATTCAGGTTTTCATGCAAGTGTAGCTCAAGGATCTCAGAGATTTTAAACCGTTCATTCTCTTGCTGCCTCCAGGGCCCGGCTGTCTAATATGGACCTAATCGAGTCCATATCAGTCAACATGAGATCAATAGATTTGAGCAAATCCAGTAGCAACAACACGTTTTCCTATCAGGAGCCCAACATTGTTTTGTTCTGTGATAGAATAAAAATGTGCATTTAGATGAATAAAATGACTTAGATTGTAGGTTTTGCCTTTTAAGTATTAAGGGATTGAGTATTATATCTTCCTGCATCTGACATAGACAACTTTGAATTTTTTTTTCTAATTTGTATTTATTTATTTTTGGCTGCCCTGGGCCTCTGTTGCTGTACACGAGCCGTCTCTACACGCGGCGTGCGGGCTTCTCGTGGCGGTGGCTTCCCTTGTTGCAGAGCACAGGCTCTGGGCGCCGGGCTTCAGTAGTTCCGGGGCGTGGGCTCTAGAGTGCAGCCTCAGTAGTCGTGGTTCATGGACTTAGTTGCTCCACAGGATGTGGGATCCTCCCAGGCCAACGATCAAACCCATGTCCCTTGCACTGCAGCCTGACTCTTAACCTCTGGACCACCAGGGAGGTCCTGATGCATACTGCTTAAAACGGACCTTTCCGCCCCACCCCACCCCAAAACACCACCGTTTAGACCTGAGAAAGTAAAGGGAATCTTCACCTCTCCAAGTCAAAGACACAGTAGCTGCCACTGGCAATCTCTTCTGCAGGTTCTAAACACCCGACATTGGCAGAGAGACGCCAAGTGCCTCCTTCAGCATAATTACACGTTCGCTTGCAGGCGTGATAAGCTGCCTGGAGCAGCACAGAGCACTGGGAACAAGGCACCCTCTGCCGAGCAGAGGGGACACCGAGGGAGGGAGGGGGGGAGGCCGTGGCTGTGAGCCCCGGAGGCCACCCCGGGACCCAGGAATGCTAATCATGTTCAGTGGGGGAGGGAAAGGGAGCTGATCACTAGTTTGGGTAATGTATCTGCATTCTGGAAATCCATAATAGTAATAAGCATTAAAGTCCTCTGATGGTGACTGCTGGTCAGTTTTGTTTGATCCTATTTCCCGCTCTTTGAATATGGACCATCTCTATAAACCTCTCCAAAACAAAACACCTTTTACCTCTTTTTTTTTTTTAATTGAAGTATAGTTGATTTGTTAGTTGCTCAGTCATGTCCGACTCTTTGCAACCCCATGGACTGTAGCCCAGGCTGTAGACTGTAGACCAGGCTCCTCTGTCCGTGGAATTCTCCAGGCCAGAATACTAGAGGGAGTTGCTATTCCCTTCTCCAGGGGATCTTCTCATCCCAGGGATTGAACCCAGGTCTCCTGCATTGCAGGCAATTTCTTTACCATCTGAGCCACCAGGGAAGGAGTAAAACACTGGGGAAGCCCTCTGGAGCTCTCTTTTCTTTTTTATTGAAACATAATTGGTTTACAGTGTTGTGTTAATCTCTGCAGTACAGCAAGGTGATTCAGTTATACATACATATATATATATATATATATATATATATATACACACACACACATTCTTTTAAAAATTATTTTTCATTATGATTTATCACAGGATATTGACTATAGTTTCCTGTCCTACTATAGTAGGACCTTGTTTCAAAACTCCTTTTTGTGTATCATGGAATCCAACTTGGGAATAGGAAAGATGGAATTGTTTTGTTTCATTTGTTTTTAGGCAACAGAAATTTGTTTGCTCCCAGTTTTGGAGGCCACAAGTCTGAGACCAAGGGGTGGGTTTCTTGGTTCTTTCTGAGAGGTGCAAGGGGAGGATCTGTTACAGGCCTCTCTCCTGAGCTCACAGAGGGCTGATTTTCTACTACATTTCTTCACATCACCTTCTTTCTATGCATATCTCTGTGTCCAAATTTTCTCTTTTGATAAGGACACTTGTCATGTTGGATTAGGGACTCCCCCTACTCCAGCATGACCTCATCTTAACTAATCACATCTGCAATGATTTTACAAATAAGGTCACATTCAGGGGGACTGGAGGCTAAGACTCCAGTGGGTTTTCATTTCCTTCTCCAGGATGAATTTGAGGCTGGAGTGAGCAAATCAACCCTTAACATCTGGCCAGCCCCCGACCTACCTCCCTGTCCGCAAATGTATTTGATGCTGTCTCAGCCTCTCTCCTTGTCATCCATACACTGGCCTCATTTAAATAGGGCACAATATTCCCACCTTTCTAGAACCCTTTCTGGAAGATATTTTCTTGATCTGAAACATTCCTCATTTCATCTTCCCCATCCCCAAACCATTTTGCCTGGCTTAAGATTGGAATTTTTTAAAGCCACATCAGAACCCTTGTCTTCAATGGCTTTGAATGATTTGTTGTGGGTTCGCATTCACTTTCATTTCTTATAGAGAAATGTCTACAAGTAAAATAATCACATCTATTACCACTCTCATCTAGCTGTTTTCATTTTTTTGCCATTACTATCCACATCAATGCATAGTTTTTCATATTTTTACTTGATGAAGGCATGTACAAACTCATTTTGTTATCCTCTCTTAATATTACATCATACACATCTTCTATATTCGCATGTGGTCTTTGTAGTTATAATTTTTGATAGCTGCTCTATTTCCTGGGTTAGGTATCCCATGGTTAACTTAAACCCTGTGTTGACACTGATCTTTTTTAGAATGTTTTCCAGCTTATTGCTAATATCAGATAGTGCCGAGTTAAATGTTAGGTTGTGACTCTGCTTCTCTTGAATTATTCTCATCAGATAGCTTTCCAGAACCGAGAGGAATTACTAGGTCAGAGGGAATAATTATCTCAGGAACCAGCTCCCTGTGATACCTCGGGGCTTCAGGCAACAGTGGTTTCTGTGATAAGGAATGTGGCGGGCATGACTCCCAGGGCAGACTCTAACCCCTCCTCTCTCAGTTATCTTCCCTGGCTCTTTCTGAGGACATTGTGTCATCTTTCCACTCAGGATCAAGGTGACAGGGACAGCACTGAGTTTCCAAGGTCCTTGATCCAGGGTTTTAGGGGATTCTTCCTTTTTTTTTTTTTAATTCACAATAATAATTTTTATTATTGAAAATTTAGAAAATACAGTTAAAAGACGCTTAAATAACATCTAACATATTTAACATATTTATAGTGCTGTATGCCTGTACTTATCTAAACACTTTACATATTTTGAGCCTTGCAATCATTATTCAGCCATCTGAGGTAAGGATTCTACTGTCCCCATTTTACAGATGGGAAAGGGAAGGCATAGACAGGTTAAGAAACAATGAATGTAAGCTTCCCAAGGGCAAGGATTTTTGCCCCTTTACTATTATGTCCCTAAAGCCTGGGAAAATGATTGGCAATACTGATCACAATACTGTTTGCTAAAAGAGTGTCACTGTCCAAGGTCACATGGTGGGTGAGCGATGGAGCCAGGAGTGAGACCCAGAAAGTCTGGCTGCAGAGCCTGTGTACTGAGCCCACACATACTGCCCCCCGAGCCGTCCATCAGATACAAGCACTGTCAGCCTTTTGATGTTCCTTTGGGCTGTGTGTGTGTTTGTAAGAATTAAATACATCAATAAATGAATAAAATGTGTGCATATGCTTTTCATATAAAATATATTTTTATGAAGATGAGATCAACCTGTATATACTGCTTACAAAATGTTTATCTTTACAGATCATTGTATATCCTTCTATATGTCACTTTTAAAAATATAATATAGATTAGGTATATCATAATTTACTTAACTAATGATAGATTTTAAGATTTTTTTCCATTTTCTCACTAATATCAGTACAGCCTGAGGAGTTCTGTCTGCTCGTAGATAATAATTACTTCTTTAGGATAAAAATCCAGTAGTGGTACTTTAGAGCCAAAGGATATGTACATTTTAAGGTCCTAACACATACTGTCAAATTGCCTCCTCCCAAATTGCACCAATTTCTGTTTCCACCACAATTCATGTTTGGAGGACTGTTTCTCACTCAGCAGCACCCTTGAGACAGTTTCCCAGTCGTGGAGCGACCCTCTTGGCACAGCGGCTGCAGGGCCCAGTTTATACGGCAGTCTCGGCTGCTCAGCCCTGCTGCCGTTCTGCACGTCTCCACCCTGACTTGAGCACAGGAGCACGGTGGCCCTGCATTCTGCCCGGCATCAGGGAGAAGACACCAGGAGATGTGCCGAGAGATAACATGATGAGAGTGCCCAGATACACAGAGGTTGTCAGAAGCTTTCCTAATTGGAAAGATAACATGCCTATTCTAAAGAAACATTTGAAGCAGGAAAAAAGAATCTTTCAGCTATAGCATTTTGTTTTTTCCACTTTCCAAGGCTTGGCAACAAGTACATGTGTGTATGTGTGTATTTGTGTACATATGTGTATGTGTGTGTATTTATATACATGTATGTATGTGTATATGTACAAATATATGTGTATCTATATGCATAAATCCATAAATGTATATATTTACCTTATTTCTAGTTCCCTTTAATATTCTTAATATTTACATCTACTCTGTCTTAACAATGATTTTCAATGCATGCAAACTGTCTCATCTTGTGGATGTTCTACAATTTATTAAAGCAGTGACTATTAAACCATGTTTGTCCCAACCTTGGGATTTGCGAGGAAAAAGTCAAGCATCACCAAGGAGAAGGGAAGCAGTGCTGTAGTTAGGATAACAGGACCAGAGCAGCTATACTCCTTCATATCACTTTTGCCTGATGACTTTTGGAACAAAGAATGTCTCTGCTTACTTTTTTTTAAAAAATTGAAGTTAGACTGCTTGTCTAAACCATCCTCTTACATTTGGATATGCATTTCCAGATTTTTTTAAAGTGATAATATACTATATGATAATCAACCATTATGGTTTATCACAAGATATTGAATACAGTTACCTGTGCTATACAGTAAGACCTTGTTTACCCATTCTGTATATAATACTTTGCATCTGCTAACCCTAAACTCCTAATCCATCCCTTCCTCACCCACCCTTCTCCTTGGCAACCACAAGTCTGTTCTCTATGTCTGTGAATCTGTTTTGTAGATAAGTTTATTTGTGTCATATTTTAGATTCTACATATAAGTGATATCATGTGATATTTTGTCTTTCTCTGTCAGGCTTACTTCCCTTACTATGATCATCTTTAGGTCCATCCAAATGGCATTATTTCATTCTTTTTAATGGCTGAGTAGTATTCTATTGTGTAAATATACAACATCTTTTTTTTTCCCCCAAACTTTAAACTTAATTTTGTATTGGGATATAGACAATTAACAATGTTGTAATATCAAGTAAACAGCGAAGGGACTCAGGAATACATAGACCTGTATCCCTTCTCCCCCAAACCTCCTCATATGCAGGCCGGCCCATAACATTGAGTAGAGTTCCAAGTGCTATACAACCGGTGCTTGTTGGTTGTCCATTTTGAATATAGCAGTGTGTGCATGACCTTCCCAAACTTCCTAACTGTCCCTTCCCTCTGGCCACCACAAGTTCATTTTCGAAGTCTGTGAGTCTCTTTCTGTTTTGTAAGTTTATTTGTATCATTTCTTTTTAGATTCCACATTTAAAGGATGTCATATGATATTTCTCCTTCTCTGACTTACTTCACTCTGTATGACACTCTCTACGTCTATCCATGTTGTTGCAAATGGCGTTGTTTCATTCTTTTTAATGGCTGAGTAATATTCCATTTATTTATTACCACATCTTCTTTGTCCATACCTCTGTTGATTATACCACATCTTTATCTGTTCATCTTTCCATGGACATTTAGGTGGTTTTCATGTCTTGGCTATTGTAAATAGTCTGCTATGAGCATAAGGGTGCAGGTATCCTTTTGAATTATGATTTTGTCCAGATATATGCCCAGGAGTGGGATTGCTGGCTCATATGCTAACTCTTATCTTTTGAGGAACTTCTGCACTGTTTTCCATGGTAGCTACACCAATTTACATTTCCACCAACAAGATAGGAGGATTCCCTTTCTCCATGCCCTCTCCAGCATTTATTATTTAACATAGCATGTATGTGATGTGAGAGAGAGAGAAAAAAAGAGAAACTTTGTAATTTTTTCTCTTGAAAGTATACCCAGAAAGACAGAGCACTCATTGGAAGAGTCTGACATCCGTATGGTGCCTACAACATAGCTCTACTTTGCTTACGAGACAGTCAAGGTAGCATACAACATCACCAGAGTGTGAGAACAAAATTTCCGACCGCAGCTTTTCCAGGATTATGAAAAAGGGTAGAGGTAGCAAATGTCCTTACAACCCTCAGTGACAGGACTGATGTGGTCAGCTCTGATGTGGTCAGAAGAGCAAACCCAGATTCTGCCTTTGTGCATCATGTCAGTGGGTCCGTCCCATGCCAGGTGCCCTTTTTTGAAAGGGTGAGTGGGTCACACTGGGTCTTATTTGTGATGTGCGGTCTCTCTAGTTGCTGCATGGGCTTAGCTGCCTCATAGCACATGGGATCTTTGTTCCCTGATCAGGGATCAAACCCGTGTCACCTGCATTGGCAGATGAATTCTTTACCACTGGACCACCAGGGAAGCCCCCAGGTGCCTTTTTTAAAGCTATAAATGTTGGGGGATTCTTAGTTGACAAAGCCAAAAGCCTCAAGATGAAAACTCCCCCTGGAAGGCCATGAGTTAGGAGCAGGAGCAGTTCATCTGCTGTTTAGTGGTAGTATTGAGTTGCTATTCATCATAGTCAGTGGAAAACCTTCTTGGAAGCAGCAGGGATAACAGAAAACTCTAATGAGTTCCCAAGAATGGTCTGAATCATTTCATTTTCTTGGTGATTTCCCAAAGCTTCTGTTAGAGCAGATTTATTGATCGCAGGGCAGACAGAATGACACCCTAATAATGGACCCAGTTCACACTCACTAACTACACAAAATAGACGTTTCTTGTTCCTTCCTTAAATGCCCCTGTAATTAGACCCATAAGGCTGTTAGGACTGTGAAGGCAGGTCAAGTATCCGGGGACTTTCTCCTTTCATGAAGGACAGGGGAAAAAGTTGACATGGTTTAGTTGCCTGGATGCCAGGCATTTTCTCGTAAGTGATAATAAAACATCAACCATTCCTAGGCATTGCTATGTGCTAGGAGCTTTGCCTATGTTATGTCTGGAAATTCTTACCACCTGCATTTCTTCAAAGGTATTGTTATCCTCATGTGTGAGGTTGAGCAGATTGAGCCTCAGGGGCCTTGAATGCCTTACCCAAGGCCATGTACTCAGTAAGTGAATGGTAGTTTGTCAAGTCAGAACTCAAGCTCCAGTTGGCCTGACCCTGTGTGCCCATTACATCACAGCCTTTTTCTCCTCTCATCTCAGAAAACTACAACTCAGTAGTTTCCCAGCCTTTTCTGGCATACACAGCTTAACATCCAGCACATAGCTCAGCTATAGAAGGCACCTGGGGCCTGAACATCCGCTCCCAGCTATGACCCAAAGGCATTGCCTGAACTGACCATGCATGGCATTCAAGAGAGCAACAAAATCCTTGGATATCTCTCGTGCCTTCCTCGGGGGGTCTTAAAGCTCTGGACGAAGGAAGGCACCCAGTGTCCTGACTCAGTGTTCGCTGATTGAGGGCCTGCTTTGTGTAGAGCCTTGGAACAAGAGTAGTGATGATAACCTATAGAGTTCACCATCAGATGGGAAGGGTGAGGGGTACAGCAGACATGCGTGTGGTTATCGGCATAGAGTGAACAAGAACATGGAGGTGGTGCAGCGCTGATCTGAGCTCAGGCTTCAGCTGTTGTCAGGGTCCCAATCAGTGGCGAAGCACTGCGTTGCAATCCAGCAATAACATGATCTAAAAAGTAAATCCATGGGATCTGGCTGAGAACCGAGGGGGCCCAGGGTGAGGCCTACTATGACTAAGGGTGTCCCCTGACCCACAGGGGTGGGATGAAAGGGGCATTGATTGTGGATCAAAGTGAATCAGGATGCTGGGTGAGGGGTCACTGAACCCATATTTCTTTCCCATTTTGTGTACAAGCATTTAATTGTGCACGTAGCTGAAGATGAGCTTTGATGGCCATGAACGGCCTCACAAGACCAGGACACAGACTCCATTAGCCCCATGTGGTACTGCTATGTTTTGAATATCTGTTTATATCTGCCTAGAACCTAGAAGAAGATTCTCTGATTTATAAATTATCTTTTATTTCAGCGGTTCATGCCAAGAGTCTGGTAGCCATCTTGCATCTGCTAGTTGCTCTGTCCCAGTATTTCCGGGCACCAATCCGACTCCCAGACCATGTTTCCATCCAAGTGGTTGTGGTCCAGGTAAGTCAGAAGCCACTACAAACATCGGTGCCCTTAAAGGGTGCAGGGGCTGAGCTCCCGTGTGAGCTCAGGCACACTGGGAAGCTTGCTAGGCGGACTGAATGAATGCTGAGCGTGCCTGGGTGTGCTGTGTGTTGGGAGGCATGTCTGAGCTTTCTGATGCATGTGGGCTTATCTCCGATATATGTACAAAAAGGGTAGAAGAGCGTGTGCTTGTGTCTGGGACAGCCTTATGTGGGGCGTGTGCCTGGGGTTTACAGGCTTTCTTAAGGAAGGTGCCTGGGTATTATATATATGAGGGAGGGGGTGTATATATTTGTGAGGTCTGTGTAGTAGGATTAGGAGAACATATCCCTGTGTGTGTTTGTGTATGTCCTGCAAGCCATGGAGAGTCATTTTTTGGTTAAACAACCAATGCACAGTTATTGAGAAGAGAGGTATCTGTGCATGTGAGGGCACGTGTGCGTGTGCACACATGTGTGTTTGAGAGAGACCCTGACAGGCCGTGCCCATGTTGAGGGCACTGCTGCTTTTCACTTGCCCAGAGAAGCACAGCTGTGGTATCAAGTCATCTTGTGCCGATTATTATGTGGAATTTCCATTCACACACGGCTCTGTCCTTTCCACAATAAGGGGATGCTCTCTCCCCATAACTATCTCATTCTGCTCCTAACCCCATTAGATACTCAAATTCAATTTTATTTTCCAACTTTATGCTGTTGAGAAAAAGGTCGTCATTTTGTTGGCTTCTGTTCTTTTCCAAATAAACATGCTGCAAGGGAGAACATCCCTAATGAACAACTCCCTGGTTATTCAAGGTTATCCAGGGTTCTGTCTGGCGGCTCTGCCATCCCTTGGTGAAGAAGAGCCTAGAGGGTGAGTAGGCTTTGCTTGAGAAGCCAGGCCAGGCCAGCTTCTTGGACAAAAGGTCTTTGGGCCAGGCTTTCAGGGATCAGAAGTGAACCAGAGGAAAGGCAACATGGGGGTGCCACTCAGCCGTGCCCTAATGAAAAAGTATTTTTTCCAATGCCTTCTGGGTACTTAACTTGCTAAAGATCAAGAGGGTATAATAGGAATATGACACCTTGGCCCTGCTTACCCAGACACAGGACTACCTAAACAGCGGAGAGGGCTATCAGAGGCCCCATGTCAACGCAAACGTGTGTGGTTCAGCCAGTGCAGCTGGCTGAAAGGGACTAATGGCCTCTCTTACTGGGCTCTCAACTGTGTCAAGCATGGCATGAAGGATTTTATGGATACGTGGCCAGCCCAGAGCCTTCTGGTATATGCATCTTCCTAGTGAATCCAGGCCATCTCTATCGTGTCATTTTTTTTTACCAATCAATAAAGTGTGAATGCATTTTATTATATTTTTTAAAACTATGATTCAGGATTTGTGAGGATGGGGGTGAAACAGTGGTCACTGCAGGCCCATGTCTCATGCCTTATTTTGAGCTCAATTATAGGCCATCAGAAGTCTGTCGCTGGTTTAATTTCTCCTGCAGGCAGTTTTGTTAGCATGAGAGAGAAAGGAGGACGTGTTGCATAAAATGGCATCAAGGCATGTCAGATTTTATGGGGTGTTTTGCTTTATCAAGTTAAACAGG
The DNA here is from genome assembly GCF_963930625.1 of Muntiacus reevesi. NCBI lineage: Eukaryota > Metazoa > Chordata > Mammalia > Artiodactyla > Cervidae > Muntiacus > Muntiacus reevesi. The sequence goes on from NC_089257.1 coordinate 52,066,466, forward strand.
CAGAGAAGCATGACTCAGAAATAGTTATAAGATGCTGACTGAACTAGAGGGTTAGTTCTTTAGGGAACAAATAGTGGATTGAAGTGAATCAGGATGCTATGTGAGGGGGCACTGAACCCAGAATTCTTTTCCGTTCTATGTACAAGCATTTATTAATTCTGTCTGTTGTTGGAGATGAGGTTTGATGTCTGTGAATGGCCTTATTAGTCCTATGTGAAAATTTTTACATATGTTGAAGCTGAATTTGGAGAGAGTCCTGGTTTATCCTCACTGGATCTTTTTTAAATGGTATTTTACATTTTCTTCTTCCTTTTTTGCTTTGATAGTTCATTCTTCTTAATCTAATCCAGATACAGTCATGGCCTTTATCCAGCTCTACCTTTTCTTCTGTAAAAGGATTTTGTAAGGATGCTAGTTTCTGTGGCTGTTGGGAATGCCAAGAAAAGGTTGTGAAAGTTGGGGCAGGAGGGTCAGAAGGCGGATTTTAGCTAAGACACTAAAGCTCGGAGGCTCCTTCTTGACATACCTTGGCCTTTGTGGAAGATGGATTTGCTCTGACAACCTCTTGCCACGCCCAGACTATCTTCCAAGTGTCTGATAACTGATTGAGTAGGGATCTGATGAATGCATCTCTCTCCTCACCTTCATCAGAAGGTCTCCCTGAACCCCAGCACTGCTTATCAGCTCACATGCCCACGTAAACCAGCACTCAGCTGACTAACAGTAGGGACTTCCCTTGGTCCACTGGCAGAGACTGTGCTCCCAAAGCAGGGGACCCAGGTTTGATCCCAGGTCAGGGAAGTAGATCCTGCATGCTGCAACTAAGACCAGGTGTAGCCAAATAAGTTAATTTTTTAAAAGTTGACTAGCAGCAGCCTCTGCCTGTCTGAACAGCATTCTGATCGTGCCTGTGCTCTCCTGACTGCCTTTTTGCTGGGGCCATCCCTCCCACTAGAGTGGTCTCTCATCTGTGTCCAGCCCAGTCCTAGGCTGACCCTCCCAGCTGAAAGCACTTGTTCTGGTCCTGCTCTCAGTATTTCCTCTCTGGAGGGAGTGACCATGTAATTGCTTAGCCACCACACGTTTGAGAGGGAAAGAGGATCCTACTCTAATAATTGAGCTGGGCCCTGAGGCATAAACCAGGGGCTTGTTTGGGGGAAAACCTTCTTGCTTACCTGTTCATCTACCCCATTTTACTCTTAAGTTCCTCAAGGTCCGAAACTGTCATAAGTCCAACAGAGGGGCTTGTATGTAGAAGGCACTGATTAATGAAACAGAGAAGAAAGAGGATAAGTTGATGGGAGGGAGTAGACAGATGATGGGTAGATGGGTGGGTGGATGGACAGGCAGATGGATGAGTAGATGAGTGGATGGACTGACAAACTGCTTACCCTTTTCTCAGAGCATAAGCTAGTTACCTAAGGACTGTACTACTTACTTAAAAGCTCCCCTAGTTAAACACTTTTTAAAAACTCTCCTGATTTCTCCAAGTTGGCTTCAGTTCCTCCACCCCAGCCCCCCTACCCGCCAGTAAAACGTGTTTCTCTGCTTCCCCCTGTGGCCCCAGCCGGAGGGCAGACACGCCCTGGCCTTCATCTCCACTGGTGTACTGTGGATTTCTCCAGGAGGCAGTGTGCTTCCAGCAGAAGGTCTTCCAATAAAGAAAGAAAAAAGTCGCCATCCAAGAAACAGCCGACTTGTTTGGAATAAACACTAATTGCACTTAAGTATGAATGGTACAGTCCAGTCCCAGGAAACCAGGGGCCTTCTTTCACTTCTAGCAGTATCTCATCGCTGGATTCATTTCTTAAATGCCAGTAACTTTCTCAGTATCAGGAATGTTAATCAGTTTTTTGTATTTTTCTAAAGCATATTTTTCTCTTCTCCTCCCAACCCTCTCCCCACCCCACCCCCGTTTTCAGAAACGAGAAGGAATCCTCCAGTCTCGGCAAATCCAAGAGGAAATAACTGGTAACACAGAGTATGTCAACACCATTGTTGCCAGCGATTCTGTAATGGAACACAGATGTTTCTCCGAAATTCATCCATTTGCTGATATTTAGTTTTCATTTATTGGGATTGCAAGAGGGATTAGACTTCAGCCAATGATTATAGTTTAGCCTTTTCCGTGCATTCAAAACATGCCTCTCAATGCTTAAGGTACAAACTTGGGTGGGGAAGTGGGGAGAGGGAATTAGCCGTGATTGAAAAATTCTAAGTTTGTGGCACTCCAGGAAAAAGTGTGCCCAAAAAAGCCAACCAGCATGAAATCGTCATGCCATAAACATGGGGTTGAATTTAAATTGTTAACCTTCAAAAGGACATTTTTCTTCCTTTTCTGAATCTGATTTATATGGTCACGTGCCATGACCCAGAAAGTCCCTCTCTGCCTTAGAGTGGTGGATTATTATTTTTTTTATTTACATTCACAGAAGCTGGAATATCCGAATATGTAAGAGGTGTGTCATAAGAAAGATAAGTTTTGTTCTCAAGCACAAAGAGCAGGATGGTGTGTGGTGGTCTGAGATCACTAGGCAGGCCTGAGCCTGGCCACATGCAAAACCAGGCAAAATTTGTTTGTATCTTCTCCTGCTCCCCCAGTTTTCCTATATAATCCTTTGAACAAGAAGAGCCAGTGGAAAGGGCAGGGGTGCTTGAAGCACTGATTACAGCCCCTAAAACCTCACAACCCAAAGATGAAGGAGAAAGCCATCCTTGGTTTACTTGACTTGAATACTAAGTTCATTATTCTTCCTAGTACACGACCTGTAAGTCATTGCTTAATAAGTGATAGATATACAGTTAGAATAAACATAATAAAAATTGAGAAAAAAATGTATTGAGCATTTAGTATATACTAGAAATTATACTAAAATATTTGTATATATTAAATCTTGTAATGCTCAGAACATCTGATTGAGTTGTTTACCGTGTTATCTTCATTTTAAGAGTAAGCAACCTGGAGCCCAGAGAGGTTTGGTAGCTTGCCCAAGGTCCCACAGCAAGCACACAGCTCTGAAAGGCTTAAACCTAAGTGGTCTGTTGCTAATGCTTGTGCTCTTACTATGCTGCATCACTGCTGTGAATACGGTTCCAGTTCCTGCCCTCTTTGAGAAAATCTGTTCTAGGTCAATGGCAGGTACACTTTGGTGGGTATCACAGGATGGACAGGAGAGAGCCAAACCTACCTTCCCAAGCCAATGCCTTCAGCATACTGGGCAGTGAAATGCCATATTGGGATGGTCCCTAAGCCCTGCTCCTAAAACATGGTTGGGGATCCTGAATCTCTAAATCCAATATTCTTTCTCAACTGTAAGCAATAGTATGAGTTTATTTAAAGCAAGAAGTAAAGTTAAAGCAAGTCCTTTCAGCACCACTTATACCAGGCTTTGTGTGAACCCCAGTATATCTGTAAAGCAAAGGGGGAAAAGAAGTGGTAATGTGGTAAAGACCGCCCACAGTTGGAGACTTGGTGCAGAATAAGATGCCGAGGAAGGAAGCTTTGGGGGATCTGCAGCCAAAGGTGAGGAGAGAAGGGTCACACTGTTTTTTCTCTTCTTCCTGCAGGGCTCTTTCTGGAAGGCATGGTGAGTTGCCTAAGATTGTCCTCTGGTGCTGGTGACTGCCAGTGGGGTCTAGTTAATTCTGCAGCAGCTGGAAGAACAGGCACTCAGCTTGCTTCCTGCGTGTCTGTCTGCGCCAGCCTGGTGACAGGGCTGGCTGGTGGGGAGGGAGGGTCTTCCGCTGGTGGGAAGAGGAGAAGGAACCACGGCTGCAGTCCTCCCGCAGGCACTAGACCGTCGACACTGCTGGGCTTCTGCATGGGTCCTGGGCGCTCGCAGGGCAGTCTTGCTCTGCAAATATTGTGGAAGCAGAGCAAGCGATGCGCACAGCAGTTCCCTCCCCACTCTGTCCAGACCTCCTCGAAGCTGCCTCTTTCCTCATCACGCCTCCTACATCTCCCATTTCCCAGAACCTTGGGTTTGTTTCTAAGGTCTCTGAAAGTCCAAGATCACAATTCCCATTCTCAGATTTAATCATCAAGAGTGGGTGGGAGGGTGGGAGAGGCAGCCCAGGACCACAAACCGCCCAGACCTGGGCTCCTCTTGGAGACGCCCCATTCCCAGTGGCAGATCCATCTCCACTCTTTCTTTCTACTATTTATTTTTTATTTATTTATTTGACTGCATCGGGTCTTAATCATAGCATGCAGGATCATTTAGTTGCAGCACGTGGGATATAGTTCCCTATTCAGGGATCGAACCCAGGCCCTTTGCACTGGGAGCAGAATCTTAGCCACTAGACCACCAGGGAAGTACCTCCTTCCACTATTTCACCCTTCAGATAAGAGGACCTAGGGGCTGTAGTGAGGAAAATCCCTGTAGAGGGCATGGCTTCACTATTTTCTCTGATTGTATATTCACTGTGCATAATAGTTTAAAATATTCTAATCATGCTAATAATAACTCAGATCAACAGATACTTCAGAGCTTAAGGAGCATGTACTTTCTAAGTCTTTCATCCTCATTACCCACCTAGCGGAGCTTCATGTCCAGTGCACATTTTATAGAAGAGGAAGGCGAGGCTAAAAGGATTGGAGTGACTCAGGATCCCTCAGGAGGGGGAGCTCCCCCTTCTGAGCTGCAGCTCTGTGGCTCCCAGTCTGCCTATCTGCTTTCTACCAGAAAGCCTGTCTGGGTTTTGAAAATTAGGGAGTGAAGTGATTTGATATTTGGATGACATTCTGCTTCCAGAAAGCATCAGAAACACTTTAGAACCATGACTAAATCATGGTATCAAGGAATACAAAATAGTGAAGAAAAATGGCCAGTTCCAAGCCAGACTGCCTGCTAGAGCCCCCCAACCCAGCCTAAAGACAGTCGATGTAGAGGATGGACTCATGCTTACACACACACTGGGGAAAGGCCCCCAAGATAAGAATCAACCCCAAACCTCTGCCCAAGCCCAGTTTCCCGAGTTCGCAGCACGGTTCACCCCCCAGAGAATTCCCACCTGGAGGTGACCACTGGTCTGCAGAGGCTGGTGCCTGGGACCTGCGGTGGCACTAGCTCTGGGCTCTATTTGCTTTCTCTTTTTTTCAGAACGTGATGCCTTTGACACCTTGTTCGACCACGCACCAGACAAGCTCAACGTGGTGAAAAAGGTGGGAAAGAGATGCCTGAGAGGGAGGGCGGGAGGGAGGAAGGGGAGTGAGATGTCAAAATACATCAGGAAAACCCACCCCCAGCAGCTTGCAAGCTTTCTGAAACTGGTGTCATGTCCAGATGACCACAAACACAGGGCTTTCCTGCTTGATATCCATTTCACCTGTCTTGTTCTCGCTGGACGCCTTATCTAGTTTCTTTCTTCTCCCATTCGGATGACAGCACCTCTGGGAGGTTCTGAGGCTAAGGGCCCCTGTCTCCCAAGCACACTGAACCCCCAGCCACCCCTGCTTCTCACACAGACCTCCCTCTGTCTCCCTGGACGCAGACACCTGTACCTCATGGAGGGGGGACTGGAAAGGACCCAATGTGGTCATGTCTCCTCTGGCCCCCCGAGCCTGGGCTCAGGCACTCCAGCTGTCGTTCTGTCCTCTCTCACCCCCTGCTCCTTGCCCAGTCCTGGGCCTGGCTATTTGAGTCATACAGTGCCTGGGACTGCAGATCCTGGGGGCCGTCCTTCCCTGTGGACACAGGAGTTTCACAAGAGCGTCACTGGCTGCGCCGCCTTGGCTGGTCCTCATCCTGTGTCCTCACGGTGGAGTCACGGGGCAGCCTCCAGGGCAAGAGTCTCCCTCTCAAGGCCTGGCTTGTGCTTTTCTTCTAGACACTCATCACTTTCGTGAACAAACACCTGAATAAACTGAACCTGGAGGTCACAGAACTGGAAACCCAGGTGGGTGACAGCCCCGAGTGCAGGGTGGGGGACAAGACCCCCTGGACCGCCACTGTTCCCAGGGCCCCACATTGTCGGGAGGCTTTCCACCCTGACCCTGGAGCTTCTCTGGGGAAGGGAGAGGGAATTCTATTACACTCTGAGGGGTGAACTGCATGAGATTTCTCTGAATTTTTTCCAATTTTTTATTTTGAAAATCTGCAAGAGTATTGTCATGAACCCCTGTGTACTCTTCACCCACATATACCAGTTGTTAGCGTTTGTCCACATTTGGGTTTTTTTTTTTCTCTTTCTACCTTTAAATACTTCAGCATACGTCTCTTAAGAACAAGTACATGCTCTTAGAGAATCACAATACAGTAATCAAATTCAGGCAGTTTTAACATCAGTGCAATGTTAACCTATTTTGGTTGAACCATGTGAAATTGCTGATACTTGACTACTCTTGACATGAGTAGTGTCACGTGGTTCCAAGAAACACAGATGTCCTTGTATTCTCACCTGATACATTTAGTTGTCATGTCTCTTTAGTCTCTCTTTAATAGAGGACAAATCCTCAGCCTGTCTGCCTAACGTTGACATTTTTGAAGAATGCAAGCTATATGGTACATAGAATCTCTCTGTTTTTCTCCCTCATGATTAGAGGTAGGTTATGCATGTTCAAGAACAGTACCACTGAGACAATACTGTGTTCTTCTCAGGTATTTTTGTCCATCAGTTCTGTACCTGGTGGTGGTAACTTTGATCACTTGGCTAAGTTGGCATTCTCCCAGATTTCCCTACTGTAAAGCTCCTCCCCTTTATAATTAATAGCTAATCTATATTAGGAGATACTTTGAGACTATGTAATGTGTCCCATCCCAATCTCCTTTCATTCACAATTAATTTCTAAAGCGTGATTTTCTTTTGAATACATGGGCACCTTCTGTATTTTTAAAGGCCTGCGACTGAGCTCTCCCTGTGTGTGTCTTGACTCTGGAGGCAGCATCATATATGGGAGATGGGGACACTGCAGAAGTAATGATTCCTGGAGAGAACTGGAATGAGCCCTGGGAACTTCCTCTTCACTTTTCATGGGCAGGGAAGGGGGTGTCTGCTGAGCACATGTGGGGCCTGTCTCCAGCTTTCACCACCAAATCATTGGAACTGCAGTCGGGGGTGAGAGCAGCTAGGTCTGTGGCACTCAGAGCTATAAGTAATCCTGACCCTAACACAATGTCCTCCCTCGAGTTGACAGATTGGATTCTTTCATCCTCAACCCATTGCAGCCACAGCCAGAGGAAGGCCCAGCTAACCAATTCCGTAGGAGGGCCTTGATTTTGACACAGATGTTGGGGTCTGCTTCCCATGGTCCACCCCGGGGTGGCCTGGAATGAGTCATGCTCAGGCCCTACCCGCCTGAGTTGAAGGCCAGATGGATGAACACAGGGAGGAAGCCACTCCTAGGTCAAGTTCATGCTCAGGGTTGTTTGCCCATAACCCAGGTTGAGTCACAGGCCCACCATCTAGTCACCCAGCAGAGCTCAGACTCTGGGCCCAGCCCAGATTCCGGGTAATTCAGTCTAGTATTTTAAAAGTTTCCTAAGATGCTTCCAAGAACTTTGACCTCTTGTGAACGCTAGCAACTGTTGTTTATACAAATATTTGATAGCTCTGCCTCCTTTGAAAGGTTCTAGAATATCAGATATGCACCTGACCTGCATATCTTCACTCAGGCCATTTATCTTCCAGACTCACAGCATCTACTTCTTTCACATTCCCCTCATCTCACGGTCCCCCACTGTCCCCACAAAGCCTGCTCAGCACACACGTACCTCCCCTCCCTTGAGTGGAAGGCCTGCACCCCTCTGCTTGGCTTCGGCGCCTGTTGTTCCTCAGACCAGGTCCTCAGCCCGTCGGGCCTCTTCTGTCTTTGATGGAAGGGACCAGCTCTAAGCCTCTTGCCATTGATGGAAGGGACCAGCTCTAAGCCTCTTGCCGTGGCCCTGAGCACACAGTGGTGCTTTGTCAGCAAGAGCCAGGACGTTGTGTCCTGACTGCTTTGTTTTCCAGGATAAAAAAATAGCAATAGCTAATATCTAATATGTGTTAAGTGTTGCCTACATGCCAAGCAGTGTTCTAGACACCGTACATTTTTACCCTTTCCTTCCTACTTGCCCTCCCGAGCTAACTCCTGCTCATCCCTCACGTCTCCATCCAGGCAGCACCTCCTCGGAAGCCTTCCCTGGTGCCTGCCGCGGGATGAGTGACCTCTCCCGCTCTCACGCAGGCCAGCATGTTTCCCTCCCGCAGAGCAGCAGCAGCTGCATGCCCGTCCTCCACAGCAGTCTCCCCGCTGGACCGTGAGTTCCTCCAGGGCCGGAGCCACGCCTGACCCACCTCTGTGCTCCATGTGCCAGATCAGCGCTTGGTACATAGTCGGCGCTCAATAAATACTGGGCCAGTTGAGATCAGGAGCTTGGGCCTCTGTGTGGACCAGCCGGACGTGGGGCAGCAGACCTACCCGCCTCGGGCCACTGTTCGTCACTGCCTGCCAGCAGCCTGCCTGGGGACGTAGCCTTTGGGGGTTGACCTGGAAGCTACTGGGCCCCTGGATGGGCCGGGGCTGGAGGGCCCAGTGCCTTCACCTGGCTCTCTCCTCCAGTTTGCAGATGGGGTGTACCTGGTGCTGCTCATGGGGCTCCTGGAGGGCTACTTCGTGCCGCTCCACAGCTTCTTCCTGACCCCGGACAGCTTCGAACAGAAGGTAAGAGGAGGCCCCAGCCCACATGCCCAACCCAGCTTCCCATACCTGTGCTGGGACCATCTGGGTAAAGGCGGCGGCTTCCTGTCTGCCTAGGGTCTTCAGTGGTTGGAAGGGGGCGGAGGGGGGGCAGCAGCTGAGCTGGGGAGCAGCTACCTACAGCCCCTGAGCATCCCTCCCCTGCACCCTGGTGGGGGCCACAGTCCCGCTTCACCCCTCCCCAGAGGTGACAGGGAAGGTGGCTGCAAAGTGGTCAGACACGAGGCTCCCGCTCAGCCGGGTTCTGATGCCTCTCCTGGGTTGCCACCACCCACCTGCTAGACAACGGGCATTTGGTCCCAAGCAGAAACCTTTCTCTGCTCTTGAATGTCTTTTTTTTCCTAAACTTTATTTTTTAATTTATTTCATTTTGGGCCACACAGGGTCTTCCTTGCTGCTCACAGGCTTTCTCTAGTTGCAGGCGAGCTGGGGCTATTCTTCATGGCGGTGCATGGGCTCCTTACTGTGGTGGCTTCTCTCGTTGTGGAGCACGGGCTCTCGGGCACACAGGCTCAGTAGTTGCGGCTCTCGGGCTTAGTTGCTCCACAACATGTGGAACCTTCCCAGACCAGGGATCAAACTGGTGTCCCCTGCATTGGCAGGCAGATTCTTAACCACTGCGCCACCAGGAAGGTCCTTTTGAAGGTGTCTTACTGTCTGGTCCTTTCCACTGTGAGCACATACATCCCTGAGCTTACAGTTCTGGCAGTGACACAGGAACACAGTAGGCCACGGAGAGAACCTTTAGCTCCTCCGGGAGTGCTTCACCAACAGAGGCTAGGCCTCGTGCACACCCCGTGTGGCAGGCCCGCTTTGGCTGCCTTGTTTCTGCTTCAAAAACCAGCCTCAGTTTAGCTCGGCCCCTGCCCCTCTGGCTACAGTGCTGGTTCTTCCACTTTCCAGGGGCAGGTCCCAGGGAGCCTCAAGGATCCAGGAATGAGTATGCAGCGCCTCACACACTTCATTTCTCTTTCCAGGTCTTGAATGTCTCCTTTGCCTTTGAGCTCATGCAAGACGGAGGATTGGAAAAGCCAAAACCACGGCCAGAAGGTACTTGGCTCTTCCCTGGGTTCGTGGCAAGAGGTCAAGACCTTCCCCTGCACACAGGTTTTCAGAGCATGATTCATGTTTGATACCAGAGGGAAGACTGTCTTCTCTGAAACCTTCTTTGCCAGTTGCAAGGGAAGGTGGGACAGGGTGCAGCTACCCAGTTCTGGGGATCTTTGGTGAGCTGTAGATTGCACAACCATGGGCGAAAAAAAAACAACCTGAAATCCCATGTGTGGGATCATCGGTATAAGGGCCCGTGCAGACATGATGCAGAGCAGAGGTGCTGCTGCAGGAACTGTCCTGGCCTGATTTCCAGGTTCTTCTGACCCTGGACAGGGTGCTGACCTGCCCAAGAGCTATCTCCCAGGTAGGCAAGGGGAAGATGCAGAGGTCATCACAGGCGCTCTGCTCTGAGCATAATTACCTTTTCTGCACTCTGCCAGCTCCAACTCTGCCTAAGGACAAGGCTTGATTTGTCAGGTTTGCATTGCAAAGGTTAAGGCTGAAAAAATGCAAAAGCAGCAAAATGCTCCAGCAGCACTCCCTTGCTTGTGCTTAAAGCAATGTGCGCATTTGGGCGTGTTGGAGGAGATGGTGGAGTTGGGCTAGATTGGAAGGACCAGGTAAGGCTTTTGTATTTTTTTCTTTTATACTGGAGTATACAATGTTGTGTAAGTTTTAGGTGTACAGCAAAGTGATTCAGTAATACATATAATGGATCTATTCTTTTTAAAAATTCTTTGCTCATTTAGATTATTATAGAGTATTGAACAAAGTTCCCTGTGCTATATAGTAGGTCCTTGTTGATTATCTATTTTAAATATAACAGTGTATACATGTCAGTCGCAAACTCCCAATCTATCCCTTCCCCTCTGGTAACCATAAGTTCTCTAAGTCTGTGAGTTTCTTTCTGTTCCGTAGTAACAGATCCTGCGTATAAGCGATATCATATTTGTCTTTGTCTGTCTGACTTACTTCACCTAGTATGATAGTCTCTAGGTCTATCCATGTTGCTGCAAATGGCATTATTTCATTCTTTTTAAAGGCTGAATAATATTTATTGTATATATGTACCACATCTTTATCCATTCATCCGTCAATGGACATTTAAGTTGCCTCCATGTCCCAGATATTGTAAACAGTGCTACAATGAACATTGGAGTGCATGTATCCTTTGAAACCATGTTTTTCTCCAGATATATGCACAAGAGTAGGATTGTTGGATCATATGGGAGCACTGTTTTTAGTTTTTTAAGGAATCTCTGCACTGTTCTCCATAGTGGCTGTATCCATTTACATTCCCACCAATAGTGTAGGAGAGGTCCCGTGTCCCCACACCCTCTGCAGATTTTATTGTTTGTCGACTTTTTGACGGTGGCTATTCTGACTGGTGTGAGGTGAGATCTCATTGTAGTTTTGATTTGCCTTTCTCTGATAATTAGCAATGGTAAGTACCTTTTCACATGCCTCTTGGCCATCTATATGTCTTCTTTAGAGAAGTGTCTATTTAGGCCTGCCAATTTTTTTGTGTGTTGTTTGTTTTTATATTGAGTCACATGGGCTATTTGTAAATTTTGAAGATTAATCCCTTGTTGGTAGCATTGTTTGCAAATATTTCTTCCATTTTGTGGGTTGTCTTTTCATTTTATACATAGTTTCCACTGTTGTGCAAAAGCTTTTGAGTTTAATTAGTTTAGCTGACGATGGTGAAGCAAGTCTTAGAGGGATTTGATGCCAAGGCAGCAAGTTTGGACTTGACTCCATAACAGTAGGAGTCATGGAAGGTTCTTGAGCAGGTGGGTGATGTGATCAGTGCTCTATTCCAGAGAGATGACTTGGAAGGCAGTGTGAAGAACAGATAGTTAAGCGTGGGGCACCATCAGCAGCACTGGGGAACCTAAGAGGAAAAACAAGCTTGAGAGGGGACGTAAGTGCAGCTTTGGAAATCTTGAGGTTTTGACCAAAGAGAACTGGAGTTCAGGCAAAAGAGCAGGGCTGTGGTTATATCATTGCAAGTCTTCCACTTATACACCAAGAGAGAATGGAACAACAGGAAAGCATGTAAAGAAAGGGAAAGGGCTAGAGACAGTATCTTGTGGGAATGCCTTTACTCGTGAGGCTGGAGGACAAAGCAAGAAAACCAGAGGAGAGAGGTCGATTGTGAAGACATTGGTTGGTCCCTGTCTCATGACGCTTTCCAGACCTCAGTAACTATCAAGCTGGCCAGCAAAAGCCAGTTTCTTCGTCCTACTGACCATTGCCTCGTCCTGAGCACCTGGTTGCTGCCAGAGGAGGAGTTCTAGCAATGCTGCTGTCCCTCTCGAGGCTGTCTCCCTGAAAGGCCACTCCAGCCATTCTAATGCCTTTAAAAGTGGACTCTAAGCGTCCTGTGGCCAGCTATTAAAAGCACCCTGCTCCTGGGTATGGGAGACATAGCAGGAAGAGTTCCGGCCAGCATTTCAGCTTCCATTTTCTTGAACTGCCTAATGTGAAACTTCCTGGTTACACACTGGAAGTTCTCCTCCTGACACCAGTTTTCAAGCATTTATACCCTTTAACACAGTTTTTCCAATATCAATTAGTCTATAGGGATATTTTAGCATATAGATGACATTTCTTATATAATTATTGAACTGCTTAATATGAAATTTCCTGACCGATGTGAATGGAAAAGCACATCTGTTTTATTTGCTATTATACTGGGCACTATGCCCATGCTGAAAATTTCCAGTGCATAAAGTAGAAGTGAAATGGGAATTCTGTGAGACTGTACTTTGTGAGAAGTATACCCCAGCATTCTCTGTTTCTGTGCTTCTACCTGGAAAGTGAAATTTGGTAGTAAATGCTGTAGACTTTTCAAAAAGTGCTAATCTAAGTAGTTCTTTGAGGGTATTTCAACATCAAACTGGCTGTAGTAGAGGCATTTTTTATGGCAAATATTTTTAAGGTCAGGAAAATGTTTCCTCTGCCATGCTATTTGACACTCAGAGCTCTGTTATACCTTGAAATCCCCTGGAAACTTTGGGTTTCCATCTCAGATGACTTTTGCTACTCACGCTTCATAACCTTTTAGTACCCCAGTTGTTGTTCAGTCACTTAGTCACATCTGACTCTTTACAACCACATGGACTGCAGCACTCCAGGCCTCCTTATCCTTCACCATCTCCTGGAGCTTGCTCAAACTTATGTCCATCGAGTCAGTGATGCCATTGAACCATCTCATCTTCTGTCATCTCCTTCTCCTCCAGCCTTCAATCTTTCCCAGCATCAAGATCTTTTCTAATGAATCAGCCCCAGTTAGTGTAAATGCAAGCCAAGCTTTAGCACCAAATTCATGGCCAATGGAGCTGTTGAAATATTGGCATGAAGGTGGTGGCTTTTTATTTAGGGTGTCATACCATGCCTCTTCAGTTGCAAAAGACTACTTCATAATCATTCAAATAGAGTCATCATTGAATATGGTTAAAATACCAGCACTCTAGGCAGATGAGGACTAGAAGACATCTAGAACCAGATAGGAATGAAGTCTGCATGTAAGACAGCCAGCAGGCTGATGGAATATCTAAAATATAAGGACTCTAATAGTTGGGATCAGGCTACTTCAAACAATGCTGAAAATCCAGGCAGGTGAAGGCAGTTTAGTTGTAGATGATCAATACTATTTGTGGAAGGATTTGGTCAGAGGCTGGAAATTTGGGAAATGATTTGAACTTCCCTCCCCCATTCCCTTAGGAGATAGTTTACACACCAGTGGCAAAATGTTTAAGCTCTGACCCAAGTGTTAGCAAGGATGTGCAGCAACAGAGACTTTCTGTTTATCCTTGTGTGCCTGCATGCTAAATCACCTCAGTCGTGTCCAGCTCTTTGTGACCCTATAGACTGTAGCTCGCCAGGCTCCTCTGTCCATGGGATGCTCTAGGCAAGCATCCTGAAGTGGGTTGCCCTTTCCTTCTCCAGGGCATCTTCCTGACCCAGGGATCAAACTCACATCTCTTGTGTCTCCTGCATTGGCAGGCAGGTTCTTTTACCACCAGTGCCACCTGGGAAGTCCTTATTTGTCCTTATGTAATGCATTTAAAATTTATCACAGGGGCTTCCCTGGTGGTGCATCTGTGGCGCAGTGGGTAAGAATCTGCCTGCCAGTGCAGGGGACATGGGTTTAATCCCCGATCCAGGAAGATCCCACGTGCTGTGGAGCAACTAAGTCTGTACACCACAACTTCTGAAGCCCATGCTCTACAACAAGAGAAGCCACCACAATAAGCCCAAGCACCACAACTGGAGAGTAGCCCCCGCTTGCCTCAACTAAAAGAAAAAGGCACCCACAGCAACTAAGACCCAGAGCAGCCAAAAATAAATTAAAAAAAATTTTTTTTAAGATTTATCATACAAATGTATTAAATGTAGAATGACAGCCCCTCAAAATGCCCACATCCTGATCCCTGGGACCTGTTATTACCTTATAGGATAAAAGAGACTTTGAAGATATAAGTTGAGGATCTTTAGCTGGATCCTCATTGGAACCCCCCCCCCCCCAAAAGATGATCCAGGATAACCAGAGTGATGCAGCACAAGAAAGACTCCACCAGCCATCGCTGACTTTGAAGATGAAAGGAGGCCATAAGCCAAAGCATGCAGGCAGCCCCCAGAGGGTTAGAAAAAGCAAGAAAACAGATTCTCCCCGAGAATCTCCAAAGGTGAACACAACCCTGCTGACACCGTGAGTTTATCCCAGTGAGACCCATTTTAGACTCTGACCTTTAGAATTGTAAGATGATAAATTTGGATTGTTTTAAGCCACCAGATATATGGTAATATGTTAGAGCAGCAATAGAAAACTAATATACCCTATGACTAACAATTCCACTCATAAGTATGCAGGCCAATATACCAGGCCACTAGTCTTAAAAATATCCATAATGGACTACACTGGCATGTGCATCCCCAGTAAGCAAGTTAAGTAAATTGAAGTACACTCATACCATGGTTTATTGCACAATGACAACAATAAAAAGGAATGAAGTAAGAAATCACGAGAGAGGCTTCTAGTTACTGAAGCATGAAGAGGTCAATGATTATCCTCTGCAAAAAAACCAAGTGTAAAACTGGACAAAATGATCAAAAGCAGCCATTTCAAGGCACTGAAAACTCACCAGAAGTAGTCAACAAATTGAGAAATTTTCTTGAAAGACAACAGAACATTGTTAATTAGTTATACCTCAATGAAACTGTTTAAAGGATGAATCCTATAAACAATTTTTGAGTAAAAAATCACAAAATAGTGTGTAGTATAAATTGATGTATATGAAGTATAAAAATAGGCAAAACTATAATTTGACATTTAAGGGTTCATATGTTGCTGGTGGAACTATGAAAAGGAGCAAGGATGTATATATCAAGAGTAATCATGATAAAAATGAGGATAGTGGTTACCTTTGCAGGGTGACTGAGGACCTGAATGCAGAGAGGAAGGGGGTGCTTCTAGGGTACTGACAATGGTCTACCTTAGACATGAATTGTGGTTACATGAGAGTTTTCATACAACTATTTAAAACTCTGTGTGTATAGCATATACTTTTCTTGATGCTTGTCATATGAAGAAAATTAGTGTAAAGCTTATGGCTAAATCACTAGACAGGGTAGCAAACCACCACCAGAATAATCCATACCGAAGGATGGAAACAAGAGGGCACGGCAAAGACTGCGTGTGAGCTCCATCCATTGGAGGTGGGATGGAGGCTGGAACACAAAGGCCATCTTAGAGGCTGGACCCACCCTGAGTAGGGGGCTTGTGACCACCCCATTTATTCCAGCCCCCACCAGCTGGTGGCATTGAGCCCCCAGGCTTCCTCCCACCTTGGTCAGGGAACTCATAGAGGTAGGAAGGCATCAGAGAAAGGACCTCAGACTGGGATGAGGGAGGCTGGGGTGGCCCAAATGGGTCCTTGGAGGGCACAGCCTTGAGTCTGACTTGTCTCTTCCTTGGCCTCGACCAGACAGCTTCTGCTCTGGCTGTCTATCCAGGAGCCCTACCGTCCTGACTGTCCGCCCCCAGACAGGGACTCTGGACCAGCACAGAGAGGAGATCAGAGCAGTACTGACTTGCTAATAATACAATTTATTAGACCAAGGTTTTAAAGAAGCTGTATTTATATTGCAGGGAGTCACAGATCATTCCCAGGAATCCAAAGCTCCTTTCTTGGCCGAGAGGGCCCACCTACTGGCCCACCAGGAACTACCTGTGTGGCCCTTGGCGTTCTTGCTAAGAACACACAATAAGTAGTGTCTCTGGTTGTAGTCCCCCACTTCGTCAGGCCCACCTTGTGGTGATAACCTATAGAAAGAATGAACTCAGATCTCCCAAGGAGCAGCGCTTACTTGATGTGAATGGTACCCCCTGGAGCTGTGCAGTGCAGACTTAATGGCTCTCCATTAAGCTCTGCTACTAGGCAAAGATGGGAAAGTTGAAAGGAAACTACCATCTAGGAAGCCCTTCATATGTTCACGAGGCTACCCTGGTGGCTCAGATGGTAAAGCTTCTGCCTTCAATGCAGGAGGCCTGTGTTTGATCCATGGGTCAGGAAGATCCCCTGAAGAAAGAATAGCAACCCACTTCAGTACTCTTGCCTGAAAAATCCCATGGACGGAGGAGCCTGGTAAGCTACAGTCCATGGAGTTGCAAAGAGTCAGACATGACTGAGTGACTTCTCTCTCTCTCATATGTTCACAAAACCGAATCTTAACCAGTGAGAAAACTGATTCCAAGACATTAAATGGCTTTAAGCAGATCATTAACCCATTGTAGTGAAGATGCACTTCAAATTTTAGTGGACATTAATATTAAAAAAGAGGAGACATATCAAGGTGACAGAGTAGAAGGATGCAGAGCGCACCTCCTCCATGAACACATCAAAAATATATCTATGTGTGGAATAATTTTCACTGAAAACTAACTGGAGACTGGCAGAAAGACTCTTGTACAACCAACACTATATAAAAGATCCGCACAGAATTGGGTAGGAAAGGAAGGGAAGCGATCAAGGGCCTCTGCTCCGGGGAGGGGACTCAGATGAGGAGGGGGATTACATGGACAGAGATCCTCCCTGGGGAGGGGGCAGTCTGAGCCACATATTGGGCATCCTGGCCCTGGAATCTGACACCAGGTGGATGAGTCCCCTCGGGTTTGAAAATCAGTAGGACAAATAGGAGGGCTATATGAAACCTAGGCAGAGGAAGCAGATTGAAACAGCAGGGGACCCTGGCTGGTTTGCCGTAACTGACCCAGCCTGAGCTGAGTACCACTCCAACCCCACTTACTCCATGATGCTGCTCCACACTAAGGCAAGGGCTGCTGCGGCCGAGGGGAGTGCTCAGTTTTGAGGGATGGAGCTGGGAATATTTGAACATGGAACAGCCTCTGAAAGGGGGCAGGGAAACTTCTTATGGTGCTTATGGAGACAGCACATCAGAAGTGGTCTAAGACCCTAACTAGGGCTGGGACTGCCATAGCCCACACACAGACCACTTCTGTGACCCAGTCCAGCCCAATCCTGCTCTGCTCTAGGGAGAAGGTGATGGGAGGGGGAGAGCACACACTTATGGGGAACAGAGCCAGTTCAGAGCCTACCTTAGGGCTTCTGCTTCAGCAACTTGGGACCCAACCTCTCTCCCAATGGGTGATATCAGCCACTGAGCAAAGCAGAAGGCCCAGCTCACACCTAGCTCTCCATCTAGCCCCTCCATCTCCAACCCCACCTGCTACCAATGTGACACTTGCCAGCACACTGTGGGGAAAGGTGTGACCCATGCTCATGTCAGATCCAGCTCTCCCACCAAAGCCACTGGACCCATGCAGACTGTATAGAGTCACTTCCACACAAGGACATCCATGGAGTCGGTAAGTGTTTCACCTAATCTCACAGGGACAGAACAAGTTAAGCAAGATGACAAGATACAGGAATTTATTTCAATTGAAAGAACAAGAGAAAACCGGTGGAAAAGAAACAATGAAATGGAAGTAATTTGCTCGATAAAGAGTTCAAAGCATTAGTAATAAGAATGCAAACTGTATTAGGGAAAATAATAGATTAATACAGTGAGATTTTAATAAGGAACTAAAATATAAAAAAGAACCGGTCAGAAAGGGTGTGGAGAGAGGGAACCCTCATACATTGTTGGTAGGAATGTAAATTGGAACAGCCACTGTGGATTACAGTATGGAGGTTCCTTAAAAAACTAAAAATAAAACTACCATATGATCCTGCAGCCCCACTCCTGTGCATATATCCGGAGAAAACCATAATTGAGAAAGATACATACACCCTTATATTCATTGCAGCATAATATACAATATGGAATATACATATACCAATTTACAGGACATGGAAGCACCCTAAATGTCCATCAACAGAGGAATGGATAAAGAAGATACAGCACATATATACATGGACTATTATTCAGCCATAAAAAAACAGTGAAGTAATGTCATTTGCACTAAAACTCATGGGCCTAGAGATTGTCTACTGAGTGAAGTAAGTCAGAGAAAAACATCATACAATATAACTTATATGTGGAATCTAAAAAATGTTACAAATGAACCTATTTACAACCCAGAAATAGTCACAGATGTAGAAAACAAATTTATGGTTATGGTAGGGAGGAGGAAGGGGAAGAGACCTAAATTAGGAGACTGGGATTATACACATATAACCTTAATTATTATATACACACTACCTATATATAAAAAAGAGAACTAATAAGGACCTACTGTATAGACAGGGAATTCTTCTCAATATCCTATAATGACCTACATGGGAAAAGAATTTTTAAAAGAGTGGATATACGTGTGTGTTGAATGGTTCAGTGAAGACCTACAAGACCTTCTAGAACACCAAAAAAAAAGATGTCTTTTTCATCAAACGGGACTGCAATGCAAACATAGGAAGTCAAGAGATACCTGGAGTAACAGGCAAGTTTGGCCTTGGAGTACAAAATGAAGCAGGGCAAAGGCTAACAGAGTTTTGCCAAAAGGATGCACTGGTCATAGCAAACACCCTTTTCCAACAACACAAAAGATGACTATGCACATGGACATCATCAGATGGTCAAGACCAAATTCAGGTTGATGGTGTTTTTTGCAGCCAAAGATGGAGAGACTATACAGTCAGCAAAAACAAGACCAGGAGCTGACTATGGCTCTGATCATGAACTCCTTATTGCAAAATTCAGCCTTAGTTGAAGAAAGTAGGGAAAACCACTAGGCCATTAAGATATGACCTAAATCAAATCCCTTTAATGATTATACAGTGGAAGTGACAAATAGATTCAAGGGATTAGACCTGATAGACTGCCTGAAGAACTATGAATGGAGGTTCGTAACAATGTACAGGAGGCAGTGATCAAAACCATCTCCAAGAAAAGGAAATGCAACAAGGCAAAATGATTGTCTGAGGAGGCTTTACAAATAGCTGGGAAAAGTAGAGAAGTGAAAGGCAAAGGAGACAAGGAAAGATATACCCATCTGAATGCAGAATTCCAAAGAATATCAAGGAGGGATAAGAAAGCCTTCTTAAGTGAACAATGTAAAGAAATAGAGGAAAACAACAGAATCAGAAAAACTAGAGATTTCTTTAAGAAAATTAGAGGTATCAAGGGAACGTTTCATGCAAAGGGGCATGATAAAGGACAGAAACAGTATGGACCTAACAGAAACAGAAGAGATTAAGAAGAAGTGGCAAGAATATATAGAACTGTACAAAAAAGTTGTTAATGACCCAGATAATCACAATGGTTTAATCACTCACCTAGAGGCAGATATCTTGGAGTGCAAAGTCAAGTGGGCCTTAAGAAGCATTACTACGAACAAAGCTAGTGGAGGTGATGGAATTCCAGGTAAAGTATTTCAAATCCTAAAAGATGATACTGTTAAAGTGCTGCACTCAATATGCCAGCAAATTTGGAAAACTCAACAGTGGTCACAGGACTGGAAAAGGTCAGTTTTCATTCCAGTCCCAAAGAACAGTAACGTGAAAGAATGTTTAAACTACCACACAATTGCACTTATTTCACATGCTAGCAAAGTAATGTCCAAAATTCTTCAAGCTGGCTTCAACAGTACATGAACCGAGAACTTCCACATGTACAAGATGGTTTTAGAAAAAGCACAAAAACCAGAGATTGAATTGCCAACATCAGTTGGATCACAGAAAAAGCAAGAGAATTACAAAAAACATCTACTTCAGCTTCATTGACTATGCTAAAGCCTTTGACTATGTGGATCACAACAAACTATGGAGAATTCTTAAAGAGATGGGAACCAGACCGTCTTACCTACCTCCTGAGAAACCTGTATGCAGGTCAAGAAGCAACAGTTAGAACTGGACATGGAACAACAGACTGGTTCCAAATCAGGAAAGGAGTACATTAAGGCTGTATATTGTCACCCTGCTTATTTAACTTACATGCAGAGTACATCATGAAAAATGCTGGGTTGGATGAGTCACAAGCTGGAATCAGATTGCTGATATAAATATCAACAACTTCAGATATGCAGATGATACTACTTTAATGGCAGAAAGTGAAGAGGAACTAAAGAGCCTCTTAATGAAGTTAAAAGAGAAGAGTGAAAAAGTTGGCCTAAAACTCAACATTCAAAAAACTAAGATCATGGCATCCAGTCCTATCACTTCATGGCAAATAGATAGGGAAAAAGTGGAAACAGTGACAGACTATTTTCTTAGGCTCCAAAATCACTGTGGACAGTGACTGTAGCCACAAAATTAAAAGACATTTGCTCCTTAGAAGAAAAGCAATGACAAACCTAGACAGCCTATTAAAAAACAGAGACATCACTTTGCCAACAAAAGTCCATCTAGTCAAAGCCATGGTTTTTCCAGTAGTTATGTACAGATGTGAGAGTTGGACCGTAAAGAAGGCTGAGCACCAAAGAACTGATGCTTTCAAACTGTAATGTTGAAGAAGACTCATGAGAGTCCCCTAGACAGCAAGGAGATCAAACCAGTCAATCCTAAAGGAAATCAGTCCTGAATATTCATTGGCAGGACTGATGCTAAATCTCCAGTACTTTGGCCACCTGATGCAAAGAGCAGATTCATTGGAAAAGACCCTGATTCTGGAAAAAATTGAGGACAAGAGGAGAAGGGGGTGACTGCGGATGAAGTGGTTGGATGGCATCATTGACTCAATGGACATGAATTTGATTTAATCTCCGGAAGACAGTGAGGGATAGGTGAGCCTGGCGTGCTGCCATTCATGAGATCACAAAGAGTTGTACACAACTGAGCAGCAGAACAACAGCTATATGTATATTTATAACTGATTCACTAGAGACAATTATATGCAAACAAATTTGACAACCTAGAAGAAATGAACAAGTTTCTAGAAATATAAAGCATACAAAAATTGAATCAAAAAGATAGTTTGAACTGACCTATCACTCGAGATGAAATTTTTGTTGTTATTGTTTAGTTGCTAAGTCATGTCCTACTCTTTTGTGATGCCATGGACTGTAGCCCACCAGGCTCCTATGTCCATGAGATTTGCCAGGCAAGAATACAGGAGTGGGTTGCCATTTCCTTCTCCAGAATATCTTCCCGGCCCAGAGATCAAACCTGTGTCTTCCACACTGGCAGGTGGATTCTTTACCACTGAGCCTCCAGGGAGGTCTAGAGATGAAACAAAATCTGTCATTTTAAAACTCCATACAAATACAAGTCCAGGGCCAGATGGCTTCACAGGCAATTCTACCAAACAAAGGAGAACTTGTACCAATCCTTCTCAAACTGTTCCAAAAAACTGAAGAGGGGGGAACACTCCCAAAGACATTCTCTGAAGCCACCATCACCCTGATACCAATACCAGATAAAGATACTACCAAAAAAGAAAACCACAGACTTATATCTTTGATGAAGATAGATGCAAAAATTCTCATCAAAACATTAGCAAACTGAATCCAACAACACATGAAAAAGATCATAGACCACAACCAAGTAGATTCATCCCAAGTACATAAGGATGCTTCAGTGTATGCAAATCAGTCAATGTGATATACCACATACAAAAGACAAAAACCACATGATCATCTCAATAGATGCCAGAGAAGCATATGATAATATTCAACATCCATTCATGTTAAAAACTCCTACCAATGTGGATATAGAGGGATCATATCCCAACATAATAAAAGCTATTCATGACAAATCTATAGCCAGTATAATACTCAATAATGAAAAACTAAAAGTCTTCCTGCTAAAATATGGAACATACACTTTCACCTCTTTTAATCAAGATAGTATTGGAAGTCCTACCAACCACGGCAATCAGATGAGAAAAAGAAATAAAAGTTATCCAAATGGGAAGGAAGAGGTAAAATTGTCATTACATGCAGATGTCACAATTCTATATATATAGAAAACCCTAAAAACTATACACAAAAACTACTAGAACTGATAAATTCAGCAAGGTAGCAGGATATTAGATTAATGTACAAAAATCAATTGCATTTATTTACACTAACAATGAAATATCAGAAAGGGAATGTAAAAAACAGTACCACACTTTCACAGTGGCCCAGTGGTTGGGAATGCACCTGCCAAGGCAAAGGACAGGAAGATTCCACATGCCACAGGGCGGCTGGGCCCGTGTGCCACAACCGCTGAGCCTACGTGAAACCACTAGTGAAGTCTGAGCGCCCTAGGGCCCATGCTCCACAAAAAAGAGAAGTCAGCACCGCAACCAGAGAGTAGCCCCTGCTCGCCACAAGTAGAGAAAGCCTGCACACATCAGTGAAGACCCAGCACAGCCAAAAATAGATAAATAAAATTTAAGATAAATATTCTAGAAGCAGCATTTTTAAAAACATACCTTTCAAAGTTGAATTCCCAAAAAACAAATACTTAGAAATAAACCTGACAAAAGAAGTGGAAGACTTATACACTGATAACTATAAAACATTAATAAAGGAAATTGAAGATGATTCAAAGAAGTGGAGAGATATCCCATGCTCTTGGAATTGAAGAATTTATATTGTTAAAACAGCCATACAACCCAAGTGTGTGTGTTAGTTGCTCAGTCATGTCTGACTCTTTGTGACCCCATGGACTGTAGCCCACCAGGCTCCTCTGTCCATGGGATTCTCTAGGCAAGGATACTGGAGTGGGTTGCCATTTCCTTCTCCACACAAACCAAAGAAATCTCTAGATTTAATACAATCCTGTCAAATTACTCATAGTTCAAAGAACTAGAACAAATAATCCTAAAATGCATGTGAAACCATAAAAGATTCATAATTGCAAAAACAATCCTGAAGAAAAAGAACAAAGTAGAAGGCATAATCCTCCCAGACTTTTGGTTACTACAAAGTTCCAGTAATTGAAAACAGTGTGGTACTGGCACAAAAACAGCCATATGGATCAATGGAACAGAACAGAGAGCCCAGAAATAAACCCAAACACCTCCAGTAATGTTATTTTTGATAAAGGAAGTGAGAATATACAATGGAAATAAAACAGTCTCTTTAGCAAGTGGTGTTGGAAAGTTGAAGGGCTGCATGTAAGTCCGTGAAGTTAGAACACACGTTCTCACCATACACAAAAATAAACTCAAAATGGCTTAAAGACTTAAACATAAAATATGACACCATAAAATTCCTAGAGCGATCGTAGGCACAACATACTCTAACTTAAGTTGTACCAGTGTTTTCTTAGGTCAGTCTCCCAAGGCAATAGAAATAAAAACAAAAATAACAAATGCAGCCTAATCAAACTTACAAGCTTTTGTATAGAAAAGGAAACCATTTTTAAAAATACAATGTGCAAAATGGCAGAAAAATATTTGCAAGTGATGTGACTGACAAGGGCGTGATTTTCAAAATACACAGCAGCTCATACAGCTCAACAACAACAAAAAAACAAACAACGCAATCCAAAAATGGGTAGAAGACCTAAATTGATCTTTCTCCAAAGAAGAACTAAAAATGGTCAAGACACATGGAAAGATGCTCAGTCTTGCTAATGATCAGAGACATGCGAGTCAAAACTGCAGTGAGGTACTACTCCACACCAGTCAGAATGGCCATCATGAAAAACTCTACAGGGGCTTCCGTGGTGGCTCAGTCAGTGGTAAGGAATCCACCTGCTAATGCAGAAGACACATGTTCAATCCCCAATCTGGGAAGATCCCATGAGCCACAGAGTGACTAAGTCCATGCACCACAACTATCGAGCCTGTGCTCTAGAGCCCTGGGTCTGCAACTGCGGGGCCCAGTGTGCTGGACCTACTGAAGCGCGTGTACCCTGGAGCCTGTGCTCTGCAACAAGAGGAGCCACCACAATGAGAAGCCTGTGCACCAAACTAGAGAGTGGTCCCTGCTTGCCACCCCTAGAGAAAAGCCCCTGCGCAGCAACAAAGACCCACAGCAGCCACAAATAATGAATAAATAAGTAAATAAAATTATTTTTAAAACTCCACAAATAACAAATGCTGGAGAGGATGTGGAGAAAAGGGAACTCTTCTACACTTTGGTGGGAATGTAAGTTGGTATAGCCACTATGGGAAACAGTATGGAGGTTCCTCAGAGAACAAAAGATAGAATTACCATATGATCCAGCAATCTCACTCCTCAGAATATTTCTGGACAAAACTGTAATCCAAAAAGATACATGTACCCCTGTGTTCACGGCAGCACTCTTCATAATAGCCAAGACATGGAAATAATCTAAATGTCCATTGACGAATGAATGAATAAAGAAGAATCCATACATATATTAATATACAATGGAATACTACTAAGCCATGAAAAGGAATGAAATGATTCCCTTGGCAGCAACACAGGCACAACTAGAGATTACCATACTGAGTGAAGTTAAAGCAGAAAGAAGAAAAATAAATACCATATGTAATCACTTATACGTGGAATCTAAAATATGACACGAACATATCTACAAAACATAAACAGACTCATAGAGAACAGACTTGTGGTAGCCAAGGTAGAGGGGGTTGGGGAAGAGATGAAGTGGGAGGTTCCAGTTAGCAGAGGTAAGCTATTATATATTGAACGGATAAAGAACAAGGCCCTACTGTATAGCACAAAGAACTAATATCATCCTTCTCAACTGTTAAAAAACACTAAAGAGAGGAGAACATTCATAAATTCATTCTACAAGGTCATCATTACCCAGATACCAAAATCAGGCAAAGATACTACCAAAAATAAAAAATTACAGGTGAATATCTATGATAAATATAAGTAAAGATTCATGACAAAAATATTACCCAAATTCAACAATATAAAAATCCCAAAATTAAATGGGACTTATCCCAGGAATGCAAGGATGGTTCAGTATCCCTAAATCAATGTGCTACATCACATTAAAAAAAGGAAGGATAAAAATCATATGATCATCTCAGTAGACACAAAAGGTATTTGACAAAATTCAGCATCCATTCATGATAAAAAAAATTCTGAAAGTTGGTATAGAAGGAACATATCTTGATATACTAAAGGTGATTTAAGATAAGAAAGCCCTTTTAAGTGAACAATGCAAAGAAATGAAGGAAAAAAATAGAACAGGAAAAACTAGAGATCTCTTTAAGAAAATTAGAGATAACAAGGGAACATTTCATGCAAAGATGGGCATGATAAAGGACAGAAACAGTAAAGACCTAACAGAAGCAGAAGAGAGTAAGAAGAGGTGGCAAAAATACACAGAACTGTACAAAAAAGGTCTTAATGGCCTGGATAACCACAATGGTGTAGTCACTCACCTAGAACCAGACATCCTGGACTATGAAGTGGGCCTTAGAAAGCATTACTATGAACAAAGCCAGTGGAGGTTATGGAATTCCAGGTGAACTATTTCAAATCCTAAAAGATGATGCTGTTAAAGTGCTGCATGCAATATACCAGCAAATTTGGAAAACTCAGCAGTGGCCACAGGATTGGAAGAGGTTGGTTTTCATTCCAATCCCAAAGGGCAATGCCAAAGAATGTTCAAACTGCTGCACAATTATACTCTCATTTCATATGCTAGGAAGGTAATGCTCAAAATCCTTCAAACTAGGCTTCAGCAGTACATGACAGAGAACTTCCACATGTACAACATGGATTTAGAAAAGGCATAGGAACCAGAGATCAAATTGCCAACATCTGTTTGATCATAGAAAAAGCAAGAGAATTCCAGAAAAACATCTATTTCTGCTTCATTGACTACGCTAAAGCTTTTGACTGTGTGGATTACAACAAACTGTGGAAACTTCTTCAAGAGATGGGAATACCAGACCACCTTACCTGCTTCCTGAGAAACCTGTATGCAGGTCAAGAAGCCACAGTTAGAACCAGACATGGAACAATGGACTGGTTCCAAATTGGGAAAGGAGTATGTCAAGGCTGTATATTGTCACTCTGCTTATTTGACTTACATGCAGAGTATATCATGAGAAATGCTGGGCTGGATGAATCACAAGCTGGAATCAAGATTTCCAGGAGAAATATCAATAACCTCATATATGCAGATGATACTACCCGAATGACCGAAAGTGAAGAAGAACCAAAGAGCCTCTTGATGAAGGTGAAAGAAGTGAGTGAAAAAGCTGGCCTAAAACTCAGCATTCAAAAAACTAAGATCATGACATCCATTCCCATCACACCATGGCAAATAGATGGGAAAACAATGAAAACAGTGATGAACTTTATTTTCTTGGGCTCCAAAATCACTAGAGACAGTGACTGCAGCCAGGAAATTAATAGATGTTCGCTCCTTGGAAGAAAAACTATGACAAACATAGACAGCATATAAAAAGCAGAGACATCACTTTGCCAACAAAGGTTCGTCTAGTCAAAGCTATAGTTTTTCCAGTAGTCATGTATGCATATGAGAGTTGGACCATACAAAAATCTGAGTGCTGAAGAATTGATGTTTTCGAACTGTGGTGCTGGAGAAGACTGTTGAGAGTTCCCTGGACAACAAGGAGATCAAACCAGTCCATCCTAAAGGAAATCAACCCTGAATATTCATTGGAAGGACTGATACTGAAGCTGAAGCTCCAGTACTCTGGCCACCTGATGAAAAGAGTGGATTCAATGGAAAAGACCTGATGCTGGGAAAGATTGAAGGCGGGAAGAGAAGGGAATGACAGAGGATGAGATGGCTGGCTGGCATCATCGACTCAATGGACATTAGTTTGAGCAAATTCTGGGAGATAGTGAAGGATAAAGAAACCTGGCGTGCTGCAGTTCATGGAGTTGCAAAGAGTCATATACAACTGAGCAACTGAACAATAACATGATAAACCCACAGTTAACGCCATACTCAACAGTGCAAAGATAAAAAGCTTTTTCTCTAAAATCCAGAATAAGACAAGGATGCCCATTTTCATTGCTTCTAGTTAACACAGTGTTGGAAGTCCTAGCCATAGCAGTCAGAAAAGAGAAATAAAAAGTATCCAACTGGACAGGAAGAAAAACTACAAAGGTGACATCTACAAAGTCACCTTTGTAGATGACATGATACTATATTTTGAAAACCTTAAAGTCTCCACCAAAAAATTACTAGAACTAATAAATGAATTCAGTAAACTTGTAGGAAGTGAAAGTCCTATAATCTGAAAACCATGAAACACTTATGAAGGAGATTGAAGATGATACAAAGAAATGGAAAGATATTCCATGTTCATGGATTGGAAGAATTAATACTGTTAAGATGTCCAAGCCACTCAAAGCAATTACAGATTTAACATAATCCCTTTCAAAATACTCATGACATTTTTCACAGAACTAGAAAAAATAATCCTAAAATTTATATATAACCACAAAACACCCCACATTGCCAAGGTAATCTTGAGAATAAAGAACAAAGCTGGGGGAATCATTTGCCATAACTTTATACTGCAAAGCTATGGTAATAAAAATGACATATACATCAATGGAACAGAAAAGAGAGCCCAGAAATAAACCCACACACCTGTGCTCAGTTTATCTACAACAAAGGAGGCAAGAATATACAATGGAGAAAAGACAGTCTCTTCAATAACTTGTGCTGGGAAAACTGGACAGCTACATGTAAAAGAAAGAAATTAGAACATTTGTTCATATTGTATACAAAAATAAACTCACAATGGATTAAAGACCTAAATTTAAGACCTGAAACCATAAAACTCCTACAGCAGAACAAAGACCAAATACTCTTTGACCTTCTTTGACAAATTGTAGCAGATTTTGGTAGATCTCTCTCCTAATAGGAAAGAAACAAAAGCAAAAATAAATAAATGGGACTTAAATTTAAAAGCTTGCACATCAGAAGAAACATTGACAAAACAAAACAAAAAAAAATAACCTACTGAATGGGAGAAAATATTTTCAAATTGTATTACCACTAAGTGGTTACTAGAGGCTCCCCTGGCAGATCAGTTGGTAAAGAATCCACCTGCAATGCGGAGACTGCCTGCAATGCAGGAGACCTGGGTTCAATCCCTGGGTTGCGAAGTTCCCCTGAAGAAGGAAATGGCACCCCACTCCAGTATTCTTGCCTGGAAAATCCCATGGACAGAAGAGCCTGGTAGGCTACAGTCCATGGGGTTGCAAAGTGTCAGACACAACTGAGCGACTAAACCAACATCCAAAATATATAAGTAGCTCATACAACTCAATAGTAAAAAGTCAAACAACCTGATTAATGAGCAGAATACCTGAAGAGACATCTTTCAAGAGAAGATATACAGATGGGAAAGAAGCACATGAAAAGACGCTCAGCGTCACTAATCAGAGAAACACAAATCAGAATGATGGTAAGATAGCGCCTCACACCTCTCAGAATGGCTGTCAGGAAAATGCCTGCAAATAGTAAATGCTGGAGAGGATGAAAAGGGAACCCTCCTACACTGCTGGTAGGAATATAAATTATTGAAGCCACTGTGGAAAATAGTATATGTACTGCTGAAGTGAGCACTTTATTTTGGGGGGCTCCAAAATCACTGAAGATGATGACTGCAGCCATGAAATTAAAAGACTCTTGCTCCTTAAAAGGAAAGTTATGACCAACCCAGAGAGCATATTAAAAAGCAAAGACATTACTTTGCCAACAAAGGTCTGTCTAGTCAAAGCTATGGTTTTTCCAGTAGTCATGTGTGAATGTGAGAGTTGGACTATAAAGAAAGTTGAGCACAGAAGAATTGATGCTTTTGAACTGTGGTGTTGGAGAACACTCTTGAGAGTCCCTTGGACTGCAAGAAGATCCAATCAGTCAATCCTAAACAAAACCAGTCCTGAATATTCACTGGAAGATGTGATGCTGAAGCTGAAACTCTAATACTTTGGCCACCTGATGCAAAGAACTGACTCACTGGAAAAGTCAGACCTTGATGTTGGGAAAGATTGAAGGCAGGAGGAGAAGGGGATGACAGAGGATGAGATGTTTAGATGGCATCACTGACTCGATGGACATGAGTTTGAGCAAGCTTCGGGGGTTGGTGATTAACTGGGAAGCCTGGCATGCTGCAGTCCATGGGGTTGCAAAGAGTTGGATATGACTGAGCAACTGAACTGATGAAAAATAGTATGGAGCTTCCTTAAAAACTAAAAATTGAACTATAATATGATCTAGCAATACCACTGCTGGGTATGTAACTAGAAAAGATGTAATCTCTAATTCTAAGATACATGCAACCTGATATTCACAGCGGATTTACAATAGCCAAGACCTGGAAGCAACCCAAGTGCTCATCAACAAATCAATGGATTAAGAAAATGTGGTATAGGTATAATATGAAATACTACTCAGTCATGAAGACAAATGAAATACTGCCATTTTCAGCAACAGGGATCGACCTACAGAATATTATGCTTAGTGAGATAAGCTAAAGACAGACAAATACTATATGATCTCCCTTATATGTAGAATCTAAAAAATAAATGAATGAATACAACA
The DNA here is from genome assembly GCF_963930625.1 of Muntiacus reevesi. Classification (NCBI taxonomy): domain Eukaryota; kingdom Metazoa; phylum Chordata; class Mammalia; order Artiodactyla; family Cervidae; genus Muntiacus; species Muntiacus reevesi. The sequence continues at coordinate 52,096,136 of NC_089257.1, forward strand.
AAACAGAGACTGACAGATATGAGAACAAACTAGTGGTTCCCAGGAAGGAAAGGGAAGGAGGGAGGAACACGATAGCAGTAGGGGATTAACAGATACAAACTACTCTGTATAAAATAAACAAACAACAAGGATGTACTGTACAGTACAGGAAAATATAGCCATTGTTTTTAATGACTTTAAATGGAGTATACTCTATGGAAATGTTGAATCACTATGTTGCATACCTGAAACTAATGTAATATTGTAAACCAACCTACTTCAATAAAAGAAGAAATAAAATTAATTAGGTTAAATGGTCATTTTGAAACCTTTTCCCATATTGGCTATTTTCTTTCTCAGGCAACCTTAGAACTCACCTATCTTTAAAGGAGAAAAACAAATCCTCTCATCTCCATCCGTGTCTGTCCTTCATCAGGCTCCCGAGTTCCTCCTTTGCACCCACGCCCACTGCTCATTTTGCTGTGAACACTTTGCCTCCATCTGCAAGTGGCCATGCTCACTCCCAAGCCACCAGCAGGACTGTGTCCCCGAGACTCTTTCCAGCTCTTACCCTCTTGGGAGCATATGGCTCTATTAGTCATCCCCTCTTTCTGGAATTTTCTTTCTTCGCTTCCAGGACATTGGGCAATTATTCATTCAGTTCAGTTCAGTCCAGTCACTCAATCATGTCCGACTCTTTGTGACCCCATGAACTATAGCATGCCAGGCCGCCCTGTCCATCACCAACTCCCAGAGGCCACCCAAACCCATGTCCATTGAGCCGGTGATGCCATCCAGCCATCTCATCCTCTGTCCCCTTCTCCTCCTGCCCTCAATCTTTTCCAGAATCAGGGTCTTTTCAAATGAGTCAGCTTTTCGCATCAGGTGGCCAAAGTATTGGAGTTTCAGCTTCAACATCAGTTCATTCACTTATCTCCTATTAACATGTCTGAGGTCTATGCATGCCAGGTACCAGCCCAGGCACTGGAGCAAAACACGGTCAATTCTCTGTAGTCACATTGCTCAGAGTCCAGGCAGAGACAGATTTCATCAAATAAGCACACAAATCATTGATTTAGAACTGGAGAGAGTGCTGTGAAGGAAGAGTGTGGGAGTTTTGAGAACATAAGACAGGGTGCCCTAACCAAGACCAGGTGTCAGAAAGGCTTCACGGAGGAGACAGTGCTTTGAGCTGAGGTCTACAAGAGGATCGGGAGTCAGCTGCTTGGGAAGAACCATCTAGATGTTTAACAGTGTGTGCAGAGGCTGAGATAATGGAGGAGGACAGCCTATTGGGAGGTTGTAAAAGAAAGCCAGTGTGGTCAGTGCAGAGTGAATGAGCAGAACATGGCATGACGTGAGACTGGAGAGGTGGGCTGGAGTCAGCTTTTGCCCTGTAAAACCATGAATGAGGATTTTGGACTTTTAAGTGACATGGCTGTATGACCATACAAGCTGTGAGCTGGGCACCTCCTGTTAGTCACTCAGTCATGTCTGACTCTTTGAGACCCTACAGACTATAGCCCACCAGTCTCCTCTGTCCATAGGATACTGGAGTGGGAAGTCATTCCCTATTCCAAGGGATCTTCCTGACCCAGGGATCAAACCTGGGTCTCTTGCATTATAGGCACATTCTTTATCATCTCAGCCAGCAGGGAAACCTCCTAAGACCAGAGTTATGTTGTTGTCTACAGTAACACCGTGCAAATGTGAATAATGTACCGTGGAGTGTACATCTTGTACAACCAGACCCAGAAACCAAGTAGTCAAGCTGCAATGAGTACAATGGACAGGAGAGGGCAAGAGGCTTTGAGGAGCCCAGTTAGGAACCAGCTGCAGTGGCCCCAGTGTTACCCTACCTGCCCCTTCACTCACCCCCTTGTTGAGCTCACCTTTGCCCCTATCTGCCTCCTCTAACAGTTCCTCCTTAGGCTAACTCCCTAATCTTTGACTTGGGTGGAATTTAAGGAACACTCAACATCAAGCAGTAAGGGGAGGACAGGAATTAGCCCAGAGGACATGGGACCGTATTTGGCAGAAAGTGATTCAGCCTGAGAAGGGCGAGGTAGCAGGTCTCAGCTACGGGGCAGGACCCCAGTTAGAGGCTCAGACCTGTGCAGGAACCAGCACGGAAGGAGAAAGGGGCTGCGCTCCAGGCCTGGCGGGTGGTCCCTGAGCCGCTGGTCTATCAGCAAGCGAGCTTGGAGCAGAGTCTGAGCCCAGCAGGGTGGAGCGGGATTGGTGTACAATGGAGACAAGGCCTGCGCAGGAGCAGGCAGGAGGGTTTCCAGGAGTTGACGGAGCCCTAAGGAGATTCCCGAGTGCTAGGCCCTCGGCTTATGGCCCAGTTGGTCTTAATCTTTGCGGTGCTGGGACCTGGGCACACCTGACTATGGCAGCAGCCACAACTGCCAGAGTCCCCAGGCTAAGACCTGGAGCCGCTGGAGCCCCCGCCTCCCGCTCTGCTGGTCCTGGATGATCCCCGTTCCTATTCACCAGACCACCGCGGGAGCCCTGACCTGTCCCCAAACCCTTCTCTCACAGAAGCTCAGCCTCCCTCTCCCACTTTTGAATCCTAGAGCATTTATTACGTTCTGTCCTCTGACATCATTTACTTCATCTGATCTTTTGCACAGTTAGGGTTTTTTTTTTTTCCTAATAACTTTTACTATGAAAAATATCACATAAACAGAGTGGCACATAAAAGTGTGGGTTAGTGGAATATTCCACCAGCCACCTGTAGCTAGCATCCAGTTCAAGGGAAACAGCCACCCCAGGTCCTGAAATTTCCCTCCACTTGCCCTTTTTGGCCTTATGTACTCCTCAACCCCAACTCTCCCGCCTTGTATAGTCATCAGGCTTTTACCTTTTTCTTTTAACTTTTCCTTATAATTACAGTCTGTAACTGTATATGGGCTTCCCAGGTGGCTCAGTGGGTAAAGAATCCACCTGCAGTGCAGGAGATGCAAGAGACACGGGTTTGATCCCCAGGTCAGGAAGACTCCCTGGAGGAGCGCATAGCAATACCTACTCCAGTATTTTGCCTCAACAATTCCATGGGCAGAGGAGCCTGGCAGACTCCAGTCCATAGGGTCACAAAGAGTTGGACACAACTGAAGCGACTGAGCACGCACAAGCATGTAGCCCTGTAGTAGGCAAAGAGGCCCTTTCTTTATGTTTTCTCTATGCTGGTTCTTCCGGGAAGGCTCTCCAGCAGGGTCATGAGTGCAGAGGGGCCAGAGCAGAGCCTCGTGGAGGGAAGGTGGAGGAGCCAGCGTCAGCAGACGGTTAGCAAGGCAGCCAGAGAAAGCGACCAGTGAAGAGAGGAACAGAGGGAGGGAACAGGGGAAGTCAGGATGGGAGGAAATGGTTGCATGAAAGCTTAGGACCTGCAGTGGAATTCTCCTGATAGTAGAGTCCCCCTCCCCACTCAGACCCGGCCACCTTGCTCTGTCCTTAACCTTTCAGTGACACCTATCTACCCAGTATTCCCTGCCAGGCGGGCTCCTATGCCATCTAGGGGCCCGCCCTCCCTTCTTAAAGGAGAGGTGGCTTAGTCCTAAGTCACTGCCTCATCCCCCACTGTAGCCCCAGGCTGTCCCCTCCTTTCCACCACTCACAGCTGGCTCTGTGGTGCAGGGTAAAGGCAGAGGGGCCCCCAGACACAGGTGAGACCAGGGGACAGAGTCGGGCCAGGGTCCTCGCACCTGAGGTGCTGATTCCAGGGCAAAGGCTGCGTGCCCTGGGGCCCGCTGTCTATCAGTGAGAGGTGCAACACCCACAGCCCAGCACCTCTGCCCCTCACTGCCCCCTGCTCTGAAGTCTGGCTGCACAGCCCTCCCATCATCCTTCAACACCCACCCGCCCCTGGTCGTCTTGTGGGGATGCTCTTCTGTCCCAGCAGGACAGGGAGCTGGCTTTTCAGGAGCACACAGTGACGTCCTGTGGGAGAGCGCTCACCCTCCCCTGGGACATGCTGGGCACCCGTGGTGGGTGGCGGGAGGAGGGGGACAACCACTGCCAAGTTGGGCGCCACTGAAGCACTGTGTTTTTTGTTCTGTATCCTATGCAGACATCGTCAACTGTGACCTGAAATCTACGCTGCGAGTGCTGTACAATCTCTTCACCAAGTACCGGAATGTGGAGTGAGCGTCAGACTGGACCATCCCCAGAGCCGCCTTATCCTGCTTATTCCTGACTCCTGCTCTGCGCTCTCCTCCAAGTCCGGCTGCTCTTTTCCCAGAGATACGGGGAACTGAGATCAGGAAGGAAATGACCAGTGACTCAGTGGGCTGACCTGACCTCCTAGGCTCTGAGGCTGACCCCACACTGGCTTGTGAAGGTTGTCCCAACCTGGTTCCAGGTCCAATTTCCTTCTGTGTAATCTGGAACCGGCTTAGGCACAAGAGCCCACCCACCCACTCACCCACCCTCAGAAAATGAAAACAGAGATAAGAGTTACCATTTAATGGGTGTAACCTATGGGCTGGCACCACACTAAGTGCTCTGACCTACTCCAACTCGTGAATACTCACGACTCCCACTGAAGATGATGTTATCAGCCCCTTTTATAGATAAGGAAACAGGCTCAGAGAGGTTACCCGACTTCCCAGAAGCTGCCATTTGTTTTGCTTCTTTGAAGAACATATTCGTTAATAACTAGCCCACTGTGTTACATTCTCTGTACATTCTATACTTGCGTTTGCATGTGTGTATATGCGTGCATGTGCACCTGCGCCCTCCAAGAAGAAGGACCCCCTGATCTCAGCACCAGGCAGGCTAAGTCAGGACTCAGTGGTTCACACTGAAATTGGCAAATCAAATTTAGCCCAATTAATAGTGTGTGTGTGGCAGGAGCCGTATCCCTCAACTCCTTTGTACAAATGAAAATTACTCTTAATTCCTTCAGATTTGTAATAACCCCTTATTCTGGTTTCAGGGTGACATTTGGAAAGGATTCTGTTTAAAATTAATGGAGTGGCACATTTTGCAGCCTTTTTGCCTGATTGCATGTAATGCAAGTGCCCTGTATTTTCCTACAGAATAAGTCCTCGATTCATTATCGTTAGGCAAACGTACAATACACCAGGCACCGCAGAGAGCTGGGCACAGACCCATGCGAGCAGGGCTTGGGAAGTAGGGCTCTTCAACAGGGACTCTTGAGCTTTAAAGAAAGGAACTCCTTTTTGCCCTCTAATTGATCATTTAGACCATTTCTGGCGAAGTCAACCCACATGCAATTACTGGCTAATTCAGGCAAGCAAAAATGTAAGTTATTTAGACCCAATCTGAGTAGGTTTCCTTGCGTGGGTTACCCGCGGGCTTGTGGTTACATGGATCCCCTCTACATGAACCCAAGTTTGGAATACAGGGCTCAAGTTGTCCCAGCCTGCAGGGCCTGGGGTAGGAAAGGGGCTGAAGGGGGGTGACTAGGAGGACAAGAAGCGTGGGGCAAATACTTGCACACTTAGCATACAGGGGACATCCTCAGACCGTGGGATGTTGGCTTGTGGTATTTAACGTTTGTACTCTAAGTTGACCAAAGCCTTGGGATAGGTAATAACTTGTACTGATGTATCTTCATTATAGAATTTTCCAAAGTATGCTAGGTGGACACCAGCCTGTATCCCCACCTCTGGATGTCTGTGCCTACTTTAGTACTACTTTAGGCCCAGTTGCACAAAGCCCCTCTCTGATTTGAGGAATTCGTCGTGATCTCTATCTACACCACCCAGAGGGAGGCCTTGCATCGTGTCCAAACATTCCTTCCTGCTTTTCATCAATTCTTACTCTACAGTCTCGCTGCAGTCACTCAAAACCCATATCATTTCAATATACTACTTATTTCTGGAGAGATTTCACTCTAAGAAAGTATTACTGAGCATTTAAGATATAGAGAATATGCACTCTCTTGTGTCAATCTGTGTAAAAGAATACAATCCTTTTTTACATAATTAGTGAAATATTTCATTTGTCATTAGGAAACACTAAATACAGTATTATTTCTGTTGCTCTTTTTTAAATTCCTGATAGCAAATCAGCATAAATAATTGCTTTGTCTTCTTGAGCAATACTAAAGCAGATGAAATAAGAGAAATGAACTCATTTAAATGTGCTTTGCTATACAAATTTTGTCTCCATTTTGTGTTTTTTTCTTATATTCAAGCTGCAAATGGACAGTGGGCAAGTGACTTATTAAGCGCACTCCTTTTTATATTTTACATATGCAGTATATGAAAACACATCAGAACACTTGGAAATTTTTTTTAATAGCAGGTCCAATTTGTCAGAAAATGGTGTTTTGAGACTAAGGTCTTTACCTTACTCTGAAATTCCAGGGCTTGGGCCTGGTTTTATAACCCTGCCATCTCATTTAGAGGTTTTTCTTTACATTATGGAACCTCCTGCTTAATACATGACTGTTTTTGAAGGGAGGGGAGGGGTAAAAGGCATCAGAAAACAAATAAACCAAACATAACCCTTGTCTCTTTTAAAAGAAAAAAAAAAGCTGAGGCAAAAAATCAAGTCTCTGTAGGCTCACTGGATCCTTTTTTCCTCTTTTCTAAATTTAGATTCTTCCATATTTTTGATAATTAATGTGTAAATTGTGCAAAATTCAAAAAGCATGAATGGATATCTAGTGAAAAACCCAATTTTCCTCCCTCCTTTTTCCCAGCAGACAATACCTGTCTCCAGAGGCAACTATTTTGTTCTGTTTCTAGTATTAGCTTCCAGATACCCCCACAATATAAGGTATATAAATATCTGTCAACATATATAAGACCATTTTTAAGCATAAATAGCATATTATACATACTATCATGCACACTGCTTTTTTTCATTTAATGTTCTATCTTAGAGATTATTTTGTACTGGGTATTAAAACTCATTAAACTGAGAATATGAGTACTTTATAAATCCAGATGCACGTCCCTGCTCTGTATGAGTTAGAAAATGAAAGCCCCACCAGAAGGAGGTAATGTTCTAAACAGTCAAAACTGGGACCTACTGGGGTGGGGGGTGGAGAGGACATTACCAGAAACATTCCCCTGTGTCCTCAACTGAATTTATTTCTTAAAGGCCTCCTTTGGATCATTATGGTGAATGGTGAACAGTTTGATTAAGCTTGTAGTTGTACATATTACTAGGGCTACTAATTTGTAATTGACTCAGAAAATACTAAAAGTTACTGAGTACCCCACAGTATCCTGCTACAAGCCCAGCCACCCATGCAGAGCCCGTCTACTCTATGGGAAGGCTCCAATTTCACATGTGCAGGCACAGAGCTGACATTTCCAAAGTCTGGGAGAAGGACTCTTTATCAGCACATCATCAATGTTGTCTTGAGTTGGTTGCTATTTGCAATTGCTGCTCTTGGTACTTTTTAATTATGAATTACAGTTAGCTTAGCTTTATCATTATCAGTTTATTTTGTTGTGGTTTTCCTGGTTAACCCAACAGAGTACACTGAAGCTTATTTGCATCAACAGTATCCCTGGGCTGTAATTTTCCAATAACTTGACTCTCAGACATGTATACATTGTGGTTCAAATATGAATCATCCATACTCCAGTGCTAGAACAAATGTATACATAATCCACTCCCCCTAAATTATCATTAATTTATTTTTCCACTGGAAAATGAGACTAGATGGAGTCGGTAAGTCAAGCAGTTTTGCCCTAAGTAGGGGCTGATCAAAAATAATTTCAGATCCACTGCACTTAATTACAACCCCACCTCAAGAACCCTACCTACATACAACATACTAAAGATGCCAAAAGGGTGTGTTCTGAAGCCTCCACTAATGCTAATATTGCATGCAATCTCCACCCCCGCCCAAAATTCACTTATATCTGTTGGAAAATTCAAGAGTTGCTGCGAATACTGAGAACAAGAAAACTGAATTGAGATGCAATTACTGGGTGGTTGGTAGACTCATCAGCTTCCTAACACTTGTAAATTCAGGTTCCAGTAAAAGACGAGTAATGTAGGAGTTACTCACTGTTATAACTGCAAAGATTCTATCTGCACACAGAGAATTTTCACTGTTTTTTCCTCTCTCTTTCCTAAAAAATATAAACCCAGGGTAGCTACAAGATTTGCTCACGCCCGATGCTTTGGTCTTTTAGTGTTTGCACTTGTGTTCATGACGACAGCCAGGCACCATGAGGATGCTCAATGGAGGATGCCCCGTCCCCACCCCAAACTCGACCATCTTTTGAGATTTGCAGATTTCCCAGGCAGGAAGCACAGGTGAAGCATCTCTGAAAAGTACATTCTGTAGGAAGTTAATAGATGTGAGGTGAAAAATATGTCACCCTTGAGTTGAGAAAACAAGAGGCCAAAGAAAATTAAACTCCCTTTCTACAGTTTGGGTTTTATTTTATGCTTTTTTTTGCCTCACTGGAGCCCGACTCAGTGTTCCCTGCACTAATGAAGATTATGACTCTCTAAGGGGAGACAGAAGAGGGCATCCCAGTCGTGCTTGACCACGGGACCTGTTTGGTCCCTGAAGTATTTGCAGGCTGAGTACTCTGTGGAACTCATTCATTCATTTAACCCTTAGGCAATATGGTCTAGAAGTATGTATTGAGTGTCCATGATGCATTAGGTGAACTGTGACCAGTGGCCAGCAAGGCTCACTCATAGAGCTTAAAAATAATCACAAAGGTACTGACAAATTGAGATGACCTCTTGGAGAAGTACATAAAACTCTGAAGGAGGTCTCATTTAGATTTTGAGGTCAAGAGAGGTCTCTGGCAAAGTAACATTTTAAAGTGACACCTGAGGGAGTTTCCTGGTGATCCAAAGGTTAAGAATCCACCCTGCAAAGCAAGGAACACAGGTTGGATCCCTGGCCGGGGAACAAAGATCCCACATGCCAAGAAGCAGCTAAGCCTGTGTGCAACAGCTACCGAGCCCACGAGCCAGAACTAGAGTCCGTGCACCACGACGAAAGATCCCACGTGATGCAACGAAGATCTGACACAGCCAAATAAAAAAACAATTTTTTTTTAAAAAGAAAGACTTTCTAATAAATAAATAAAAATAAAGTGACACCTGAATCACTGAGTTATTCAAGTGAAGAACTATTAAGAACAGGATCCCAGCCAGGAGAAGACTCCGTTCCCTAAACAAACTCGTAGGAAGTCAGGATGGCTAGAGTACAGAGTGAGAAGGGAGAAGTGTCAGATACGAGGATTACAGATTCTATGATAAGAAAAATGGGAAACTGTGTTTTTAAAAAAGCCTTCTGGCCACTGTGTGGGAAAACTTTGGAGAAACCTGTCAGTAATATGGACTGCCCTTCCCATTGCCTTATCATGGTTGTGGCTGGAGAGCTAAGGGCCCAGGAGAGGAGCTCCAGCTTTTGCCCCACCGCACGCTAATCTGGTCTCAAGCATGCACAGGAAGCCTGGGTGTGCTATCCAAAGGCAAGGCCTGCTGGGCGCTCCTAATACTCTACCTCCTGCAGGGATCGAAGGAGCTCTCAGGCCATCCCCATCCTCTCTACATTTGGGTCTTATGAGAAGAGCTAAGGAGCCAAACGGGGCTTCCCAGGTGGTGGAGTGGTAAAGAAACCGCCTCCCAATGCAGGAGACCCAAGAGATGCGGTTTAGATCCCTGTATCATTTCCAGGATTCTTGCCTGAAAAATTCCATGGACAGAAGAACCTGGTGGGGTACAGTCCATGGGGTTGCAAATAGTCGGACATGACTGAACACACACACACGGAAAGCAGAAGGCTGGATGAGGCTGCACATGTAAAGCAAAGGAGAGACTACCAGCCAGAAAGCTGTTCCCTGGGGACCAGTGCCTCCAACCTGCTTACCAGAGGACTTCTACTATTTCATCCCTATTTGGGATCAATGTGGGGAGTCGGAATGCTGTTCTCCAGCCTGGGAGCAGGGCACGGTATAGGGTTTCTGTAAGTGGAGTAGTAATTTCATTTTCCCAATTCTTATTAATCAGCATGAATTATTATTATTACATAAGGCCTACCAAAAGTGGGTCACTTTTGCTGCACAGTTAGGGTCTTGTGAAGTATCTCTCATAGGAAAGTAGTATGTTATTTTATTTTCACTGGAAGTGAAATACCAGAAATATTAGAAGACACCCCCGCTTGGGAGCTCCTTGGCTGGAAACCAGTCCGGTGGTCACCTGACCCACAAGCATTCTTCTCCTCAGCAGGCTCCCTGGGCCAAGCAATCAGGCTTCTTGCCTCGACTCCCCTCTGCACACTGTGGGCATCAGCCTTGATGCTGGCATTTAAAAGGGCACTTAGGAATTTCTGAGAAGCCCCAATGATTAAGATAAATGATGTTTTATCAGTGAAATGAACTTTTCATTTCTTGTTATTGATTTTCATGTTTTCACATTTTCAGAGGTCGTTTGTTTGCCCTGGGGTGGCATTCTAAGACACACAAACGTCATTAAGGCAACCACTTTAAAGAGTGCCCTGTTTTATTGAGGTGGACAGGACAATAGATAAATATTTAATCTGCTACACATTTGCTCAGTCTGGGAGCTAGGATTAGGACTGCACGATGCTCAGGCTCTTATGTGTCTTCCTGGAAACCCTGACAATGGCCTCACCACCTGCCCTTTAGAAACACAGTGTTGCCCATGGCAAACATTTGCCAGTGTTTCTGAAAAACAGCTCCTGGAAGGCTTTCTTCATTCAAGCTTCAAAGGACATCCAATCATTCCTTATTTGCCACAATACTGGAGAATATTCTCTCATGGAATAGGAGACATTTGGCTTGAAATAATAGATAATAAGACAGTCACCAGTGAGCACGTGCTAAGCTAGGTACTCAGGCCGTGTATGCTGCATCTCCTCCAGGCTGTGAGTCTCTAGGTGATGAGTGCACATTGCAGGGAGGGGCACTGGTTGCATCCTCTGTTCAGTACTTGAGCCCACACTTCCTGCATCATTGGTTCTCCAGCTAACTCCATAACATCCTACTGTCCTGCATGGGGACTGCATGTAGTCCAGACTCATGACCAGGCTTACCAGCAACCACTCTCAGCAGGGGATCTGCCAGATTGTTTTAGTTTATAAAATTTACCCATCCATGTGTCTTCATTCATGGATTAAATGACTTTCTGATCTGCACACCACCGGTGCAATTTTCCATTAAGATACAGAGCTTTCTTTCTTCTTTTCATGATGATTCCAAAGGCTACATGAGGTGTTCCGCCCATGGCAGCATAGGTCTGCCCTAGTACTGATGAACAAAACACCAAATACCCTGGAACAAGTCCCCAAATGCACATGATCAGAGTGCAGTAAAGTTAGAGGATATTTGTGAAACGCCTGTTCTGGGGTCAGCCCCATTCTATGCAGAGAATGGGATCAGAAAGTACAGGATCCCTGTCCAGATGGAGTCTTCCATCCTAATGGGGGTGACAAATGCAGCTCATTTGAGATAATTCAGTGATGAGGCAGGACAGATACCTTTGAGGGTCCCTAGTTAGCTTTTCCCATAAAATACCCCAGCCCCAGCTGCCATGTAATCCTTAGTGGCATTTGCCCCCAGGATCAGCAATTTCATCTTCCATACAGATTTGGTCCTTCAAAAAAAATCCACACAACTCACCCGAGAGCCAAATGGAGACTTAGGAACATTTTTCTAAAGTCTTGCTTTTTTGTTGGGAAATCACTTCATTCCACAAATTCCAAATAACCAGCAAGGAGCCCAAAGTCCAACCTGACATTTTAACTGTAAGACGTTTTGTCTCTGTCACTGCACCCAAAGCCTCTCTCCACTCCAAATCATCCTTTGTTCAGCCCTGTTGAGAGGCACTGCTAGTCTTAATCCCCAGCACAGAACTGCTGCAAAAAAATCACAGAGTGAACATACACCAGCAACTTATCACTCTTGGGAGCATCTTCAGTTGCCACTAGGGGATCCCTAGCTTCTGCAAGTCTCCTCTCATCTCGTGTGAATTACCTTCATCTCCCCAAACACCTATTCCTACCTTTTCCCCAGGCCACTCTCCCACTTCCTCCCCCTGTAAGTTTTCATCCCTTTCTTCACTAAGAAATCAAAGTTGTTTGTGTCATGTTCTTTCCACAACATCAACTTCTCGCTGCCTCTCACTTCTTCCCACCTCAATTCCCAGGCTGCCCCTACCTTCACCTGCCTCATCCCAAACCAGCTCCCTCATCCCCCTACAAACCCAAGCCTCCCTCCTCCTCCAGTATCTTGACTTTCACTCCAAACTATGTCTATTTCTAGGATGAAAAATACTTGTGCTTGTGCCACTCCCCCCTGAAATTCCATTCCCCCCCCCATTTTCCCCCCTCAAGATGTTCCCTGGAAGTCTACAGATCCATACTGATCCCATTTTCTTCCTTTATGAATTCCTAAAACCTACCACTAGTTTTCAAGAAGCTGAAATTGCTCTTAGCGGTCATCACTCCATCTATCAGGCTAACCCAGCCCTTATTTCCCTGGCTGTGGAGCATCTGACCTTGCTGTCCATCACTTCTTTCCAGGAACTCAGCTGCCAAAGTTTCAGAGGCACTGTGTTCTTCCGCTTCCCTCCCACACTCTGGCTGCTGCTCTGTCTGCTCCCAGGTTCCGTCTTCCTTGCTCCAGCCCCCGATTGTGACTGCCCCCTGGAGGCACCTCCACGATTCTCTCCTTACGTCTCTCTGTGGCCGCCACCTGCACCTGCTCCCCACTAGTCCCGACGTCTCACCCAGCCAGTTGGGCATTTCCAGTTTTACCTCTCCTTTTGAATGGGGTAGCCCACATCTAACCTGGAACATCCCAGACTGAATTTTTATCCTCCTTACACCTGCTTCTCCTTTAGACATACCTTGTCTCTTCCACAAGTGGTTTCTTCGTCCCAAGAATCCTCATTCTCAGATGCATGTGCTCTGAATTTTCTGCTCCCCACACTGCTTTAGCCACTCAGTTCTGTTAATTATCTCTTCATGAACCATCTGTCTTGCATTAATTCCCCTCCTCTTCAGGCACTCAATGATTTCTCTGACTTAGACCTTGTCGTCTCACACCTGGACATTGTGATGGCCTCTGAAATAATTTCCCTTTGGGTTTTTCCATCTTGTGCATGTTCCCTGCTTAAATTTCTTGAAACACAGCTCAGATAATCTTACACCTTGTCAAACAAAATGAACAGAGGTGCTTCTTGAGAACTTACAGTATGCACTTTATACAAATCTTCTCATTTAATCCTCTCAACAACCCTATGAGGAAGGCACTATCATCATCCTTATTTTACAGAAAGAGAAATGAAGGCACAGAAGAGATTTAGTGACTTGACACAGCTCACATGCCTCGTCAGCGACAGAGCTGGGCTTTGAGCCCAGGCAGCCTGGCTCCAAAGCTCAGGTTCTCACCTAGTGAACTCTAAAACCATTAGTGGCTTCCACTGTCCATAGACCAAAATCCCTTTGCCCACTCAATGGCCCCAGAACCTGGTTCTATGCCACCTGACCAACTGCTAACTCTTTACATCCAGACAGACCCATCTGTTGCTGGAGAACCTTTGCTTCCTGCCAGCAGCTGTTCTCCCTTGCCTTGTTTTTAAATGGAATTCTTGCAACAGCCAGGCTCTGACTGATAAGGTTGTTCATTCATCAATTTATTCTTTACTCGTTCAATAAATATTTAGACATTACCTCTGCCTCCAGACGGAGAAGGCAATGGCACCCCACTCCAGTACTCTTGCCTGGAAGATCCCATGGATGGAGGAGCATGGTGGGCTACAGTCCATGGGGTTGCTAAGAGTCGGACATGACTGAGCGACTTCACTTTCACTTTTCACTTTCATGCATTGGAGAAGGAAATGGCAACCCAGTCCAGTGTTCTTGCCTGGAGAATCCCAGGGACGGGGGAGCCTGGTGGGCTGCCGTCTATGGGGTTGCACAGAGTTGGACACAGCTGAAGCGACTTAGCAGCAGCAGCAGCATGCCTCCAGACACTGTTCTAGGCACAGAACACCACAGAGAAAAAAGAGACATGCCTCATTCCCCTGTATACACTCCAGAACCCACGTGGACCTGGGCTGCATCTCCCATGCTTCTGCTCAGTCTTGTGCCCCTCCACCTGCTATCCCTGCTAGGACCCAGCTTCTCCCTCTGTCTCTGGGACCAGACCTCCCTTTGGTTGTGTCATACATAACCTGTGCTTTGCCGTAGCCAAGGGTGTTGCCAGGGACAGATGCTCCCTCTTGCGAAAGCTAAGCTTCCAGCCCCTTTCTGCTCAGGAGGGGCTGGAATCAGTGATGAGTTGCAGCTGTAAAGCAAAGACTTTAAATAAACGCTTGCTGGACTCTGACCATGTGCCAAGCATAGGGTTGGCTCCTGCAAACATCTCAGCAAACTCTCAGGTAAGAACTATTTTTATCGAAGAGAAAACCGTGTCCACAGAGGTTCACCAGCTGGGACACAAACCCAGCTCTGACTGAAATCTCCACTCTGAAATTCTTTCCACAATTCCCTGCTGCCTCCATATTCTTATAATCCTGGCCAAGCCAGGCCACACGAGCTGGAAACAGGGGTCAGGGACTTCTCTGGTGGTGCAATGGATAAGAATCCTCCTGGCAATGCAGGGGACACAGTTTCAACCCCTGGTCTGGGAAGACTCCACGTGCTGTGAAGCAACTAAGCCTGTGTCTCACAATTACTGAGCCCACACATTGCAACTGCTGAAGCTGCACACCCAGAGCCTGTGCTCCACAAGAGAAGCCACCGCAATGAGAAAGCCATGCACCACAAGCAGTAGCCCCCTCTTACTGCAACTAGAGAAAGCCCACTCGCAGCAGTGAAGACTCAGTGCAGCCAAAGATAAATAAAAATCTTTAAGAAAGAGCAATGTGGGGCTTGACTTTAACTGTGGATCATCTTAAATACTATATTTCTTTTTGACTCCATTTTATGTATTCCATCATTTGATTGGCAAAGGGGGAATGGTGGGGCTTTCCTTAACTGACTGGAAGAAACTTTATAATTGGGTGAAGAGAGAGTGAAAATATTAGTCACTCAGTCCTGTCTGATTCTTTTGCAACCCCATGAACTGTAGCCCCCAGGCTCCTCTGTCCATGGGATTCTCCAGGCAAGAATACTAGAGTGAGTTGCCATTTCCTTCTCCAAGGGATCTTCCCAACCCAGGGATTGAACCTGGGTCTCCAGCATTGCAGGCAGATTCTCTACCATCTGAGGCACCAGGGAAGCCTAGGGTGAGGAGAGGTTTAACAAAACTCCAAAGGTGTTATTTTGATGGTATGTTCTGTGTCTTTTCTGCCAAACACTTGGTTACTGGGATGCTCTGTGAAGGGGTGCAGGCATAAAAGTCTGAAGGAGTCTCACTTCCTTTCCAAAGACATGGCCTGTCATTGCCCTGGAGTGGCAACTTGGGGGGCCATGCAACTTTGGGTGGAAAGCAGGAGACAGGTTGAGCACAAGGCATGTGGCTGGAGGGAGGGAAGGGCCTGGGTTTGGGCAGGCTGAGGCTGTTGACAATGGCTGGGCCCTGGGCAAGCAGCCAGACCTGCTGAGGTCCCACAGGTGTGACTCACACAGGTTCCACAGTTCAGGCAGCTATATAGGGAGAAGGACTCCAGCAGGTAGTGTGGAGACCTGGCAGAAAACAAGGCTTGAGGTCACCAAGGGGGCTGACCAACTAGGCTTCTGAGCTCCACCGGGGAATGGCAATGTAGGGAGGGGTCAAGACAGGAACTTAAGGACTTTCCTGGTAGCTCAGTGATTAGGAATCCACCTGCCAATGCAGGGGACACGGGTTCAACCCCTGGTCTGGTAAGATCCCACGTGTCGCTGAACAACTAAGCCTGTGTACAACTACTGAACCTGTGTGCTGCAACTGCTATGCCTAGAACCTGTGCTCTGCAACAAGAGAAAGCCACCACAGTGAGAAGCCCGCTCATCGAAACAAAGAGTAGCCACTGCTTGCAGCAGCTATAAGAAGCCCACACGCAGCAATGCAGACCCAGTGCAGCCAAAAATAACTAACTAAATAAAAAAGTTTTAAAAGACAGGAGCTTAAGCCTGTGAGGGGGACGAGAGAGCCCAGATGAGAGAGCCAGGGCAAGAGAGCTGCCATCAAAGTGCCCACGCGCTCTAGCCAGACTGGGTCTTGAATAACCCAACCTTTGCAGGGCTGTTGGGCTGCTGTCTGCCTTGAACCCTACCCCCATCCTCTCCAGTCTTCCTTCCCAAACTCCGCAGTCAGGGAGCTGGCTCCTGTGTCTGTGGCTAGGCATATCAGTGGGCCCAGGACCCAGCGGTGGGAAACTAAAGAAATGTGATGACAGCCGTCCTGGCTCACAGTCCAGGCCCTGCCCAGCCTCCCTGCTCAGAGCATGGCTCCACTGAAAGTCTCTGCTTCCTCCCCCAATGACCCAGGATTACTCACACTGGCCTCCAAATAAATACATTTGAAAAAGTTTAAGGTGCCGCATCGATGCATATTTACAATAACTATGAGATCACAGTTCAGAATGGATTTTCAAGAGAAAGAAAGCAAGCCATACACAGCAGCCATCTTCTCCTTCTTTTAGATTTCCCAATGACACAGGGAGTCAACTTACAAAGACCCATGACAAACCCAGGAAAGCGGGTACAACCATTAGGTACAGCTAGAACCCCTGAAAACTTCTATTTAGAGCAAAAGACCTGGGTTCAAGCTCTGGCATTTGCTAGCTGTGTGTCATCGGGTGAGTACCTTTACCTCTCTGAGGCTCTTTTTCTGTAGAAAGGTGTAAGGGGAGGCGGGGTTTGTCACATAAAGTATTGGGCTTGGTTCTGTTTGCCTGACTCAGAAGGTGCCACCTTCCCACCTCACCCTCTTCAGGCCTCCCTTCTGAAGCTGTGTTCCAACTACGATAGTAACCATCCCAGACCAAGCAGGACCATTGTATAACCCAGCGCTTGTCAAGAGGACTGAATGAGTGTGACTATGGCCATTCTGTAGAGCTGGGAATGCCGTGGTAGGCATGAAGTTCTTATTGCTCTCACTCCTGCAAGCACAAGACCAGGGTCAGCCAGTAGCAGCCTGCTCAGTTTCTCACATTCCTGTGGCAGACATGACTAATCGAGCCCACACTCTTCCTCCTTAGACTGACCAGTGATGTCTGCCGTGGTGTGGGAGCGAGGGAGGAAAGGAAAGCTATTTGCCGACACAATGCTGTACAGAGTTGACCACTAGGAAACCAACATAAGGCTCCAATAGGTGCCTGAATGCTAACCACTGCCCCTGTTTAGGTCAGATGCCCACTCCTGAGCCAATAAGCTGCAACTGGGAGTAGGGGCAGGAGGCAGAATCTGAGAGTGACTACCAACAAAGCTTGAGAGGAAACGTCTACTGGAAGAGAGTGTCCTATTCCACAATTGTTCTCTTCTGAAAAAGTCACTATCCCAGGTTCTGAGAGTAGCACCAAGCCACATGGGAGATGAGCCAACAAAGCCGGGGGGGTTAAGTGGCATGGCCAAGATGACCCTCTAGAAGTAGCTAGAACCAGCTTCCGTGCTTTTTACCTTTGGGCAGGCACCAAGGTTTGCAAACACCCACATATTACCCAACCAACCTTGCAGAGAGAGGCCCACAGACCCTGCAGCCAGAGACCAGTCTGAAAAGTGAGACCCGGGGAGCCCTTGGCCAGGTTCTCAGAGCTGAGATGCAACCTCAGTAAAATCCAGAAGGCACTATATCAAGAAGCCAGCAGTTTGGGAACAATCCTGCTAAGTCATAAATGCTTCAAATTCTTCGGCTTTTGCCTTCAGAATTTCTGGCAGCCTCAGGCAGAGCGCAAGTGTTCACAGACAGACACTGACTCGCCTCTTTTGGGGAAGGCCAGGCCAGACCTGAGACAGAGAAGCCAGCAGACCAACTCTCCTCTAGAAAAGTGTTGGGGTGGGAAGCACTTTGCTGTGGATCCTCTGGCGCCCACCCAGAACCCCCTTAAGAACCAGGCTTTCATGCCCCCACCTCCTCTCCCTTCCCCCCACAGCTGCCTCCCATGCCGCCATCAGCCTCAGCCAAGGAGGCGGGTGGTCCAGGTCTACATGTCCTCCCCTGGGGACCCAAGCACTGGTCCACAGTGACACAGAGGCCAGTACCTTGTTCCCGTCCAGGTCGTCTCCATGTAGCCAGCCCAGCTTCGAAACTCCTGGTGAGAGCTGCAGCCGCCTCACCGTTCAGCTTTCCTCCCTGCCCTCTCCACTCCCTCACAGGTGTTGGCCCTGTGATCCATGCTCCCAGCAGGTGTATCTTGTTCCCCACTCCCTGTCTGCCTGGCCCTGGCAGCCCTGCATCTTAGAGCGGGCTTCCCAGGAAGTTGATCTGCAGAGCCTAGAAAGGGGAGGAAGAGTCATGGGGTCTGGGTGCTGAGAGCACTGTGAAATAATCTCATTCAGCCCCACCGCCCCACCACGGAAACAGTCTGCCCAAGGCCACAGAGTGGACTGGTGGTAAAGCTGGCCCCAGACGCTCTGACCCCATTACAGGATGATATTGAAATTGCTGGCATGTCTGATGTTGGGCTGCACTCCACAGGCCTTGTAGTTGTTCAGTCTCAAGACAACTAAGCAGACCAGAAACAGTGACAGAGACCTCAGTGGTTTAACGGCTAGGGAGACCTTACATGTCTGAAGCAAGGTCCCGGAGCGACACCCCACCATGTGCGGTGGGGAGGACACAGCAGAGGCCTTCGCCATCCGGAGGAGAATGAGGCTGCCATTTACAGGGGAACTGACATCAGGTCGGCGCATCAGCTACCAGGAAAACCAGTAGCAGGAGCACGTCCCTCATAACCCCTCAGGTTAATCAGCATCATGAAGGCTAAGGTTTTCCTTTAACAAGCTAGCAGGTGGAGCTGTTACAGCCTAAGGGGCAGGGAACAAGCACGTTTATGTCAATAGGATGGAGGCGAAGCAGGTGTGGGTCAAGCAGGGGAATGTCCAAAGAGCAAGAGGACAGTCATCTTGAGTGGCCTGACCATACACTTGAATGTGTGCTCTGTATATAAGCATTTCTCCTAATCTTCACAGCACCCCATTAAGGGACATGTCATCAGCTTCATTTTGCACAGATGTTATAAATGAGCTGTCTGCAGCTTAGAGATGGTGGTGCCAAATTCCAACCCAGGTCTGCACGACTCCCCAGCCTAGACTCTGGGCGCTAGCCATAGCGCCGCTAGCTCTTGGGTGAGAACAGGTTGTTTATGACACATATGAGACCCACATGGGTTCTGTCCCCTGCTGCCTCTGGGTGAGGATGGCCTAGGGAGGCCCTCTTTGAGTGAGGCTGAGCTCCGGGCCTCAGTGGGATCCTGACCCGAATGTGGCCCATGTGTTGAGTCCCTCCTTCTGCAGATCAAGTTCCCCCTTACTCCTCAGGGCGGCCCTGTGATGTTGGCCTTCCAGCCCAGGAATGCCAGAACTTGTAGAGTTGGGATTTAAACCAAATCCCATGCCGTTCCTCATGGAGGTCCCCAGAGGTGACAGAAATGTGTCACTCGTGTTCTATAAACTAGGCTGAGTCAGAATCGTTGTGACATGGCTCATGGAGGAGGCAGCAGGCTGCAAGTCCAGGATGATGTTCAGTGGGGGAGGGAGAAGGATGAAACCCCCTGATACATCTGCCAGGAGAGAGAAGGGATACATCTGCATAGGCGAGAATGGGAAATGGGCAGAAGACCTGGGGGCAGGCCCACCAGTCCTGTGGGTCCCCCTGCACTGCCCCTCTTGTATACACACACCCCAACCCTGTGCACCTCAGGCCACGAGGTCCGTACCCACAAGGTCAGCCTCCTTCAGGCCCTGGGCCCACAGAGGGCCCCTCAGCGCGCCAGTGAGGTTATCTTACTCACACTGATGAGCCTAAGAGGATGCAGAGCTGAGTGGTGGCCTCTCGCCATTTCCCAACACACCTGCATCTCTGCCCCAGTTTCCTTTCCTATCTCTCTTGTTCTCCAAAGTATTACTGATCATGAGCCCAGCCTTGGCTCCCTTCCCGAGGGGTGAAGGGTAAGGATGTCAGTATTCATGCCCCCAAATCTGGCTACTGGTTATGGTCTCCTCAAAGGGATAGAGCTCTTGGCACCAACAGAGGGTGTTGGAGCTGATGATGAAGGTAGTCCGAGGAGGTGGCACAGGTATGGCTGCTGAAGCTCAGACGAGGTTTAGATGGGGTGGAAGAGACAGACCCATGGGCAGACGTGATTCCAATATCCAACACCAGGCAGAGGGAGGAGAATCTGGCCACCTACCTAGCTAGTGACCAGGAGCTCGACGAACTAGAAGCTCTGGGGAAATCCCTGGAGTTTAGGGCTGAGTCCAGGGACAGAAAAGGCCTCAAGGGCTGGGTTCTGACTACTAAGCTGAAGGACTGAACTGCACCTGGGTCAGCGATGAAAGCCCTGGAGAAGGTGGGGCCAGTCAGGGCATGGGGTCTGGACCCAGAAGAGCCAAGAGTAATCAGTTCCTCCAAAGTGACCCAGGGTAGGCAGGGGTGTATTCCAGGAATTCATAGGAGAGATGAGGTGCAAAGGTGCTCAGCCTTGCACAGAAGTGTTGGGGCTGCAGATAGCATATGAGATGTGTCATCAGACAAGGAGTCCTGGGACCCAGGTTAAAGAGCCAGCTCCACTCCTGAGATGCCAAAAGACCTTGGGCTAGTCATGGCACCTCTGTCTCAGTCAGGTACTGACTTGCAGGAGTCCTTGTAGGAAATGCAAGGGCCACTCAGAAGGAGGGAGAATGTCACAGTTTCAAAGCCAGGGGTGGGGCTAAGGGAGCAATTTGGGATGCTGAGGCACTGGAAGCAAGCGCCACTTGGGACCTGGTACCACACCAGAGGTGGGAGCAGGGGCCCTACAGGGACCCAACAGGATCTATAGTTACAAGAAAGGGCCGCCAAATGGGAGCTGTGGCTTTTGGTGGAAGAATCTACTCACTACTACCAAACTGAGGCTGGGCAGGGAGGAGCAGGGGGGTAAACACCCCGTCTTTCTCCTCTGGTCCTCGAGTCTCCTGCCGGCCCCTAGGAGAGCCCAGCTCTTGCAGCCTCCTGGGGCACAGAGAAGCGTGGACCTAGTTTGGAAGCAGGACTGGAGGGGCAAACAGAGACGACCCAGCACAGCCCCTCTGAAAACATTTCCTCTTCTAAGAAAGGAGGAAACAATATCTGTCCTGCTCACCTCCAAGGAGCCTCTGAGGATTGAGCAGGAGGGGGACCAGGGGACTTCTGAAGTTCCTCTCAGCTCCCAGAGCCTAGGATTGTCAGCAAATAAAACCACTAGAAGGAAGGGCTGAGCGGAGTGCCTGGGACAAGAGATCAAAGTTAGTGGAAGCTGACAGAGCCCATGTGCAGACCCAGCCAAGTTTGAATTTATGTGGCCACCACAGTGGGCTCCAACTTCCTCAGAAAACAATGGGTAAATATAAAAGGAGTAGTTACAAGGCCCAGGTTCAAATTCCAGTTTCGTCACTGTTTAGGTAAGGAACGATACTAAAGGAAAAGCTTCTATCCTGAAATGTAAACATGGGAATAAACTCTCACAGACTTACTATGAGTAAATTCAGGGAGATGATGTGTCCATGCCTGGCATACAGTGGGTTCTCACTAAATAAGAGCAGTTTACTTTCCCTTCTTAGGGACATGGGACATGGGAGAAAATGGCACAGACAATGTGAAGTGGTGAAAAGTGAAAAAGCAAGTGAGCTCGGCTTGTTTCAGGAAATGGGTTACCTATGAAACCATTCCACCCTAAAGGTGCACTGAGGAAGGTCTGGGGAAAAACAAAATGCTGTAAGACAGGTAACAGGAGGCCACAGAGTGACCCAGTGTGAGTGTCCAGAGAGGACTCAGCCTCAGGACAGGGCGTGGTCCAAAGCATGTCCCAGCCAAAGCCCCAGGCCCCCCAGCAGCCGGCTCATGGAGTCTTGTGAACACGTCTTCTTCAAAGGGCATCCCGCACTTCCAGGTGCCCTGGTGGTTGGGAAAGGCAGGGAGGAGAAACCCTTGGGCCTGTGCTGAAGGGTCAGCTTCTGACTGGCTGAATGAAGGACGCGAGTTGGGTACTGAGGAGTCCTGGATGCAGTTCCCACTTGGCCACTAGTAGCGGCTCCTCTTTGAATCTTTTCTCATCTGCAAAACAGGAGTGATGGTAATCTCCACTTCACAGAGTTTCCATGAGGACACCGAAAGAGCGCGTGGAATGTAGGAAAGTACGCACCCAAGGATGCGGCGAGATCAAGCGGCAGAGCCCCGAGTTCACTGCTCCCCAGAGGCGCCTGTGCCCAGCGGAGAAATGCCTCCTCCATCAAAGGCGGAGGGAGGGCAAGCTCTTCTCCGCCCCAGGGCAGGAGGGAGCTAGTGCTGATTGGGATGGAGAACAAAGACATCCAGGCCCCTGAACTCTGAGCAACCAAGGTCACAGGTGAGAAGTCATTTGGGGATTTGGGTGGTAGGGCAGACCAACCAGATAGAAGTAACCTCGATGGTCGCTAATTCCCCATGACTGTGCTCACAGCCAACTGAACCACTGCAGATGCTGATAATTCCCTGCAGGTCCAAGGATGGGTCACCTAGTAAAAACTTGGCAGTGAGCTCCCAGGTGGGAAGTACAGAAACTGGAAGGAGGGCACTCCTGCCTGAGTCAGGTTAGAGACAACTCACCCTGTAATTCTCAGACCTCCCCCCTGCCATGGTGCACTAGAATGCAGTGCAAACTGGTCAGGTTCTCACTGCAGGGTGTAGGATCAGTCATTCCCAGCAAACCCTTCTGTTATACTCACCAGAGCTCCAGGTAGGTACCTACACAAGCTCGGTAGACTTTGTATAAGCCTAGTGATCCGAGTTCTCAGAATAGGCCAACCAAAGAAGCTCTCCACTTTCCAGTCTTTGTGGGAAAAACTATATCTTCGGTAGACTGACTCCTGTCTGGACATGATTCCTGGGGCACCAGCTGCCAGCACAATTCCTGGCCCCTCAGTAGCACTCAGGGGATGTTCATGCTTTCATTCCCCTATAGGAAGTACTGCCATCCAGACCCCAAAAAACAACACTCATAGTCTAATATTTGTGCCAAACCCATTGGAAAAGGACTTCTGGAAGCAGATTTCACCCAAAACCCCAGAAAGCACCAAGACCCCAGACCCCAGCACATCCTAAAGGAAAAAAGGCCAAGCATCCCAGACCCAGGATCCCCAGCAGTCTGGACCCAGTTTAAAAGGGAGACAGCTTTTCCTGCAGTTCCAGAGCATCACAGCTCCTCCAGATGCTAGGACGGACTCTGGGGGTTCTTTGCCCTTGAAATGGCTATACTTGGACTTGTAAAACAGGTCTGAGTGGGAACAGAAGGCACCAGAGGAGTGATAAGGGTTGAAAGGAGGACAGGGGTTGGGTTGTGAAGGACCTTGAAGGTCAAGCTAAGGGACTGTGTTTGTCCGTGTTTGGGAACCAGAGGGTCTCTAAGTTTCTCCAAGCACAGAAGTGAAAGGATCAGGTGTGATGTGCAAGCAGAGGGAAAGAGAGGCCCTGCCTGCTCTGCGGGCTCACAGCCTGGCCACCAGGGCCGTGCCGAAGGGCATGTCAGCTCCCAGGGCCCGTAGCGTCCAGGCGCCAGGTGGCTTCAGCCCTGCTGCTCTCTTGCTCCTTACACCTCTTGCTGGCATGGTCAGAAGATGTGGATGTTGGAGGCCCGGAAGTCTCCAGACTCCTCGGTGATATAAATGTTAGAGCACTGGTTTAGAGACAGGCAAGCGGGTTCTAGAACCGAATTTCCTTTCTGAACGACCTTGAACAGGACACGACCACTCTCAGAATCGGGTTCTGTTACTGGAGAACAGCTTTGCTCATTGCTGGGGGGTGCGATGAGATCATGTGTGTCAAGGCAGCTCGTGTGTGGCCGGAGCACCCGGAAGGAGGTCCGCTATTGCTTGCTGAACGTAAACCTGACTAGCAACTCAGGCTGGGAGCTCAGCAGGAGGAAGTCCAGCCAGGCCCAGCCCAGCAGGAAAAAAGTTCCCTAACTGGGAGAATTCCCGGGATCACCAGTATTCTGAGACCATATCAGGCAGTGCTCTGACCCCTCAGCAGTCCCCGGGTAGGAGAGGCTGGGGCTCTGCTCCAAGAGTTTACAGGCTATTAATAGTTCATGGTAGCAGGGCCGCAGGCCACTGTCCAAGGGACTTCTTTTCTCCCTACGCTTTTAGCTGCTCTGCTCTTTAAACCACTTAGAAAGAATCATATTATTTGGGAAAGCTGGTTGGGAAGAGGACATGAAATCCTTCCTAGAGAAGACCACCACTTTCCCCCAATTTTTTGTTTCCCAACAAATATCCATATATTTCACCTCTCTATTTTTCTATATATTTCTAGTAAGGAAAATGAAAGCCTTTCTTCTCTGCTCTTTGAGCCTTTAAGATCGTCTATAAAGAGGCATTCACACTGTAAAACATTTTGACATTTTCTCACTTAATCCTTATCCTGAGGTAGGGGGGCTCATTTTATCCCCATTTTGCAGATAAGAAAACTGAGCTTCAGCAAGCTTATGTGATTCAGCCAGAACTGCAGGGCTGGCCTTGATCAAGGTCAGGATTTCTTCCTCCAAGTCCTGTACTCTTTCCAGTGCCTCACACTGCCTCTCGTTTCCCTAAGGGACTCTATCCAATAGCTTTTCAGGGTTCCTGTCTGAAGAGCACAGGAGCAAAGAATTCCGATTTTGAAAGAACCTGCCTCATTTCCCACACAAGGCAGGAACCCCTCCCACAGTGTCCCTGGCGGATGGACGTCCTGTTTCTGGGAAGAGGAAGGAAGGAGAACCAACGTTAACAAACCCGCGAAGTACTGTATCATTGAGGTTGCCTTCACCTAGAAAGTGCACTAAGTTCTGACTTCATCAGCCTAAACCAAAAGGAAACTTCATCGACATAACAAGAGCTCTCAGCTGGTTAATTCAGTGGCTCTGTGATGTCATCAAGGACTCAGGTTCTTTCTGGAGTTCAGTCCTGCCATCCTCAGGGCTCAGTGTTTCTCTATATGGGCCTGAGACAGCTGCCTCCGCAACAGGCCTCACAGACAGCCTCAACAACAGCCAGTAGAAAAGGGACAGAAATTCTCCCCCCATGTGTCCTCTTTCTCTCTTTTTTAAAAGCAAAGACACCTTTCCTGGTATCCATTAGAGATGTCTCCCATGTCTCCTTGGCCAGGACTGAGCCTCATGGCCACCCTTAAAACAATCTCAACCTAAGGGAATGAGATCACCAGGATGACTGTCCTGAAACAGTGAATATTTACTCTGCCTCCCTGAGTCATGGAGAGGAAGCATGGAGCCCTGAATACAATCAGGATTCTGCTAGCAAGGAAAAAGGGGAGAATGGTTTGGGCGGAGCTAACCAACTATCTCCGATCCTGCTAGATGCTATTTTCTCTAGCTTTAAGTGAAACAATAACATTGAGAAGAACTCAGAGACTTGAATCCTTGTCTGTTGGATTTTACCCAGCCTTTCACTCACTTCTGTGATCCCCAAGTGTATCCAGAACAATGCTTTACAGAGCGGTGGCACCCAACAAAGCAGCTCACTTTAATGCAATAGACATTTAGAGGTTGCCGACTATGTGCCAAGCAGTTTGTAAGGTGCTGGGAGAATAAAAATGAACATGGCAAAGGGTCTACCCTTGAGCTCACCATCTGACACCTTTGGGTTATTGTTATTTTTATTGCTGTTATTATTAACTAGCATTTACTTAAGTACACATAATGTGCTACAAATTTTGAAACTATATAACATTCAAGATTCAGGGTATTCATAATTCAAAAAGACACATGTACCTCAATGTTCATTGCAACACTATTTACAATAGCCAGATCATAGAAGCAATCTAGATGTCCATTAGCAGAGGAATGGATAAAGAAGTTGTAGTGCATACACACAATGGATTATTACTCAGACATAAAAAGGAATGAATGTTAGTCAGTTGTAGTGAGGTGGATGAACCTACAGCCTGTTACACAGAGTGAAGTTAAGTCAGAAAGGGAAAAATAAATATGGTATATTAATCCATACATGTGGAATCTAGAAAGATGGTACTGATGAACCTATTTGCAGGGTAGGAATAAAGACACAGATGTAAAGAACAGACTTGCAGACACAAGGAGAAGGTGGGACGAATTGGGAGAGTAGCATCGACGTCTATACACTGTCATGTGTAAAACAGATAGCGAATGGAAAGCTGCTATATAACAGAGGAAGCCCAGCCTGGTGTTGTGTGACAACCTAGAGGAATGGGACGGGGGGTAGGGTGGGGGGAGGTTCAAAAGGAAGGGGGTATAAATATCTATAGATACTTATGGCTGATTCACATTGTTTTACAGCAGAAACCAAAACAACATTGTAAAGCAATTATCTTCCAATTAAAAAAAAAACATTTAAAGATTGTCAGGGTATTTTTTGGTTCCCATTGGCAAACGATTAAGTGACATCATGAGACAGGAAGTAACTTGCCCAAAGTCTCAGGGTCCCAGGGTGTCAGACCCAAGGACAAATTCAGCTGTATCTAACTCAGAGCCCACCCTCTTTTTATCAGTCACATTCTCTGTGCCCCTTGCCCAATTGAATGTTCTAGTTTACCAATTTTTTAAAAATGTGTAAAGTTAAACTAGCATGTGGATATGCGGGTCTCAAAAGTTATAGTCATATAGTCATAAGGTCAGTTTTTGCTTATCTTTCCTTGTCTCTTCTGCTCTACTCAGTAGGCATTGCCCTCCCCCTTCCAAGAGATGCAGAGTTGAGCAGTTTTACCACGTTCTTGTGGCTCATAATGCCTCACATAGTTTCCAACAAAATAATTCAGAGATTCAAAGTCTCCCCTCCCTCAGCTGGAGACTCACTCCAGGGAGAACCTGTCATCAGGGATATGAGATGCTTCTTCCCTCTTTGCTTTTTAGACAATAGGTTTTCCTCAGGTCAGAATCTGAATCCAGAGTTCCTCACTTTTACCACCAGCCTCCTGGTACCTCTGGGCCTTCTAGAGCTGCTTCAGGATGATCCAAGGAACAGGCTCTAAGATGCTGCAGGAGAAGATAAAAGACATTTGTCGGCCCACTTTGCTCACAAGCATCCTTCCAGACGTGTCAGGAGGTTCAGGATCCCACTGGTTCCCCTGTGAGTCATGCTCCTCTCTACCGGCACACGCTGCTGGATGTTGCTGGGGTGTACTCTGCTCAGAATCTCTGGGCTGAGGATGCTTTGTGCTTAAAACAGATCTGCAGCCACCCTCTTGGGAGCCCGGAATTGGAGGAGTAGTCAGTGAGCCACCCATCTGGCCCAGGAAGTCTGTTTGAAAGGAATTATAAGAAATTCCATAAACATCGTTCCCTAAACCCCATGAGTCCCACTGCAGGTCTCTCAGCAGCCTGAGCCAGCGTGTCTGGAACCAGAACCCCTTAGAGCACAGGCGTATTTCTATGTTGGATGCACCAGGAATCTTTCTCCTCTCCCTCTGCAGCAAAGAGCAACAGGCAGCTTCTCAGAGCACCTCGGGCTCTGTGCCAGTCACTCAAAGTTCTTCTCCTCAAATAAGCGCTTTTTGGGGAAGTTTGGTCAATAACCTTCCCCTGGGCTCCCAGGACTCACTAAGTTTTCAGAGGTCAGGCTCGGGGTGAATGCAGGCCTGCCTCTGTCATTTTTCTCAGGTACCCTACCCACCCATTTCTACCTTCTCCCATCTGAGATTTGGTTTCCCCTCCGTCATTCACCTCAGTTTTTCTATCCCAGCCAATTTTCCGGGATGCTAAATAAGGTCTTCTGGCTTATGGCCAGTGTTGTAATATAGTGAGAACAAGCAGAGGCCTGAGATCCAGACTTCAACCAGATTCAAATCCAGATACTTCTCCTTGCCATTGAGTTCGAAGGTAACTTTCCTGAGACCCAGTTTCCTCTTTTGTAAAATAGGGACAACGATTCCCACCTCGTGCTGCTGTTGGTGAATTAAATGAGAGCTTTTGTGTAGGGAGTGTGGTAAACAGCCTGGCGTATTGTCAGATACACAATCCAAGTCCGTCAGCATCACTCCACCTAGCCCACCTAAACAGATCCACCTGTGCTCCATATACGTGTCTTGAACTAACCTGAAACAGACATTTTTCAGATTTCTGGGCTGCCCTGGAAGGGCTTTGTCCACCATCCCCATCTCAGTTTAAAAAAAAAAAAATCAGAAGCTTGAAAGCTGAGGAGGGACTGGAGGGAGGGCAGTGAAGTAAGCCGGATGCTAGAAGCCCAGATTGCCTTTGGCTCAGTCTAGATTTGAGGGAAACCTGGAATTACTGCGATTTCATCACAGCGGCTGGTCCAAGATAAACCTGCCAGAACTGCTCAGAGGCCAGATCTGGACTGCAGTGATAGCCGGGGCCTGCTGAGAAGCAAGGAGAAACTATTTATCTGACATTTTTTCAACCCCAACCAAGAATTTTCTTTGGCTCAAGATGGTGTTGGGACCGGTTTTCATTTGCATGGAGCTCATTTGAGTCTCCATGCCTCTGACAGCAGAGACTTCTTAGAAAGACTTCTATTCCCCTGCCTCCCTTCCACATGGGCCTTTCTCCTGATTCAGAAATAATGATTCATCCAGGAAGGCTAATCCCCAGGTCCAGAACCTCACATATAGGTTTTCTATGATTCGGTTCCACACACAGCCCACACAGCCACACACAGGCCTGGGCAACAGCAAAGACGGCCACCAAGGAATATCTGCCCTCCTTCCAAACGGGCAGGCTTCCTCTAATCGAATGCACGTTAACTGATGTGGTGCATTTTAATACATTTTGCTGTTTCAAGCTGTGGCAGAAAATTAGAGTGTGAATCTTCTTAACAGCTGCTTCTAGAGTAGCTGTCTGTAATTTCTGCATCCTTGACTCGTTTTTGCCAACAAAATGAAGACTAGTCCATTTATGATGTATCTTGGAGGGGTTTTATGGCAATCATGTCTGGTTGAAAATACCTCAGTTTTTATAGTATTATTATGTAGACAGATTTGAGGAGTGGTATGAACATTCTAGGAATGGAATAGTTAGTATTTTTTGAGACAACAGTCCAGAAGGAATCCATTCAGATCAACATTATCTGCTTCTAACTAGTCACCTTATTCCAAAGACATTATCACCTTATTCCAAAGACAATGTCCAACCTGTCTTAGGAGTCCACCGTATGTCTTTGGTTCATCATTCTTACTCAAAGCTAAGCTCAAGAATGGTCTTTGCTGCATTGTCATGGCCAAAGATCAGAAACAAATGTTCATCGAAAAGGGACTGGCTAAATTAAGTATGATACACATAGTCAATGGAATGCCAAATAATCATTAGAAACAGAATGATGTAGCAAGGATGAATAAATGTTGTTAGAGACCCATATCCAAGAAATAGATCCTAGTCATACTAGCTACCCCTGCGGAGGAAAACTAGTGCCAGAGGGGCAAAGGAAAGGAAGAGGTTTTGTTTTCATCATTTAATTTTTATTTGTTTTGCACTTTGTATCTTGTATTACCCATATAAACAATAATAAAATAATTGATTTTTCCAAAGGTACATTTAGAGTCTTGTCCAAATAAGATGATTGAACTGGCTATATAATTCAATTATAATTACCAGCTTTCTCATCTGCTGAGCACTTAACCTGTATTAGCCTCTATATTAAAGCTACTTACTACACATTTTATCTGATTTTCCCTTCAAAGCAATCCTATGAAGTAGGTTTTACCATCTTTATTTTCGGAATGAGGACATTGTGACTCAAAAAGTGTTTAAACGTTGCCTAAGGTTACACAACCCACACTAAGCAAAGTGGGACTCAAACCTCGGTTGGGCTAAGATTTTCCACTGACCCCTGGGGACCTCTTACCATCCTTCAGTGAGACTGCGTCTCCCTCCTCACTCTGTCCCCAGGGGCCTGGCAGGGGGCTTGGCACACAGGGGGTGTCTAAGACCATGCTGGGTGAATGATAAACAGAAAGCAAAACAGTGAGAGCAAGACTCAGAGAGAAATTCCCCTAAAAGGAACGTTGCACACGTTTTAGCATCTTAGAATTGCAGAATAACATCCCTCTGAGGTTACTTGGAAGACAGCAACCTTCATTTGGATGGCTATATTCTGCTGTGTTTGCTGGGTAGAAGAAAAAAAAAAAGTCACGTTGCTTTTAATCACACCTCACAAAGCCTCCTTACTTCGAAATGCCTGTCTGCTGGAAGACCATTTCACAGGGAGAACCAGAGAATGTGGTTTTCATTAGGCTACCTTTAAAAATAACTGTCTTTGAGATGGGATCATATGAAGAAATAAGTATTTCTCTTTTGTTTTATCTTCTGTTTTTCTTCATGATTGTTGGAAAATTCCAACAAGCTTGGCATTCATTGCAGGGTGAATTTGGGACCCAAACAGTTAAATATCAGCCAATTTGGCTTCCTTGCTCCCTCCCAGCCAAGGAGATGAATGGAATGTTCATGAGGTCGCTTGGCAGGCATCCACATTCCTATGGGAACGTTGAGCAGGGAAAGCTTTGGGACACTAAGAGGCAAATGTGTGGGAGTTATGGGGCAAACTGCGAATGATCCAGAGTCTCAGAAAAATGCACAGGGCGCCATTGGCCGAGGATGCTTTGCAGAGGACCAGCTATGTCTCCGCCCTTGCTCACATCCATGACACGACAGAAACCCACTGCTCAGTTCTTTCTTACAGCTGTCCAGGAGTGAAATGGTACAGGCCACTTCCCGCACGGCTGCGGATGGGAGCTCATTAAAAGAATTTCATCAGAGAGTCCCACTTCTTCAGCTGATCTTTATACTTGTCCCTCTTTCTCTCATCCTCAAGAAAATGACTTTAGGGGAATGTGCCCAACCCCCTCTTCCCTACCTTGCTCATCCCTACAGCTTTCTCTGTCCTTCCCAGAGAGGGCCTCAAACCCAGCGCATTTTAATTTTCCTGAAGGGCTTCATTGTATCATTTACAACCTACTGGAGAGACCAGGTGAGCTCACCAGAATTCTCACAACTCCTTCCAGCTTTTAGGAAAGGATACATCTGATGGAGGACAATGGTAGAAGTGGAATTTTCTGTTTTAAATTAGGTACCATGATTTTCACATTCTCCCCCAAAGAGCAGCTCATCAGAAAATGTCTCACTAAATAGATAGCCAGTGGGAATTTGCTATATGACTCAGAGAGCTCAAACGGGTGTTCTGTGACAACCTAGAGGGGTGAGATAGGGTGAGAGGTGGGAAGGAGGTTCAAGAGGGAGGGGACATATATATACCTGTGGCTGATTCATGTTGATCTATGGTAGAAATCAACACAATATCGTAAAGCAATTATCCTTCAATTAAAAAAAAAAAAAGAACAAAAACCACTACAATATTGTAATTAGCCTCCAACCAATAAATATAATTGGGGAAAAAAAAAGAACATATCTTACTGCCACACTAAAAAGGAAGGTTGAGCCTATGCATTCAGAGACTTCTGCATGTCCCCTAAACATCTCTTGGGCTGGTCATACTGAGAAAGGCTCTCTGCTGGAAGCCCTGTGCTCTGATTCTCCTTCCCACTATGGTAGCACTGGTACCAGGGACTGGTAAACCTTTGAGAAGAGTTCTTTGCAGTAAGAACTGTTAAGTAAGGGCTGTTAAGATAAGACATTTTCTTCGAGCACCATTAGACTAGGATAGAGAGAGAATGGAGACACTGGGAGCTCTGGAGTTTATTTTTTTGTCTCATCTTATCTCCAGTGTTTGCAAGAGGACATCTTTCCATCACATTTCCAAAGGCTAAAAGATAAACAAGTATTGTGTTGGCCAAAAAGTCCGTTCAAGTTTTCGTAACATCTTACTTTTGTTGTTGTTATCTTACACAAGTAATCCTTTTAGTAAAGTTTCAAACAATATTAAAGTATATAGAACAATGCAGAAGTCTTTCATCACTTACCCAATCGTAGATCCTATGTCAGAGATTACCTTTGCTCATACCAGATTTCATGTAATCTGAAATGCCATCGATTGTCAGATGCACGCCACTTCAGAGATTAAAAAATTTAAAAAGATGTTGGGTATCTTTCTACATATTTTTCTCAACACTCCACATATCCATAGATTTTTATATGATTATTAGTTTTTATCATTAGTAGATTTATTCCAAACACATTGTTCTGCTACTGCCTTCTGAATATTTCTTGGTGCACCTTCTTTTTCAGTTAAAGATTTTGTTCCCTCCACAACTGTATCTCCAGTGCTAGAACAGTCCCTGGAATATGGTAGAAAGCCATTTCCCCCTCCAGGGGATCTTCCTTACCCAGGGATTCAACCCATATCTCTTGTGTCTCCTGCATTGGCAAACACCACTGCTTAACTCTTAACTCTTAACCACTGCTCCAACTGGGAGCCCCAAGAAAGAAAGAAAGATTCAACTAATGAATGACCAGCCCCTTTTGTTCTTCTAATGTCTACATGGTCTTCAATAGTATTTATTGAACCTTTCCACACTAAAGAAATAAGAATGGTTACTTTATTCAAATAGATGGTTTCTTTCCATTTTTAAAAATCTTTACAAATAATACTGAATATCCTGGCTACTGTGTTTGTAGAACAGAAATAGTAATTATCATCATGCTATTATAAGTACTTTACATGCATTAACTTAATTAATATTCACAAAAGTCATCTGAGGTTGGTGTTATTATCATTTCCATTTTTCAGATGACAAAACTGAGGGAAAAAAGAGGTTAAATGACTTGCCCCCAAAGTCTGCAGGAAATAAGTTATCAGGCCAGGATTTGGACCCCAGTCAACCTTGCTCCAAAGACTTGGTTCTTATCGCTATGCTCCTTTGTTTGGATGGATATCTTGAAATTGAATTGTTACATCTGAGCGGATGAACATTTGAATCCAAAAATGCTGTATCAGTTTAATTCCCTCCCTCACTGTTTAAGACTACCTGCTTCCTAACACCCTTGACAATAACGGATGCCATCAATTTTTAAATCACTGAAAAATATAGGTAAAAAATAGTATTTCATCATTCATTAAAGAGTCAGACATGACTGAGTGACTAACACTTCCCTTCCAGGTGTACTGTGACATTAAGCTTGATTTCTATTGATTGTTGGCAAGTTGTATTTTTCCTATGAATTGCCTACTCATCATCTTTGCCCACTTTTTCTATTGGGTTCTTTGTCTTTGGTTATTGATTTTAGGAACTCTGAATATTATTACAACTGTGGCAAAAAGCTTCACCTAGGCTATTTCTTTGATATAATACAGTTTGTCACACAAAAGTTTTTAAAATCTGATATAATCAGGTTCATCCGTTTCTTTCTACATATGGCTTCTGACTTTTGTGTCCTTTCCCACTCACAATGATAAAGGAGTGTATTTCCTTCTTCTAACTTTTTATTTTTAGGTTTAACTCTATATTCCATCTGGAATCTATTTGGGGATAGAACTTGAGCTCTCTCTTCTTAAGTGGAGACCCAGTGTTCCTATCCCCATTCTTTGATGTGCTATGTTTATCATACATTAAATTTCCACAAATGCAAAGATCTGTTTCTAGACCTTTTGTTTCATTGTCTTAGTGGTTTATTCCTGAGCGACAACATGTCTGTAAAGAACAGAGGCACAGTCAGTGCATAATTAATGTCAGTTATCTCCTTCACCTCTTGTTATCCTTCCTATATACTTTTTCTTTCCATAGTTCCAATCTATATATCCGTGCCTCTTTAATTTTTCTTATCTATTTATGAATAGAATCTTTCACCCAGAGTTTTAGGGTATAGGTTTGACCACCCTCATCTCTAATCTGAAATGAGATAATGTAGTCACTTAACCAAACCATTTTTATGTGGCATTATAGTTGTAAATCCCCTTCATGGATCACTGCCTTGTTGTGGTGAAGGGGCTTGCATAACTAAATGAAGCTATGAGCCATGATGTGCAGGGCCACCCAAGATGGATGGGTCATAGTAGAGAGTTCTGACAAAAGGTGATCCACTGGAAGAGGAAATGGCAAATCATTCCAGTATTTTTGTCATCAGTATACAACGGCAAAAAGACATGACACCAAAAGATGAGCCCCCCAGGTTGGAAGGTGTCCAGTATGCTACTGGAATTGAATGAAGGGTAATTACTAACAGCTCCAGAAAGAATGAAGCAGCTGGGCCAAAGCAGAAATGACACTCAGTTGTGGATGTGTCTGGTAGTGAAAGTAAAATCTGATGCTGTAAAGAACAATACTCCATAGGAACCTGGAATCTTAAGTCCATGAATCAAGGTAAACTGGACATGGTCAAACAGGAGATGGCAAGAGTAAACATCAACATCTTAGGAATCAGTGAACAAAAATGGATGGATAAGGGGGAATTTAATTCAGATGACCATTATATTTACTACTGTGGGCAAGAGTCCCATAGAAGAGTAACCCTCATAATCAACAAAAGAGTCTGAAATGCAGTACTTGGGTGCAATCTCAAAAGGACAGAATGATCTCAGTTCCTTTCCAAGGCAAATCATTCAACATCTCAGTAATCCAAGTCTATGCCCCAAGCACTGATGCCGAAGAAACTGAAGTTGAGCAGTTCTCTTAAAACCTACAAGATCTTCTAGAACTAGCACCAAAAAAGGATGTTCTTTTCATCATAGGACATTGGAATGCAAAAGTAGGATGAGATGCCTGGAGTAACAGGCAAGTTTGGCCTTGGAATACAAAATGAAGTAAGGCAAAGGCTAACAGAGTTTTGCCAAGAGAATGCACTGGTCATAGCAAACACCTTCTTCCAACAACATAAGAGATGACTCTACATATGGACATCACAAGATGGTCAATACTGAAATCAGACTGATTATATTCTTTGCAGCCAAAGATAGAGAACCTCTACACAGTCAGCAAAAACAAGACCAGGAGCAGACTGTGACTCAGATCATTAACTCCTTATTGCAAAATTCAGACTTAAATTGAAGAAAGTAGGGGAAACCACTAGGCCACTCAGATATGACCTAAATCAAATTCCTTATGATTATATAGTGGAGGTGACGAATAGATTCAAGGGATTAGATCTGGTAGACAGAGTGCCTGAAGAACTACGGACAGAGGTTCATGATATTGTACAGGAGGCAGTGACCAAAACCATCCCAAAGAAAAAGAAATGCAAGAAGGCAAAATGGTTGTCTGAGGAGGCTTTACAAATAGCTGAGGAAAGAATAGAAGCAAAAAGCAAGGGAGAAAGGGAAAGACATACCCAGCTGAATGCAGAGTTCCAGAGAATAGCAAGGAGAGATAAGAAGGCCTTCTTCAATGAACAATACAAAGAAATAGAGGAAAATGATAGAATAGGAAAGACTAGAGATCTCCTCAAGAAAATTGGAGATATCAAAGGAATATTTCATTCATGGATGGGCTTGATAAAGGACAGAAATGGTAAGGACATAACAGAGGTAGAAGAGATTAAGAAGTGGCAAGAATACACAGAAGAACTATACAAAAAGGGGATTAATGATTGGGATAACCTCAATAGTGTGGTCACTCACATAGAGCCAGACATCTTGAGGTGGGTCTTAGGAACTCAAATGGGCCTTAGGAAGCATTACTACAAAAAAAACCTAGAAGAGGTGACGGAATTTCAGCTGAGCTATTTCAAATCCTAAAAGATGAGGCTGTTAAAGTGCTACACTCAATATGTCAGAAATTTGGCAAACTCAGCAATGGCCACAGGACTGGAAAAGGTTAGTTTTCATCCCAATCTCAAAGAAGGGCAGTGCTAAAGAATGTTCAAACTACTGGACAATTGCACTTATTTGCCATACTAGTAAGGTTATGCTCAAAATCTTTCAAGCTAGTCTTCTGCGGTACTTGAATTGACAACTTCCAGATGTACAAGCTGGGTTTAGAAAAAGCAGAAGAACCGGAGATCAAATTGCCAAAATTTGTTGGATCATAGAGAAAGCCAGAGAATTCTAGAAAAACATCTACTTCTGCTTCATTGACTACACTAAAGCCTTTGACTGTGTGGATGACAACAAACTGTGGAAACTTCTTCAAGAGATGGGAATACCAGACCATCTTACCTGTCTCCTGAGAAACTTGTATGCAGGTCAAGAACCACAGTTAGAACCTTACATGAAACAACTGACTGGTTCAAAATTGGGAAAGGAATATGACAAGGCTGTATATTGTCCCTCTGTTTATTTAACTTA
Source organism: Muntiacus reevesi (assembly GCF_963930625.1). Lineage (NCBI taxonomy): Eukaryota > Metazoa > Chordata > Mammalia > Artiodactyla > Cervidae > Muntiacus > Muntiacus reevesi. Next base: position 52,132,335 of record NC_089257.1, read on the forward strand.
TATACAAAACATATCATGCAAAATGCCAGGTTGGATGAGTTACAAGCTGGAATCAAGATTGCCATGAGAAATATCAAGAACCTCAGATATGCAGATGATACCACCCTAACGGCAGAAAGTGAAGGGGAACTTTCCAGTCGTCACATGCGGATGTGAGAATTGGACGATAAGGAAGGTTGAGTGCCGAAAAATTGATGCTTTCAAATTGTGGTGCTGATGAAGACTCTTGAAATTACCTTGGACGGTAAGGAGATCAAAGCAGTCAATCCTAAAGGAAATTAACCCTGCACGCTCATTGGAAGGACTGATGCTGAAGCTGAAGCTCCAATACTCTGGCCACCTGATGGGAAGAGCTGACTCACTGGAAAAGAGTCTGATGTTGAGAAAGACTGAAGGCAAAAGGAGAAGAGGGCAGCAGAGTACGAGATAGTTATATAGCATCACCAACTCTATGGACATGAACTTGGGCAAACTCCAAGAGACAGACAATAAGGGACAGGGAGGCCTGGCATGCTTCATGGGGTTCTTCTGGCAGCCCATGGGGTCACAGAGTTAGACATGACTTAGCAAATGAACAACAACAAAATAACTATAAATAACATAGCTTCCTCCCAGTCCCATTAAACTAGCCACTCTCTCCTTATTAATCAGAATAAAAAACAGTTGAATTTCAGGACTTTCCTGGTGCTCCAGAGGTTAGGACTCTGTGCTTCTAATGCAGGAGGCACAGGTTCAATCCCTAGTTGGGGACCTAAAATTCCATACACCATGAGGTGTGGCCAAATTTTTTTTTAAATTTTGGGGATCATTGGATGATTCCGCATGGCCATGTGGCCTGCACAGAATCCCACAGGTATCCTCACCACCCCCAGATTCATTGATTCTTACTTAAGGGACCCAGGTTCTTCCCCTGCCCCTCTCGTGGGGCTAGCTTTGTGAATGAAGTGACTCTTCTGCCACTATATTCCAGTCCACCTCTAGCCTCCTCAGTGTTAATGACACTGTGAGATCTCTCTCAAGTCATGAATAAAAATCTCATACTTGTTCTGCAAGTTACCTATTTTCTACACATGAAACTTTACGATTTGGGCCATAATAATCTAGTCTCTATTCCAACCGCTCCTCCATATAATGCAGAATAACATCTGTTTAAAAGCAAGGCCCCAGAAGCCAGTCATCTCTGTCTGATCCCAGCTGCCCCCTCAACAAGCTGTGTGACCTCAAGCCTCTGTCTGCCTCAGCTTCCTCATTTGTAAAAAGAGGGTCATGATGGTAATAAACCCATCTTAAACAGTTGTTATGCGGCTAAATAAATAAATAATTATAAAGTACTTAGCACAGTGCCTGATTCACAGTAAAGCCCTGGAAGTATTTGCTAAAGTAAGTTAAATGAACCATAAAGCCTTTCCTACATTTTTATTAATCTCTTCTACTCCACATAAGATTTGGTTTATTTACATTTCTCTCTCCTCAAATATTTATGTGAAAATATTGTTTAGATATACCAACTAGGCTTGGAACATATGTGCTTTTTCCCATCCTCCATAGATGCCCTGTGGATTTCTGAGACTGATAATCTCACAGAAATAATAATAGTGAGAGTAACAATAATAATAATAATGAAGTTTGCAAGGTTTACATGAAGAAAACTTCTAAACTCTCCTGAAGAAAATAAAAGATTTGCCTAAGTGAGTAGTAAGACTCAGTATCATAAAGATGTCAATTATTCCTGAGTTAATTTGTAAATCAACTCAATAAAAATATGAGGAAGTTTTTCAGAACTAGATTAGGTGATTCTAAAAATTATATGAAAAATAAAAACAAACCTATCCTGGAAATTCTAAAAAAAAAAGGAAGAGAAATGAGGAGGGAACTATGCTTAGTAGATTTTAAACGTTTTTTTATAAAGCTTCATGTGCTCTTGGTATATGAATTCACAGACTGATGACCAAAAAGAATAAGAAATGAGACTGTAGTGTACCATAAGGTAGACGTCTCAAATTAGTGGAGAGAGATGAACTACTCAGTGATGGTGTTGGGGCAGTTAGGAGCCATTGCAAAAACCCACAGATATTCAATTCTCATCAGCAGTAGTTTTAAATATATATATATGTGTGTGTGTGTGCGTGTATATATATATATGTAGTGCCAGGCTGGGGTGAAGGGTGGGTTTGCAGGATCTTAGTTTCCCAACCAGAGATTGAACCTGGGTCTTCAGCAGTAAAAGCACAGAGCCCTGACCACTGGACCACTAGGGAATTACCAACAGTAGTTATATTCCATAAAAAAGCTGCAGACACTGAATTAGTGAACACTGAACCATTTTTGCTAGGAGAAATACAGGATTAGGGTTCTGCCAGCCTCTGGTCACAACATTTCATCAACTGATCAGCAAATACCTTGTTTTATGGGCCTTTCTGTTTAAAGACCCCTTATTAATGTACATTGTTGACTCATTAATATGTAACTCATGGCCAACAGCACTGTAACTCATGCCTTAACAAAGCTTATCTAACACCCATATTTTCTCTGTAAGGTACTATAATTGTAAGCTTCTTGTGCCTGAGAACACTAGACGGCACTTCAGTGCTACACTTGGGAGCCATTTTAAATAGCAAAATTCCCAAGAAACAGTACAGAAATGCAAAATGTGGTGCTAAATAGACCACAAAAAGAACACTCATTTCCAGTACCAGAGCTGAAACAAGAAGGGAGAGCATCATCGCGGTCAACCTCAGCTGAGAACATGCATATGACAGGAAATTCTAATATTCGCCACTCCTTGTATGTCCACAAATGACAGCAAAAGCATTGTGAGTATTGATTTTTGGAGTAACGAACATATTTTAGCAAGTAGGTGAATTTGTAAGTGTAGAATCTGTGAATAATGAGGATAGATGTAGTTAGAACCATATCTCACACTGCATACCAGAATAAATTCTAAAGCATCAAATCTTGAATGTTAAATGATAATCATAAAGTATTAGAAAAAATAGCAGACAATTTTCTTTATAGACTTGGAGTGGAGAATTTTCTAATCAAAACACAAAATCGAAAAACCACAAATAAAATTGTTTAATTTTGACTCCTGTAAAAAACAAAAACAACTTGAAGACCAAAAAAGAACTACTCTAACATAAGTCAAGCTTAGTTACTAAACAACCAAAATAGCAAAAGGTAAATGACAAACTGGGAAAATATTTGCAATTCTTTTCAAAACAAAAGGCTAATCTCCTCACAATATAAAATGTCCTAGACAGAGACAAGAAAAAAACTAAACTACAATTTTTTTAAAAAACTGAAAAAGGATATGAAAAATTCAGAGAAAAAATATACACAATTCATAAAGCATATAAAATATTCAACTTTATTCATAATAAAAGGAATGTAAATGAAAGCTATGTTTAGATATTATTTCTCATCAGTCTAGCAAAAATCCAAAAGATTTTAGACTGATGTGATGACTTCACTTTCCATTAGGGGTTTTAATGGTACAACCTGTGTTGAGGACAAGTTGCCAATAATTGTGTGCGATCATGCTAAGTCACTTCAGTCATGTCAGACTCTTCGTGACCCCATGGACTGTGTCCTGCCAGGCTCCTCTGTCTCTGGGGTTCTCCAGGCAAGAATACTGGAGTGGGTTGCCATGCCCTCTTCCAGGGAATCATCCCAAGCCAGGGATCAAACCCACTGTTCCTGTGACTCCTGCATGGCAGGCAGATTCCTTTACTGCAGAGCCACTGGGGAAGCCCCTACCAATAATTATCAGAATTCAAATGCATATAACCTTTGACCCAAAAATTCACTCTTAATAATTTATTCTATGCTTAGACACATGCAAAATGACCAGTGGACAGAGTTATTCATTGCAACATTGTTGTCATTAGCCAAAGATTAGAATGTCAATAAAATAAGGATTGAATGCACTATGGTTATTTAAACAACGGAAAACTGCAGCTGTAAAAACACATGAAAAAGTCCTCTATGGACTATCACAAAAAGATCATGGAGATATATTGCTAAGTGAAAAGCAAGATACAGAAAAATATTTATATGATCCCTGTGTAAAAAGGAGAGAAGAAAAATATTATGTTCACTGGCTTGCATATGCATAAAAATTCAATGAAAAGATTATTAATAAACTAATAATAATGAGTAGTACTGTAGGAATTGAGCAAATGTAGGAATAAAGTTAGAAGGAGACTATTTTAGAATTACTGATATCTGACCCTTGGAAATGTATACCATATTCCAAAAATTAAATTTTCTATTTAAAATTTTATTTCTATTCCAAAAATTAAATAGAAAATTTTATTTAAAAATGGAAACTGCATAGATTGGATTATAAGATGAAGGCATATTATCCTTTTATCAACACAAGAACAGAAAGGCTATTAGAAACTCCAAGAAGGGGAATTCCCTGGCAGTCCAGTGGTTAGAACTCCATGCTTTCATGGCCAAGGCCCTGGGTTCGATCCCTCATTGGGGAACTAAGATCCCACCAGCCACACTGCAGGGCCAAAACAAAGAAAAAAAGAGAAAGAAACTCCCTGAAGAAAACTCCCGAAACGCTATGTAAGAAAGTCCTAGTCCAAACAGAAAGCAAACTAAAAAAATCATGGTTTCTTAAATGACATTCTATATGCCAAGTGAATCTATTTAACCTCGATGCATAGGACAATATCATTCAGGCCCCATCCATTCTCTGGGTCCCAGAGTCTTGAGTAGTCAAATCGGGTCAATGAGTACCAGTTCAAATTCAGCCCTGCCTGTTACACCCTCAATGAAACTAAGATCAATGGCATTCAAAAGAGAAGTTGTCATGACTGGAAAGTCACTATTTGGCCCAGCCCTTTGTATTTTTTTTTTTTTTTTTTTTTTCCTTTGTATTTTTATAAAATTACTAAACTGCCATATGACCCAGCAATCCCACTTCTGGGCGTATACCCCGAGGAAACCAGATCTGAAAGAGACACGTGCACCCCAATGTTCAACGTAGCACTGTTTATAATAGCCAGGACATGGAAGCAACCTAGATGCCCATCAGCAGACGAATGGATAAAGAAGCTGTGGTACATGTACAGTATGGAATATTACTCAGCCATTAAAAAGAATTCATTTGAAGCAGTTTTAATGAGATGGATGAAACTGGAGCCCATTATACAGAGTGAAGTAAGCCAGAAAGATAAAGACCAATACAGTATACTAATACATATATACGGAATTTAGAAAGATGGTAACAATAACCCTATATGCAAAACAGAAAAAGAGACACAGATGTACAGAACAGACTTTTGGACTCTGGGAGAAGGCGACGATGGGATGTTTCGAGAGAACAGCATCAAAACATGTATATTATCAAGGGTGAAACAGATCACCAGCCCAGGTTGGATGCATGAGACAAGTGCTCAGGCCTGGTGCACTGGGAAGACCCAGAGGGATCAGGTAGAGAGGGTGGTGGGAGGGGGGATCGGGATGGGGAATACATGTAACTCCATGGCTGATTCATGTCAATGTATGACAAAAACCACTATAATATTGTAAATTAATTAGCCTCCAACTAATAAAAATAAATGGAAAAAAAATCACTAAACTAACTGTTAAGATTAACACAAAACTATTTTTTAAAAAACTTTCCTTAAAACTCACACACTTCTCTAACAAGTAATAATCTAAAAACCCAACCTCACATTGATTATTCTACCAGGCCCATCAGGCTCTGAGAAAACATGGATGATTCAAAATATCAATGGAATAATATAACTATCTTTGTGAAAATTCCCTGGCCATCACCAGCATTGTTTAACTTTTCTCTGATAAGAAGAGTTTTTGCCAGAGAGTACATCTAATTTTCCATCTAATTTTCTCTCAACTCTTGCAGCAATTTCAAGAGCTGCTATCCAGACTCTATCTGACTCAGCCCCTGAAGGGCTCATGAGTACAGTGGAAGGCTTGGTTTATGGATAAATGTATATGATTATGGCATTTCATCATGGAATAGACTCAAGAGCAGGGGTCAGCAAACTGTAATCCATAGACTAATTCTGGCCCACTGACTGTTTTTGTAAATAAAATGTAATTGGAACGGGGCTACACTCATGTATTTACATATTGTTTACAGCTGCTTTCAAGCTATAATAGCAGAGTTGAGTAGTTGCAAGAAGAGAACATACAGCCTGTAAGCCAAAAATATTTACTACCTAGCCTTTGCAGAAAAATTTCACCGAACACAGTGCAAGAGTGTTTAGGCCTGACATCCAGCAAATTCCCACTGACAAAATCAGATAGACACATAGCCTGAATCACCACAAAAAATCCTACTTTGGAGGTATAAGTATAGATAAAATTATCATTATTATCATATAGAAAATGTAATTACATATGTATATGTACACATATATATACATACATATATGTCTATATATGCATACACTCTCACTGCAAAATAATGAGATCAGGATCAAGATGTTCATTCCAAGGGGCTATGATAATCTTATCCTCATTCTTCTTTCTCACAAGAATCCAGTGTGTTCTACACTTAAGGGAGGCAGCACATTTTAATACAAATAACAGATTCAGTTAAAATCAGACCTCTCACATTCTGGTTCCCTGGGCTCAGACAGCGAGACACCACATGTGAAGTGACCTACACATTGTCAGTGAGTGAATGGTGATTATTAGTTTTACCTCACCTATCCCCTTTGGCCTGGATCCCACTCTTTTTCTCTTGCTTTTTCATTCCCTGCTCCCATTTCTCAACCACCACTTTCTTTAATTACTGACAATATCTTTTTAAAAACCCTTTGTCTTGTCTGTATTTAGGTACTTATTTTTTACTTGCAAATTATTGAAGGCTGGAAGCTTCACTAAGTTGCCACTAACTAAGTAATTCAAAAGATGTCATGTAGTTATCTGGAAGAGTTATATTCCCTTGGAAAAGGCAATGGCAACCCACTCCAGTATTCTTACCTGGTGAATTACATGGACAGAAGAGCCTGGCAGTCTACAGTCCATAGGGTTGCAAAGAGTTGGACACAACTTGAGTGACTAACACACACACACACACGTATCCTTTTAATAGTTATATATTAGCTATATAAAACTATATATATACTAATGTATAGTTATATATATTTTAATAGTTAATGTCATAAGAAATAAAGAGAAATCTCCACATCCTAGGAATGAAGAAGAAACTGAAAATCAGAAGAGTAAACGTGAGAAGTGCCTCTGTGAACGACTTTGAGGAAGAAAAGTGATGCCGGTTTCAGTAACCTAGGGATTTGGATTTCCACACCCTTGTAAGGACAGAAAAGTCTTTTGTAATGCTAGGAGCTAGAAATGAGATATCTACACAAAGCCCAGCATCTTCTAAGGGGGAAAAACTATCTATTAGCATGTAAGGATCATAAGAAAGTTTGTCAGTCTTTTCTTAGGATCTAGATTGATAAATAGGAAAAGCCTCTTCGACAACTCAAAAATGTAAGCCTGCAACATACATGCCTTTGGACTTGAAATTGGGTTTCTCCATGTAATCTGAGGACATCAAAGTTGTCCAGTGGTTGAAAAGAATTATTGAATATATTTTGTCAGTTTATCTTCTGTGGATTTTTAATAGGTGGGAACACTGAACAGCTGAGAAATTAACATAATCTGGCAGACAGACATAAAAAACTACCCTGGAAGGATATGCCTTCAGTGTTGACTGGCTCCAGAGAATTTCAACAGAAAACGCCCACTGAGGATGAGCTTATAATAAAAGATATCAATGTCAGACATTTGAAAACTAGTGCACCATGAGTAAACTGTGTGCTCCACATACAGCACGATGTAATAACTGAAATCTTGGTATGGTCTGAATCCATAAGATAGATATGCTTAAAGTTACCAAAGATGAGAACTTCCACTTTTGGCCAACATGAAGTAACAGAGATAGGATATGCTTTTCATTTGAAACAACCCCAAAATGACATCCTATATGAAACAATGGTCTTCAGATATTGGTCATCAGCCAGCTCTGGACAGTGACACCTAAGAGAGAGGAAACATAAAAGTTGAGCCCAACAATTGCCTCAGCTTACTGCTTGGGGGGAGTTTTCCTGCCACAACACAGGAAAAGAGAAGGGAGGCAGAGACTTGCAGTTTCCTTATGTTGAAAAGAGACAGCTATAAGATGGGAGGCTGAAGTGGCTAGAGCTCCCAGGACAGAAAACCAGAGAAGAGAAAAATCAGCCAAGAGACAGCTCCAGAGAACATCAGAGCCTCTTGAGTCTTCAGCTGAATACAGATCAGAGCATGCTTGTGAGAAAACTACCCAAGGATGGGGAAATAATCAAACAAGAATAGCAGAGGGAAAATCCCCAAAGCTCACACCAAGCCAGGAATAGTTTATTTTCCTGCCAGCCAACATGGAAAACCTCCTAATTCATAGGCATTGGGTGGAATACTTAGAAGGATGTCACTTCATTAGTAATACCAAGAATTAGAACAAAGAATATAGTGATGGATACAGAAAGACAATAATAATAAAGGGGTCAATTCACCAAAAAGGAAATAATCTACTTGGAAATAATTGACTTGAGGAGATGTAGCTGAGAGCCTGAGGAGACTGAGGTTACTAGCATTTACAGGACAAGAGTAAAACAGGAGACCGAGCATCACAAAAGAAGAGTTCCAGGGTTTGGAGAAGGTCTCTTCGACTATTCAACTGAGTAAAATAAGCACATGTGTGTGAGGAAAGGAGCCAAGGCTGGGGAAAGAACCATCTAAAGATTTAGAAGTAACAATGTCCAGCACTCTCACAGAGCTAGGAATGGTGCCTGTTCCTACCAGTCAGGCTGGGAAAGCTTATGATTCTCAGAGTGTGAGGTAGAACACACAGAAGACTCCTGTGTTAATAGTGGGGAATAGTTAAGGCCTCCACTAAGCACTGCTTTAGCTTTGCCTAATAAATCTTAGAAACAACTCCTGAAAGATTTTAAGTAACTTAATTGTGTCTCAGATCAAAGGGTGAGAACAAAAGTATCCAGCATCCATCAAGGAAAAACCCACAATGTCTGTGATCCAAGTTTTAAAATTTCCAGATGCAAAAGATGACCCATAATGCGATAAAATAAATACAAACATTAAAACCAAATCAGAACTGACACATATATTACAATTAACTAACATCAGTCAATAAAACACTTACTATGATTATATTCCAAATGTTAAAAAATAGTTAAGTAGAGGTATGTAAGATATTTTTAAAAGAACCAGAAACAAAAAAAATTTCTGGAGGAGAAAACTACAATGTGTGAGATGATAAATATACTTGATAGGATTAAAGGCAAATTAGATTTTGCAGAAAAAAAGGTTAATGAACCTGAAGATGGAAGGATAGAAATTATCTAAAGAAAGAAACTAGAAAGAAAAGAAAAATTTTCTTAAATGAGCATAGCATCAGTGAGCTATGGGAAGACTTCAGGTGGCCTAATTATGTTTATAATCAGAGTCCCTGAAGGAGAGAAAGTGGAGGAGCAGAAAAAATATATCAAGAAATAATTATCATAATTTTTAAAACTGGCTAAAATCTATAAGCCCACAGATCCAAGAACCTCAGCAAACCACAAGAACAAGAAATATTAAGAAAAACACACCACTTCCCATCATAAATCATTCGAAACAAGTGATAAAAAACCTAAAAGCAGTTATATTTTTTAAGAAAGCTAAAACAAAACAATATGTTGCATCATACCTTCTGGTTTCAAATCATTGTATAAAGCTATAGTCATCAAAACAGTATGGTACTGGCATAAAAACAGACACATAGATTGGTGGAACACAATACAGAGTCCAGAAATAAACCCATGCATACGTGGTCAATTAATTTACAACAAATGAACCAATACTATATAGGGAAGGAGAGTCTCTTTAATAAATGATGGGAAAACAGTAGACAGACACTTGCAAAAAAAAAGTGAAACTGGACCTCTGTTTAACAACATACACAAAAATTAACTCAAAACAGATTAACGACTTGAAGGTAATACAGGAAGCCATAAAACTCCTAGAAGAAAAGATAGGGAGTAAGCTCCTTGACTTAGGTGTTGGCAATGATATTATGGATTTGATGCCAAGACAAAGGCAAAAAAAATTAATTAATAGAATTATATCAAACTAAAAAACTCCACACAGCAAAGAAAACCATCAAAATGAAAAGGCAACCTACTGAATGAGAGAAAATATTTTCAAACTGTATATCTGGTAAGGGGATAATATCTAAAATATATAAAGAATTCATAAAATTCAATAGCAAAAAACAATGCAATTAAAAACTGAATGGTCAAGTGCTCGGGCCTGGTGCACTGGGAGGACCCTGAGGAGTCGGGTGGAGAGGGAGGTGGGAGGGGGGATCGGGATGGGGAATACGTGTAACTATATGGCTGATTCATGTCAATGTATGACAAAACCCACTGAAATGTTGTGAAGTGATTGGCCTCCAACTAACAAAATAATATTTAAAAAAAAAAAAGAAAAGGCACACAGACTGTGTTAGGTTAACAAAAAAAAAAAAAAAGGAAGACATACAAATGACCAATAGGTACATTAAAAGGTGTTCAACATTACTAATCATCAGGGAAATGAAATCAAAACCATGATATCACCTCATACCTGTTAGGATAGTTACTATCAAAAAGACTAGAGGTAAGTGTTGACAAGGATGAGGAGAAAGGAGACCCTTGGGCACTATTGATGGGAATGTAAATTGGTGTAGCCACTATGGGAAAGAGTATGGTGTTTCCTCAAAAATTAAAGCTAGAACTACCATATGATCCAGCAATTCCACTTCTGGGTATGTATCCAAAAGAAATGGAAACATAGTATCAGATAGATATTTGTACTCCCATGTTCATGTTGCATTATTCACAATAGCCAAGAGACAGAAACAACCTCAGTTTCCATCAAGGGTGAATGGATAAAGAAGAAAGATAGATAGACAGACACACTTACATAAACATACACACAATGAAATATTATTCAACCATTAGAAAGAAAGAAATCCTGCTATTTGCAACAACAAGGATAGGACTTGAGGGCATTATGCTAAGTGAAACAAGTCAGAGAAAGACAAATATTGCATGCTATCACTTAAATATGTGTTATCTTAAAAAACAAGTCAAAGTGATAGAAACAGAGAGTAGAAAAGTGATTGGCAGAGAAGGTGGAGGAAATAGGGAGAGGCTGGTAAAAGGATATAAATATTAAGGTAAAAATGAGTAAAGTCTGAGGAGCTAATGTAAAACAAGGTGACTACAGTTGATAACACTGAATTTTATAATTGAAATTTTCTAAAAGAGTATAATTTAAGTGTTCTTAGCAAAAAAAAGAGATAATATATGAGGTAGTGAATGTGGGTGTTGTTTTTTTTCAATTGGGTGTTTTTTGAGATTTGTCTTTTTTTTTTTTTTTTTTTGGTCACACTGTATCATGTAGGAATTTCCCAAACAGGGATCAAACCTGTGTCCCCTGCAGCGGAAATGCAGAGTCTTAACCACTGGACCTCCAGGGAAGTCCCATCATGGATGTATTAATTAATGAAATGGTGGGAATCTCTTTACAATGTATATGCGTCACAAATCATCAAAATGTACACTATAAATACCTTATAATTTATCAATTATACCTAAATAAACCCATAAAAAGCAATATATAACATATGGGGGAACAAGAATAACTTCCAAGAAACAATGCAGATGAGAAGACATCAGACAAAATCTTTAAAATCCTGAAAGAAAATAAATATCAGCCTAGAATTCTATACTGAACATAAATATCTTTCAAAAGAAAAGATGAAATAGATTTATTCAGATACTCAAAAGCTAAAAAAAAAAAAGAAAGAAAAATTACCATCAGCAGACCCACACTACAAGAAATAGTAAAAGAAATCCTTTAGGCAGAAGCAAAAAGAAATAAGATTTCAAAAATGGATCTGCACAAAGAAAGAACACTGCAAACAGTAACTACATAGGTAAATATATAAGATTCCTTCTTTTATATAAATTCTAATAAAGTTAATGACCCTTTCAACAAAGGCAATAATGACTGAATGTGGATTTTATAACATATGTAAAAGGAAAATTTGTAACAATAGTTGTCCCATCACTTCATGGCAAACAGAAGAGGAAAAAGCGGAAGCAGTGATAGATTTCATTTTCTTGGACTCCAAAATCACTGGGGACAGTAAACTGCAGCCAGGAAATTAAAAGATGTCTGCTCCTTGGAAGGAAAGCTATGAAGAACCTAGGCAGAGTATTAAAAAGCAAAGACATCACTTTGCCAACAGATCCATATAGTCAAAGCTATATTTTTTCTGGTAGTTATGTGTGGATGAGAGAGCTGGACCATAAAGAAGGCTGACTGCTGAAGAATTGATGCTTTTGAACTGTGGGTTAGACAAGATTCTTGAGAGTCCCTTGCATTGCAAGGAGATCATACCAGTCAATCAACCCTGAATATTTATTGGAAGGACTAATGTGGAAGCTGAAGCTCCAATACTTTGTCCACCTAATGCAAAAAACTGACTCATTGGAAAAGTTTCTGATGCTGTGAAAGATTGAGGCCATGAGGAAACAGGGACGACAGAGGATGAAGTTGTTAGATGGTATCACAGACCCAATGGGCATGAGTTTGAGCAAACTCCAGGAGATAGTGTAGGACAGACAAGCCTGGTGTGCTGCAGTCCATGGCATTGCAAACAGCTGGACACGGCTTCGAAACTGAACAACAACCACAGCAACATAACAATAGCACAGAGTTTATGAGGAAAGAGATGGAAGCACACTATTGAAGAGTTCTTATACTACATATGAAGTGGCGTAATATCACTTGAAGGTAGAATGTGGTAAGTCAAGGATGTATATTACAAACCCTAGAGCAGCTTCTAAAACAATAAAAAGAGCTAAAATTAACAATCTATTCATAACTTTTGTGATAAAATAGAATCACAAAATGTACTCAATTCATCTAAGAGAAGTTACAAAGAGAGGGTAAAAGGATCAAAGAAAAATAGGACAAATAGCGGTGGATGGGGAAGTAAACAGAACAATATCAGTAATCATATTGTGTGTAAATGGTCTAATTGCTCTAATTAAAAGCAAAAATTGTCAGATAGGTTAGAAAAAAAAAAGTGAGGCCCAATTATATGCTGCCTATAAGAAACTCATTTCAAGCAGAAAGAACAGAGGTTACCTTCCTTGGCCTTCTTGCCAGAAGAAGTTTTTCTCTGAGATTTACTCCCCATACCTGTTAAAGTTCTACAACTAGAGCCACCCACGGGTTAAAGCTGGGATAGAAATGAGGCAGCAAAATCAGGAATTCATTCCCATATTGATTTTTCTTCAAGATTTGACTTCCTCCCCCAATCTGAATATTACTTTTTAAAAATTTTTCCGAGACTTAAAGTAGTTTTTTTTAAAATTTTTATCCCAAGTTATTAGTTATAATCTGTGGGGAAACATAGGCTGTAGTGGACTTAACCCATCTTGACCAGCACTGGAAGTTACAAATAACTTTTTAAGAGATGAAGGTTAGGAACATATTTTCGGCAGTGACAGAGAATCATAAACTGAAAAACTCATGAAAAATACTCACATTCATTTATAATCAGAGAAATGAAAATTACTGTGATAAAATTTGTACACATCAGCTTGGCGACTTAACATCTGATAACATCAAGAGTGGAAGAAGACAGAAGGAAACAGAAACTCTTTCCTGTTTTAGATGGAATTGTAAATTGGTATAACCAATTTCTAACCGAAGACAAAATAGAGTTTAAAAGAGTTAAGAGAATATCTCATGCAAAATCCATAGGCACAAATTTGAAAACCTACAAAAAATTGATAACTTTCTAACAAAATTAAAATTGTCAACATTAATCTGAAAGGAAATAGAAAGTTTGAATAGACCAAATATAAAATTTGTTGAAAAATGACCCCAAAAATTTTAACAACCAAATTGGTTACAGATAATACAAAACAAACATGATCAAGCTCATTCATTTATTTAGAAAGAAAAATTCTAAACAAAGTACTAGTGGATAAAATGTACAGTAAAACCCATGTTACCAACTAGGATTTATTTTAGAAATTCAAGATGGTACAATAGAAGAAGACTGATCAACATACTAACATCATGGCATCTGGTCCCATCACTTCATGGCAAGTAGATGGGGAAACAGTGGAAACACTGACAGACTTTATTTTTTTGGGCTCCAAAATCGCTGCAGATGGTGACTGCAGCCATGAAATTAAAAGACACTTGCTCCTTGGAAGAAAAGTTATGACCAATCTAGACAGCTTATTGAAAAGCAGAGACATTACTTTGCCAACAAAGATCTAGTCAAAGCTATGATTTTTCCAGTAGTCGTATATGGATGTGAGAGTTGGACTATAAAGAAAGTTAAGTGCTGAAGAACTGATGTTTTTGAACTGTGGTGTTGGAGAAGACTCTTGAGAGTCCCTTGGACTGCAAGGAGATCCAACTAGTCCATTCTAAAGGAAATCAGTCCTGAATATTCATTGGAAGGATTGATGCTGAAGCTGAAACTCCAATACTTTGGCCACTGATGCAAAGAACTGACTCATTTGAAAAGACCCTGATGCTGGGAAAGATTGAAGGCGGGAGGAGAAGGGGACAACAGAGGATGAGATGGTTGGATGGCGTCACCAACTCAAAGGACATGAGTTTGAGTAAACTCCAGGAGCTGGTGATGGACAGGGAGGCCTAGCTTGCTGCAGTTCATGGGGTCACAAAGAGTTAGACATGACTGAGTGCCTGAACTGAACTGATACAAACATATGAGTGAGTGACTGAAGCTGCTCAGTTGTGTCTGACTCTTTGCGACACCATGGATTGTAGCCTACAAGGCTCCTCTGTCCATGGAATTTTCCAGACAAGAGTACTGGAGTGGGTTGCAATTTCCTTCTCCAGGGGATCTTCCCGACCCAGGGATGAAGCCTGGGTCTCCCACACTGCAGGCACAACATATAGTGGAATATTATTTGAAAGTAACAAGAAACAAACTGGGATTCCCCGGTAGCTCAGCTGGTAAAGAATCTGCCTGCAATGAAGGAGATCCTGGTTTGATCCCTGAGCTGGGAGGATCCCCTGGAGAAGGGAAAGGATACCCACTCCAATATTCTTGTGCTTCCCTAGTGGCTCAGACAGTAAAGAATCTGCCTGCAGTGTGGGAGACCTGAGTTTGATCCCAGGATTGGGAAGATCCCGTGGAGAAGGGCATCGCAATCCACTCCAGTATTCTTGCCTGGAGAATCCCCATGGATAGAGGAGCCTGGCAGGCTGTGGTCCATGGGGTTGCAAAGTGTTGGACATGACTGAGTGACTAAACACACACCACACAAGAAACAAACTACTAACATAGGCTAAATTGCAGATAAATCTCAAAAAGAATTGAGATGCTAAATGAAAGACAGACACTTGAGGATGCCTATTTATATGGTTTACTTATATGAATTGTTCAGAAAATTTATAGAGGCAGAAAGTAGATTAGTGTTCACCTGAGGCTGGTGATGAGAACTGATATTAGTTGTATGTAGGCATGAAAGATCTCAGAGGAGGAAAGAAAATATACTAAAATTAATTTATGGTGATTGTTCCACCACTCAACAACATTACTAAAAATCATCAAAATGCACACTGGTAATGAGTGAATTCTACCATACTGTAAAATTTACCTTAATAAAGCTACTAAAAAATTAAAAATAAAGCAAGAGATTTCTGATATACAAACAATGATCAAGTAAAATATATAAGAAAACATTTCATTCACAACCATAGAAAATCATAAATTATCTAGGAATTATGTAACAAGAAATGTTTGGAACTTGTTGGAAATTATAAAACTCAAAATTCTACAAGAACATTAAATCTTGAATAAATGGAAAGAGATATCTTGTTTTTTAAAAGGAAATTTTACCATCATAAATTTTTCCTAACTTAAACTATAAATTCAGTGTTTTTTTCAGTCAAAATCCCATCTTGATTTTTTAGGAGTCTGAAAAAATGATTCTTAAATTTACCTAAAATTATAAACATATGAGAATAACCAGGAAAATCCTTAAAAGAACAAGAAATGGAAACATGTCATACAACATTATTATTATAAGATGATAATTCTTAAACACCACAATTTATAGATATACCAATGAAATGAAATAAAAATTAGTAAACCAGCAAATTAATATGTATATTTAATGTATTATAAATCAAAGTTCATAGCAAAGGGTGAAATATGGAATATTTAATACATGGTGTTTTGACTGGTGTCAAGTCATTTGGAAAAATACAAAGCGATTCTGACCTCATTTCATATTCTAGAATAGAATCCAGATGGATGCTATTTCTATAATAGCTGAATAAAGAAGACTTCTCTAAGCATTTCACAAGGATTATTGTCTCAACAGAAAAGGTTGATAGATTAGGTTGCATTTTAGCTAATACTATTTGAGAGCTCGTACTGTAGCAGGCATTTTTCTAAGCACCTAAAAACTAGTGATGCATTTAATCCATATAACAACCCTATGATATAGGTACTAGTAGTCACCCTGCTTATTTAACTTATATGCAGAGTACATTATGAGAAACGCTGGGCTGGAAGAAGCACAAGCTGGAATCAAGATTGCCAGGAGAAATATAAATAACCTCAGATATGCAGATGACACCACCCTTATGGCAGAAAGTGAAGAGGAACTAAAAAGCCTCTTGATGAAAGTGAAAGAAGAGAGTGAAAAAGTTGGCTTAAAGCTCAACACTGAGAAAACTAAGATCATGGCATCTGGTCCCAGCACCTCATGGGAAATAGATGGGGAGACAGTGGAAACAGTGTCAGACTTTATTTTTGGGGGGCTCCAAAATCACTGCAGATGGTGACTGCAGCCATGAAATTAAAAGATGCTTACTTCTTGGAAGGAAAGTTATGACCAACCTAGATAGCATATTAAAAAGCAGAGACATTACTTTGCCAACTAAGGTCCGTCTGGTCAAGGCTATGGTTTTTCCAGGAGTCATGTATGGATGTGAGAGTTTGACTATAAAGAAAGCTGAGCACCAAAGAATTGATGCTTTTGAACTGTGGTGTTGGAGAAGACTCTTGAGAGTCCCTTGACCTGCAAGGAGATCCAACCAGTCCTTCCTAAAGGAGATCAGTCCTGGGTGTTCACTGGAAGGACTGATACTGAAGCTGAAACTCTAGTACTTTGGCCACCTCATGCGAAGAGTTGACTCATTGGAAAAGACCCTGATGCTGGGAGGGATTGGGGGCAGGAGAAGAAGGGGATGACAGAGGATGAAATGGCTGGATGGCACCACCGCCTCGATGGACATGAGTTTGAGTAAACTCCGGGAGTTAGTGGTAGACAGGGAGGCCTGGCATGCTGCGATTCATGGGGTCGCAAAGAGCTGGACACGACTGAGTGACTGAACTGAACTGAGTAGCCCTATAAATAAACCTCTCTTGTGCATGTCCTCATAGTCTCTTAGCCTCACATCTCCTGGACTCTCAGTCATTTGCCCTGCTTTACTCACCACCTCAGCCGAAGGACTTTCAAGAGGCTCCTGTGGTCTTGATGCCCGAGGCTGGCCAAACACTTACCTGGAGCCTACAGCTCCCCCCACAACCTCCAGGCTCAGAAGAAATGCCATTCCACAAAGTATCAGATCTGGTTGTCCACAGATGCCAGAAAGCCCGATGACGCAACAGAGAAGGAGGGAAACTTCATTTCCAGTGGGACCAATGTTGACATCCCTCCTGCAGGGAAAAACAGGAAACTGGAGGATAGATTCCCTCTCCTTCCTCCTATCTGCTGACTGTTCTGAGACCCACGCTGTCCTTCAGCCTATTTGAAGGCATCTTGCATGGCTGAGGGACTCACCAGCTAAGCCAGTGCTTATGTCTTTGTAGCTTGTCATGAGACAGTGGCCAGGGGTAGTGAGATATTACCTTGTGTTGCTTCTCACACTGCCTGGCCTCACTTTCCTTTGCACTCATTCTTGCTACCCTGGGATTACACTTCCTTAATAAAGCATTTGTACTTAATCCTTGTCCCAGTCTCTATATATCTAAGAATCTAGAGTAGGACATCTATCTTTTTCTCATGAGAAAACACAGAAAGGTAAAATTACTTGCCAAATATCACCCAACTAGTTATTCATAAAACTTGGCTATGAACCCAAGAAATTCATTAATCTTACAGAGTACAACTCAAATAATCCAAAAGAAACCCAAGTCTCAAAACAATAGCTAACACCATTCCTACTGTTGAACACTCTTTTGGGGACTGGGAATAAGACAAACCTGTCTTATTCTACGTATTACCAAATCTGTTCAGCATTACACTGGATATCCTACTATCCATTATAGCAAGCAAAAAATCAAGAGAAACAGTGTTGATATTATCCACAAATGTTATGATTGCATACACAGAACAAATTTTTAACATAAATAACTAGAATTAATAAATCTGAATTAATCCAATGTCACTGAATACAAGGGCAATAAACAACCCTCAATTATATTTTTATGTATCAACAACAAAACATGAAAAATACATATACTGCTTTAAATATTAATATCATAAAAGTATCCAGGAGAAAGCCTTATAAAAAAATGTGGAAAACATCCTCATAATCATAAAACACTATCAAGAGAAATTAGTAAGGATGACCCCAAAATGGAGATACATATCACAACAATGAATTGTAAGACTCAATATTATAATGATGTCATTTCTTCTCAACTTCATTCATAGATTCGATGTGATAAAGCTTTAGCAATTTTTTGTCTGGGAGGTATTTTTTGTGTGCATGATAAATGAGTACAAAGGATCAAGAATAATCAAAATACATTTGAAGAAAAACAGTGAAGAGGGACTTGTTCTAACTGAGGCTAAGCTACAGGAAATTTGATGCAGTATTGACACAAAAGTTGACAAATAATGGGAAAGTAGTAGCAGTAGTAGTTTAGTCGCTAAGTTCTGTCCAACTCTTGTGACCCCCTGGACTCAGCTGTCCATGGGATTCTCCAGGCAAGAATACTGGAGTGGATTGCCATTTCCTTCTCCAGGGGATCTTTCCAACCCAGGAGTTGAACCCAGGTCTCCTGCACTGCCGGTAGATTCTTTACCAACTAAGCTACGAGGGAAGCCCAATGGGAAAGTATACAACCCCAAATCAGAGTCACTCATAAGGAAATAGGCCATAATCAATAATACACTCTTGGACCTTTACTTCATACTATACCTAAAATGAACTCTAGGTAGA
Organism: Muntiacus reevesi; assembly: GCF_963930625.1. Classification (NCBI taxonomy): domain Eukaryota; kingdom Metazoa; phylum Chordata; class Mammalia; order Artiodactyla; family Cervidae; genus Muntiacus; species Muntiacus reevesi. The sequence goes on from NC_089257.1 coordinate 52,151,652, forward strand.
TTAAGGATGAAATGAGAAAAGTAAAACTGTATCACTTTCAGAAAATATTTTCATTGTTTCACAGGTTTTCTTAAACAATATGCAAAAAGGAAAAAAAATATAGAGAATAAAGTAGATATTCTAAAACATGATGCAAATGAATCTATCTATGAAACATAAACATAGAGAACAGACGTGTTTGCCAAGGTGGGGGTTGGGGGAGTGGAGCAGGCAAGTTTTGGGAGTTTGGGCCTAGCATATGCAAACTACCATATATAGGATGGATAAACAATAAGGTCCTACTGTATAGCATGGGAAACTATATTCAATATCCTGAGATAAACCATAATGGAAAAGAATATAGAAAAGAATGTACATATATATATGTGTGTGTAACTAGTCACTTTGATGTACATCAGAGATTAACACAACACTGTAAATTAACTATGCTTCAATAAAAAGAAAAAAAAAAAGAAAAGAGATTTCCAGAGGGCTTCCCCAATGTTTTACTTCTAACCTTGATTGGTGGTTACATGAGTATTTCTTTCTATTTGTTAAAATGTACACTTGTACAATTCTGTGACTACACTAAACACCACTGAATTTTATGCATTAAAGGGATAAATTGTATGACTGTAAAATATATCTTAATCCCCTGTTTTTTTTTTAAGAAGTATGTGTTTATTAAAGTAAAAAACTAAAAAGAAAAAAAAGAAAAAAAAAAAAAAAAACCCTGACATTTCCAACCAGTTATAGAGTTTAAGATCTGTTGGCATTTCTTTTTTATTTTCACTCTGAGGGTAAAGTTGTTCAGTCGCTCAGTCATGTCTGACTCTTTGCAACACCATGGACTGCAGCACCCCAGGCCTCTCTGTCCATCAGCATCTCCCGGAGCTTGCTCAAACTCAAGTCCACTGAGTCGGTGATGCCATTCAACCATCTGTCATCCCCTTCTCATCCTGCCTTGGATCTTTCCCAGCATCAGGGTGTTTTCTAATGAGTCAGCTCTTCAAATCAGGAGGCCAAAGTATTGGAGCTTCAACTTCAGCATCAGTCCTTCTAAAGAATATTCAGGATAGACTGAGGATTGAGGGTAGAGTACCGTGCCCCAAATTACCTGGATTCATTTATTTTTCTCTGAAGTCGCGATGTTTATTTGAAATACAACAAGATTAATTTGTTTCTGTTTATACTCAGTTTTAGAGTTGTATCTACATCATTACTGATGTAATTTTAGTTTTGAATATTTGAAACCTTTATGTTACAGAATAAGAACTATACATGTTATACTTAGAAAAAATAAAATGCATATAGGACTTTATGCACATTTCTGTATAAATGTCCTATTTTGAACAAAATGACTATTTTATTAAAAGTAGATGTTTGACTTCATTAAAACTTACAACTTCAGTTAGTCAAAGGAATTATACGGAAAGGGAAAATCCAACCCCATAATTGGGAGAAGCTGTCTGCAGCACACGTATCTACCAACTAACTTGTACTTGGAATACCATATTTTTGTTTTTAAAACACTTTCCACATTTTGCCACCGCAGAAATTAGGTACATGTCACAGTCAGTGGTAGGTTATAATTTAATTGATAATGTTCTCTTTTTTAATGTAACAAAATAGCAGTGCATTTTTAATCAATGGCATCTTAGATTTGATTAAAAACTACAAGTAAAGAATACTGAAGAATCATTAAATAAAATACAAACAACTCAAAAAAAAATACAAACAACTCAAAAGAAAAATGAACAAATGACTTGGATAGATACTTTAGAAAGAGACAATCAAAATTGTCATTAATTATGTGGAAAAAAGCATTATTATGAATCAGGTAAATGCAAATTAATACCACGATGAGATTCCACATATAGGCAAAAGGTTTTAAGTCTGACAGTACCAAGTGTTGACAAAGATATGAAGAAATAGGACCTCTCATCTACTGCTGGTCAGAGAGTAACTGGTAAAACTATTTTTGAAAACAACTTAGGTTTTCTAGTAGAAACAAACAAGTGCAAATCCTATGATTCAACAATCCCTCTCCTAGGTACATATCATAGGAAAGCTTTTATACAGTTACACCAAGAGATGTAAATAAATTACTTAGCATTATTTATATTATTAAAAACACAGATGTCCATCAACTGGTCAATAGACAAACAAACTGATTCATATCCAGGTAATGAAATATTATACGTCAATGAAAATAAATGAACTATAGCTATATGAACAACATGAAGGAATCTCATTAACATTATTGAATGAAAGAAAGAAGTCATGAAAAATGCATTCAGTATGATTTCTTTCATAAAAAGTTCACAAGAGTCAAAATTAAACAAAATACTATTTCAGGATACACAGATATGTGATGCAGGTATGAAGAAAAGCAGGGCAATGATTGTCATAAAAATCAAGGTCGTAGTTTCCTATGGAAGACTGAGAAGTCCTTGTGATCATGAATGGACACAGACAGCATCTAAGGTGCAGGAAATTTTGTATTTTTTAACTTGAGTAGAGGCTGCACTTGTGTGGTTTAATTATAATTCATTAAAATATACATATCCATTTATATAATCATCTGTATGTATGATAACATATCACAATATTTTAAAAAGAAAAAACAAAAAAGCAGTTTGAAGAGTAATATGATCTCATTGAACTTTCATTCTTATCTGTGTTAAGTACTAATGGATAGAAAAATTTTGGAATACTACTGAAACTACTTAACTTATGGGGTCTGACCTCTGGAATCCTGGGTTGTAAGTTTCTAAGATATTCATAGTGTGTGTCATTGGAATTTCTACAATAAGCACATATTGCTTTGTAATTAATTAATTTGCATGTAAAACTTTTAAACAAGCAGAAAAATCATGCTAGGAAAAATGTCCCAGGTATTGAGGCTAGCCAATTTTCACTCAAATAATTTAAATTGAAGGTTTCCATAATTTTTCATGTTTTTTACCATATTGCCTGGGTTGCTAACAATTAGATTTCAAAGGTCAAATAAAACCCCTACAAAAACCCTTATATACAAGCACAGCCAAAATTCTGGAGCTGACAATAGCTCTAACTGTAGTCCCACCACCACATTGTAGCACCGTTAGCTTTATCTGCTATAAATAATACTCAGCTTCTTCAGACATGTTCCAGAGCCTTTTCCAAATATAACAGGAGGCAAAGCATGCCAAAATTTACACAAACATCTCATTGCTTTTCAAAGACATGGACAGCAGGGCAGTAGCAGGACAGTGGCAGAATGTGGCAAGGGTAAAATTTGTAAACATATATTAAAACACCTGGACTTCCCAGGTGGTGCTAGTGGTAAAGAACCTGCCTGCAAGAGACTTGGGTTCAATCCCTGGGTTGGGAAGATCCCCTGAAGGAGGAAATAGCCACCCTCTCCAGTATTCTTGCCTGAAAAACTCCACAGACAGAAGAGCCTGGAGGGGCTATGTACGGTCCATGGGTGGCAAAGAGTAGGACATGACTAAACATGCACATGTATATTAAACCTCATGCATCACCTCCAAGTTTAATTAGGTCTAAAATAAGAAAGAATCCCATCCATAGTTATTTAACGAGACTCTCTAGCCCCTAAAAATTTTTTCAAATTGAGTTTATATTAATAGTGTCCAATTTCTACTTCATAACTACATTCTCATTAGCGTTTTTCTTTTCTTTTTAACTAAAGAACACCCATACCAAACGTTTTTAATTGTAAGACACCAAGCCCCATTCCTTAGTACCCCTGAGTGTTAGTTTCCCCAAATACAGAGGCGAGCAACCGCAGGCAACAGTAGTTTTAATCATTACTGTTTTTTGCTTTTGACATTGGCTCTGAACCTTGCTGCTTTCTCAGGGAATAAATCAGTGGTGTTCTGATAAATGTTTAGCAACAATCTTTTGGGAGAGAGGAGGCTGATTTGGAGCATTTGCCAATCTCTATGTATAAACTACCATGCAATTGCAGTCATTTCACATGTTAGCAAGGTAATGCTCAAAATCCTTCAAGCTAGGTTTCAATAGTACATGAACCAAGAACCTCTTGATGTACAAGCTGAATGTAGAAAAGGCAGAGAAATCAGAGATCAAATTGCCAACATCTGTTGGACCATAGAAAAAGCAAGAGAATTCTGAAAAGAAAAATCTACTTCTGCTTCGTTGACTATGCTAAAACCTTTGACTGTGTGGATGACAACAAACGGTGGAAAATTCTTAAAGAGATGAGAATATCAGACCATGTTACTTGCCTCCTGTATGAGGGTCAAGAAGAAACAGTTAGAATGGGACATGGAACAACAGACCGGTTCAAAATTTGGAAAGGAGTATATTGAGGCTGTATATTGCCACCCTGCTTATTTGACTTCTATGCAGAGTACATCATGCAAATGCTGGGCTGGATGAAGCACAAACTGGGATTAAGATTATCGGGAGAAGTATCAACAACCTCAGATATGCAGATGATACTACTCTAATGGCAGAAAGTGAAGAGAAACCAAAGAGCATTTTGATGAGCGTGAAAGAGGAGGGTGAAAAAGCTGACTTAAAACTCAACATCCAAAAACTAAGATCATGGCATCTGGTCCCATCACTTCAAGGCAAATAGATGGGGGAAAAGTGGAAATAGTGACAGATTTTATTTTCTTGGGCTCCAAAAGCACTGGAGACAGTGGCTGCAGTCATGAAATTAAAAGACACTTGTTTTTTGGAAGAAAATCTAGGACAAACCTAGAAAGTGAAAGTGAAAGTCACTCAATCATGTCCGACTCTTTGTAACCCCTGGACTGTAGTCTTCCAGGCTCCTCTGTCCATGGAATTCTCCAAGTCAGAACACTGGAGTGGTTAATCTATCTCTTCTCCAAGGAATCTTCCCAGCCCAGGAATCAAACTGGGGTCTCCTGCACTGCAGGCAGATTCTTTACCAGCTGAGCTACCAGGGAAGCCCATGACAAACCTAGACAATGTATTAAAAAGCAGAGACATCACGTTGCCGACAAAGGTCTGTATAATCAAAGCTATGGTTTTTGCAGCAGTCATGTACAGATGTGAGAGTTGGACCACAAAGAAAGCTGAGTGCTAAAGAATTGATGCTTTCAAACTGTGGTATTGGAGAAGATTCTTGAGAGTCCCTTGGACTGCAAGGAGATCAAATTAGCCAATACTAAAGGAAATCAGTCCCAAATATTCATTGGAAGGACTGAGGCTAAAGCTGAAACTCCAATACTTTGGCCACCTGATGTGAAGAATTGACTCATTTGAAAAGACCCTGATGCTGGGGCAGATTGAAGGCAGGAGGAGAAGAGGATGACGGAAGATGAGATGGTTGGATGGCATCACCGACTCTATGGACATGAGTTTGAACAGGCCCTGGGAGTTGGTAATAGACAGGGAGGCCTGGCGTGCTGCAGTCCATGGGGTCACAAAGAGTCAGACATGACTTAGTGACTGAAAAACAACAAATGGTATAAATGCTCCATGATGGACCTCTTCAAGCTACCTATGTGACATCACTGAACACAGAGTGAAAAAGAGATGCACAGTGGCACGCTAATCACTAAATAGTATTAATATTTCCACTATTTAGTGTCAGTAGATAGAAACAATTCAAGAACATAGGTGAAAGTAAAATGTAGTAAAGTAATTAAGAAGTGATTAGTTTTGACCTTGTAGTGTCTTTGTTTTTAGTATAATTTCAAATTACATATTTATAAATTTAATTTTTAATAATGGCTACATCCAATAACCAGCTCAAAAAATTCCTAAAAATTGAACAATCAGCTTTTGTGAGCTGGCACACCACTGGATTCAACCTGCCAATCTGAACTTAACTTCCCACAGAGACCTTTCATGGCTCTTGGTGGCTAGGAGATATATCTTCTCCACATTGAACTTCTTGGGGGTTCTCACACTTCTGCACAGACAGGAATCTGCTTTACTTATGTTTTGCCAAGGAAGGGAACTTCCCTGAAGACGTTTTACTATTTACAGCTTAGGTCATTTCCCTTCCCTTATCTTGAGTTAGAAAAGGGGGCAAAATGCCTACTAAATTATTCTTAAAATGAGTTATTTAGAAGTTACAAAATTTAGTTATATTGTTGATAAAAACAGAAAGGCAAGGGTCTTAATTCTAACCATACTGCATGTAAGCTAATGGCCATCGTTTGATCTCTCTGAGTTTCAGTATCCTCATCAGTAAAATGGGAATTATAACAACTTCATAGGTGGTTGTGAAGATGAAATGATGTCTACAAAAAGGCACAGTGTCTGGCACTGAGTAAGTGCTCAACACATGGTGCGTGCTGAGTCACTTCAGTGTCTGACTCTTTGCAGCCCCATGGACTGTAGCCCGCCAGGCTCCTCTGTCCACGGAATTTTCCAGGCAAGAATACTGGTGGGTTGTCATGCCCTCCTCCAGAGGCTCTTCTCGACCCAGGGATTGAACCCGAGTTTCTTATGTCTCCTGCATTGGCAGGCAGGTTCTTTACCACTAGCGCCACAACACATGGTCACTGTTGACATTATTGGTTTTTAAAGGCCAATGTTATGCAGGTACACATATGATGCAACTTATGAGAGTTTAGAATAATATCAACTCCTCATTTACTAGCTCATTACCAAAGCAGAATGCCTTCCAAAAATCACATTATTTCCATATTCACATTCAAATATTAAAATCAAGAATGTGTCCAGCCACCAAAACACCCAACCTGCTTTTTCATACTAATGTGGTAGAGAGGCTTATTGATTTATTAGTCTAGTTTTCCTGGCATGGGAAATACATCATTTAGCAAGGCTGATACATTCTTTGCCCTCCTGGAACTTAAAGGCTTCTTGGGGATAAGAACATGAACATAATCACATAAATATATAATTTCACACTGAGATTGAAGAGCAAGGAAAAGATGTTATGAGAAATTATAATCTGGAGCATTTAGGGGAGCTATCTGTTCATAAGAGACGTTTAAGTTAAGATCTAAATGATCAGCAAAGGGGCTTCCCTGGTGGTCCAGTGACTATGACTCTGCGCTCCCAATGCAGGGGGCAGAGTTCAATCCCTGGCCAGGGAACTAGATCCCACATGCCACAACTAAGAGTTCACATGCTGCAACTAAACACCCCTCCTGCCACCTGCCTCTACGAAGAGGGAAGATTCCATGTGCCATGACTAAGACCCAGTGCAGCCAAATAAATAAACATATAATTTTTTTAAAGATATTTGTCTTAAATAAATAAATAAGTATGAATTAACCAGTTACAGACTAGGGGAAAATGGTAAGGGATCAGCCTTTGCTGAGACCTTGAAGTGGGAGACAGCTTGGCGTGGTCAAGGCACTTAAAGAGAGGGGCTAAGCTGTGTAATAAGCGTAAAGAAAGGCTATGTTTGTTATTAATATTAACTATATTTATTATTTCCCAGTCACTTACTCCCCACTCCCACCTCTCCACCTCTTTCTAAGAGGGTGAATCCTATACCTTGGGTCCCTTTGTGATATGTTTGACTACAGCAATTTGGAGGTAGAAATTGGAACCTAATTGAGATCAAGCTTAATTGCCCAGCAGATTAACAGAGTGAGAAATTTAAGAGTGACCCACAGGGAGAAGCTGAGAGACTGGGAGGCAGCATGCTATCCTGGAGAAGGGAGTTTCAGCTAGTAGGTTGGAAAAGCTCACAGAAGACCATAGACTAGAAGGAGGGCAGAAGATTAGGGATGGACTCCCTATCTCTCTGCCTATAGCTGGGTCTCTAGCAGCAGCTGCATCTTTGCTGGTAACTTCAGATCCTGCCAGACAACCCCTTGGTCCCAGCTTCCATCAGGAAGGTATGGCCATATTGCTAGCTACCACCAAGGTACCGAGTTCTAGACCTTGGTAACAACGTCTCTTCTCAGATTTCCTTCAACTCAGAGGACACCTGTGGCTTCCTCCTATTGCTAATCCTCAGTTGACTCAACTTCCCCTATTTCCTTGCTATTCAAAAAGTGGCTTGGGACCTGTAGCACTGACTTGATTCAGGAAGTTCTTAAAAACACAGAATCTCAGGCTCCACCTCAAACCTATCGAATCTGCATTTTAAACAGGTGATTTGAACACAGTACAGTTTGAGGAAGGAATGACCTATTTGTGGCTTCCGGAAGATTATCCACTAAGTAACAAATAGCCTGTACTAAATTCCCTCTGTTGGAAATGCCTAAGGGGTTTCTAGTTTCTAACAGGACACAGCTAAGTTTTCATGCTCACAGGTTCACCTGTTTTCAGCGCTTACCACCCATCCCTTTATACTATAATTCAATATTCTTGAACAATTTTATAGTCATCTCTGTCTTGGTTTCTCTGATCAATATTTGTTTCACATTTTTCCTTTCCAAACTACACAGATATTGATTTATTGTTTTAAAATTATTCAATGCTGCCAAAGAGAAGTCTGATTTTCATTCATTTGTAGCTAATCTGTGTTGTTCTGTTTTTGTTTCGGGCATAGATTCTTACAGATTTTTTGGTTTGTTTGTTTTCCTTAAAATTCAAAATAAGTCATTAGAAATATATATAAATATCACCTACAATGTACCAAATCATATTGATCTCCAAACACTGACCATTTCTTCTAATAAAGAATAATTTCTTCTATTAAAACTTAGATTTTTATCATTTTTAATTGCTCTAATCTTTTCTTCAGGAACAATTCTATTTTATAAAGTCATGTCCAACACTGATATTATTATTAGTCTTGCTTTTGGCATTGACTTGCAAGCTCCTTTTTATCTCAAACCATTGCTGATAAAGCTCACTCATCCTTCTTCAGAGAGACCACGACTTCCTGAATCTTGCTGGAAATAGAAATGTTTTCCAAAAATTTTTCTGACTCCCCTAGTAGGTAAGTTTTACTTTTTTTCTACTGTTTTGTTCCAGTTTTATTGGGATATAATTGACATACAGCACTGTGTATGTTTAATATGTACAGCATAATTATCTGACTCACCTATTTCACGAAATGATTATCACAATAGGCTCAGTGAACATCCATCATCTGAAATAGATACAACATTAAAGAAATAGAAAAATATATGTATTTTTCCCTTTGATGAGAACTCTCAGGATTTACTCTATCAGCTTATTTATACCATGCAGCTGTGTTAATTATTTTAATCATATTATATAGTAATTTCTAGAGTAAAGATTTTCTTCTGAGCATAAAGAATAATTTCTATTTCTTTTATGCTATAATAATTTTTATAGTGCTCTGTTCTTTTAAAGTTTGGACTTATTTTTAAAAAAGACTCAACCTTTCCCAACAGGTAGAGGCCATGAGATCTCCCTGCTTTCTCTCCCTATGCACTTGGGCGCTGGAGCATTCTTCTGTGAGATCTACACACAGAGATGTGTGGATGTACATGGTCCCTAGTCCTGGGCTGGGTAGGTGATTGTCTCACTTGACTAGGCAGGACTATGGTGAGTTCTCTCCCTCTGACTTTTGGGGCAGATGCATTCATTAGTTCTTTGGTCAGAACATAAAAGACCTTATTCTTTTTCCTGCCTCTGCCTCCATCACCACCCCATCTCTACCTATTACACTGTTCCCAGCACCCTACCATTTCTACCAGAGTGTTTCCTCTTGAACAGCTACTCATTTCCGGTTGCAAGATATCACATGTCCCGAGAATTTTGGCGTCTGCCTATATATGGAGTAGAGCTTATGGAATTGAGAGGATAGGATCAGTTCTATCAAGTTCAAAAGATAAACCCTAGATGCAGGAGGGTTGAAGCAGCACAGGGTTTGCTGATATTTGGGGTCACTTTAGACTCCTTCTTCAAAGGGAATTCCATGCTTTCTAAAGGAGAGTGTAGTCTAGGATGCGTATCTTTATCATCAGTACAGCTGGAAGGAATTCTCCCTCAGAATGTGGCACATGGTCTTCTCCTTAGCTTCCAGCATTTGTCTTTTTGCAAATCATCAGCAAAGATATCAGACAATATCCTGGAACCTGGTAATCTGCTGCCATAACAACAACAAAGGCTAACTAACACTGGTGAATGCTTACTATGTGCCAGGCTGTGTGCTTAGTATTTTGTATATATTGCCTCATATTTCATCCTCACAGTAATACTTTACTGTAGGTGTTGGAAGCAGCCTCCCTTTCTCTGGCTTCATGTTTCCATGTGGAAGGACCTCCATTAGAGTAAAACTCTTGGTCTCTTGCTCACTACTTCAGTCTCCCTGGAGAGAGTCACTCAACTCATTGGTTGGTTGGGAAGAAGGAACTTGGCCGTCTGGCTCGGCCAGATTCAGGACCACTCTCGAATCTCCCTGCCTAAAGAAAAGTCCCATTTTGTCCTGTTGCCGAATCTCACTGTGAGCGGAGTGGAGCAGACCTGCCCCAGGGGACGGGCCTGTATTCCCATTCCTTCCTGTACCTAGTGATGTGTTCAGTGTTGTGGTATAGAATTAAGAAGTACATCATTTCTAAAACATCCAAGTTTTCAAAACAGCCTTATTAGTAGTAAAGCAACATTGGCTATCCATCCATCTAATTTCTGCCCTTTCAATTACTGAAGTCTGTATGGGGAAGACGGGAAAGCATTTATTGATCCCTTAAAACCCCCAAAGTAGGAATTATTAGTATCTTCAGTTTGTCGTGTAAACACAAGCACTGAGCCAACTTATCCAAGGTTCCACAGCTCATCAGTTACAGAGCATGGATTCTTACTCAGTGCGTGAACCCTGGAGCAAACAGTTGACCACCAGGCCATGCTGGTCCCTGTAACTTCCCTGTTCCCCACGGCTGAGATCTCATCACACCTTTAAGGCTGAGTGATGGCACCATCTGAGGAAAGCCCAACCTATCCTTCAAGAATCTTCTGTGGAGCCTTTCCCAATTCTCCCAGACACAGTTAGTGGGTCCATTCTCTGTGTTATTTCTACAGCCTTCTGTTGGAGAGCAAAGATTCATTCAGTTACTGGATTATTTCATTTCTCTCTCTAACCTTAGCATCTAGCACAGAGTAGCTGCCAACTTGGTTTCTGTTAAATGATACTCAAAGGCATAGACTAACAAATACTAAATCCTCCAAAGCAACCACTTTAAGCACCAAGTCGACACAGATTCTAGAATGGATTCAGTTCTACTCATTTAAGGTACAAGACCTCCTTTGTTCCATTTAGTATTGAGGGAGGGTGTTTTTTTGTTTGTTTTTGTCAAGTTCCTTCTATGCTTGCCTTTAGAAGTTGTTGTGCTGGGACACAGTAAGCTGGCAGCATAAATGATGTCTGTCAGCATTGTTTTGTTCTTGGTGGTGTTCAGTTGCTAACTTATGTCCAACTTTTTGAGACATTAGGGACTGCAGCATGCCAGGCTTTCCTGTCCTTCACTATCTCCTGGAGTTTGCCCAAATTTATGTCCATTGAGTCGGTGATGCCATCCAACCATCTCACCCTCTGTTTCCCCCTTCTCCTCCTGTCCTCAATCTTTCCCAGAATCAGAATCTTTTCCAGTGGCTCAGCTCTTTGCATCAGGTGTCCAAAGTATTGGAACTTCAGCTTCACCAGCAGTCCTTCCAATGAGTATTCAAGGTTGATTTCCATTAGGATTAACTGGCGTGATCTCCTTGCTGTCCAAGGGACTCTAAAGAGTCTTCCAGCACCACAATTTGAAAGCAACAGTTCTTCAGCGCTCAGTCTTCTTTGTGGTTCAACTCTTAGATCCATACATGACTGCTGGAAAATCCATAGCTTTGACTAGACAGATCATTATCAGCAAAGTGATATCTCTGCTTTTAAATATGCTGTCTAAATTTGCTATAGGTTTGCTTTCAAGGAGCAAGTGTCTTTTAATTTCATGGCTGCAGTCACTGTCCGCAGTGATTTTGGAGCCCAAGAAAATAAATCTGTCACTGTTTCCACTTTTTCCTCATCTATTTGCCTTGAAGTGATAGGATCAGATGCCATGTTCTGAGTTTTTTGAATGTTGAGTTTGAAGCCAGCTTTTCACTCTTCTCTTTCACCCTCATCAAGATGCTTTGGTTTCTCTTTATTTTCTGCCATTAGAGTGGTATCATCTGCATATCTGAGGTTGTTGATGTTTCTCCCAGCAATCTTGATTCCAGTTTTGTGCTTCATCCAGCCCAGCATCTCTCATGATGTACTCTGCATAGAAGTTAAATAAGCAGGGTGACAATATACAGCCTTGGTGAACTCCTTTCCCAATTTTGATCCAGCATTGTTTTGCTGAACCCAATTTAATTCCACCCTGAATTACTACAAGAAGTCAAAATAACTGCAACATTCACAGAACACGAAAATAATAACTACCACTTATCAAGCACTTATCATAGGTCAAACACCATGACATCCAGTAGTCATGTATGGATGTGAGAGTTGGACTATAAAGAAAGCTGAGCACTGAAGAATTGATGCTTTTGAACTGTGGTGTTGGAGAAGACTCCTGAGAGTCCCTTGGACTGCAAAGAGATCCAACCAGTCCATCCTAAAGGAGATCAGTCCTGGGTGTTCATTGGTAGGACCGATGTCGAAGCTGAAACTCCAATACTTTGGCCACCTGATGTGAAGAGCTGACTCATTTGAAAAGACCCTGATGCTGGAAAAGACTGAGGACAGGAGGAGAAGGGGACAAACAAGATGAGATGGTGGGATGATATCACCGACTTGAGTTTGGGTAAACTCCAGGAGTTGGTGATGGACAGGGAGGCCTGGCGTGCTGTTGTTCATGGGGTCACAAAGAGTCGGACACGACTGAGAGACTGAACTGATTGAACTAAAACACCATGATGCACAGTTTACACATATTAACTCTAACCACCACAAGTAAGTATTGTTATTCCCACTTCACAAATGAGAAAACTGAGGCTCAGCGAGACAAGATTTGCCTGCTGCCACCCACCAGTAAGTGGCAGAGCATAAATGAAATCGGTGCTGTCTGGCTCCAGAACTGGATCTCTTTTCCTTTCTTCAGTGTCCTCTGGAACATATAGCAGCTCTTGTGATGATTAGAAAAGATAATGGGTGGGAAAGTGCTTGGAAAACTCCACAGAGAACTAAGCATGTGAGAGATTATGAAGACTTGTTGAGAGCTTTGGCAAGGGCACTGTGATAATAGCCCCGGGGAGGGGAACAAATTGATCTGGCTGGAGTTTAGGGACATTTCCTATTAGGTAATTGCTCTGAAGGCAGTGTTTCTGAAGCAGTGGAGATGCAGACCCTCTTTTCTTTGTGAAACAGTCGTCATCTCCAGGAACAAAGACAGGAGAGGTTAGTTTGGTTTAAACCAGTTATTTTCTTCAAGATAAATAAAAAGGTCAAGCAGGAGTGGTGGTGTTGTCCACTTGCTATTGGGTCTTAGACATTGATTGGTTCTGGACTCTCCTTTGAGTGAGAGCAGTAACTTACAACACATGCAGAACGTTTTTCCATTAAAAATGCATTTCAAAAACACAATAGGCCCACATGTTTATTCTCTGAAGTATAGAAAACAGAACGCACAGATTATTACATACGTTCTGAATGTTTCACCAGACTTCAAAGGCAGAAAGGCATTTTCTGTTCTCTTCTTCACCCAACAAATATTTATTGAAAGACTTCTGTATGTTAGGCATTGTGCTAGGCACTAAGGAACATGACAGGACCCTGTTGTAAAAAAAAAAAAACAACACAAAAAACTAAAACTGCAGGGTGTTAAATCACTTCAGTCGTATCCGACTCATTGCAGTCCCATGGATTATAGTCCACCAGGCTACTCTGTTCATGGAATTCTCCAGGCAAGAACAATGGAGTGGGCTGTCATGCCCTCCTCCAGGGGATCTCCCCAACCCAGGGAGTGAACCCACATTACTTATATCTCCTGCCTTAGCAGGCAGATTCTTTAAAACTAGCACCACCTGGGAAGCCTCAAAACTACAGTAGGGGAGATATAAACTAATTTTTAAAATATTATGATACAACATAAGTGCTAGGCTTCCCCAGTGACTCAGAGGTAAAAGAACCTGCCTTCAATGCAGGAGACACAGGAAGCACGGGTTTGATCCCTGGGCCGGGAAGATCCCCTGGAGAAGGAAATGGCAACTCACTCCAGTATTCTTGCTTGGGAAATCCAATGGACAGAGGAGCCTGGCAGACTACAGTCCATGGGGTCCCAAAGAGTCACACACGACTGCAGTGATTGAGTACGCATACGTAAGTGCAACAAGAGTACACACATGATAAAGAAAATTGAATGAGAACGTGGTGCTCTCCACCAAGGAGACTCTTTTCAAGAATAAATGATATCTGAGCTGATTTTTTATGACAAACTGGAATTTTAAGCTGCCCAATCCCTATAATGTGCACTTTGCCCCACTTTGCATATATATCTGGTGCTTAGAAACACACCAAAATGCTATTTGTTATTTTAGTAATTATTTATTAAGCACCAGTACATGCAAAACACTGTGTTAATATTTGTGAAAAATGCAAAGAATAAAGTGCCACTCTATCTACCTACTCTAATAAACGGATCATATTAGAATAGAGAAACAAGACATGTTCCAAAATAATAAAAGGACGCACAATAATGGGGAAAATATTTGCATAACACTGTCTATGAAAGATCAAAGAGACAAAATATAAACTCTGAATCAACAGAGAGGCAGAGAATGGGGTCAATGACTTAAGCATCCACCTTAAGAAGCTAGAAGAAGAGTAAATTAAATTCAAAATATCAATTCATAGGAGGGACATAGTTTCTGGAATGATCAATAGAATTGAAAAAAACTCTAGCTAGATTTCTCAAGAATAAAAGAGACACAAAGTGCCACTTTAGAAATGAAAGAAGGTACATAACTATAGATACTGAAGACTCTAAAAGGACAATATTATGAACAACAAAGATGACAACTTTGATGAAATGGACAAATTCCTTAAAAGTATACAACTTACTAAAATTGACTCAAGAAGAAATAGAAAATATGTATAGACCCATATTTTATTAAAGAAATGGAATTTATACCTGAATACTGTTATGGCCTGAATATTTGTGTCTTCTTAAAATTCATATATTAAAGCCTAATCCCAAGATGATACTAGTGGAGATGGGGTCTTTAGAGGATGATTAGCTCGTAAGGATGAAGACTTCATGAATGGGGTGCCCTTATAAGGGGCTAAAGAGATCAGAGTTTTCTGCCATGTGAGGACAAAATGTTGGTGAGGATATAAAACAACTGAAACTCAAACACTGCTGGTGGGAGTGTAAACTGGTGCCACTTTGAAAAATATTTTCTTAAGAAGTTAAACACCTTGCACGCAATCCAGAAATTCCATTCATAGGAATTTACTCAAGAAGACTAAAAGCTTATGTCAAACAAAAAAAGTGTACACAAATTGTTCACAGCAGCACTGTTTATGATATTAATAGTTCAAAACTGGAAACCACACAAATGTCAATTAGGAAAAATAGTGAATAAGTGAACAAATTGTACATGGACCCAATGGAGAACTAGTCAGCAATAAAAAGAAATAAGCAACTGATAATGTGCAATAACATGGATAAAAGTTAAGCAAGAGAGCACAAACCCCAAAGTGCTCATATTACGTGAATCTATTTGTATGAAGTTCTAGAGAAGCCAAAACAAATCTACAGTGACAGAAAGCAGATTAGCGGTTACCTGGGTTGGGTTATTCCGTGATGGAACTGACCCCAAAGGGGCACAAGGGCATTTCTGAGCACAGTGGAAACATTTTTTCTTTTAATTGTGGTGGTAGTTAACAAGTGTATATACATTTGTCAAAATTCATCAAACTATTCAAAATGAAGGCAGTTTGTTGTAAGTTAATTATATCTAACTAAAGTTGACTTAAAAAGAAAAAACAACTGGGGACTTGCCTGGTGGCACAGTGGTTAAGACTCTGCGTTCCCAATACAGGGGGCCTGAGTTCACTCCCTGGTCAGGGAACTAGATCTCAATTGCTTCAACTGAGAGCTGGGACAGGGCAATGAAGAGCCTGAGTACTGCAACAATGACCTGCAATAGCCAAATAAATAAATAAATAAATTTTAAAAAAAGAAAAAAGACTAAAGAACAAGGAAGTGTGATGCAGGAAATAGATTTCAGACTGGTATTCAGACCAGTTGGGTTCAAATCCTAGCCATGTATCCCAGAGATGATGTGACTTTGGACAGATTGTTTTCCCTCTCAGATTTTCAGTTTCCTCATCTATATGGTGAGAGTACTGATACCTATATCAAACAGTTGTAGTAAGGAATAAAAAATATATACACAGAGGAGTAAGTATACATATATGTATATACATGTACATATATTTGTGTTCATAAACATTTATATATATAAATTCAATAGACAATACTGATGGTGTTCTAATAATAATTCTCTTGTATTTAACTTCCACCAAGGAGATAAAAGAACCGGAAAGCTGTGGTATTTCTTAGAAATGTTTAGCCAGCCCTTTGGACCCAAACAGTCCAGAAGTAATTATGGCCCCGAGTCACAGATCAGGCTGGCAGACGCTGCTTTCTACCCTGGATAATGGGACAAAACACAGGAAATTGTGGCTTGGCAATGGTTCTTAGATAAAAGGAAGGCTTGTAGGACAGACCATCCGGAGGGAGGAAGATGGGTAGGAAGCAGGGAAAGGAGATACAAGCTCTGCTGTGGAAAACAAGGCTTTTCCTCTCTGCTGAGATTCCAAGTTTTTCTTCAGTTCTATGATTGATGGTGTCTGCAGGTAACAAATAATTACCATGTCCAGTGCAGGGTAGCCTGGTGGAAAGAAAACAGCCTTTGAAGTTCTCAGCCTTGAGCTTGAGTGCCAACTTTTCCATTCCATGGGTGTGTGATCTTGGCAGGTAAGGTCGGATCTCTGAATCACAGTCTCCTCATCTCTAAGACAAGGATAATAAAAGAACCTAGCCCCAAGGGTGTCCTGGGTATTAAATAGTGCAGACTTCCACTGAAATCTATTAGAGATAGAGTTCTCAAAGACAAGCATTACTGTGAACGCAGGACAAAGGATTAGGCACTGAAGTCCAGATTGGATGAGAATGTTCCTTCAGCCAGTTGGCCAAGCAACCCAGCCCCGGGGTTAAGAGTGAGCTACTCAAGACCTTAGTGGGTCATGAAAGGGTCTGTCCTCCTTACCCTGGCCCTCACCCACATTTCTCCAGGAGGACCTCAACTCTGCTCCCTACTGCTGTTGATCCTCTTGGCCCTAGAACTTGCAGAGCAGAATGTGTGTCCTTCCCGTGGGGAAGCGTTGCATCACAACTGGGTACGTTCTGTGAAGTGTTTGCCCTGCTTGCTCTTGGTAAGTGACCCCTCTCCTCCGAGGGCCCGAGGCCTCCGGTCCCAGTTGGCATAAGCGTGTCCCAGTGCTGCCGCTAGGGGGCGCCTGGGCCGGGAACGCTGGGAAGTTGGACCACTCTATTGAGGTCTTCCTTGCAGCAGAAAATCTTGGGGTTGCCCTAGGTCTGTGCCTGCAAGGACCTCACTCTAAATACACCAGTAAAAGCAACTATACTTCAATAATAAATAAATAAATAAACAAACCAGTATTCGCAGAATATTTTAGAAAGGAAACCTGTCTAACACTGAACAAAAAATCTCCCTTCACCAGTTATGAGGCTAATCTTTTTCCTATGCATCCTTTTCAAAAGTCACTTCAGAAGCTGTGTAGTGTATCAGCAAGAACAAGTGTCAGAACTCAAGACTGAAGACTGTTTTGGACTCTCCCTGGTGATGAGAATTTGGACCTGTCTCTACTTTCCTGAACTGTTTCTTATTAATAATGTCTGAAAGTGTTAGTTGCTCAGTTGTGTCCAATTCTTTGTGACCCCAAGGACTATATCCTCTGTCCATGGGATTCTCCAGACAAGAATACTGGAGTGGGTTGCCATTCCCTTCTCCAGGGACGCTTCCCAACCCAGGGATTGAACCCAGGTCTTCTGCATTGCAGGTAGATTGTTTACCATCTGAGCCATTCGTTGGCTCTGTTCCCTGGGTCATGCTGCTAAAAATTACCTCATTCTCTCCTCACAACAATTATATGAAGGAAGTGCTTTTTATCCCCATTTTATAGACTAATAAATGGAGGCCTAAGAAATCACTTGGGGCTTCCCCTGTGGCTCGTGGTAAACAATTCACCTGTCACTGCAAAAGACACTTCCAATGCAGGAGACATAAGAGACTTAGGTTCGATCCCTGGGTCAGGAAAATCTCCTGGAGGCATGGCAACCCACTCCAGTATTCTTGCCTGGACAATTGCATGGACAGAGGAGCCTGGTGGCCTACAGTCCGTGGGTTGCAAAGAGTCGGACACGACTTAGAGACTAACAGCAACAACAAAGAAGTCACTTGCCCAGAGGTTTAGGCCAGTAAAAGTTGCTGAGATCTTTCTGACTCCGAAGTTTATGCTGAAGCACTTTTATCTCCAGTATGTTCTCTCACTTTCCAAATGCACCTTAGTAATAATAATAATGATGAGGCTGATGATATTGTCTTTATCACATATTTTGTCTTGCAAACTTTAAAATTACTCAAATGATTGTATCCAAGATTATGGCCAAGGTCACAGAAAGACCCTGGGTTTCAGGATGAGTCACCTCCACAGAGATGAGTAGGAAGAGATCTGTGCACAGGGCTGAAGCCAAGACCATGATCGTGAGCATGGCAAGCCCCTTCTCAGAGCCCACTTCAGGAGCACACTTAATGTCAGCCTGCTTCTCCCGCCTTTTCCCTTTTCCTGGCACAGGTGCTGAGGCATGTGGGACATGCATGCTTCCTGGCCACTCCTTTGCCCTTGGGTAGGGCTCTCCAGTCCTCTCATGGAGAGTCTGATGATACAGTCCCCTTTCCTTGGCACAGTTATGCAGGCTGGCTTTATTCTTCTTTTGAAATCTACAGCATCTCCCTCAAAACACAGCCCTGCCATTTATCTAAAATCTTCCTGGGACTTCTCTGGCAGTCCAGTGGCTAAGACTCCACGCTCCCAAAGCAGGGGGTCTGGGTTCTCTCCCTGGTCAGGGAACTAGATCCCACATGCCACAACTAAGAGTTCAAATGCTGCAACTAAAGATTCTGCAAGCCACCACTAAAGATCCCGCCTTCTGCAACGAAAAAGATCCAGAATGTTGCAACAAAGATAGAAGACCTTGTGTACGGAACTGGCGCAGCCAGATAGATAGATAAACTTTGGCAAAGTCTTCCTCCACTCTACTCCTCTGTTCAGCCGTCAGGGCAACATGGCTCATGATAGTTAAAACCTGGAGCAACTTAAATGTCCGTCCATAGAGAACGAATTAAATACATTATGCTACATCCTTGCGTGTGTGCGTGTCCGACTCTTTGAGATCCCATGAACTGTAACCCATCAGGCTCCTCTGTTCATGGGATTCTCCAGGCAAGAATACTGGAGTGGGTTGCCATGCCCTCCTCCAGGGGATTTTCCTGACCCAGGGATCGAACCTAATTGTCTTATATCTCCTGCATTGGCAGGCAGGTTCTTTACCACTAGTGCTACCTGGAAAGCCTGTGTGCTACATCCTTACATTGTTCGTGAGTCAGCTAAATTTTAAGTGTAGTTGAAATAACCACAACTCAAACTCCCAGAGGACAAAGTAGGGACTTGAATGGCTTGAAGATATATGGCTTCAGGTCCAGTGGGAACCAGGTATCCAAACAATGCTTTCAGGAAGCTGCTTCTTTACATCTCTCATCTCTGCTTTCTTCTTCTCTATATACTTCATGCTCAGGAAGCAAAGAGAGCCAACAGCAGCCCAGACTTCTCTGCCACAAAACTCACTGCCCCAAAGGTAAAGAGTATCTCATGCACTAGTTGGAGCTGTGGCTGACCATTTCTGGATCAATTTTGTGATTCAGACCAGGTCAAGTCTTTAATCAAGGGATAGATACTACATAAAGGGATAGATATAACATGAAATTTCTAGAAGGAAACATGATGATAGCCTTGGAATAGGCAAATATTTTCTTAAACATCAAAAAAGAACTAGTCATGAAAATGGAAAAAAAATCATAAATTGGACTTAAGCAAAGTGAAAAGCTGTTGTTTAAAAGACACCATTGGAAATGAAAAGGAAAATTCAGACTAAGAGAAAACAATAGATGCCCTCTAAGCTGTAAAATAATTTTGTCACTATAAAAAATAAGTGGCCTGAATCTATATGGAAAGATCTTTAGGGATTTCTGCTTTGCTTACCACTACATTTCTATTGGCTTCCCTGGTGGCTCAGAGGTTAAAGCATCTGCCTGCAATGCAGGAGACCCAGGTTCAATCCCTGGGTCGGGAAGATCCCCTGGAGGATTAAATGGCAACCCACTACAGTATTCTTGCCTGGAGAATCCCATGGACGGAGGAGCCTGATAGGCTACAGTCCACAGGGTCGCAAAGAGTCGGACACGACTGAGCGACTTCACTTTCACATTTCTATCACCTAAAATGGTGGACAATCAAAATTTTTGTTGAGTGACTGAATTGCCGAAATGTATTTTTAAATTTAAAATAATGCTATGTACAAATTGATCTCATTTACGTTAAAAAATATTTTTATATATGTGTAAATGCACCAAAAAAGGATTTAAAGGGGGAGGAGAGAGGTGAGCTTTTACTTTTCAATACTTATGTAGATGCTGGAATTTTTACTAAAATCAATAGGAAACATAAAAATCATAAGGCTAGTGTATTTCAGGGCCTGATCTTTGAGCCCTCAGGCCACGCCCTGCCTGGAGCGTAGTTTAGGGGATTACATCAGACTCTGTTTCCCAAGCCTACTTCAAAGTTTCACTCATGATTGATTTTTCGAGTTTTAGTCCAATTTGAGCCTCTCACTTTTGACTCAGCTCCTCTGAATTGACAAATAGACTAGCTTTTAATTTGTCTTTTCTACAAGATGCTCTCTCTCTAGTCATTCCCTCAGACCATCCATTTCAGCTCTAGTGTGAATGATGCCCCAACCTGCCTCGGACTCAGGTTCCCTGGAAACAGGAAAGTCCTCTTTAGAACAGGATGGGGAATCAAACTGACCCTCTCTCTCTGGGGTGAAAACTTTGCAAGATGCCTTCAAGTCACTGGAATTATGAAAGATACAAGAGTGTAAGGAAAAACTGCCTTATGCTTAACATGTTTACTCTTTTCACAGACTAAGAGCAGAACAGGCATTCATTGTTATTCCCATTTTAAAGAAAAAGGAAGCTCCAAGTCTGAATGACATGTGGGAGGTCACACAGCTAGAGTGGCTCTGACTCCAGTGAACGTCCCTTTACTGAAGTTTATTCTCTCTTATTCAACTACATCAAGGGAATATGAGTAGTTCACCAAGTCGCTTCATCTAAATTTGAAACTAACAGAACTCACCTAAACAATGAAAGAAGTTTCTACTCTAATTGTCTCTGCAGGTCCCATAACTGACACTGCTATGAAAGGGCCCAGGGCCATCGTGAGTAGACGGATATCCCACCATCCGAAATGTATCCCAGGCTGGTCTTATGAAAACTTTTAAGTCTGTAAAGATAAGAAGATAATTCCTCAAGAGAGCTTGATTATTTCCCACTCACCCAAACCAAAAGGAGTAGTTTCTCTGGAAACAGACTCCAGAACTTTCAAAAGTGCTCCAAGAAAGTGAGTCAAGATATGCACATGTGCCTTATAAAGAGTTGGCTCATAATGTCCTTCCATTTGATATCCTCTTGGAAAAATACCCTAGCCTCAGTACAAAAGTGGTAGCTCTATACTTTATGTGACCAGGTCCCTGATGGCCGTTGACTGGGCCAGAAATGAAACTGGTCAGACCCATGGCAGAGGCGCCCTAAACTTAGGGAACAAATCAAGGAAGTGGGGAAGCACTGGCTTGAATACTGAAGAAAGAAGTGAAAAATCATCAAAGTGATTAGTGAGGCTTCCCAGGACTTTCAAAGCTAGGAGTGTACCCCTGGGTAAGAGAAAGGACTTACATATACCAACGTTTTAATGTCCTCTCAAGGAAATGGCCAGGTTAGCCCTGATCAGTGAAGTCTGCTAACAACCTCCCCCCACCTCCTTCTTCTCTCTCTCTCTCCCTCTCTCTCTCTCTCTCTCACAGACACACATGCATCTCCAAACAACATTTAGTGTCTTCTTTTCTCAAATGTATGTTTTTAAAAAATAAGACCCCCTAGACATCTAGAGAAAGTTTATGTTTTAACATAACAGATTAACATGAAATGAAGAGACAGGAGAAAGAAAAGAAGAAAGAGAGAAAGAGAGTAGGTAGAGAAATCAGAAACAATACAAGAAATTAGTAAACTTTTAAAAAATTATACTCAGGAAAAATCAGATGTGGTTATTGAGTAATGTGAAATTAGATAACCACTCTTTTGCTGAACTTTAAAAAAATTTTTAAATCTGTTCAGAATCACTGAGGAACCCAAACAACAGTTAAAAATTGCTGGGCCAAGATGCAGGAGAAAGCAGAAGTATGGTGGTATCAGGAATTTGGAGTCCCTTTAACTAGAGACATTTACCAACTCCAGAAGTGAAGTGAAAGTCGCTTAGTAGTGTCTGACTCTTTGCGACCCCACGGACTATACAGTCCGTGGACTTCTCCGGACAAGAGTACGGGAGTGGGTATCCTTTCCCTTCCCCAGGGGCTCTTCCCAACCCAGGGATCGTACCCAGGTCTCCCCCGTTGCAGGCGATTCTTTACCAGCTGAACCACGAGGGAAGTCTACCAAAGGTTTATTTTATTTCAAGGTCTTGAGACATTTATTCTCTTATTCTTCTGGAGGCCAGAAGTTCAAAGTCAGTTTCACTGGGAGAAAATGAAGATGTCAGCAGGGCCACAATCTTCTGGAGGCTCTAGAAGAGAATCTATTCCTGCCTCTTCTGCCTTCTGGAGGCTGTTGGCATTCTGGGACGAGAGGTAACATCACTTGATCTTCAAAACCAGCATCTTCAAATCTCTTTCTGCTCCATTTTCACACGCCATTCTCCCCTGTGTCCCTCTGTCAAACCTCCCCCTGTTTCTTTTTCAAAGATGACCTGTGGTGGCATTTTGGGCTTATCCAGATAATCCAGGACAATCTCCTCACTTCAAAACCCTTAACCTAATCACATTTGCATAACCTCATTTCCAAATAAGGTCACATTTACAGGTTTCAGGGATTAGGACTCTTGGTAGGGTCCATTTTTCAGCATTCTAAAAGTAACATCAAAAACCATCAAGTTCCTATAGTAATGAGTTTCCCCAGTAGCTCAGGGGTAAAGAATCTGCCTGCAATGCAGGTTCAAGACGTTCGATCCGTGGGTCAGGAAGATCCCCTGGGGGAGGGCATGACAACCCATTCCAGTATTCTTGGCTGGAGAATCCCGTGGACAGGGCAGCCTGGTGGGAAACAATCCACAGGGTCACAAAGAGTTGGACATGACTGAAGCTATTTGGCACACATGCACCTATAGTAATAAATATAATAAAAGATATGCAAGACCTCTACACTGAAAACCACATAATGTAATTGATCAAAATAAAGATAAATCTGAATAACTGGAAGAATATACCATTTTCACAAACTGATGACGGTATTTTAAAGATACCAACTCCACAAATCGATTCTATAAATTGTGTGTACTCCTGATCAAAAAGTCAGCAATGTTTTATTGGGAGAAATTGATAAGCTGTTTCTAAAATTTATATGAAAATGCAAAAGCTGGGAAGAGCCAAAACCAACTTGAAAAAAGAGCAACACTGAAGGACTTGAACTACTAGATATCAATAAAAAGTTAAAATATAAAGAAGATACATGACAATTGAACTCTAAAGCAGCATTTTGAAAACTCTAATGTGTACAGGGCAACCACATAGGCATATCACTTAAATTATATCTTCCACTCACTGCCCCCGCTTTCCAGAGTAAGAACATTCATTGCAATGAGGGCTTTTGTTTAGAATAAGTAGGAGAAGTAGGTGCTCAGTAAATATTTGCTGAATTGACTTTCATAACCCAGTTCTCCTGGCATTTTTTAAAATAATAAATATCATGTCAACAAAAGGACTAATATCTTCCCATACATGTCCATTAGTGGTTTGGGGAAATGATAAGTGATCTTATACTAAACTTGAATATTGGATATTGGATGAGGCAGTTTCCTAGGAAGGCTTTTTCCCAATACAATGAGCTACAGACCAAGATGATGGGAACAGTTCTATACTTGGCTGATATCTAGGAAGCACAGGACTTACTCAATAATTTCCTCAGATTAGGTGTGTATTTTACATCAGTACCTTTATCTACACAAGTGGCCCTGGGATCTCAGTCTATTGTGATTCAGCAAACAATACTAGCTAGGACCTGAAATCAGTTGCCTATACCAATAATGGCTCCAATGGACTTTATCTTTCTATTGTGGCTCCTAAAATTAGTGTTTCTTTCTGTTATAATGAAAAAAAAACAATCTCTATTGATTGCAAAGAGCAATGCCTGATATTACAGCATGATTATATTCAGAATAAATTGAATCCTGTATTGTTCAGTAATAATTATCATGTTAAAGAGATTTCAGTTCACAAGATAAGAAAAAATCCTGTCATTAAGATAATAGCCAATAAGCCAAAACCCAAGCTGCATCAGTACATTAAACATAATTAGCCTTAGGTTTTTAAAAACTATTCCGAGGCAAAGTCAAGCCATTCCCTAGGAAGCTGTTATGATTGCCAAGTGCAGTTACAAGTCACTCCCCATCTGAGGCTGACAGAGGCTTAGAAGAGAGCATGATGTTCAAGAACACAGTGTGAATAATGCTTTTACTTTATTATTTTGTTTAATGCGTTGTTGTCCTTTGTTCCCACTATAATAAGCTAGTTTAGGCCCTTGTCACAGTGGTAAAGAATCTGCCAGCCAATGCAGGAGACACAGGTTTGATTCCTGATCCGGGAAGATCCCACAGGCTGCAAAGCAACTAAGTCCATGTGTCACTCCAGTATTCTTGCCTAGAGAATCCCATGGGCACAGAGGCCTAGCGGACTACAGTC
The DNA here is from genome assembly GCF_963930625.1 of Muntiacus reevesi. Lineage (NCBI taxonomy): Eukaryota > Metazoa > Chordata > Mammalia > Artiodactyla > Cervidae > Muntiacus > Muntiacus reevesi. Next base: position 52,176,653 of record NC_089257.1, read on the forward strand.
CACAGGGTCACAGAGTCGGACGCGACTGAACAACAGCACATACACACACTTAACACACTTGTCCTAGTTCATTCAGGATACTACAACAAAATACCACAGACTGAATGGCTTATAAAGAACAGAATCCATTTCTCACAGTTCTGGAGGCTGGATATTTAGATCAAGGTGTCCACTTGGTATGTAATCACTAAAAAAAGAAAAAAACTACAAAATGAACATGGTTACATTCCAATACAACTTTATTTCCAAAAACTTTTGATGTTTAGCTTTTGCAAAGATGGTTAGCTCTCTACAAAAAATTCAAAAATTCCTTTCTAAGATTCACTGGGAAATAACTGCCTAGCTCTCCTTACAACCAGACATAGCTAGTGGAATGCAAGCAAGAATCATGAGTATCATGATTATTACTATTATTTATAAAACACTTATAAAGTGCATGGGCTTCCCTGGTGGCTCAGATGGTAAAGAATCAGCTTGTAATGTAACGAGACCTGGGTTCAGTCCCTGGGTTGGGAAGATCCCCTGGAAAAGGGAATGGCTACCCACTCTAGTATTCTTGCCTGGAGAAATCCATGGACAGAGGAGCCTGGCAGGCTACAGTCCGTGGGGTCGCAAAGAGTCAGACACAATTGAGTGACTAACACTTTCCCTTTATAAAGTGCATAATATGTGTCAGATATAGATAAATGTTAGACAAACATTAACTCATTTAATGCACATAACAATCCTATAAGGTAAGTTCTATTATTGTCTCCATTTCACAGACAAAGAAACTGAGGGTCACAGTAGTTGAATAATTACTGAATTTTTACTGAATAATTAGTTGAACACAGCTAATAAGTCTCAGATATGAAATTCCAGCCTAAGACATCTAACTCCGGAGTCCATACTCTTAACCATAGCATTATGCTTTTTCTTGGGCCAGGGACTTTAGAAAGCAAAGTTAGAAAGCTAGTTCCCTAGCTACTCTGTGGCCTCAGGGGATGGCAGTCACACAATTGCAGGGTCCTGGTTGTCTGATTAGCAACAGGGAAGCAAGGTGCCTGCTAACCATGAACTCCCATACTAGACTACCGCATGAATTAAAAATAAACTTCTGTTGAGTCAAGGCACTGAAATTTTGACTTTGATTGCTAGAGCACTTAGTGTTTCCCCTAACTGACACACATGACAACCAAGACCCAACACAATTTGTCAGGGGCCAGAGTCAGAGACCTGGATTCTAGCCCTAGCACAGGCCCTGGCTTAATGTGTAACCTTAGAGAAGCACTTTCCTCAAGGCTACATTTGAAAGGTCAGAGGTTGGATTGGATCAACATTAAAATCCATATTTAATTTTCTATCTTGAATATGTTGCTTGCGTCTTCTTCTAAACAGGACATGATGGCCAAATAAAGTAGGAAATTTTTGGATACTATACTGCCCCATTAGAGATACGTAAGTCTTCACTGATTGAAGGCTTTGAGACAACTTTCTGTAAGGACTTTAACAATAATCATTACATGGAGTTGACCACGGAACCTCTTAATATTTTTTCCATTGGGAGAAATTCGTTAATAGTTAGAGGATGTTGGGCTTCCCTCATAGCTCAGTTGGTAAAGAATCTGCCTGCAATGCAGGAGACCCAGGTTCAATTCCTGGGTTGGGAAGATCCCCTGGAGAAGAAAATGGCAACCCACTCCAGTTCTTGCCTGGAGAATCCCATGGACAGAGGAGCCTGGCAGGCTATAGTCCATGGGGTCGCAAAGAGTCGGACACGACTTAGCGACTAAACCACCACCACCACCACCATAGTTAATGATACTGTATTGTATATTTGAAAGTTGCTAAGAGAGTAGATCTTAAAAGTTCTCATCACAAGAAAATAATTTTGTAACTATGTGTGGTGATAGATATTAACAACTTATTGTGGTGATCATTATTCAAATTATACAAATACTAAATCTCTACATTGTATGCTTGAAGCTAATGTAATGTTATATGTCAATTATATCTCAGTTAAAACAATACTTAAAAGGGATACTAGTGTACTAAGAAGTGTATATTGGAGAATGGTGGAAATAGAATTCTAATGCTATTCGGAGTTCTAAAAATGCTCTCAATGGTTCGCTACCTTACCAAGTTTTCCCATACACAGATCCAATCAGGTTACCTCTTTATTGCTACACATCTAGGTAGCAATATCACCACTGAGAGCTGGGAACATCTCACAATGTTTTCTGAAGCTGGAATGACCCTTCTCATCTCTACGTCACTCCAAGTCTTTCCTATACTTCAAGTCTCAGCTCAACTCTGTGCCTGGTTCATGAAGACCTCACAAGGTGATCTAGCCCACACAATACTTCTCTCTTTACTCAATACACATTAAACTGTGTGATCCTTCCATTAACATTTTAGGCTTGGACTTTCCTGAAAAGTTTCTTGAGAGAGGATGTTTGTAGGGAAAGAGATAACTAGAAGATGAGTTCCTTGAGCTATTTTGATATGCATTGCTTGGACAAAGACAAAATTAGACTGGAAACAGTCACAAACAAGAAATATATGTATTTGTTCCTTGGGGAGAAATGGGAAAACAAACTTTGCAGTCCTTTGTCAAGAGAATCCATGAGGATCAAATGAGAAGAGAGATGCAGCTCTAGTTGGAAATTTCAAAGTTAGTCTACAAATAAGAAGAGGTTGCATATTGAGATTCGCTTATAACATAGGTTTTTACGTTTAACCAGGCTGAACATGTATTGACTACATACTTGGCTATGTATTCAGCTTGTCTACTCATGATGGTATCGTCTTTGGCACTTTGGGATATATGATCTACCAGCATAAGCACCTGGGTGCCAATTACATTTCATGCATTGCCCTCCCCACCCCCGCCACATAGCCCAGAATAAAGTTGTTTTTAATGAAGTAGGATGTCCAAAATACTAACAAATTTGAAGAAAAATTAAATAATTCAAACATAATACAAGAGAAAAGAATACTTCCTAACTCACACTTTGAGGCCAGAATTACCTTGATACCAAATCCCCAAAGAATTCACAAGAAAGAAACTATAGAAAACTATATTCCTATGACCATAGATGTAAAAATCCTGAGCAAAATGCTGGCAAAACAAATCTAAAAGCATCTTAAAAGGATTATACATCATGACAGAGTGAAATTTACCCCAGGAACTCAAAGGTGATTCAACGTATGATAACTCATTACAATTAATCAATGTAATATATCATATTGGTAAAATAAAGGATAAAACCACATTATCATCTCAAAAGATGCAGCAAAAGTATGGACAAAACCCAGCACTCTCTCATAATAAAAATATTTAACAAAGTATAAATAGATGGGAATTTCTTCAACTGATTAAAAGCATCTATGAAAAACTCACAGTTAACATCATAACTGAGGGGGAAAGACTGATGCTTTGTCTCTACAGTCAGGACCGAGATTGGAATACTTGTCCCACCACTTCTAATCAGCATTGTACTGAAGGAGCTAATCAGGGCACAAGGCAAGAAAAAGAAATAAAAGTCATCAGGTTGTTGAAGCAAAATAGAGAGCTCAGAAATAAACCCACACTTAAATAGCCAATTAATTTATGACAACAATATACAACAGAGAAAGGATAATCTCGTCAATAAATGGTGCTGGGAAAACAGAACAGCCACAAGCTGTAGAATGAAACTGGACCACAATCTTACACAATGGACAAAAATAAACTCACAGTGGATTGAAGAATTGAATGCAAGACCTAAAACCATAAAGCTCCTAGAAGAAAACATAGGCAGAAAGTTCCGTGACATAGGTCTTGGCAAAGATTTTTTGAGTCTGATACCAAAAGCAAAGGCCACGGAAGCAAATATAAACAAATGAGACTAGATCAAACCAAAGAGCTTCTGTACAGCACAGGAAACCAGCAACAAAATGAGAAGGCAACCTACAGAGTGGGAAAATATATTTGCAAAACATATGCATGATAAGGGATTACTATCTAAAATATAGAAGAAACTCACAAAACTCAATAGCAAAACCACAACCAATTCAGTTGAAAATGAGCAGAAGATCTGAACAGATATTTTCCCAAAGAAGACATATAGCTAACAGGTACAAGAAAAGATGACCACCATCACTAATCATCAGGGAAATGCAAATCTAAACCACATGTGTCAGAATGGCTACTATCAAAAAGACAAGAAATATGGACTTCCTTAGTGGCCCAGTGGTTAGGAATCCACCTGCCAATTGTGAAGGATCCCTAAGCCTGGCATGCTGCAGTCCTTGGGGTCACAAAGAGTCAGACATGACTTACGACTGAACAACATGCCAATGCAGGGGACATGGGTTTGATCCCTGGTCTAGGAAGATCCCACATGCCGTGACACAGCTAAGCCCATGTCCCACAACTTCAGAGCCCACGTGCTGCAGCCACTGAGCCTGTGCAACCAGAGCCCATGCTCTTGCAGCAAGAGAAGCCCCCACAGGGAGAAGCCCGTGCACTGCAATGAAGTGTAGCCCCTGCTCGCTGCAACTAGAGAAAGCCTGCACGTGGCAACAAAGACCCAGTGTAGCCAAAAGGAAAGAAAGATAAGACAAGAAATAATAATAAGAGTTGGCAGGGATGTGGAGAAAAGGGAATATTTGTGCACTGTTGGTGAGAATGTAAATTGGTACAGTCACTATGGAAAATAATATAATGGTGCTTCAAAAGATTAAAAATAGAACTACTATATGATCCAAAACATTCACTGCTGAGCATTTATCTGAAGAAAAGGAAAACACAGGCAAGGAGAAGGGATTATATGTATGCTTATATCTGATTCGCTTGTACAGCAGAAACTGAAACAATAGTGTAAAGCAATTATACTCCGATTGAAAAATAGATGTTAAAAAAGAAAAGGAAAACACTAACTTGAAAAGGTAATGTACTCCATGTTCATTGAAGCACTATTTACAATAGTCAACATGAAAACAATCCAAGTATCCATTGATGGATGAATGGATAAAGAAAATGTGATACACACACACACACACACACACACACACACACACACACTGGAATATTATACTACCATAAAAAAGAATGAAATCTTGCCGCTTGGTACAACATGGATAGACCTTAAGGGCATTATGCTAAGTGAGATAAATCAGACAAAGACAAATACTGTATGATCATACTTATAGGTGGAATCTAAAACAACAACAAGAAAAAAAGCTCAAAGATACAGAAATCAGACTGGTGGTTGCCAAAGGTGAGGGGTAGGAAATGAGATAAATGGATGAAGGGAGGCAAAAGGTACAACCTTCCAGTTAAGAAATAAATGAATTATGGGGATACAATGTGCATTGGAATGATTATAGTTAATAATACTATATTACAAATTTGAAATTTGCTTAGAGAGTAAATCTTAAAATCTTTCATGACAAGAAAAAATTTATTTCTAACTATTATGAGGATGGATATTAACTAGACCTTGTGGTGATCATTTTACAATGCATACAAATATTGAATCATGTTCTATACATGAAACTAATATGTCAATTATACTCCAACTATAACAAAAATAAGTAAAAAAAAAAGTTTATTTAATAGTATTAAATGACAATGAAAAGAAAGTGAAAATTAGTTATTCAGTCATGTCCAATTCTACAGCTCCATGGAATGTAGCCCACCAGGCTACTCTGTCCATGGAATGCTCCAGGCAAAAATACTGGAGCGGGTAGCCATTTCCATCTCTAGGAGATCTTCCCAAGCCAGGGATCGAATCCATCTCTCCTGCATTGCAGGCAGATTCTTTACCATCTGAGCCACCAAGAAAGCCATGGTGGCAATACCTCCCTAAATTGATCTACATATTCAGTATAATCTCTTCCAAAATTCCAGTTGATATAGTTTCAGAAGCTTATCCTAAAATGCTTATGAAAATGCAAAGAACCTTTAAAAAGTAGAATACAGTAAGAAAAATATTACTTCTTTCAAAATTCACTAAAACGTTACAATAATCAAAGCAGTGTGGTACTGACACCAGAATAGACATTCAGACCAATAGAATAGAATTTAAAGCCCAGGAATACATCTATGATCAATTGATTTCTGACAAGGATGCCAAAACCATTTAATGGGGAATGAATAATTTCTTCAACAAATAGTGCAGGACAATTTAACATGCAAAGCAATGAAGTTAGGTCCTTATTAACTCAAAATGGATTAAAGATCAAATATCAGGGCTAAAACTGTGACACTCTTTGAAGAAAACATAAGGATAAAGCTTCATTATCTTTAACTTAATCAGTGGAAGTTTAGATATGACACCAAAAACACAAGTAACAAAAGAAAACTCGATATATTCTACTTTATTAAAATTAAAAGCTTTTAAGCATAAGAGAACACTATCAAGAAAGTGAAAAGACAAACCACAGAATGAGAGAAAATATTTGTGAATCATATATCTGATAAGTATTTAGTGTTTATAATATATAAAGAACTCTTATATCTCACAAAAACACACATAAAAAAAATTAAAAAATAAAACAAAAACCAAAAAACCACACATAATCCAATTAAAAAGCAGCTGAAGACACTTGCCAAAAACACATATATACACAGAAGACCCAGAATTGCAAAGCAATCCTGAGGAAAATAATGAAGCTGGAGATACAACCCTTTCCTCCAGACTTCAGATAATACTACAGAACTACAATAGTCAAAAACAGCAAGGTACTGGTGCAAAAAACAGACATATAGAGCAATAAAACAGGGAGCCCAGAAATAAACCCACAGACCTATGGTCAATTAATACAATAAATGAGGCAAAAATATACAACGAAGCAAAGGCAATCTCCTTAGTAAGTGTGTTTGGAAAGCAGGATGAAAGTGAAAGTCGCTCAGTCATGTCCGACTCTTTGCAACCCCAGGGACTATAGCCTGCCAGGCTCCTCTGTCCATGGAATTCTCCAGGCCAGAATACTGGAGTGGGTAGCCATTCCCTTGTCCAGGGGATCTTCCCAACCCAGGGATCGAACCCAGGTCTCCCGCATTGCAGGCAGTCTTTACCAGCTGAGCCACCAGGGAAGCCTGGGAAAGCTGGATAGCTACATGTAAATCAGTGAAATCAGAACATTCTCTAATACAATATACAAAAATAAAATGAAAGTGGTTTAGAGACCTAGATAAAATACATGACACCATAAAACTCCTAAAAGAGAACATAGGTAAAATATTCTTGGATATAAATTATAGCACTATTTTCTTAGGTCAGTCTCCTAAAAGAAATAAAAGCAAAAAATAAACAAATGGGACTTAATCAAACTTGAAATCTTTCACACAGTGAAGAAAACCACAAATAAAAAAAAATTTATGAAACAGGAAAAAATACTTGCAAATGATACAACTGATAGGAGATTAGTATTCAAAATTTACAAACAACTCATATAACTCAATATCAAAAACCAAAACAACCCAATCACAAAACCAAACAACCCAATCAAAAAATGGGCAGAAGAACTCAATAGACATTTCTCTAAGAAAAACATACAGATGACCAAAAGGCACACGAAGAGATGTTCAACACTGCTAATTATTAGAGAAATGCAAATCAAAACTACAATAGGTGTCACCTCAAACCAGTCAGAATAGTTACCATCAAAAAGTCTGCAAATATCAATAATAAATGCTGGGTAGGATGTGGATAAAAGGGAATCTTTCAAAACTATTGGTGGGAATGTAAGCTGGTGCAGCCACAATGGAAAACTGAAAGAGTTTCCTTATAAAACTAAAAATAGGCTATCATATGATCCAACAATTCCACTCCTGACATTTATCTGGAAAAGATGAAACTCTAATATGAAAAGATACATGCACTCCAATGTTCATAGCAGTACTATTTACAATAGCCAAGATACAGAAGCAACCCAAATGCTCATCAACAGATTGGTTTAATAAGATGTGATATACACATAAAGAGAGAGAGATAGAGATATAAATACAGAAAATGGAACATAACTTGGCCATGAAAATGAATAAAAGATTGCCATTTGAAGCAATATGGATGGACCTAGAGAATATCAAAATAAGTGAAGTCAGATAGAGAAAGACAAATATCATATGATATCACTTATTGTGGAATCAAAAAGTAATACAAATGAATCTATATACAAAACAAAAACAGATTCACAGACATAGGAAACAAGTTTATGGTTTCCAAAGGGAGAAGGATAAATAAGAAGTATGGGTCTAACAGATACAAACTAATATACACAAAATATGTAAGAAATAAGAATTTACTGTATAGCACAAAGAACTGTATTCAACATCTTGTAATAAACTATAACAGAAAACAATCTGAAATCTAAATATGTATATGCATATATGTGAATAACTGAATCACTTAACTGCACACTTGAAACTGACATAATGTACTAATGGTAAATCAACAATAGTTCAATATAAAAAACATGAAAAGTTAGAAAATAATTTGAACTCTATAAAAATAAAAACCTAACATCAAAATTTGGGGGATGTAGCTAAAGCAGGGATTAAAGGGATAGTTTTAAGTACCTATATCAGGAAAAAATTAAGGTCTTAAAGCCATTTGAGTTGTAAACTTAAAATTGGTGGATTTCATGGTATGCAAATTCTACCTTAATAGAGCTTTAAAATGTGACTATATATATGCATATATATATGTGTTTATATATATCTCAATAATCACATGAACAAATGTTTGACATCATTTGTCCTTGGGAAAATGCAAATCAAATCCACAGTGAGATATCGCTTCACATCCACTAGGATGACTACAATCCAAAGACAAATAATAACAAGTGTTGACAAGTATGTAGAGAAAATGGAGTTCTCATACATTGCTGTTGGGGATGTAAAATGATGCAACCACTTTGGAAAAACAGTTTGACAATTCCTCAAAAAGTTAACCGTAAATTTATCACATGACTCAGCAATTTTATTCCTAGGTATATATACCCAAGAGAATTGAAAGCATATATCTACATATATCTACAAAAATTCGTACATAGATGTTCACCACAATTTTACTCAAAAAGTGAAAACCATCAAAACTTCCATCAACCAATGAATGAATAAACAAAATGTCACCTATCCATACAATGGGGTATTACTCAGTCAAACAAAGAAATGAAATACTGATTTATGCTACAACATGAATGAACTTTGACACATTATGCTACATGAAAGAAGCCAGACACAGAGGTCACATCCTGTTTGATTTTACTTATATAAAATGTTCAGAAAAGGCAAATCCATAGAAATATAAAGCAAAACACTGGTAGCCAGGGCCCAAGGGAGGGAGGAATGGGGAGTGACTGTTAATGAGTACAGAGATTCTCTTTAGGGCAATGAAAATACTCTGGGATTAGACAGTTATATAGTTGCCCTTTTTTTGTGAATAGTAAGAACCACTATCTAGAGGTGAATTTCGCAGTATGAACATTCTTTTTAAAAAAAAAAAAAAGCATAGAAGACGTTCACTCCTTGAAGAGAGCTCCAGCAACAAGGCTTGGGGCAAGGTGCTTAGTCTTCCAGGACATCATTTCTTCATTTGCCAACTAGATAAAGACCATCATCTTCACACATTTGTGGCTAATGCAGTGTGATTGTATATCTACCCCATGACCTTCCTTGGGGGATCAGTGGTAAAGAATGTGCCTGCCAATGCAGGAGACATATATACAATCCCTGGGTGGGGAAGATCCCCTGGAGAAGGAAATGGCAGCCCATTCCAGTACTCTTTCCTGAGAAATCCCACGGACCGAGGAGCCTGGTGGGCTACAGTTCATAGGATCTCAAAAGAGTCGGACACAACTTAGCAACTGAACAACAGCAGAAGTCAGTATACGTGCAGTTCTGAGCCCAGTGCTCCTCAACCTGTTAGTACTCTTGGTTGGATCTGAATCCTATTTTGATAGTATTGCCTTCTGTCCAACCTAGCCTCATCTAACCCACTAGATGTTTTTCGGTTTCTTTGGTTTGGTTTGGTTTTTTTAATGCCCTCTCGCTTCCTGAAAGTTCTGGAAGTCCTCTCCTTAGAGAAAGTAACAATCACTGAGGACCTACTGTGTGCCAGACTCTGGTGTTCAGTTCAGTCAGGTCCGACTCTTTGCGACCCCATGGACTGCAGCATGCCAGGCTTCACTGTCCATCACCGACTTCCGGAGCTTACTCAAACTCACATCCATCGAGTTAGTGATACCATCCGACCATCTCATCCTCTGTCATCCCCTTCTCCTCTCACCTTCAATCTTTCCCAGCATCAGGGTCTTTCCCGATAAGTCAGTTCTTCACATCAGTTGGCCAAAATATTGGAATATCAACTTCAACATCAGTCCTTCCAATGAATATTTGGGACTGATTTCCTTTAGGGTTGACTGGTTGTATCTCCTTGCAATCCAAAGGACTCTCAAAAGTCATCTCCAACACCACAGTTCAAAATCATCAGTTCTGTAGCATTCAGCTTTTTTATAGTCCAACTCTAATATCCATATGTAACTACTGGAAAAACCATAGCTTTGACTAGATAGACCATTGTTAGCAAAGTAATGTCTCTGCTTTTTAATATGCTGTCTAGTTTGCTGGTAGCTCTTCTGCCAAGGAGCAAGCACCTTTTAATTTCATGGCTGCAGTCACCATCTGCAGTGATTTTGGAGCCCAGAAAAATAAAGTCAGCCACTGTTTCCACTGATTCCCCATCTATTTGCCATGAAGTGATGGGACCAGATGCCGTGATCTTAGTTTTCTGAATGTTGAGCTTTAAGCCAACTTTTTCACTCTCCTCTTTCAATTTCATCAAATGGCTTTTTAATTCTTCTTTGCTTTCTACCATAAGGGTGGTGTCATCTGCATATCTGAGGTTATTGATATTTCTCCCAGCAATCTTGATTCCAGCTTATGTTTCATCCCACCTGACATTTCTCATGATATATTCTGCATATAAGTTAAATAAGCAGGGTGACAACATATAGCCTTGACATACTCCTTTCCCAATTTGGAACCAGTCTGTTGTTCTATGTCCAGTTCTAACTGTTGCTTCTTGACCTGCATACAGATTACTCAGGAGGCAGATAAGGTCATCTGGCATTCCATCTCTTTCAGAATTTTCCACAGTTTGTTGTGATCCACACAGTCAAAGGCTTTGGTGTAGTCGATAAAGCAAATATAGATATTTTTCTGGAACTCTCTTACTTTTTTGATGATCCAACAGATGTTGGCAATTTGATCTCTGGTTCCTCTGCCTTTTCTAAATCCAGCTTGAACATCTGGAACTGCACGGTTCATGTACTGTTGAAGCCTGGCTTGGAAAATTTTGAGCTTTACTTTGCTAGCGTGTGAGACGAGTGCAATTGTGTGGTAGTTTGAGCATTCTTTGGAATTGCCTTTCTTTGGGTTTTGGAATGAAAACTGATCTTTTCCAGTCCTGTGGCCACTGCTGAGTTTTCCTAATTTGCTGGCATATTGAGTGCAGCACTTTCACAGCATCATCTTTTAGGATTTGAAATAACTCAACTCGAATTTCATCACCTCTACTAGCTTTGTTTGTAGTGATGCTTCCTAAGGTCCACTTGACTTTGCAGTCCAGGACGTCTGGCTCTAGGTGAGTGATCACACCATTGTGATTATCTGGGTCATGAAGATCTTTTTTGTATAGTTCTTCTGTGTATTCTTGCCACTTTCTTCTTAATATCTTCTCTTTCTATTAGGTCCATACCATTTCTCTCCTTTATTGTGCCTATCTTTGTATGAAATGCTCCCTTGGTATCTCTAATTTTCTTGAAGAGATCTCTAGTCTTTCCCATTCTATTGTTTTCCTCTATTTCTTTGCATTGATCACTGATCAATACCATAAATACAATAAATACCATTTACTTATAAACATATTTATAAATAAAAAAACAACAAAATACCATAATTCAGGCCTCCACACAATGACCTAGGTCAGCTTTATTTACATCTACTTTAAAGAACAGAAGCTCAAGCCTCGATTTCAAAATCCTCTTTAAGTCACACCATTAAGAAGAGTAGCATGTTGGATTTAGACAAGCTTCAGTTCAAATGTGCCTCTCAACAAATCTTATGCCTCCCATAAACATTCTAAGCCTCCTGATCTTCAGTTTCCTCATCTATAAAACAAGGACGATGGAAGAACCTTTGTTGTGGACTGGCTTTGAAAATTAAATGTCGCAGAAGTAGCACACAGCACAGATCCTGAAATACAAGTTAGCTATTATTCTCTTACACGGACCTGTCTGGTGGTTAAATTTGGAATAGAAGCTCTATGTGTGGCATTCCAAAGCTTTCTCTCCCACTTCCCCATATTGCCTCTTCTCTTCTCTGTACGTTCCAAGCTACTCACCCGATTAGTTGACAAGCAGAGTGGGTGTTGAAATGTGAGTCAGCAGGGAGAAAGACTAAGAACAAATTATCAATAGGCATACACATCCAGTTTCCCACAAACTTGTCATTTGTCAGTCACAGTGCTTCTTTCATAGGTGCTCTAATGCTTGCCCTCTCTCCCTCTCCCTCTCCTTCCCTCTTTCTCTCTTTCTCACACACAGTGTTTTCTTACTTTTTCTGAGTAGCCAACCTTAATAGCTTCCTGGAAAAATGAATGTAACTTGAATCAGAGTTTCACTGTAATATCTCCAGAAAGTCTCACTTCTTTAGCCTTTGACAAAAATTCTAAGACACAACCTAAAAGCTTGCACAAGCCTCTCCACTTACCATGTGTCTTCTAGTAAACTGGCTTCTGGCCTCCCACAGCTACATCTGGTCTCTGTGGAATGTGCTTATCAATTTTACTCCAGGCGAATGAGGCCAACAGCCTGGTGCCCTGGTGGCTGAGGAGGCTTGAACAAGTTTATGACATGTCACCAACAAGTGAGTTGGCACGGATTTCAATTTTTTACCTTCTGGTAACTTCCATATAACTCAGAATTCCTCCCCGCATTCATCACCCTTTCAGGTTTATTCTCTTGTACTGTCTCAATCCCATTTGCTTTCCCAATCAGCCTATTAGTATCAATTGAGCATTAGCTCTCACTATGATCATTATTAAGTGTTATTATTGTATTTTACAGTAATCACTGGTCCAGTTGGACTTCAACTGGAGTCCCTGGTAGCTCAACAAAAAGACTTGCCATTCCCTGAAAGACACCATGGAGTGACAGAGGGATTTGTTTAGGGTTGGACAGGTCTGACATTGAATCCAGCTTTCAATTCTAAGAGAATTTGAATATGGTCCTTCTCTTGAACCTGTATCCTCATTTGTAAAATGCAGCTGTTAGTCCCCACCTAGCCAGATTTTTGGTAGGAAGTAAATGAAGTGATATAATAGGCACCATGGTGGTTATAGACATTATCATTCCTGTCACTGTTGTCGCTCTCAGGATTCCAAGAATCATTTGATAGGAACACTTCAAAGCATGCTCTCAGTGCAAACTGTTACCCTGCTGTTAAAAAAATTAACTAGGAGATGTCTAAACCTCAAGATTATAAAACCCATTATATACAGATACCCAGCTTCTAGAACTTGAGTCTAAAGAAATGATCATGGATTCAGGGCAAAGATTTAGCTGTGAGAATGATCATCACATTTCTTTTTTCGGTCATGCCTCATGGCATGTGGGATCTTAAGTTTCCTGACCAGGGATGGAAACTGCACTCCCTGAAGTGGAAGCATGGAGTCCCAACCACTGGACTGCCTGGGAAGTCCTGATCATCACATATTATAGTTTATGATGCTAAAAAATTAGAAACAACCTAAACATGAAAAAATGACTTCTTGCATAGAATATGGAACTCCAATTCAGTGAATAACTAGCAACTTTTTAAATGTGGTAAAAGCATTCTAATGACATGGAAAGGGGTTGACTGTATATATTCTGGAAGTTGCAAAATGCAGTTACAAAACAGAATCGAGAACATGGTCCTGATTTTATCTGAAGGAAGGACTGAAAAGGACATATGAGTGTAAAGAGAAAAGGCCAAAAGAATAATGAGTAAAATTCCTAAAGTGGGTATTCCCTTGCAATATTTTTGAATTTTCTAGGTTTTTTACAATGAAAATATTGAGGAAAAAAATTCACTTTAGTGGTAAGTTTTACAAAACACAGACATCGAAAAGCTCCCAAATTCTAGTACAGCTTGATGAATGTTGATAAAGTAACATGTCTTTATAATTAGCACCAGTTAGGAAATACAACTTTTGCCAGCACCCCAGTCAGTACTCATCCCACGTGGATAACCACTATTTTGATTTCTAACAGTCTAGACTGATTTAGTTTGATTTTAAGCACTTTACAAATGGGAATCATCCCATATGCTTTGTAAAGTCTGTCTTCTTTCATTGACATTGTCGGTGAGTGTCCATGTTGTTGTATGTAACAGTCATTCATTCATCCTCAAGCCTGTATTCTATTATATGAACATATAAACCCAATTTATCTACCTACTCTTCTCTAAGGGTACATTTATACTATTACTTTCTTTTGGTACCATAAATATGCTGCTGGGAACATTCTTGTCCCATCTTTTGGTGAATTCATGTTTGTATGAAATTGCTGATCTGAGGAAATGTGTATGTACAGTTCAGTAGATACTGTCAAACAGTTTTCCCAGACAATTGTTCCAAAACACACTTCCACTAGCAGAGTGTGAAAGTTCTAGGCACTTGATTCCAGTTACATGTCAACACCTGATACTGTCTGGTGTTTTCATTTTGACCATTTCTAGTGGCACCACCTTGAGACTTTAACTGACATTTCCCAAATAACTAGTGGAATTTAATATATTTTCAGATGTTTATTACCATTTAGATACTCTCTTTTGTGAAGTATTGTTCAAGTCCTTTGCCCATTTTTCTATTAGGTTACCTGTTTTTTTTCTTACTGAGTTGTAAGAATTCATATAATCTGTACACAAGTTATAACAGACACATATACTGCAAACATCTTTTCCCATTGTGAAGGATTGACTTTTTTCAATCTCTAATTGTGTCTCCTAATGAAAGAGAGTTTTAGTATTAATGCCCTGTAGTTCAATAGGATTTTTGCTTTGTGCCCTGGCAAATATGAGCTTCTGATCATCACTCAGAGGCACAAAAGGCAAACCCATACTCAGAATGGGTATCTACCCCTGTGAGGATGAAATACAAACCCTCCTAGAATGAAAAAAAGTGAAAGTGTTAGTCACTCAGTCATGTCCCATCCTTTGCAACCCCATGGACTGTAGTCCCCCAGACTCCTCTGTCCATGGAATTCTCCAGGCAAGAATACTGGAGAAGGTTGCCATTCCCTTCTCCAGGGGACCTTCCTGACCCAGGGATCAAACCTCAGTCTCCTGCACTGCAGGCAGATTCATTACTGTCTGAGCCACCAAAGAAGCCCCCTGGAATGGAAAGAAGCCAATAATAATATTACCCCACCCTCAGTACTACTTTTCTTATCCAAGTCCTTGAAAAAGACATGCCATGATGAAATTAAGTGTGCAAAGATTTTCATTTAAGAAAATGGAGATGGAGCTGCAAAAACCTCAGAGAACCATTAGACCACAAATACAGGAGACCCAAGTGTTGGAGTAAGAAAAGAAAGTTAGGGTACAAGCATCCTAGACTTTCATGGATGATTTTTTAAGGTTGTTGGGGAATCCTTGAGCTGACGTCCACTGTTAGACTTCAGAGTTATCCCATGCGGATCTGCCTCAGCACCTCTTCCATACTTAATCACTACTGGCAGCAGCCCATGGGAAACATGGTCTCCGCACAAACACAGTGATGGATTTCAGAGCATAAGGGGCCCATGGTCAGTTACACTCCCTGCAGTTCAAGTTCTGGTGGGTGCCTTCTCAGAGCCTCTGCATCAAGGTAGGGAATACAGGAGAAGAAGTAGTAGTAAGTACGGAAAGTGACTAATATGCTCATTTTTAAAATACTGAGTTTGATATATCTTTTTTTCTTAGCTGTCTGGGAACCAGCAAAATATACAGAATTTACCAAGTGGGTCTAGATTGCTCAGATAGGACATCAGGGAGTGGCCCCTGGAAAAGCTTTGCAAGAAAAGGACTCTCAGGTAACTCCTTACAGGAGACATAATAGTACAAAGGGATCCCTGGGATTTCAGTGACTTCCTGCTTTTTCTACCCAAAGCTCCTTCTACGCAGTTGAGGAGGTGAAGAGCAGACAGGAAAGAACAAGAGAGAGGCCTTGTGTAGTAGACCACAGGGCCATGCCTAGACTCAGGGCTCCTCATTACCAAAACACCTCCCCAAACATGACAGCCCAAAACTGCTGACATGTTTCTGCTCTATTTGTTTCAGTAGAGTAAATTGGTTTTTCTCATCTTAAAATTGAATGTGGCCCAGAATGATTTGTATCACTTTCAACAAGAATTTTGAAGGGAAGCCAGTGTGCATTCATTATACATATGAGTGAACTTACATGCATGCTTACACACACACACACACATGCAAGGTACAGTGTGAGCACTCAAATGTGGTCAATCACAGAATCTATGCTCTGCAATCTGGGAGACAGCGTGTGGGTCCAGGAGTTAGGATTAAACACCATAGCGACCAAGTCACTGAAGCTTGCCGAGTCAGACAGCAATTTCTGCTTAATAGAGCCCTTAGGTCTCAATAATTGCTTTGAAATCTACACATCAACATGCAATTCTCATACTGGGGAAGCCAGAAATCCAAGTGGGAGGGCAGAACAATCTCTCCTATGCACATTCAGGATGCTGAAAAGGCCCACAGTTCTGACTCCTTCTCGCATCTGTAAATGAGCTTCTGAGACTATCCTTTTAGTACTGTCCAGTCACTCACACTCACCTTTGGGAGTTTCATGGCAGATTGGACTGGTTTGTGAACAAGAGCAAGAAGTGGCTCCTAAATTAAAATTTGGCATTTGCCAGCAGATCTGGCACTGATCCATGCAACCAACAAGGGCACCTTTTTCTCAAGACACTTTTCTTCTTACGTCTGAAAATTGTCATAATGTACTTTGTTAAACAATTTACAGTCACCTTTCAGGAAAAAAAAATTGTTGTAATAAACATGAAAATTAATAATATCTACTTTTAGAATGGAAAATGTGGGAGTATTCAATGCAGACAACAGTACATGGCAGCCGTCTCATCTCAGCACCCAGGAATTGTCCTTCTTCCGCTCTTTGTTTCACACTATTGAATTTAACATACTACGTTTATATGACTGCTATTAGTTAGGAAAACAGCTATTCCAGCAGGCTGGGTTCTGTGCCAGGAATTTCATGGCTGTAGATACTCATGGTTTATTTGGAACGACAAGCAGAGCCTGGGGAAATGGAGGAGGCAAAGACTTCCAGTTTAAGAGATACTCCAGAAACCTCAACAAACCTGGAGAACAAGGGAGCCTAGGACTCTGTTCCCCAGCTGTTTGCAGCCTAGAAGCTTTCTGTATCTGGCTTTATTCTTTGGCTTCTGACTTTCTGGCTCTTTCCGACTCTCCTCATTCCCCTTTTCCTCACTCCCAGGGTCCCTCTACAGCACCAGTTGTGGCTGCTTGAACAGAGAAATGGGAATTCCCTGGTGGTCCAGTGGCTAAGACCCCACCCTCCCAATGCAGGGGGCCTGGGTTCAATCCCTGGAACTAGATCCTATGCTGCAACTAAGAGTTGTCATATCACAACTAAAGATTTCACATGCCAAAGATCCTGCATGCTGCAAGGAAGATTGAAGATCTTATATGCCACAGTTAAGACCCAGCATAGCCAAATATATAAAATAAATAAAAATAAATATTTTAAAAAAACAAAACAGAGAGGTCATTGGTTGGGAAGCACTGAGAAAGGGAGTGCTCTCTCGCCCCCTCTCTCCTGGACAAGCAGTGGTCACTGAGGGTGGAGCCTAGCCTGGTCAGAGAGTGTCCTGGAACAGAAGCCTCACTCTGTATGGCACTGTTCAGGAGCCCCAAGCACAATTATGGAAATTCGGATCGAGAATTCAGATTAGAGCTTTAAAATCTTTTTATTCCCCCATATTTGAAATAATACAAAACAGGGGAGTTCCCTGGTGGCCAAGTGGTTAGGATTCTGAGCTTTCACTGCCATGGCCCAGGTTCAATCCCTGGTCAGGGAACTGAGATCCTACAAGCCATGTGGCATGGCCAAACAAACAAAAAACTATTTTGGAAAAATAACAAAAAGAATAAAGAAGAAGGTAAGCTTCCCTTACTCTCATTAACCAGAAATAAGTTGTCTATTTTTATTCTAATCACAGAAATAAAACATATAGTCAATATAGAAAAATCTGGAAAATAAATGTTAAGGAAAAAACTTTATTTGTGTATCATTCAGTGCCATTTTAATCTGTTCTTTGTCTTAAAGAACAATGTGCACTTTAAAGTGCACATCACTTTAAAAACAAATGAGATTATACCACATATATAGTTTACTGTGGGTTTTTTCCATTTATATTCACTCTATGAGCATTTTTTTCCTAGTAATTTTTAAATTTGCTTCTATTTCTTTTATTCTTAAATTTTACTCTTATTTTTTTATGAACTGATTTTGGAATGGGTTATATATATCTACATTGTACAAAATTTGAAAAATAAGAAAGAACATAGAGTAAATGGTATGTTTTCCCTTCATCTTACTCCCCAAAGGAGCCATTAACGGCTTTTTATATCCTTCTTGAGATAGTCTATAAATTTACACACACACACTGATACATACATTAGTGGTATATTAGCTTTTGTGCCACACTGCTTTCATTTCATACGGAGTTTTATTTAATATATAGTCTACAGAAGTCATCAGCTAAACAAAAGATCTCACTCTTTTTTTCTTCTAACTTTTGTTTTGTATAGGAGTATAGCCAATTTAGAAAAGGCAGAGGAACCAGAGATCAAATTGGCAACATCCATTGGATCATAGAAAAAGCAAGGTAATTCCAGAAAATATATACTTCTGCTTCATTGACTATGCTAAAGCCTTTGACTGTGTGGTTTACAATAAACTGTGGAAAACTCTTCAAGAGTTGGGAATACCTGACTACCTTACCTGCCTCCTGAGAAACCTGTATGCAGGTCAAGAAGCAAGAGTTAGAACCAGACATGGAATGATGGACTGGTTCAAAATTCAGAAAGGAGTACATCAAGGCTATATATTGTCATCATGCTTATTTAACTTCTATGCAGAGTATATCATGTGAAATGCCAGGTTGGATGAATCACAAGCTGGAATCAAGATTGCCAGTAGAAATACCAACAAGTTCCAATATGCAGATGATACCACTCTAAAGACAGAAAATAAAGAGGAACTAAAGAGCCTCTTGATGAAAGTGAAAAAAGGTGGCTTAAAACTCAACATTCAAAAAACTAAGGTCATGGCACCTGGTCCCATCACTTCATGGCAAATTAGATGGAGAAAAAATGGAAACAGTGGTAGATTATATTTTCCTGGGCTCCAAAACTGCAGATGGTGACTGCAGACATGAAATTAAAAGATGCTTTCTCCTTAGAAAGAAAGCTATGACAAACCTAGACAGCATATTAAAAAGCAGAGACATCACTTTGCCAACAAAGGTCTATACAGTCAAAGCTATGATTTTTCCAGTAGTCATGTACAGATGTGAGAACTGGACCACAAAGACAGCCGAGTGCCAAGGAATTGATGCTTTTGAATTGTGGTGCTAGAGAAGGCTCTTGAGAGCCCCTTGGACAGCAAGGAGACCAAGCAGTCAATCCTAAAGAAAATTAACTCTGAATATTCATTAGTAGGACTGATGCTATACGCTTTGGCCACCTGATGTGATGTGCTCACTCATTGTAAAAGACCCTGATGCTGGGAAAGATTGAAGGCAGGAGAAGTGGGGGGTGACAGAGGATGAGATAGTTGGATGGACATAAATTTGGGCAAACTTCAGGAGATAGTGAAGGACAGAGAAGCCTGGTATGCTGCGGTCCATGGGGTGACAAAGAGTCAGACACAACTTAGCGACTGAACAACATAGCTGATTAACAATGTTGTGATAGTTTCAGGTGGACAACAAAGGGACTCACCCATACATACACATATGTTATTCTCCCCCAAACTCCTCTTCCATCCAGGCTGCCACATAACATTGAGTAGGATGTCCTGTGCTATACAGCAGGTCTTTGTTGGTTATCCATCTTGAATACAGCAGTGTGTACATGTCCATCCCAAACTCCCTAGCTATCCCTTCCCCCTGGCAACCATAAGTTCCTTCTCTAAGTCTGTGAGTCTCTGTTTTGTAAGTAATGAACTACCTGACAACAAACTGGAAGATTCTTAAAACAGATGGGACTACCAGACCACCTTACCTGCCTCCTGAGAAATCTGTATGCAGGTCAAGAAGCAATAGTTAGAACTAGACATGAACAACAAGGAAAGGAGTACATCAAGTTGGGAAAGAAGTACGTCAAGGCTGTATATTGTTACCCTGCTTATTTAACTTCTATGCAGAGCACATCACGCAAAATGCCAAGCTGGATGAAGCACAAGCTGGAATCAAGGTTGCTGGGAGAAATATCAATAACCTCAGATATGCAGATGACACCACCTTTAAGACAGAAAGCGAAGAACTAAAGAGCCTCTTGATGAAAGTGAAAGAGGAGAACGAAAAAGCTGGCTTAAAACTCAACATTCAAAAACTAAAATCATGGCATCTGGTCCCATCACTTCATGGCAAATAGATGGGGAAACAATGGAAAGGGTGAGACTTTATTTGGGGGGGTCTTCATAATCACTGCAGATGGTGATTGAAGCCATGAAATTAAAAAATGCTTGCTCCTTGGAAGAAGAGCTATGTCAAACCTAGACAGTATATTTAAAAAGCAGAGACATTACTTTGCCAACAAAGTCAGACATGACTTTGCCGTCTAGTCAGAGCTATGGTTTTTCCAGTACTCATGTATGGATGGGAGATTTGGACCATTAAAGAAAGCTGAGTGCCAAAGAACTATGCTTTTGAACTATGGTGTTGGAGAAGACTCTTGAGAGCCCCTTGGACTGCAAGGAGATCCAACCAGTCCATCCTAAACAAAATCAGTCCTGAAGGACTGATTCATTGGAAGGACTGATGCTAAAGCTGAAACTCCAATACTTTGGCCACCTGATGTGAAGAACTGACTCATTGGAAAATACCCTGATGCTGGGAAAGATTGAAGGCAGGAGGAGAAGGGGATGATAGAGGATGAGATAGTTGGATGGCATCACTGACTCTATGGACATGAGTTGGAACAAGCTCCGGGAGTTGGTGATGGACAGGGAAGCCTGGCATGCTGCAGTCCATGGGGTCACAAAGAGTTGGACAGGACTGAGCAATTGAACTGAACTACCTCATTCTTTTTAACAGCTAATAGTATGCTACTTTTGCGGGGTTTTTTGGCCATGCCATGGGGCATTGGGATCTTACTTCCCCAAATGAACTCATGCTCCCTGCATTGGAAGCATGGAGCCTTAACCATTGGACAACCAGGGAGCTCTCTAGTGTTCTACTTTTAAAGTTGTGCCATCTTACATTTACCCAATGCTGTATTGGTAGACAGTCGTTTTCAGCTTTTGCCACTAAAACAATACTGTAATAACTCTCCTTGTATATATATCATGAGACATAAATGCAAATAAATCTGTAGGATAAATTCTAAAAGTAGAAGTCCTAAGTCCAAAAGTTTATGCATTTTAAAATTTGATATAAATTGTTGTTCATTGCAGCACTATTTACAATAGTCAAGACATGGAAGCAAACTAAATGTCCATCAACAGATGAATGGAGAAAGAATATGTGTTATGTGCTATATACATACAATGAAATATTACTCAGTCATAAAAAACAATGAAATAATGCCATTTACAGCAAAGTGGATGAACCGAGAGACAGAGAAAGACAAATACCATATATCGCTTATATGTAGAATCTAAAAAAACAAAAGATACAAATGAACTTATTTACAAAACAGAAATAGACCCACAGCACAGAAAACAAATTTATAGTTACTAAAGGGGAAAGGGCAGTGCAGAGGGAAAAATTAGGAGTCTGTGATTAGCATATACACACTGCTATATATCAAACAGATTACTGGGACTTCCTCAGTGGTCCAGTGGCTAGGTCTCTGTGTTCCCAGTGCAGGGGCCCAGGTCCAACCCCTAGTCAGGAAACTAGGCATCACATGCTGCAACTAAGACCCGGTGCAGCCAAATAAATAAATAAATAAAGAGAACCAACAAGGACTTACTTTATGGCACAGGGAACTACACTCAATATTTTATAATAACCTATAAGGGAAAAGAATTTGAAAAAGAATATATATATATATAACTGAATACACATATATAGCATGTATATATATACACACACACACACATAATATATATACTATATTATAGTGTGCATGTAGGTATATATGTATTATATATATTATATATTTATAACTGGATCACTGTGCTGTATTCCTGAGATTAACACAACATTGTAAATCAGTTGTATTTCAATTAAAAAAAGAAATTGCCAATAATCTTTCAATATGGAATTTATGTTCCCACTTGCAGAGTATATGAGCCTCCTAGATGGCCCTTATAATCCTTATCTGGTATTTATGTTCTTAAGGGTTCTCCTCCCACATTAAATCATAGATTTTCCTGTATTTAAGAGAATTTATATCTCCTTTCCTGTGAGTTATGTATTTTCTATAAATACAGCAGACCGTCTATATCCACAGAGGATTGGTTGCTGCATCACCACAGATACCAAAATCTGCAGATGCTCCAGTCTTTTATATAAAATGGTACAGTACTTTCATATAACCTACACACATCCTCCTGTATACTTTAAATCATCTCTAAATAATTTATAATACCTAATACAACATAGGGGTTCCCAGGTGATTCAGAGGGAAAGAATCCACCTGCCAATGCAGGTAGAATTAAGAGATGCGGGTTCAATCCCTGGGTCAGGAAGATTCCCTGGAGGACGGCATGGCAACCCACTCCCAGGTATTCTTACCTGGGAAATCCCCATGGACAGAGGAGCCTGGAGGGCTACAGTCCATAGGGTTGCACAGAGTTGGACATGACTGAAGTGACTTAGCACACACTCAATACAAAGTAAATGCTATGTAAATAGTTATAAATACAACATAAATGCTATATAAATAGTTATTGGTTCAGAGCAAAGTCAAGTTTCATTTTTTAGAATTTCCTGGAATTATTTTTTCAAATATTTTCCATCTGTGGTTGGTTCTTTATACAGGTACAGAAATCTACAACATGGAGGACTGACTGTGTAATATTTTTGTGGTGACATAATATTCCACTCTATAAGTTTAATGTGTCTAATTTAATCATTCATTTATTATTAGACACTGAAGTAAATTTCCATTATTTTGGTATTAACAATACTGGAATAAACATCACAAATCTGTGTTTGTATAGCTGATTATTTCCTGAAAGGAGGTTGTTATAAAGCAATTAGTGCAGTATGAGACAGATATGCATATAAAGAGCTGTCTCAAAATCAGTCTAATTTGTTAAGGGTCCTTATACAAACCGGCAAACTCCTTTTCATAAATTTTGTTAATGTATACTCCTACCCATCTCACCCACATCTTTCACTATAGCTAGTATTATCATTTAAAAAAACATGTTGTTAATCTAAATGACAAAAATGACCTGTGCTACCAACACTGCTTTTGAAAAGCATCCTCATCAAGGACTTCAACTGAAACTGGGGTTGCATCAAGATATGATTACTCAGGTAGGGGTGTCTCAGGGCCTCTGGCATCATCCCAGATTCCCATTGTGACCCGAATGTCACCTGCTATGACCCTACATTGGACAATACAATAGCATAAGCAAAGGCAGCTGTTAGGGTTTTCAGGACCACAGAAGCTGGGATCCTACTGCTCAAAGCTTTGGTCACAGCAGATATGCCAGATTTCTGGGGGCACCTCTGATTACACATATTCTGGTCATAACCCCACAAGCACACACATGCTTGTCAGACTTTGTGTGCTCAGATGGGGTGTGGAAAATGTGGACACAAATCTCATTACACATGCATCTTCTTGGCTCCCACTCCCCAGGCATTTGAACAGCAGGACAAGCCATTTAGGACAATCAGAACACCCCCATGAATGGAGGGTGTTTAGAGTCCAGGGCCTCATAAGCTAGGTAAGGGGCAAAAAGTTCCTGAAAGGAGATCCCCAGGCCCCCAGGGCAGTGAATTTCCTCTTTATGGAGGTTTAGAATCCTCCAGGGCAGAGGAGGCTCTTTGAGGAAGCCTCACACCAAGAGAGTCCAGGTGGTATTACTTAGGCTGCAGGCGTCCCTTCCTGGCCAATGCCAGTCTGTCCCACTGAGTACTCTGGATCCTGCTTTCTTCTCTGACGTGTCCTCCCAATCCTGCCCTGAACATTCTCCCAGGCTTACCGCCAGCCCCTGGCTTGCTGGCCCTGCTTCCAGCCTGTGACAGCATCCAGTTTCCCCGCCTGCTTTTCTCATTTGGAACCAGTGGATTGCAGGCCTTCCCCAGGACCTTGTGATATTAACAGAAGTAGGAAACTATCTGCCTGCTTCCCATACCTCAGGTTAATTTGGACACTTTGGGCCAAGGCACACCAGAGCAAACCTTAGCAAAGGCTCTGCTTTCCTGAAAAAATGGCTGTACGTCAGTCCCTTTTAATTCCCATACATGTAGTGACTTCATGGTCCAAACAAACCCAATCAAGACATCTAACGAAGCAGAGCTATCTTTCATTGTACTACTTCAGAAATTCTCTTAAAGGTAGGAAATTATTAAACAAGTGATTTTTACATAGGGGAAGATCACTTACAAATATGATATCCGGTAGAAATTCTCAAAATATTCATCTCCATCTTTTTTACTTTCTGGGAACTTCCTGACCTCTTTCATCATAAGTAAAATCATCTATGTGGCCCTAAGAAGCAAACATTTTGAGGGGATGGGTTTGTGTTGTTGTTCAGTCACTTAGTGTTCAATTCTTTGTGACCCCATGGACTGTAGCATACCAGGCTTCTCTGTCCTTCACTGTCTCCCAGAGTTTGCTCAAACTTATGTCCATTGAATCAATGATACCATTCAACAATCTCATCCTCTTTCACACCCCTCTCCTCCTGTCTCCAGTCTTTCCCAGCATCAGGGTCTTTTCCAGTGAGTCGGCTCTTCGCATAAGGTGGACAAAGCTTCAGCATCAGTCCTTCCAGTGAATATTCAGGACTGATTTCCTTTAGGATGGACTGGTTGGATCTCTTTGCAGTCCAAGGGACTCTCAAGAGTCTTCTCCAACACCACAGTTTGAAAGCATCAGTTCCTTTAGCACTCAGCTCTCTTTGTGGTCCAACTGTCACATCTGTTTCCCAGCACATATAAAAGTTAGGCTTACACTATTACTGTAATCTATTGTGTGCAACATTATGTCTAAAAAACAATGTACACATCTTAATTGAAAAACACTTTTTTGTTAGAAAATGTTAACCATTGTCTGACAACACAGGGTTGCCACAAACTTTCAATTTGTTTTAAAAAAAATGCAATATTTGCAAAGTGCAATAAAACAGAGGTCTGCCTATACTCATATGACCAAACACTAAGTGAACAATAAGCTACTCTGTCCCAGAGACAATGCCTAAGAAGCCAATCTTAAAAAATGAAATCATACTCATCACTGGCAATCTGGAAGACTGCGTGACGCACAAGATTGCACCACCTCAGGAGTGATTAGAGAAGGAACCTCCAAGTTACCAGTCGCTGGCTGAATGTGGTGCAAAAATGTAAATATCTTGAGTTGTGATAGCATGTGGCAAAATACAACAGTAAAAGGTAAAAGATCTAACTGGCTAAGGGAGCTTAAGCACAACCTTTGACCAATAAGTGACTTATGCTGACCATGGAGTGACTCTTAGGTATCCAGGTTGAAGGACAAAAACAAAGGGAGGAAACCTGAACAGGTAAATTAGAGACTCCATACCACAGGAGAAATAGACTTTGGACAATTAGTTCATCCAAGTTGCTAAAGGGATAAGCAAACAATCAAGCAAAGAAAAAAAACAACAAAAACTTCGGGGGACCGAGGTAAGAAGTATTCAAGTTGCCACAATATAATGTCTAAAATGTCAAATTTTCAGCAACAACAACAAAAACTATTTCGGAATTCTCAAACCTGACTGGATACTTATAATAACCAGAAGAGTGCTTGTTTCAGTAGATATTTCCTTTAAAACATAAGAGAAAAAAAAAAATTAAAAAAAATAAAATAAAATAAAACATAAGAGAGTATAATAAAATTCATGATAATAAAATTTAAGTGAAATTTTAAAATATAGCAAACTATATTCCCAAGATTAACTCCAAAAGAAATAGAAAATCTAAATAGGCTGAAGGTTATTTAAGAAATTGAATTAATAGTCAAATATCTCTTTCAAAGCACCATGTGTTATGAGTGAAGTTAAACAAACTTTTAAAAAGGAAGATAATCTTCTTTTATATAAACTTTCAAAAGAAGAGAAAAAGATGATGAGACATTCAATTTGTTTTATTATTCTAATAAGGCACTGAAATTAGACAAGGATAATATAGGAAAAGAAAATTATGGACATATCTCAAGAAATCTAGAATCGAGAGTCCTAAAAATCATTGGCAAATTGAATATAGATGTTTATAAAAAAATAAGTTTCTTAATTTGGATTTATTCAAGAATGCATGATTTCACATTAAAATCCCAATCAATTAAATTACAGCATTAATAGATTTTATAAGTCATGCTATTAGCTTCCAGTTTAACGTGTGCTAAAAACCTCTACTAAGAAAATCTCAACTTCGTTGCAACAAATGTATTAAACAATACTTTTTTAATATTTATAAATTTTTATTATTTTAATTATACACTCAACATAAAATTTACCATCTTAACCACTTTTAAAGTGTACAGTCCTATAGTGTAAAACACATTTATATTCTTGTGCAATCTATTTCCAGAATCCATTTCATCTCACAAAACTGAAAATCGGGCCTCCCCTGGAGGCTCAGTGGTAAAGGAATCTGCCTTTATCTGCCAACTCAGGAGACATGGTTTAAGCCCTGGTCCAGGAAGATCCCATATACTGCAGACAATTAAGCCCGTGCTCTAGAGCTGGTGAGCAGAAATTACTAGCCCATATGCTGCAACTACTGAATCCACATGACCTAGAATTTTTGCTCCACAACAAGGAGACAACAGCAATGAGAAACCTTTGCACCACAACTAGAAAGTAACCACCACTCTCCACAACTAGAGAAAAAGCCCACGCAGCAACCAAGACCCAGCACAGCCATAAATAAATTAACCATATATTTTTTTAAAAAACAGAAAATCTATATCCATTAAACAACATCTCCACTCCACACTTCTCCTTCCCCCAGCCCCTGCAACCACCATTCTACCTTCTGACTCTATGAATTTGACTACTCTAAGGACTTCATACAAGTGAAATCATAAGAATTTGTCTTTTTGTGGTTGGTTTATTTCACTTAGCATAATAACATCATTGAGGCTTATCTATGTTGTACACATGCCAGAATTTCCTTCCTTTTTAATGCTGAGTAATATTCCTTTTTTTACTTTTTATTTTTTTGCATTTCTGTTTCTTGGGGATGGTCTTGATTCCTGTCTCCTGTACAATGTCATGAACCTCCATCCATAGTTCATCAGGCACTCTGTCTATTAGATCTAGTCCATTACATCTATTTCTCACTTCCACTGTATAGTCATAAGGGATTTAATTTAGGTCATACCTGAATGCTCTAGTGGTTTTCTCCACTTTCTTAAATTTCAGTCGGAATTTGGCAATAAGGAGTTCATGATCAGAGCCACGGTCAGCTTCCTGTCTGAAAAGAAGGGAAGCAAAAAGTAAAGGAGAAAAGGAAAGATATACTCATTTGAGTGCAGAGTTCCAAAGAATAGCAAGGAGAGATAAGAAAGCCTTCCTCCGTGATCAGTGCAAAGAAATAGAGGAAAACAATAGAATGGGAAAGACTAGAGATCTCTTCAAGAAAATTAGAGATATCAGGGGAACATTTTATGCAAAGATGGGCTCAATAAAGGACAGAAATGGTAGGGACCTAACAGAAGCAGAAGATATTAAGAAGAGGTGTCAAGAATACACAGAACTGTACAAAAAAGATCTTCATGACCCAGATAATCATGATGGTGTGATCACTCACCTAGAGCCAGACATCCTGGAATGTGAAGTCAAATGGGCCTTAGGAAGCATCACTATGAACAAAGCTAATGGAGGTGATGGAATTCCAGTTGAGCTATTTCAAATCCTGAAAGATGACGCTGTGAAAGTGCTGCACTCCACATGCCAGCAAATTTGGAAAACTCAGCGGTAGCCACAGGACTGGAAAAGGTCAGTTTTCATTCCAATCCCAAAGAAAGGCAATGCCAAAGAATGCTCAAACTACCGCACAATTGCACTCATCTCACATGCTAGTAAAGTAATGCTCAAAATTCTCCAAGCCAGGCTTCAGCAATATATGAACCATGAACTTCCAGATGTTCAAGCTGGTTTTAGAAAAGGCATAGGAACCAGAGATTAAATTGCCAACATTCACTGGATCATCAAAAAAGCAAGAGAGTTCCAGAAAAACATCTATTTCTGTTTTATTGACTACACCAAAGCCTTTGACTGTGTGGATCACAAAAAACTGTGGAAAATTCTGAAAGAGATGGGAATACCAGACCACCTGACCTGCCTCTTGAGAAACCTGTATGCAGGTCAGGAAGCAACAGTTAGAACTGGACATGGAACAACAGACTGGTTCCAAATAGGAAAAGGAGTACATCAAGGCTGTATATTGTCACCCTGCTTATTTAACTTATATGCAGAGTACATCATGAGAAACGCTGGGCTGGAAGAAGCACAAGCTGGAATTAAGACTGCCGGGAGAAATATCAATAACCTCAGATAACACAGATGATACCACCCTTATGGCAGAAAGTGAAGAAGAACTAAAGAGCCTCTTGATGAAAGTAAAAGAGGAGAGTAAAAAAGATCGCTTAAGCTCAACATTCAGAAAACTAAGATCACGGCATCTGGTCCCATCACTTCATGGCAAATAGATGGGGAGACAGTGGAAACAGTGGCTGACTTTATTTTTCCTGGGCTCCAAAAATTACTGCAGATGGTGAATGCAGGCATGAAATTAAAAGATGCTTGCTCCTTGGAAGGAAAGTTATGACCAACCTAGACAGCATATTAAAAAGCAGAGATATTACTTTGTCCACAAAGGTCTGTCTAGTCAAGGCTATGGTTTTCCCAGTACTCATGTATGGATGTGAAAGTTGGGCTATAAAGAAAGCTGACAGCCGAAGAATTGATGCTTTTGAATTGCAGTGTTGGAGAAGACTCTTGAGAGTCCCTTGGACTGCAAGGAGATCCAACCAGTCCATCCTAAAGGAGATCAGTCCTGGGTGTTCATTGAAAGAACTGATGCTGAGGCTGAAACTCCAATACTTTGGCCACCTGATGCGAGGAGTTGACTCATTTGAAAAGACCCTGATGCTGAGAAAGATTGAGGGCAGGATGAGAAGGGGACGACAGAGGATGAGATGGTTGGATGGCATCACTGACTCAATGGACTGGGGTTTGGGTGGACTCCAGTAGTTAGTGATGGACAGGGAGGCCTGGTATGCTGTGGTTCATGGTGTCACAAAGAGTTGGACATGACTGAGTGACTAAACTGAACTGAACAGAATGTGTAAAATAATAAAACATTTCAACAGATAATCTAACTATTTTTAAAAAGAGCCCCTAGAGCCCGTTCTCCACACCAAGAGAAGCCACCACAGTGAGAAGCCCAGACTGCAGAAAAGAGTAGCCCCTGCTCACCGAAACTAGAGAAAAACTGCACAGCAGCAGAGAACCAGATAAATAAGTAAATCTTAAAAAAAAAAGAAAGTCAAATGGAACTTCTAGAAATGAAAAATAAATTGTAACCAAAATTAAAATTCAAGAGACAGCCTTAGGGGCAGTTTACAACCCTAAGAGCAAAAAAGGGGATTAATAAACTGGAGGTGAAAAATACAGGTTGAAAATCAAAGTGGTAAAAAATAAAACAGTGTAAGAGAAATATAGGATACCGTGTGAAAATTTAACACATAT
This sequence comes from Muntiacus reevesi, assembly GCF_963930625.1. Taxonomy (NCBI): domain Eukaryota; kingdom Metazoa; phylum Chordata; class Mammalia; order Artiodactyla; family Cervidae; genus Muntiacus; species Muntiacus reevesi. The sequence continues at coordinate 52,206,832 of NC_089257.1, forward strand.
AGAATCAGAATTCCAGAAGGAAATGAGACGAAATATCAACAGACGAATATTTGATGATACACTAAACTCCAAATTTCCAAACTTAAAGAAACATATCAAACCACAAATTCAAGGGAATTTCCCAATTCATTTTATGAATCAGAATAATTATAGCAAAACCTGAATAGAACATTACAAGGTAGGAACATTAAAGATCATTGTCTTTCATGAAACTAAACAATAATTCTATGTAAAATAATAGCAAACTGAATATGTGCATGAATGCTAAGTCGTTTCAGTCATGTCTGACTCTTTGCAAACCCATGGACTATAACTCCCCAGGCTCCTCTGTCCATGGAATTCTCTAGGCAAGAATACTGGAGTGGGTTGAATACAGGGATACTTAAAAAGGATAATGTGGCCAACTGGGCTTGTTTCAGGAATGCAAGTGTATTAGTTATCTATTGCTGTGTAATTACCTCAGTATTTAAGGGCTGAGACAAAAAAATACCTACTGTCTCAAGTTAGTATGGATCAGGAGTTTGAGAGTTGCTGAACTGGCTCTCAGGATCTCTCATGAAATTGAAGTCAAGATATTAGCAGAAGTTATAGTCATCTAAGAGTTTGATGGAGACCAGATAATCTTCTCTGAAGATGGCTTACTTTCATGGTTGTTGGCAGGAGGCCTCTGTTCCTTGCCATGTGGGAAAGGACACAAAAAGCAGCATATCTTATGATTTCACTTATATAGAATTTCTAGAAATAACAAAATTACCCAGACAGAAAGCATTTCAGAGGTTGCTCAGTCTGGAATAAGAACTCAAATGAACTGCAAGGGGAGAAGGAAACATTGTGGGCAATAGTTTGTTACAGTGGTGGCACAAGAGTGTATATTTCCTAAAACTCATCAAACTATGCATTTAAAATTTATGATTTTAAGATATGTAAATCACACTTCAGTACATTTGTTAAAACATCAACCAATATAATTCACCACATTAATAAAACTGTTGTTAGTTGTAGTTCAGTCCCTAAGAATGTATGACTTTTTGTAACTCCATGGATTGCATCATGCCAGCCTTCCCTGACTTCACCATCTCCTGGAGTTTTCTCAACTCATGTCCATTGAGCCAGTGATGCTATCCAACCATCTCATCCTCTGTTGCCCAATTCTTCTCCTGACCTCAATCTTTCCCAGCATCAGGGTCTTTTCAAATGAGTCAGCTCTTCACATCAGGTGGCCAAAGAATTGGAGCTTCAGCTTCAGCATCAGTCCTTTCAATGAATATTCAAGGTTGACTTCATTTAGGATTAATTGGTTTGATCTCCTTGCAGTCCAAGGGAATCTCGAGTCTTCTCCAACATCACAGTTCAAAAGCATCAATTCTTTGGCAGTCTGTCTTCTTTATGGTCCATCTCTCACATCCATATATGACTACTGAAAAAACCATAGCCTTGACTATACAGACCTTTGTTGGCAAAGTGAGGCCTCTGCTTTTTAATATGCTGTTTAGGTTTGTCATAGCTTTTCTTCCAAGGAGCCAAGTGTCTTTTAATTTTGTGGCTGCAGTCACCATCACAGTGATTTTGGAACCCGGGAAAATAAAATCTGTACTGCTTCTACTTTTTCCTCCACCCATTTCCCATGATGTGATGGGAATGGATGCCATGATCTTAGTTTTTTGAATGTTGAGTTTTAAGCCAGTTTATTCACTCTCCTCTTTCACCCTCATCAAGAGGTTCTTTAGTTATTATTCACTTTCTGCCATTAGAGTGGTATCATCTGTATATTTGAGGTTGCTGGGATTTCTCCTGGTAATCTTGAGTCCAGCCTGTGAGTCATCCAGGCCAGTATTTTGCATGATATACTCTGCATATAAGTTGAATAAGCAGGGTGACAATAGACAATATTGATGTATTCTTTTCCCAATTTTGAATCAATGTGTTGTCCATGTCTGGTTCTAACTATTGCTTCCTCACCAGCATATAGGTTTTTCAGGAGACAGGTAAGGTAACCTGCGATTCCCATCTTTATGAATTTTCCACAGTTTGTTGTGATCCACACACTAGGCATGAAGCAGAAGTAGATGCTTTGGAATTCCCTTGCTTTTTCCGTTATCCAACAGATGTTGGCAATTCGATCTCTGGTTCCTCTCCCTTTTCTAAATCCAGCTCATACATCTGGAAGTTCTCAGCTCATGTACCATTGAAGCCTAGCTTGAAGGATTTTGAGCATTACCTTGCTAGCATGTGAAATGAGCGCATTTGTGCAGTAGTTTGAACATTTTTTGGCATTGCCTTTCTTTGGGATTGGAATGAAAACTGACCTTTTCAGTCCTGTGGCCACTGCTGAGTTTTCCATATTTGTTGACATATTGAGTGCAGCATTTTCACAGCATCATATTTTAGGATTTGAAATGGCTCAGCTGGAATTCTATCACCTCCACTAGCTTTGTTCATAGTAATGTTTCCTAAGGCTCACTTGACTTCACACTCCAGGATGTCTGGCTCTAGGTGAGTGACCAAACCATCATGGTTATCTGGGTCATTGAGATATAAAAGAACTATTTTAAAAGGTATAGTTTTTCTGTATAGTTGTTTGATTTCTTGCCACCTCTTCTTAATATCTTCTGCTCTGTTAGGTCCTTGCCATTTCTGTCCTTTATTGTGCTCATTTTTGCATGAAATGTTCCCTTGGTATCTCCAATTTTCTTAAAGAGACCTCCAGTCTTTCCCATTCTATTGTTCTCCTCTATTTATTTTCATTGATCACTTTAGAAGGCTTCCTTATCTCTTCTTGCTATTCTCTGGAGCTCTGCATTCAGTTAGGTATATCTTTCCCTTTCTCCTTTGCCCTTCATGTCTCGTCTTTTCTCATCAAGTTTTAAGGCCTCCTCAGACAACCACTTTGCCTTTTTGGATTTCCTTTTCTTAGGAATGCTTTTGGTCATCACCTCCTAAACAATGTTACAAACCTCTTCCATAGTTCTTCAGGCACTCTGTCTATCAGATCTAATCCCTTGAATCTATTTATCACCTCCACTGTATAATCATAAGGGATTTGATTTAGGTCATTAGTTTTCTGTACTTTCTTCAATTTAAGCCTGAATTTTGCAATAAGGAACTGATGATCTGAGCCACAGTTAGCTCCAGGTCTTGGTATTTGATGACTGTATAGAGCTTCTCCACATCTTCAGCTTCAATCTGATTTCATTGTTGACCATCTGATGATGTCCATGTGTAGTACAGTCACCTCTTTTGTTGGAAGAGGGTGTTTTCTATGACCAGTGTGTTCTCTTGGCAAAACTCTGTTAGCCTTCACCCTGTTTCATTTTGTATTCCAAGGCCAAACTTGCCTGTTACTCCAGGTATCTCTTGACTTTTTACTTTTGCATTCCAATCCCCTTGATGAAAAGGACAGTTTTTTTTTTAGTATTAGTTCTAGAAGCTCTTGTAGGTCTTCATAAAACTCTTCCATAAAACTCTTCCAACTTCAGCTTCTCCAGCAGAATTATTTAAGTTTCTCAATACATACTAAAAAAAGTATTTGATAAAATTTAATACCTATAAATAATAGAATCCCAGAGCAGGTTAGGAAAAGAAAAGAACCTCTGTAATTTGATAACAAGGGTATTACAAAAAAAAAGAAGGAGAAAGAAAAACTAAATTTAAAAAAGACTAACACCAAATGTTGTTGAGGATATAGAACATTTGGAACTCATACATTACTAGTGGTAATGGAAAACAGCACTACCAGTATCATAAATTGTTTTGAAGTTTCTTTTAAAGTTAAACATAGACTAAATTCATAACCCAACAGTTCCTGTCCTAGGTATTATCCCACCAGAAACTAAAGTTTGGGTTCACAAAGGGACTTGTATGGAAATGTTTATAGTAGCTTTATTTATAATACTCTCAAATAGAAACAGCTTAAATGTTCATCAAATAGATGAATAAATTAAAATTTATGGTATTTATCGTACAGTGAAAATATTTTGCTGAGCAAATATGCCAAACACAAAAGAATACATGCTCTATAATTCCATATAAGTGAAATTTTAGAACAGAAAAAATAAAACCATGACAGAAATCAGAACAATGGTTGCCAATATGCTGTATGTAGTGACTGAAGGAAGGCAAGACAAAATTTGGGGTATGAATATAAAAATATTTAAGGTTTGATTATGGTACTAAATATATGAGTATATTAAAATTCATCTAATTATATACATGTGCATTTTTCTCTTCGTAAATTTTACTTTGAATTAAAACACAAGAAATCTTTAAATATTTACTGCATTCTCAATCATAATAAAAGTAAATTATTTTATTTATTCTTTATTGGTCATTTCTAAAAATTGGCTTCTGCATTTATGTAGCATGTCATAATAATTCATATGGGACTAAAGGATATTTTTAAAAAATGATTCTGAAGTTCGAACATGGGAGGGAGAAAACCCTAGAAAATATCATTGAAATCCTACTGAAGGTGAAATATTAAATGTTTTCCCACTGACCTCAGAACTAAATCAAGTATGTCCATTATCACTTTTATTCAATTTTATACTGGAGAGCCTAACTACTATAATAAATCAAGTAAAACAAATAAAAGTAAACATTAAAAATCAAAAAGAAAAAGCTAAAATTGGCCTTATTCATGGAAATATGATTAAGTACATAGGAAATAAAAAAGAATCTATAGGAAAAACTATTGGAATCATTAAGCAAATTTAGAAAGTTGCTGGATATGAAATCAAAAATGCAAAAATATTTTTTACATACCAATAATAAACATTTAAAAATTAAAGAACACCAGTTTCAAACAAAAATACAAAATACAAAGAAATAAATCAAAGATATTTAAGATCTCTACATTGACAATGATAACACTGCTGAAAAGAATTTAAAACATATGTAAATTGATTCAATATTCAAAAACCTATCAATATAGCCACCATATCAACAGGCCAAAGAAGAAAAAACACATGATGATATCAACTGATGCAAACAAGCATTTGACAAAATCTATTTCCTATTTGTGATAAAAACACCAAACAAACTAGAATAAAGGGGACATTTCTCATCTCGAATAAAGAGCATCTATATAAAAAACTATCCAGTAATACATTTAATGTTGAAAGACTGAATACTTCCTCCCTAAACCGAAGAACAAGACAAGGATACTCACTCTTTGCTTTGCCCCCCAGCATGCAGGATCTTAGTTCTGTGACCAGGGATCAAATCTGTACCTCCTATGGCACAAGCAGAGTTTTAACCACTCCCAGGGATGCTCATTCCTACCACTCTTGCCCAACACAGTACTAAAAGGCCTAGCCAGCACAATATGGCAATAAAAGAAAATAAAAGGTACACAATTTGGAAAGGAGGAAATAACACGGTCCCTATCTCCAGATGACAATTACCTACATAGAAAGTCCCTAGGAATCTAAAACAAGTAACATAAAAACAACCTCCTAAACTAATAAGTGAACCCAGCATCAAGGACACAGGGAACAAGAACAATACACAGAAATCAATTGTATTTCTAGACTAGAAATGAAGAAGTAGAAAATGAAATTTAAAACACAGTATCAATTACAATCACTCAGAAGGAAAATATAATAAATTGAAGCTTAAATACTCCCTATTGAGACACAATACTGAGTAAGCAAAAATGGGCATGGGAAAGATATTTGCAGTGTACATCTCTATCAAAGGAATCCTATACAGAATATATAATATGTTTCAGCAATCCACTAAATAAAAGGTGATTTTCACAAAAAATGAGCTAAAATTTAAACAAGCACATCACAAAAGAAGATGGGCAAATCACTAATAAATGGATGAAAATCTGTACAGTATTATCAACAATCTGGGAGACACAAATTAAAACCATCATCAACACTACTACACTCTTATCCTAAAAGAGAATATCAAGTGTTGATGCTAATGTGAAGCAACTGGAATGCTCATCCTCATCCAATTTTTAGGAAGTTTAAATTGGTATAGCCACTATGTTTCAAAGTATCTCTTAAATCTGAATAAACTTATACTCTATGACCGAGAAATTCAATCCTTGAGTATGTTCCAAATGTAAATAATTGCTTATATCAATCAAAAACACATGCAAAAATACTCAAAATAAGATTATTCACAATATACCCAAACCGGAAAGCATACTAATATATACCATCAGTAAAACAGATCAATAAATTTTGTTTTTTCATAAAACAACAATGTAGATATGTAGATAGCAATGAGAAAGTGCTAAATACAATGAAATGGATAAATCTTTTACTGAGCAGAGACACAAAAGAGAAAATTCTGTATGTGATATCTATATAAGTGAAACTCAAGAACAGGCAAAAATAATGACTGGCATCAGTATAATGGTTAGATTTCAAAGGTATTGACAGTGAAGGAGCGTAAGATACTCTCTTGTTCAGTCTCGTAGTCATATCCGACTCTGTGGACCCATGGGCTGCAGCGTGCCGGGCTTCCCTGGCCAACACCAACACCTGGAGCTTGCTCAAACTCATGTCCATCGAGTCGGCGATGCCATCCAACCATCTCATCCTCTATCATCCCCTTCTCCTCCTGCTTCAGTCTTTCCCAGCATCATGGTCTTTTCCAATGAGTCAGTTTTCCCCATCAGGTGGCAAAAGTATGGGAGTTTTAGCTTCAGCATCAGTCCTTCCAATGAATATTCAGGACTGATTTCCTTTAGGATGGACTGATTGGATTTCCTTGCAGTCCAAGGACTCTCCAGAGTCTTCTCCAACACCACAGTTCAAAATTTAGACAGATTTTATACAGGTCAAACTTCACTTTAGCTGTAAAACTAAGACTTGTGTATTTTATGGTATGTAAGTTATAATTTGATTTAAAAAAACCTCTCACACACAAACCTACAGAAATTTTTAGAAATTTGTTGCTACATAAATGCACCAGTGTTCTATCATAAAGAACTCAGAAACAGAACCACATGTAAAAGAATTCACATTACAAAGTCACAGGTACATATCAGTAGGTATGTGTAATCGGGACAACAAAGTGGTCATCTATGCAAAGGATTCGAATAATTTAAAAGAAATAAGTACAATTGACTATAAAACATATCCTTTCCCTACTGTTCTATCAGGTTGTTGGGTTTATATTCTAGTTAATTTGTAGGAGCTTATTATATTTTGGGTCAATTAATCCTTTGTAACAGGAGTTGCAAATATTTAATACTTTTAAAGAATTTTAATTATAATTCCAGTTGATACTGTGTTAGATGAAAGAAGTTGCCTGAACTGAAATTAACAAAAAAAATTATCTAAGAACCTCAATGACTGAAGAAAAGTTGTTAAATCTGGTATTATGATCAACAGAAGACAAAGTACATGAAAATCTTGATTGTAACAATATTATTAGTGACTTGCTGAAATGAAGATAAGAAAAAAGGTTTTGTGGAAAATATATAATTAATCATAGATTATATATATCTTAATTTAGTAATCATCTTAATATCAAGAGCCCATCAGCAAACTCCCACACCTGCACAGTAATAATTAAAATTAAATCATATTTATTACTTACTAACTTTTAAGTCTTAAGTGAAAGTCTCTCAGTAGTGTCCGACTCTTTATGACCCTATGGGGTATACAGTCCATGGAATTCTCCAGGCCAGAATTCTGGAGTGAGTTGCCTTTCCCTTCTCCAGGGGATCTTCCCAACCCAGGGATAGAATCCATTGCTCAGATTCTTTACCAGCTGAGCCTCAAGGGAAGCCCAGTCTAAAAGTATAGCTTTATAAATTTTTTGTCATGAAAACTGCCAGTGTAAGAGGGTAAGCTATACTTTAACAGTCTGTTTTCTTGATTTGGATCTTAAGAATTTAGACATAAAAAGTGTGGGTCTCCATTTGTATTCTACCCCACACTTTAAAAGTGTAAGGAATTGTCTACAAGTAATACAACAAAAGGTTAGCAATTTTCAATTCTGAATGGTAGAAACACTAACATTAACCTATTTGTTGTACTTTACAGTATAAAATTCAAAAATTTTTTAGTTTTATGATATGGTACAAGTGATACTATTTTCCTTATTTATATTTTTCTCAATTTTCTAAATTTTATAATTGTTCTTCTTGTTCAGTCACTAAGTATAACTCTATGTGACCCCATGGACTGCAGTACCCCAGGCTTCCCTGTCCTTCACTATGACCTGGAGTTTGCTCAAACTCATGTCCATTAAGTCGGTGATGTTATCCAACCATCTCATCCTCTGTCACCCCCTTCTCCTCCTGCCCTCACTCTTACCTGGCATCAGGGTCTTTTCCAATGAGCTGACTCTTCGAATCAAATGGCCAAAGTATTGGAGCTTCAGCATCAGTCCTTCCAATGAATATTCCGGGTCCCTCTCCTTTAAGATTGACTGTTTTGATCTCTTTGCTGTCCAAGGGACTCTCAGCCCCACAGTTTGAAAGCATCAGTTCTTCAGTGCTCTCCCTTCTTTATGGTTCAACTCTCACATCTATACATGACTTCTGGAAGAACAACAGCTTTGACTATATGGACCTTTGTTGGAAAGGGATGTCTCTGCTTTTGTCTAGGTTTGTCAGAGCTTTTCTTCAAGGAGCAAGTGTCTTTCAATTTCATGGCTGCAGTTCCCATCTGCAGTGATTTTGGAGCCCAACAAAATAAAGCCTGTCACTGTTTCCACTTTTCCCCCTTCTATTTGCCATGAAGTGATGGGACTGGATGCCCATGTTAACAAAATTAACATGTCTAATTTTTGAGTTAAAAAAGGCATTGTAAAATTTAAAAGAATAGTTTCAAATGAAGACAATTTTTAGAACCAGTCTTTGCATGGACCTGTTTTAGCTTTTTAATATTTAAAGAAAAGACTGCTCCAACAGGCCTAGTCAGTCATTCAGAGGCACACACAGTAGCAACTAGGACAGGGGTCAAAATGTAAGAGTTAAAGGGAGAAAGTTAGAATGGATCAAAGGATTTAATGCAGCACAATCTAATAGGAGTGCGCAGTGGAAGCGATCAGTCACCTGTTGGAAGATCAATCAAGAATCTTAAGACACAGGAACTTATCCCCTACTTTATATGATACCGTTGTCTATTATTTTAATTATAACTTTTACTCCTCTACAAACAGGACATTAAAAAAAATTTTTATAAAATATTTGTTTAGAGTTTGTGCTCATGCTCAGTCGCTCAGTCATATCTGACTCTTTGAGACCGCATGCACCATAGCCCACCAAGCTCCTCTGTCCTTGGGATTCTCCAGGCAAGAATACTGGAATAGGTTGCCATTTCTTCCTCCAGGAGATCTTCCCTACCAAAGGATTGAACCTACATCTCCTGCATCTCTTGCATTGGCAGGCAGATTCTTTATCACTAAGACTCCTGGAAGGCCTGTTGCTTAGAGTTACTGACATGTTTATAAATATATCATCTTTCCTTCATGCTCCTCAGATTTCCATATGCATTCATTTTCTTTTTGGCTTAAGTACAGCCTTTAAAATTTCTTTCGGTAAAGATCTGTGGGTGACATAATCTCTCACATTTCTATCTGTCTGAAGTTCTTTTCATTTCTAACTCATCTTGACATACAAAATATGTATGCTATATATAGTTTGTGTACAGTTTAGAATTGTAGTTTATTATCTCTCAGAACAATGAAGATACTATTCTATGGTCTGCCAACTTCGATCAGATCTTCTGCTGTTGACAGCAATCAATACTGCTCCTCTGTAGGTAATGCGTCTTTTGTCTCTGGATGCTTTTAAAATATCCGCCCCCCCCCCCTTTGCTGTTCTTTATTTATCTGATGTCTCTAGATACATGTTTTGTTTTTATTCATCCTGCTTGGGATTCATTGGATTTCCTACATCTAAAGATGTGTGATTTTCAACTCTTCTGGAAAATTATCAGTTATTACGAATTTGAGTTAGGCAAGTGATCACATGGTCAGTTTGGTTAGTTTTCTGTGATTGTGGTTTTCATTCTATGAGCCATGTTGTCTAGGGCCACCCAAGACAGACAGGTCATAGTGGAGAGTTCTGACAAAACATGGCCCACTAGAGAAAAGAATGATGAAAAACTTCAGCATTTTTGCCTTGAGAATCCCATGAACAGTATGAAAAGGCAAAATGATATGATGCTGAAAGATGAAGCCGTAAAGTCAGTAGTTGTCCAATATGCTACTGGACAAGAGTGGAGCAATAGCTCCAAAAGGAATGAAGAGGCTGAGCCAAAGTGGAAACAATACACACTTGTGCATATGCTGGTGGTGAAAGTCCAATGCTGTAAAGAACAGTATTGCATAGGAACCTGGAATGTTAGGTCCATGAATCAAGGCAACTTGGAAGTGGTCAAACAGGAGATGGCAAGAGTGAACATCGACATCTTAGGGATCAGCAAACTAAAATGGGCTGGAATGGGTGAATTTAACAGGTGACCATTATATCTACTACTGTGGGCAAGAATCCTTTAGAAGAAATGGAGTAGCCCTCATAGTCAACAAAAGAGTCCAAAATCAGTACTTGGGTGCACTGTCAAAAATGACAGGATGATCTCTGTTCGTTTCCAAGGCAAACCATTCAATATCACAGTAATCCAAGTCTATGCTCCAACCACTAATGGCAAAGAAGCTGAAATTGAATGGTTCTATGAAGACCTACAAGACCTTCTAGAAATAACACTCCCCCCCCAAAAAAAAAGATGTTCTTTTCATCGTAGGGGACTGGAATGCAAAACTAGGAAGTCGAAAGATAACTGGAGTAACAGGCAAGTTTGGCCTTGGAGCACAAAATGAAGCAGGACAGAGGTTAACAAGCTTTGCCAAGAGAACACACTGGTCATGGCAAACACCCTCGTCCAAAAGTATAAGTGATCATTCTGCACATGGACATCAGCAGATGGCCAACACTGAAATCAGATTTATTATATTCTTTGTAGCTGAAGATGGATAAGCTCTATACAGTCAGCAAAAACAAGACCAGGAGCTGACTGTGGCTCAGATCATGACCTCCTTATTGTAAAATTCACACTTAAATTGACCAAAGTAGGGAAAACCACTAGGACACTGAGGTATGACCTAAATCAAATCCCTTACAATTATACAGTAGAAGTAACAAGTAGATTCAAGGGATTAGACCTGATAGACAGAGTGCCTGAAGAACTATGGATGGAGGTTCATCACATTGTAGAGGAGAACATGACCAAAATCATCCCTAAGAAAAAGAAATGCAAAAAGGCAAAATGGTTGTCTGAGGAGGCTGTACAAATAGCTGACAAAAGAAGAGAAGTGAAAGGCAAAGGAGAAAAGGAAAGATATACCATCAGAATGCAGAGTTCCAAAAAATAGCAAAGAGAGATAAGAAAGCCTTCCTAAGTGATCAATGCAAAGAAACAGAGGAAAACGATAGAATGGGAAAGACTAGAGGTCTCTTCAAGAAAATTAGAGATGGCAAGGGAACATTTCGTGCGAAGACAGGCACAATAAAGGACAGAAACAGTATGGGCCTAACAGCAGCAGAAGATATTAAGAAGAGGTGGCAAAAATACACAGAAGAACTGTACAAAAAAGATCTTAATGACCCAGATAACCACAATGGTGTGATCACTCACCTAGAGCCAGACATCCTGGAGTGTGAAGTCAAGTGGGCCTTAGGAAGCATCACTATAAACAAAGCTAGTGGAGGGTAAGGAATTCCAGCTGAGCTATTTTAAATACTAAAAGATGATGCTGTTAAAATGTTGCACTCAATATGCCAGCAAATATGGAGAACTCAGCAGTGGTCACAGGACCGGAAAAGGTCAGTTTTCATTCCAATCCCAAAGAAAGGCAATGCCAAAGAACATTCAAACTACCACACAATTCCACTCATTTCACACACTAGCAAATTAATAATCAAAATCCTTCAAGCTAGGCTTAAACAGTATGTGAACTGAGAACTTCCAGATGCACAAGCTAGATTTAGAAAAGGCAGAGGAACCAGAGATCAAATTGCCAACAATCATTTGGATTAGAAAAAGCAAGAGAATTCCAGAAAAACTACTTCTGCTTCATTGAATAGGCTAAAGCCTTTGACTGTGTGGATCACAACAAACTGTGGAAAATTCTTAAAGAGATGGGAATACCAGACCATCTTACCTGCCTCCTATTAAACCTGCATGAAGGTCAAAAAGCAACAGTTAGAACCAGACATGGAACAATGGACTGGTTCAAAACTGGGAAAGAAATATATCAAGGTTGTAGATTGCCATCAACTTCTGTGCAGAGTACATCATGCAAAATTCCAGGCTGGATGAAGCACAAGCTGGAATCAAGATTGCCAGGAGAAATATCAATAACCTCAGATATGCAGATGACACCACTCTAATGGCAGAAAGCAAAGAAGAACAAAAGAGCTTCTTGATGAAGATGAAAGAGAGTGAAAAAGGATGGCTTAAAATTCAACATACAAAAAATGAAAATTGTGGCATCTGGTCCATCACTTCATGACAAATAGATGGGAAAACAATGGAAACAGTGACAGACTTTATTTTCTTGAGCTCCAAAATCACTGTGGATAGCAACTGCAGTCATGAAGTTAAAAGACGCTTGCTCCTTGGAAGAAAAGCAATGACAAACTTAGACAGCATATTAAAAAACAGAGACATTACTTTGCTGACAAAGGTCCGTCTGGTCAAAATTGTGTTTTTTCCAGTAGTCATGTATGGATGTGAAGAGCTGGACAATAAAAAGGCTGAGCCCTGAAGAACTGATGCTTTCTAACTGTGGTGCTGGAGAAGACTCTTGAGAGTCCATTGGACAGCAAAGAGATCAGACCAGTCAATTCTAAAGGAAATCAACCCTGAATATTCACTGAAAGAACCGATGCTGAAGCTGAAGCTCCAATATTTTGACCACCTGATGTGAAGATCGACTCTTTGGCAAAGACTCTGATGCTGGGAAAGACTGAGGGCAGGAGAAGGGGGTAACAGAGGATGAGATAGTTGAATGGCATTACCGACTCAATGGACATGAATTTGTGCAAAATCTGGGAGAGAGTGAAAGACAGGGAATCCTGGTATGCTGCAGTCCATGGGGTCGCAAATAGTCAACATAACTGAGCAACTGAGCAACAACAAATGAATTTGAATATTGGCTCTTTCCTATTTATTACCACTTCTAAAACAGCTTGTGTTTGTTGTCTAGTCACTCAGTTGTGTCCGGCTCTTTGTGACCCTATGGACTAAAGCCCACCAGGCTCCTCCGTCCATGAGATTCTCTGGGCAAGAATACTGGAGTGGGTTGCCATTTCCTTCTCTAGAAATATCTTTATTGATATACAATTTACATACCATAAAGTTCACCTGTTAAAAGTGTACAGTTTTGTTTTTTTTTTTTGTTTGTTTTTTTTGGTATATTTAGAGTTGTGCACTATGACCATAATTTAATCTTAGAATACTTTATAACCCAAAAGAATTTACACCTGTTTAGTAATCACTGCCCATGTGTACCTCACCAGCTCCTGCCTAGGCCTGGGAAACCACTAATCTGCTTTCTTTATCTATTCGTGCTCAGTTGCTTCAGTCATGTTCAGCCCTTTGTGACCCCCATTTAATGTAGCCCACTAGGCTCATCTGTCCATGGGATTCTCCAAGGAAGAAAACTTGAGTGAGTTGCCATGCCCTCCTCCAGGGGACCTTCCCCACCCAGGGATTGAACCTGCATCTCCTGCATTGCAGGCGGATTCTTTATCCACTGAGCCACCTGGGAAGGCTTCTTTTGCTACAGATCTACCTATTTTGAAATGTAATATAAATAGAATTCTACAATATGTGACCATTTGTTAGTGGCTTGTTTCACTTTCCATAATGTTTTTGAAATGATTTCATGTTGGAGCACTTATTTGTACTTTTGACAAATGATATTGTTGTATGGATATATCACATTTGTTTATCCATTCATCATTTGGATTGTTTCTACTTTTGGCTATTTTGAATATGCTGCTATGAATATCTGTGAGTTAGTTTTTATGTGGATGTATGTTTCCATTTCTCTTGTAAAATAGTAGTGGAATTTTCAAATAATACACTGTTTATATTTAAGATTTTGAAGAATTATGAAACCATATTCTAAAGTGGCTATACCATTTTACATTTCCACCAGCAGTGTTTGAAGGTTCCAATCTTCCCATTCCATTTATCTCCTTTAGGAAATATGACTAGACATATGCCAGACCTTCTCAATAGATCCACCATATCTTGTGCCTGTCACATTTTCCTTTTTATTTATTTATGTATTTGGCTGTGCTGGGTCTTTGTTATAGCACTCGGGATATTCCATCTTCATTGTGGCATGCAGGGTCTTTAGATGCAGTATGCAGATGACTTTAGTTGCAGTATGTGGACTCTTTAGGCATGCAGGAGTTTTGGTTGAGGCAGGTGCACTCTTAATTGCAGCATGTGGGATCTACTTCCCTAACCAGGATCAAACTCAGGTCCCCCTGCATTAAGAGTGCAGAATGTTACCCACTGGATCACCAGGTAAGTCCTGTAGTGTATCATATTTTCAAACTCTTTATATTACATACAAATTCATCCAATTTTATTCAGTGGTAGAAACAAGGTTCAGTGGTGGAACCCACAGTTCAAACAGGTGTTTTATTTTCAATTATTAAAATTTTAATTTTGAGAACTGGTATGGACTTTTCTCAATTCTGTCAAGTTATTCCATGCTCTGTTTCAGCCCTGTCTTATACTTATGTAAATATATTGTATGTACTGGTGGCTCAGATGGTAAAGAAGCTGCCTGCAATGCAGGACACCTGAGTTCGATTCCTGGATCGGGAAGATCTCTGGAGAAGGGAAATGCAACCCACTTCAGTATTCTTGCCTGGAGAATCCCATGGATAGAGGAGCTTGGAGAGCTACAGTCCATGGGGTCAAAAAGAGTTGGACCTGACTGAGTGACTAACACATACATCATATTAGTCAGCTTGGGCTGCCATAACAAAATGCCATAGGATAGGTAGCTTAAACAACAGAATTTTATCTTTTCACAGGCTGGAGGCTGGACAACCAGAACCAGGATTCCAGCACAGTTGGGTTTCTGGTGAAAACTCTCTTCCTGGCCTACAGATGGAACTTTCTGGCCGCATCCTCAGATAGAGAAAGAGAGCAAGTTTTCTGATGTCATTTCTTATAAAGACACTAATCCTATGAGGGGTTCACTCTCAGGACCTCATTTGACCTTAACTATTTCCTTAGTCCAGATACTTTCACACTGGGGGTTAGGACCACTACTGTATATATTCTAAGGGGATATGATTCAGTCCATAACACATATTAAAGTTAGTTTTACTTCAAGTCCATGTCCTTTAGTCTTGTATCTGAATACATGAAGGCTCTATTCCTGCCTTCTATTTTTTTTCTTCTTGTTCTCACAGATGATGCCTTGTTTCTAAGTATGTGATTTTGTTTTACAATGCATTTCTCATTTGTATTGGAACTTCATCTGTAGGAATTCTTAGAGGCCTGGATTGAGTTTGAATTTTTCCAGGGATGATTCACATCTCTCAGTCAATGAAGGGCCTTAAAACAGGTGACCACTTTGAATACTACCATCATCTTACTCTGTAAACCCATGTGCTGGTCAGTTTTGGGTTACAGATTTTCAGATCATTCTTTTCCCCAACATTCAATACCAAGGACAAGACATGTATGCAAGTTTTCCTGTTTCCTTTTTTTCAGTAAGATTGTTTTTCTCATTCATCTTAGACTGAGGAGGGGGTCCAACTTTATGTAAGGGTCTCATATTTGATTCTCTTCCTCTGGAACCCTTTGCTTTGCCTTTTAATACCCATGCATCATGTAGCTATTAAGATAGGAGCTTAAGTTCTCCAGCGATGGCAGAAAACCTCAAGGAAAGAGAAAAATCTTGGAGTTGCTTATCTCCCAAGTTCCCTGCTTTTACTTTGTTTTGGGTTCTATGGATTTTTTTAATATTCTTTCCAGTTCAGATAAACATTTAAAATAATGGTTTGAAACAAATTTGTTAACTGACATTGTAATCATTTAACTAGGAAAGTATGTTACATTCTTATGTTACATGTTACATTCATGGCCACCAATGAATTATGTCTTTCTGTGCTTCTCTGCAGTGTATTAATAACTTGCTGCTTTAGCTCCAACCATCAGTAAGTGAGGGTCTGTTTCCCCAGCCCTTGAGTCTGGGCTGTCCTGTGACTTGGTTTGACTAATATAATGTAGTGTAAGAGATGCTATATAACTTAAAAGACCTTTCAGCTTTGGCTTTCCTGAAACACTTCCAGAATCATGTAATGAAATCTTACATGAAAGACTGCATGAGAAGAGAGGCTGAGTCATCCTAGCCATCTTAGCTGATACCTCAGAAATGTGAATGAGGACATCTGTGAAAGGACATTCTCCATCCAAACCACTACCTGAATGCAGTCACATGAGTGAGCTTAGGTGAGATAAGCAAACCACCCAGTCAACCCAGAGAATAATTAAAAATAATAAGTTATTTTGTTTCAAGTGACTCAGTTTTGGGATGGTTTGTTACACATCCATAGGAAACTGATTGGTGTTGTTCAGTTGCTAAATCACATCTAACTCTTTGCAACCTCATGAACTGTAGCATGTCAGACTCCTCTGTCCTCCACTATTTCCTGGAGTTTGCTCAAATTCATGTCCATTTAGTTGGTAATGCTATCTAACTGTCTCATTCTCTGTCGCCCTCTTCTCCTCCTGCCCTCAATCTTTCCCAGCATCAGGATCTTTTAAATGAGTCGGCTCTTAGCATCAGGTGGTCAAAGTATTGAAGCTTTAGCTTTAGCAGTAGACCTTCCAATGAATATTCAGAGTTGATTTCCTTTAGGATTGATTGGTTTGATCTCCCTGTTGTTCAAGGGACTCTCAAGAGTCTACCCCAGCACCACAATTTGAAAGCATCCATTCTTCAGTGCTCAGCTTCCTTTATTATCCAATTCTCATATCTATACATGACTACTAGATAAACCATAGCTTTGACTAGAGGGACCTTTGTTGGAAAAATAATGCCTCTGCTTTTTAATAGGCTGTCTAGGTTTGGCATAGCTTTTCTTCTAAGGAGCAAGTGTCTTTTAATTTCGTGGCTGCAGTCACAATCTGCAGTAATTTTGGAGCCCAAGAAATTAACATCTGTCATTGCTTCCAATTTTCCCCTTTCTATTTGCCATGAAGTGATGGAACCAGTTGCCATGACCTTAGTTTTTTCTAACATTGAGTTTCAAGCTAGTTTTTTCACTCTCCTCTTTCACCCTCATCAAGATGCTCTTTAGTTTCTCTTCACTTTCTGCCATTAGAGTGGTATCATCTGTATATCTGAGGTTGTTGGTATTTCTCCTGGAAAACTTGATTCCAGTTTGTGAGTTATCCAGCTCGGCATTTCACATGATGTACTCTGCATGTAAGTCAAATAAGCAGGGTGACAATATACAGCCTTGTAGTACTCTTTTACCAATTTTGAACCAGTCAGTTGTTCCTTGTAAGGTTTTATCCATTGCTTCTTGACTTGCATACAGGTCACTCAGGAAACAGTTAAGATGGTCTGGTATTCCCATCTCTTTACTAGTTTTCTACAATTTGTTGTGATCCACACAGTCAAAGGTTTTAGTATAGTCAATGAAGCAGATGTTTTTCTGGAACTCCTGTGCTTTCTCCATAATCCAGTGAATGTTGGCAATTTGATCTCTGATTCCACTGGCTTTTCTAAACCCAGCTTGTACATCTGGAATTTCTCAATTCACATAGTGCTGAAGCCTAGCTTGAAGGATTTTGATCATTACCTTGCTAGAATGTGAAATGAGAGCTATTGTGCAGTAGTTTGAACATTCTTTGGCATTGTCCTTTTTGGGACTGAAATGAAAACTGAACTTTTCTAGTATTGTGGCTACTGCTGAGTTTTCCAGATTTGAGAACTGATACAGAGAGTCATATGGGATATCTAATTCACCATATTCCTGGACTATGATAGTCCCAGTGTGAAGTGCAGGAACCTGAGGAGGGTGAAGGGAGCATCCATGTCAGGAAAAGGAAGGCAGGAAGTGGTGAAGAGAAATGGGTTATAATAGGAAATTAATAAAATCATATATTAAGAAAAATAGGAGCCAGTATTCTCACTGTTGGAGAAGGGAGTTACAAATATGAAAATGTTCTTTTTTCGGCTGATTGGTTCTTTTAACTGATCTCCATGTGGGCTTCTCCACACGACTGTTGGAGTGTCATCATGATGCAATGACTGTCTTCCCCCAGAATAAGCAATCCAAGAGGCAATTCAAGCAATCTGAGGCAAAGGTTGCAACATCTTTTACCACGTGGCCTCTAGGTACCTGCTCTCACTTCTGTAGTATTCTTCTGGTCACACAGGTCACCCCAGGTACAATGAGGGAAGGTACTCCACGAGCCATGAATACAAGGAGATAAGAATCTTTGGAGCCATTTTGAAGTCTGACTACCACAAACCCACATTAATGGACAAAACAGCTGACCTATAGTCCTCAAAACCATTGCAATCATGAAAGTTAAGAAAATGCTGGGGAAGTAACTCATGTTAAAGGAGCCTAAAGAGACATGACAATCAAACACATACGGGACATTTTCGTTTACTATAAAGCACACTGTTAGATAATTGAGAAAACTTGAATGCGACTTGAGGCTTATGTATGGGTCAGTGTTTATTTCCTAATTTTGATGGCTGTATAAGGTTATGTATAGGAATGCTCTTGCTTGGAAGAAAGATACACTGAAGATTTGGGGATGATGGGGCATCATGTTGGTAACTTTCACTCATCTTTTCTGAATATTTGAGACTGTTGAGAGAAAAACATATACACCCTTCAATGAAGAGAAATGATTCAAACTACTTAAAATACACATAAGCAAGAAATGTTATGCTGCAATTCTTTAATTCAGATACTTTTTTTGGCAGACCTTCTTTATAAGAGTCACAGTGCGTTAAACTTGAAGAACACAGAAATACCAAAAAAGAAAACAATCACCTATAATCTATTTTTTTATACCTATAATCTATAGTATTAATATTTTGGCATGTAGCTTCCTGGTCCTTTTCTCTGCAAACATACATATTTGCATATACTGTTCTTTAATCTGAAATTTTACTTTGGTTCTCTTATGCCTAACTTTTTAATGGATTAACTTTTGTTTTTTATACAATTTTAAAGTTTATACTCCATTTATAGTTATTACAAAATATTGGCTGTAGTTCCTGTGTTGTACAATATATCCTTGTAGCTTATTTTATACGTAATAATATGTACCTCTTATCCCCTTCCCCATTCTTGCTCCGCTCCTCTTCACTCTCCCCACTGGTAACCACTAGTTTGTTCTCTATACCTATCAGCTTCTTTCTTTTTTTGTTTTATTCCCTAGTTTGTTGTATTTTTTAGATTCCATCTGTAAGTGATATCATACAGTACTTGTCTTCCTCTGTCTGACATATTTCACTTAGCACAATAGAGGTATACTATTTTTAATGCACCACCTTTATCCTCAGGGCATTTACACAGCTAATAGTTGTCAGTCTCCACTTCATAATATTCTTTTCAGGAGGTTTATTTAAAATAGTACTTCGTGGTTTACCACTGGCCCCTTTTGAAGTGATGATAGAATATGTTAGTATTATGAGTCAACCAATATTTGAATATCCACTATGCACAAGGCTCTGCATCTCAAAACTCTTGGGAGTGCAAAGATGTGAATGCAAATTTCTTGCCAGAATGCACACTGAAATTCCACTAGGGAGAGAAGATAAATATATATGTGACAATACACAGTAGCACCAGGCAGTTCTGTGCTCAGTGGTGGGAGTTGCTGAGCACTTGGCCTTTTATTATCAGAAAGACTTCATTGAGAAGGAGGGACTTGGGCTCAGCTTCCGATGATGAACAGATAAACACAGAGCAAGTATTTCTGGCGAGAGATATAACTTTAATAAAGCTGGAGGACAAGAATGTTTTAGACACTTATGGATGGTGAAGAAATGAGTATGCCTAAAAGGTGACAAAGAGAAAAATGCACCAGGGATTGACTGGGGGGAACCTTGCATGTCATATCCTGAACAAATTTTATTAAATAGGAAGCAACTGAGTTTGATGAAAGCTAGGTTCTAGGTAGGAAATGAAGGTGTAGACAGCTCCCCAGAGCCAACTGGTAAGTAAAAAAAGGGGAAGATGGGACAGTGGCATAAGGGTCCATTAAGGTTAACAACACTGGGTAAGCTCCATACTTGGTGGAGAGGGAAAGATGAAGATGATGAAGAGAAAGAGAATAATTAGTAAAGCAAGTTCCCCAGTAAGGTGAAGGGCAGAGAATCCATAACACAGCTCTTGATGGGGAAATGGATGGAGGAGCTCCATCTAAGAAGAGAGAAACTACATACTCTGAGATAGAAGGAGCAGAGACTGACCTAAGTACAGAGATGGAATGGTCCGAAGCAGAAGGAAGGGTAGAGACATGTTGTTTTGGCAGAGTATCTGCCTAGGATAGGCCTAGGCTCAGTGGGTTCAGGGCAGCAGGTGAGGAGCTATCTGGTCTGGAGAGTGCTGGGGATTATCTACAGAGAGATGGTTTGGAGGATAGATGGAGAAGAGACAGAAAGCCTGGCAAGAGAGCACAGACCTGCAGAGGCAAACCCATACCCAGAGACCCATGACTTGGGACTATTTTCCTCAGGTGAGCTAGAGCTCTCCTTGGGATGGTAATTTAGTCCTTGGTTTCTTATTCTTTCATGGCCTCGGAATTCTCTGGGTAGGATTATCTGGGTTCTCTGGCAGCACCGTTCAGTAGAACTCTTTGTGATAATACAAATGTCCTATAATTTGCACTTTTCAATATGGTTGTCAATAACTATGTGTGACTTTTGAGTACTTGCAATGTGGCTATTGCAAGTGAGGAACTGAATTTAAAATTTTATTTAATTTCAATTAATTTAAAGCACCACAAATAACTGATGGCCACCTTATTAGACAGAGCAGCTAATGAGTATCTCCTTTCTCCGTTGTAAAGAAGGAGATAAGACTTTGCACAGGAATGGAGGAATGCATGGCATCAGATAGAATTTAGTATTGAGAGCCACTAGTTCTTCCAGTGACTACTCTGGGTGATGCCCAATAATAGGTCTGTAGTTTCAGAAACTCCACATTTTCTTTTTTTCATGATAAGCAAACTCAAAAGGATCAATTACTTTGGAGAATCATTTTTTAATACATGACTAGATTCTGTGCACTTTAAGGGCAGTCTGTCCTTAAATCCTTACACCTGGGAAACTGAATTAGTTATCCCAAGTCTTCTTGAAGAGAAAATGTAGACAATTCCACTCAGACCAGGGTAACTTCTGAACCTCCTTTGTGGTAAAAAGGAGAAATTCTGGAGTCCTAAAAATAACTCTGGCTTAGCATCAAAGGGATCTGGATTCAAACCTTGGTACTCAAACAAATTATCCAACCACTTTTATTCCATATCTATAAAATGGAAAGAATGATACCTACTTAAAAGGGGCTTTGCAGGTATTACATATAATCAACAACATATTCATATTTATTCCACACTAATTGCCAGGTAGTGCGCTAGGTACTAGAAATCAGAAGGAAAGCAAAGTAGATATGATTCTTGTCCCACTAGCTTATTCCATTGGTTTATTTTAGTGTGAGAAGATAGGCATTAATCTAATAGTCACAGAGTATATACACAGACTGTGGCAAGGCCAGGAAGGGATGGTGTAGGTGAAGTGATTTTTAAAATATGCCTGCAGATTTATTGACATTCCCCCACTAAACAATAGAATCTAATCCTGCCCCCCTCCCCCACTGGATGTGGGCCAATCATAGTGACCCACTTCTAACAAATAGAGCACAGTAGAAGTGATACTCTGTGACTTCCAAGGTCACTCATAAAAGAATACAGCTTTTTGTCTGCAA
Organism: Muntiacus reevesi; assembly: GCF_963930625.1. NCBI lineage: Eukaryota > Metazoa > Chordata > Mammalia > Artiodactyla > Cervidae > Muntiacus > Muntiacus reevesi. The sequence continues at coordinate 52,228,802 of NC_089257.1, forward strand.
TAGCTCTCTCTCTCTCCCCCTCTAACCCTCCCTCTCTCTCCACCTCTTTCTCAGTGCTTACATTTGAACTCAAAAGTCACCATCTTGTGAGGAAGTTCAAGAAACTTGGAGAAGTACATGTACAGAGAAAGTGAGTTCTCTTGCCATGAGCCAACACCAGCTTGGCACTTATATGAGCAAAGAGTCTTAAAATGAAAAGTCCAATCCCAGTCAAACCTTCAGATAACTGCATCCCCAGCTGACCTCTGACTATAATCTTATGACAGACTGTAAGACAGAACCACCAAGCCAAGCCATTCCCAAATACTTGACCCATAGAAACTTTGAAAGATATTATTATTGTTTTAAGACATTAACTTTTAGAAAGATTTGTTACCTAGCATCAGATAACAATACAATAGGAAACCATGTGATAAAGTCTGGAGGATCTTGAAAGACCCACTTTATGAAATAACATTTAAGCTAACAACAAGGGGAGAAGAATGAATTAGACAAAGAGAAAGGAAAAGTACTCCAAAGAGCTGTACTTACACAAAAAAGAACACTTTGGACAAGTGATAAATCTGAGGAACTACTAATAAAAGTTTTCCAGTGTGCTAAGACTAAGATTATGGCATCTGGTCCCAACATCCCATGGGAAACAGATGGGGAGACAGTGGAAACAATGTCAGACTTTATTTTTGGGGTTCCAAAATCACTGCAGATGGTGACTGCAGTCATGGAATTAAAAGACGCTTACTCCTTGGAAGGAAAGTTATGACCAACCTAGATAGCATATTAAAAAGCAGAGACATTACTTTGCCAACAAAGGTCTGTCTGGTCAAGGTTATGGTTTTTCCAGTGGTCATGTATGGATCTGAGAGCTGGACTGTGAAGAAAGCTGAGCACCGAAAAATTGATGCTTTTGAAATATGGTATTGGAGAAGACTGTTGAGAGTCCCTTGGACTGCAAGGAGATCCAACCAGTCCATCCTAAAGGAGATCAGTCCTGGGTGTTCATTGGAAGGACTGATGCTGAAGCTGAAACTCCACTACTTTGGCCACCTCATGCGAAGAGTTAATTCATTGGAAAAGATCCTGATGCTGGAGGGGATTTGGGGCAGGAGGAGAAGGAGACGACAGAGGATGAGATGGCTGGATGGCATTACTGACTCGATGGACATGTGTTTGAGTAAACTCCGGGAGTTGGTGATGGACAGGAAGGCCTGGCGTGCTGCAATTCATGGGGTCGCAAAGAGTCGGACACTACTGAGCAACTAAACTGAATTAAGGGACACACAGTTGGAAGGGAACAGTACAAGATGCCTGAAAAAGTAGGGAGATGTTGGATCACACGAGATCTTAGAGTGATTTTTCCTAAAGGTAGCAGAACACTACTGAAAAATATTTAGCAGATAGGGATGTATTAAGCCCATCATCGAGATTTCTGGTGCTTTTCTCAGAGATGAGAAACATCTGACAAAGGCCATATTCATAGTGGAAAACCATAATTTTGGACAGATTGTCTGACATACTTTTGAGATACCTGGATGATGTTGTCACTCAGAGAATTTTATAGGTATAAAATTGAATCATTGTTGTTCAGTCGGTCAGTCACGTCTGACTGTTTGTGACCCCATGGACTGTTAGCATGCCAGGCTTCCCTGTTCTTAACCATCTCCTGGAGCTTGCTCAAACTCATGTCCATTGAGTCACTGATGCTATCCAACCATCTCGTCCTCTGCCGTCGCCTTCTCCCGCTGCCTTCAATCTTTCCCATCATCAGGGTCTTTTCTAATGAGTCGGCTCTTCTCATCAGATGTCCAAATTGTTGGAGTTTCAGCATCAGTCCTTCCAGTGAATATTCAGGATTGACTTCCTTTAGGATTGACTGGTTTGATCTGTCTGCAGTACAAAGGATTCTCAAGAGTCATCTCCAACACCAGAGCTCAAAAGCATCAATTCTTTGTCGTTCAGCCTTCTTTAATGGTCCAACTCTCACATCCATACATGACTACTGGGAAAACCATAGCTTTGACTAGACAGACCTTTGTTGGCAAAGTAATGTCTCTGCTTTTTAATATGCTGTCTAGCTTTTCTTTCAAAATGCAAGCGTCTTTTAATTTCATGGCTGCAGTCACCATCTGCAGTGATTTTGGAGCCCAAGAAAATAAAACTTGTCAGTGTTTCCATTGCTTCCCCATCTATTTGCCATGAAGTGATGGGACCAGATGTCATGATCTTAGTTTTCTGAATGTTGGCTTTTAAGCCAGCTTCTTCACTCTCCTCTTTCACCTTCATCAAGAGACTCTTTAGTTCTTCTTCACTTTCTGCCGTTAGGGTGGTGTCATCTGCACATCTGAGGTTATTGATATTTCTCCTGGCAATCTTGATTCCAGCTGGTGCTTCATTCAGCCCAGCATTTCACATGACATACTCTGCATATAGGTTAAATAAGCAGAGTGACAATATACAGCATTGACATATTCCTTTCCCAGTTTTGAACCAGTCTGTTGTTCCATGTCTGGTTCTAACTGTTGCTTCTTGACCTGCATACAGGTTTTGCAGGAGGCAGGTAAGGTGGTCTGGCATTCCCATATCTTTAAAATTTTTCCACAGTTTGCTGTGATCCACAAAGTCAAAGGCTTCAGTGTAGTCAATGAAGCAGAAGTAGTTTTTCTGGAATTCTCTTGCTTTTTCTATGACCCAAGGGATGTTGGCAATTTGATCTCTGGTTTCTCTGCCTTTTCTAAATCCAGTTTGAATATCTGGAAATTCTCAGTTCAAGTACTCCTGAAGCATGGCTTGGAGAATTTTGAGCATTACTTTGCTATATGTGAAATGAGTGCAATTGTGTGGTAGTTTGAACATTCTTTGGCATTGCCCTTTGAAATTGGAATGAAAACCAACTTTTCCCAGTCCTGTGGCCACTGCTGAGTTGTCCATATTTGCTGGCATAATGAGTATGGCACTTTGACAGCATCATCTTTTAGGATTTGAAATAGCTCAGCTGGAATTCCATTACCTCCACTACTGCTGTTCATAGTGATGCTTCCTAAGGCCCACTTGACTTAGTATGCCAAGATGTCTGGCTCTAGGTAAATGGTCACACCATCCTGGTAGCTCCAGAAGGAATGAAGAGGCTGAGCCAAAGCAGAAACAACACCCAGCTGTGGATATGTCTGGTGGTGAAAGTAAAGTCCGATGCTGTAAAGAACAATATTGCACAGGAACCTGGAATGTTAGGTCCACGAATCAAAATAAATTGGAAGTGGTCACACAGGAGATGAAAAGAGTGAACATTGACATTTTAGGAATGAGTGAACTAAAATGGACTGGTATTGGTGAATTTAATTCAGATGACCATAATATCTACTACTGTATATAAAGGGCTTCCCTGGTGGCTCAGCTGGTAAAGAATCCACCTGCAATGAAGGAGACGTGGGTTTAATCCCTGGGTTGGGAAGATCCCCTGGAGAAGGGCATGGCAACCCTCTCTAGTATTCTTGCCTGAAGAATCCCCATGGACAGAGGAGCCTGGTAGGCTACAGTCCATGGGGTCACAAAGAGTTGGACATGACTGAGCAACTAAGCACACACATATATAAAACCTAAGACCCTGTTTGGGAAACTGAGAGTTACGTAGCGCGGGTCCCCTCCCTCCTGTACAGGAAAGGAGGTTGTTACACAGCCCTGCCCACTACAGAGAGTACCTCCCAGCTTCACTTGACCACAAGGGGTGGTCAAAATTCCTAGGAGATGTGTAGCTCAGCAGCACTTGAATTGAGAGGCTGGTTGACAGAGTTGACAGTTTGCAGAACACAGCCAGTGACCCTATTCAGTCAGGGAACTTGGGGTATGGATTGGCTTGAGTTAAGACAACAAACATAGAACTTCACCAGCTTTAGGGCTTCTCCCATTACCCTTGGGCAAGAAATCTAATTCATAGCCCTTCTCGTTGCAGAACACAGACTTCAACCTGTCTGACCAGGGAATCTAACCAGAGTACATGGGAAACATGTACCCTTCAACAGTACTACACAGAGTGGCACTTGAACAGAGAACAGGGAAGCCTATGGCTTCCCCCATTTGCAGCTTAAAATTGTAGCCCTACCCAACCAGAGAATTTAGTGCACATTCTGACTTGATGTGACTCCCCAAACAGCAAACTGTACAGGTTACGGTCCTGGTTCTGCTGCCCTCCTAGGGCACAGAAGCTAATTCATAGTCCCCCCGCTATTGAATATAGCACCCAGTCCTGACCACCTAGTAAACCTGAGCAGAGAATCCAGGCAACTGCAGACCCCATCCTAGAGCCTCACTTGAGTAGGAAACTATGCCAGCATTTCTATCCACCTGTTCTCAGCCAGTGGCACACGCCTTTCATCCATGTCCTCAGAGCTTGAACAGTTGCCTTGCCCCCAAATAGACCATAATAGCTGAACTCACCTGCCCCAGTATATTACCTGCAGACATACGCAGAAACCTAAGTTGACTGATGAACTGCTTCTGCCAAGTCAAATATGTAAACTCTGGAAGAGGAACCCCATTATGCAAATGCACAGATAGCAACATAAAGAATCAAGGATCATGAAAACTGGGTAAATATGATACCACCAATGGAAACTTTATTAAGCTCTAAAAATTAACCCTAAAGAAATACATATCTATGAACTGTCACACAAAAAATTCAGTATAATTCTTTAAAGGAAGTTTAGTGAACTATAAGAGAACACAAAAAGACAACTAAATGAAATCAGGAAACTAATGCATGAACAAAATAAGAAGTTCCCCCCCCAAAAAATGCAACCATCAAATAACAAAAACAAAAATTAAACCACCAAACAGAAATCCTTGCACTGAAAAATACAATAACTAAACTGAAGAATTCAAAAGAGTTTCAAAATAGATTCAGTCACATAGAAGAAAGAATCTGTGACTTACAAGATAAGACATTAGAAATCATCCAGTTAAAGGGGCAAAAAAGACAAAAAGATTGAAAAAAGAGAGAAGAAATTCTATGGGAATTATGAGGCACAAGGAGAAGAAACAGTATTTACATTGTGAGAATTCCAGAATAAAAAGGGAGAGAAAGGACATTTAAAGATATAATGACTGAAAACTTCCTGAATCCAGGGAGAGAAATGGACATCCAGATCCATGAGGCCCAAAGGACTCCAAATGGGTTGAATTCAAATAAGGCTATAATAAGACACGTTATAATTAACCTGTTAAAAGCTAAAGAAAGAATTTTAAGAGCAGAAAGAGAAGAAGGAAAAGTGATATGCAAGTAACCCCTATTAGACTGTTAGTAGAGTTCTCAAAAAACTTTTCAGGCCAAGAGAAAATGGGATGACATATTTAATATGCTGAAGAAAAACAACTGTCAAACAAGGATTTTATACTCAGTGAAGATTTCCTTCAGAAACAAAGGAGGGATACAGACTTGCCCAAACAAACAAAAGTAGAAGAAGTTCATTACCATCAGAGCTGCCTCACGAGAAATGTTATAGAGTTCTTTGAGTGGAAGTAAAAGAATACTAATTAATATCATAAAAACATAAAAAGGTAGTGTAAAATTCACTGGTAATGGTAAATATATAATCATAGGTAGATTCTGCAATTTGGCAATAGTGGTGCATAATTCAGTTACAATTCTAGTTAAAATTTTTTTTAGTAAAAATAGCTATAACTACAATAATCTGTTATTAGTTATACAATATTTAAAAACATGCAAACTATAATAGCAATAACCTAAAATGTATAAAAGTTTACAAATTCTATTGAAGCTAAGTTGTTATCAATTTAAACTAGAGTGTCAGACATTTAAGATATTTCAGGGATTTCCCTGGTGGTCCAGTGGTTAAGAATCTGCCTTACAATGCAGGGGACTTGGGTTCAGTCCCTGGTGGGGGAACTAAGATCCCACAGCCACAGGACAACTAAGACCACACACTGCCACAAATATCCCAGTGCAATGAAGACCCAATGTAGCCAAATCAATCAATCAATTTTTTTTAAAAAAAGATATTTTATATATATCTCATGGTAACCACAAGGGGAAGTCCTGGGGTAATGACACAAGAGAACACAGAAAAGAAACCAAAGAAAACTGATACATACAGACATCTACCACCACCCCCCCAACCCCCCTGAAAGCAGGATAAGAAATAAGGAATAACAGATCTACAAAACAGCCAGAAAACAATGAACAAAATGGTAATAATAAGCCTTTATCAATAATTACTTTAAATATAAACAGATTAAATTCTTCAACTAAAAGATATAGAATGGATAAATGTATAAAAAGAAATAAGATTCAGCAATATGCTGCCTGTAAGAGACTCTTTATTGCTTTAAAGATAAACATAGACCAAAAGATATTATCCTGATATCAAAACCAGAAAAGGATATTGTAAAAAAAAAGAAAAAAAGAAAACTACAGGCCAATATCCCTGGTGAACACTGATACAAAAATTTTTAATAAAATACCAGCAAACTGAATTCAGCTGCACATTAAAAGGAACGTACACCACAATCAAATGGGATTCAACCCTGGGATGCAAGAATGGTTCAACATAGGCGAATCAATCAATGTGATCCATCACGTTAATAGAACAAAAGAAGTATATGATCATCTGAACAGTTTCAGAAAAAGAATTTGACAAAGATCAACATCCATTTGCGATAAACACTCTTAACAAGGTAGGCACAGAAAAAACACATCTCAACATAACAAAGGGCATATATGACAAGCTGACAGCTAACATCACTTTCAAAGGTTAAAGACTGAAAATTTTTCCTCTAAAATCAAGAAAAAGACAAGGGTTCCCACTCTCACCACTGCTATTCCAAATACAAATAGAAGTCTTAGCTAGAACAATTAGGTAAGGAAAAAATCTGCAAGAGAATTGGAAAAGAAGAAGGAAAATTGTCTCTATTTGCAAATGACATGATTTTATATACAGAATATCATAAAGATTCAACCAAAAAGCTGTGAGATATAATCAATAAATTTAGTAAAGTTGCAGAATACAAAATTAATATATAGTAGTAAGTGTGTTATATATACTAACAGAAAATTTTCTGAAAAACAAATTGATTCCATTTATAATAGCATTAAAAATAATTAAATATTTATGAATAAATTTAACCAAAGAAGTAAAAGATCTTTACTCTGAAAACTACAAAGAAAGCAAAGACACTAGTAAATGTAATGGTATATTGTGTTGTGGTGGTGGTGGTTTGGAAGAACAAATTTTGTTAAAATGTTAATAATAATACCAAAAGCCATCTATAAATTCAGATCTTAAAATGTCAATAATACTACCAAAAGCCATCTATAATGCAATTCCTACCAATATGCCAATGTCAGTTTTGTTTTAACAGAAGTAAAATGATCACTCCTAAAATTCACATGAAACCACAGTTCAGTTCAGTTCAGTCACTCAGTTGTGTCTGACTCTTTGCGACCCCATGGACTGCAGCACACCAGGCCTCCCTGTCCATCACCAACTCCCAGAATTTACTCAAATTCATGTCCATTGAGTCAGTGATGCCATCCAAACATCTCATCCTCTGTCGTCCCCTTCTCTTCTCGCCTTCAGTCTCTCCCAGCATCAGGGTCTTTTCAAATGAGTCAGCTCTTCGCATCAGGTGGCCAAAGAATTGGAGTTTCAGCTTCAGCATCAGTCCTTCCAATGAACAGTCAGGACTGATTTCCTTTAGGATGGACTGGTTGGATCTCTTTGTAGTCCAAGGGACTCTCAAGAGTCTTCTCCAACACCACAATTCAAAAGCATCAATTCTTCGGTGCTCAGCTTTCTTTATAGTCCAACTCTCACATCCATCCATGTCTACTGGAAAAGTCATGGACTTGACTAGATGGACCTTTGTTGGCAAAGCAATGTCTCTGCTTTTTAATATGCTGTCTAGGTCGGTCATAACTTTTCTTCCAGGGAGTAGGCGTCTTTTTATTTCATGGCTGCAGTCACCATCTGCAGTGATTTTGTAGCCCCCAAAAATAAAGTTTGCCACTGTTTTCACTGTTTCTCCATCTATTTGCCATGAAGTGATGGGACTGGATGCCATGATCTTAGTTTACTGAATGTTGAGTTTTAAGCCAACCTTTTCACTCTCCTCTTTCACTTTCATCAAGAGGCTCTTTAGTTCATCTTCACTTTCTGCCATAAGGGTGGTGTCATCTGCATATCTGAGGTTATTGATATTTCTCCCGGCAATCTTGATTCCAGCTGGTGCTTCTTCCAGCCCAGGGTTTCTCAAGATGTACTCTGCATATAAGTTAAATAAGCAGGGTGACAATATACAGCCTTGACATACTCCTTTTCCTATTTGGAACCAGTCTGTTGTTCCATGTCCAGTTCTAACTGTTGCTTCCTGACCTGGATACAGGTTTCTCAAGAGGCAGGTCAGGTGGTCTGGTATTCCCATCTCTTGAAGAATTTTCCACAGTTCATTGTAATCCACACAGTCAAAGGCTTTGGCATAGTCAATAAGGCAGAAATCACAAGAGACCCCAAATAGACAAAGAAATCCTAAGAAAGAAGAACTAAGCAGGAAGGAATACATTTTCTGATTCCAAGGTATACTACCGTAAAGGCTTCAAAACAATATGGGACTGCCATAAAAACAGACACATAGACCAATGGAACAGAACCAAGAGCCCAGAAATAAACTCAAGAATAATATTTGATAAGGGTGCCAAGAATACTCAATAGAGAAAAGACAGTCTTTTCAATAATGGTGTTGGGATACTCAGATATTCACATGTAAAGTAATAAAACTGAACCCATAACTTATGCCACCCAGAAAAATTAATTAAAAATGGATTAAAATCTTAAGTGTAAGCTCTGAAGCCATGAAACTCCTAGAATAAAACATAGGAAGAGAGGTCCTTCACATAGGAAGAGAAGTCCTAATTGACTTTTTAGATGTGACACCTAAAGCACAAGGAACAAAATTAAAAACAAAAAAGTGGGAGTACATCAAATACAATTTTCTACACAACAAAAGAAACCATTGAAAAAGAAGACAACACAGGGATTGGGAAAAAATATTTGCAAATTATATATCTGATAACGGGTTAATATTTAAAATTATGAGAATTCACACAACTCAATAGCAAAAAAATAAAAAATAAAAAAGACAAACAACCCAATTAAGAAATTGGCAAAGGACCTGAACAGACATTTCTCCAAGGAAGATAAATGAAAGGCCAACAGGTAAGTCCTCAATGTCACTAGAGAAATTAGAGAAATGCAAATTAAAACCACAGTGAGATATCATTTGTGTCTACCAGAATGGGCACTATAAAAAGACAAGAGAAAACACTGACATGGACGTGGAGAATAGGGAACCTTTGTGCACTGTTGGTGGGATTGTAAACTAGTACAAACACTAGAGACAACAGTACAAAAGACCCTCAAAAAATTATAGAACTACAATATGATCCAGCAATTTCACTTCTGAGAGTATATCCCAAGGAAATGAAAACACCAGCTCAAAAATAAATGTGCACTCCCACGTTCCTAACTGCATTATTTATAATAGCCCAGACATGGAAACCACGTAAGAATTCATCAGTGGATGAACAGATAAAGAAGTTGTGATACACACACATATAGAAACACATAGGAATATTATTCAGCCATAAAAATGTGGAAATTCTATCATTTGTGACAGCATGGATGAATCTTGAAGGATGCTAAGTGAATTAAGTCAGAGAAAGAGAAATACTATGTGACTTCACTTACATGGAGAATCTTAAACAAAACAAATGAACTCAATAGCAAAAAGCCATAGAAAAAGATCAGACCTGTGGTTAGCAGAGGTAGAGAAAACTGGAGGAAGACAGTCAAATGGTACAAACTTTCAGTTATAAGAGAAATAAGTACTAGGCATGCAATATATAACAAGATGACTATAGCTAACACTACCATATGATTTAAAGGAAAGTTGTTAAGAGAGCAAATTCTGAGTTCTCATCAAAAGGAGAAAAACATTTCCTTTCTTTCTATTGTACCTATATGAGAAGATGGATGTTAGTTGAAACTGTTGTGGTAATCATTTCACAGTATATATAAATATCATGCTGTATGCTTTATACAGTGATGTATGCCAATTATTTCTTAATAAAACTTGAAGCAAATTGTGAAATACACCAGGTATGTAGAAAAGAATGCTTAAAACAAATATATAACTTAATTAATTGTTATTATAAACATCCATGTAACCTACAAAACCTCTCCCATGTTGCCCCTCTTTGCCAGAACATCCTATCATTCATGATAATCAGTAACGATGGTTATCATGATTACCAATAAATCATGAAACCAGATTTACTGGTAATTACTTCATGTTCTTCTATCTAGTTTTCCTCCCCTTCTTCCTAGTTTTGCATGTAATTATATACACTGAAACAATGCTGCTAAATTTTGCTTAGTTTTAAACTTGATATAAACACAGTAAGGATTTTAAAAATTTTATGCTTGTTTTACTCAATATGGTATTTCTAGCCTTTATCCATATTATTGTATGTAACTGTACTTTACTCATTTTCAGCCCTGTACAGTATTCCACTGTATGATTATAGCAAAATTCATTTCTTCTTTCTACTATTAGTGGACATTTGGGTTGTTTCTTGCTTGGGGTTACTACAAAAATTCCCCAACAACATTCTTGTCCATGTGTCCTGGTACACACATACCTGAGTCTTTCTTGGCTGTATTTCTAAGCGGAACTTCTGGCTCACAAAGTATGCATAGCTTCAATTCCACTAGCTAATATCAAACTTTTCCAACCTGGTTGTACCAATTTTTTTCACTCCTATAAGAAAAAGGGATCAACTTCTTAGAAATAAGATAAACTGTATCATTATTATTAATTAGACATCTTTGTCTTTCAAAGCAATATCCTTCTGAGCCAAGGGCTTCCTTATGGTAAACTGTAACCACTGGTTCTCCTTTTTACTTTCAGGTAGACTCAGTTTCTATCTCAGCATGACTTGTTACCACTAAGTGGATCAATGTTTCTCTTATATGTTACAAATTAGGTTCTTTCTTGTTAAAACCTGAAGGTACAAACTCTCTTTTATCATAGGTGTTACATATAATTGTTACATTTCAGAGTAGTTTCCCTCTTCAGATTGTCAATCTTTTGTGTTTGGTATATTACTGAGTTTGGGACCTTTGGTGGAAGGTTAAGAGCATGAAAAAGCAGAGACATTACTTTGCCAACAAAGGTCCATCTAGTCAAGGCTGTGGTTTTTCCAGTGGTCATGTATGGATGTGAGAGTTGGGCTGTGAAGAAAGCTGAGCGTCGAAAAATTGATGCTTTTGAACTGTGGTGTTAGAGAAGACTCTTGAGAGTCCCTTGAACTGCAAGGAGATCCAACCAATCCATCCTAAAGGAGCTCAGTCCTGGGTGTTCATTGGAAGGACTGATGCTGAAGCTGAAACTCCAATACTTTGGCCACCTCATGCGAAGAGTTGACTCATTGGAAAAGACCCTGATGCTGGGAGGGAATGGGGGCAGAAGGAGAAGGGGACAACAGAGGATGAGATGGCTGGATGGCATCACTGACTCAATGGGCATGAGTTTGAGTAAACTCCGGGAGTTGGTGATGGACAGGGAGGCCTGGCGTGCTGCGATTCATGGGGTCGCAAAGAGACAACTGAGTGAGTTGAACTGAACTGAAGAGCATGAAATCTGGAACTGAACTCTCTATGCTTGAATTCTCACTCTGTACTTTCTAGCAGTATGATCTTGACCAAATTGTTTCACCACTCTGATTCTCAGTTTGCTAATTGATGAAATGAGAATAAATTAAAGCATCTACCTCATAGAGTGACTGTGGGGATTAAAGGAAGTAATATATAGGAAGTACTTAGATCAGTGTCAAGAATTCTACAGCGCACTGCATATAACCATTTCAGTTTTGTGGGCAGTAGAGTGGTTATGAACATAGGCTGAAGTCAGAAGAAATTCAGGACTTGGCTCTACTCTTTTCTGACTATGGGACCATAGGCAAGTCATATTATCTCCCTAGAGTTCACTTTCTCACCTGTATAAACTGAGTTAATGTTTGGTACCTTGTACAGGTGCCATAAGGATGAACGGAAATGGTAAATGCAACATGCCACAGGCTAACTAGTAATACAGCTCCTGTCATTTCAGCAGGTGGCAGCTACTTTTCCTGTCCTCAGATGCTGGGGGTGAACAGCTCCTGGACCTTAGATTGTTAGCTCCTCTTCACTGACCAATGGGTGAGTGAGAAGAGTAAGAATGTGTGGAGGTTATGGTGAAGAGACTACAAAAGTTATTCCCATTTATGTGGAAGTCCCGTGCAGTGTACAGTTAGCTGAATGAGACTCAGTCCACTTTCTATTGGCTCAGAAATGGGGCACCCCAGTATGTAGGTAAGTAACATAATACAGATTCCCTGGTAGCTCAGCTGGAAAAGAATCTGCAATGCAGAAGACCCTGGTTTGATCCCTGAATAGGGAAGATCTCCTGAAGGGAAAGGCTACCCACTCCAATATTCTGGCCTGGAGAATTCCATGGACTATTCCATATGGTCTCAAAGAGTCAGACATGAATGAGTGACTTTCACTTTCACTTTCACCAGAAAACAAGTAGTGTGTCTGAGCAAGGAGTTTTGAGGGTGCTAGGGAGGACATATTTATGTGAGTAGTCTACTTGGAAGAAAAGGTTTATGAGAAGAATCTCAAAAAATATGCATGTAGATGGGAGAAGTTGGAGAAAATACCGGTCATGAAGAGCTGTGAATCACAGGCAAAGGATTTTTTTCCTGAATTCAGTAAGGGCTGGGAGACCTCGTAATGCCAGGTGACTGTGACAGGGCAGCTAGTGTCGGAAAGGCACCCAGGTGTACTGGGCCAACAAATAGTGATCTAGAAACCCTACAATCTGGAACTGCTGTTAGACTCTCTCTGGCATATTTAAAAGATGGTATTTGGAGACAGATATGCACTGTACAGCTGTAACGCCAAATTAATTTTACGTTTTCCTAACAAATGTCCAAAAACCAGTGTGTTATGGTGGTTAGTCATTACTGAGAGCCTGATTGTATCACTGCGTTATTGCATGCAAACTAGATAGAGTTAAAATAAATCAGTACCTGACTGTGGTGGATACCTAGCCACCACGGAAAATTGTATAGAACTAAATACAGGCACACAAAAATGAGTACAAGTAAAATGGGAAATGTGTATAAGATGCGGTGCAATGTATCAATCTCAACATCCCGACTGTGGCACACACAAATGAGCATAAGAAGGGAAATATATATAAGATGCGGTGGATTGTATCAACGTCAATATCCCCATTGTGATATTACAGTTAAGACATCACCATTGGTGAGAGAAATGGGCAAAGTGAACAAAGGTTTTCTCTGTATTGTTATTTTTTACAACTGCATTCAATTCTCTGAACAAAAATTTCAATTAAAAATACGCTAGTAGCAGCTATGCTTTGTAGAAAATGTGCTGTCTCCAATCACATTCCGCTTCTCTGTTACCCATATTTAGGGGGACTCCTGGGGGCACAAAATAGGCGGCATTATGTATCCTGGTGGTCCCAACTAAAAAGGACAGCAAAGTGCCCCAAGGAAAGAAGTCAACAGGACCGTATTGCTTTGCTACTTTGATCTAAGCGAAACTGTCGGTTACAATTACCCCCAAACTTGAGACAGTTCTGCCACAGTGGGTCAGCTTTATCCAGGTGTTTTCTGATTTACCCATGGCGTCTGCTATGTCACTTTAGCGTCAGTACTTCGAAAGGTAGGGTTAAAGTTATTCTATGTGTAAATGAAATTTACCCCTCCCCGCCCCCGCAAAAAAAAAAAAGAGTGACGGGAACCTGCCGGAGGTAGCCTTTAAAAATTTAGGGAGTTTTTACCTGACCCATCGCTTTCGAAAAGTACAACTCGCAGGGATGAGTAAACTCGATTTCTTGAGCGACTCGGAGGAGACCGTGTTAGCAGGGCAGGATTATTACGAACTCCGTAATTCTCTTTTCTTTGCTATGCTAAAGGTTTCCCTTCCCAACAGTAGGTCTGACTTCGACTTGAATGAGAGCCCTGAACTTTTGTAAAGTGGAAAAGAGGGGAAGTCATGGCAGGCTGGGAATCCGGCCCCGGGAAGGCGTTCACCGCGGTTGAGAACAACGACGAAAATTTTCAGAACAGAAACTTCTCGTCCCCGCACTTGCAGACTTCCGCGAGTCCAGGAGCGCTCCAGGCGGCCGCGCGAGCTTCTGCGCCCGGGAACAGGGAAACTGAGGCAGGCCGGCGCGGCCCGCGCAGCTCCGGCCTCGGCGCCCGCCCGGAGGAGGAAACCCAGGATTCCACAGCTCTCCGCTCGGCGCAGCCACCTCTGAAGCGCCTTCCCCGCCCTGGTCCGCCCCGCCCAGCTCGGGACAAAGCCCGGAGCCCGCGCCGGGAAGGGGCAGGGCGGCTCCCGCGCGCGCCCCGCTCCCCCGTGGGCGCAAGACTCCGCCCCGCCGCCCCTCGGGAAGGAGCCCGCCCCGCGCCCCAACGGCTAGGTTGCCCAGCCGGGCCCGCCCCGAATCCCCATGACGTCACCGGCGGCGGCAGGCCCCGCCCCCGGCCCCGGGCGGCAGGCCGCATGACGTCACCGAGGCCCCACCCCTCCGGAGCGAGTTCGGTCCTGGCGTTCATTTCATTCCTGTCCTCATTCCGAACATTCTTAGCATCGCTCGCGCCGTGCCGCGCCGCCCGAGCCGAGCCGAGCCTCTGCAGCCGCCGCCGCGGCCCCGCCGCCCGCCGCGGGCGCCCATCAAGCACTTTGCAGACTCGCTTCCACCCTGCGGGCCAGTCCGCGCGGCGGGGCCCGGGCTCGGGGCGGCCGCGTCCGGGGACAGGCCATGCAGTGAATCCCCCCCACCCCGTCCACCTTTGCCCGGAGCCGTGGGCAGCAGCCCAGTTCGTCTAGCCGGTCCCGGGGCAGGAGCGGTGCTAGGCAGGGGTGGGGTGGCCCAGCCCGGGGATCGGGAATCGGGGAGGGAGCCGGGCTCCGAGCTGAAGGCGGGGGAAGCGGCGCCGAAGTTTGCCTCGGACTCGCCAGGCGCTGCGGCGGCTCCCTTCGCCGAGGTAAGTTGGTGCGCGGGGCTGATGCTGGGTGCGGGGGGCGCGCGGGGCGCCGGGGGCGGGGGCCGGCCCCGTCCGGCCCCGGCCGCTCTTTCTCTCCGGACTCTGCTTTGTGTGCGGCGGGCGGGCAGAGGAGCGGGCACGCGGAGGGCCGGGGCCGGGCCCCCGCGCCCGCCTCCCCGCGCTCCTTCAAGGTGAGCGGCCGGGCGCCGCCGCGGGAGTTGCCGGGACGCCAAGTTGGGCCGCGCGCAGCGGAGCCCGCGCGGCAACAGGCGGCCTTGCAGGCGCCGGGCCGGCCGCGCCGCGCCCCCCGCGCCCCCCTCTTGCGCCCGTCCGCCTGCCGGCGCGCACACGCACACACCCTCGGGCAGTTTCCACGTTTTTCTGGGAGAAGTCAGAAGTTCGGAGCGAGCGCGGGCGGGGAGAGCCGCCGGCGCCGCCTGGGAGCCCGAAGCCGGCCCGATCCCCCCCGCCGCGCCTCCCCTGCCGCCCCAGGCGCCGGGGTCCCCCGAGGCCGGCCCGGGGGCTGCGCCGACTTGTGCTGCTGGCGGGGGTTTCGCTCCTTCTTCTCAAAGATGAGAGGAGGCACGGTCGTCTTTGCCGCTTCTCCAGGACTGTTGCTGCCGCCGCCGCCGCCGCTTCATTGCACATTCAAGTGGAAAATTTTCAGGAGTCAGCAGAAACATTGTGTCCAAAAAAGACTGAGTCGCAGTTACCACCAAATCCTGGAGGAGACTCTCCCTGGAAAACTTCCCTTCGGTAGGAAATACTGGGGGATTTGTTTGTTTATTGGAAGAGAAATGATCCCCAGAGGGGAGAAAATCAGTGCATTTCTTCTCTTTGTTCGTAGCAGCAACATTTGTTTTGTTCTAAAGTCCAGAGGCCCGCTTTAAAGAAAGTTCAACTTCTATGAGTTTCCTTTTTTTTTTTTTTTCTTTTAATGTGTTTGTATTTTTTTCTTTTAAACCGGAGCAACGTTTTAAATGAGTTGAAGACAATGGAGGGCTTCACACCTCCCTTCTTTTTCTCCCACGAAAATAAAGTCCAGATCCTAATTTTCTTTGCTTTTTAATTGTGTTTTTAAAGATTTATTTAAAATTGAATGCTGTCACTGTATAAAAATATTTATGAAACAATGAAATACCAGCCATTAGCATTTCTCAGGAGGCTTGTTAACTTCTCAGAAGCAAGTGGCTGCCTGTGATTTGCAGAAATGAAAATTGACCTCACTAAGCCCTGAAAAGTTAGAGACAGATGATGTTCCAGGAGCAGGTCATGTAAAAAGGCCGAGTTTTAATAACAGTGCCTTGGAGGAAGCCCAGATCTTGGGACAGAAAGGTCTGTAAGACCTATCAGCTTTCAAAAGAGTTTTAAATATATATGTATTTTAAAAATGTTACAGATAGTACAATGAGTAGAACACTGTCTAGTTCTTCAGGACAACCAACCCACATGCTTCTTCCTCCCCACCCTTTCCCTTGATTGTTTCTGGAAGTTTAGGTGGTCTCATGGCTTGTGACGTGCTGGGTGCCTGCAGGTGGTTACCTGAATAGACAGATCCCTTCAGGAAGTGATCCCACTGCCAACTCAGATCAGGGAGTGGGCTCCGTGTTCTCTGCAGCTTGCAGTGAATCTTGACTGGTGTCTTATGCACGGGGGTTTCTCTGCCAGGGTGCTGTGAGGTGGTTAGGAGCAGACGTCAGGCTTTGCCCAGTGCTTCGTCCTTTCACTGTTGGGCTTGTGCCCTTCTGTAAATAGCAAACTATGAGCACCAAGCATATCTGAATGCTTGTAAGGGCCAGACTTAGATCCAACTTTGGTAAGAATCTTTCCTTTTTAGAAGGAAATAGTAGAACTAATTACAAAGTCGCTCTGAAAAGACACATGTATTAGTTGAACCTTTGTCAACGGGTGAGGTTTTGAATTGTTGACTGTTTTTTAGGGGAAAGGCTGATTTTTTTTCCAATTTCACTATTTCCATAAATGGTCACAGATATTTTTGTTTAGTGTTTCTTTGTATGTGCAACTCTGTGTTGGACTCTCAGGTTTCAGGTTTTGGACCAAGTTTATAATTCTTTTGTTGTTGGTGTAAAATAATGAGCTGATAAGCTGTATCCATTACTGGGTCTTGCCGATGGTATAAAAGTGCCAGTGTAGACCATTTTATTTTTGCTTTAATGATTAAGTACTGTTTGGTTCACAGTTTTAGGAGAATATCAGACTACTTTTCCTTCCTTTCTCCCTTTCTTCCTCTTTACAAGTTTGAAATAAAACCAGTGTGACACATTGCTTGACACTTAAGAGTAAAAAACTATTAAAGGAAAGAATTTTTGTGTCGATTCCTCCTCTGTGTGTTCTTTTATAAAGTAACAAATAGGACTTCATTCAGGGAACATGCCTGAGAGATTATTGGAGAATTTTTTTTTTTCTTCTTTTCCCAAAACATAAACCAGGACTCACCATGGCATATACTTAATGAAATTTAATTTAAAGAAAGAGGACATGCTATCTTAATTTGAGTGACTGAACTGAATTTCTCATGGAGAGGTGCATCCTTGCTTTATGGTACAGTGTGTGCCTAGATCCCAGCAGCATACTAATACATAAGAACTGCTGGTGGTGGGGTTGAGGGGGCAGCCTGGGGAAAGTCAGCTTCCTCCTTTCTTCTCCTCTGCCCCTCCCCCTCTTTTGCTTTATATAGAAAGAATATGTTCACATACACACTTTGGGCACTGGTACCCGCAGGTTTTTGTTTTTTTTTTTTAAGAAAAGGGACAAGCAAGTCATAAGGAAAAAAAATGTTTGGGTATTTTGCTGCCTTAGTTTCAGTCATTAACAAACAATTCTGAATTGTGCTGGTTATGACAATACAGGACAGCAGGTTTAAGAGGGCATTTCTTAACGGGAAAATTTGGTGGAATATACTTGTAGTCTATCATGGCGATCTAGATCATATTTGTTGTCACATTTTCAGTGGGAAAATGTGTAATGGGGACAGTTAGAGAATGTAGATCCCAGATGTTAGATAGGCCTTTGAAGGAATGAGCTGTGCCATTAGCAATATTTTAAGTTTCTTGCTTCTGAAATGGATCGATCTGTTATACTTGGTGGTGGGACAGGAGTTTGTGCGTCTTTGGGATTACTCTTCTCTCCAGTCTCTTGTGTTATGTGTTAATCATGAGCATAATTAAACTGCCTGCAAATGATAATTGTGATATCTTATCATTCAAAAGGTTGATGCAAATAACTGTCTATATGATCCCATGTATGGAAAATGATTGTGCTCACATACAAACAATGTGTAGATAACACTTTTAAGCTTGTATTTTAGGCATTTTATCTTGTTTCCAATAAAGAGATTGCGAAAGGAGAGGAAAAATACTGCGGAGTGAAAGTTGTGCTTAGAAGTTGGATCTGTTCAGTGATAAAAACTTTTGGTTTTTTTTCCCCCAAAGACTGAAGAATACTGGCCAGAGGGAATGTCCAGCTTTCTTCGTAAAATTGCAACGAAATCAGAGCCCACCTTTCTCTTGATAAATGCGGGCATCGCAGCTTCCTCTTTCGAGTTCAGTGACTGGAACTGCAGAGTGCGAATGTCCTACTTCTGAACTCGGCAAGAAAAGTGTATTGTAAGCTTGCTGCCCTTTGACAGACTCCGGCTGTGCTGCTGGTCTATTGGAGACTGACCGGTGACTGCTGTAATCTCTTACAGCTGCGTGGCGCTTTTTCTTATTTTATCTGTAAAAGCAACAGATTACCCTGTGGTGTTTAACTTAGATCCCAAGTCATGTTTGAACAGTATCTGTGATGTATTTTAGTTTCTTGTTCACAAAGGTGATAAAATCAAGTAATTCAGATCCATAGTAAGCACCTTAATGTTTCAAAGTGACAGATACCAATGCCAATTTTGACCTCGTATTGCAATTATTGAATATTTCTGAAACCAAGGATGTTTGGGGGCTTCCCTATTCTGGGATAGTTTGTGGAATGCTAGAATATTTGGATCTGAATATCTGGAGTGTTTTTGTGTAGGTTTTTACATAGTTTTGTTTCAGAGCTGTGGATAGTTGAGAGTTTTCAGTCTGTAAGATTGTCATCATAAGCTTCCCGTGTTTGAACTCCGTGGAAATCCAACCATTTCTTAAGATACATTAGGGCTTTGTAGTGGCGCAGCTTAAGAGAATTTTGAAGTGTGTATTTTTATTTTAGTCAAAGCAAATGGGATGCCCTGAAGAGTGGGCTTTCAGGACAGTGTTTCTTACTGGGTGGGTCGCTTTCAGCTCTTAAGTTCTCCTTTTGTCCACTGGCTTTTTGCATGGTTGGGAGGATTCACAGAAAATACTTTCCATAGTCTGGGAGTCCTGCCTGGCTAACTGTGAAACCACTAGTCTCTCTTCTGATTGGATAAGGGGTGGGGGGAGTTCCTAAGAGGCCTCGTTTCTAGTTTTGTGGCAGGCCCGGAGAGGAAGGCTCTGTCCTGGCGGTATTTCTGGCCCCCACTCCCCAAGTATTTACCATCGTGATGCAATGCTTCCTGCCCTTTTCACATTAGTTTTGAAGGCTCTGTCATTGGATTTCACTAGTAGTTTTAGTTTGAGGAGCTGGGCCCAGAATTGGGAAAGGGGTTTAAAAAGAAAAAGTCGGTATTGAACAAGTTAAGCACCACCATTGTCTCCATTGGGAAATACTGGTTGCTTTGCGGCATCTGACAGGTTTAGATGTATATGTAAAGTGACTGAAACACTGTTGGTGGGGCAGATACAACAATGGCGGGTGCTGTTGTTTTTACTGATATATAAACTGAAAAACTGCTGCTAATGGTGGGAAATGTTAATTATGTGAGAACATATTGAACTTATATTCTCTGGCATGAACTTTTTAAAAAAATGCATGAACTGTGCTGCTTTTTTATAGGCACAGCTTTCTAATTATCATAATTCAGTTCAGCTCCGCACTTGGATGGAGTTCAAGTGCAATCTCAATTTAACTTGAAAGGAGATTTTTTTTTTTTTAAACTGAGAATGTTTAAGAAATTTTGAAAAGTTCATCCAAGAATGTTGTCTGCTTAGGTGTGGTTAATTGGGGGGATGAAATGAGTGGCTTTTATAATAGTTAATTAGATCTGCATATTAGGAAAGAGACCTTTTTTTTTTGGCTTTGTACTGTATCCAAACCTGCATCTTGGGCATTTTTGCATAACCAGATGCTATATGCTGTTGAGTTGTCTTTGGAAACCAATGTCTTTTTCTGATAGAAAATTAGCTAAATAGATATTTTATTACATCAATGATATGATCTCTGCAAAGACAAACTTTCTTTTGAGAAAATAGAAAGGCAGAAATCTTAAAATTCATTTGACAAAAATCACTGTTAATCTTTTATACCAGCCAAACCTTGAGAAGGTCCTTATGTGGTCATACTTGATGACATTTTGTAAAAGGGGTCATCTTTGACAATATTCATTCCAGTGTCCAATGTCCTTTATATTTTCCATGACCTTAGTGTCTTAAAAAAAAAAGTTAATGAAGCCCAGGTGCCAAATCCTCTGTGGAATCAATTTTAATTGGAAGTAAGAACAACTTCAGCTGGACCTTCCGACTTGCATCCAGTCTGATTTCTGCTGCTAAAATGCAAAGGGAGCCCACGGAAACCAAATGACTTCATTTGCTCTGGCACTTAAGAGCCGGATTCACTTCCCTGGTGGTGAAATAAAAGGAGCCAAGTGTTTTAAATAGCCACTCCCTGAGGCCTGCCCGCCCGAGTGTTTGGAGAAAAGCGCATTGTCTGCTTGCCGCTCTAGCTGGGAGCTGGCCTGGCTCGCCCTCCCCCATCAGGCAGCTCCGTTTCTGAAGTTGACATCTGGTTTTCTCTCTCTGCTCACCTGATATATACCCACACACGCGCACACATGCAGTGTGCACACATGTGTCCTGCAGGTAACTCGGATCTCTGACATTGAATGTGTGTGTGTGTTTCAGGTCACTCCTGGGATAGGGAGAGGCACATAGCTAATAGCACAAAATAAAATGTAAACACAGTAGCTGCCCCACATGCCGCTGCTGCTGGGTTTCTGTCCAACGGTGCTTTCTGGGTAGCTGTGCCTATTGTTATGGCAGCAACAGGCGGCAGAAGTTGGGGCACCATATGGCGGATGTGGGCCTCAGATAAGCTGTCTGGTAATTTAGCTCATCAATAGCATTTTGATATGCTTCATTTTCAGATCACCCATCACCATGGCTGGGGGTGTCTTGGGGGCTAACTGATTCCAAAACCATTGAAACGTCTGTGAGCCGATGCTTCCTTTGGTGGAATTTCTTTCAACCCTTTCTCCTTCACTGCCTTTTCATTTCAAAGCCTTTGGGAGACAATAGTGGTTAAGAGTGTAGAAAGGGCTCCATCATCTGAGGGAATCCTCAACCCCATCTTGAAATCTGGAATACTTAGAAGACCTCAGCAGGTATGTTCATAAAGGAAAACAGAAAACAAACTATTTAATAGCGTTTCATACTGGCAGAGTCAAGAAATTCGCGTAATTCAAAATTTGCTTTGGTTGTAAATAGTCGGGAAGATAAAACCAGCATGGTTCTTATTTTGACAAAATGTTTCTAGTTTTTTTGTTCACTAAAAATACCTCCTTAATTTTCTTCCACCTTTGCATTTTACCTTATCATCAAGTGCATGGGAAGGAAATCTATAGAAGAGGAGATATATGTATATGTGCAGCTGATTCACTTTACTGTACAGCAGAGACTATCACAACATTATAAAGCAACTATATGCCAATAAAAAAAATCAAGAGCAAAAGTGATTTCAGAGGAAGAGTTATCTGTGATTTGGAGGCAAAAAGCAGCTTCCTTTATGACTAAGAATTCTTAAAGAGGGAGATGCTTCTAGAACATCTCTACTCAGATGTCCATTGAATCTGAGCCAAAAGCAGAATCTCTGCCGCTGGTGAATCCACAGGGGGACTCCTGCCTTGAGTTGCTGGGGCCATTTCAGCAATTGTGCACACAGTAGGTATATTAGTGGAAATTACATAATGTGCATGACTATGTGTTTATCAACCGTGTGAATCTCATTCAGCAATTATTTATATCCCTGATGTGTGCCAGGCACTGACTGTGTGCCAGGGTAAGACTGACTGTCTTTTTCCCTACCCAGCCTTCCTGAACACTCTCCTTCTCCCTTCCAAGCCTCCCACCTTTTGACTTTGGGGTTTCTAGTTCTCAGTACACAGATCTGTTTACCTGGCTAATTCAGGATGGTTCTGAATTAAACCCAGGGCAGCCTCTTTCCATTCCTGTCCCTTGGAGCCTCTGCCTCACCAGCAGCTCCCCCCTGAACACGTGCATCACAGCCTACGTGGAGCTTTCCACAGACTGGGTTATCAGCCCTGGGGCCTCAGGAGGGCTGGGAGAGGTACAGTGTTTTTGTATTTCTAAGAGACCTCAGATATTGAGAATTATTGGGAATTATCTGATTGGGAATTATTACTCTAGGTATTCTAACTTTTACCTTCAGATGGAATCAGGCTAAATTTGGCCATGCCTCCTAACTGTAAATGGGCTTTTTCCTGTATTTGTGAGGTGATGTACCTAGGAGCGTATATTAACTCTTCATGGAATTCACTTAAGATCTTGTTAGTTTTAAAGATATTACTACACAGAAATGTGCAGGAGAGGTGATGAGCAGAACTACCTTTTTTGTGCTCAACACGCATATGTTACCCCCTGGGAAGGTAGCAGTTGTTTCCAGATGTGATTATAGAGGTGAGCGTCAGGCTCCTAGGCAAGGGGTTTAAGGACTAATTCTTGCCTGACTGTTTGCAGAGGTAGTTTTCATGTTTGAGTAGTGGGGATGTTCATAGAGGGTCTCACATGGTCCCCCTTGATACTGCAGAATAAGGGCATAGGAAGGCTGATGGTGACAACATCCCGGAGATGAGTATGGGTTTGCTGCTGGTGAACCACCCTCAGCTTTTTATTCTTCTTTCTTCTCTCCACTTTAGGCACTTAGAAATCCAGATGTTCCCAGCTTTACATAGAACTGTTACATTGAAACCTTTGCAGGTACTACTGTGTGCCTGGGATTTGGTGATCCAGCCAAGGGTCGTCAATGAATGACCATCAGTAAAACACCCCTGCAGAACTTCCAGTTTAGCAACAAAAACAGGCATGTGAAGAGATTAAAGAGGTCACAGTCCAGTGGGGAAGCTGTGTATTTCATATTTCATGAATCCCAAGGTGCAATTTTTTCCCCCTTATTTGAATGTTGCCAAAATTGGGATGTGTCCTACAATTGTGGCTGGCCAAGTGGTGGTCATGACCCATGACGTGGTTGCGTACACTCATCACAGCCTGCAGAACAAGTGCAGTGGAGAGGAAGAAAATTCCCAAATCAGTAGCCAAGCATTCCTAAGAATGCTCTTGAGGTCGCCAGTTCTCTTGTTGGCACAGAGGGCAACAGTGTGTGGAAAGGCATGGGTGTTGATCTCTCTGAGAAGTTTAGTATATCTGTCCCACTTTTGTTTGCTTATAGTTTCCTTTTTATGCCTGCATAAGATTGACATATAAAAAAAAGTATAAAATACAATTTCTAAGTCATAAGGTGGTGCTCTGCCTTTAACAGTTACTGGTATCTTTGAGTTGATGAAATTTTCATGAAACATGTTTGCATCTCTATCCAATATATTATTGATGGGTTGGTTTAAGGGCATAGATTGGGATGGGAAGATGCTTTCATTTGTACACATTTGTAGTTTTTAGGAACATGTGTTTATGTAACATCAAAATAAAGGGAAAAAATATCCAATGGGGAAACTTGATTGTAATCAAGTTTTAGATCTGTACCAGCTCATGACTGGCAGTGAACCTCCTGTATTAGTGTTTGAAGGTTGTGTTCATTACTCATGATATAGCCAGAAAGCTGTGTTGCTCAGTGGTGGGGAATGAGGAAACCTTTGCAGAGGAAGTGATGTTGGAACTAGGCCTTGAAGGGAAGGTTTTTTAAAATTAAATTGTTTTTTTTTTTTTTTTTGCCAGATACCATTTTGGGATTAGAGTGGGACCCAGTTGTTAAATAAACACCACCCCCCCCCCCCCCCCCCCCGGCCAAATACCCTCCAGAGTAATGAACATGACTCTCGAATAGTAATACAGACAGTTCATTGCCAGTTGTGAGCTGGTATAGGATCTGAAACTTCATTATGTTCAATTAATGAAAGAAGCGAAAGGGAGGGAGGGGACTGTTATGGGGAGCTGGAAGCTTCCTGATTCTGGTTTGGAAAAAGGCAAGATAATAACGTACGTTTGAAAACACAGGTTTGGAGTTGGACACACCTCAGTTGGAGTCTTGGCTCAGCCACACTTGTCCTATGTCCTTGGACAAATTACTTCCTCTCTGAGCCTTGGTGTTGCCATAGGTAAAATTTTAATAGAATGCCTCCTGTGTGCCTGACACTTAATAAATGCTCAGTAAACAGCAGCTTCACATGCTATCTTGTATACCAGGTCCTGCCAGGTCAGCCTGGGCACTGACTCTTGAAGAACACCCGAGGCTGAAGCAGTTGCTACGAAGAGCCAGGCTGACGGTCTCAGGCGAATGATTGAGATCCAGGAGAGGTTGAGGCATCCCGTCAAGTCTGAGACTATTAATCTCTTTGAACCACACTTCCCCTATTCATAAAAGTAGAGGAAATCCATCAGTAAGTACGTAGTATTTGAGGCTATCCCTTGCCAAGTGATAGCACAAACTTCTAAAGGTGGGTGGCAGGGTACACCTTCATGCACTCAAAAGGAAATGTCTTCCTTAGGTTCTGGCATGGAGGCCACACTCCTGACTTTGGGACTGGGTTCTCAAAGTTCTTCACCAAGATGGTTTTATGGAACTTGTCTTTTGGTAGAGTAGCTATTTTCAGGGCCCTGGACCTGCTGGTGGAGCCTTTGAGGAATCCCTGCTGGAGTTCTGAAGGCCTTGGCTCTGGGCATGAGATGAGAGAACGAGAGGCAGGCAGGTGCCTCCCCTGCCTTTGTTTCCCTCTTTGCCCTCAGTTTCCTCATCTGGAAAGTGGGCTGGTGTTACTTATTTTGAAGGGCTGTGATAGGTGTACATAAGAGTTATCTCCGTAGGCTGGAGCTGCATGTGTTTTTGTTGTTAAGTCACTAAATTATGTTCAACTCTTTGCAACCCATGGACTGTAGCATGCCAGGCTTCCCTGTCCTTCACTATCTCCTGGAACTTGTTCAAACTCATGTCCATTGAGTCGGTGATGCCATCCAACCATCTCATCTTCTGTTGCCCCGTTATCCTCCTGCCCTCAATCTTTCCCAGCATCAGGGTCTTTCCCAGTGAGTCAGCTCTTCACATCAGGTGGCCAAAGTATTGGAGCTTCAACTTTAGCAGTCCTTCTAATGAGTATTCAGGGTTGATTTCCATTAGGAAAGCAGAAACAGGTATCACTCCTATCAAATGTATCTTGTTCCTGAAAGTATTCCAGACTCTGGAGTTAAATCTTTGCCCCTCTCATCAGATTCCTTTGTCTAGGCCTTAAATATAATTCAGATAATAATTGACACTCGTGTGTGAATGGCAAACTGACCCTTTGCCAGTATATTTGCATATTTAAGAGAAAGTTTATTAATCCAAGATGACTGTCTACTTGAGTTAGTACCCAGGTACTTCCTTGTACATGAACTGAATCCTTTCTGAAAACTGGTGGATTTGAAAACTCAAAACCTGTGTTTTCAAAGCCAGAGGCCCTAAGCTGGTCTTGCTCCACTTGACAGCCAACTGTATTTCAGGGTGTGTCTCTGTCCCCATGTTTTCAGATTGGGGCCACTCTCAGTGACAGGTTTGAGCTATTAAGACTGCCTTGTGTGAACCTGGGCTGAAGACCATCTGCAGTTTTGTCTTCTTCTGTTGTCAACCAGGGTACATAGAACTGTGTTAATCTGGTTTCCTACTTTAAATTAAAAATTAAAATTAAAAATTGTTAGGAGAGATAAGTAGACTAGTTGGGAATAAAGTCTTTTAGAGGCAGGGGAGAAAGATTTAAAACCAATGGTTTACAACCTGTGAATCTATTAAAGGTCACTGAATTAAACTTTTAAAAGGATGTGTGAATTATATGTCATAGAAGAAGGTAAAGCACAGTGCTACCAGAATTTCTCATGTGGCGAGTCCATTTGTTTTACTGGTCAAGTGATTAAGATTGATATTCAGAGCAATGAGGTAATAAGAGTTTATATCTCTTTTACTTTACTGGTGTTAGTGTGGAGCCTAAAGGTATCCGTTAAAAGTATCTACAGTGGAAAATTTTTTTACTTATGAAAATATAACTTCAGTGTTGAGGGATGACTCGCTCCTTAATGATAAACGTTGACCATTTTAACCACCCATATGGCTTACAGTTTAAACAGCCTGCAAACTAAATGCTAGAGGATAAATAAACTAGGAAATCACAAGGGAAAGAGACCTGAAGGCATGTGAGGCCACAAGTCAAGTCTGAATCTGATTTGCTAGTTGATTTAAGATAGGGAAAAATTGAACCCATCATAGATTAATTTATACTTCAAGTTTCAGGCTGTGCCCTGCCCCCCCTTTTTTTTTTTTTAAAATAATTTTACCTTGGACTTTTTTGTTGTTGTGTCCTCTGACCAGATGCACAGTGTCTTCCTTATATTAACTGTTTGTGGTGGTTTCATTCATTTGTATTGCTAAAGGATTGTTCTCTACTGTTCTTCATGGCTGTGTAACTTCTTGTGTGGTATGGTCCTGGTTTGTGCTGCTTGTCATGGCACAATCTTTAATAGTACCCTCGTTTACTCTCAAGATGTTCCAGTTTGGAGGATAAATCATATGATCATGCTACTAACAGAAGCTGATGAGGAAACTGGCTGACTCCCTTTAATTAAGCAGAATAGAGAGAAAAATCTCAAGCAGGAGACTTCTGTGGTACCCTGTATTGAGCTTATAACAGTGTTATTCTTGGAGTGTTCCAGGCTGTTTCTGAGCTTCAACAGAGGGGAATTTCAGAGAACAACTTTGCTTATAAACCTGTGCTAGTTTCAACAAATTGTTTCAAACCCTCTGCTATTCTGTGGATCAATTCATGATGAATTAAAAAAAAAAAAAAAAGCATCTCATCATTCATAAGAATGATTCAGCTCTGTTTCATTTCCTTTTGGAATTGTAGAGTTCAGAAGTTTTTCCCAGTGGAATTCTGACAGGTTTGTACTGTGTGAAATTTGGGGATTTCAGATTACAGATTTTCGAACCTGTAGTCTTGGAGCTCTTGACACTCTTCGGTTTCAGACTTGCTCATCTTTGTTCCTTGGGAGACTGTGTAATGACATCCTGGGATGTGCCCAAACACACTGGAGCCGGGATCCACAGGGAACTGGTTCCAGGACCTCTGCAGATACCAAAACCCTGTGGGGAAGTGGCAGAGTTTTTGCACATAACCTACACACATCTTCCAGTATACTTTAAATCGTTTCTTTAGATTGCTAGAGACTTTCTAGGTGGCACAGTGGTAAAGAGACCACCTGCTAATGTAGGAGGCACAGAGGCTTGGGTTTGATCCCTGGGTCGGGAAGATCCCCTGGAGGAGGAAATGGCAACCCCCTCCAGTATTCTTGCCTGAGAAATTCCATGGACAAAGAAGCCTGGTGTGCCCACCAGGTCTCAAAGAGTCAGACAGGACTGAGCACACACAGCACAGCGTAATACCTGATACAATGTAAATACTACCTAAGTAGCTGTCAATATGGTGTAAATGTTATACTGAATGTAAATAGTTACCACCTTGTGGCAAATTCAAGTGTTTTTTTGGTAAACTTTCTGGAATTTTTTTTCAAATTTTTTCGATTTGAGGTTAGTTGAATCTTCGGATTTGGAACCTGTGGATACAGAGGGAAGACAGAGTGGAATCTTAGAAATTTAAGAAATTTTAGAACTTTGCCCAAAACCAAAAATAATTGTAAGGACACTGCTCAATTCCAGATGGTTCTTTTGACAACATTGTTCGCTTAGTTATTTTATCATGTGCTTTAGGCAGTAACTTGGGCAGGTGTTGAGTTTGAAAGAATGGCTTCTGGCCTTCACCGTTGAGAATTGGGAGAACTGTTTCCTCGTTGGAGCAGTTCACTGGGAGAAGGCATTTGAGGGTCCCTCCAGGGCTAGGAGATTTCTTGGTGGCTCAGATGGTAAAGCGTCTGCCTGCAATGCGGGAGACCCGGGTTCAATCCCTGGGTCGAGAAGATCCCCTGGAGAAGGAAATGGCAACCCATTCCAGTACTCATGCCTGGAAAATTCCATGGATGGAGAAGCCTGGTAGGCTACAGCCCATGGAGTCGCAAAGAGTTGGACACGACTGAGCGACTTAACTTTCACTTTCTTTCCAGGGCTAGGATCTTGGTCCCTCCACTTCCAGTTATAAGGGTTGGATAGCCCCTCACTTGGCTCTTCCTGTGACCTTGGAGAAATCGCTTGAAAATCTTTGCTTTCCCTTTCTGGGAAGATACTGCAGCCTACTTTTGAGCTGAGCTGTAGATTAAAGAGATAAAGTGTTAGAGCCTTAGGCCAAAAGGTCCTGGAGTGGTTGTTATCTGAGTCATCCCTTCCACTACCCCAAACTCCCCACCTTTTGTGGAGGAGGAGCACTACCACTGAGTTCACTCCATAACTTTCAGTTGTGCTCATTCCCAGGCCACCCTGGGTGAATTTGGATAAGAAAGGAAGCCTGACAGGCCAGCTTCTGTCTTGAGCCCATTCAGCATTACCTTATTTAAACCTGAGAGCTTTATTTGTGGTTGAAAAAAGTGAATCTCAGAGAGAGTTAGTCACTTGCCCAAGGTCACACAGCCAGGTTAACAGGGCCAAAGTTTGATGTCAGTTCCTAGATCCCACCAACTCCACAGCTTTCAGGCTGACAAGACTGCATATTAAGTCACTTGTGGCATTCGTTAAGATAGACCGTGACACTGAAACAAAAGTAGACTTGCACTCTTTTGGTGTATTTGTGCAGAGTACTTAATGCTTTATTTTGTTTTGTGTTCTTGGTGGCCCATTTAACCCATGGTTTTCAAAATAAACATGTTGGGTGTGGCCCACTCCAACCTTTACTAGGGGGTCTGTTCCTCATATTGAGAGCAGGCAAGATTCTCTTCTTCCCTTCAGTGTCAGTCTTCAAAGACTGGGGATGGGATAAGGGGAGAAGGGCAGAACATCTCACCTGGCTCCTTGGGCTTTGTTGTTGTTCAGTCTGTCAGTCGTGTCCGACTCTTTGTGGTCCCACGGACTGCAGCAAACCAGGCTGTCCTTCACCATCTCCCTGAGCTTGCTCAAACTCTCATCCATTGAGTCGGTGATGCCACCCAACCATTTCATCCTCTGTCGACCCCTTCTCCTCCTGCCTTCGATCTTTTCCAACATCAGGGTCTTTTCCAATGAGTTGGCTCTTCCCTTCAGGTGGCCAAAGTATTGGCCCTTCAGCTTCAGTATCAGGCCTTCCAGTGAATATTCTGGGTTGATTTCCTTGTCAGGGATGTGGGGGGAGAAGCAGATCTGGTTTGGAGCTCTGGACCTGGACCTGCCAGTTTATCTGGTTTTTCTTTGGAATGTGCTCTGCAGTTGAGCTGCAGAAGCTGGCCTGCAGGCAGAGATAGTTAGCCCCCTCTACACCCTGGAAGCCTGGATGTGGAAATACCCTCATGCCGGGGGTAGAGTTGTTAGGTAGATGGTCTTGACTTGACTCCTTGATAGTGGGATTGCTTGGGAACATGGGAGATACAGATGAATCTCTCCCCTCCCCACCCTGGTGACCAGCTGGAAACTATGTCTTAGCCTGTGGAATGTGATGGACAGGGGCAGGGGCAGAAGGGAAAAGGGAGTTAACTGCTCTGTTCAGTTGTTGTTGTTGTTGAGTTGCTAAGTCGGGCCTGGCTCATTGCAACCCCATGGACTGCAGCACGCCAGGCTTCCCTGTCCTTCACTGCTTCCCAGAGTTTGCTCAAACTCATGTCTGTTGAGTCAATGACGCCATCCAGCTGTCTCATTGTCTGTTGTCCCCTTCTCCTCTTGCCTTCAATCTTTCCCAGCATCAGGGTCTTTTTCTAATGAGTCGGCTCTTCGTATCAGGTGGCCATAGTATTGGAGCTTCAGTTTTAGCATCAGTCCTTGCAGTTAATATTCTGGGTCGATTTCCTTTAGGATTGACTAGTTTGGATCTCCTTGCAGTCCACGGAGTCCAAGCATTCCAAGCCCTTAATAAATCAGGTCTCTGAAATAGATAATATGGACTTTGAAATGGAATTACTAGTGGGGTTGCTACCCATCTTTGATATCTTGGTTGGCTTTTAGTCCAAGGTTATGGGATGGTTATGGGATGGCTGATAATGTCTTACTTTTGTTCACCTGATTCTGGTAACTCTGAATTAGACTGAATTCTGGGCTAAAAGGGGTCGGGGCCACTGATGGCCAGTACTTGTGCTCCTGTCTTCCCCCCCCTTCCCTGTACTGGTTTGCCCACTTCTTAGAGCCGTCATATACCCAGTGTCTTTTGGGTACTTCTGCTGTTGGCTATTTTGGTGTTTTCCTGACTTGGTGTAGATCTCACTAGCACTTTATATATTTTGCAACATAGCCTAAAAGCATGGCTTTGAAGTCAGACCCAGTCCTAGTTATGCTTATTGGCCATAAGCTCTTGGGGAAGATGATTTAATCTCTCTGGGCCCCTGTCTCTTTATCTGAAAAATGAAAATATTAAGATAAAGTGAAATATGACAGAGTATGACGAACGGCCCACAGTGGGCTTCTCCATGGGTTGCCCCAACCCATACTGGCATTTCCTGCTTCCTCTGCCCTCCAGTTCCTGGTCCAAGATCTGAGGGTTTTGTCCCATCCAGAACACCAGTCTGACAGGCGCTCATTTATTTGCTTTTCCATCTTCCTCCTCTGGGTTTAGTTTTAAGCTTTTTTCCAGCTTCTCTTCTTGCTGGATTTCCTGCTCTGTTTTTCTCTCTTCAGACAGTTTCTCTTTTGCTTTCATATTTTCACACACGCACACAGAGACACAAAACATGCTGTCCAATTTTTTCACCCTTTCTCTTCTGCTGTTATCATTTTGAAATCTTAAAGAGATTGCCCCTTCAGTTTCCTTGGTTTCACCAAAAATGGTCAGCAGCAGAGCACCACTTCTTGATTTTGCTGTCTTTCACACTGGAGAGCGTTGGATCTCTTGGCTCAGAGAGTTACTGGCCCTCTTAAGAGTTACTATTTTGAAAAGGCTTAACTCATTCTGATTCTCATTACTTTATGAATGTGTGGAATTACACACATTTCTTCCACTTACCTGTTTGCTCTTGGGCAACCTCTTTATTCTTTTTGAACCCCAGTTTCTCGCTTGTAAAATGGACATGCTAGTGCCTTTCTCGTGGGTTATAGTGAGAGTTAGCTGAGGGTTTGCATGTTGCTTGGCAGAATGTACCATTAAAGTTATCTGCTGATTATAGTTATGGCTGTGATTACCGTCACCTGGTGGCTAAGAATTAAGAGTGCCAAGTATCTCTTCCTTTGGCACCTTTCTATTATTTTGAAGGAGAAAGACAGGAACCGTATCTTAGTATTTTTATTATTTTAGATTTTCAAAATTTTTATTGTGAAAACCTGAGTATAGTAGAGGGCAGTGAACCACCCTGGACCATCATCACTTAGCAATAGTTACCAACCCATGGCCATTCTTGTTTCTTTCAAATCCCAGCATCCTCTCCCACATATTATTTTGAAACAGTCTCAAAATGTCATACCATGTTATTTGTGAAGTTTTCAGTATATATTTTAAAAATTATGACTTTTTAAGAAAGACCAACTGTTGGTGTTTAAGGAACACTACCTCCCTGGTGGTCCAGTAGCGATATTCCACAGTCCCGGTGCAGTGGGCCTGGGTTCGATCCCTGTTCAGGGAACTTGATCCCACATGCCACAGTGAAGACCCAGGGTGGTCAAATAAAAAAAAACAAAAAAACAAAAAAAACAAAAAAAACTTGTAATATCATCACACTAACATTTTAATCATGATTACTTAATATAAAATATCTAGTGAGGCTTTAGATTTCCTTGTTCATCTCATTAGTGTTTTCCCACAGTTGGTTTGTTTAAATCAGGATCCAGACAAAATTGAAGGTTATCGTTGGTTGTTGTGTTTCTTAAAACTCTTTAAAGTTTGTGTCCCTCTTTTTTCACCCTTTACAGGTGATTTGTTAGAAAAGCCTTGTTTCTCTTATAGAGTTTCTCTCATTCTGGATATGCAGTTGCATTCTCTTGGTGGTGTTTATCCTGTTCCCCTGTCCTCATTCTCTCCTATAAATGGGAATTTAGACCTAGAAGCTTGATCTGTTTCAGGTTCAAGGTTTTGGGGATGTTTTGTTTTTTTTATGACAGGAATATTTCATAACTAGTAATCCACCAGGAGGCACATGATGTCCAGTTGTCTCTTTCTTTGCAATGTTAGACATTGATTTATGACCTGTGTCTGTATCTGTTGTTTCACACGGGCTTTATAAACTGATCATATTCCAGTCCTCTTGTTCCTACTTCGTTTATTAGCCAAAATTCTCTCATGGAAACGTTCTGTCATCAGTTGTTTGGTTAATCTGGCATATGGTTGTACAGAAAAAGCAGGTGTGTGGTTTTCTTTATTTTTGTTTCTTTTAGTATCATTATGCGGTTGTAGATTTAAAATTATTGGATGCTTTTGACTCCGTTGTAGTTTCCTCTTGCATGCGTGATGATATTGTTGGGGTCAATTTATAGCCCCCTTGGACTATAGCCCACCAGGCTCCTCTGTCCATGAGATTCTCCAGGCAAGAGTACTGGGGTGGGTTGCCGTGCCCTGCAGGGAATCTTCCTGATGCAGGGATTGAACGCATGTCTCCTGCATTGCAGACAGATTCTTTTGCTGAGCTGCTGGGGAAGCCCATTTTCCTCTTCTGATGCTTGCCTTATACAGTCTTTGGGCCAGGGGAGTATCTTTAGTTGGCTCCTTTGTCCTTTTGATGTGACCCTTACAGTTTTTGAAAGCAGCTTCCTTGCTGTCCTGTGTCTTCCTGTGTTGGATTTAGAGTGAACCAAATTCTGCAGAACTTTGATTCCTTTTAGTAGGAAATGCTATTTCAGAGCTACAACTTGGGTAGGGTCTCTATTACCCTCTATCCCCCTTCAGAAATGGATCCCACCTACTGTGTCAACTTTTTGATCCATGATAAAAACTTCCTTTGCTCATTAATCTCATGCTTGGCTCCTTTGGCTCTCATTCTGCATTTCCGTGCTTGGGCTTGTCATCTTGTCCTGTTGTCCCTTAAGAAAAAGACCAAACTGAAAAATGCTCCCAGGACAGTTCATGGTTTGACTCTCATGCTGAAGGCCAGAGCTCACATTAATTTAGGCTTCACAGAAGACTTTAATCATTGCCTTCAGTCCTGTCTCCCTGATGGTTTGTTCTGCACCTTGTTTAAATAACCAGAAGGTGAGAGATTCCTTGTCTCATTACCACTCTGAGCCATTCAGACTGCAAGCTATATTTTGAGGATATTGTTGGGGTCAATTTTGCATGCCTGTGTTTGAATAAATACTTGTTGAGTTGAGTCTTGTACTTTTCTTTTCTGAAATGATTAAAATAGAATATATTTACTCTCTCTTTAAAGAATTTATCACTAATACATTATTTTTATGAGCTAAAAAATTTTAAAGCCCTGTAGTTTTAGGCAGATTTGTTTGTTGGAGTCCTAGATGGAACACAGCTATTGTTGGAATTAGCTGCCATTGTTGGAATACAGAAGTAAGCCTTTAAGTCTAAAATGAGTGTTTTTTTGTTTCATGAGTCTCCTATAGACTTATTTTTAGTAATTTCTATCTTTCTATCTGGCATTTCTATCTTTTAGTAGTTCTATCTGTAATTCTATTACTAATTTAGGCATTTTGGAAATTGTTTGATGTCCAAGGTTGGTGCAGCACAGAACATGCACTTTGGCTGGAAAAAAAGAAATCTCATTTAAAAATACATCTACAGGGCTCTCTTCAGAGGTTCCATTTAGGCCTGGAGTTTCAGCTTCAGTAATATTTCTTTTGTTGGTGGTGAAACAAAGCTGTATGCGTTCACAGTCCAGCCAACACAACCTCACAGCAAAGTGACTAGCACTGAAATTATCGTCATTCATGACATCCTAGGAAATTAACCAGCATCCTGTCCTGTGAAATTTTGGATACTCATTTAACATCTCACCCCACCACAACCCCTTCCCGCCTTCCCCCTCCTTCACCCCCCACCCAATCCCTGCCCCCCCACACCTTTTTTTTTTTTTTTAAAGCACCGAGCTTCATTTAATGGTTCGTCTGTATTAAGTACAGTAAAGGAGGGGCTTATTCCCTTCCTCCTCCTCCAGGGGAACACAGAGAGGGCAAGGGGTCCTGTAATTCACAGGCAGGCCTCCGTGCCCTGAGGTTAAACTGGTTTCACAAAGGGAATTTTCTTTATGGTCCTGTGGCTTCCTAACACAGTGGAGGCTTCAGGAGGCAAGTGGTAAAAGCTACCAAAGAAAAAGCTGGACTGGAGCCACTGACGTCATGTCAGTAAATCTGCTGGAGGAGCCCGGCTGGGCAGTGCCTGCCAGGCAGCCTTTGCACTTTGGCCTCGCCTGGTCAACTGGTCTTACTGCTCCCTCCATCCCCGCGCCCTCGCCTTCCCCCACAGCACTCCATCCCCTCACCCCCTCATCCCTTTCTCCCACTTTTGTTTTTTTTCCCCCTCTTCCCTCTGTGTGACTGGGCAGCTGCACTTGTGTTGAAACCTGTAAATGGTTTGAAAGCCACCCCTGAAACTCGTCCTGATCTTAATGCCCTTAGGGGAAGGACCGGGGCAGGGAAAACCCAAGGGCTGATGGGCCAGGGAGGCTTGAAAGCTTTTCCTTAAGTGGGACTTTTTTTTTTCCCCCAGTTATTTATTTGACTGCACCAGATCTTAGTTGCAGCCTGTGGAATCTTTCGTTGCATCATGTGGGATCTAGTTTCCTGACCAGGGCTCAAACCCGGGCCCCCTGCTTTAAGAGTGTGGAATCTTAGCTACTGGACCACCAGGGAAGTCTCTGTAGGGGAACTTCTTGATGATGAATGAATCTATAGGGACTTCATGGGGAGCACTCGGAGGTACCAGCTCCCAGCTCCCAGCTCCCGACAACTTTGAGATTGGTTTGCTTTTCAGGACGTGTGTGTGTGTGTGTGTGTGTGTGTGTGTGTTTGTGTGTGTCTAGTGGGGAAAAGAGAAGACTGGTCAGAGGATAGGTGGAAATACTGAGTTGCAGTCTTCCTGTAATGGATGATTTAAGAGAATGAGTTCCACCATGAGCCCTTTATTACCTATTACTCATTGGTCAGCTAACCCTGAACTCTCCCTGGCTTGCAATTGTAACAGTTAAATCTAGAACTACACGCTGCTTTCCGACTTTGGTTTTTTTCGAGTCACCACTCCAGATGCGCCTAAATTAAAATATTGCTGTGCTAAATCTATTTTTACATCTAGGAGAATGACATCTAAAAATAAACCTTATCCCACCTGTTTTTCACTTTTGGGAAGTTTGGCTTCCCAAGACTTGTGCTACCAAGTCACAGCCCACAGATCAGGCTTTTGATCCAATGTGAAGTCCGCATTCTGCTTTTCCTGCTGTGGGTGTGATATTTTCATGGTTTCATTAGCCATTGTCCTCCTGTTTATTTTGTTGTGAATATTCATTTGCAAATAAGAGTGAAGCATGGGTTCAGAGTGGTTTTGAAGTTCCTGAGTGTTAGGGTCAGAAACATATTAAAAGTAGTATCTTATCCATGAATCATTAGATGAGTCAGTTCCTGAAACCACTACAAGCCTCATAGTTCTTGGCTACAAGCAAAAGCAGGAAATCCAGGCTTCAATAACTTCCTTTCCCAGTCCTGGCTGTAGTTGCGTTGGTGGTTAGGTTCTGCTGCCTGCCTTTGTAAAGCGGTAGGAAGATGTATGTCTGAGGAACAAAGACGCGCGAGTCAATTTACTGAAAGTGTTTATTATTTGTGGTCTTGCTGTGAATGTCAGGCTGCATTGGCATACCCTGTCCTGCACCGCTCAGGCCAGGCAAGGCGGCTGGCTGGTCCAACAAGATGCCCCCACAAATGCACGGGGAACGTTTCAGGGAGCTTTAGCTCGGGTCCAGTGAGTCCTCAGACTCGAGGGCATGCAAGCAGACACTAGGGGCAGAAAGCTCTGGAGCCCATATGTGTAGCTGAAGTATCCACTTCTTTTGTTTTGTTTGCCTTGTTGGGAGACAGAAGAGAGAGGAAGGGAGGAAGGGAGGGGAGAACACACGAGTGCCAGCCCGCCCAGCTCTAGCCCGGCTCTTGATCTTGCTTGCAGTTTACTTCCTTATGTACAGGGTCTTTTTTTTTTTTTTTTTTAAATTCCTTTTACAGTGTTTCAGGCCAGTCTTACTGACTTCAAAATCAATTTGATAACTCTCTTATTAAGTATTGTATAAAGTAAGGGAGAAATGTGAAATGCTGCCTCCCAAAGTCATGGGTCTCCATGCTCTATGTTCTGTATTTATTTATTCTCTTATGAGCAGCTTCCCCTCCTCTCCCTTGTCAAGTGGGGACAGACTCTGGTGTCTCTCTGGTGTTTTTATGCTTTGCTTGTGAGTTTATGGACTTTTCCCGTCTTAAAAAAAAAATCAAAGTGAGTGTGATGCATTTTCATTTATCAACGCTAATGTTCTTCCCCGATGTTAATTGGTGTTGCCTAGCTGGAGGGATTTGAGAAAGTGGGACTGAAACGACTTTTTTCCACCAGGTTTACATGGAATCATTGGAAGCTCTGCTAGGAGTCTAAAAATAGAGCGGGTAGACAAATCTTGTGAAAAAGATGAGGAAAGAGAAAAAATGAAACAGTGAGCAGTCACCTGTTGGTGCCATCTTTTAACTTGAGCTTGTTTCCAATTCATAGCTGGCAGTAGCTCAGAAAGGTCAAATTCTATTTCAGCCTTTATAAAGGATAAAGTAAAAGGAAATGCAAAAGTTTGCCTGCCTTCTTAATGAAGCCTGGCTGATTCAGAGCACAGCCAGCCTGGTAGGTGCCACTTTGTTCTTACTTGTCATTTGTATTTTGTGTTTGGGTAATTCTCTCTTCCACTTCGGTCTGAGTTAAGAGGTTCTGATGAGCTTTTGAGCAAGTTGGACTTGTTTTGATTTCAGAGGTTAGACTGAAAGTCATAACATCTGACTTTGGTTTTCCAAATTTCAGGCTTGTCCAAAAACCCCCCTTAGTCCTAGGTGAGTTTGTTAGGGAACTACTGGAAATATATTCCTCTTATTAATGTGTGAAGAGTAACTGTCTAAACTTGGAAGAGATTTTTCCTTACGTTGTGAGAAATACAAATCCAATTATTTTTATTTGTCCTACATTGATCTGAGAGTTAACTTCTTTTTAATGTAGCTTTCAGGCTGGGAGTGCAGACTGAAGCTTGAATTGCTTACCGTCTCTGGACCAGGTTGTTCAGGGCCAGGGATTGATTCATTAATTAAAATCAATGTAAATGGATTTGTAAGCCTCCTGTAACAGATTATCTTATTAGCAACCACACAGAGCAGCCCATGATCTGGGAGGAATGTGTTTGTTGCCCTAGGTGCAATAGACCCCCCACTGATGGACTCTTTGGGTCTACTTTATGAGAAACCCAGAGGCTTTTGTAAGGAAGGAGCCTTGCTTAACCTTTACACTGAACAAATTCTTCCTGTGAAAAATGATTTTTAGGATGCCTACCCCAGAAGGCTTTAGTTCCATGTGTGTTTCTCTACCA
Source organism: Muntiacus reevesi (assembly GCF_963930625.1). Taxonomy (NCBI): domain Eukaryota; kingdom Metazoa; phylum Chordata; class Mammalia; order Artiodactyla; family Cervidae; genus Muntiacus; species Muntiacus reevesi. The sequence continues at coordinate 52,266,800 of NC_089257.1, forward strand.
TGACTGCTGCTCTCCCCCACCTTTACAGTCATGATTCAAGGACACGTCCGTGTATTGGCCATGTTTGGCCCATTTCCAGGCAAGATTCCCGCCAAAAACCCTCCTCTAAAGGGAAAAGGAGAAACCAGAAATAAATTCCTTTTTGACAACAACAAAGTGCTTTTTTCCCTCCGACTCAAGCAACCAACAGGCAAACTACAAAGAAGACATTTATCTGTTATTTGAGGATCTGGCTGTACAGCTGTGCTTCCTTGGAGTGATGACAAGACAAGATGGTACCTTTGGAAAACCTTGTGGTTGTAACAGAAGTCAAAGTTCATGAAGCCGTTGTCATTTCTATTGTCATTTTTTGTAATTGCGCTGGACAGGTAGATATCCTCTATCGTTAGACCAACTCTCCCACCTTTTTTCTGCTGTCTGGATCAAAGGGGGATGTCTTATCCAAACTGAGTTGAATTCTCTCTCCTGAATATTTTGGGATTGAGACAGCAATCCTTGTTGGTCTTTGACGTGCACCCTACAATTCTGGGATAACTTAACTGGGGAGTTGCTGTGTGACCCTTGGGTATACAGAAACATAGGATGAAAACTGCTCTGCAGAGAGGAAAGGACAAAGTGGTTGTGCAGAGGAGGAGAGGAGAGATCTTGGGAATAGTCTCATTTCCGCATGGTTTTCCATTTCCTGGTTTCCATTTCCCATGAGGGCTGGCTGCAGTTCCTGATTCAGGGTCATTTGATAGACCCCTTGTCCTTATAATGAACCCACGTTCCCCTACTCTTATGTTTTGATTTTTTTTTTCCTTAGGTTAGTGGGAGTGGGTTTCTGTTAATTGAAACCAAATGGTCTCTGGCTGACTAGTTTGCTGGGAAATCAGCCCTGTGTGATGTTCTGGAGAGGCCTCCTTAAGAGTGATAGCACGTGGCTTCTGCTTGGTCTGCAAGGCAGGGCTGCTGCCCTGGACCCAGTTTTCCAGTTTGGATTCTGTTTTGAGGGAACTAACTAGGTCAAAACAAGAAGGATTACCCTCCGAACCTGTGTTTTAGACTGGAACATTTCAAGACCTTATGTAGGCCTTTCTGCTGGCTGGTTTGCCATGTGGATTTAGGTAGTGCAGCAGCTTGATTGAAATGTGGCAGGTAAGGAATTTTCCCAGTCATGCCCCGGGGCGCTGAGGAGTTCTGGTTGGTTGAGCACCTGGAAAGAGGCAGGCCAGGTGTGTCATTAGGCCTGGGTGCTCTGCCTGGTGGTGCCAGCCCTGCCTTCCTCCCCTCCCATCGCTGATCAATGTGGAAAGCACGCGCTCGGTGGCCTTTGGCAGATCTTGGCGATGATACATCCAGCGTGTATGTCGTGCACGTGTGTCCAGCTCCCTCTGTCAGAGAACCTTCCAGGTTCAACGGATTTTATTAGCAAATGGATCAAATAGCAAATTCCTCTCTTGAGGAGACCAATAAGATGCGTGTGTGCCCCTGGGGATGGTGTCAGAAACAAAAGGCCTGCTTCATCCGTTCTTCCCCAGGTTGGGGGGCCGTGGGGGGTGGCAGTGTAAATGGACAGGAAGAAGACTTAGGTGAAACTTCACTTTTAGAAATAACAAAGGAGAAGTTGTTGAAGGGGAGAGGATTTGTTTTGGGAAACCCTTACCAGGTGTATTAGGAGATGTGTAGTATTGGCATCTTTTACAAATTTGAAGCCATTATTTCGTTCAGGCTTGATATGACATGTTCTACCTGTGGGTCTTTTTTTTTTTCCTTTTTTTTTAACTGAGAAAGTTTGGAGGCTTGTTTTTTTTTTTTGATTGAAGTATAGTTGATGTATAATATATAAGTTACAGGTATATAAGAGTGATTCACAATTTTTAAAGGTTATGCTTCATTTATAGTTATGATAAAATATTGGCTATATTCTCTGTGTTGTACTATATATCCTTGTAGCTTACTTTATACATAATATTGATAGTTTGTTCCTCTTAATCCACTGCTCCTATATTGCCCCACCCCTTGCCTCTTTCTGTGCGTAACCACTAATTTGTTCTCTGTATCAGTGAGTCTGTTTCTTTTCTGTTATATTTACTAGCTTGCTGTATTTTTTAGATTCCACATATAAATGAGATCATACAGTATTTGTCTCTGTCTGACTTACTTCACTCCAAGTCCATTCATGTTGTTGCAAATGGCAAAGTTTTATTCTTTTTATGGTTGTGTAGTATTCCATTGTGGGCTTCCCTGGTAGCTCAGCGGTAAAGAACCCACTTGCCAATGCAGGAGAAGCAGGTTTGATCCCTGGGTCAGGAAGATCCCCTGGAAAAGGAATTGGCTACCCACTCCAGTATTCTTGCCTGGGAAATCCCATGGACAGAGGGGTGTGACGGGCTACAGTCCATGGAGTTGCAGAGTTGGACATGACTTAGCGAGCGAGTAAATAACAACTACCATAGCAGAATTCCATCGTATGTGTACACACACACACACACACACACACACCATCTTCTTTAACCATTCATCTTTTGGACACTTAGGTTGCTTCCATATCTTGCCAATTATAAATAATGCTGCTATGAACATTGGGGTAAATGTGTCTTTTTCAATTAGTTTTTTTCAGATGTATGCCCAGGAGTGGAATTGCTGGGGCGACAGAGGATGAGATGGTTGGATGGCATTACTAATTCAGTAGACATGAGTTTGAGCAAACTCTGGGAGACAGTGAAGAACAGGGAAGCCTGGCGTGCTGCAGTTCATGGGGGTCGCAAAGAGTCAGACACAACTTAGCGACTGAACAACAACAATGGTAGTTCTGTTGTTCTGTTTTTAGTTTTTATGTTCTACAAGTCTTGTTCATAGTGTTTAGTTTGTATATTTAGAAAGTTGAAACCTGGAGAATGTTTTTTCTTTTTCCTATAAATTGAGAAGAGATTGGAAAGGGGGACAACTTAGACATTTATTGGGACATGGACATGAGGGGTTCAGACTGAGCCATGTATGTTCCCTATGTCACATACCTAATAAAAAGCATCTAAAATTTACATGACATTTTACAGTTTACACAATTCTTTCAATAACTTACTTAAACCCTCATAACCACTTGGTTTGTGTAAGTGAGGAAATACAGCCTGAGAGATCAAGAGGCTAACCTAGAATCGCACAGCCAGTAAGTGGTTAAACGGCGACTGGGGAAGCCGCCACCAGGATGCCGCTTAAATGCTTGTGGGTCTCCTTGCTGTGTTCCCACCTTTGTCAGCCTCTGTTCTAGCAGGAGAATATGTGAGGGCAAGGCTGCAGCGAGGCGACGTGGGCATGGGGGCGGCGGGTTGAGAGTGGGAAGCAGTGGTTTTAAACTACAAGTTCAGACAGGTCTCTGCAGTGTTCAGAGCTCAGAAAAAGCAGGCAAGGAAAGGACTCAGACAGTCTTGTCCACTGGATTTCAAACTAGGCTGAATACCTTTGTTACCTCAGGAGCTAGAAAAATAAATGACTCCTTTTTTTTTTTTTAATGTGTAAGACTTTTCCCAGTAATTCCAGAGTAAGACAGCCTTTTGCATGCAAATGGAAAACCTAGAAACCATAAAGGAAAAGTTGATAAATCTAATGTAAAATTAATTTCTGCATGGAAAGTTATATAACAGGGAAAATCCAAAGGGAAATGACAAACTGGGAACGGAGGCTGATGCCTTATCCATTAGGCTACTGGGTCAAACTGGGAACGAATATATGCAATTCCCCCCATATAATGTTCTGGTCACATTCCACCACTTTGCGTATAGCAGTGTCTCCCTTTTAGATCATTTTGGTTAGTTTTTTTTTTTTTTTTTTTTTTTAAACAAGGGAAAATAAAATATTGTTGCTGAGAACTTTGGAGTTATATTCTGAAGTCCCTTACTGAAATTCACATCACCTGTTTATTAAACCCTTTCATTTTGGATACAAATACCCAACTTGTGGGCTTACCAATGATAAAGAATCCACCTGCCAAAGCAGGAGACACAAGAGACATGGGTTTTCTCGCTGGGCCAGGAAGATCTCCTGGAGCAGGCAATGGCAACCCACTTCAGTATTCTTGCCTGGAAAATTCCATGGACAGAGAAGCCTGGAGGGCTACGACTGAGTGAGCGCGCATGAACACAACCTGTGAGCACCTTATGGACAAGAACAGAATCCTCCTTTGTTTTTGTAACTCTTAACCTCTAGTTGCTTGACAAAACTTAAGTAGTGAGTGAAAAACCAAACCCTACCACGTATTTTAAAATTGTTAGAAAGGTGACATTTTATGTGTAGAGTGCAGTGGAAATCAGTGTTGCATATGTTTTAGTTTCTACTGGCTTTCTTAAAAGCCACACTGATCTTAAAAAACTTTCCCTTCTGTGATGGAAGAATTTCTAGAAATTGTATTTCTTGACTCACATTTATTTCCCCCTCACTCTGAAATGAGAAGTGTGGGATATTTGGATGGCGTTGGTCAGTCATTTTAAACACTGCTGCTTTGGCTCTCTAGTTTGTGATTTCAGGTCTATATTTGGAATAAATTGAAACTCCAGTGCTGTTGGAGGCCTTTAACACATTTGCTGCCAAGGGGCTTGGTTTTGTAGATTTTATTTAGTTCAGTTGATTGTTTTCAAAATAATTTTTCTTGAAGAAATAATCACAGTACCTTCACTGGTTGATTCTGTGGTCCTCTCCTTGAGTTCCATTAGAGATGACTTGAGAAAAAGCAAGTCTGTCTTTTAACGCATCTTTGCTTTATAGTCCAGCTTTTGAGCAAAAAACCATGGCGCTTCCCCATGATGACCCTGTTGTCTACCCCTTTTGAATTTGTGTTTGCTTCTTCATGTGGACAGTGTACACTGTTCGAGGAGTGTGGGTAAGCCCGTTGTGTTTTCTTTAATAAAACTGCGTTTACCCTTGTGTAGACAGATTGTGTTTTCTGAGTCTAAATTCTTAGAGAACACTGGGAGCTGTTTACTTAGATCTTTTTTCTTTCTTTAAATAAAGCGCTTCCTCTAGTTTATCAACTTTAAAACTGTTAAAAGTCAGCCGGACAAGTTGGTTGTAGGGAAAAGGCACTATTCTGGAGTGGTTTGAATTCAGTAACTATATTTTGGAGGGAAGGGCTTTTATGTCCCCATAAGCTATATCAAACAAAACAAAACTATAAAATAAAACACAAGCTAAGGTCACAAACCTAAATTAGGCCTTCTTTTTTTTTTTGACCTGGTAAGTCAGGTTTTGGGGAAAGAGGGAGGCTTGAATGCATGTGGTGTTGCTCTGATAAAAGACTTCACTGAGTTAGGGGCACAGTTGAGTAATTGGAGCAGATTGTAGGTTCTCATTGTCTTTGGGCTTCAAAAAATGGGGAGAAATTTCAATTCACTTTATGCCAGGGTCTGTGTTGGGTGGTGGGTATCCAGAGAAGGATGAGGACCATAGGCTAGTTCAGAGAACTTGGAGGAACTCCAGAGAAGTGGGAGGGAGAGAGTTGTGTTAAGGGGGACTATTCCAGTCTTCTATGATGAATGGTGTGATGGGGAGGCGTGGGGTCTGCTGGAGAAGAAACATGGGGCTGGGGCTCCTGAGTTCCTCCCAAAGCTACAATAAAGAGAACTTACATAGGGAATGTGAGCTGCTGATCTTTATGGCTTCCTGGACTATGTGGACTACCCTCAACATGAAAAAGATGAGTTTCTGTAAGAAATCCTATCCAACAAGTGACAAGATAATGCAGGAAATGTAACCAAACACTTGGCTATAATGGAAGACAAACTTGCTGGAGGGCTGCCTGCTGCAACCTTGGGGGCTGGTCTTCTTGTTCCCCTCTCTGGCTGACTCCAGAGCCCTTCTTTTGATCTGCTTACAGGCTTTATAGTCAGAGACCTGGAGGAGATAGAGACACCTGGTTTTTGCACGGGCTTCTTTTATCCCCAGGGCACCCTGGAATGGTGAATTCTGCTGTCAGCGCTGGGGCCTGTCCCATGAACCAAATCCTGGGCGGGGTGTCTGGGAGGCAGGCAGTCCCAGATGTCACTGGTACCAGCTTGCAGCTGTACAGGGCGAGGATGTTGGAACTGACCCTCAGTCTTACTCTCTGGTAACGTCATGGACGAGGTTTAGCAGAGTATCTCTTTTTCTTTGGGCTCCTTCCCTAGGCTGGTCCCTCGTCACAACTCCCATCTGTACAGTGTGGTGGCCAAGTCCCCTGTCGTTTTTACTCCTCATAATGATGCTGAGCATAGAAAGGGTGAGGAATGTTGACTCCGTCTTAGAGATGGAAGATTTGAGGCTCAGAGAAGTGCTCGGGTGTGTAAGGATCAGAGTCCAGCACAGTGTCGTCCTCTGAGTCTTTGCCAAGTGCTTTTATGGCTGAGCAGCCCCGCCAGCAGCACGGCTTTTCTCCCAGGCTGTAAGCCTTCTCTCCCCCTCCGCGTTCTCTGCTGTCTCAGATCGATTACTTCCTTTCCATCCCCCTTGAAGCTGCTCCCATCCTCTTGTCTGGATTACTCTAGTCGTCTCTGAGATAATTTCCCAGCTTCAGGGTGTCTCATCTGGTCACCGTCATTATCCAGTGATACTTCTGTGGCAGTTTGTATGGGGGACATTATTCTTACTGCTTTGTAAATTCATTTAGGGTCACAATTCTCTGAATGAGATAGTATTGTCATCCCCATCTAATAGATGAGGAAGTAAGTAGAGGCACAGAAATTAAAAACCTTGTCCAGAGTTATATACCTAGCAGGTGTCAGGGCTGGCTGGCCCCAGTGGCTCTTAGCCGCTATACCTGATCCTGGATTCTTGTTGCTCAGAGGCTTCCTCTTCCCTATGTCAGTCATCACTCAGTCCACAAGCTCGTTCTCCTAGACCTGGTAGTTGAGGCCCCCGCTGTGTGATTTCAGTGTATCTTTCTAGCCCGTATCCTACAGTGTGTCCTTCCAACAAATTGGATTTTCCTCATATCCAGTAGGGGCTTCCCTGGTGACTCAGGCGGTGGAGAATCTGCCTGCAATGCAGGAGGCCCAGGTTTGAGCCCTGGGTCAGGAAGATCCTTCCAACAAATTGGATTTTCCTCATATCCAATATGGGCTGTCTGGTGACTCAGGCGGTGGAGAATCTGCCTGCAATGCGGGAGGCCCAGGTTCGAGCCCTGGGTCAGGAAGATGCCCTGGAGAAGGGAGTGGCAGCTCACTCCAGTCTTCTTGCCTAGAGAATTCCATGGTCAGAGGAGCCTGGCGGGCTACAGTTCATGGGTTTGCAAAGGGATGGACATGACTGAGCAACTAACACTTTCGCTTTCATATCCCATACAGGCTTTACTCATGCCGTCCCTTTACCGGAAAAGCTTCCCTTGGCAGAGAAGCCTCTGCCACCCATGCTGTTTGTGATGATGTTTGTGACATTGTGCTCACTGGGATTTCCATGCCCAGTCCAGGGGCATCACCTGGCACCCTGGTTTGTAGGGCTCAAAGAAAGAGGAGCACCTTCTCCATCTGTCTTGTCTGAAAACCTCCATTTCTCTGCAGATACCCCCTTCAGGAAGTCTCTTCCTTCTTTCCCAGAAGGAACCTTTACTTCCTTTGGCCCATCAATGCTTTAATAGCATGTTCACCATCCAGCATGTCTTACTGGCTTTTATAGGTGTCCTTCCTCATAATCTGTATGCTCTTTCAGGGTTCAGGATGTGGCTTGCACAGCTTTATGACCTCCATGGTACTTTGCATATAATAGTCATTCAGAATGTATCTGTGGAGTGATTGAATTTGGGGCCCCTGGGATTCAGTTACTGCATCCCTTGGAGAGCTGGGTGAGCAGTGCCCAGTGTGGGTTCACCTGCTAGAGTAGCTATCTATTGCATGGGCTCTGGGTTCTGCTCTTTGTTAAATTTCTTCCCTCTTACATCCAAGACCCTTCCCCTTTATTTCAAACCCATTATAACACAAATTTGTACAGCCATCTTTTAAGCAAATTGGCTAAAACCCCAGGTGTCCTGGAAGTCCAGTGGCCTTGGACGTGCTTTTTAAAAACTGCATGGGTTTTAGTGCATGGAAAGAGTTATGTTAGAGGAACTCGACTTCTGCCAAGTCAGAGACATGTATTATATTTATCTTCTATTCTGGCTGAGTCGGCATTGTGGTTGGTTGGTTTGGGGAGCTCCCCTCCATGTACCTAGACCAGAGGACGATGATGAATGTGTTGGCCAAGCCTCCTGCTAAGCACAGGGAGGGTGTGTTGTGACCACTTAGTTTGGTATGCGGAATTTGCTGGAGGAGCCGCTCTTGGCACTTCACAGATGATTGAGGTGTCTGAGACCAGACGACCCAAATCGTACTAATCCTGCTGATGAGAAAGTCTTGCTGCTCCCTCCCATTCTCCTGGCCAGCCACTCCCACCCAGTGTTCCTCTATTTCAGCCACACTCAACTGTCTCTTCTGCCTGCATGCCTTCACTTCCTCCTGCGTCTATTGGGATATGTTCTTGCTGTTGTTCAGCTGGTGCTTCTCTCTAAAGATAAGGATATGCAGTGTTTCACAGAAGCCTTCTCGACTCCTGCAGGTTCATACAACTAAGGCTTCTTTCCCTTCTGCTAGTTACCCATCACCTCCCCCAGTTTGCCTTAGCATTGATTGCATTGCCCTCTATATCTTGGACCTACTCCATCCTCTCCCTCTGAGTCCCTTGAGGGCAGGAACTGGATCTTATCTGTGTATCCTGCCTGGTACACAGACGCTCAGAGCGTGCTTGCACAAATCAAAAGTATTTGGATGTGATAGTAATAGCATTTGCCAACTGCTGTACCTGTTTGGTTAACAGAGGTGAGTTCTGGTGGTTGATAGTCACTTATTTTGGGTGTCTTCAGGTTACTTTTAAGGGTATGGAGGAATGCTCCAAAGTAAAATATAACTAAGTGTATGTTAATGAAAACATACCCGCGCATATGGCTTGTGAAGTAGACCTCCAGTGGATGTCTGTGCGATGACCGAGTTAACCCACAAGTGAGTGGATGAATGGAATGAGCCTCCATCCTCTGGGAACGGGGGAGGCAGGGGGGAAGGGGCTGCACGTCTTCACTGCTCTCGAAGCTGCACAAGTTGCTCAGCTCGAAGGCTGAGGCAAGAGCTGAGCTGACAGAAGCTCCCCGAGAATCCACATTTCTTCTTTCTCGTCGTTTCTGTTTCTCTTTCTGAGATCCAGCAGGTCTTGAGTATCACCTCACCTGTTCCTAGATCCCAGGGTGTTACTCTGTTCTTCGGGGTCCTAGAGTTCTACCACCAGATTTCAGCCTGACGTGGAGCTTGCTCTGCAGCTTGGTCTGCATCTCACCGTCCTCTGTGACTGTGATTGATATCACTGTGGAGTGATGCGTGTGGACAACCAAGTGCTCCCCCTGGTTAGGGAAATACCGGGGCTGGGTGACTCATGCTCTTATGATGCACCCCAGTGGAAGTGTGGATGGTGCAGTTGGGAACATTTTGCATGCATCTGTATTTATTTATCTAGGCAAACATGAGAAAGACCAGTTTTTTTTCCACACTTCTGACGCACACACCAGTGAAGACAATTTCATCTTCTATTGTGAGAACAATGGTAGCAAAAATTGTCAAAATGTTGGTTTGTATACAGCTGTTACCAAAATTTTGTGTTGTTAATATATGCAGAATTCTACTTATTCAATAGATAACATTTTAGAATGATGCTGTACATCTAATATACAGTGTGGACCTTATTCTATGACATTGTATTTTTATTTTTATTAGTTATTTGTAATGACATGGGTAATAATTCTTAGAAGTTTACTTTCTCATGCTGCAATTTGTTGACCGCTCAGGGAAAGGTTGAGCTTCAGATAATTCAGATGAGGCAATAAATCACTTTTTTACATTTGTTGACGAAATCCATTACCTAAATCTCTCAAATATAATTTGGTACCCTTGCTTGTATCTTGCTGAAACCTTTACAATAAATTGAATGAGCTCCATTAAGCAATATGGGTTTGTGTTCTCACTGTGCGTATTTACAAAGGCTGGTAGAGTGTCAGTGATGAAATCGAAACTTAGTTTGAACTTAGTGTGTGAAATGAAATAAATTTGACTCTTGAAATTTTGCATAAATATCTGTCAGAGCCTGGTACCAAGCATCTGGGGATTTTCAGAGCTGACCTCAGAGAACATTGAATTATGTTCCAAGATGCATTTTAACAGTGCTTTCCTCCACAAATAAAAGCCTAAATTAGTCAGTGAAACCACTCTTCAATTCCCTCCAAACTGAACATTTCCCAATAAGACATGTAATCCAATTTGAAATAAAAATTTCCTATTGTCCTAAGTTTAGGTTTCTGGTTTGTTTAATTGTATGGATTCCTGACGCTGTAAGGAAAAGGTTAAATAGATGTCATTTGAATTATTTTTGAATCAGGATTTTTTATTCCTGATTTATATTCCTTTATATTTTCTATATTCTAGGAAAAATAAAAGGGACATATATTAGATGCTTTATTTGGAATTAAACTTACATTCATGAGAGCAGCCTCACTGTATTTGTAATAAATAATTACTATAAGAAATTCATATACCACTTTTTACCTGTGTTATATTTTGGGGGAGTATGTAAGCTTTCCTTTGACAGAGGGTGATTCTGCTGTTAAAAACAATTACCATGATGGACTTCCCTGGTGGTACAGTGGATAAGCATCTGCCTGCCAGTGCAGGGAACACGGGTTCGATCCCTGGCCCAGAAAGGTTCCAGCTTGCTACACAGCAACTAAGCCTGTGCACTACAACTGCTGAGTTTGTGCTCTAGAGCCTAGGCTCCACAACAAGAGAAGCTCCTGTACTGCCACAAAGAGTAGCCCCTGCTTGCTGCAACTAAAGAAAGCCTGCACGCAGCAACAGTGACCCAGTGCGGCCAAAAATAAGTAAATTAAAAAAAAAATTAAACCAAACACAACGTCGCCATGATCTTTTTCAAGCTGACAGTGGGGATTCAGCGCGGTAGCCTGCTGTGCTGAATTAGAAGCTAGTCACTGAACCCCTTTCCTCCTGGCTCCATCTAGGATCCTCAAGATCCTCTGGGCTGGCTGGACCAGATGTGACACTCCCCGTGCACGCGGCCCTGCAGTTCCTGAATGCTCCAGGCTCGAGTGGGAGGGGCAGCCTGCTGACCCCAGTGGAATCATGGTGGTCACAGCCGTGTCTCCTGACACTCCCCATGTCAGTCCTCTTTTCTCAGAGAAGAGCAGGTTTCAGCCCCATTTTATGCTGATGGGAAAGCTACGCTGAGAAAGGGCCTATGAGATTGGCCCAAGGTTGTCCCTTGACCTTGACCCCAACCCTCTTTTCACCAGGTGATTCCACACTTGCAGATCTCTCTAGCTGTGCCTAGGAGGAGAGTTTTCGTTTATAAAACCTGTTAGCTCCGAATTGTTGGCTAGTTGGAGGTTTTCCAGAAAGCTTAAGAAAGAGAAAGCAATAACAACATTTGCAACACTTTTTTTTTCTTTTTAGCAGTAGCATGCCAGCAGACTTGTTTACTTGCGGCGCTGTCCTTGTGTGCCTGGATGCGCCTCTGGTTTTCTGTGGAGGAGACCAGTTGATGTGTTCTTTCGAAAACACTGGACCCGAGACCTTAGGATCACCCTTCCACTCCTCCTCACACGTTTTCCTTTGGCGGCCAACCAGCTGCCTGCCTCTGTGTGTCAAAGCCGAAATCCCTCCCCTCAAGGATGTGCTGGAGCTGTCTGCAAGCCATTTTAAGGCACATATTCAGTGTATGATGACTCTTGAATGAATATTCTGTGCCCCAGAATATTTCTATGATTCTTTGCTGTCAGCTTAAACAGAAGTCACTAGACAGAAGCATGTTTCTTAAGGATCACAGGCGTATCATGAACACCCACAGGAGTGGTGACCGCTTGACACAACAGGGCGATGAAGGCTGAAGAACTCCGTTTTAATAGACTTTTAGGGTGTGCCTCCTGTTGTGTTTGTCTCTTCCCATCAGCTGTCAGCTTCTCTGCCTCTGGCAGGTGCCCCTTCTCTACTTTAGAGCCGTAAGTGGTCCCCTCCGGCTATGTATGCTGTGGGAAGCAGACATTAAGCAGGTTAGAATTGTGAATACATTAAGAACAAATTTCCCTGGTGACTCAGACAGTAAAGAATCTGCCTCTAATGCAGGAGACACGAGTTTGATCCCTGCGGTTGGGTAGATCCGCTGGAGAAGGGAATGGCTACCCACTCCAGTATTCTGGCCTGGAGAATTCCATGGACTCTCCTGGAGAGAAGCCCGGTGGGCTGCAGTCCATGAGGTTGCAAAGAGTCGGGATGCAACTAAACAATTAACACTTTCTAAGAACAAACAGAGCAGAGAAATCACCTTAGTGATGTAGCTGATCTTGGGGAGGTAGCCTGTGAGTGAAGCATAACTGCTGTGGCAGTTCCCAGAGTCCCTTAGAGAATAAGAATAATTGGAGGGGATATCCATTCAGTACATAAAAGATTACATCTGCTAACCCCAACCTTCCACATCATCCCTCCCCCAACCCCCTCCTTCTTGGCAACCACAGGTCTATTCTCTGTGTTTGTGACTGTGTTTCTATTTCATAGGTAGGTTCATTTGTGTCGTATTTTAGGTTCCACATGTGTGAATGTGAGGAATTCGTGAGAAATTCTGCACGTGCATGTGTGCTCAGTTGTGTCCGACTCTTTGCAGCCCTGTGAGCTGTAGCCTGCCAGGCTCCTCTGTCCTTGGGATTCTCTAGTAGGCAAGAATACTGGTGTGGGTTGCCATTTCCTACTTGAAGGGATCTTCCTGACCCAGGGATCAAACCCAGGTCTCTTGTGTCTCCTGCGTTAGCAGGCAGATTCTTTACTACTGGCACCACCTGATTCCAGGTGTAAGTGGTGTCATAAGGTATTTGTCTTTCTCTTCCAACTGCTTCACTTTATGATCACCTGTAGTTGCATCCATGTTGCTGCAACTGGCATTGTTTCATTCTTTTATGACTGAGTAATATTTCATTGTATATGTATACCACATCATTATCCATTCATCTGTCGGTGGACATTTAAATTATTTCCATGTCTTGGCTACTGTGAATAGTGCTGTGTGAACACAGGGGTGAATGTATCTTTTTGAATTAGAGTTTTGTCTGAATGTATGCCCAGAAGTGGAATTGCTGGTTGGTTGTTCAGATGCTAAGTCATGTCCGACTCTTTGTGACCCCATGGACTGCAGCACACCAGGCTTCCCTGTCCTTCACTGTCTTCCAGAGTTTGCTCAAGTTCATGTCCATTCAGTCAGTGATGTTATCTAGTCATCTCATCTTCTGCCGCCCCCTTCTCCTTTTGCCTTCAATCTTTCCCAGTATCCAGTTCTTTTCCAGTGAGTCGGCTCTTTGCATCAGGTGGCTTAAGTATTGAGGCTTGATTGCTGGATCACATGGTAATTCTGTTTCTACTCAAACTAGGACTTTAAAACATTCATTAATAAAGGAATAGTTGAATAAACTCCAGAAAAACCATGTAGTGAATATTATAAAGTTTTTGAAAATGATGAGGTCATCTTGTACTAATATATTGTTGTGGAAAGATGGCAAAGCACTTATATGAGAAAGTTAGATTATAGATCAATATGTGTAGTATGATCCTATTTTTAGTATACATATGTGTGTGTATAAAATGAGTGCATACATGCTAAGTCGTTTCATACATGTCCAACTCTTTGTAACCCCATGGACTGCAGCCCACCAGGCTCCTCTGTCCATGGGATTCTCCAGACAAGAATACTGGAGTGTGTTGCTACACCTTCTTCCAGGGGATCTTCCTGACCCAGGGACTGAACCCATGTCACTTATATCTCCTGCATTGGCAGGTGGGTTCTTTACCACTAGCACCAGCTGGGAAACCTCCCCTCTTTCTTGTCCATAAAGACTACAAACAGGCCGTTCACCCTCCTAGGTTTTACTGAGAATCATTAAAACTGATGAAGCAAAGGTATCAGAGTAACAAAGGTAAAGTGGCAAAGATGAAAGAAGCAAGGTGATAAATGAACAATAGTAACAGCGAGGCAGCCTTGAGGTCCCTCAGAGGCTCTGCTGCTACAGGACTGTTGTCTCTGAGCCTCGGTCCCTAACTCCTGGTCAGATTCCTGGACTCACCTGTCACTCCCCATGGTTGAACGTGCCAACCTTCCTCTCTTCTTAGCTCCCCTCTCCATGTCCTCCCAATACCTTTTTCCATCAGGTCCCTCAGCCCAGCGTTAGGCACCTGTGTGTAATTAAGGTGCCCTCGGCTAAATGTGGAATGTCGGTGTTCAGGTCCCCTGGGGGGTTTACATCTTTTGAGGGATACTCTCTGTAAAAGCCCTATCCAGGGGCAGTCGTCTTAAATTGTTTCTTCAGGGATTCACTCTTGGCCTCAAAAATCTTCCACCTGCCCATCCATTTGCCCTTTCATCCTTTCTTCTTGCTCCCTTGATCCAATAATTAAAGCTCCTCCTTGGAGCAGATCACTGGTCTAGCCCTCAGATATGAAACCATCAAGGGCCTCTCAGGTCTTTCCAGCCATCCCTGGCCCTGCCCCCTTCTGCGAACCCTGTTTACATTTCTACACTCATCCAACTTCGGTTGATGCTTATGTGTGCCTCCTACCCCAGTTATCTACTGAATGCCAGAGTGTGCCAGCCACTCTCCTAGGCACCAGGGCTATAGCTGTGAGTGAAACAGACAAAGATCCCTGCCTGTGTGGTGCTTGCCTTGGGATGGAGAATTGGGTGGTCCTCAAGTCACCGATTCTGGCTTCTGTTTGGGACCACCTAGCTGAGTTTGGTTTCAGCACCATCCTCTCCCACAGACTCCTTATTGCTGTAATTCCATGCCCTGGAGTCATTCCTTCTCCAGAGACACAGGTGTGATGATACCTTGCGACCTAGTGTAACCCGCAGAACAAGTGTGAGAGAGATGATGTCGTTTCTGTAATAGCTCAGAGGGGCTTCTTGAGGGATTGGAGAATGGAATCTAGCCTGGAGACTGAGGCTGGGGGAGATGGCAGGTGTTGGGTTCAGCTGGTGGTTGAAAAGGGGGAGGCAGGGGTAACTGCATCTGCTTCAACTGGTTGCTGGTCACAGGTGTTCTGCTCCTGGCGAAGCTTGTTTCTGGAAGTAGCGGCAGACCAGCCCCCATCCTGGGGAGCAAGTGGGGCTCCTGGACGGTCTTCACCAGCAGGGGCTGGAGTCAAGGGGTCACCTCCTCTGCATGACTTGGGTTCTGTGTTGGGTTGCCAGATACAACACAGGATGTCCAGTTACGTCTGAATATCAGAAACAATCAGTACTTCTTTAGTAATAAGTCTGTCTCATGATTTGAATTTCAGAGAAGCAATATTTGGGTCAGAGTTATAATACAAAATTATTCATGTTCATCTGAAATTCAAATTTAACTGGGCATCCTGTATTTTATTTCCAAATCAGGCAACCCAGGCTCTAGGGGTACCTGGCTCAACAGAGGTGGCAAGGAACATGAGGAAAAGGAGGACAATGATAACCCTAAATCTGCTGTGTTGTTTTTTTCTTTTTAAATAAAAGCTTGACACAGGAATACTGTGCTCACTTCCTAGTTTACCTCAAACTGAGACTGTAATTTGCCTCCTTTCTACTGAGAAACATCACAAAGAGGTTGTAACTTAGTGACTTGGGCTGGATCTCAGCTCTGGTGAGAACTCCAGCTGGTTCTCTCGGCCCTGCCCTCATTTCTGTTGCATTGAAGCAGCAGGACAAGCAGAATCACTCAGCCTCTGTCCAGCCTCACTTACTCTCTGAGATAAAGGGGGTGTCTGAGGGGGGGCAGTGAGGAGTGTGGCTAGAAATGCCCCAGGTTTTCCTGCTGTCCTTGGGCCACTCATTTCCTGCTGATGTCTCTTCCCCTTTCACTGGGGACCAGAGGTCCTTGATCCTGAATCCTTGAACTTAAACCATTGATCAAGTGGTCCATTTGTGTCTTTCTCCTGGACTCCCTTAAGTTTTGTCTTTTTTCTAGCAATGCTTTTATTTAAGTCAGGGGTCAGCAAGCTTTTTCTGTAAAAGGCTAGATAGTAAATATTTTTGGCTTCGCAAGCCATGTGATCTCTGTGCTACTCAGCAATGCACTTGGAGTCGGAAAGCAGCCAGAGATGATATGCAAACCAGTGGGCGTGGCTGTGTCCCAATAAAATTTTGTTTATGGATGCAGAAATGTGAATGCTATGCAATTTATTATTCTCTTGATTTTTTCCAACTATTTAAAAATGCAAACGCCATTCTTAACTCGTGGGCCATACAAAAACAGATGGCAGGCCAGATTTGCCAACCCTGTTCTAAGTCAACAGCAGAGACCATTACAGATCCGAAGCCTGGCTCTAGTCCCCCACTTATGGGCTGAATGGCTTCTTGCCCTGAGGTTACAGCTGCTGCTGCCGCCACCAGGTGACTGAGTGGGCTGGGATCTTAGGCAATGGGTTTGCATTTCAGCTTCCTATGATGTAAGTACAGACCCACATCCCAAAATTTGCTATACAGAAGAGATTCCCATGTGGGTTTGCAAACCTTCTTTATTTGTTATTTTTTTTTAAACTTTTAAATTTTATATTGGAGTATAGCTGATTAGAGCTTCCCTGGTAGCTCAGGTGGTGAAGAGTCCAACTGCAATGCAAGAAGCTGCAATGTAGGAAACCCCGGTTTGATTCCTGGGTTGGGAGGATCCCCTGGAGAACGGGATTGGGTACCCACTCCAGTATTCTTGGCCTTCCCTGGTGGCTCACGTGGTGAAGAATCTGCCTGCAATGCGGGAGACCTGGGTTCGATGCCTGGGTTGGGAAGATCCCCTGGAGGAGGAAATGGCAACCCACTCCAATATTCTTGCCTGGAGAATCCCCATGGACAGAGGAGCCTGGCGGACTACAGTCAGCGGAGTTGCAGAGAGTCAGACACGACTGAGTGGCTGAGCGCAGCATAGCTGATTAACAGTGTTGTGATAGTTTCAGGTGGACAGCAGAGGACTCAACCATACATGTATCCATGTGCAAGTATCCATTCTCCCCCAGATTTCCCTACCATCCAGGCTGCCACATAACATTGGCAGAGTTCCCTGTGCTATGCAATAGGACCTTGTTTGTTATCCATTTTAAATATAGCAGTGTGTACCTGTCGATCCCAAACTCCCTCATTCTCCCTTCCTCCCATCCGTTCCCCCTGGCACCATAAGCTTGTTTTCTAAGCCTTGTAAATCTTATTTTGAAAATGAGCCATTAATGGTCAAGTCTGTCTACAGAGTCAGTAGTACAGTGGGCGTTCAGGCATTCCTCATTTTATGGTGCTTTGATTCACTGTCCTTTGCAGGAACTGCATGTTTTACAAACTGAAAGTTTGCGGCAACCCTGCTTTTATAGGTGCCATCTTTCCACCAACATTTGTTCACTGTGTCTGTCACATTTTGATAATTCTCACAATATTTGAAACGTTTTCATTGTCTGCTCTATTTGTTATTTTCATTATATTTGCTGGGGTGATCTGTGGTCTTTTCTGTTACTATTCTAGTTGTTTTTGGACACTATGAACTGTACCCATTTAAAACAGTGAACTTAATCCATAAATGTGTGAGTCTGACCGTTCCACCAAGTGGCTGTTTCCTGATCTCTCTCCCTTTCCTCAGGCCTCCCTGTTTCCTGAGACACAGAAGTATTGGAATTGAGCCAGTTAATAACCCTACAGTGGCCTTTGCTCAAGTTAAAAGAAGAGTCATACTTCTCTCACTTTAAAATCAAAAGCTAGAAATGATGAAGTAGGAAGTGAGGAAAGCATGTTGAAAGCTGAGACAGGCCCAAAACTAAGCTTCTTGCATCAGTTAGCCAAGTTGTGGAGGCAAAGGAAAAGTTCTTGAAGGAAATTAAAAGTGCTACTCCAGTGAGCACATAATGATAATAAGAAAATGAAACAGCTTTGTTGCTGATTCATGGAGAAAGCATCAGTGGTCTGGATAGAAGACCATACTAGCTAGCCACAACCTTTCCTTAAATTAAGGTCTAATCCATACCATGGCCCTACCTCTGTTCAATTCTATGAAAGCCACTATTGGTGAGGATGCTGCAGAAGGGAAGTTTGAAACTAGCAGAGTTTGCTTCCTGAGGTTGAAGGAAAGAAACCATCTCTACAACATAAAAGTGCAAGGTGAGGCTGCAAACAAGTGCCGATGTAGAAGCCATAGTAAGTTATCCAGAAGATCTAGCTAAGATCATTACTGAAGGTGGCTACACTAAACAACAAATTATCAGTGCAGACAAAATAGCCTAATATTGGAAGAAGACCAGCTCAGTCTTTCATAGATAGAGAGGAGAAGTCAGTGAATGCCTAGCTTCAAAGACGAGGTTAATGCAGCTGGTGATTTGAAGTTGAAGCCAGTGCTCATTTACTGTTAGGGAAATCTTAGGGCCCTTAAGAATTATGGTAAATCTATCCTGCCTGTACTATGTAAAAGGAAGAATAAAACACACCTGGTGACAGAATGATTTGCTGAATATTTTAAAACCATTGTTGAGACCTACTGCTCAGAAAAAAAGATTGTTTTCAAAATATGACTTTTCATTGACAATACACTTGGTCACCCAAGAGCTCTGATGGAGATGTACAATGACATTTTCTTGCTTGTTAACACAGCATCCATTCTGCAGCCTTGTGGATCAAGGTATAATTTTGATTTTCAAGTTTTATTATATAAGAAATACATTTTGTAAGGTTATAGCTGCTGTAGGCAGTGACTCCTCTGATGGGTCTGGGGAAAAGTAAGTTGAACACCTTCTGGAAAGGATTTACCATTCTAAATGCAATTAAAGACATTCAGGTTTCAAGCAAAGAGATCAAAATATTAACATTAAGGAAAGTTTGAAAGAAGTTGATTCTGACTCTCCTCCGTGACTTTGAGGGCTTAAAGACTTCAGTGGGGGAAGTAACTGCAGATGTTGCAGAAATACCAAAAGAAAGCCTAAAGATGTGACTGAATTGCTACAATCTCATGATACAGCTTTAACAGGTGAGGAGTTGCTTCTTATGGATGAGCAAAGTAGTTTCTTGAGGTGGAATCTATTCCTAGTGAAGATGCTGTGAAGATTGTTGAAATGACAACAAAGGATTTAGACTGTTACATAAACTTAGCTGATAAAGCAGGGTTGAGAAAAAATTGACTCCAATTTTGCACTAAGTTTTATGGTGGGTAAAATGCTATCTAACAGCATTACAGCTACAGAGAAATCATTTGTGAAAGGTAGAGTCAATCCCTGTAGCAGCCTTTCTTGTCTTATTTTAAGAAATCGCCAGAACCACCCCAACCTTCAGCAGTCACCACCCTGATCACTCATCTGCCATCAACAGTGAAGCAAGACCCTCCACCAGCAAAAAGATTATGACCAGGGAAGCCTGGTGACTCAGTGGTAAAGAATCCACCTGCCAATGGAGGAGACAAGGGTTTGATTCTTGGTTTGGGAAGAACCCACATGCCACAGAGAAACTAAGCCCGTGCATCCCAACTGCTGAGCGCGTGTGCCGCCAACTACAGAAGCCCGTGCGCACGGGAGCCTGTGCTCTGCAACAAGAAAAGCCACCACAATGAGACGCCCACACACCGCAACTAGAGAGAAACCTGTGCAGCAGTGAGAACCCAGCACAGCCAAAAATAAATAAATAAATAATTGAAAAAGAAAGATTACAACTTAAAGAAAAAAAAAATTGCAACTTGAGAAGAGCTTGGATGATGGTTAGCACTTTCTAACAAAGTATTTTGAAATTAAGGTATGTGCATTGCTTTTAGGTATAATGCTATATTGCACACTTAATCAACTACAATATTGTACAAGCATTGTTCAGTCGCTCAGTTGTGTCTGACTCTTTGCCACCCCATGGACTGCAGCACACGAGGCTTCCCTGTCCTTCACCATCTCCCTGTCCTTCAACATCTTCCATGTTCTTTACCATTTGCTCAAACTCATGTCCAGTGATTTGGTGATGCCATCTAACTATTTCATCCTCTGTCATCCGCTTCTTCTCCTGCCTTCAATCTTTCCCAGAAGTAAGGTCTTCGTAGGGTCTTTTCTAATGAGTTGGCTCTTTGAATCAGGTGGCCAAACTATTGGAGCTTCAGCATCAGTCCTTCCAAGGAATACTCAGGATTGATTTCCTTTAGGACTGACTGGTTGGATTTCCAGAGTCTTCTCACAGACTCTTGCAGTCCAAGTAGTATAAGCATAGCTTTTATTAATATATGCACTGGGAAGCCAAAAAATTTGTGTACCGTGCTTTTAGTGTGATATTTGCTTTATTGTGGTAGCCTGGAACAGAACCCTCAATGTCAAGGTATAACTAGTTTATAGTGACCATAGGCAACAGTATCAGGAGTAATTTGGGGCTAATAAATAAGTAAGCAGAGGAATTGGGTATGAAACACTTATATGTCTCTGTTCAAATGCTGCCTTCTACATACAGATGTGTGCATTTGGTACTGTGTTTTTAAATGGAAAGATCAGGTTAGGTTTGACTTTCTGTCACCAGATGGAGTCTAGCTGTACCTGAAACATGGATTAGAAGGCAGGGCCTTTCATTCCTGGGTGTCCTGACTGATGGAGGTCTTGTGTTTTATGGATATAAGATGTGCTGGGTGAGGAGAACAATGGAATTACGCTTCCCACAGAAATCACTCCTGGACTGAGAATCGAGTTTGCACGTGTGCCCTGTAGCATTCATTCCTGCCGAGTGCTAGGAGATGGGTGGTTATTAGGTTATGTCAAAGTGGTGTTTGCCTTAATACACGATCCTCCTGCAGTAACTCAATAAGGGGAGGTGGAAGGGGGCAGGGAGAGAATGTGGTGACCTGCATGTTTCTGAAACACGGAGCATCTGGAAGTCAAGGAAGCTTCGTGTGGTGATATCAGTGAGTTCTTTGGGACCTGCATCCAGACCTGTGGCAGGTTTGAATTCACGAACACTGGCATCTCGTGTGAGGCAGGATAGCTTAATGGTCAAAAGAACAGCAACTGGGCCCAGACTGCCTGGCTCCTGGCTCCTGGCTCCTGGCTCCCAGCCTACCAGTTTCCAGCTTTTCGCCTCTGGGCAAATTACTTAACCTTGCTGTTTACTAAATAGTACAATAGGGGTATTAATAGGAGTTTCTACCTCATAGACCTGTTTTAAGAGTAAAAACGACTTAATGTACACGAAGTGCTTCGGATTGTGCTTGTCTCATGTGTCTTTATTGAGATAAAAGTATGAAGAAGTAAGTGGCTTTCTTTCCCTTTGACCTCATGCTGGGAAGTCCGGTAAGTACAGCTTTGGTAGGAATGGGTCAAAACAGGCTCATAACTCCACCCCCTTCTCCCACCTTCTCCTACAGAGATGCATGAACATCCCTGGGAAAGATCCTGGGTGTTCTTTGTGAGTAGTGGTCCATGGATGACGCTTGGCCCTGATATGACCCGTGGTTCACCTGCTAGACCTGTCACTTGTTGGCTGTGGGACCTTCAACAGCTTCCTCCCCTCTTGGAGCATGAGACAGAGATTCGTGGGCATCTCCACAGTCCCCACAGGACTGTCTTGGGGGCATCAAAGAAGACAGTGAAAGTGAATAGGCTTTGTAAGCTGCAAAGGTGCTCTTCAGAGGCAAGATGTCCTTGTTCCTATTCCTGACTGTCCTCTTGCATCCCCTTGGTCTCCCTCCCCCTCAGCCCTTGTGGGACAAGGGCTTCGAGATCATGTTTTTAGAATGATGTGGTTCTTCTGTAAGGATTCGCTATCTCCCACTTTTTTTTTGGTGGAATTAATTGACAAAAGTTTGAAGTTGTACGATAATAACATTTTGATTTCATGTATAGGCATTTCTGAATCCAATTCCTTCCTTTCCTTTTCTATAAATTACATTCTTGTTTTATCCCTGTAGGGTTCTCAAGCATAGGGCAAGGCTAGTCTAAAGTCAGATGTCTTTACATTTATTTTACTGTGATTCAGGGTTTTCTTTTTAAAGGAGAAATTCCATAAGTTTCAATAACCAGCATCCTAATGGTATTTAAAGTATCTTCCTCTACCCTGCTTTGGGCTGAGTAGTAAAAATTTTACTTCCATATGCTTTACAAGTATCAACGTATTCAATGAAGGGCAGTTCTTTAACTTTTTTTTTTTAATTCTTTCTTTTTTTTTTTATTAGTTGAAGGTTAATTTCCTTACCTTATAGTGGTTTTTGCCATACATTGACATGAATCAGCCATGGATTTACATGTGTTCCCCATCCCGATCCCCCCTCCCACCTCCCTCCCCTTCCGATCCCTCTGGGTCTTCCCAGTGCACCAGCCCTGAGCACTTGTCTCATGCATCCAACCTGGGCTGGTGATCTGTTTCACACTTGATAATATACTTGTTTCAATGCTATTCTCTCAGAACATCCCACCCTCACCTTCTCCCACAGAGTCCAAAAGTCTGTTCTGTACATCTGTGTCTCTTTTTCTGTTTGCATCTAGGGTTATCGTTACCATCTTTCTAAATTCCATATATATGCGTTAGTATACTGTATTGGTCTTTATCTTTCTGGTTTACTTCACTCTGTATAATGGGCTCCAGTTTCATCCATCTCATTAGAACTGATTCAAATGAATTCTTTTTAATGACTGAGTAATATTCCATGGTGTATATGTACCATAGCTTCCTTATCCATTCGTCTGCTGATGGGCATCTAGGTTGCTTCCATGTCCTGGCTATTACAAACAGTGCTGTAATGAACATTGGGGTACACGTGTCTCTTTCAGATCTAGTTTCCTCAGTGTGTATGCCCAGGAGTGGGATTGCTGGGTCATATGGCAGTTCTATTTCCAGTTTTTTAAGGAATCTCCACACTGTTCTCCATAGCGGCTGTACTAGTTTGCATTCCCACCAACAGTGTAAGAGGGTTCCCAGTTCTTTAACTTTTAAGAGTTGGAGAACTTTGCTCTGGGGCTTTCTTGGAGTGGGGGTTGTCCAGAGTCTTTTTTGAACAACCACTGCTGAATTGTGGTTACTTTCTGTGACTCTCTTATAGTGACATTTCCAGGAATCAGGAAAGGGCTCATTGCCCTGGCCTGAGTCACAAGCCCTCTCCTCAGGGTCTCCGCAGGAGCAGCAGCTCCTGTTTGCTCACCCCCAGCAGAATAGAAGAAGAGTAGTTAGTTTGAGGAAGTGATAGAAGGTACCCGGGGATGGGGGAGTGACTGCAAGGGCTTGCTGTAGCGTGCTATGGAGGATGTCATTGTCCCATGGTGAGGGAGGGAAGGAGAGGGTCCTGCACACATCACTCAGGGTAGGATACTGTTGCACAGGCTCCCTGAAACCTGAGATGCCACTGGTGAGTTAGCCTCATGTCTCGCCGGGCCCCCGCACGGTTCTGGCCACGCAGAGCATTGCTGAGTCCCTGAGATTCCGTGCCATGTGCCTGAATCCAGAGGGCTCTCGGCACACCGCTGACTCTCCCCCTCCTCCTCTTCCACTTTTTTGGTCAAAAGGCCAGGCTGATTTTGCACTGAAAAGGACAAGCTGTGCTAGGAAAAATCTTGGCAGCCTTTTCAGAATCTGATCAGGGAGAAGCCCTGGGTTTGGAGGTGCAGTGTAGGTAATGATTTAAGCAACAGATAGCTTGACCAGCTCTACCAGTCTGGAGCTTTGAGCCCTGAGACTCTGTGACTTGAAAATTCTGCTTTGGGAAATGAACACTGGGGGCATGGCCTCCCAAAGGAGGGGAAGGCAGAGTGGGAGGAACATTTGCCTGATAGCATTGTCCGTAATCAAAGTTCAAACCCTTCCACTCCGCAAGGCGGGGTGTGCTGGTGAATGGAACTGGCCATGGATTCCCTAATCAGTGTCCTCCTCAAAGCATGAATGAGTCCTTGAATCCCCAGAGCCTGTTGCTCCATAAGTAGTTACTGAAGTGATTTGAATTATAGATTTCTTTTCTTTGGGAAGGAAGCTTGAAATCTAACTCGATCATTTTTCTGGGGCCCTGGCAGGCCAGGTGACCTTTCAGATCCCAGCCAGTAATTGGTCCAGCTGGAGAGCCACCCCCAACTTCTCCTCCTAAGGGAGGGGCATTTCTCTTCATATTGTGGTGTTCTTCTAATTAAATCATGGATAATGTCTGTGGCATGCTTAATTTCTAATTAGGTGACTTTATAGATCAATTTGCATTTAATGTTAAATCTAATGTGGAAATCATTAAAAAGTTAGATCCTGGGGAAAGGAATAGGTACTTATTCTGTGCCTGTTAAAAATAACAAATATATGCCCTGTATTAGCGCATGAATTTTTTTTATGTGGAATTGGAAAAAAGTAGAGAATGCAGGACACATAGGTAGTGTGTGTGCTTGTGCAGTGGGGAAACATCTAGTTTTCAGATTTTACAGTGCTTCCAGTTGTAATAGGTACCATCCACTGGAACTTGACGTGTCATTCCTGCGGTAAGTCCTTTAAGGGCATTGTTTTACTTAACCCTCAAAACAACTCTCTGAGGTGAGCATTAGTATTATCCCCCATTACAGATGAGGAAACTGAGGCTTGGGACATGAAGGCCTTGCAGTCAGAAGATGGTGAAGGCAGGGTTTGAACCCAGGCCAGTTTGAGTTCATAATCGACCTTGACTCTTGATTATATGGGGAAGTGCACCCATGGGTGCTCAACAACTATAGCCAGTAGAACCCTGCAAGTGGCCTGGGTGTAAAGTCCACTGGCGTCTAAAGTGTTTGCAGCTGATGGGCATTTGGAGTCAGCGTGAGTGCTACCATTACTGCTTTCAGGGAGAGGGATGGGTCCTGAGGTGAGCAGCGGAGGCACTCTCACAGCATCCACAGGCTAAAGAGGCAGTTCCTGGCAAGGGCCGCTTCGTGTCCACAGCTTGGTGTGAGGTTGGCCCCAGCGCCCCCTCTGGGAAACCTCTTCAGGTTTACTCCATACCTTTGAACGTGTGTGTACAGTTTGTTCCTTTGGACAGTGGATCCTCTCTAGGACATTCTCTTAGGCTTTATTCATTCTCTAATTTGTCATGTTCGACTCTAGGACATTCTCTTAGACTTTATTCATTCTCTTATTTGTCATGTTCGACTCTCTTGTATTTATTGAAGACTGCAGGGAATGTGGTTTTGAGCCCGGAGTCTCTTCCTTACTGCCTAAGTCTTTCGGTAAACCATTTAGTCCTGGTTGCTCGTCTGCTGGATGTCATCTGGCTGTCCTGAGGACCTGTGAGCGGGGAAGCACCAGGCCCCCATGTTGGGCGTGATGTGCGCTTGGTCAACAAGTTCTCCATTCCTTTCTGCTGTAGGAACAGTGTCTGTTTATGGATGAGATGACCAGATCCAGGAGCCCTCACATTTTTTTCTGGCTCTTGCTGGTGCCTGCTGTTCATTGACTCAACCACTGTTGACAAATGCACAGCATCCCAGGCCGTGTTCTAGCGTCTGGGGACACAGCATCACTGCGCAGGACACAGGGGATGCTCTGCACACCACCCCCACATCACGGGCCTTTCTGCCAGGTGTGGGCAGACAGGCAAGCAAAATAAACATTAAGTGTAGTTGGATGCAAGATATTGCCTTACTACCAGCTTAAGCAGTCATTCACATCTCTATTTCTTCAACAGGCAGTTTGAATACCGATTATGTTCCCAGCACTATGCTAAACACGGGCATATGAAACTGGATAACATCTGGGAGCCCAGGAATTATTTCACGAGAAAAAGAAGTGTCTGAGGAACACAGATTACTTTCCTGTGTTTTTCCATCTTAAACATTAAAAACAAAGACATTTTCACTCTTTGACGATGACTCCTCATTTGAATAAGTACAGGCTTCTAAACCTAACCGCCGCTCCAATCCAGGGGACTTTCTTATGTGTGGGGAGATGGACATATGAGTTGGGTGTTTGGATCTGGCAGATGTTTGCAGGATTTTTTACTGTGCTGTGCTTATTTTGTCAGTCGTGTCTGACTCCTTGAGACCCCATGGAGACCTTGAGACCCCAGGCTCTACTGTCCATGGGGATTCTCCAGGCAAGGATACTAGAGTGGGTTGCCATGCCTTCCTCCAGGGGATCTTCCCAACCCAGGGATCAAATCCAGGTCTCCTGCATTGCAAGTGGATTCTTTACCAGCTGAGCCACCAGAGAAGCCCAAGAATACTGGAGTGGGTAGCCTATCCCTTCTCCAGGGGATCTTCCTGACCCAGGAATCGAACTGGGGTCTCCCGTATTGCAGGCAGATTCTTTACCAGCTGAACTACCAGGGAAGCCCAGGATTCTTAACTAGTGGTTCTCAAATATTCCTGTGCAGAAGAATTGACTGGGTAGCTGGTTAAATTCAGATTCAGGTGTTCTACTCCCAGATACAGATCTTCCTCGACGGGGTTACATCCTGATATTCCTTAACTTTTACATACTTTAATTGTAAAGAAAAATCAACTTCTTCTGCCATGTAAAATTGAGAAAGTTTGTATTACAGATCTTCCTCCCCTGAGGATGAGTTATGTCATAAAACTGATAAAACCCATCGTAAATTGAAAATAATGTAGGTTGAAATGCATTTGTTACACCTAAAACCTACTGAACATCACAAAGCTTAGCTTGCCTATCTTAAATGTGCTCAGAACACGTACCTTAGCCTACAGTTGGGCAAAACATAAAGCCTCTTTTATAATAAGTGTTGCATGTCTCGTGTAATTGATTCAATACTGTCCTGCAAGTGAAAAACAGTCTGGAAGGGGAAACAGTTACCCCTTGTAATTGCTGTCCAGCATCATGAGATAGTATTGTACCACTTATCGTAACCTAGGAAAAAGATCAGAATTTAAAATTTGAAGTATGGTTTCTACTGAATGTATGTCACATTTGAACCTCGAAAATTTGAAAACTCTTTCAGTTGAACCATCAATACGTCTAGTAGAATTGTCTCTAATTCACCAGGTCTGGTTTGGCACCACTTATCTGAGCTTTAACCTGCTTTACAGGTGAGTTGGATACAGGTGGTTTATGAACCATACGTGGATGGATCCACACAGTGCTGGAAGAAAGTTGAACCTCTTCATTTTATTAAGGAGGAAACTATTTCCCAGAGATGGGAGGGATCTTGAAACTAGCGGCAGCAGTTGACAGGATGGGCTGGGGCCTTGGAGCAGAATTGATGTAAAGTCTCATCCTATCTTTCATTTGTAGCTTCGTACAGATTTGGGTACCTCCTCCTGCGTCTCCGAGCATCTATTTGCTCGTCAGCCTACCTCACGGGTTGAGAGATGTGATAGGAGGGACCCAGGCAAGCTTAGGATAGAGACTAGTGCTAGATGTTGCTCCATGTCCCAAATTAGCATCTTGGTTTCCCAGATTCTTGATTCATCCTTTGAATGTGAGTTGAGCAGCTGCATATGCACCCCATGATTTTTCTTTTTTCACAAGATAAAATGCTATAACCACAATAAAAAGATTGAAAAAAAGAAAACAGTTCACCCACAAGCTCGCTATCCTACCACAACTGTTTTCATTTTTCCTTTTAACCCTTGTCTGCATGCAGACATATTTCTGTATGGCTGTAATCATATGTAGACTCAATTTTGTATTCTGCTCTTTTCAGTAAACCTTAAGCAAATGTTTTCCAAATGGTTACATAGTCTTCAAAATGATTTTTAATGGTCTTTCTTACAATCTATCATCCCACAGGCTGAATTTATTTAACCACTCATCTATTATTGGACATTTAGATTTTTTTTCCCCTACAGTTTTGTGCTGTTATAAATAATACTTGGAGATATGGCTTCATCCTTATTGTAGATTAGTTCCTTAGGGTGGATTTCCAAGAGCAGGCTTTCTGGGTTAAAGGGCACAATTTTTTTTTTTTTTTTTTTTTTTTTTTTTTTGCTCTCGATGGATATTTCTAAATTGCTTTCCAGGAGACTTGTGCCAGTTTACAATGCCACCAGCAATGCAGTAAGATTCTAGGTTCAACCACTTGGCCTCCATTAGATAAAGTCACTTTTACAAAGGTTTGGCTCAATGATACTTCATTGTTTACTTGGTATTTCTTCGATTATGATAAGGTTGAATCTGGCTTTATTATTATAATGCTTTTTTTCTTGACTGTGTTGGTTCTTCTGTGCAGCTCGCAGGCTTCTAGTTGTGGTGTGTGGGCTTAGTTACCCTGCGGCATGTTGGATCTTAGTTCCCTGAGCAGGGATTGAACCCGCACCCGCTGCGTTGGAAGGCAGATTCTTAACCACTGAACCACCAGGAAAATCCCTATTATTATCTTTTTTAGGTTTGCTGCTGCTGCTAAGTCATTTCAGTCATGTCCGACTCTGTGTGACCCCAGAGATGGCAGCCCATCAGGCTTCCCCGTCCCTGGGATTCTCCAGGCAAGAACACTGGAGTGGGTTGCTATTTCCTTCTCCAATGCATGAAAGTGAAAAGTGAAAGTGAAGTTGCTCAGTTGTCGCTCTTAGCGACCCCGTGGACCGCAGCCTACCAGGCTCCTGTGACCATGGGATTTGCCAGGCAGGAGTACCGGAGTGGGTTGCCAGTGCCTTCTCCATCTTTAGGTTTAGCTTCTTTTTTTTTCTTTTTTTTGTTATAGGCAGGACCTAGCCATATGAGGTCAGATTTTCTGCTTAGAATTTTTTAGATTCTTAGATTTTACAGTTCAAAAAAGAAACCAAACTCCCAGTACCCAAACCCAGAGGCCATCTGTATGATAAACACTTCGGACATATTCTGCAGTTGGATTGACTGTTTGGGATTAATTAATGTCCTTCCAGGTCACCGGTTAATGGGGTGATCTTTGCAAAAGAGAGGGGCCCTTCCTCTTCTCCTTAGAGTCCACTTTGTTTTTTCCTTCTAGCATTCAGCACCCCACTTCCTGTCCCCTACCTCCCCTGTAAGCACTGTTTTTGTCCCTTTGGAGATAAAACATGAAAGGATCAGCTTTTCAGTCCTGCTCCTTCAACTTTAAAATGCAGGTTGCCTAAATTATGTAGTAAGGAACCAGGATAAAGAAAATCACAACGTTGTAGCAAATTGCTTTTAACTGCACTGCAAAAGCAGTCCTCTCAGAATCGCAGGAAGGTGTATTTGAGGGTGTAATCTTAGCTTGCGGTGAAGGGGAGTCTGACTTGTTTTTCAAGTCGGTCTTGAATAACTTTGTTCTTTCTGGAATGCTCACCATCCTCAGCGTGACAGAGTTTGCTTGATGGCAGACTCTTTCACTGTGATGTACATACCAGAGCCGCAGAACTGGTTTGTTTATTTGCCTGGGGTAAGTGATTGAAACTCCTCCCTTTTGCAGTAGCGCCCAGTATGAGATGGATGACTCTGGTCCCCCAGGTGTCCTTATAGTGGCCCTTGGGATCACACCATCCCCTCTCCAAGGACCATGAAAGGGGTAAAGGACTTGTACTCCTCTGAGCAGAAGACAGAAGTTTCTTAATGTGTGGACCTTGGGTAGTGCCACCCCAAATGGGCCACCGTCTGGTGTTGACCAAATAGCCGGACGTCTGTCTGTACGTAAGAGAATGGTCATGGCTCTATTGCAGTTTAATTTGTTAATGAAACAAGACGGAGCACATTTTCCCCTCCCGCACACCTCCCGGGCTGTTTGAGATGAGGCACAATTAATTTATTTGTACTGTCTGTGGAGGCGTATGCCAGCTAATGTAGTGCAAGAGCTTTTATCTTTCTGTTTGTAATGAAGAGGGGCAGGCTGCTGGCAAATTGACAAGGATTACTGATGACTCATTCTCAGACTGCAAAGTGCTTTCTTCTGAAATAATAAAACGCGTGTGCACACACACACACACACACACACACACACACACACATACATGCAAACCTAGTTCCTGTTTGAAATGGGCAGAACTAGTTTGGGAAATTTCAGGCACCCCTGAAAACATTGCAGGAGAAAGAAAGGACAGATGAAGCTCCTTCTCCAGCTCCTTGGCTTGGCCTGACAGAGGGCAGCACCCCTTGCTCAGTGGGGGCCCTGCCCTTCTGAGATAGACACTCCCCGCCTGGCTCGGATGCCTGGCTCCTTTGTGTTGTCCTCTGCGCTCCAGTAGACACCTTCCCCTACGGCCACCTCCCATTGGGGCCTGGCAGATAGATGCCTGTTTACTTGGGGGGCCTGCCCTCTGGACTGCTTCCTACCCCAGATCGTTGGCCAGCACGTCTGGGGCTTGGCTTTGTGCAGACATGAATTCTGGGCCTGTTCGATGTTTGCCCAGGAGTGGAGTGCACTGGTGGGTTCCTTCTAGCTTTTCCCTGAGTTCCCCAGGCCTGGGCCTGGCCATTGGCAGTGTTATTTGTGGACTGCTCTGTCTTCTCACTTTGACATGTTTCGGAAGAAGTAGTTTCTGTAATAGTTTACATTCACTTGGTCCTTTACAGTGCATAAGGCATTCTGGGCATTACAGCAACTCTGTAATCTGGTTATTTTGTTGCCCCTCTTTTATGGATAAGGAAATTGATGACCAAATGGCTAGCAATGACGATGAAAACCAGGACTTTGGAGTTTGAAACCTGACCTTGTGACCTTTTAATGATATTCATTTATTAAAGGCAAAAATTAGCCATTTTCTATGTAAGAAATTAAAAGATGCTTGCTCCTTGGAAGGAAAGCTATAACAAACCTAGACAGCATATTAAAAAGCAGAGACATCACTTTGCCAACGAAGATCCATATAGTCAAAGCTATAGTTTTTCAAGTAGTCATGTAGGGGTGTGAGAGCTGGACCATAAAGAAGAATAAGTGCCAAAGAATTGATGCTTTCAAACTGTGGTGCTGGAGCAGACTCTTGAGAGTCCCTTAGACAGCAGGGAGATCAAACCAATCAATCCTAAAGGAAATCAACCCTGAATATTCATTGGAAGGACTGTTGCTGAAGCCGAAGCTTCGGTACTTTGGCCACTGATGGGAAGAGGTGACTCATTGGAAAAGACCCTGATGCTGGGAAAGATTGAGGGCAGGAGGCAAAAGGGGAGACAGAATGAAATAGTTAGGTAGCATTGCTAACCCAATGGACATGAATTTGCACAAGTTCCGGGAGATAGTGGAGGACAGAAGAACCTGACATGCTACAGTCCATGAGGTTGCAAAGAGTTGGACATGACTTAGCAAATGAAAAAGAACAACAGCATAAGAAACATAAATGATTGGCTAGGGAAGCTTTTCAAGAATTACATGAGAGGGACTTCTCTATCAGTCCAGTGGTTAAGATTCTTCGCTTCCATGGCAGGGGACCTAGGTTCTGTCCTTGGTTGGTGAACTAAGATCCTAAATGCTTCTAGTTGCAGCCAAAAAAAAAAAAAGGAAAGATGTACATGAGACAACATAGACATTTCTGTAATTCTCTGGAATAGCAGGAAGTTTATAGGATACTTTTTGAAAACCTGAAAATAATCTGTTTTGCCCCCTTTTGCACTGGTCCAGAGAAATAACCTCTCAAGTGCAGTCTGAGTGTTCCTTCCTGTGTGAGATGGCTGGTCAAGCTGGTTGTGCAATGTGGGCTCAGGGTAAGTGCCCCAGTTGGTATTGTGACCCAGGCGTGAGCAACGCAAGTTGCTCCACCGCCTTGTCGACTTTCACAGCTGGAAGGAACCATGGAGATTTTACAGAGGAGGAAACTATGGCTTAGAGAGAGAGATTTTGTGTTAGGAGGGGTTTCATTCATTTATCCAGCCATCCGTCCATGCATCTGGCAAATATTTTTTGAGGCAGTGCTAAGTTGGGAGATAAGGCTTGGGCAATGAATGAAAGAGTCTTGTTTCAAGGAACATCCAATAGTGGGTAACACAGAGGGGCAGGCACTCACAGTATGGGGTTTTGGTTTGGAGGTGTGACGTTTTGGGGGCTCTGTCGGAGGCATAGCCACAGAGGCTTCCTTAAAGGAGTGGTACCTACAATGAGACTTGAAGGTTGGAGCTGAAAGTCCCTGAAACACGGAGAACCTATGTCAGCTGAAATCTGGGGCCTCCCCAATTCATATCCAGCAGAAACTGGTGCCACTGAAAAGGCTTTATGATTGTCCTTTAGGTACTTAGAAACAACAGGTGTTAGGCTCCCTGAGACTCAAGCATGTGTAAGAAGTGCTCGCAATAGGTCCACCCCGTGCAGTCCGTAGCCACCAGCCACAGTGCGTTCAGCACCTAGAATTGAGTTGCTCCATCAGTGTCCAGTGGCGCCTGGGCTTTGAAGACTTGGTACTAAAAAAGAAGGTGAAATACCTTACTGGCAATTTTTAAAATATTGATTACAGGTTGAAATAATATTTGGGTGTGCTGGGTTAATAGAAGTTACTGAAATTAATTGCACATTTCTTTTTTCCTTTTTTAATGAGGCTAGTAGGAAATGTGTGTGGCTCATGTTGTGTTTCTGTTGGGCAGCGGTGCTGGGTGGAGAGAGACGCCCGGGAGAGGAAGTGGGTCGGTGATGAGAACACAGGATTTAGAAGGGATGTGAGTCGGGTCCAGGGGTACAGCCTGTGGCAAGCCTGTGCACCCCTGTCCTTATCTCTAATGTGGCACTAACAGCCTTACAGCTGGGACTGAAAATAAAGTCAGAATGCCTCTGAGAAGTGCACAGTGGTATGAGCTGTGATCCTCCTGACCATAAGACAGTTTAGTGGGAAGACAGGATATCCCATACAGTATATACTGATATTTTAAAAGGCAGATGAGAAATTTGGCCAGTTGCAGAGTAAGAGGCTGGAGTGTGGGAAATGCGTGCAGTACACAGTGTATTACAGAGCGGGGGTGAATCTGTGTGACATGCCGTGGATAAGAAAATTCCATTTCTGTTGCACTTGGCTTGCTCTGCTCCAGGAATTCCCTCATCTCTCACACTGGAGTTTGCATCCAGGCTTTTTATAGTCCTTGTTTCTTGTTTTGTTTAGTCTCCAAAGGTCAACAAGAGCTAATAGCCATTTCTTTATTTCTTTTTCATCTTTGGGTATTTAGTATTCTAATCCTAAAACTCAGCACTCATTAAATGCTTGATGAATGAATTGTCATCATTCTGTAAGTATTTACTGAAGACCTAGTGTCTTATCTTCTGGGCTCCAGAGATACTGAACTGAATGGAAGGCCAGCCCCCACCCCAAGATGCTCACTGTGGGGAAGGAAAGAGTTATAGTCTAAGGTAGAGAGGACCTACAGGAGAAGTGGAAAGCTTTCCTAATTGCTAAATCTTGTGACCGGAAGGATAATTTGGTTAAAGATAGTAAAGGAGAGAGCTTTGAGACAGTTGTAGCTGACTGGAGTATGCTTTCTTATAATTCCCTTTTGGACAATAAAATCCAAGAACTGAGTTTGCCTGGGATCCTACCAGCCCCCGAGGGTTTCCAGCACTGTGGCAGTATTCCATATTAGTATCATGTTTGTATATTAATTACATTTTCTGTTGTCAGTTTACAGACCCCAAAGATGTTGCAGAATTCTTAGAGCAAACTGATAGCCCTCCCCATTAGGAGTGACCTGGGCTAATTGTAAGCCTCTTGTAAGACCGTGGGGCAGAGGCAGTCTTTTAAGGGCCAAGCAGGGGCTATTTGGGGGCATGAAGTAGCTGTGACCTGGCATCGAGGTGGCAGGCAGGCAGACTGTCATTTCAGCGGGAGATAGCATCTGATACTCATCCCTTCGGGCTAGTCTTATAATAGCGGTGGATAAATAAGCTGCCTCCAGTATGTTCCCAGAATATCTCTGTCTGCAAAATGTCTTTGAGGGGATATTTGACTTGCGAGCATGTGGTTGATAAAATAAATACATTTTAAAAATGTAAACCTCTCTGTGAGAGGTTTTAGTCTCTTCTGTCTCTCGGGGAAAAATCAGGTCCTTCTTGAACCTCTTTTCTTTCCTCAGTGAAGAATTCCTGCCATGCTTTGTAAGAAGTATCTTTGGAATGTAACACCTGCAGAAATATAAAGGGGCTGTGCCCAAACCATTGAGCTGTGGCTATTGTGTGGGTGGGTTCTCCGTGGTTTGTGAAGAGTTATCAGCCCTGACACCTGCAAAGCAGTTGAGGCGCAGGGCCAGGCTTGGAGGAGCTGGAATTCACAGGCACTTAAATTGTTTTTAGCTGGATTTTGTGATCAGGCAGCTGGATGGGGCCATTCTCTCTAGTATTAGAGGATCCTTACCATTCAACTACACCTGCGCGAACAGACTTGGTGCCTAGAAAAGTGCTTGGCATGGTACAGGAACATAATATATTATTGTTGAGTGAGTGAATGACTGACTAAACGAGTCAGAGGATGAGTCAGTCCTTTTGCTGGTCTTTGGAGAGAGATCTTGTTGAATGAGCGTGCCTCTGGCCCTTGCTTCTTGAAGGTAGTCTGTACATCGGCGGCAGCAGCCTCACTTTGTTAGCATAGGAATCATCTGGGGATCTTGTGAAAATGCAGGATCTGATTTAGTGGAGCAGGGACTTGGCTCGGGAATCAGCACTGTAACATCTTTTCATATTGATGTCAAGAGTGCTGGTCCTTTAAATGTAGGGGTCCTGGGGTGTTGGAGCTGGAGTGCATGTTCGGTCATGTCTAACTCTTTGAGACCCCATGGACTGTAGCCCGCCAGGTTCTTCTGTCCGTGGGATTTTCCAGGCAAGAATACTGGAGTGGGTCGCCATTTCCTCCTCCAGGAGATCTTCCCAACTCAGGGATTGAACCCGTGTCTTTTGTGTCTCCTGAATTGGCAGGTGAATTCTTTACCGCTGAGCCACCTGAGAAGCCCTAGGGGTTCTATTAAGGTTCAGTCGAATCACCAATAGTCATTTGTGAATTACCAGCAGCACTGAGGGTTGAGGATAAAGATGGAAGCCTTGGTTGTTGTCTCAAGAAAATGTCATCATAATGAAAAATCAGCTCAGCCTTAGAAGTTTGAGAAAAAGCAATCATTGCTATACTCTGGTGTCAGAAGTCAGAAGAAAGTTGAAAGGAGTAGAGGACCTCTTGGTGGAGGTGATGCTTGAACAACAAGGTAGAATCATATGATCTCGGAATTAAAGCTTTCTGCTTCCAATGGAATAGGATCCGTGTAACTGCCCATCCAACTTCTGCTTATATGTGCTCATGACGGGAATGTATTGTCTTTTGCTTGTATAGCACTTTATTGTTTATAAAGCAGTCTCACAGGCTTTATCTTGAAAAATCAGCTTTACCTTGTGAGGTTGTATACATTTTACTGCCATTTTACAGTTGTGCAGACTGAGACTCCTAGAGATTGTGACTTGTCCAAGGCTGTGTTCTTTCCAGTGCTACTGCTGGGATCTGAACCTTTGAGTCCCAGTTGGATGTTCTTTGAGTTGGCTCTGATGTGGTGAGAGAACAGAGAACTAGATCCTAAAAGCTTGATTGAGAATGTGAACTTATATAGAGAGTGAAATAGAGGTATTATGGATTTTGCAGCATAGTTGACTTGAGCAGTATTAAAGGATTTGAAGTATATAGATTTAGGAGAAGCGAGCCCTCTACACCATGGAGACTTTCCCTACAGTACTGTATTCCCTACAGTACAGTATTTCCCCAAATAGTCTCAAAACATTCTAGAGTCACAGCCTTTTTGTTGGAGAGCTCACTATAACAGTGGAACTGTTTATTTCTCTCACAGACCATTGTCTATTGAGTCAAATAAGGTCTCCTAGAATCTTCACCCATTAATCCCAATCCCTCCTTTCCTGCTTAAGTTACAAGCTTAATTCCTTTTTTTGTATGTTAGAGCTTTCAGATAGCCCATTTTCTTTTGAAACATTTATGAGAGTTTTTCTTTCCAGATATACAGTGTTTGTCCACTATGAAACATTGAGAATATATGGAGAAGCAAAATATAGAGAAGTAAAAAAGAGAATTGAAAACTATCAATAACTTCACTGCTCATAGGTAATCAGTGTTGTGAGCTTCATACCACATTGTCTTCCATACCATTTTCAGTGCAGTGTTTGATGTATGTGTATGTTGCTGTTTTTACAAAATTAATCATACTCTTTGTATATAGTAGTTTGTAATTTTCTTTTCCTTATAGATAGAATTTTCTTACTTCCCTATCAGTAACTGTTTATGATACTGCAGTTGGTAACACTATTTTATAATGAGATAGGTAATATATTCAGTTTCATCAGATATTTTTGCCTGTTCCTTCTCATATTTTAAACCCCTGCTTTTGGGTTAATGTCAGTGCCTCTATAGGTTAGGTCAGCTATATCTCCGTTGTCTGTTTCTGAGAGTGGAATGATAAAGTTCAAGACTAGTTTGAAGATGACTCTTGTAGCCATGTACGTTGTTCTTTCTCCAGCTTCACGATCCTCATTCCTATTAGGACATGGTGTCACACTCCTGTCAACTCTCTGAATTGTGCACACTTCTGACTGTTCATCCCTCTATGATTGTTGGGACCCAGATTTGAGATTTCACTTTTCTTTCTGTGCATGCAGCATTCTACTCAGCGCAGCCTGATATTGCAGTTGCTTTTATAGGCACCTCATCACACTGAGTCATTGAGCTTTTGGGCAACCCAATCCCTTAAGACTTTCTCATGTGATCTTCTCTACCCTATACTTGTGAGTGGGTTTTTTTTTTTTTTTTTTGACCTAAGTGCATGACTTGACATTTATCCTTATTAAATTTCTACCTTGTTAAAGTCAGCCGGTTATCATATCCTTTGAGATAGTATCAGGAGCAGACTCTCTCATCCTTCAGAGTGACTGTCCCTTCCAACTCCTGGTCACTGGCAAATTCCAGTGTCAAATGATTCAGCAGATCCTAGCCGTCATTTATGTCTCCGTCTTCCTCACTGGGTTGTGAGTTTTTTGGGGCCAAGACCATATCATATTATTTTTCTTAAAAAACCTAATTCCTACTTCAGTTTTTATTTTATGTGACCTCACAGTTACCCAGAAAATGTTGACATATGGATATTTGTTTGGCTTTCTCTCCAGGTACGAAGGCTTGGTGGTAGTGTCATAGTGATGACAAATATTAGAGAAGTTAAGGCTGGGTCTCTGGGTAAGGAGCCTACAGTGGGGTTGAAGAGAATAAAACCTGAGTATCAGATGTCGTAAAGATAAGCATAGAGACCTCTGAGGTTGCTCAAGCATTGCTTGGTTGGGCTGGAGTTAATTGTTGAGAAGGATCTTCATGTCTTCCAGGAAGGCAGGCAGTGAAGGGATTCCTCCGGGCACAGTAGGTGAATGCCTGAGGCCGTGAAAACCCGAGCTGAGAGAGCAGCAATGGCAGGGGACAGGGACCATGTTGTTTGCTGAGAGAGCTGATGATGGGAAACTGCCACGCCACCTCTGAGATCTGAGCTGAATCATGATCACAGAGAGGGTTCTTATTTGACTGTCTTGGAAGATACAGAACAAAAGTTGGCTTCTCTTTTTCCTTTTATAGTCATTAAGCTTTAAGGTTCATAAAGGTAAGACCTGTTTACCATTGACTCTGCTTAGATTAGAGTTGGAGGGAGACCAGAGCCCAGGAGCTCAGATTCGGAGTCCTGGGCCAGTCATTACGATGTGAAAGTGGCCTGGGGGCTCCTCCATTTACCCAGTGTGGTCTCTGCCTTTGGCCCCTCATCAGCTTTTCTGATCCTCAAACTCCTCACCTCTGAAAGGAGAGTAGGACTCCCTCCTTCCTTTTGTGAAACACACATGAGATGATGCCATGGGAAGTGAGGTCTGAGCGCTGGGCTTGGGACATAGCTGCTGCTAAGTAAAGGCCTGCTGAGGTAGATTGCAGTGAACTTGGCAGCATTTCTTAACCTCATGAGAATGGAGGGACAGCAATGTGAAGGTTCCAGATCCCTCCATGTGGCAGTGGGCTTTTGCAGGTATGAAGGCAGTGCTGGGGCCCCTGCTCCGCGCCCTCCCACACCACCCCCCCCAACAGTTTCAGCTCTCTTGGTTGGGACAAGGGTCCTGTTTACTGAAAGGCAAGATTTCCTCCAGGAAGAGGGAAAGGTTTTTTTTTTTTTTTTAATTTTATTTGGAGGCTAATTACTTTACAATATTGTAGTGGTTTTGCCATACATTGCCATCCTGAACCCCCCTCCCACCACCATCCCCATGCCATCCCTCTGGGTTAGGAGAGGTTCTTTAGGGGCTGGATCTAGTCCCTGGAGTTTGTTCACCTCCAGCCCTGGTCTTCTTCGAAATTTCATGGTTTCTTCATTGCGTGCGAGGTGAGGTTGTAGGATTCTGGGGTAGACACTCAATTTACATTTCCTGCTGCCTCCCCGTACATGCTGGTATCTGTCACGCTTCCCTCAACTACAAGGAGGCTGGTTTATATTTGTATATAGATGTGCACCTACTTGAATAATGAGTGTGTATGTGTGCATGAAAATATAGATATAAACAAGTGAGCATTCATCACTAGATATACAAAAATACACAAGCAGCCGTTTATTTAAAAAAAGAAAATGAAAGATCTAAAATTATATTTGAGCTTGGTTTAGTCTTTTGTGTTGATTAAATGTTAATGTGCTGCAATTATTTTAATTTAGTAAAGGAAGTTCAAACAGGGAGATGGGAAGAAAATAACTCCAGCTAATTGGCGAGAGTCCGAGGCCATCCAGAAAAGCAGTTTAACCAGCAGAAGTTGAAATGTTTTAGGTATCTGGTTCAGGAGTTTTTCGTTGGTTTTTGCATTTTCCCTTTTCTAGTTTAGAACTACTGATGGCTTCCCCTCTAAAGGATGGCCATGTTTTCTTCACAGTTAGCCAGGGTTCTCTTTCCCTCTCCCTTCCTCCCACTTCCTTTTTTGGTTCATTCACTCTGAGTCAACTTTGGGGGAAGGAGGTTTAGCAGGAAGGGTTAGAAAAGAGAGAGAAAGAAGTAGGAAAAAAAAAATCTCCTGCTGCAGTGGTTCTCTGCCATTCCTGGTCCCTGCCACAGCCCAGGGGCTGCCATTGGGCAGAGATGGGGTTAACATGCTTGCCAATCCGGGCATTTCCCTGTATGTTAGCTCATCACTGCTCTGGGAGGGAGCACATGAGGACACTGAGGCGTGACCACAGTACCCACGTTGCCCTGGTACTGCAGCTAAGTGGTGGAGTGTGCATTCCAGCCCAGCCCTCCACACTCAAGTCAGGCTCCCTACCCAGCTGCAGATCCCCGGGTAGATCTTTGCCTGCCCTCCCTGACTCCTAAACCTGCTTTGTGTTTTTTGAGCACTTACTCTGTGCTATGCCCTGTTTTGGATTCTCGGGTTTCAGCTGATGTGTCTGCCTCTCACTGGGCTGTGGGATCTTTGAGGGCGGGGTGCGTGTTTATTACTCATCTTTATCTCTCCAGCGCAAAGCCTGGCCCAGGGTTGGCCACATGCCTGTTTAAGGCTAATTGAACAAATGCTTGTATGTGTTTTATGACACCGAAATAAATTGAGCAGTCCAGGTACCTAACACTTCTGTGTCCCAGCCCTACGTAAAGCAGGGGTGAGGAGGGAAGTAGGAAATGTTTCTCTGTAGGCCATGCTTTATCTGCACATCTACAGAAGGGAATAAGGCAGTCCCTCAAGCACTGTACCAGTATGTGTGAACTGGGAACACAGTCTCCTTTAAAATGTTAATATGATTATGATATTTGTTTACTCTGGCAAATTGCCTCTCAGATTTCTTTGAATCTATATGCAATATCCTGAAATTCCAAATGTATCCTTTTTTTCTTCCTCTCATGTACTATTTCTGCTCAAAACTGGAGTATGTGAATGTATTTACAGCCTATTAAGACCAAAGAGATTTTTTTTTTTCTTGACTGTGTGTGTGTTGTGTGTGAGAGCACTTGAACATGCCACTGCCCTACCTAGAACAAACTTTTCAGGAAACACAGGATTGCATAATAGCAATACATCTTAAAATAGAAATAATTCAATTTAAAGAAGGCACATGGAATTGGGAGTATTATTTGTGTATTTAGGATTTTAGATACTTTGTTGAATTCAACTAGTGGTAAAGTGGGATCGATGCGGTCATCTCTCTTCTTTATAGAAGATAACAATTGATCAGTGATTATTCTTTAAACCCCAAAAATCTCAGTGTCTAAATAATCACTGTATTCTGAGTTTTAGATGAAGGTATAATCCTCAAGCTTATTGAATGGGGCTTGAACATATTAAGTAAACAGGGAATTTTTATCAATTTTGATGGACATATGGAATGTCATGGACTCCAGCTGGAACCTGGGTTTTTGATTCCTGTTCGTTCATGGAGTAGTTTCATCGGTAAATCAGGGGTGGAAAGGGAAGCAAGAAGTATTTCTTTGAGATAGACAGCCAAATGAAGCTTTTACTTCTCTTTTAAATGAGTTGTTATACATGAGTGTATTTTCTTTTTAAAATTTACCCATAATTTTCTTAAAAGATATCAAAAGCCTTTAGAAATGGTTGGACAGAATTATAAACACTATTTTTTTTTAATTATTTTGTCACAGTCTGCTTCTTTTAGAAGCAACAGTGCTGTCAGAATGTGCGTATATGTGTGTGTATACGTGTTTGTGTGTATATATATACGTATATATATACACATACACACATATGTGTATATGAATGAATGATGTGGTCAGTAACATTTAGGAGACTTTAACAAGATTCAAATGCTAGACAATCCACCCACATTTGGGCCAGAATTCTGCTTGTTCCATAGACAGCTGAATGGAGTAGAAATAGAATCCTACTTTTGACAGCTACTTTAAAGTCCTGTTTCGGCTCCCTTGTTTATAGATGAGGAAAATTCTTTTGCTAAAGGTTATATTATTGTCCTGTCTTATCTTTCCCAGCAGAAATTAAGTCCTCAGAGTTAGTGTTGACTCATCTCTGTCCCCGTAATTAATGTGTTTTAATTGACTAAATTGACTAAAGAGTTTGACTAAAGAGGCAAGACTAAGCAAAAAAAAAAAAAAAAAGAGAGAGAGAGAGAGAGACAAAGTAATCATGATCTCCATTTAAAAATGTCCTTTGAGTGTCAGTCCTCTCTATTTCAGATCCTCAAATGTCCTTTACCTATAATTTTTTGTGAATGAGTAAGAACAAAACCTAACATTCATGTGAGGACTTTGCTTACTGATTGAGGGTTTCCAGAAACACACAGGCAGGTGTATCTCTTACCTTGACAGTCTTTACTTTCATTTCAGCCTGACCTGGTTGGAGCTGTGAGTAGCTCAAATGTGTACACGTGCCCCAAAGTCAGCTTCATGCTGGAAGTCACTTATGCTCTTCAGTTGGGTCCTGTATTCTTTGCATAGTGGAGTTCCAGAGTGCATGAGCCTTGCTCTTCATAGTTTGCCCAGTAATTAGGAGGGTGGTGGGGGAGTGTAAAGAAAACACCCTTGCTCAGTAGCA
This sequence comes from Muntiacus reevesi, assembly GCF_963930625.1. Classification (NCBI taxonomy): domain Eukaryota; kingdom Metazoa; phylum Chordata; class Mammalia; order Artiodactyla; family Cervidae; genus Muntiacus; species Muntiacus reevesi. The sequence goes on from NC_089257.1 coordinate 52,308,148, forward strand.
AATCTAAAAGTTTGTTCTCCTCTGGGAGGCATGCACCAGACTTGGAGGTATGTGCAGCAGAACAGTTTTAGGGGTGGTGAAGTAATTTATATTGCAGAAACACTTACAGAGGAAATTCAGTACAGGTACCAGCTGCCTTGAAGAAGGGAAAATGGTCTAGGCAAAGAACAGCAATTACCTCCTCTGCCTTTTGGACTGACCCTTCAGTATTAATAAAGATTTATCAGCCTTTAAAGAATGTTTTCTAATTTTAGCCTGAAGAATAGGTGCCTGACGAATTGACCAAACTGCCGTTTAAACTTTTGTTCCTGCAAAGAAGAAAATATTCCCTTGACCTCAAGAGAATTTGAAGAGGCGACGTGTTTAAGGCCCTGTGCTGCTCCTGGCACCTGGGTCTCAGTCTGGGTATTGGATGATGGGCACGGAGCTGTGCCTCTGGAGGGGAGGGGTAGAGATTCTGGAAATAAGCTGTTCACACACACACAAAAGTCTCCCCTTTTCTAATGGAGGAGTAGGAACCTGTCTGGCCATCTGCAGTTGAATTCCCCGCCCCATCCCACCCCTCCTGCTTCCCCCTCCCCCACCTTTTTTTCAGTTTCAAGTTAGAATATCTTTGAGTACTGTCATCCATTGGTATGTGAAGGAGCTGGTTCAATGAGCCCCCATACAAACTAGAATGTGTGGATGTATACTTGTCCTTTTGTGACCTAATTTCGCTTAACATAATGTCCTCAATGTTTATCCTTGTTTTAGTGGATTTCTTTCTTGTTTGAGGATGAATACTCTTCAAGGCCCTATTTTATTTTAACTCCAAGCATGTGTGAAATAGTCACCCAGCAACACATGCATTCATTCTCTACTGCCTTTAATGAGTAGTCATTCATGCAGTTTTCTGGCCACCCATCCATCCTTCTTCACTTTCTCCCTCCCTCTTTGATTACATGTTACCTGCCAGACACTGGGCTAGTGACCCATAAGACAAAGACTACCTCTGTCTGCTCCTCATCCCAAACTTGCCCTCTATGAGGAAGGTGGACTCGGGCAATTACTAGGCAGTGTCAGTGAAACTGTAGTTGTGTGTTTGAAGTTCCATGAGACATATGAGAGGCAACGTAGAGATGACATGAGAGCCAGGCAAGGCTTTGCTGCAGAGGTAGCACTTGAGTTGGCCTCCAAAGTATGTGTGGCAACTGTATAGGTGGCTAAGGGGAGGAAAGACATTTCAGGAAAGAGGACCAGCAGAGCAACAGCTGGGAGACTTGTCTATACTTCACACAATCTAGTTGGGTAGTTATCAGTTTAGACCCTGCAGTCAGGCTGTTCAGATCCTGGCTTTTGTCTCTTAGTTCCCCTGTTTCTAAATGGGAATAATAATAGTACTTTTCGTATAGTGTTGTTATGAGGGCTAAATGCATTGACATAAAAACTGCTTAGAATATGGTCAGGTACAGTATATATACTCTCTAAGTTTTAGCCATTATTGCTACTGAAATGTTTAGAGGAACTTTTAAGTCCTTAGGTCTACCTGAAGTCAGCTATAATCTGTGCCTTGTGTCTGCATTTGGAGGTTGTGAAGACTAGATATGGAGTTTGAGATTGGTTGGGTGGATCCTAGTGGTAAAACAGGGTGCAAGTGTTCACAGGTGCCCGACCTTCAAGCTTTCTTGTGTTTAGGTGCTTGAATATCTCTTGTATCTGAGTTTACTTAAATTTTCTTAAAGAAAGTCAATAATGTATTAAAAATTACAAAATAGAACATAAAAAGTGTAAAATAAAAACCTATAATGTCACCCTCCTAACAGTAACTGTTTTCTTTTTCACTTCTGTAGAAATGTGCGTAAAGTTGTAATTGCATATGTATACACACACATACATATATACACACAACTATGTAGATAATACATATACACACAGTTTTGTATTTTGCTTTTAAAAATTTTGTATTTTTGTATTTTGCTCTGAGTAACTTTCCTTTGTTTGTCTGTACTTTTTGATTTTTCTTGTAAATGAACACACAGTTTTCCTTTGCATTTGTGCTTGGTTTTCTTAATCATTCTGCCATTCATAGTAGTACAGACAATTCTGTAATGTAGATCTTTGTGCTCCTAATTTTTTTCTCCCATGGGATTTTCTCTTAATAAATTTCTAGTGTTAGGATTATTAGGTCAAAGAATTTCAGCCTTTTGAGACTCTTAGTAAGTATAGCCATTTGGATCTTCACATCCCCAATACCTCTAGCATAGTTCCTGGGTTATATTCACTACAGATGTTATTGCTCTTTTAAGGTTTGCTGATTATGAGGTTTAAAATAGCACTTTAAATTTGCTTGAATTTGCCATCCTTTCTCCCTCCTGGTGAAGAGGCATGTATTGTCATATGCTTATTCTCCTGTGTGACTTGTTCACTCATTTCCTTTTCTGGTTATGTTCTTGATATTTTCCAGTACAAATTTGAGTCATTAATTCACCATAAATACTAGCTTTGTGTTAGAAAAAAAATTCGGGTATAAGGGTCCGAACTGTTTCCCTTCCCTGCAGTAGCGAGGGGCTCATCTCTGCCCCTGCATTTCTGGAGAGGGAGAAAGAGGCATCATTGCTTGCTAGGCCAGCTCTGCTGGAGTCCCAGTGGCCAAGAGTCTGGACACTCTCCAGTGACCTTGCTTTTTAGCTGCTTTTTATTGTGAGCAGAAAGATAGAGCACCTGTCCCTTATCTTGACTCTAAAAGTGTGCCGACTTCATTTATTGCCTCTGTCCTACTCCTCAGGTCCCATGCCTGCTGGCCAGCCTAGAGTAGGCAATTTGTTTTCATCTGTCATAGATCAGGGGTTGGAATGGACCTTCTCTGACATTCTTCCTACTCTAGTCCCCTCCATAGTATCCCTGTTAAGACATTGTGCAGCTGCTCCTTGATTATCTCCAGTGATGAGAGGTTCACTCTATCACAAAGACAGACCTTGAACTCAAGGTGAGATAGATCTGAATCTGCATTTTCTATTTTATCTGTGGATGAAAGACTTACTGTTTCTAAACCTTATTTGCTTCATTGTCTGAATAATGGGTATGGTAATATTATATCTCTACCTAATAGAGTTGTAATGAAGATTAGAAGAAATAATAAAAGCAGAGTCTTAAACCCTGTTCCTCACACACAGTAGTGAGGAATAAATGTTAGCTCTGAATATTATTTCCATCTACTACTTCAAGGCATTTCCTTAAATTTTAGCCATTATATTTGATTTTAAGAATCAAAAATATTTTTATACCCATCAATTAGAATTATACTGATTTGGCAAAGAAGCCTTAGCCCCCGTAGTGACTTGGGGTTTGGAGTATATTCTTCTGCCATGGAGGTGTGGCTGGGCATTGTCTTTGAGCTGATTGCAGCTTGAGCCACCTTCCCAGCCGCTATATTGGACAGTGCTGTCATGTATCCAGGCTGACACCGTCTTGGTTTTGAAAGCCTGATTTTACAGACCTCTTGTTTGTCCTTCTTCCTTTTCCTGGCTGGTGTTGCTGCCCTGGCAGCCCCAATAGAGGATAGACAAAAACATTTGAAGGAAATGAAACTCTGTTCCACAGATAAGAGAACTAGTTATCTCTTCTCTCCCACAGAAAATAGTTAGCCCTGTGAAGAGAGGGCTAAGGTAGATGTCATGCTTCCGAGAGCATAGTGATATGCCCTGCCCCACATGCTGCTTTTATTGGTGTTACAGAGTAATCCAGTACCAGGGTGGTCTGGGCATAAGTTAGGCTGTACTGACTCCTTTTATCTCTAGACTTTAGCATTTCTGTATTTTTGCTTTAGCTTGCTGAGACTATAACTGAGGATCTGAGAGCTCCTCCAAGTCTCTTGTGATTTAAGCAGATAACTTTTACCCTTGGGGGAACCAGTGTCACTGGTGTTTCTATAGGTCCATGACCCTCAGGATCGTGATATTTGTCTTTGTCTGAACCAACTCACTGTGCTTTGTAGAGAATAATTTAGTGAGAACTGCCCCCTTTCCCCCCCACCAACATCTTGGTAAGTTCTTTCTATTAATTGTCCATTTCAGTTTTAAAAATAGAATATTAGAGAATGAATTTAAGAAACAGCACTGATGTGATGGTAATGAAGATTTTAAACAGTGGTATCTGAGGAACTGGTTGGAGGGGAGGATTAACAATATTTATAAAGCATATCCTGAGTTACAGATGGTATGTGAAGAAGGGTGATGTTTAAAGTATTTAACAGACAGTGTGGACATCAACGCAGTGGAAACCACTGGAGGCCCCCAGTTATGCCAGGCACTTACCCTGTACTTGTTGGATAGTGAGGAGGTTGGGGGCTCTGGAAGAGGGGCAGGAGCTAAGGGGACAGGCATTCGTCAGGCTTGGGTCCCTGACTCTTTCCAGCCTGTGTGGAAGTGTTTCCAGTATTTTAAACAGGTGCTGGCAGGGGTGGTGTCTGAATCACCTTTGACAGATGTTAAGAAGTGTTGGATCTGTGCCTTGACTGTCTTCCTTCGTCTCAGTGCTGAGGGGACCTTGGTGGTTCTCGCCTGGTGATCTCTTGGTAGGTGCTCAGAATGTTTCACATTAGAATTTAGGGGTGTCTCTTTGGAAAGTACTGAGACACATTGCTTTAATAAAAAAAAACTATAGCGTGACAGGCACCGTCCCTGTCTTTATGAGGCTCCCAATCTGTACCAGTGGCTTCAAGTTTTTCCTGCCCTTGGATTCTTGGAATCTGTTGGAAGTCACTACGAGGATATTTGCCATACAGTGAAAAGTTGGGCAAAATCTAAATGTCGAGCCATGGGAAAATAGTCAAATAATAGTATATCCACGACATGGAATTACTATGCCTCTTGAATTCATGAATACAGAGGATATTTCAGGACTCAGGAAAACGCTGAATGTGAAACCTTAGGTGGACACTAAAGGAACCCCACACAATAGGTAATAATAATAATAATGTTATAGTGCATGAAAATACATTAAAATGCCTTGTTAGCCCTGACTATTATTTGGTGGAGGGCGGTGGTAAAGTTAACGTGTGTTTCTCTTTCCATTCTTTTGGTCACCTGCAGGCATTAACTTTATAATTAGAGCCATCCTATAAATACTATATTTCTAAAATCCAGTTTAGAGTGTTAAAACATTATTTGTACGATCAGCAGCCAAGTATTTTGAATTTAATCAGGGAGAAATACTTTTGAAGGTTGTGTTTGTCGTCTGTAGAGGAAGCTGCTGACTCGGTGGAATAAAAAGTAAGAGCCTAGGTCAGCCTGCTGATGCTGGGGCCCGGCTTCCAGACTGCAGGGGCTCCGAGAGGCCCTAATGTGCTTGTTGAAAGGCCCTCCTTTGCCTCTTATTAATGTCCCTCGCTGAGCCGCGCTCTGCTCTGCCGGCTAACCTTGTCAGAAGGTTACCCGTGGCTCTCCAGGGCGCGTCTAATTTTAAACCCAGAGTGCCGGCCAGTGTGGTGGCGTGGCATTGGGCTGCGGGGACCCTGACACTCCCTGGAAGACACGGCTGGGGAAAGATGAGCCGAGTCCCTGGGTTTTTCTCATCCTCCTGTAAGTGACCAGGCCCGCTGAACAAGCAAAAGAGAGCTGGGATAATAATGAGAGCTTTTATGGTAAAAATCAGGATTATTAAAGATCTTTTAGCAGTGGCAGTGCTGGTGGATAATTGCACGGTGTGGTGTGTTCTGCATGAGTTGTGTGAATTCTGACCGCGAGAGCCCGATGGGGTCCTCTCTTCTGGGAACTCGACTCTGTTTTTTAAAGCAGAATGAAGCTGCCTCTCATTTCACTGTTGATTTGATGCTCCTGTACATTTATAGAGCTCAAATTCTGCTGATAGTAGGCTCCTTCTCTGAAGTTTTTTACTGGTTGGATTGGGAGAGAGCTATTATTTCTTCAAAGCTGAAAAATAAAAGATATAGAATCTTCTTACCTGCATGTCTATCAGCTGCTGTTGGCTGCCAGTAGGATAATCATTTTAAAGATCCCCTCATCCCCCTTTTAAGTATTTGCAGTAGAGTCCTGTTTAGAACACTACTGTACCATTTAATACTTGTAACCCTGATATTTTAACATGAAACAAACATCAGTAACTGCAAAATAATATGATGTTGGGGAACTTTTCTCCATCATAATTAACTTTAAAAAAAGCGAACAGAGAATCCTTTTTTTCTCCCCCATTTGGATTTTTTTTTTTTTTTAATCTTCCTTCTCTTTCAACACCTTCAGGCTGGTAAGGTGCCTATTAGAGTTAGCTGTCTTCTCCTGCCAGGGCATTCACAGCGACTCTCACATGTAAGAGATTACAATGGGAGGCTTCACCCACCTGGTCCACTGCCTGGTCTCTGGTTTACCTGCCCATTGGAAGAAGGGCATCCTTTCCTTGTAGCTGGGTCTCAATCCACCCTCTTATAAAACAGTTGTGAGGAGCCAATTAAAGAGGCCTAGTGTGTGGAGTAAACCAAGATGAAAGCACAATGGATGGAGATTCAATAACCTGCTAACTCCCTGTGGTGATTGAAGTCAACTTTGAAGTACCCAGTCAGGGTCAGACCACATCAAGCCAGAAGTGTTCCTACACAAGGGTAGCGTGAGAGTTATCTGTAATTTTATTTTAAGGGAAAAAAAAAAAATGCATACATGCTTTTTATTGACCTTTTAATTTTTGAAGATCTGTCCCTCCTTCTCTAGGCATAATTAGCTCTGTCATGTTTGGATGAAGTTTTGGGAAAATTAGAGCTGAGTAATATCAGGAATTGTTGAATGGGAATACTTGTTGAAATCTTTATTGACCCAAATCTGACTTTTCTAAATAGTATTAAATAAGAAAATTAAAAAACCCACCCCCCTTCTTACCTTAAAATAATGTTTTTAAAAGCACGTGTAAAGTAGTTAAGTATAGTATAAATATGAGCTACTCTGGCTTGGATGCTAAATAAATGAGTTATTGCAGGGGCTGCAGTGGTGATGTTAAAAGAGTGTACTTAAGAATATAAAGTACATTTTATAAAACCCAGTTCCTCTTCAACTCAGATGCAAATGTCTGCTTTTCTTCTCCTGGTTTTCTCTTTCTCGCCTCTTCCCTTCTGCACTTGGCCTGCACGCCTTCCTGGTGTAGGCCTGCTGTTATTTTTGTGGTAACCTGACACTTTGGCCAGTGACTGCAGCCCCCAGGCCCCTGGGGGGTGAACTGGCTGTGAGCTGAAAAGCCGGCTCCCGATCTGATGATCCAATGTCCCAGTGTCCCAGGCGGAGCAGCTGCTGCATCAGGGCTGGGGGCCAGCAGGGCTGGGGGCTGGGGGCTCCGGGTCGTGATGTCACAGACTGTGGAGGAAGGGTGTGTGTCACAGTTCAGACCTCAGGTTGTGGCTTCTTAGGTCATAGGCCCTACTTTGAGTTGGAGGTCCAGCAGAGGCTAGCTAGTCAGGGGTTCTGGAGACTGGAGGAAGGTTTTGAAACTATTGTGTTTTATTATTGCATTCTGTGGGTCTCATCTAGACTATGCCTGAGGCTGTCTTTGTGATTCCTTAGACAAGGATGAATTTCTTAATAGTCATGAAGATTGTATTAATATTTTATGTTAAACTAATTTTATCTCGCTGGGGTAGGGAATGAGGTACAGAAATGAATGGGACAGAGACCCTAAAATGTGCATTGTAGCAGAAATGACAGATATATAAGCAGTAACTATTAATTATAGTTGTGTTCATTTGTTCAACAATTAGCTGAGGACCTGCATTGTGCCAGGCACAGTTCTCAGCCGTGTGTGCACAAATACCCACTGATCTGTAAGCATACAGATGAGTACCGTATGTAATGACTGCCGAGGATTGAGACATCTGTACTTGTATGGATCATTTAATCTTGCAGCAGGTAGGTAATGTTAATTCCCATTTTGCATGCATGCACATACACACGTCACCCTGAGACATAGCTAACAAGTGGAGAGCTCACAATGAAAACCTCTGGGATTCTGAAACCGTATGTATCCTTTATACGTACATATTTTTTAACTGGCCATGTAGACACTCTCCAGATGCACAGTGTCCTCTCTAGAATGGTAGGAGTGCCCACAAGGAAAGCATTTAGCAAAAAAAAAATTTTTTTTAAGTTCCAGCAATTCATCTGGTATTGAGAGGTACTAAACATAGGAATGTCAAAGAGCTTACTGATCAGCTGGAGATAGTATCTTAAGAGAAATTTTGATGAACCATAACCATAATATCTTAAGAGAAATTTTGATGAACCAGTATGGTGTTAGAAGTTCATTTGAGGTGCTTTGAGGACATGGAAGTGACTTCTAGTGGAGAAAGTTGTCAAGGTTTCCCGGAGGAGAGGTTGGTGACTTTGGTCTTGAAAGGACCGGTAGACATTCTTTAGATGGAATTGCTGGTGAGACAAGCAGCTGAGCAGAAGGACTCAGGTGGCTGAGGGGGTGAAGCAGGCAGCCTGCTGTGTCTGGGCACCTTGGAGTTGGTCCCTAGCTATGGGGGACTGACTGCACAGATGCCTGCAAAGCAGGCTAGTGGCAGGTGGTGAGGGCTGTGGGTGTCCTGCTATGCATTGGTTTCTGGACGGGGTGGGCATCTACTGAAAGATTTAAAATGAGTGTAGGATGAAAGCCATATTTGCATTCTGGGACAACTTCTCTGGCTGTAGATTAGCAGAGGAGAAGCTGGCTAAAAATACATGAGCTGGGGATTCTGATTCAGTACTTCTGGTATCATGGCTGAGATCGATATTCTTAAGAAGCCACCTACATCATCCTAGTGTACTTCCAGGCTTGGGAACCTGGCAGGATCAACTTGTTGGTAGTGGTGTCATTGTGGGGGTGTAGGGGACAGCCCAGTTCAGAGAGGGGTGATGAGGTCCTGCCTGTGAGACAGGAGCAAAGTTAGTGGGCTGGGGAGGAGCAGAGGGGATGCAGTTGAGAGATGAAGGGCCAACCGGACATTCTTGGTGATGAGTTGCAGGGAGAGGGATGGGAGAAGCTTGAGATGATGGCTTTCCTTTGGGTGCTGATTCAGCCAGGTTCTCTGAGTAGAAGGATCGCTCAGAGTGGGGCTGAGGGATTGGGTTCCCTCTCCCCGGGCCTGGAACATCCTTTTTGGATTTTCTTGGGCGCTTTTAGAGAATATGGTTAATATACAGAAGTGATCTTTAAGGTGTCCATGTTGGTGTGCCAGGTCTGTGTGTACGTGAGGTTTGCTTTGCTTTGCCTTTGGGCCTTTTGGCCTCTGAAGTCTCCCCTGGAAGTAAAGTCATCATTAGTCATTTGGACCGAGGGGCCATCCACATTGTGAATGTCCGAGACTGGAAGAGCTTTAGTGCAAGTCATAGATATAACTGGAAATGGGTTGCATTTTGATTAGAGAGAGGAGTTCTTTCTTCCTCTATCAGGGTTAGCAGAATTTGCAGGAGGAAGAGATCCTAGAAGGAAATACATATCCATCTCCTTTATTATTATCATTATTATTTTTTTTTCCCTGAAAACTCGTCATGTGTGTATGTATGTATGAATGGGCATGTGTGCAAACGCACATGCGCAAGCTTGCAGAAGTGCTGCTGGGGAGGTGCAGAAATATTGATTGTGTCTCTGCCTGGGGGCCTTCTGTCCCCACTACATTCCCTTGATACGCTTATGGACTGCTTAGGGCTGGTGTTGTGCACCCAGTAGGGGCTCAAGTAATATTGGTTAATTTGAAAGACTGGTGTATTGTCTAAGGGGGAATAATGCTTATTCTGCCTCAGCTGGTTTCCTGCCAAGAATCTTTCTCCTGTAGAGGTTGCACTGGGTATAAAACAAGGGTTTCGATTTGGGGGGCAGGACGAGACTTTTTCTGGCCCCTGAGTTTGCATCCCTCTCAGTGTAAGACCAGGGTGGCAGCTGCTCCATCCCTGTGTCATCCATGAAATGGCAGGTTCCTCTTTGGAGGGCTGGGGACTCCGTTGTGTCAGCTACCCTGGGAACGGGTGGACGTTTGTGAACAAGCCGTGTCGTACATTTTTGGTTCATTGATATACTTGCTCACATTCCCATTAGCCAGCATTTGAACATGGGCCATTCACACATGTGTGTGTCACTGTGAGCATAGTGTCCTAGTCCTCACACTGAGATCAGGATGACTGCGCTGTCAGCGAGGGACGTGGAGTGCTCCACGACCAAGTCGCAGAGGGTTTATTGGAAGAGCTGAGACTGGGCACAGAGCGAAGTTAATCCTGTGACTCTGGACTGCTTAAGCAAGCACACCTGTATAAACTGTCACTGTCTGTTTGTGCATTAAAAGTTTTTTTTATAAATTTGGAATGCTTAAGGGGTATGTCACATGGGAACACCTGAATTTGTCTAGAGAACTCTTTTGGTTTTGAACCTCACTGAAAATGCTTTGGATTAAAAAGTTCGGATTCTAAATTTATAAAGTTACCCATTCTTCATCCTTTATTCCCCCAAACACATACCATACACTAACATACATACTCCTTTAAAAGTTGCTTATACACTCCTGATGTTGCTGGGATTTTCTTGTTGCCTTTGTATGAAACAGCTCAAACTTTTTTTTTTTTTGTAAATTTTATATTAGAGTATAGCAGATTAAAAATGTTGTGATAATTTCAGGTGCAAAGGAAAGTGATTTAGCCATGCATATGCATGTATCCATTCTCTCCCATACATATACATGTATCTATTCTCCCCTAAACTCCCCTCCCATCCAGGCTGGCACATAACATTGAGCAGAGTTCCCTGTGCTGCATAGTAGAACTTTGTTGATTATCCATTTTAAATATAGCAGACTGTGCATGTCAGTCTCAAAGTCCCTATCTGTCTCTTCCCCTGATTCATCTCCCCTGGTAGCCATAAATTCTTTTAAGTCTGTGAGTCTGTTTCTGTTTTGTAAATAAGTTCTTTATATCATTTCTTTTTAGATTCCTCATATTATTTGCATCTTTTCTTTTAAATACCTTTAGTTTTCTTATGTCAGTAATATATGATATTTCTCTTTCTCTGTCTGACTCCACTCAGTCTGACAGTTTCTAAATTCATCCATGTTGCTGTAAGTGACATTATTTCATTCTTTTAATGACTGAGTAATATTCCATTGCATATATGTACATCTTCTTTATCCATTCCTCTGTCGATGAACATTTAAGTTGCTTCCATGTCTTGTCTGCTGTAAACAGTGCTGTACTGAACATTGGGGTGCTTGTCCCCTTTCAGACCATGTTTTTCTCCACATACATGCCCAGGAGTCACCTGCAATGTGGGAGACCTGGGTTTGATCCCTGGGTTGGGAAGCTCCCCTGGAGGAGGGCATGGTAACCCACTCCAGTATTTTTGCCTGGAGAATTTCAGTGGACAGAGGAGCCTGGTGGGCTCCAGTCCCTGGGGTTGTTGCAAAGAGTCGGACACGACTGAGTGACTAAGCCCAGCACAGCACATGCCCAGGAGTAGAATTGCAGGGTCACACGGTAGCTCTGTTTTTAGTTTTTTAAGGATCCTTCACACTGTTCTCCGTAGTGGTTATACCAATTTACGTTCCTACCAGCAGTGTGGGAGGGTTGTCTTTTCTCCATGCCCTCTCCAGCATTTGTTTGTGGATTTTTTGATGATAGCCATTTTGAGTTGTGTGAGCTGTTATCTCACTGTAGTTTTGATTTGCATTTCTGTAATAATGAGTGATGTTGAGCATCTTTTTGTGTGCCTGTTGCCCATCTGTATGTCCTCTTTGGAGAAATGGAGAAAGGTTTTCTGCTTTTTTTTTTTTTTTTTGATTGGGTGAAACAGCCCAAACTTTTTGTTGCTAAGTGTCTGGTCCCTTGTGATTCGACTCAGTTTACTTTTCTATTTTGTGCTTTGTCCTTTCTTCACCATATCCTTTCCACAGATACCCTTCTCAGTGTAGGCTTCTGTGAGCTTTTTCATAATAGGCTGGGTAAATCCTACTTAGGCTTCAACACCAGCCTAAGCACCACCTCCCATGAGGCCCTTGTTGACCAGAGAGACAGAATCAGCTCCTATTTCTGTGCTCCAGAAGCCCTTGATTTATTCCTTTTTTGCCATGTTATATTCATGCACTTGTTCATTCCTTTATTCACCCATGGGCTCATTATTTTAGGCATCCATCGGGTCATTATTTTGGGGGAACATTGACTGTGTGCCATAGCTTCATTAAATGCCAAGGATATGCCAAGGAAACGCCAAGGAAAAAGACTGCAGGCATGGGCCTAAGCCTTAAAGATCTTACAAACAAGATTGATTTGCCACAAGGACAGGATCATTCCTATGCAGTGAGTGAGGGGTTCCATTTGTCCTGAGAGCAAAGGTGCTTCCCGCAGGAACATGGAGGGAGTGGGAGGGTGAAGGCCGGTCAGGCTTCCCAGCCAGGGGCTCGAAGGATAATTAACCTACTTCTCTGTCTCCCTGCTGGAAGGGTGTGTGCCGTGAGGGCAGGAGGGGAGCATGCTTATTTTATCTCTCTAGTGCCTGGCACATGAGTTGGGGAGGTGTGGGGTGGGGGGTTTCTGTAAATCTTTAATCATATTGAGTTGAAACAGATAATAAAAAGACAACGGAAATAATTTCCCCTTTGTGATGCTATCCTGTCTTGTTTCAGGATTGATCTAAGGCAGCTTGCAAGTAAAATAGCATACGTTAAAAAGTAGGGGAAAAAGGAAGAAAAAGAAGAGAATTGAGGTAGGGACCTAATGTGGGTTTGGGGATAAAACCAAACTTGCTGACCACATGACCTCTGGGCTTTCTCTGAGGAAGCTGCCAGTAGGGCGCAGTGCTCTTTCTTTGGCAGCCAGTGAGGACGCCTGGTTGGGTGAACATGAGGTGAAAAGCACGTGGTGTTTTGTTGGTTACTGAACTTTCCTTTGGGACCTTTGTAGAGAGCATTCTGTGTGATGTGATGAAGGACACACTCCTTGGAGTACATCCAGTGACTAATTCATGCAATATTTCTGAGTATGCTGATGGCGTCACATAAAAGCATAATTCAGTTAAAGTTTATCTGGAGCTTTTGGGATATACTTTTTCTAAGTTAACTGTGGAATCCCTACGGATGAAATGGAATAGCAACAGAAATGGTTAGTTCTACCTTCTGTTCTGTCTTGTCCCTCATTAATCCAGTGTTCTGGTTCCACATACCACTACCCTCGGTCCTAAAGTTCACATAAACTATTTCTGCTTTCAAGGTGTTTTATGATCAAGCGTTGGGACTCAGAAAATATTCATGTATGACATGAGATCAGTCTGTGATCAGATATATTAGAAGTGAGTATTTAAAGATGGTCCAGCCGTCACTCATACAAAAATGTAAAATTCTGATTTGTGATGGTTGAGAGGATGGAAAGGAACAAAATTTGTTATCATGCATTAGGTTTTGGTTACCCTAAGTTGGGGCTTCCCTGATGGCTCAGAAGGTAAAGAACCTACCTGCAATGCAGGAGATCCGGGTTTGATCCCTGAGTTGGGAAGATTCCCCTGAAGAAGTGAATGGCTACCCACTCCAGTATTCTTGCCTGGAAAACGCTGCGGACAGAGGAGCCTGGAGGGCCACAGTCCATGGGGTTGCAAAGAGTCAGACACGACTGAGTGACTAATCCTACTCTAAGTTGGCAGGAAAGAGCAGTTTTTTCCTTCTGGGCATATTGGAGTCTAGCTTTTGGATTCTTTGATGTGGTGCTGTTGATATTCATATGGATCGCTTGGATCTTTACAGAGCATTTGAATGCCAGTGTACCTAGTCAAAGACCCAGAGCAGGGCTTGGACCGCACAGTTCAGCGCTTTTGAATGCCATCTTGTTCCAATTTTCATTGTTGATTGGCTTATGTCCCAACCAGAAGTGACCTGTGGATTTACTTGTTCCTACTTTTCCCCCATCATGCTATAGAATAATCCAGGGTAGATGGAGGCATGGCCACAATGGGAGAAGCAATCCTAAGTCATAAAAACTGGAGAAGGCAGCCCAGGACTGTTTCTTTTTGTGGAGTGAGGAGGGCCACTTATGATGCAGCCGAACTAGGATTTCTCAGCAGCTGAAGGAGCTGCGTCTGGGCAGGTCAGCTGCTCTGTCTGGTCAGTTCAGAGCCAACATACCACTACTTTGGCTGGCAGTGAGCTGGTAACACTGAGTGAGTCTCCGCTAGGTTTTGTAAGAAATATGACTCCCCAGGCATGACCTATAGACTTGCCACCCAAGGACCAGCACCTTGATGGCATTTGTAGGCATGCCCTCTGGCAGGGGGCTGAGATGGGCCCTTTTGAAATACTTCTTAGGGTCTGACCAAATGTAGTGTATGTATTTATGTGGTGTGTTGGTAGTTTTTAAAGTATGAACTGTATACTTGTGATTTGTAATTTGTCCTCATTGTCGTTTAAGATGCTAAGGTGCATCTTACCAACTAAGAAATTAATGTTATCTGTAACTTAGTGACTTACGAGTATTATTTTCCTAGTAGTAGTTTTCTTTGTTTTTAGTAAACATCAGGATTGATGAGTCTGTTTTAAATGTGTGTTCACTCTACAGACCTATTGGAATGAAGGAGTTAGTTTGGGGGTTTTCTTTGACTGTTATTACTCTTAAGAAAGGGCTTAAAAGAGCGTCTTCCTTTTGAAATGCTACTTACGGCCAACTGTTGTGGCAGTTTTTCTTTTTCTCCTCTTAGATCATTAAAGAAGCTTCTGTTTTTGACTTTGCTATGTGTTTGCCAAGGTTAAAGAGCCCACCTTCCAGGGATACATGACTCAGGCTACAGGTCTTGTCATCCAGCTCGCGCTCCCCTTACAAGTGCACTGTCTTAATAGCAAGTCTTCACTTGGAATGCTCACGTGGCATAGACTGAGTGTACGTGCCTTGTTTTTTTAAGAAGTCTGCTGATGAAGGAGAGCCGTGGTGGTAAAGGGGAAAGGAACAGAAGAGGAATTTCTGCCCTCAATGGCTAACGGATTCCTTAAGCGGATGGGGAGGGTGATTCCTTTAAAGGCTGGTAATACAGAACTACATAGCGTGACATCAATCAGAGCCTTTCTCGAGTTGTCACCTGGGCAGGTTCTTGGGGCTGATGGAGCAGAGGATTAATCAAGGAATCTCAGGAGGGTAATACTAAGTTCTCTGATGGGGTGCTCAGCACTGGGGTCTTGGTGAAGAGGTATTGGCTTGTTGATGGATCCTGTTGGTATAGAAGTGATTTTCGAAAATGAGAGGGAGTAATTGCATGCTTCTTCCTGCTGAAATTAGAGGGAACTATTGGCAATAGGAGTATATGACACTAAGGCTCACTGGCTGCTATTGACTACACGGCAGATGTTCCATCTCTCTGGCTGCCTTCAAAATCCAGGCTGCCACTCTTCACTTGTATTTCGCAGGCCACTTGTGGGCAAGTTTGGCTAGTGTCTGAAATGGAAGGAAAAGAAAAAACATGTTCCATTTACATATGCAAACGCGATTAACCATCATTAGTGCCTGACATTCCTCCCAAGTACCCAGGGAAGTGAGTCAGTGTCATAACTATTCATTAGGAATTAATTAGACTGTGCTTGATGGTGTCAGTTGTGGACAGAGCTGAGAATTCAGCACTGCCTACATTCTCTCCCATTGGAATCCAGCCTCCAGCTCACTGTCTAATGAGGGTGGAGTTTGCGTCTGATGCTCCTATGGAACATGCATTCTGTCTGGAGCAATCACTGTTAAGTATACATGACTTTGGTCAACTTATTTAGAAGTGCTTTTTTCCTAGTTTTGTTACTGAAGGGCAGCGTTTCTCTTTTAAGGAAAATTTGGCCACTCACTAAGATCATAGCGATCTTTGAGCCATCAAATACTTGGTTGAGCTGTCTACTACAAATGTCATTCCAACTACTTTTCTTTTTTTTAAATCCTAAAATGGCTCCCACTTGTGCCTCCTTCCACATTCTCCTGAGCACTTAGGATCTTTTTTTCCCCTTTCTTCTCAGTGCCACTCCCTATATATTGCCTTTTTCATTCATCTATGCAATTAAACTTGCTTTGCTAGCATTTTTTACTTCTTTGGATTTCTTTTTGCTCACTACTTGGCTTCCTATTTTCAGATCCTCACTACTTAGCTGTCAGGTTCTGGATCTCATCTTTTCCAGTGATCAAATGAAAAGGGAAGGAGATAAGGTCAAATATTGCATCTCAGAAACTACTATTCCACTCAAAATAAGGTTTATTTGTTGTAGAAGAAGCTTACCTCCCAGAAGACCCAGACCGTATCTGTCCCTTTGACACAGAAGGCTCTTGGTTGTTTGAAATCATGATTAGTAAATAAGAAATTGAATCAGACAGCCAACTCTTGGTTATCCAGGCAATGCTTGGCATGACTCTGTCCTCTTACATCTTCCTGATTTGCTGATTTCCTTTGGTTTCTCACCAGTCATTAGAACCTTGACCAGAGTCAGGGTGAGGAATGGGAAAGGAGCTGAAACTGTGCCCCTTCTCATGGAAAGCTTGGGTGATAAATTCATTGACATTGTTACCCGAAGAGTGTTCCCATCATTTGTTTGTTGGTTCATTCTTTATTTCTTTGTATATTTATTATGCCAGGTACTGTGCTAGCACAGGGGATACTGTCGTGATTCTTGTAATCCCTGCCCTCACAGACATTGGGGTATGGATGGGAGAAGTGATAACAAGCCAACTTAAACTAAATTCTGTTATAAGTAGTCTATGGAAACACAGATGATGGATGATGAATGATGAAGTTGGTATCCTTCAGGGTTAGTGGTGGAAACTGAGGCACATGGTGGGTACTGTGTGGTCCTGGGTTACTCAGAGGGAGGCAGAGTCCCAACTTCCAGTCCAGTTCTTTTCTTGGTGCCTCATAGAGTATAAATACATTGACTAAAATAAGCTGTATGGACTATTTTTTTTTTTAGATCCTCATGTTCAGTGACATTTCTTAATCATGAGGGTTAGTTATAACTTATCCTTTTATTTAAGAGCTCTTAAATCACCCATAAGTGAGATGCTTACATTCTGAGAGACTCACAGGAATTAACATGAAAGGAGCAGCAATTCCTGTGTCATGCCGCTTATGCATACGTCCCTTGATTACAGTTGGTGTCAGAAGCACCTGCATTTGATTATCTAACTTCCTTCTTCCCCTAGATTTTTATATTAAAATATGCATTGGTTGAAAGTGCTGCATGCTAAGTCGCTTCAGTTGTGTTCCACTCATTGCAACCCTACGGACTGTAGCCTGCCAGATTCCTCTGTTCATGGGATTCTTCAGGCAAGAATGCTGGAGTGGGTTGCCCTTTCCTCCCCCAAGAAGATCTTTCCGATCCAGAGATTGAACCCAAGTCTCCATTCTGTATCTCCTGCATTGCAGGTGAATTCTCTACTGGGGAAGTCATTGGGGAAAGCCCATTGGTTAAATATATGTGGGTTGAGAATATATAATGTCATTCCAGTGTGCTCATGTTACCTGTCTTGAAGAGTCAGTGGGTAATCGTGAAAGAGTGATTCATTTAGGGAGTGTTGCTGTTGGAGCGGTGAGCAGGGTCTGGTAACATTTCTTTTTGGAGCTTATTCTAGTGTGGCTGGAAAAATTTCAGGAAAGAATGGAGCTTTTAGGAAAGCATTGATGATGGAGACTGAGGCACATGGAGGCTACGTGATACACACTATATTTTCAATAAAGAGGAGTTCCCTCCTCTCTCTCTTTTTAGACATTCATTTAGGTTTAAGATTATCCCCCTAAACCAAACCTCCCAGAAATAAATATGAAAACTATTGAATGTGTGTGTTAGAAGTCCAGGTGTTTATTAGCTATTTAAATTTTCTGTTCAGGCAACTGAAGACCTCAAGAAGAGGATCTTCCAAATTTATTTTCCAACGAGACCCTTCATTTATTTACCATCCCATTATCAGTTGGTGTTTGGGGATCACTAGGTCCATACCACTGTCTAGAGATGATAGACTTGAAAACATCTTCTGTTCATGGTTTTTCAGATGGTAGAACACCTTCACTCGTTATCTCACAAAAAATGGCAGCTCCATGGAGTAGGGTCTCATGATCTCAATGATTTCCTGCATTGGGATTGCATTTATTATTTTCATTTTATAAATTAAAACCTGAGTTTCTAGAGATTAACCTATTTAGTCTGGGCTGCATGGCTAATAGGTGAGGTAGGTTTGATATCCAGATCTGTTTGAATCTTAATAACATACCCACCCACCCCACCCCCCGATACTGTGTTCTTCATTTACTGGAGTGAGAGTTGACGCCCTTGCTCAGTGGATGTATGAGGAGGAGAGGACATCAACTCTGCAGACACAGATATTCTATTTGTCATTCACCTGATTAGATCTTGTTGATAATAAGCAGGTACTTGTTACTGTACATTCAGAAGCCAGGTAGATTGGGTGGAAGTTAACTAATTCCACACATTTTGGAGATACTCTTAATGTGAGGCTGATTCTCTCAGAGCCACTGGATACAAGGATGGTTTCCAGGATGAGGTGGATTTTGAGCCAGGCTCGAAGGGAACTGAGGGATGGAATTTGGTAACTAGTACGGGGAGTGTTTCTTAGCCAGTCCCAGTCTGGTGATCGGAAACTCTCTACCCATACAGGGCCTCATCTTACAGTTGGGTTGTAAAACCAAGGGTCTGTAAAAGTCTGTGGATTATGTATCTGGTAGCTTCTCGGGCTGTGTCTTGGCCCTTGTCCAGAGTTGTTAATTCCATCCTGCTGAGCTCTAGTTGACCAAATGAGAGAACCTGGACGTGGAATTCTTCCCTGAAGTAAATGAATAAAAACATGAGAACATTTAGAATAGCGCCTGTGCTTCCTGAGGGGATGGATCAATTGATGCTAGTTAATATTGCATTCCCCAAACAACAAAGGAGTTGCGACCCTTAGCTTTAGAGGTAACTTGAAGGGATTATCTGCAACTCTGCTGCTTTTCTTACAAGGCTGTCTACCACTTGTTGAATTAACAGGAAATTTTTCCTTATGTCAAGTGAACCATAATCTTCTTTAGGACTTCCACAAAACAGGTCCAACACCCTGCCTGTATGTAGCATCTTCAGAAGTTGTTTGGTGTTTGAGGACATTAAGCTTGGTGATTATGATTCAGAAAGATCTTACCAGTTTTGAGTCGCTAAGGCTAAAAATAATGGAATTTAATAGAATAAATACAAATTCCTTATAAATAAATATAAATAGAATAAATATAAATATAATTTATAAATATAAATTTAGCTCCTAAACCAATTGATCAAGAGTCGGAATTTAGAAACAGCACTTGGAGGATGGGGGCTTAATTTTATGGATCATAGTATTCCTCCGAGTGTCATTTACTGAAGATTGTGGACATGCTGGGCTGGGCAAGAGTGATAATGTGAACTGTATCTAGTCTGGAACACAGTCAGGAGACTGGGGGTTGTTTTTGTCATACCCAAGTGGATGTCTCAGGGTAGATTTACTTCCCGTGGCATGGATAGACCTCAAGGATTAAAGGGTAAAAGTTAGCCAGGAGATGGATTTTATCCTAACAGATGGAAGAATTTCAACATCTTAGTTCAAAGGAGCTGGTATTGGGAAGGCAGTGGATTCCTTGTCATCAGCTATGTTCAAGCGTAAATCCAACAACCAGTTGATGAGATGTGTCAGAGGTGACTTCAGCTATTGGATTAGGAGTATTGTGTTTTGGTCTGGAGACTCTGAGGATTTCAATTATATAGTAATGATCTTTTTAAAGTCAAGTAACATTCTCCTGGTCCCCTGGATTCCAACCCTCTACCATAGTAGTTGAGTGCCGGACATGTCCACAGTTTAATCTTAAAATATGGCTCTCTGGAGAGAATTCATACTTCTGTGAGCTGCCTGGAGCTGAAGAACTGGCCCATGTTTTTGTAAATGTCTGGTTTTGTTTGTTTTGTTGAATTAGGGGCTAAGGTAGAGAAGGAAAATGTTGGCAACTAGCCACTGCTCAAAAAGTTCACACATATTCTTATAATTTCTCTAATAATACCTCTTTGGAGCCAGAACAGACCATCATAGAGTTCAATTGGAATTTTGTAAGATTCTTAGACCCAAACCAGGAAAAAAGTGTAATAATTTGAGAATTCAAAAGGCCCATACTGCAGGCCTTGTAGAGTTCGTCTAGGGGTCAATCACAGAACCCTTTCTTGTGGCATAATTTATACCTTTAACATTTGGCAGTTTTTAAAGTCCTGTGTCAATGTACATGTGTTGGTAAGAAGTAGTAAATATTTTGCTGACAAGTTCTTTGAAAGATGGATCAGTGGCAGCGTTTAAAGGCAGACAACCTGAGGGTTTCTTTCATCCAGGTGCTGCCAAATCTAAAAAGCTGTCAGGGTATGGAGCCAAACGCACCCACTGGTTACACCATTTGTTGTTTAATGTTCCTGTGCCTCGGAGTTTCTGCACCTGGGATCTGTTGATATACACAGTGGGGGATGGCAGGGGAAAGGGGTTCAGCTGGGAGAGCGAAGGAGAGGAGGCAGGGTGCTTGCTCTCAGAGGTGACTGACCTTGGATACAGAGCAGAGCCTGGTACCTAGTGGGGCCGCTCACATCTGCTTCCCTCCTGGCTGCCTCTGTTGTAATGTTGCATGAGCTTGAGGTGGCAGAAGAGGATGGGATGGTGGTTGCATCCCCTGAGCTCTCTCACCCTCCTCAGGCCCTGCACCTCCCTTCTTCCCATCAATCCCCCAGAGCAATTCTTATCCCCCTTATTTGTTTTGAATGCATGATCTGATGCCTTTTCAACAAAGGAATATTGATATTTTAGTGTGCAGACAGCAGGGGGTACTGGATTAGATCATTTTCACATTGGTGCTGGTGCCAATTTGACATTTGTTTGGAAAGCTTATCCCTTTATGGCCATAGGTTACATGCATAATTTAAGGGGAATAAATCTTTGCAAAAGATTTCTTTTGGTACTGTAATCATCAGTGGTGCAGAAACATAAATGAAAGTCTCCCCCACAGTTTTCATGTGATCAGGAATTCCAAGGAGGCTCCCAGATGAAGTAGTCCATGTGGGTATAAAGTGTTTTTGCAAAAGTACTGGCCTCTTGTGGTAGTTGTTTTGGGGAGGGCAAGAATCGGGAACAGCTTGGTTCCTGCTTCAAGGTTACAATCCAGAAGCCGAGAGTGGCAAAGTGACCTGACTGTACAGGGTAAAAGAAAACCCTGTGGATAAATGTTATAGGATAGCAGGTCCAGGTCTGCTAGCATTGCTATCTGTAGAATGAGTATTTGTGATAAAATAATCTCCCTCCTTCTACCTGCCATTCTGCTGCCATCTTGCATCTTGGTGATCCCAGTGACAAATTCTGGGTTGGTTTGACATTTCAGAGTTATCATACCAATTGCCACAGTGAGACAGACATCTTTTGTCTTACATTATTTTCTTTTAAACAACGTGTTCTAAAGATTTGATTATTATCTAGCAAAGTGCTTCTAGTAGATAGTAGGTACTTAGCAAATGGTTTTGCATGATTCATTGTGAACTTGCAATTCAGAGAGTACTATTTTCAGATGAAAATTTCCTGTTATCTGTGAAGATTATCCAGCTTCTGCCTGCCGTTGCATTTCTGTATGAGTGCCTAACATGATACATAAAGAACAAAAGCCACTTAGATCTCAGAATTCCATCTTCTCTCTTAGGAGTTATTCTCCAAGCAAAGCTGGTGAATGGAGAGAGTGCAGTAGAACCAGCAGGAGCAGTGTATTGATGGTTACCGTGTCCTTATCCTACTATCTTTTGGTTTCTCTCTTAGGTTTATTTTCTTGAAAAGGCTCCAGGCTTCGGCTTGGAAAATCCAACCGCCAAAATTGAGCCCAGCAGCTGGAGCGGCAGTGAGAGCCCTGCCGAAAACATGGAAAGGATGAGTGACTCTGCAGATAAGCCCATTGACAATGATGCGGAAGGGGTCTGGAGCCCCGACATTGAGCAGAGCTTTCAGGAAGCCTTGGCTATCTATCCACCATGCGGGAGGAGGAAAATCATCTTATCAGACGAAGGCAAGATGTATGGTAAGTGATTGAAATGCTCCTGGGAAATGCTGCAACCCACTTTTGTGATTAAAAGATTACCATAACTAGCCTTCTACTAGTTGAGACACGTTCGTTGTTTGGGGTTGAATGATCTTTGTAGAATTCTACTTGGCCATTTAAGGGACTGAATCTCATCTGAAGAGGAGACTCAGTAAAGGACCATTGGGAAATCATTCCCTGGGGCTGCTTTTTTTTTTACATCAAAAGCTCTTAAGGACTCCTTAGGAAGTTAGGTAGTTGCAGTGGCACATGCAGACACCAGACGCGGAGACTAATTCTTCTGAATACATGCCCCATCTGAAGGAAGTGCTGCCACTTAGCTCCAGATAACTGACTGGAGCTGCATAGCAGTGGAGCCACATGCTGCCAGATCTAGCAAGCTAGATGTTTACATGTGAAGTCTACTCATTTTTGAAACCCAGCATTTTTCTTTTTTTTAACTACATAGGCCAGATAAAACTGCTCAGGGACTTGATCAGACCTTTGAACTACCAGTTTACTGCCTTGTTATCAATCTTCAGTTGAATGGCCAGACAAGGCACTGACCCCCAGGCTACTCTCTCCAGTGTCCCTTTCTACATGAGGACCCCTCACAGTGCTTTAGAAACTCCCAAGTGTGCCCAAGAGGATGAAATCGGTTGACCAGATGGCCGGGGATGCCGAAGATGGCAGTAGGCACCTATTCACTAGTCTGGGGCTTACAGGCTGGGTTTGAACCTTCCCTGCACCTTCAACTTGTACTTTTCAGCTGCTTACCTTTTGGGAAGCAGATGGCAGGTGGTTACGTATACCTTCTGCTTGTCTAATTGGGCACGTTGAGTTGACAGAGTTTGTGCTGTGGCTGAGTCTAAAGAGATGCAAACAAATAACTTAAAGAGAATCGGCTCAGCAACCTACCGGAGGTTGTTAACTTATCACGGGAGTGATTTATTTCTAAACAGTTTGAAAGCTTTTCCATAATAGGGTGTTGTACCTTTAATACTGCAGCTCCTCTATCAGGAGCCGTAGGAGGCTGCAGACCAGGCTAGCACACACTGCTAAGGAGAAAGCAGATGGTGGTGCAGCTGCCACCAGCTGTGCCCCCACCCTGCCCTCCCCCTCTCCAATGTGGATGATGTAATGGAAACAAGGAAAATTTCGCTTTCTGCAGCATTAGAGTGTCTCTTCCTTGGCCAGTCTGTGTCACACGCGTACACACACACACAGGAGAGAGAGAGAGAGAACCCAAACCTTCCGTGTTTGTTTTATGTTCTCATGGGATCCTTTGTAGCCAGGGAAGCTTCTTCATGTCTGGTGAAATGGACTCAGAGTGAAACATCTCAGCTGCTGTGGGTAGAAAGTTTCAGGGCCTCTGGTTTTCTGTGTGATTATATCTTTCCTGGGCTACCCTTTCTCAGTCTGGTTGTTTGCTTTCAAGGTCTCCTTTTCATACCTAAAAATGCAACTTCCCCATTTTAAAGGCAGAGAAGAGCACTTTAATCTTTGAGCCTTCTTTGAAGCAGGTTTTATTAGGAGTAGTGAAGGTGACTTCGGGCCACTGTACCTTGTACAACACCCATTTGTTTACCCAGAAATTATTTTAATCTGAAAAAAACTGGCCTAGTGTTGGACATGCCAGTTGGGAAGACATACTCCTGCCTTTCATTTCTCACTGGGAATACTGGAAACGGCACTATCCCTTTAGGAACCAGGTTTCTGGACTAGGGATAGGAACACAGTTCAAAGCAAATGTTATTTTTTTCAACTCCAGTTTTTCTCCTCCCTTGCTTTTACTTTTTAGGTAGCAGCCATGGTAGATTGAACCAATTTGCCTGTAACTCCATCATAAAAAACGTTTTTCTGTGAAAATAATTTGCGAAAGGACTCTTGATGTTAGTTTGGGCTCAAAAGCAGCAGGCTAGCTAAGAGAACTGTGAGAAGCTCTGGATTTGAGGCATCTACCCACTGTGAACTTGAATGATCCTGCCCTTGGCCTGTGAGTTTTCTCCCTTGTACAGAAAGAGGGTAAAGTAGATGATATCTGTGATCCTTGGGGCTTGTATGTTTTATGATTCTGGATTCGTGACTTGTCCCTCAGTAAGAGTGATCAGTCTGTTGACAAACATGCGCTGGTTGTGGAGCATGTTGTTAATACTGAGAGTAATCAGATTCCGAGTGTTTCCTGAGAGTACATGTTCTTGATGTATGTGTTCTTCTTTTCCCTGAAAGCCACGTTACATTTTCTGACAGTGTTGGTGACCGACCTGATTTAAAATTGGGCAGTCATTTTGAGTGAGCAGCATTACCAATTATAAGTGCAAGGTTGTGTGTCCTGATTAGGGGTGCAAGAGACACATTTGCTGCGGTAGCCCTGCGGTGGCCTCCTTGTCCAGGCAGCTGGCCAGCGTGGAGGAGCTTTGCTTCTCCTGATGCTCTGAAAGGGAAACATGGTGGTTATCAGGTTTATGGGAGGTAGAGACTGAACCCCTGAAGAGAAACTGCCTTGGATGCCTGGGAGCTGCCTGTAACCTACCTGTAACTGAGGATGAGAGAAGATGGGTTTGGGAGCCTGCAAAGTGAGGCTCCAGCCACTTTGGATAGAGTCATATGAGTGATGTTGGGGCCGAGCTGCTGTTCCTTGGCTACAGGCCTGTTCCCCATCTTACCATATGTGAATCAGGACACAAACCAGACTGGGAGCTGGGGTTTCTGAAGGTCCTAAGAGCATGCTTTTTCTCTTAAGCATTTTGAAAATGAAAACATTGAAAGCATTTAGGATTCCATGGAGTGAGATCAAAATAATTTAATGCCTTTTAGTGAAATACCAAGTGTTTTTGACTTGAGGGGGTTATTTCGATATTTTCTGAGCATCTGTACAGTATTGTGATGTCACTAATCCTGAGCCTTTGGAGAGGCAAGGTCAAGTGCAGCACTGATTTATTTGGTAATGAAATCTCCTCTGTGGTTGGCAGTAAGGCAAATGCAGTCTTATAGAGGGGAAAAACGGAAAGCTCTCTTTTTGATGAGGTTTGGGCCATTAGAAAAGATGGCTTAATTTTTCCCCATGCTACCTGGGTCTGTGGAGAGGCCAAGCCTTTGTGTGGTTCGTCTCCATGTGGACAGATTATTTCTGCCTGCAGCACCCTATGAGTCGGCAGTTGTTCTTAGGGATTATTAGAAGGAGGGCGAAACTTCTTTGACTGTTCGCAAGAGCTTGCAAGCTCATTCCCTCTCTTTCTCTGTGTTTTCTTTTTCTTTTCTTTTTCTTATTTTTACACAGGTGTTTCTCTGTGTATCCTTGTAGATAGTTGTGGAGGAGATAGCATGGGGACAAGATGGCGAGACATTCTTGATCAGCAAAGCTGTCTGGAATTGAATTTTGTAGGAACAGTCCACAGTTTTTAACACAAGACAGAACAAAACAGTGAATCAGGGGATTTGTCTAGATGTGTTTTCTGTTGTACCTGAAAACCCTAGTCAGGCAGTGTGATCAGGTATCTCCCATAATCAAGCTAGGGACCAGAGCTAACATTCACTGGCTGCTTGCCTCAGAGACATGCAAGGGTAGCACCTTAAGTCTTGGGCTTTGGAATTGTTATGAAGCCTGGCTCTGCCCCTTCTAGACATTAGACACTGGGTAAGTTGCAACTTCCATCTCATGCTCACAACATTTTGAGGTTGATTTTGTGAGTCTCACTTTGCAGATGAGGGAGCTAAAAGGGATAAAGTGGCTTGTGCGTGACCAGTATAAATGGTACAGCTGGATGCTTTCAAAACCGACTCTATCTGACTCCCAAACACGGGCTCTTTCCTTCCTTGCTGGAGGTCATTGTAAATAAATTCAACAAGTCAGTATTAAGTACCGCCTGTATTCCAGCCCCCATACTAGCTGTTTTCAGGGATACAGCAGTAAGCCAGACAGACATGATCCCTGCCCTTATGGAGCCATCATAAGTTTATTTGCAGGAAACACTGACCTGAGGTCAGGACTGTGTGCCAGAGCTTTCTGGGAAGTCTGAGAGCCTTTGAAGATGGTCACCTTCCACTTAGCCTTTTGAAGCCTGTTCTTGGCCACCAGTGTCCAGGGCACCTGGCCCAATGCTGGCAGGAAGAAAGCTTCTCAAATATCGCAGTGGGGAGGATCCTAGATCACAAGGCTGGCCTTGGTGGTAGCCAGAAAGATGTCTGGAAGATTCTGGTGCCCTGGGATCCCACAGGCAGCTTGGGCAGAGCAGTTGCTGAACAATGACTTTCTCCTTTTGTGAGCAGATATCTTCAGGGTTCTTGCTCAAGAGAGCTCCAGGGGTGCCCCTTTCTTGCTGGGATGCCAGGCCTACTGATCAACCCTAGAGAGCTCAGTTGTGAGGCATAGAGAAGATGAAGAGGAAGGCATCTCTGGGCTAGGCCTCTCTAACAGGTCTTCCCCTGTTGCTGACCTGAACCTTCCCAGCCAGGAGAGCACAGGAGTTGGACTTGCCTCTTTGCTTACTTCATAGAAGTACAAGATAGAAGAGAGAAGGGACAGGTTCAGTGAGGTGGGGCAGAGCTGACAAGGGGACCTCAGAAGGCATGCACACAGGCAGGCACAAATGTTACCAGTTAATCAGTGCAGGCAAAGAGGCTGAGATCCGAGGACCCCCGGCCCCTTCCGATCAGAACTGTTCAAGGGAATGTAATCAGAACTGGTCACAGGAATGTAGGGGCATCGCTGTGTAAGACAGTGAGCTCTCCCATAGTTTCTATGAGAACCAGGAAGGTGGTCCACATCTATGGAGGCCCCAGAAGCCCTGGTGCAGAAGTGGCTGCAGTCTCTGGGCCCTAGAGGATTGCCAGGCTTTGGGAGAGTGATCCTTGTGGCCTGAACTGAACTTGTTCATTCCAGTTCTTCATCTGAACATCATGTGGCATCTTTTATTTCTTCTTTCTGTCTGACCTGTGATGTGGGATATTATTTCCAGTGAATCGGCAAAAAATGTAAAGTACCAAGCAATGTGCCCTTAGAACAGGCTAGAAGCCCCACAAGGTACGGGCTGTCTTGCTGGACAGAGAAGATGTCAGTGATATTTGTTGAGTATATGCATGTGGGAGTTATTGCTTAAGACAAAGAAAGATTAGTAAGTAAGCCTCTGAGCCGCAAGAGGAGCTGGCTGGAAAGGAAGGGAGAAAACAGAGAAAAAGAGAGAGAAAGATGTTTGTATATTTAAGGGTCTTCCTAGCCTGAGAAGGAAGAAACTCTGGTGTTTGCTCTGTGTGCTGCCAGATGTTAGTTCAAGTGGTTGGAAGGATTTCTACTCATCGGCTCCATGGTAGAGCAAGGGTTAATTCTGGGATCCTCAGAACAGATGAGTAATGGGGGATTTTGAAATAGTTTTGTTTCTGGGAGAATAGCAGAGTCAACGTCATCAGTGTTTGTGTTGGGAAAGTTTAGCGTAGTGGGGGTCCGGCCTACAAAGGTTTGTGCACAAGGTGTGAGTCCTTGTGCAATTCAGATAAAAAATAGCTAATTAGGATGGCTTGAGAATTGGTCATGAGGGAGGGGAAAAAAAAGTAAGAGACAGAGAATCTTAAATTATTACCAAGTTGAAAAGTTAAGCTTTTCAACAACTTTCTGTGGCAGCGGGTTAGCACTGGCATTGAGAAGACATGGATTTGTAAATCATTCAGTGAGGACCTGTGCTGTGCTTTGCCTGTGGATGGGGACTACAGATGTAGGATAATTAAGAGAACTGACCTGTGTGACCACTTACTGTGTACCAGGCACTTTCTCATTGCTTCAGAATGTGTTGTCTTGTTTATGCCTCAGAACAAACCGGTGGTGTAGGTTACCCTGTGCTTGTATGCTTAGCCGCTCAGTCGTGTCTGACTTAGACACCCCATGGACCCTAGCCGTCAGGCTCCTCTGTCCATGGGAATTCTCCAGGCAAGAATACTGGAATGGGTTGCCACGCCCTCCTCCAGGGGATCTTCCCAACCCAGGGGTTGAACCCAGATCTCCCGCATTGCGGGCAGGTTCTGTACTGTCTGAGCCACCAGAGAACCCTGGTGATCCCCATTTTACATCCAAGAAAGCTGAGGCCCTCCAAAATCAAGTTACGTGCTCAAGGCCACAGTAAATAAATGGTGGAGTTGACATTTGAAAGTCAGCTTAATACAACAAGCCAGTTAAGACAATTAACTACAATATTGATATGGAAGGAAGTACACTGTATACTAGAGACTTTGACAGTTCAGTGGTAAGGCAGCAGAACGTGTGATTATTTATATTGGGGAATGCACATATCTATATTTGAAAATGCAAAAGAGTGAAAGAATCAGAGTCTGAGAGGCAGATTCAGGTGAGCCAACTTTCAGTGGGAAAAGGCCACTTAGTGTTTTTTGCTTTTTTAAATTTTTATTTTTATTTTTTTGATTTTGGAAACTGATTATTAGCACATAGGAGTACAGATATTTTCTCATTACTCAGAGATCTCTCTTGTCATTTTTCATTTTTCAAATTTTTAAAATGTTTTTTATTTTTAAACTTCTTTTGGATGGCAGACCCGCCGCCCACCCCCCTCCCCTTTCTGAGAATCTATAGAGAGTTGTGGATGGATCTCTTCTTCATAAAATATTCAGGCTTGTGCACAAGAGTTGTTGCATAGAACATGATGGGATTTCTGAAGCCTAGGTTTATATTGCCTGCTGTGGGGAGAGAGAGAAGGGGAAGGGCATTCAGGCCTAAGGGAACAGCGTGATAGAGGCACAGAGTCCTGAAAGGAGCCACGCTGGTGCTCTTAGAAACGAGGATGTGTCCTGGAGGGGGATGGTAGTTGAGCCTGGAAATGTGGGCTGGCACTGTGTCATGGAGGCCTGGAGTGCCACGCCGTGGCGTCTGGCGCTTATCCGGGGGACAGAGGAAGCCATTGCATGTTTTCAAGAGAGATGGTTGTGACTCAGCCTGTGTTTGACAAAGCCAGCTCTGAAGGCGTGAAGACAAGTTAGGTTACTATTGCAGAGGATGAGCTTAAACTGCAGTCCTGGTAGAGAAGCTTCATGGGTAGAACCAATAGGACTGGCTGATAGGATGCGACTTGTGAAAGAGAAGGAGGGGTTGAAGATGATTCCAGGGTTCTTTCTGCTTGTGGGCGATGGGGAGAAGATGTGGGACGATTAAATGGATGGGGAATGAAGACAAGAGATGCAGTTTGTAGCGTGGAGAAATGGAGAGTTGGATTTTGTCCTGTGTTGGAGGTGTACTCGGGGGGCCATCCACATGAGGATGATCTGTGGGGTTTGGAAATTCCTGCTTGGAGCTCAGGCAGCCTGGAGTTGCAGGGGTAGTTTGGGGGCTCATCAGCAGAGAAGAGATAAGAATGGGCGATACGTTTAGGCTCCCATGTATTGTGGTTAGACCAGCATGGATTTTAAATGGGGTGTCTGTATTTGTGGGAGAGTAAAGAGGTTGCCTTTTTAAGAAAAAGGGAAATCCATCATCAGTGGTTCACAAGCCTGATCATCATCGGCAGAAACACTTGAGAAGCTTAAAAAAAAGAGACATAACTGACTCAAACTGGTTGAATCAGAATCTCTGAGTGTGGTCTGAGAATCTTAGGTTTTTAAAAGCTCTCTGGGTAATTTGGGTGATCAGGCAGGTTTGAGAGTCACTGGGCTAAACTATAACCTGGGCCCAAAAGGAGAGAGCTACATTTCTAGAGCTGGTAAAAGAAACTAATGAACAAAGAATGAGACTGACATTTGAAACAGTCCTTACAAAGTTTGGGTATAGGAAATGAACTGCATAATTCAGTTTAATGCTCTTCTCTGTATAGAGAAGAAAGATTACCGTGGCCCAGGTTTGCCATGTACAGAAAGAGCCTTGACATGATATCTTGAAGGGCATAGAAAGTTAAAGGAAGGCTTATTTTAGAACAGGGGAGAGAGACTTGGCCATTTGGTTAGTAGTGAAAGTGAAAGTCACTCAGTCAAGTCTGACTCTTTGTGACCCTATGGACATTCTCCAGTCCATGGAATTCTCCAGGCCAGAATACTGGAGTGGGTAGCCTTTCCCTTCTCCAGAGGATCTTCCCAACCCAGGGATTGAATCCAGGTCTCCCGCATTGCAGGTGGATTCTTTACCAGCTGAGCCACAAGGGAAGCCCTTGGTTAGTAGAGGGGGAGATATATGTAGTTGAGGAGTTATTTGGTGGAATAGAACCAGGAAGAGACCTTAAAAGGAGAAGCCCTTCTTTTAGTCTCATGCAGCAGAAGGTTCAGGTTGAGGGTACAGGGAGGGCGTAGTGATTCCTGTCTTCAAATGAGAAGTAAGCCAATGTGGGCTGAGCTGGGTTATGAGCTTCTGAAAAGTAGAGCAAGCTTAGTAGAGATACTGTAGGGGAACTGGATATGGAGGGACAGGGGTGCGTAAAAGAATCGTGAGCAGTGGAGGAAGGGCCTGAGAGAAGCCAGAGAACATTCCTTTCTTCTTTTAATTGAAATTTTTTATTGAGATAATCGTAGATTCACATGCAATTGTAAGAAATAGTACAAAGATTCTTTGTACACTTTGTCCATTTTTCCCCCAGTGGTTACATTTTGCAAAACTGTAATATCAAAACCAGGATATTAATGTCACTATAAACCACTGATCTTATTCAGATTTCCCCAACTCTACTGGTACTCATTTGTGTATGTGTGTTTTATTGAGTTGTGTACAATGTTATCACCTGCGTGGTATGTGTGTCCACACCACGATGATGCAGAACAGTTCCAGGACCACCAGGATTCCCAGGGTTGCCCTTTGTCACCATACCCATCCCTTCTGCTTCCCCCGACCTTATCCCTGACTCCTGGCAACCATGAGTTATTCTTTATTTCTAAAATGTTGTCGTTTCAAGCATGTTATCTAGTGTAGGCATGCTCTGTGCAACGTTTTAGGGTTGGCTTTTTCCCATTCATCCTAATTCTTAGGAGATTCATCCAGGTTGGTGGTTGTATGTCAGCAGTTTGTTCCTTTGACTGCTGAGCAGTTCTCTAGCCTGTATGTACCACGGTGTGTTTAACCATTCACCTGTTCAGGGGTATCGAGTTAAGTCTAGCTTTTGGCTATTACAAATAAAGCTGCTATGAGCATTTATACACAAATTTTCTAAAAAGTTTATGCATTTATACTTGGCTGTGCCAGGTCTGTGTTGATGGCGCGGGCTTTTCTCTCGCTGCGGTAAGTGAGGGCTGCTCTCCAGCTGCAGCTCGCGGGCTTCTCGTTGTGGCGGCCTCTCTTGTGCGGCAGGGGCTCTAGGGCGTGCGGGCTTCAGTTTTGTAGCACGTGGCTCGCTAGTTGTGGTTCCCAGGCTCTAGGGCACAGGCTCTACAGTTCTGATGCACCGGCTTAGTTGTTCCAGGGCATGTGGGATCTTCCCAGATCAGGCATCGAACCTGTATCTCCTGTGTTACCAGGTGGATTATTTACCACTAAGCTACCAGAGAAGCCCTATATACAGTTTTTTTGGTAAATGCAGTTTTCATTTTTGTGGGATGAATGCATTCATTGCTGGGTCAAATGGTAGTTATATCTTCAGCTTTCTTTCTTTTTTTTTAAAATCTACTCAGCTGTTCTTCCGAGCAGCTGTACCATTTTACATTCTCACCTGCAGTCTAGGTTCTCTGCATCCTCACCAGCATTTGGTGTTGTCACTATTGTTTGTTTTAACCTTTCTGATAGATGTGTGGTGATATCCCATGTGGTTTTAAATTGCATTTCCCCAATGACTAATGATGTGAAACATCTTTTCATGTACTTATTCGCCATCTGTATATTCTCTTCAGAGAATATACAGAGATATACAGAGATGTATATACAGAATATACAGAGAAATGTCTGTTCATGTCTTTTGTCCCCCTTTTAATTGGATTATTTATATTCTTACTGCTGAGTTTTGGGAGTTCTTTATTTTAGATATGAGTCCTTTGATATGTAGTTTGCAGCTGTGTTCTTCTTGTCTGTAGCCTATCTTCTCATCTTCTTCACGTGGATAAGTGTTACATTTTGATGAGATCCAATTTATTAATTTTCCCTTTTATGGTGCCCAGGCTTAGTTGCTTCACAGTTTGTACTTTTGATGTCAAGCCTAAGAACTCATTGCCTAGCCCTGGGTACTGAAGATTTTCTTCTGTGTTCTAAAAGGCTTCTGGTTTTGTGTTTTACATCTCAATCCGTGACCTTTTTTTGAATTAATTTTTGTATGAGGCAAGAGTATTACTTTTGGGAAAAGCCACTGGCATTATTATGGGATACATATATATATTTTTTTCTTCTAGGGAATTATTGATGTCTCTAAATTGTGACAGTGTCAGGGCTTGGGACCAGAGACGCTAAAATGCTAGTGAGTGCGTGTTTGCACCAGTCTAGGCGGGGACAGGTGAAGCTGGAGCTGCTGACGAGTCATGACATGTGCTCTTAGAGGCTCTGTACACACAGGAGAGGTGGCCAGACAGGAGGCTGTGGTCATGCACGGGAGAGGAAGCAACTGAGATTAGAGGTGGAGAGATTTCAAGTGATGAGTTTCGAGGTGTGGCTGCAAATATGGTCAATTGATATGAATGTGGGCGATGGCCACTGGAGACGAGGAAGTAAGACATAGGGAGACTCGTCAGCATTGGGTTGGTTAATCACGTTGATGTTGAAGTCCACTGTAGTACACTGTGAATTTGTCAATAAGCCTACCAAAGAAACCAGGTGTTAGGGGGATTTCCTGGAGGAGGACATGACCCCATGGGTGTTAATGGAGAGAATTTAATATTGATGTGAATGGCATGGGCCTGGAGAAAAGCAGGTGGCAGAACAACCAGGCAGAGAGAACACTGGGGTTACAAGAAAACCCTAACATTTTCCACCTCTCTCTTCCCAAAGTCTTTGGCTGCTCTGAAACTTTACCTGTTTCAGTGTATCTGTGCCTTGTTGCTATCATCTGAAGAATGGGGTGAGGAAATCAATTTCTCCGTATCTCTCAGTGATGTTGAGAGAAACTGCGATTATACATGAGAAAATGCAATTATGTGTGAAAAAATGTTTTGAAC
Source organism: Muntiacus reevesi (assembly GCF_963930625.1). NCBI lineage: Eukaryota > Metazoa > Chordata > Mammalia > Artiodactyla > Cervidae > Muntiacus > Muntiacus reevesi. Next base: position 52,341,241 of record NC_089257.1, read on the forward strand.
TAAATCTTACAAATAATGCTTTTCTGGGGTTAACCCTGTTCCCAGCATGTTAGAAAGGTAAGAATGGATATTTTGGAGCAGCCACTCAGGTAAGCCTGCCTAGCCTATGTAGAGGGTTGTTTGGTTAAGGGAGCATTTGAATGATATCCCCCCTTTCAGCGTTTCTGCCAAAGAAGATGTTGGAGAGGGGATGTCAGGGTCTGGGTCAGAGTCACAGATGATAGAAGGGGTCAGTGGGAGCGGGCAGGCGCTGGAGGAGCAACTTCCACTGCATGGAAGGTGATGGGGGCGTGGACGGGCTCGAGAACCTGCTGGTTCTTAGCTGCGTGGCTCTGGGTTCCAACACGTGTATTTGTTCTGTTCCCACTGACTTCCACATCTAGAGCTTCAGTTCCTCTCTCCTCTAGAGCACTTCACTTGAGATTGTGCCTTAATTTCTTACTACTGTTGTTATTTATATATATCCCATTTCTTTGATAATGAATGTTTAAACTGGTCATTTTCCAAATTAGCATTGTTATGATGTTGTTCTGCTGATCTCTGTAGTAAAGAGCCCATCTTAGAGAATGCTCAACACAGTAAATGAAAGTATATAAATATGTTGTGCTTAAGGTCATAGAAAAAATTTGAAGGAATTTACAACATGTAAATAGCAGTTGCTTCAGGGGATGGATTCATGGGGAACTCCGTGTCTATTACATATTTCTGTATTAATGGAGTTTTTTTTTTTTTTTTTCCGCCTAATAGTGAACATATGTTACTTTTGGAATTGGAGGGAAAATAACTATATCATTTATTTTTGTCCTCTGATTCTGAGCAAGAAAGACTCATTAAAGAAAAATGTGGCCAATAACAAGAATGAAAGGCAAATCATATCATCCGGGTTGACACTGGAGTGGTGTTCACTTGGGGTTTGGTTGTGGGAGGGGCACTGCGAGGTTCTGGTGGGCAGGAGAGGGGTGCTGGGGGAGGAGCTGTTGCCAGCAAGCTCTCCCTTCTGTGGGTGCGTGGCCGAGGCCCCGACCTGCAGAGACAGATGGTCAGAGAGTGGGGTGCTGTGGCCAGGAAGCAGGACAGGCTGTTCTTACTATACGATTCAGGACATTGATCCGGGAGTTCAACAGGTGCTGGGTCAGTTGGATCTGTCAGTCAGCTGTCCAGACTAACAGTGGCATTATTCTGGCGTTCATGTTTTATGGTAATATGGTGGTGGAAGAAAGACTGGAACACATTCAGATCCATTCTTCCAGTGTCCACGTGCTCACAGCAAGCTACTACAGAAGAATGGACAGGCCCCGCATCTCTGCCAAACCAGTATTTATCGTTTCACTTGTTCTCTAGGGCGGACAAGCTTTATTCTTGGAGTGCTGCGGGCCCATCTTTTAAGAATGTCGGTAGTCTTTTTAATGGTCCTGTTATTCTTTGTAACAGATTCCTGGCAGGTATCCTTGTACTTGTATTGCCTTTAGGCAGAGGTGGGTGGCTTTTAGAGTATGAAAACACTCTGGAGACTGTACAGAGTGCTATAAATTCTCCTTTGATTATAATCATTTGATTTAATCATGGGTATATTTCATTTACCTGATGTTTACCTGCTATGCCTTCACTGCAGATTATTGCATCTACCCACCTTCCCTTCTTAAAATGCTTCAATTCCAGGTATATCGTAAAATCAAATTGTTCTTCAAAGTCCATATGAATATTATTTCTTTAAAGCCTCTTGCTGTATCAGAATACACCCCTCTCTTTTTTTCCTTTTAGAATGCAGTCTGAAAGGTGTGACAGTGAAATTTCCTGCCCAGAACATTTAATTTATTAAAAAAAAAATTTATATAGTGTTGTGGCTTTTTTGACACCCTGCTCCCCAGCAGTGAAATTAGTCATTAGCTGAATGTTTCTGTAGACATTGTTCTTTTTGGAATGGCTTCAGGAACTTTTTAAGTTACCTTCAAAGTGAGTGCTCTTGGGGAAGTGTAATTGGTCACCCCTCAGAGCTTTGCAGCATCAGGGTAATATTGAAGATATGTTAATAAGCTGAGTCATCCCCCACCCCCACCCCGGCCATTTGCAAAGGTCCCAATTACTCATCTGTGCCCACCCTCTTCCTTGGGTCTGCCTCTGTGCTCCACGACTTGCTTGCTATTGTGCTGAGATGGGCTTTGGCAACTGGCTCTTAGATGAATGGTTCCATTACAAACACAGTAGCTTCTGTGACTGCTTAGAAAGATTGTTTATGACTGCTTTTTATTGAGAGGTGCTTGGTGCACGTTATTGTCCTGATAAAGACATTTGTACCTATAAAGTAGCCACCGCCTTACACGTATTTGATTGTGAATAAGGTGCTGGGGCTGATGACACGCCAGATGTGAGGTATTGGATTGCATGTTTATTCAACTGTCACTGCAGTCTCTGTACTTGGATGCGCCTTTGTGTTTGCTGTCTCACGGCAACACACCGAATGCAGTGGCGATACGATCCTGACTATGGAAGATGCTATTTGGGTTACTCGGATCGTAAGCCATGAGTATTAGGAAGCATTCTCTCAGTTCCCATGTGTCCCGAGACAGCAGTCACGAACAGTTGTTAGGTGAAGGGAATTGCCAGGTGGGATGACCGCATGCATTGGGATAGGGGCCTTTTGAGATGGACAAATCTTAGGCCTGGACTGACCAGGGCAGGCATTGTGACAGGTATTAATAATAATAAATAATTTATCCAGTGCTTGCAATGTGCCAGAAACTTCTAAATGCTTAATATCACCTCATTTAAGCCTCATTACAAATCAGCAGCCACCATTATTATTACCACATTAGGATGAGGAAACCAAGGCCTAGAAAGGTTCAGTAAATTGCCCGGGATCATGTAGCTTAGAACTCCAGAAGTCAGGACTTAAACCCCATTCAGCTTGGCTCCGTTACCTGAGCTCTTAACCACCTTCTGCTGCTGCCTCTGAGAACAGGAACCTGAGGGTCTGGACCGTGTCCTGTGTTGCTGCCGTGTGTGTGGAAGAGAGTTTTGGTTCCAGGTAAGCAGTGTAAAAGGGAGAATGGGCTTTGCTGGTGTCCAGGGTAGTCTTCATTCTGTTTTCTGGTAAACTCCTACTGGCCCTTCAAGGCCCTGGTAAAAGGGCCCCCTCACCCCCAGAGTCTTCTTTAGTCTCCACAGGCAGAGCTGCTTGCTCCCTCCTTTGTGTTGCCACAGTATTTTATTGTTTTAAGATTTATCTATTGATTTGGCTGTGCCGGGTCTTAGTTGTGGCATGCGGGATATAGTTCCCCAACAAGGGATCAAACCCGGGTCCCCTGCATTGGGAGCACAGGGCCTCAGCCACAGGACCACCAGGGAGGTCCCTCCACGTTCTCTGACCACCGTCAGGGCTCTTTCAGACTCACTGTTAGCGTGTGTATCTGTGTCTCCTGCCCCTAGCATAGTGCCTGGCACACATCAGGCCTTCAGAATGTGTTTGCATTAGTGAAAGTTGCTGGTGATAAGAATTTCATCTTTTTTCTCTATAAGATGTCTTTTCCACATCCTTGTCATCACACTTACAGCATTCTAATGAAATAATGAGGGCAAGGATTATAAGTTCATAGTTAAGGAGCTGAGGCCCATGGCCCACGATGTTTTCCATTAGAACTTCTTATCTTGAGGAACCCCTTGGTGAAGAAGAAGTGAGTATACACCTCACTCCCATGTTTATACTTTTCTTTTCTAAACATATTGACCCTGTGCCTGAGGTGTTACAAATGAAAGCAGTTTATTTTAGTTTACATCTATGGCAATATCACAATGGTTTTGTCCAGGACATTCAGGGCTATAAAGGAATATTGAGCTTGATTTGGTTATTTTGGTGACAGAATCTACCTATTTCTCATCGCAGTTTGATTTTTGTAAGTCAGAAAGTTCATCCCTAGAAAGGTAGTCTTTGACAGTTTTCCCCCCAGTATATACCTGACACAATATGTTTGTAAACTTATCCAGGATGTCTCTAACTGAGAGATGTGTGTGCCCATTACTTTTTTCAGGTTGACTCTGGGTTTAGTTTTAGGTGTCTGAACATTACTTCAACTGCTGATTATTTTAAGGTGACATTGTCATTCCCAATGACTCACTTCAGTGAAACAATGAACCTAGTAAACTATCTCTGTGGAGTTCAGAACATGTTAAGTTAGGGTGGGTTATAAGATCTTTGTGACAAAATCTGGTTAGTGTAGATTTAACTTGCCTCTAATCTAGTTAGTGTCTGATTTGCATGAGGGCTTCTCAGTTAGCTGAAAGGAGTAAGTTCTTTGTGGTGATTAAGACCATAGGGTCAGGAGTGAGGTCTGTCTGGGTTTAGATCCTGGCTCTGCTACTTCAGTGGATCTGTAATAATGGGCAAGTTAGTATTCTTGGACCTCTGTTTCCTCATCTGATAAATGAGGCAAGTTCAAGTGCCCATCTTACAAGTTTGATGGGATGGTTATGTAAGATAATGCATGAAAACGTTTTGCATGCCCAACTTCTTCTTTGAGAGTAATGTTAACCTTGATAGCAAAACTGAAGACTTTATAAGAAAACTATAGACCAAAACCTTTTATGAATATCAATGCAGATGTCCTCAACAAAATACTTGCAAACTAAATCCTGCAGCGTACAGAAAGAATTCCACACTGTGTCTAAGTGGGATCTACTCCAGGAATGCAAGGTTAGTTTAAAATTTGAAATGAGTTAATATAATGCATCTCATCAATAAAGAACAAAAATCACATTATCATTGCAGTAGATGCAGGAAAAGCATTTGACAAAATCCAGCACCTCTTCGTGACATTTACACTCAGCAAACTAGAAATAGAAGAGAACTTCCTTACTGATAAAGGGCATTTATGAAAAATCCACTGTTAACATCATACTTAGAAGACATTCCGTGTTTATGGATTGGAAGACTTAATATAAGTAAGATGGCAGTCATCATCAAATTGATCTATAGATTCACTGTAAAATCTATCAAAACCCCAGTTAACTTCTTTGTAGAAACTGATAAGCTAATCCTAAAGTTCACATGGAAATTCAGGAGACCCAGAAGAGACAAAACAATCTTGAAAAAGAAGAAGAAAATTGGAGAATTCATACTTTTTGATTTCTTAACTTATTATAGAGCTACAATCTTAAGATAATATGGTACTAGTATCAAGTTAGGGATGCACCTCAGTGGAATGGAATCAAGAGTCCAGAAATAAACCCTCACACTTACGGTCAGTTTATTTTCAGCAAATGTGTCAAGATGATGTTAAGTGGAAAACAGTAGTCTTTTCAACAAATGGTGCTGGGACTATTGAATATACACATACAAAGAATGAAGTGTGGCTCCCTTTCTCATACACTATAATCAACTCAAAATCAATCATAGATATCAATGTAAGAGCTAAAACTATAAAACTCCAGGAAAAAAAACAACAAAACATGAGACTAAGTCTTTCTGACTTAGGATTAGCCATCTTGGATTTGACACCAAAAGCATAAGTAATAAAAGTAAAAATAGATAAACTGATACTTCATCAAAATTATAAACTTTTGTCCTTTAATAAAAAGACAACTCAGAGAATAATACAAAAACTTTTCAGGTTATAAATCTGATAAGGGGCTTGTATCTAGAATGGATAAAGAATTCTTACAACTCTTAATGAAAAGACCAAAAAGAATAGGCAGATGATCTAGATAGACATTTCTTCAATGGAAATAAACAAATAGTCAATAAGCACATGCAAAACTGCTCAACATCATTAGACATCAGAGAATTGCAGATTAAAACCACAGTGAGATACTACATCTTATCCACTAGCATGGCAGTAGCCAAAAACATTGGCAGTAAGTGTTGGCATGGGTGTAAAAATATGATGACCCTTATACATACAAATATACTGAAAGAAAAGAAAGTGAAATTGTTGGTTGCTCAGTCGTGTCTGACTCTTTGTGACCCCATGGACTGTAGCCCGCCAGGCTTTTCTGTCCGTGGGATTCTCCAGGCAAGAGTACTGGAGTGGGTTGCCATTGCCACATCCAGGGGATCTTCCTGACCCAGAGACTGAACCCGGGTCTCCCACGTTGCAGGCAGATTCTTTACTGTCTGAGCCACCAAGGAAGCCCCCTCTACATTACTGGTGGAAATATAAAATGATGCCACCATGCTGGAAAGCTGTCTGGCAGTTCTTCAGAAGGTTCATCATAGAATTGTCATGTGACCTGGCAATTGTGCTCCTAGGTATTATATGCAAGAGAAGTGAGAACAGGTGTCCCTACAAAAATTCGTTTACCAGTATTTGTGGCAACATTATTCATAATAGCCAAAAAGTACAAACATCCCAAATGTCCATCAGCTGATGGATGTGTAAATAAAATGTGGTATATCCATACAGTGGATAATTATTTGACAATAACAAGTACTAATATATACAATATAAACAACTCTTGAAATATGCTAAGTGAAAGAAGATAGTCACAAAACTACATACTGTGTGATTCCATTTGTGTGAAATGTCCAGAATAGGCCTGTCTACAGACAGGAAGTAGATGAATGGTTTTTTAGAGCTGGACGATTTGAGAAATGTTGTGGAGTAACGACTAATGGGTTTGGGATTTCTTTCTGAAATAATCAATATGTTCTAAATTGGTTGTGATGAGGCATACACAACTCCGTGAGTATACTAAAAATCAATGCATTGTGCGCTTTAAATGGGTGAATTGTATGTGAATTATAACTCAATAAAGCCGGTTTGTTTGTATATGTGTATTCTTAGTATCATACGTGGCCCTTTTTGAAAGTGGTCAGTAAATATTACTTACTATTGTAATAAAACTCTTTCACTTTTCTAGTAGTAAAGATGAAATGAGAGGAGAATGCTGACAAAGCAGGTGGACATACCAGTTAATTGAGATACTGAGTGAAAGAGAAGGTGGCTGAATCTGTGGGCAGCAGGAGGCCAGGAGCTGAACACTGAGTTTGAAAAACTAATGAAAAAGTCAAGACACGTGGAGGTGCAAGTGCCTGCCTGGTACATAGTAGGCATTCCAGACTGTTACATACATTGAACTTGGCTACCCTTAAAATGTCAGTGAACCTCGGATCCAGATGTCACCTGACCAGATGTTCTTCACAAAAGAATAATCACCATTAGTGTGATACAGGCCAGGGGTTTTGTCCAGGAGTCACTAAACCAGATGTGTGTGTTTTCTTTTTAAGTTACAATAAGTCTGACAAAGACCAGGGTTTTAGTTCTGGTGTTCTGTGTTTCCAGGCTGTGTCTGTTCCCCAGGCAGTGTCTGGGGAAACTCAGTTTCCCGCGGTCGGTCCAAGGTGAACAGCTTTGCTGTTTGCAGACTGCCTTTGGGCCTGTGTGTTCAAACCTCTCTAGAAGAGCTGAGCAGAAAGCCCAGCTCTCACACTCTGCAAGTTAGTCCTGCAGAAGCTTTGCGTCAGCGCTCCAGATGCCCTGTGCTGGTCACCGGTGCTTTTAGAGCTTGGAAAACACGTGCCAACGAGCCAGGAAGGTTCTCTGCTAAGTTGTGTGTATTGCTAGCACAGTTCACAGTATTTTTTCCCCAGGGATCTACCTGTGGAGGGAATCTCCCATATTTCAGTGTTGGTGAAAAGCAAGTGAGCTGCTTTTCTGATGTTTAGGCCACACAGTGGCACCTGAGGTTCCATGGTATGGAGTGGTGGAGCGGGCACTCAGAAATCTCCCAGGTCTGCATGACTGCCAGGATAGTTTGTTCTTAGTCTTAACCTGCGAGACTCGACTGCCTTTTTGGAATGGACCAAGTAAGAACAGGAAGAGGATTGAAGGAAGAGAGCTGTGAAAACACACTGTTCTCAGGAACAGTAGGGTTCCGGCAGAGCTGGAGTGTGAGATGCTGAGAAGGATGAATGAAGTAGAGTGGCTTATAAGCTGGGCAGGGCAGGATGAGAGACTGCGGAATAATGGGCCAGGCAATTGCTTTGGGGCACCAGAGTTCAGCTTCTCTGCACAAGTATCACATTCCTGGAGCTGAGGTGCAGGCCGGGTATAGAAACTATTGTTTTGGGATATACAAATAGTATTGAAGGAGAGTTAAATTCTGCTTGCAATGCAGGAGACCTGGGTTCAATCCCTGGGTTGGGAAGATCCCCTGGAGAAAGAAATGGCTACCCACTCCAGTATTCTTGCCTGAAGAATCCCATGGACAGAGGGGCCTGGCAGGCTACAACCCATGGGGTTGCAAAGAGTTGGACACAGCTGAGCGACTAACACTCATATGGCCCATAAGGAGGCCCCTGCAGTACTCCTGGCAGAAGGGCTGGAACTAGGTCGGAGGCTATGGGAGTGACAAGGAGGGGGCAGGGAGGGAAAGGTATTTCAGATATTTGTGATAAGGTGTTAGGTTAGAGATCAGAAGACATGGTAGGGTTTAGTGCAAGGAAAGAGATGACGGTGCTTCATCTGTGTGAGCAACCGCATTGATAGAGACAAGGAGGGTATATAGCATGGAGGGACAGGTTTTAAGGGGCAGAATAGGGGTCATGAGCTTGAGTTGTATGGAAAGTGTAAGGTTCTGGGGGCTCTTCATGGAGCGGGGACCAACAGGCACTTGGAAATTCAGCATTCTGGGTTGAGAACAATTTTTGGAAAACTGTTCCAGGGTTTGGAACATCTCAGAGTTTGGAACAGAAACCTTGGAGGTTGTCTAGGAGACAGAGAAAAGGCAAAGAGGGAAGGAAGGCTAAGGGAGAGAACCCGTTTGAAGCACTGAGTCAATATCTCAAGTCCCAACTCAACACTCCTGTGAATATCTTTGGAAGCATGTTGTGTGTCACATGAAACCTTACAAATGCTGGACCAAGGGAGCCTGAGTTCCTGCATTTGTACTGTTCTAAGTATATTGAAGTGTTTAGCTTTGTCCCTCGGTGGTATGCTGATGGAAGCACCTATGAGATTAATGGGGTGCCTAATGTGTTGACATGTTCTAATCTGTGGCTCCCTAGTGTGTTAATGGGTTGGACCCCAATCCAGTGTGGCTCCTTCCTTTTTTCTTAAAAGCCAACTCTGGTCCAAGCCCGAAGTGTGATTTCCTTCCTCCCAGTCTCCCTGAGCGTGTTGCTGAATTTCCTTTGGTAGTTGGTGAGACATCAGCCACCTGTTAACTGTAGCTGCTGCAACTCAGAAGCGCACGCTACAAGTCTGCAGTGAGTAACAGTGACAGTCTTCCCGGAACCCCTCGCAGACACGTCATAGTCTGGGGAGCATGGGGAATCAGCACCCTATCTGCTTCAGCGTGGTCTCTTGGGGCCAGCCTGAAGGCCAGGAAGACTGGAGAAAACCCAGAGGCAGTAGGTGTGACCTGTGAGAAGAAGCAGGGCCTGGCCTCTGTGTCACATCAAAGACTGACTTTTCAGCCACTCAGCCCTAATGTGAGGATGCTTCAGAGCCAGGGCTGGGCTCCTGGCGGCCTGTGCCTGGGAACTGAGGGCGACGTGTGGGCCTGCATGTACTCCGTGTAGACCCATTGGGAGGGGAGCACAAGCACCTCTCCCAGCTGCTCTCAAGCATTCAGAGCTGGAAAGATCAGACAGATTAGCCCTCTCTCCTCTGTTTTCATATTGGAAGCTGCTGCCCACAGACGCCCTTTCCCCAGTTCCGGTCCTGGGGGTGTTGGCCTGGCTTAAGCCCAGCTGCTTCTGCATGACTGTTCCCTCCTGTCACGTAGACCTGGGCTCCAGAATGCCAAGGTCATTCTCAGTTTGACCATATAGCTTAGTGTCCAAATTAAGACACTTTGGAGAATAAATGGAGCAGTATTAAAGGTAACACCTGCAAACAGAAATAAGCTGGGACCTTCGCATGCATACCAGGATATATGATCTTCTCTGTACCTGTACCAACCCTAACCTTCTTTGCCCCAGATCCCATGACCCACCTGATTTTGGGTACCAGGGACTTAGAGATTTTTGGTCCTTGAGATTTGGGCTACAGAATGAAAACTTTAGGGGTCTCCCATGTTGGAAGACTCAGGAGATGAAAAACTTGGTAATAACCATGGGGAGTGTATATCTGAAAAATCCGTTACTATTCAGAACTTTGATATGGATAGTGTGGCTGTGTCCTAGTTACTTATTTCTATTCTAAGCTCTAAACTGTTGTTTTCATGTATATTCAGTCTTGTCGCACATGTCACAGAAGGTGGCCTGATGACAACAAACAGATAAGGAGAGAAACATCCTCTTCCAGGAGCTTACAGCCCCGAATAGAGTCCGAAACACAGCTACATGGTCCGACCCAGAGGTGGAGCAGGAGCCCAGGCTCTGGGCCCTGACGGGAGTGTGCGGGGAGCCAGGAGTTAGAGACTTGTTTATCTTCTGTCTGTGTGGTTTTTGCAGTCACGGTGGAGGGTGGGAGGGAACCTGAGCATCTGGGCCTCTCTGGGACCAGGCCAAATGGGGATTTAGGAAAAGAACGTGTTCCTTTTGGAGAGCGGAGGGGCGGAGTTGAGTACTCTGCATGGTGGCTTGCTTAGCCTGCATGGACCCATTTTTCTACCCAAAGCTGGCAGAACCTGGATCACCAGGGGCCTCAATGAAGAGGGTGTGAGGAGAGGAAATGAGCTCTCCCTTGGCTGGCAATTATGTCTTCAGATCTCTGCCTCAGCCAGTGACCTGGATGACCTGGGTTTGACAGTCTGGAGTGAGGACTGAAGCTGTCAGATTTAGGGGGAAAAGAAACGTTGGGTTACAAATAAACAAAAAATTATTTTTCATGTACATATACCCCATGCCATAGTTATGTTCTACATGGCAACCCTGGGTTAGTAGGGCCAGGCCACATTGTGGCTTTCCAGTCGAGCATGGTGTAACCAACAGTTCACAGTGCTGCCTTCATTCAGAGGATGCTTAGTGAGTGCCAGCTATGTGCTGCTCCGGGTGCCGGGCTGCAGCAGTGAGCAAAATCCAGCAGGAGCTCCTGACTTCATGGAGCTTACATCTGGTGGTGGTGATAGATAATGAGGAAGGTAAGTTCCTCAGTCAGATGGTACAAGAGGTAAAGAGGAAATTAAGGCAGGAAGGGGGTTGGGAGGGTTCACACCTGAAGGAGGTGAGGGTTGAGGGTACAGGCCAAGCAGACATTTGCACGCACAGACACACTGACACATACACACACATACCGTGGCAGAGCCCCAGCATGCCTCGAGTGTTTAAGGAGCCTGAGGGTCAGTGTGACTGGAGTGGTCACCAAGGGGGAAATGGGAAGATAAGCCAGTGAGGTCACAGGCCCAGAGTTTGAAGAGAGCCCTGGAGGTCTCTGTAAGGATTTTGGCTTTCTTTATGGGTTGGGGTGCCTGGGGGCATTAGACGGTATTGAGCAGGGTGGGGGTGTGATCTGATTAGATTTGAAGGGAGTCACTGCTGGTGGAGAATAGACCAAGAACCAGCTGGGGTGGGGTCCCTGACCCCCAGCCCCTCCTCAGGTGGGGTGTGGGACTTGAGATACATGCTTGTCATTTGGAATAAAGGGATGTTGCTCCCTGGACATAGATCTTAAGACTTCTGTTTTGCTAACTTTGGTTGATTTTCTTCCTTGTTTGAATGGAATGTTCCTTGTGCATAAGGCGAGAGATATGTAGTCATTACCTGTCTCTCTTGGCCAAGCACTGTGTGATGTACCTGGTTTGAGAGACCAGACCTTCATGTCGCCTATTAAACTTGAGAGAAAAGGTTAGTGACTTGCTGGATATCCCTTATATATCTGGAGTTTTCAGACCCAAAATGATAACTCAGTAAAAGTATATCGTTTTTTGTTGGTATGGGAGGAAGTTGTTTTCCTTTGTATTAATTAATTAATTTTTGTTTGAGAGCTGAGGGGCTTGAAAGCATGTCTTTTGTTTCCAGTCTTTGAAGAGTCACACAGTCTGACTTAGAATTTTTGAACTTCACAAGAATGTGAAAGTGATATGCCTTCAGTAGAAACCATACATAAAATTGTGTATTTTGATTTTTTTTCCCGGCTGGCAGTGGGCAGTATGATATGCTGTTATGATGCCGGGCAGCGTTAGCAGCCACAGCTCCAAATCGGCCATCGTGAGGGTGAACAACAGATACACTTAGAACCATTCTGTACCCATACAACCAGTGCGTTTTTCACTTTCAATATAGCATTCAATCCATTACATGAGATGTGCAACACTGTTGTGAGGGAGCCTTTGTATTAGATGATTTTGCCCAACTGTAGGCTAATGTAAGTGTTCTGAGCATGTTTAAGGTAGGCTAGGCTAAGCTGTGATGTTCAGTAGATTAGGTGTGTCAAATTAATCTTCGACAATGATATCTTCAATTTATGATGGGCTTATTAGGAGGTAACTCAATTGTAAGTCAAGAAAGATATGTGTTATAGAACTTCTCTGCTTTACCTCACTGAAGCAGTCTAATTTTTTTTTTAAACTAACATATTTCACACTTCCACCTAAAGAATGTAAAAACTAAGGAATAAATGCATTTTCTTTTATAAAGTAATTCTTTGAAGAAAAATACTGAGGCTATGAAAGCATGGCTTTTTGGTCAGTAGGATTATTTAAATGTCAGCCAGAATTCATGGTAAGAGTTATAATTTTTTTTTTTTTGAGAGTTATAATTTTAAAAGGAGTGGCACGTATTTTCCAAATATCCTTGACAGGCCTGTTGTCTTAGAGATGGCACACTGGTAAATTAGCTTTGGTAAATAATGTTATTAATAAATATTTACAGTTTCACATATTTCTGTAAAATTTGAGAAAATGTAAAAATGAAACAATTAAAAAATGTATAGTGCAGACATTCTAAATGTGAAAATGGTCTGTTTTGCCAGAGTTGTGAAAAATATATTAAGACTGAATCAGTATTTAAACAAAATTTTTCAAGGGACTGACCTGTGCTGGTTTATATGCTGGGCATTAAGAATGCAGAATTGCTGCGGTGACCACTAAAACAATACAAAATCATGGAATGAAGTGTCATATGTTTTAAACAGGTATATACATTGTGAAATTAGAGAAGTGTTTTTGGGGTTTTTTTGCTATGTTGTGTGTCTTGCAGGATCTTAGCTCTCTAGCAAGACATTGAATTAAACCTGGGGTCCCAGCAGTGAAAGTGTTGAGTCCTAACCACTGTACCTCCAAGGAATTCTCGAGAAGTGAAACATTTTAGATTAAGCCTTTTCTAGTAACTTTAGCTGTTTTCTTAAGCAGGAACTGAATTTCACTGTAAACCACTTTAATGTAGTTGAGACCCCAACCAGGATAAATTGAGATTTTTCCCACCTCACTTTAGAATTACAAGGTAGAAGTGCATTCATTTTAGAGTTAAAAAGATATAGCATCACCACTTCTTAGCTGGTTGACTTTGATTTCACTGAGTTTAGTTTCCTTTCTGTAAAATGGGATTAATGAAACCTACCTTGTGAAGTCGTTGTGCCGATTAAATGAGGCGACTCCCATGAGTTCCTTGGACAGTATTGGCACATAGTAAGCTTTCATGCGTGGTGGCCCATGTCATCCTTATTGGCATTGCTTTTACTGTTTCCTAATGAAGACTGTACACTTGATATTATTTAATGATTTCCAAGGCCACCCAGCTTCAAGTTTGGGGTGGGCAGCTAGAGTCTCCTGAATGCCTTGAGAGAAGAGAGCATAGACAGGAGGGATTTTGGCTCAGGAATAAGTGGGAGGTGGAAACCCAGGGTCCTGGTGAATGTGCCATTACACTTGACATCACCCTCCAGATGGCTGTTCAGCCAGGTTGATAATTAGCTTCAACAGATGCAAGCCGGGAGGCTCCTGGCTGCTTCTCTACAATGGGGATATGTGGCAAGAGGAGGATGTGGCGGCAGGAGGCCTGAGCATGGCTGGGGTGTGTAGCCGGGCTCAGCTGGGCCGGGAGAGGCATGACCATGAGTTGGCCCCGCCTGGGTCTCAGCTGGGGCACAGACACTGCCCCTGTGGGCGGCTGCGGCCCCCAGCTGCTTTGCTGTCTCCTGCGGGCCGGGGCTGTGCAAGCCTCTGCTCTGCTATTTCAATCCATCATTGCTGGTGACTGCCTGCAGCCTAAGCAGAGGCAGTGCGCGCTACAGGTCTCAGCGCACTGCCTCTGCGGGGGTCCTGTCGGGTGGCTGGGTGCAGAGGCTAGCACTGCAGCCCCCTGTGTCAGTCTTGACCCTCCCGAGGTAGCTGGTGAGTCTGGACCCAGTGTGGGGGCCCTGCTGCCCTGACGGTGCTACTGCCTGCTGTGCTCCCCCCACCAGCCCCCACCAGGCCTTCAGTGGACTTTCCTGGGCTTTTGTTTCCTGCCAGCCTGGTGGGGTACTGTGACACTTGGAACTGTGCATCAGGAAGATGTGGACTCAGTCAGTCAGGTGAAGTGACCTTGGGAAGGCCAGTGTAGTCCCTCTGTTCATGGGCAGTGTACTTCGAGGGCTGTGCACGTAGCTTCGTCTCCGTGTCCCTTGGTGGTAGCAAGTGCTAAGCAAACAGTAACTTAACTTTAAAGAATGGAGATGACGTTGCCTGCATCCCTCAGTGGTGCTGAGGAGAGACAGGGTCTGCAGTTCTGTTAATCTGTGGCAACAGAGAATTTCCCCAGATTCTGCTCCTCCCTTATCCCTAGTGTCAAAGAATCTCAAACAGTCAGGATGTAAAAGGACCTGTTTGCATGTTTTCATTGATTGATTCAACTTTTATTGACTTTATCAATGGATCATAACACATCTCTTCAGAGAAAGTACAGAAATAACTAGAAAAGCACATGAAAAGATGCTCGACATAGTTAGCCATTGGCGAGAAGTGAAGTGAAAGTCATTCAGTCATGTCCGACTCTTTACGACCCCATGGACTGTACCCCACCAGGCTCCTCCGTCTGTGGAATTCTCCAGGCAAGAATACTGGAGTGGGTTGCCATTCCCTTCTCCAAAGGATCTTCCCAACCCAGGGATCGAACCTAGGTCTCCTGCATTGCAGGCGGCTCCTTTACCATCTGAGCCAGCAGGGAAGCCCAGTTACCCATTAGGGAAATACAAACTGAAACCACAACGAGCTACCCCTTCACACCTGCCAAGGTGACTGCAGTTGAAATGACTAACAAGTATTGTTGAGGATGGGGTACCATCCTCAGACACTGCTGATGGGGTTGTAAAATGGTTCAGTCTCTGGAAAACAGGTGGACAATTCCACAAAGGATAAACATAGAGTAATCCACTTTTAGGGAAAACATATATTCACCCAAAGACTTGTATGCCAGTATTCAAAGCAGCATTCTTCTCATAGGCTATGTACGAAAACCTGGTTTCTGTTATAGTCTGGGTGTCGGGACCTCCTGTGGAAAAGACCTTCAAGGGTTGGCTGCTCTCCTCCTGGGTCTGTCATGTGTGACTCATGCCTAGGAAATAGCTAGCTTTGCCTATGATCGTTTTTTGACTTTCAGAGAACTGCCCAAGTTTGGTCTGTGTTTAAGAACACAAATTCAGGGTATCTTTTTGGGCTTCTGTAGAAACCCTTATCAGCTGAAGCTATCTAGTCTATCAGACTTTGGTCTCCCACATTGCTTGTCATCGGCATGGGATGACCCCTTTTTGTTATGACGTAAGTTGCTGTCAACACTTTGAAGATGAATTCCTGGTCTGATAGAAGGTCCTGGCGGTAATGGGCTATCTCTGAAAGGCACTGATAAGGCCCTTGTCAGTTTCAAGAGTGGGCAGGTCCTCCTTGTAGAGGTTTCTAGTGACGGAGATACCCGATCGGCAGGCTTTTTCCTGGCTGCAGTCAATGATGGGTGGGTGTGGGAGTGCAACATGTTAGATGCATCTATGGAGATGGGGAGTCAGTGAGTGTCAGCCTCTAGGAGAGGGCTTTCGCAGTGAGACTTGGGGCCAATTTAAGCTGCTTTTCTATGCAATTATTTTCTTGCCTTTGAGATGTGTTCTTTTTTGAATAAAATTACAATGGAATATGGGGGAAATGCTTTCTTAATAGTAGGCAGAATAAAGCTAGATGACCGTAGGGAGACCGTAAAAAGCACAAGGCAGGCAGCCTTATTTATTTGGACAACATAGGTGAAATGTTTATTGTATACAAAGCAAGTTAGACTGAAACTTGTACATGAACCATAATGTATAATTACAGAAATCTAAAGATAGAGGAATAGCAAAGTGATAACATTGTGCCGCCAAAGGAGCGGAACACTAGGAGCCTTCAGTGGGAGATTGGACTTCAGGAAGATGGGCGCCGGGCAAGTGCTCAGGACACTCCTCTATGTTCTTGGGGACACTTTGAGATCACTTCACTGATTAGAAAGTTGTTTGGTGAGTCCAGAAATAGGACAGAAGTGAGTGAGTGTTTTTGAAGTTTTCCACCGAGCTTTGGGTGATGGATAAATAGCGCCTCTCTGCTCTGGGGCATTTTCTCTCTAGGCAGCTATCTGACCTCTCAAATGTTTTTTTGGGGGGTATTTCTAAGGATATTATAGGAGTAATCAGAAAAGGAAAGTAGGGGGAAAAGTATTTGCTTACCGTATAGCACCATGAAGGAAGTTTTGGCCTAGACGTCAAAATAGAAGTAAATCTGAAAACTTGTTGCTTTCTTCTTTAGTTTGTTTTCTTTGATGGAAGCCTGTTTATATGCATATCCTTGTGATAGTTACTGAAATGGAAATATGGACTTGTTCTTAAGACCTCCGCTGTATCACTTTGTTAGAATAATGTCCTGGTTTTAGAATGGGCCTGGGTATGTACAGCTTCGCTTATGCTTGAGCAACTCTGGGCAAGTTCCCCAGCTTCTCTTTATCTTTAAAGAGGGGCGTTTATATGTAATACATATGATTACTATGAGGATTAAATGAGACATTCGTGAATCTAGTGTAATGCCAGGAACAGGGTAAATGCTAAAATGTTCCATTATATATAATTAATTATAATGAAAGTTATAATTGGGAATAATATCTAGTACATACTCATTTATTGTTTTCCCTCTGATTGTAATATTAGAAATGATTGAAAAAATATGAGTAAATAACTTGCCATTATTTGGAAGTTAATTTAATATTTTGTTGTGTATTTATTTTATTTTAGTTTTCTTCCTATGCCTAGAAAGTTTTGTTTTACATAACTGAACACTAGATTCACAGTTTAGATTTTTTGTGATATCATGGAAAACCTATTAAGTTACTTTAAAAAATTATCTATTAATAGAATTGTAATTGTGGAACCAGTTGCCCTTTTTTTGAGCAATTAAAGTAGTTTTACCCTGCCACAAGTAGTAAATGCTCTTGAGTTAATATGCCCGATTATTTCTCTAGGACAGTTCCAAGAAGTGAAATACATGGTAAGGGGAAGATTGTTTTCTTTAAGAGCTATGGTAAAATTGCCAATTAACTGTATCCGCCTTACTAAAAAAGTGATGTGAATGCCCATTTTTCCAGTCTGTGGTCAGTACTGGGTGTTTAATTTTTAAAATGTCTTTGCTATTTTGATAGATAGAAAATATCTCATTATTAATTCAGTTTGTATTTTCTGTGGTTACAGGTGAGCTTAAGTGATAGTGTTTATTATGTATTTGTATTTCTTTCATGTATTATTTATTTAGTATTTTCCTCTATTTTTCCCTTAGAATATTTTCTTCCATATTATTTGTAGGATGTTGACCCTTTTCACATATGTTACAGATATATTGAATTTAGCATTTCACTCCTTTTTCCTTTTTTAGGGCATTTTTAGATACCCAGTGACATGGTGACCTAAGACTTCGTTAGGAAAAGGACAGGCAGGGTGTGGAATGTGAGCCCGGAAGACCTATCCCCATGACTTGCTTACTGTTAAGCCTTGGGATTGTCTGTGATGCAGCAGGCTGGGGGGAATCTGCTGAGGGCCTAACACCTGGAGCTCAGGTACTCATTGTGACCTCACTGCAGCTCTTCAGATGCCGCTCCTCACTGGCGAAGTCGGGACGCAGGGAATCCCTTGGGTGTGTCCCGCGCAGGGAATCCCTTGGGTGTGTCCCATGTGTATCTGCAATGCTTTTGTTTAAAGAATGGGTTTTGGATCACTATTGGGGATGATGGAACCAGACATTTCATTCTGTAGCTCTGGAATAAAATGGCCTTGACCTTTGGTCCTCCCTAACCAACCTTACATTTTGTTCATTTGGCTAATCTCTTGAGAAACGCTGTGGGAAGTGCCTGGAACCAGTAGTTGACGTGTGTGACCCGCATAGGTGATATCATGTCACTTAGTTTCCTGCGTTTGCTGTGTTGGTTAAGTGACTAACATATGTGGTTCATTTGGCAAGGACTAAGCACCCAGTAAATGCTTGTCAATTATTTTTCCTCTTCCCCTCCAAGCCATGAGCTTTTCCAGGCTTGACGTCTGCCATATCCATCTCTGTATCCTCATGCATGTCACCGTCACTGTGTGATTACGTGATGGCTGAACGAACAAGGCCAAGGGCAGCAGGTTATGTGGGAGCAAGTGTGTTCCAAAGAGTGAGAATTGACTGTAACACAGTCTCTGTATGTCACTCGTGTGTGTGTGTGTATGTGTGTGTGAGCTCAGTCATGCCTGACTCTTTGCTACGCCATGGACTGTAGCCTGCCAGGCTGCTTTGCCCATGGAATTTCCAGGCAAGAGTACTGGAGCAGGCTGCCATTTCCTCCTCCAGGGATGTTCCCCACGCTGGAATCAAACCCGTGTCTCTCATGTCTCCTGCATTGGCAGGCAGGTTCCTTACCCCTAGTGCCCCCTGGGAAGCCCCAGGTTTCTATGCCAAGTGGCACATATGTCACTCTTATACACATATGAAAATATTAAAAACATGCCTCATGGTGTGGGTGACTTTGAGGTAATCGGGGTGCACTGATTTGGGAGGGTCCTGTGTCAACTGGCACTTGGAATCCTCCCTTTGGGACTCATGGCAGTTCTTCTTGGGGTCAGGGGAGGAGCTGATAGGAGGCACTGATTGTTTCTGTCTGGGAGGGTCCTGGGACCTTGGGTTTCTTCCCCTGTGTGGCCTGTGGGCTCCCTGACAGAACTTTGGGGCCACAGTGGGCTGCCAGGACTCAGCGGGGCCCGTGATTGTTTGCACTCGTGACAGCAGAGGTGCTCCTAGGACGCACCGGGAGTGCCCGAGGGGGTTTGCAGACACATAATGGGCCCTACTGTCCTGGCTGCCGCCTCCAATACCCTCTGAGAGGCCGAATGCTGCAACACTTCTCTGAGCAGTTACTTTTTCCCCCAAAAGGGGATGCTCAGCCCCTGGTGTTTTCCCTTAATGCATCTAACAAGGAAAAGAAACTCATGCACTGAACAGCGGGGCCCACCCTGTCCCTATAGCAGATTCAGGCTTGCAGCAGTCCTGCCAAAGAAAGTATCAGTTTGCTAGGGTTGCCATAGTAAAGAACTAGAGACTGGGTGGCTTAAAGTCACAGAAATAAATATATCGTCTCCCAGATCGGAAGCGGGAAGTGTGAAATCAAGGTGTTGGCATGGCCACGCTCTCTCTGTCGAGGCTGTAGGGGAAGGACTGGCCCACTCCTTCCTCTAAGCTTCTGGTGTGGCCAGCAGCCGTTGGCTTTCCTTGCTGCATCTCTCCAGTCTTTGCCTCAGTTGTCACATAATGTTTGGTCCATGTGTGTCTTTGCACAACCTTCTTAAAAGCACACCCATCACATTGCCTCCAAGACTGACCCTAACTGACCCTACTCTAGTATGTCACCAAATAACTACTAGTAACTACTAATAGCATCACATAACTAATCGTTACATCTGTGATGATTCTGTTTTCAAATAAGGTCAGCTTCTGAGGTACCGAGGGTTAGAACTTGAGCATATCTCTTTGGGAGTGGAACAGAATCCAGTCCATGACACTCATGTGGTATACAAGGGGCGCAGGATTATAGAGGATTAGTAATTCGGCCACATCCTCAATTACGAAGTCCTAGGGCTAGGATTGTAACCCAGGTCAGTCTGACCCCAAAGCAAGTTAATTCTCTTTCCAGTAACCGTTGTTGTGTCAGAATCACTTGGAGAATTAATTAAAAAAACATGGGAGGCCTAGGCTCTACGGAGTCGCTCCATCAACTGTGCCCCGTGGACCGGGGGCACCCCATCGCCTGGGAGCTGGTTGGAAGTGCAGGTTGGCGAAGCTCCTGCCTGGTGTGCTGCTTCTCCATACTGTGTATTGAAATCATGTGAGAAACTTTGAAGCAAAGAAAAACAGTGACAGCAGCCTCACCCCAAGCCTGCTGAATCAGATCTCTGAGGAGATGGCCAGCGTTGTTTTTCTCAAAAGCTCACCCGCCATTCTGATTCACTGTCAGAGTCTAGAACCACTGGGGGCCTGGAGGGGCTCGTTGCTGGAAGAGTATGTAGACTTTTCAGTACTAAGGATGAGAATTCTGTCCGCACAGGGTCGCCTTTTTATTTCCACAAAGTACAGAAACTGGGAGGGGGGGAAATGTATTTCAGGGAGGACAGACTGTTTGAGCAAGGACTATCACGTGACACTGCTTTTCTGGCTTTATCTTTTGCAAAGTACTCACGGTAGAGTGGAAACCTGTTTATCAAGACTGGGGGCTTGGGGGAGCATAAACAGTGCAATGGAGATAGCATACAGCAGGCCCTGTAGGGGGCACCCAGCGTGGTTTATCTCACGGAGTTTGTCATTTATAGAGAAACCTTTGTGTTACCTTGGAGTATAAGGAAATGTTACTGGCAGTTTTGTCTTCTCCAGGGTCTGGCATTGTGTATCTTGTCTTCACTTGCCTACTGCAAGGCACTAGCCTGCACATAGAAGGAAGTCAGTGCCTTCAGGTCAGATAAATGCACAAAGAGAATTGAAATCTGTGATGAGTGTATTTATTTAAGTGTGTAAACCGAGAATGCCTTACAATATGTATGCCAAAAGTATAATGTTCTCATCTGTATTTACTCATTTAAACACACCTTGTATTTACAAGTTTGGCACCAGATCAGCACTGGTTTCTCTTTCTTTGGTAAAAATATTATAAAATCTTGAATGCCCTGTTTCTGTGGAAGGAACATGAATATCTGTGGAGGTGGTGAATAATGTCAGCTGTCTCAAGGCGGTGCTGTCCCATTGAGGAGGCAAACCCCAGCACTGGTGATCTAGGTTTAGTCTGTGAATTCGTTCGCTTGTTCTCTCCTCCTCCCCTGACCTCCCCACTCAATAAAAAAGAAAAGTCTGGCATTGTGCTTGCTGGTACCATATTAAAATGGAAAGATCAGAGTGTTTCATATCTGTCCACCCACTCAGATGAAGTTGGAGGTGTCATACTAGGCAACTGAGCATGCACGCACTAGACCTCCTTCATCTGTGAGTGAGAAAGTCATTCAGTCGTGTTTGACTCTTTGCAGCCCCATGGACTGTAGCCTGCCAGGCTCCTCTGTCTGTGGAATTCTCCAGGCAAGAATACTGGAGTGGGTAGCCATTCCCTTTTCCAGGGGATCTTCCTGACCCAGGGTTTGAACTTGAGTCTCCTGCATTGCAGGCACATTACTTTACCATCTGAGCCACCAGGGAAGCCCCTCTTCATTTGCAGGAGAGTTAAAATCTGAACAAATAAGTATCATGGAAAAGAGGAATAAACATTTATCTTCTGTTTGCTTGTTTATTTACCTACCTGCCTTCTTAGCTATCAAATTAGAAATGTGCCAAGCATTAATCTAAGTGTTTTGCAAATATGAATTAATTTAAATGTCATAACAACCCGGTGACATGGATGCTCCCATTACCCTTATTTCATAGATAAGGAATCTGGGCCCAGAGTGACTTAACTGGCCCATTAACATTCACACACCTAGTTCAGGGCTATTATTTTTTAGCAAGACTCTTAGCAATGACTATATTTCATACTTCTTGACCTCCAACAATTATTCAGGTGACTAAATGTCTTTTATTACCAATCAGATGTCTAGTTCTATGACTTTTATCTCCCTAAGTCATTCTAGTTCCTTTTTATGGTCATAGCTGTACTTGTTTTTCTAAGATTGGTCACAGCGGTGTGTGTGTGTGTGTGTGTGTGTGTGTGTGGTGTGTGTATCTGCATTTTAACACCTACCGAGAAAATCTCCTCCAGTGCTCTACAGTTATAAGTGCTTTTTCAGATGTTATCTCCCTTAGTCCAGCAACTCTGGTAAGAAGAGTTATTAATTTCCATTTATTAAATCAAGTAAGTGGCTTAGAGTGGTTAAGAGACTGGCCTGTGGCCTTAACATGATTAGTATGTTGGAATTTGAACCCCAGTCCTCTTAATCCTTTGCTCTTCCCGTGCTAATATGCTGTTTGTAACTTGGAAAGTTCTAGAGTCTCTTACTTGTTTTTCTTACTTGTTCTCTTGCTTTGCTTTTTTAACCTGGATCAACAATAGTATTTTTTAAATCCATATCCCAGGTCTATAGGGTTGAAGGTGAAAGTAGGTGGATTGAGGATGCTGTCTTTCTGAAAGAGGGGAGATTATCAGATGCCACAAGGAATTCTTTTTTTTTTTTTTTTTTTTCATAGCTAATGATTGAAAGTTTTGCAGGATTTTCCTTGATATTTTTGGACTCGGGCACCCCAGGGGAGTATGTGCCTAATACTGATAATTAAATACAGTTTCCACTATGGGAATGTTCTCACTTCTAGCTGAGCAGTCTATAGAGTTGGGTGAGAGAGGCTTTTAAGGAGAGGTTTGAGGCTGGAGAACCCATTTGTTACATAAATACTTGGGCCTGAAGATGATTACTTCTTGTTTGTCCAGTGCGAAATAGTACCCCTAGGAAAGATCCTGCAGTCACCCTCGGGCAGAATGGGTGAGTCAGAGCTCTGGGTTCCAATCCAGTTCCGCCACTTAGCTCTGTGATCTTGCCTAATTCACCCACACGCTACAGACCTCAGTCCAGTTGAGTGTGGCAAACTTTTATGGAGCAGCTCTGTGCCAGGTGCCGTGGTAGGTGCTGCAGATAGAAATGTAAGTTAGATAAGCTCTCTGCTCTTGGAGAGCTAGCAGACTATCAGGGGAGACTGCCAGGAAACGTGGTGATGGTCCTATTGTTCTTGAGATAGAACGACAGATAGAGCTAGGCCCCAGGGGCTTGGCGAGGGGGTTGGGGGTGGCGCATAATCCACACGGCAGATCTGGATGCCAATCAGGGACTGTTCCCTGGTGTGCTGGTTAGATATCAGCCTGCCTCCTCTCCCCTCCCCCATCTCCACCTTCATTTCCCTAGGAGTAGCCCCCCTTGACTCCAGGACTCTGCTTAATTTGGGGACATTAGTCGTATGATGACAGTGAACATGGCGCAAGAAGAAAGAGCCTCAGGAGCCATGGTCTGCTTCTCTGGGGATACTGTGGTCAGGCATCTGATGTTCCCTTACCTTTATCTGTGCCCCAGAACCACATGCATCTCCTTGCACAGGGCTAATCTGTGCTAATCCTGTATGTATGGGCTAATCTGTGCTAATCCTCTATATATGTCCCTGTCCCACACTGGCCTTAAGAATGCCTCTCAATTGAATCAGTTACCTCTTTGTGTTCTAAACAACAACACAATGCCTGGCATGAAGATGGTGGCTGGTAAATTGTGTTGAATATGTTGGATGAATGGATGAATGGATGGTGGATGGGGATTGCTAGATGCCCAGTCTGGAAGGAACAGTGGAAGGAGAGACCAAAATGAGAAGAGGTGCAATGCCATTGGGCAGTGACTGATAAAATTTAGCACAAGCAGGAAGGAGATGGGGTGAAAGCCTTATGAACAGCTGCCATCAGCAAAGCAAGAATGTAACTCTTTAGTTTCATAAGAAAGGACTGAGTTTATCCCAAATATGGGCTGGCTTTGACAACTAGGCCCAGTACCTGCAGTTCTTATTGCAGTAAAAACTTCTCTGATTCTGGCTGGTGAGTGATGTGGATGGCATGCTGTGGAGAAAAGAGGTCTCTTAGTGGGTGGAAAGGGTCCCAGCTTGGCCTACAAATCCTCTCCTCTTTTTGATGAATTTGGCTGTGGAGGTAGAAACTAGGGCCTTCCATTTTGTCCCATTTTTAAGAAAAGTAGTAAAGCTAGGAGGCTTTAATTAATATCCACAGTATCTTGAGTACCTGCCATAGGCAACGGACTGGATTAAAAACCTTTCACTGAATTCTTGCAGGAACTTTCTGAGCTAGTTACTAGTGTCCTTATTTTGAAGACATTCAATCAGATGCCCCTAGATGTTCGTGTTAAACAGCCTTGCTTCCAGTGCTTGAGCTTGTCAGTGGATTTTAGTGCTACCTGATTTCCGGACTTTCCTGAAGGTGTTTCTGTGCATTTTTGCTGCAGAGTCCAGCTGAGAATCTCATTGTTATCTTTCATCCAGAATCATAGGATTCTTTAATCCAGATTCTGTCTTAAATCATGAAGGTGGGTGGCTCACAGGCTGTATTGATCAGTGTGTCTTATGAGCTGAAAAGTTGATTTTGCTCTGGGGATGCAGAATGGATCACACCATAACTTGGTTGAGTTTGGCATTTACTTGATGTGGATATATTTTGTGTAAGCCGAAATTAGGCAGAGAGCTGAAGCAGGCCTTCTCAGGTTGCCGTGGCATAAACAGAGGTGGTTATTCCAGCTCTCTTCCCATTTCACACTTGAGTTTAACTATTTGTGAAGGGAACATAGATCTTTGATCTTAACTGGCTACTGCTCAAAGGTCAGCCCTTTAGATGGATCGTTTCCATCTCAGGGCACCAATCTTAACCTCCAAAGATGAGACCACGTTCCAGGCAGCCAGGTCAGTTGGGATGGTATCAGAGAAGAAAATCCATCAGTGATAAGTCAGATTGCAATTAAGAGTTTTGCGGTTATTATTTATCGGGCGCCCACAACGTGTGGAGTTTACAAATATGGAATGACTACAAATTTCGTTCTTTGTTTTTGAGAAATAGCCAGTCACTTTTTTCCCATGAGGAAGATAATCCCAAAGGGGAGATGTTATCTATTCCTCTTTGAATTTATGTTTTACTTTTGTTTTCTTTACTAAAGCATGTCGAGTAAAATATATCATTTAAAGCAGTTAAAATGTTTCTCCACCCGGCCCTGCTACCCTTCATTTGAATAGTTTAGTTCCCTCTCCGATGGAGAGAGAGATCATTTTTATGGAGGTGCCTGGCACATGTCGATGCTGGTGCATCTTCATTCCCCCACGCAGCTCGCTTCCCCCAGTGGTACTGGTGGCCAGGTGCCGTGCGCACCCAGGGTGAGATGAAGAAAATGCACCCTTGTCATTTCCTCAGGCATGTGGCAGACCAGCCGGGTCTCAGGTATTCCAGATATGAGCCGTGTGCTGATGGCGCAGGCCTGGGAGCATTGCTCATGCGGAGATACAGAGGCCTGCCTGCCCCGAGCCCTTTGTTCTCCTGGTTGAAAGCAGTTAATTAGCAACTGTCTCCATAGCAACTACCTCATAGTCCAAAAACATTGTCTAGTTTTTCAGTTTAGCTTATCACACTGTTTACCTGAAGGGCTTTTCACTGCTCTCAGTCTCATTTGAGTTGGCGGTGTGCCTGTCGGGGAAGTGAATTGTCAAGATAGAAAAAACACCATGGTAGCGAGAAGCCGGGAGCCTTCTCCCTAACAGGGCCAACCTGGGCTCCGGGTTCTGCGAAAACAAAAGTTTCGAGGGCCTCACATTTTCACCTGTATTTTTTTGTTGTTGGCTAGAAAACTGCCATTCTCTCTACCAGTCTCCGAATTGTGAGGATTTTTTCCCCCTTTCCCCGAGAGGCTTTCTAAGCTCTTTAATATTCCCTGTTTATAGTACATTTCCATTATTAGTCATCTTGAAACCCAGGTGTTCTCTGCCACTGTACATTCGAGGAAATTTCGCTTCCCTGAGGGTCTTGGCATTTCTGAAGGCCGCTGGATGAGGGATTATGAGTGTGCATGAGAATTAGTCAGTCCAGCTTTGTTTTTAGTTATAATGAGGAAGGCTTCTGCCTTTTACTCGTGGCTTGGATGGTTAAGTCGATCTTGTGTGAAAGACATCTTTAGGTGTCGTGTTGGTAAATAGGAAGGGGAACTATGGCTTTTCATAAGCCATGCAGCAAAGATAATAATTTTCATGGCTTTCGCTGATTGACTGTCTACTGTGTATGCCTTTGTGCCAGGAGTTTTGGCTTTAGGGAAAAGGGAGATGGGAGGTGAAGAGGAGAGAAGCTTGTGTTGCCCGAGTGCCTGCCATGTCCCAGTCACTGAGCTGGGCCTTTCACAGAGTGGGATCTCCCAAACCCTTCCCAGCAGCCCTGCAAGCTAGCCTCAATCATCCATATTTTAACAGCAGGATGTCAGTGTTCTAAGAAATCTGCCCAGGACTGCAGAATGCAGACCAGGTCTGTTGATGTATGAGGCATAATCCCATCAGGCATCATGATGAATGTGGGACCTCCTGTCAGGATTTGGTGGTGGGGTTTTGCTCATCCATGGTGAAGGGGGGCTACATGAGGAGGTGTGGAGCAGTGCTCCAGAAACTTTGGCCCAAGGGACCTGGTTAAACTTTGGTGGCATACATGTGTCATTAGATCCCTGCGTTATGTCCAGGAAAATCACAAAGCCCAGCTGTTATGGGTTTCCAAGGTGGCGCTAGTGGTAAAGAACCCACCTGCCAATGCAGGAGACATAAGAGACGCGGGTTCGATCCCTGGGTTGGGAGGATCCCTGGATGAGGGCATGGCAACCCATCATTATTCTTGCCTAAAGAATCCCATGAACAGAAGCTTGGCAGGCTACGGTCCATAGGGTCGCAAACAGTCAGACATGATGAAAGCAACTTCGTATGCACATATGTACACACCAAAGTTTAAATCAGTATTGTTCTTTTCAAAGTATTAACCTGGAAAGACTGTGCCTTATGTGTGTCCATTCTTCAGACCTTTAAGGGACCTCTGTGGGGAAAAGTGCCTCCCAAACTTGAGACACATGGCCTTTTGAGTTCAGTTCAGCAGACCACCATCCTTGGGTATTTAACTCCTGTAACTATGGACTGAAAAGTGTGGCCATGCCCTTGTGGTGACCATTCAGACTAGTGTGGATCCATGAGGTGAGCTTCTGTTTTTTTCTTTGAAAAGTTTCTTAGACAGCAGAAAACAGTAGTCAACATAAAGGATAAGCAGGGCCATTTGATACGATTTTTAGTAATACTTATTTTGCCCAAAATGGAGATATATTCAGTGTTTTGAATGAAAGGACTACGGTTCTGAACTGCAGCTGGTTGAATGCCTGAGGATGAGCAGGTGGTAAAATGGAGATGGTTTCCTGGTGGGTGTCGTGTTATCTTGTGCCCAGGCCAACATTTGTGTGGTGTTCTCATTGAAATAACATGAAATCTGAAGAAGAAGAGCGTGCTCACCGTGAGCCAGAACTCTGCCCCTGCTGGAGGGGAGTCCACCTAAGGAGGAGGAGATTTTAAAGCGATAGAGGTACCCAGGAGTCTCAGAGTAGATGGTGAGCATGTGAGTTGGCAGTGCTATGTGAATTTTGTTGACCGTGAGATTATAGCAAGTTTATAATTGAGGCTTCTGCAGAAATGTGTCATCTCAGGCTGTGTTGATGACCATATTAGGTCATGCTTGTCGTAAGGGCGTCCTGTTTTCTTCCTGTTTTCCTTCCTCCCCTTTCTCCCTCCTGTGTACTCTGCTGGGTACCTTTCTGTGTGTTGAGGGTCCAAGTGTGGACAGAAGAAAGCCCCCTTTAAAGAGAACATAGACTTTGTGGAGCTTGTTCAGAGGAGACCAAGCTAGAGAACAAAAAGCCACGTGCTACACAAAATCACTAAAGGCACTCGGGGATGCTTGGCCCAGCTTGGAAAAGGTTCCACAAAGACATGTTGCTGTTGTTCAGTCGCTAAGTTGTGTCTGACTCTTTGTGACATGAGAGTTATCTTAAAATAAGTGGAAGATGCTCATCGGTTAAGAGGAAGCATATTGGTCCTGTAGGACCTAAATTATGATGGGAGCAGTCAAATTTTGGCTCAATTATAGAAAGATTATTTTCTAATAGTCCTATGGAGGTGGACTAGGCCTCTGTTTTGGGATATGTGAGTGAGAAGTGTTTAAGCCTGGGTCATAGAGCAAGCTTGTCATCTGCCTAGGAGACAAATTCTAGTAGTGAAGGAAGATATGTATCACAATTAACGTGACTCCTTTAAATTATTTATTTATCTCTTTGGGGAGATAACTGAATATGATCATTTCAAAATGTTAGGACATTTGTAACTGTAGTTTATGAAAGGAGCAGTTTTTACTGCAGCAATCCTTTCCTTTAGAATCGCAGCACAGATTCAATTCACTGTAGTTGTTTTGGCATAATTATATTTTGTGGGTGTCTAATTCCCTTTTGAGTCTAAAAGTAAAGATCATGTAGTAATGTATATCCTGGCCATTATAAAAATGTTACAATTATTATGAACTCTGTGGTGCAGAACCACTAGAGTTTAACACTACCAAAGAAATTTATCCTCTTTATTTTCAAAATGCTTGCTCCTAAAGATGGCATAAATTTTGTATTCTTTTTGATACTTATGTATCCTATGTATCCTTTTGTTTTAAAACAACCCTTGGAGTTTTAGGAATTGAGACTGTCTCTCCAAACTCAGGTGTTGAGTAATTAGAGAAAGATAAGTAGCCACAGAAACTTGTTGAAGCATTGATTGATATACCTTGTACATTCTGAAGAATTGATCTATTTAAATCAAGTTAGTTTACAGCTCTATTTGTTGTGTCTCTGGTTGATTAGATAGTTTTATGGAGTTTCTGTTTATTTTTTCCTAGGAATTTTGTGGAGTGATTTTTTTTAATGCCTGGATTGACTGGCTGGTTATAAATTTTGAAGGACTCTGTGCACTTCTCCTCTGTCTGTTTAAATGGCAGCACTTTTGTGTTTGAATATGGCTAGACCTGCCCTTAATATTTATGGTGCCTAAAGCACGAGTGTAAGTGAAAGCTCAAATACTATTTGTCTCAATACTTAAAAATCATAAGTAAAGGTAATATTATATATCAAGGTAATGCATGGTTAACTAACATTTTCTAACCTCTTACTTTGACAAAACATGCCTTCATAATAATCTGGAACCACCTTCAAATTTAGGGGCCTGGCCCCATCTCTTCCTACCCCTGGTTGCCTCTCCTAACATGTTTGAATAGATACCCAAGTTGGGAGAAGCACATCTTCCTCCACTGCCTGCATCCCCAAAGCTGCCCCTTGGCCACCTCTTGCACCTAAGGGTGCACACACCAGGGACAAAAGTGGCATTTTGAGACAGACTCAGGGAAATAGCCTGAACAGGCCAAGAAGTTGGAATGGAGTTCTTGAACTGGGAGTTCTGAAACCTCAGGACCTTGGCTCATGGTCTGAAAGGGTCCAAAATGGGCTGTCCCCATGACCTTCAAAGATTCCTCACCAGCAGAGGAGAAGTATGTCTGAAACAGGACCAAGGTAGGGCCTTCTGAAGCCTAGGGTTCAAGTTGGGCCTTCTGGCCTGGGCCTAAGGACAGGACTGAATATGACATTTAAAAAAAAAAAAAATCAACTTCCAACTGGCTTTCAAGTTTTTGATCTTTTTATTGAATAGTAAACTGAGTAGTTGGGTTAACTTAAGTAACTTTTGTCATTTAACCTTGTGCATTATCTAAACATCGTGGTCTGAGAATTGAGTAAAAAAAGGGGTGATGATCAGAACAGGTTTGAATTCTCTCCTATTTTTTAGTTTGTAGATGTGCAGACATGCACTATGATATCCCTGCAGCTATGAAATTGCCTATAAGAATTGTAGGTTGTGCTGAACAATCAAATGAATTGGTAGGTTGGCTCCCATAGGCAAAATCCTGAGATTGTTTGGAAAAGAATTACAAAATATAACTACTAATAAGTGACTTGCAATAAGAATCAAATATAATACACTTTTCTGGGGAAGCAAATTGCATTGCAGGTTGTTGAAGAATGATGTGAAAATTCTGAGCATAATAGCACAGGTAGAAATGTTATGCTGGTTTTCACAATAAAATTCTCAAATTTGAAAGCTCTCCTTTTTTGCAAAGGTATTTGGAAGCAATAATGTTTGCATGCACAGTTCAGTTGATGACAGTAAGATAATTTTTTGTCCTATGGATTTTCTCTTTTAAGGAAAGTGCAGTTGGTCAACTTTTAGTGTTTTGTCTGTCACAAGGCAGAGTTCTGTTTCTGTCAGTTCCACACACAGTCTTTATGAAGAGTAATTCCCCATAGGATACTTTAAAACGTCTTTGTGTATAGCACATGGTTGAAGAGAGTATAGCGTAATGGTTTAATGTGTTGAGGTGAGTTCTGAAATCACAGTCCTAGGTCATCATGCTCTTGGCCCTGCCACTTCTGGCTACCTGTGTGACCTTGAGCAAATTACTTAATCTGTCTCTAGGTTTCAGTTTTTTCTTCTGTAAAGTGGATTGAATAATAGCACTTGTATTGTCTAATGGCAATAAGAATTTTAAAGAAATACAACTATATAGCATAGCACATAATAAACTAGTGATAACAGTTAATCATCATTAGCTCGCCTGTGCAAGGAAGGTCTGAGGGTTTATATAACGGCAACATTTTATTGTGAAAGGGCCTTTCCATGAGAATTTATGAAAACTCCAAAGGGCTGTAAGGAAGATTCCATTGTGGATGACTGGCCTTCTAGAATTTACCTGTTAAGGTGAAGCAGGTCATGCTCTGAAGTACTGGCAGTGATCAGACCTGGATGGATGTTGAGAGCTCAGTGGTTCCCCTGGTTCCTGTGTCCCTTCCTGGATGGTAGATTGTAGTACTCACCCATCTACAAGGAATCCTTAGTAGCCAGAGCCCATGATGTATGTGATTTATTGCTTATCCACAAAGTGGTTTTGAAGAATATGGTTCCTCCTCTTTGAATATAAAATGAAAGAGGATGAAAGAAACACTAGAAGTTATTTATTTTTTCCTAAGCGAATACAGTACATAGCCTCAGAAAAATATAGGAAAAGATGAGGAAGAAAATTATTTCTGTTTCTAAATGGACTATTCATCTCACTTCCCAAGTAACTTGTGGCTATCATTATTTTTAGTGATTTGTGCTTAAATAGTCTCCCTTGGGAATAATCAAATACTGGCCTTAAACATCGACAGGGAAATTACAGGTCATAGCAGGCTCGTAAAGTAGTGCCTCGAGTGAACTTGAGATTGGCCATGGAATGGGGCAGCTCACTCCTGCCATTCCTGTGTCCTCAGCTAGCTGTGCCCCGGAGCCCGCTCCAGTGAAAGCCACATGGCTCACGTGGTACAAGAGTCCCGGCTCCTTCCTACAGTATTGGGTTTCTAGAATCCTCCGTGAATGCTCCTCCCCTGCTCCTTCCTGTTTTGTAATCCTCAGTTTTCTACTTGTAAAGGAGACAGGTGCCCAACTTGCTAAGGTGCTCCGAGACTGGGCGGGTGGGGTGTGGGGCGGGAAGCACTTAGCATGGGACTACCCAGAGCATGCAGGCAAGCTAACTCCTTCTCTTTTGTTTGTGGGAAGGTAGATATGGTTGCACTGCTCACCAAGCCTCTCTGCTTTGAGACACTAAGGCGAAAGCCACAGGTGTGATTCACAGAATTTCCTAAACAGGCCCAATTTCAAAATTACTGCTGTTACTCCTCCCCATACACATTCTTTAAGGTTGTCAGCAATGTTTTCTTTCTCATTGTTGCTGCTCGAAAAAGTCACCTAAGTTTGCATTTTTTCCTCTGTCAAGTGGGGAGAAGAATGGTCTCCTCTCACTAAGTGGCTATGAGGATGGAATGATACGGGTGCAAGGCTATATGACGCCAATAAATGCAGTCAGAGTAGCTAGAAGAGGAGGAAGAGAGCTGTGAGATCTTTTTTGAACTGGAGTTTTGAATTCTGAGCCCTTGTTACTGCACCTCCACTCCAGTATTCTTGCCTGGAGAATCTCATGGACAGAACAGTGTGACAGGCTATAGTCCATGGGGTTGCAAAAGTGCTGGACGTGACTTACTAATTAAACAACATGTTAAGAAAAGGAATGAGACCCATCCCAAAGTAGAAATCAGAAGAGTCGTATTGAATATGGCATAAACACTGGTTTTCTTTCTGAATGAGTGTCGTAGTGATTATCATTACATCCTTCCTGAGCTAGCAGGAGTGAATGAACCTACGGACCCTCAGAATCTGAGAGGGGACAGGCTTAGAAGGCAGAGCGGTGTTCTGTCAGTGATGAACCCTCTCACCGTCCGATCCTGACCCCACTAGTCTCATAGGTCTCTGTAACCTTAGGATATTTGTCTTCAGTTTCCTGTTCTTCATAGTTAATGCCTTTCCATTCCCCTAGCTCAGTGGAAGAGCCTTTAATTCCTCTCTGCATGGAGGCACATAGAAACTGGAAGATTCAAACCCACTGCACTGCCCACTGGTAGGCAGTGTTACAGGGAGGCATGGTTCTACTCCTCCCAGCCCCATTTCTGAGCCCAGTATATTACCTAGCAGACATTCCAGAGGCCCCACTAGAGGAATGGCCCCAATGGGGTTCATGTCCTGGGTGCATGTCCCCAGCTCTTCAGAGACCTCGGTTCCTGATCTGGTCACGAGACCCTCTTCCTCTGCAGTCTTAGACACAGCTAGGAGGCTGGGCATGGCCTTTCCTCACCTCTGTGGGTACCGTGCATCTTTGCAGCAGGCATAAGCTGATATTGCTGCCACTTTGGCCTAAAGCAGGGCTGCCAAAATCCAGCTTCCGGTGCTTTGCCCCTGGGGGCCCCAATGGGCAACTGCCAAGCTCTGTGGAGACTTCTGTACCAGGAGAGGTGAAGAGAAACTTTCTGCTCCAGCTGCAGCTGCAGGAACCAGGCTTTACCTCGTGTGCTCTGAGCCCTGTCCCGACAAGTCAGCCGTGTTCTTAGGGAGATACCCCCAAGGCAGGAAGACTTCTTCAGAGCAACAGAAAGGGAAGGATAAAGAAGAGAAACAACACTTGTTAATCCTAAGTAACTAGTAACAGGTGAAGGCTTTTTAGGCGTGAAGGAGCTTGGGAATTTCGACACAAACATACGGAAGCTGGAGCATTCTCTCCGTGAGGGTTTCAGCCCGGGAAGATGGCCAGAGTGAACTCGGAGACATTTCCCCATTTTCTCCAGCGCGGGGTGTGCTGGGAGAACACTGGGCTCCCTGCCCGCAGGAGCGCTGAGGAGGCTTTTGTCTTGACCTTTCTGGCTGAGGCACATTTTCTTCCCTCTCCGTGTCCCTGTCCGTCTGCTGAGTGTCTGTGAACTCGGGATTCGGGTCTGTGCTTTCTGGTGTGACTGGGAGCCAGTGTGGCTGCATCCTGGGGCTGGCGGGTCAGCAGCAGTGGGTGGGTGTCCAGCACTTCCTCCTTCACGCTGGTGTCACCCCTGGGGGTTCCCTTGTGGTGATGCTCTTACTGTCCCTTTTGGCCATAGAGGTCTCTGGCGGTTCTGCGCCTCTTGTGACGCTACCGCCTTGTCCCCAGTCCTGAGACGCGTTTCTTGGGGCTACTGGTACCTCCTCACCTGCAGTAATACTTCCCTGCCTGTGAGACTGGGAGTCTTTGGTACTTTAACATTCCAAAGCTGTAGAGGACATTTTGGAAACCTCAGCACCCATTCTCTTTGCCTTAAGAAAAGCACATAGGCTAGCCTTCACCCCGTTCTCTGGGTGGGGTCTCCCTCACTGGCCACTGCAGAGGTGGGCGTGTTTGAGGGAAGCCAAGCAACTTACGCCCACAGTGGTTGCTTGCTTACCCACTCAGAGCCAGTGCAGTTGATTTTTTTCTTCCCCCCTGGGGCTTCTGAAAAATACTTTTTCTGCAGAAGCTTTCAGAAAGAGAACCTCACAGCCTGTGGATGGTGTGGTGTAGGACATAAGGTCTGCAACTGTGGTGGCAGTTTTGTTTTATGAAGAACCTACACATGCACAGGACTAGTCACTGGCGGGAACTAGTCACTCATCTAGTGGGAGAGGCAGATTTGTGATTACGTCCTCTGAGCTGCTGGATTAAGGCTTACTTTAATGAGCCACTGCACATCCTTACTTAAATGAGCCAGTGAGCATCATTCCCCCATCCTTTGCTTAAAAGCCAGTTTTATTGTTTCTTGGAAAGTAGTAACCTGACATGAAGTCTCTTTCCAATCAGAATTTGTTGAAGAATTTGCAACAAAGTCTCCTCTGAGTGCTTATCTTGGCTGAGTTGACCAAGATAGGGCCAACTGGACCCATAGGGCCCAGTGCCTTCCTGCCTGACAGCTGTGATCAGTGGGTTGAGAGGCATAGCTCCCATCTCCTGCCCAGTGGAGCCAGGATAATGATGTATCAATGTAGGTTTATCAGTTGTAGTGAATGTGCCATTCTACTGGGGGATATTGATAATGGAGGAGGCTCTGCATGTGTGGGGGCAGGGAACTCTCTGTGCCTTTCCTGGTGGCTCAGAAGGTAAAGAAATCGCCTGCAATGCAGGAGACCTGGGTTTGATCCTGGGTTGAAAAGATTCCCTGGAGAAGGGAATGGCAGCCCATTCCAGTATTCTTGCCTGGAGAATTCCATGGACAGAGGAGCCTGGTGGGCTGTAGTCCATGGGGTCTCAAGAGTCAGACATGACTGAACAACTGACACTTTATACCTTCTGCATAATATTGCTGTAAACTTAAAACTGCTCTGAAACCTAGTCTGTAAAAAAACAAAAGTTCCCTGCATGGAGATATAGGTCCTCAGTTATTGTAGGCTGTGGGGATGGGATAGGGGTGCGGGTGGCATGGAAGTCCAAATTCTGTCATACTTAGGGAATCTGGGGGTATTATTGATATAAGTTCTCCCCCAAGTAGTCTCTGCTTATTTTGCTTGTTTTATAAAGTTCTTGCCTCTGTCCTGAAAAGAGCCCTTCAAAGCCACTCTCTGGTTGGATAGATCATCATGTCCACGGCTGCTATATGCCAGCCAGAGCTAACCACAGGACCACGGCCATGCGCAGAAATACTGTCTTTATGATGCACATGGGCTTTTGAGCTTGTGGCTTTGGGCTTGTGGTTGTGGACTGAGCAAATTGCTTCCTGGGTTTACAGGGAAGGTAGGGGAAATGACCCTCTTGCCACCACTTATTCAGCGATGACTTCCTGGATTGAGCACTTGGGGATGGATATGAGTGAAAGACAAGACTTAAGGGGGTTGCAGAGAGGTGTTTGCAGTATATCCTAGTACACAGGGCTAATCCCTCTCTCTTGTTTCCTCGTTAGAATTCTGTAAAGGCGCCAGTTAAGATACTTACCTGCCAATCCCTGGGAGATGGAAATCATAAAGATATTAGTCTCTATCTGAAGGAGCTCTCAGCCTTACATGGACAACAGATCTGTAATAAGTGGGATAAGTGACAATAGATGAAATTCACACTGGTGCATATTTAAAAAAAATTTTTAAAAACAGTTGTGCTGATAGCCAGTCTTCTTTCAAATGTATTAATAGTACCTAATATGAGACTTACAAAATTGATCAGGAGAAAACTTAACATCTTGGAAATGCTGCAGGCCCACCATTTTTCTCCAATTCCACTCGGTAAGCGTGAACCCTCTACATTCAGGACCAGAAGCAATCAGCCGTGTGAATCACTCCCTTTGGAGAGGGTGGTACCTGAACCATCTTCTAGTTCAGGACCCTGATCTGGAGAATTGCCCCTAATGAGCTTCAGAGAGGTCATCTCTATACCTAGTGATGAGACAGTTAAGTAGAATGATACCTCTTTGAATTCAGACGCTTGGCCAGGCTGAGAAGAAAGGGCAGGTGCTTGGAATGAAGGAAAGGGTTAATGACCATGATTTTCAGGACCGAGAGTCAGGCACAGGGTCTGTGGGAGTGGGCTGAGTGTCGGTGGGCAGAGTCACTGGTGTTCGAGTGCTCCTGCTGGAGCTCTGTCAGTGGGTTCTGCTGGGCAGACGTGAGTCAGGAGCAGCAAGTAAGCCAGACAGCTAAGAGGGCCCGGAGCTGGAAGGGAGGAGCTTCGTCCTGGTGTGGACACTCAGGGCCGAGGGTGTCGGAGCTGGAAGGGCAGGGAGGGTGAGCCGGGGGGCTCTCTGGGAGTCCTGGCCGCAGCTTCTACCACTTAGGATGCTTGAGAGGTGAGAGGAGGCTGTTGGGGATTTCTTTTCCCTTATGAAATTAGAGAAATGCCATTTTTCAATCAACTGTTGAGAAAGCCCCCTTGAAGAGAGCTTCAAGTGAGCCAAATTAGAAAATAGGGAGGGAAGAGCTGCTGAGGTGAAAGGATCACTGTGGGTCACATTCTGCCCTTTTGGCAGCCCATACAGACATTGCCTCTCAGGTTTGGGCCTGGGAAAATAACGCGCGCGCGTGTGTGTGTGTGTGTGTGTGTGTGTGTGTGTGGTTTTATTCTTTACAGTGGTGCTCTTGATAGGCAGTGAGATAGTAAAGCCAAAACTGTGCTTTTCATTTCTGGAAATGAAACAGAAGGAGCCCAGAGGCCTCCCTCTAAGATAAGAGCAGTGTGACTTTGTGTGAACTTCTTTGAACCTCAGTCTGCCCTTCCTATGCAAGCGTGTGGAAGAACTCGATGCAGTGATACCTCATCCTTCCCTCCTTTAGGGAGGGTAATGGTGCCGGAAGAAGGCACCCTGAGCTGCGGGTTCGCTTGGGACCTTTGCATTTCGTCTGGACTCAGCTGGGGCGCTGGTGTCCCCACCTCCTGCAGCCAGTGTCTTGAGTCACTGCCCACGCGGAGGAGAGAGGGTGGGGCCCGGCCTGGGTCCGGCTCTCTTGGACACAGCTGGGACGTGCTGACCACAAGTCTGCGGCCCCAAGGAAGTGCTACAAGGAGGGTGTTTCTTTCCTCACTGGCACCGCATCCAGGTTCTCAACAGCTGGACACAAACAAACTGTTTTGCTGGCTGTTTCTCCTTCCCCTTTGCCTCCTGCTTGCTGCCCGCCACCCTCCCTGGTCACCGGGGCTGACGTGTTGAGAGGACACTGCATGCCATTGTTTGGTGTCTGCGCAAGGAGGCCGGCCGGCCGAGGCTGGAGACCACACTCTGGCTGTCGAGGCCGAGGCCGCAGGGGCGCCTGGGCGCCCTGGGAGTGCATGTCAGCTTCTGTCTTCAGAGGGTGGTGTCCAGGGCCACTGGTCCTGTGTTTGAGTGCCGGTTCTACTCTTGAAAAGAGAGCCTGTTCCCTTTTGAAACAGATTCGTGTGTAGCCACTGGGCACCTCTGAAGATGGTAGAAACCGACGTAAGAATGTGTGAGACAGGTTCTGGCCAGCCCCGAAGAAGTGGGGTTGAGATCCCTGACCGCTCCTTGAGCCCCGACTGGCCTGGCTAGGGACCTTGGGGGGAAGAGGGGGACCGTGGGGTGGGAGGGTACTTCTGGCTTCAGGGAGTCTGAGGGGCTTGTCCTTGTCAAGAGTGCTGGGGTCTGTCAAGAGGGGAAAGTCCAGATCAGGAGGGATTCACAAGTCAAATGAGGGAGTCAAATAGCAGCACTTGAGAATCTTGCCTGTGTTGTCGCTTGTCATCTCCCAACAGCAGGAAGGGCCTAGAGATTTAGAAAGGTTACGACATTTGTCACATAGAGAGCTGAGAATCCCCATCTCAAGTCTGGCCATCCTCTGACTGTCCCAAAGCGGGTGTGTGTGTGTGTGTGTGTGTGTGTGTGTGTGTGTGTGTATGTCTCTGTCTGGCCATCCTCTGACTGTCCCAAAGTGTGTGTGTGTGTGTGTGTGTGTGTGTGTGTGTGTGTGTGTGTGTATGTCTATGTCTGGCCATCCTCTGACTGTCCCAAAGTGTGTGTGTGTGTGTGTGTGTGTGTGTGTGTGTATGTCTATGTCTGGCCATCCTCTGACTGTCCCAGAGCGGGGTGTGTGTGTGTGTGTGTGTGTGTGTGTGTGTCTATGTCTGGCCATCCTCTGACTGTCCCAGAGTGGGGTGTGTGTGTGTGTGTGTGTGTGTGTCTGGCCATCCTCTGACTGTCCCAGAGCGGGGTGTGTGTGTGTGTGTATGTCTGGCCATCCTCTGACTGTCCCAGAGCGGGGTGTGTGTGTGTGTGTGTGTGTGTGTCTGGCCATCTTCTGACTGTCCCAGAGCGGGGTGTGTGTGTGTGTGTGTCTATGTCTGGCCATCCTCTGACTGTCCCAGAGCGGGGTGTGTGTGTGTGTGTGTCTATGTCTGGCCATCCTCTGACTGTCCCAGAGCGGGGTGTGTGTGTGTGTGTGTGTGTGTGTCTGGCCATCCTCTGACTGTCCCAGAGCGGGGTGTGTGTGTGTGTGTGTGTGTGTGTGTGTGTGTGTGTGTGTGTGTGTGTGTGTGTGTCTGGCCATCCTCTGACTGTCCCAGAGCGGGGGGTGTGTGTGTGTGTGTGTGTGTGTGTGTGTGTGTGTGTGTGTCTGGCCATCCTCTGACTGTCCCAGAGCGGGGTGTGTGTGTGTGTGTGTGTGTGTGTGTGTGTGTGTGTGTGTGTATGTCTCTGTCTGGCCATCCTCTGACTGTCCCAAAGTGTGTGTGTGTGTGTGTGTGTGTGTGTGTGTGTGTGTGTGTGTATGTCTATGTCTGGCCATCCTCTGACTGTCCCAAAGTGTGTGTGTGTGTGTGTGTGTGTGTGTGTGTGTATGTCTATGTCTGGCCATCCTCTGACTGTCCCAGAGCGGGGGGTGTGTGTGTGTGTGTGTGTGTGTGTGTCTATGTCTGGCCATCCTCTGACTGTCCCAGAGTGGGGTGTGTGTGTGTGTGTGTGTGTGTGTCTGGCCATCCTCTGACTGTCCCAGAGCGGGGTGTGTGTGTGTGTGTATGTCTGGCCATCCTCTGACTGTCCCAGAGCGGGGTGTGTGTGTGTGTGTGTGTGTGTGTCTGGCCATCTTCTGACTGTCCCAGAGCGGGGGGTGTGTGTGTGTGTGTCTATGTCTGGCCATCCTCTGACTGTCCCAGAGCGGGGTGTGTGTGTGTGTGTGTCTATGTCTGGCCATCCTCTGACTGTCCCAGAGCGGGGTGTGTGTGTGTGTGTGTGTGTGTGTCTGGCCATCCTCTGACTGTCCCAGAGCGGGGTGTGTGTGTGTGTGTGTGTGTGTGTGTGTGTGTGTGTGTGTGTCTGGCCATCCTCTGACTGTCCCAGAGCGGGGTGTGTGTGTGTGTGTGTGTGTGTGTGTGTGTGTGTGTGTGTGTGTGTCTGGCCATCCTCTGACTGTCCCAGAGCGGGGTGTGTGTGTGTGTGTGTGTGTGTGTGTGTGTGTCTGGCCATCCTCTGACTGTCCCAGAGCGGGGGTGTGTGTGTGTGTGTGTGTGTGTGTGTGTGTGTGTGTGTGTGTCTGGCCATCCTCTGACTGTCCCAGAGCGGGGGTGTGTGTGTGTGTGTGTGTGTGTGTGTGTGTGTGTGTGTGTGTGTCTGGCCATCCTCTGACTGTCCCAGAGCGGGTGTGTGTGTGTGTGTGTGTGTGTGTGTGTGTGTGTGTCTGGCCATCCTCTGACTGTCCCAGAGCGGGGGTGTGTGTGTGTGTGTGTGTGTGTGTGTGTGTGTGTGTGTGTGTGTGTGTGTGTGTGTGTGTGTGTGTGTGTGTGTCTGGCCATCCTCTGACTGTCCCAGAGCGGGGGTGTGTGTGTGTGTGTGTGTGTGTGTGTGTGTGTGTGTGTGTGTGTGTGTGTGTGTGTGTGTGTGTGTGTGTGTCTGGCCATCCTCTGACTGTCCCAGAGCGGGGGTGTGTGTGTGTGTGGCCATCCTCTGACTGTCCCAGAGCGGGTGTGTGTGTGTGTGTGTGTATGCGTGTATGCCACCCACCCAGCAGTGGATGCTCCCTCCCCGTGGGCCAGGCGCATGCTTTTTTCCTTTTATTATTCTCAGGAACAGGCACCCAGTGCAGAAGTGGGCCCCGTAATGGCTGCTGACTAAGTGCTTAATGGAGATGTTGCTGCTGATAAACCACAGTTGAAAAGGGAAAAAGGCAAGCAAGCTGGCTAACATCAAAGCCCGTTTTTGTTTACAGATAAGAGTAGGTTTCATTCTGTGGGCTCCAGAGCCCCTGTCCTCAATCCTCAGAGAGGGTGAGGTTAAAATGGAAGCTGTGTGGCTTTCTCGCGGCGGCTGGAAGACAGGCCTGCCGGGGCCAGGAAGCCTCCCTCCCTTCCTTCCCAGACAAGCCAGGCCACTGCCCTCCTCTGCCATGGAGGCCCCTGGGGAAGAGAGAGGCCTCCCAGCTGCCTCTGGAATAAGCAGTGCTGACCCCACCCCAACGCTTTGCATTTGGTTTTTGTTCTTCAGAACATGTCTTCTTAAACACAACGTTTTAAATAATTCAGAAAATATGGATAGTAAATAGAGGAATCTGGGGCAGCAAAGAGGTCCCAGAAATATAGTGGACCCAAGCTGCAAACATGTGGAACACACTGTGTGGGTGTATGTGCAGTGACTGTCCTCTTTAATTAAAACCCAGCATGGACGTGAGGTCATGTCTCTGGTGACAGGTGTTCCCGGTGAAAGATTTAGCTAAAGGTAACCGAGTAATAACTAATTTCAATGGATTGGGTGATGGTTGGACTAAATTGTAATCTAGGCTGAAGCACAGGGATTCGACAGTGTTCATGAGTGTTTTTGCATTAGGGGATATGTGTGTGCTTGTGTGCTGTACATACGTTGTTCAGAACACGTGTGCTGTGCCCTGCTCAGTCGCTCAGTCTTTTATGACTTTTTGTGACCCCATGGACTGTAGCCCACCAGGCTCCTCTGTCCATGAGGATTCTCCAGGCAAGAATAGTGGAGTGGGTTGCCATGCCCTCCTCCAGTGGATCTTCCCAACCCGGGCATCGAATCCAGGTCTCCTGCATTGCAGGTGGATTCTTTACCGTCTGAGCCTTAAGAACCTAGGTGGAGCCAAAGGAGAAATGTGTGTTTTCAGCACTGGGATGCATAAGAGAGCTGGTGCTGGCCACACCAAAACAGGTCAGTTGCTACCTGCCTTAAAGGGTGATGAATTCTCTCTGTCATTTTACCGGTTCTGGAGAAAAAAAGAAGGCAGCAAGTCAGGATCATAAATACAACTTAAACCTAGTCCTTTTAGATTATTTTTTATAGCACTTTAGTTTTGATTTGGGCCTCACTGAAATCCTTTTCTCTTTTCAGAGGATGGAGGCATCTGAGGACCCCAAGCCAGACCTCTGTGGAGGCTGAGCAAGCTGGGGACTGACGTGTCTTCCCCTAGTTGGGAACCACCATCGGGCTGGTGCCAGGTGTGCCATCCTCCTGGGTACCAGGCCTGCACCTGGGAGGTTTTCTATCACCCCGATACCAGTGCTCACATGGTCCCCACCTGGGGCTGAACGGGGGTCAGACTGCCTATCTCGCTGTCACCCTCATTCTAGTGCCCATGGGACCACATGCCCACTAGGCCCTCTAGAAAGCCCCATAGAGTTTTGGAGAAGCCTTCTTGCGGTGGTCCAGGTTTCAGGACCTTTGAACCAGGCTGCTTGTCAGTTGTTAGCTCCTGGGTGCCTCTTTTGTCTGCATATTTATTTTCCGGGGGATTTCAGGGTTGGTTCAGCAGTTTAACTTGTTCCACCCTTTGCTGACGTTCCTAGTGGCTTACAAAACCCTAAAGTAATGGAAAGTGTTTGTTGGTTTACTGGGGGCATTTTCACATGGGCCCCCTAATCTCGGAGATCAGGAGGATGGCCCTTTGGGTGACCTTTTGCTCTGCTGGTGCTGCTGTGGATCAGTGCAAGGAAGAGGATAAGTTTAGTTTGTACACGTGGGCCAGATGCAGGATTTCCAGAGTGGGAGGGAATTTACACCCTGTGGCTATTCTCTGACCACATCTTTTGTGCAAATCTCTGTTGCTAGGGAGAGGGATACTAAGATGAGTAAGACCTGGCTCTTCCTCTCCAGATGCTCATGGTTCAGTGGCAGAGACAGTTGGACACTGGTCACCACAGTGTTAATAGTGTGAAAGTAGGGGGCTGAGAACAGCACGCCCCCCCCCCCCCCCTTATTCCCTGTTGAAGCTGTTCTCTCTGGGAAGCGTGGCTGGAGGCCTGCTGGCCTAAAATATTGTTTTCCCGTAGCCACTGAAGGGTTCTTGTCTTTGGTGGGGCAGCCTACGTGAAGTTTATGCACCCTGCACCACTACAGAGAAGATACCAGCTACCAGCTGAGCAGAGCCTCACAGCAGACTCTCCATGGGCACACACAAGCCAGGAGACTCTTGTTCTTTTAGGCCAACTGTTAATGTTCTTAGAATAAAGGGTACTTCAGAGTGGAGATAGGTTGAAGTAATTCTTCTATTGTGTAAAAGTTAGCAAATTTTATTTTTTGAAGGAAGCAGGAATAAACACGGTGGTCAACAAGAAGCGGGGTGTAAATTGCCAGCATTTGAGGCTTTTCTGTTCTTGTTTATAGAGAGAGACTGCACTGGACTTAATTCTCAACTTGTCGGTATGTTGGACCCTGTTTTAATCATTTTGCCAGATTGAAACATTTTTCTTACTTTGCGAACAGTGTCTCTACTCCATCGCTTACAGTTATTGTATTCTGTGTGTGAGTGCTGGCCTCTTCAAAACTGTTGACTTCATCATCCATGTCCCTTCTGGAAATGAGATCTTGATGCCCCCCAAATGAATTATGAAAAGCTTTTCATAGTAGTATAATTGATCCACTGTTGGCCACACTTAAAAAAAAAAATCAATGTAACATGTTAATATTTCATGAGTGCCCACGTTGCCAGCTCCTTGCGATGGGACCAAACTATAAAGAATGAGAATTGTTTCACAATAGCCCAGCACACGGATGCAGTGCCAGGAAAGAGAGTTTGGGGTTGACTCGAAAGTTTGAAGTGCAACAGGGCCATTGAAAGACAATCCTCTGACTCATGTCAGATTGTTATAATTATTTAATGCCCACAATACAGCCTTGTCCCCACGGATTTATACTGGAGAGGTTTCTTACCCACACATTGTGGTTATTAGCTATAAAGAAAGCGGCGTTTGTTTATAGTGATACGGGATATATCTGCATGGCAAAGAAAACACTGCAGATTCTGTCTCCTTATGAAGGAAGGAGGCAGGAATTTGGCAGACAACCTGTAGGAAATTGGGAGACGTGTTCTCATTACTTTTCATGTATGTGGGCGGTTGCAGCTCATAACCATTAAACACCTTTTATTTTTAACCTTTGTCTTAAACTATTGAGAGAATGAAAGTGCGTGCATACTTTTGATCATATATTTTACAGCTGATGTGCTCCAAACTGTAACTAGAATCCATCAAATGTGGAGTCACCAGCATTATCTGTGGAACCACGGTTAACATTTGTATGAAGTGTGGATGTGTTCTGAATAGTTCTCTCATGGCCAGACCTCATTAAGCTCTTTCAAAGGACATGACAGTGTGTGTTTTTTTTTGTTTGGTTTTTTTTTTGGAGTTGAGAAGTAAAAGTTGAGGAAGTAGTGCTCTGGGGCCTCTCTGGGGACATGTTGGTTTGGAGATCAGTGCTGGTGCTAATGACCTAGAGTCAGGGCGTCCAGCTCCTTGGGGGATGAAAGCCTTTTGAGTCCAGGAGGGTCAGTCAAGTCCAGCTCCTTAGAACTGCCCCTCTGTCTGTGCCTGACTTGGCCCTCCCCTCTCGCCTCACACAGAACTCTCATAATTGCCTTTGCTGTCAAAGGAAATTCAATATCAATGGGTTTCTCAAGCTTAGAGGGCGACCGGGAGACACTGAAGCAGAGTAGTGTGAAATTGTCCTGAGGCACTCGCAAGCTGGGGTGTGCAGATGCAATTCATAATTGCACTGGAAATACTTGTAACCTTTATTATGCGTGGGGATGAGAAAACCTCTGTGATTTAGCTTAGGACTGACCTGAGACCCCTATGACACAACTGAGTCTTCTTAGGTTTTTTTGAGAGAACTACAAACAGAAAGCAGACACAGAAAACAGGCTAGAGGAACAGTAAATAAAATTTGAATCCCAGATTAGGGCTCATGGTGTGTTCAAGGTTTTTTATGATGCTTCTGGTTCATCA
Organism: Muntiacus reevesi; assembly: GCF_963930625.1. Lineage (NCBI taxonomy): Eukaryota > Metazoa > Chordata > Mammalia > Artiodactyla > Cervidae > Muntiacus > Muntiacus reevesi. The sequence goes on from NC_089257.1 coordinate 52,385,297, forward strand.
GAGAGTCCTGGAGATCTGTAGGAATTTGAGGTACTTTTGGTGGTTTATAGAGACCAGAGAACCTAAATTTTGAAATTTGGATTGTTCTGGGAAATTTGGAATGTATACTGACTAAAATACAAATAAAAGGGCATTAAGAGTGATGCGAATGATGAGCCATTCAAGAAAAAGATTTGCAATTCAGCATCTCCCACTCCTACTGGTGACGAAGACTTCGTGACTGCATTATCACTGCCTGTTCAGAGGGGATTGTTTAATTAAAATATATTGAATAACTTATGCACTTTTATGTGTGTATGTTGTATTTCACCATAGAAAAAAAACTGTTTAAGAGATGAACTTATTTTGTAACATATTGGCCCAGTTTTACATCATTTGGAATGATGGCTTAAAAATGTGTTGTTACTGTTTCTCATAACAACTTAATGGTTTACTGATTTTCATGTGATAAACGTGCACTCAATATCTTTATTTTCTTAGCCAGATTGTGAGCTCTTTGAGTGTAGGGTCATACATATTTCTTGGGGTTAGATGTGGAGGAACTGAGTAAGCAAAGGGCCCAGTGGGCAGGGACGTGGGTTGGGGCTCAGGGCTTGTGTGGGGAGGGGAGGAGGTGGAGAGACCAGTGGCAGGTCTCCGAGGGCACCGTGTGCCATGCCATGGAGTGTAAACTTGTCCATTTGTGGAGGTGGCAAACTTCTCCAGGTGGCAGAGGTGCTAAACGGGAGAGTATGTTCAGAGAGTAGTGACATGATTCAGTTTGAATGAAATATGTTCAGGCTCTTGCCCTACAGAAATTTTCTGCAGCCCATAGGACACTGCTGTTCTGGGGACTGGAGAGCGGCTTCACCCTTAAGGCAGCACCACGTGCTGTGTTGCCTGGGAGCCATAGGCGTCCCCTGCCCCCACCCACCCACCCACAGGGGCATTTCAAGCCTTCATCTCTAATAGCACTTTGTCTCCTGAGAAGAAAGGCACAGTTGTTTTTCCTTTCTTCCTCTCCCTCCCACCCCCAAAGCATATTCTCCTGCTCACCCAAACCATGATCTCAGACCTTAGGACTTACAAGTCAGACATGTCACAGAGCTTCTGAGATCAGTTGTCTACATTGGCGATGGAATTGAAGCGCCCTGAAAGAAGCCTTTGGAGTAGGAACGTGCCAGGGTCATTAGACATGCTTTGGTTGTGAGTGGAAATGTGATTACATGAAAAAAGTGGAATACAAAGTAGTTCCTATTCCATGATTGTGGTTACAGTTTCAGGGGACAAGGATCAGAAGGGAACCCAGAAGATGAAAACTGTTGCCTTGTAAGGGCTGTGGGATTGTGAGGGCTGGTTTCCTCATTTAAGTTCATTATCATAATGATTTTGTTGGACATTGATGTACGTTAAATTAAAGAAATCAAAGGGAACAGTTATAAAATGGCAAGAGTAAATCTGAAAATCAAGCTGGGAACCAAGGAAGGTATACTGAATGTTAGTCTACCTAAGGCTGATGGTGGAGCGGGCTTGGAGGTCAGGGAAGTGTTGCAGCCACTGGGGAGCTTTGCACCTCTCTGCATGCTTGGTTCTGCTCTTTGCCTTGCCCTCCCCGCTAGCCCATCTGACCTTCACTTGAGGAAGTGGACTCTTGCTGCCACACGGGGCTTCTGGTAGCAGAGCTCGTCTTCTCCAGTTTGTTGTTATCACAGGCAGGATCTTTGTGAGATGACTTTCTTCAAGGCCCTGGAGCGAGGAGCCTAAGGCTCAGTGCTTTTGTAGCAGGCGGCGCTTTCAGACCAGTGATTTGCCGTTCCTCACGTGAAAACCTGGAGTAGAGATTTGTGAGTTCTGGCCTCAGTTCCAAGCCTTGTGACCCTGGTCTCGTCCCAAAAGTCTGAGCCTTCATCTTTAAAGAAACTTAATTGGACCACAGGAAATGATCCTTGTGAAAATATTTAGAAGTTGTTAAAGCTGTATGCATTCATGAGAGGCTATCTTTATTCATAGCTGCCTCATAGCGTAATGTGGACACGGAGGAAAGTTGATGTCTGTCGCAGCTTAGTTTCTTGAGTAAAACGGGAACGTAACTGAGGCCTTCATTGGGAGTTCCCCTCAGCATGCAAATGGAAATTTAGAACCTCCACCGCACAGCTCGGGGGCAGCTAGAATCTCTTTGGGATAGAGGTAGGCTGTCGTGTGGGGCATCTCAGGTATACAGGTGGTGCTGGGTTTAGAAGGCATTTGTGTCCTACAGTAGGGTGGCCTCTGAATGGGTGGGTAGGCTGCATCTCATTTCATTCATGACTTATCTCTTTGGCTTCCATTTGGCCATGTGGGTTGGGATTGTAGTTATGACTGAATTGTTTTTCTGTGGTGTGTCAGAATTGTGTAAGGAAGACAGGATGTTAGTAAACAGTGAGGGAATCCCAGCAGAAGAGCTCAGGAGCATTGATACTATACCTCTCTAGTCAAGGCCGAGTTGTAACAGGAAATCTTTGTTTCATGTGAATGAGGAGGTGGTACAGTTGCAATGCTAGGGGGCATCGATCCGACCTGCAACACAGTGGTGCTGTGATGTCCACCCGGTCAGCTCACCTCTTTGGGCTCAGGTTTTTCATCCAGGAAGTGTAATTACAAAATGTGTGCATGCTTAGTCACTCAGTCATGTCTGACTCTTTGTGATCCCATAGACTGTATGTAGCCTGCCAGGCTCCTCTGTCCGTGGAAAATTTCCAGTCAAAGTAGTGTAGTGGGTTGCCATTTCCTCCTCCAGGGCATCTTCCCCACTCAGGGATCGAACCCTCGTCTCTTGCATCTCTGACATTGCCAGGCAGATTCTGTACCACTGTGCCGCCTAGGAAGCCCAGTTACAAATAAGAGGATCAAGAGACAAGACAAAATGTTAGCAGTTACTTCTGTGACAGGGAAAATTATGTCCAAAATGACTTTTGGACATAAGAACCTTAATGTTTTCAAATGTGTGTCATCTTAGTTTGTTTGGGCTACTATAAGAAAACTCCATAGTCTGGGAATTTATAACAGAAAGTGACTTTTCACAGTTCTGGAGGCTAGAAATCCAAAATCAAGGCTCTGGCACATTTGGTGTCCAATGGGGAGGGCCAGCTTCCTAGTTCATAGATGCTTGTCTTCTGTGTTCTCACATGGCAGAAGGGCTGCATTCTGATCTCTTTAGGCCCCTTTAAGGTCACTAATCTCATTCATGAAGGCTCTACCCTCATGACCTCTTCACTTCCCACCTCCAAATACTATCATTGGGGGTCAGGATTCAACATAGGAATTGGAGGGGAGAGAAAGCCTTTAGTTGTAGCATGTACCTTGAGGAAACGTTATACATAAATCTAGCATGATAACACTATTTTTATAACTTATTTTATATAGGTGACTTGTTTTAATCCTCATAACTACCTTATAAAATAGGTTTTGTTATGTTGCTATTTAATAGGATGGTGGATTTCAAGTCCAAAGCTAGTAAGTGGAAAAGTTGGGATTTGAACCTAGGCAGTCTGGCTCCAGAGTACCTCCTGTCAACCACTATTCGGTCTGTTTCAAGTTAATAGGCCCCAAATATTCTGGGTTTGATATTCTCCACTTGGGAGAGTCACATTCATTTGGTGACATGCAAAATTTGTATGCCATAGCGAGAGAAACTGGAGCCCCAGGTTAAAGACTTCCATGTTCAGTGGGATCTCTTGGTGTGTGGTGATGGTGATGGCTCTGTGAGCAATGCCCAAGTGACATGTCCAGCTTCATGCAGCCGGCTGTTTAGGTAAAGCTTTGTGAACCTCATATTCTCTGGGGCTTGAGGAACTTGGCTTCGTGTACCAGGGGTATCACAGACCACAGTTCACTCTGGTTTGTCTTGACCTATTTGCAGACTGTCTCCTTTTCTAGGCAACATATAGGTTCTGTCCCCTAGCTTTTCCAGTACATACACACCCACATACACGCACAAACACTTGCGTGCACACACTCATAACGCACATGCACACAGACGCACACACCTTTTTCTCTGATTATAGCAAATGACCTGGAACCCTGAACCCCTAGCCCTTGTGGAGAGTCATGGCTTCTAGGCTTTGACTTCACAGTGCTAAGGGCATCATAGATGGTCACCTGGAAGCTTCTCAAGGAAATGAAAAATGATTTTACAGAAAATGCCCAGGTTTGTTTTTCTGTATTTTTAGACTGTTGATCAGCCTGGGTGGAGCTTGTAGCCAGCCTGGTGGGCTGGGCATTGGTAAAGTGTTGCAGTGTGTGCCCCTGGCCCCTGCCCGTCACACCCTCTCCTGCTTCTGTCCTCTTCCTTCCTTCTTTGCTTTTCCTCCTCCTCTTTCTCCTTCCCTTCTCCGTGACTGCTTTGCCTTCTTCCCTTCAGGGAAACGAGAGGTCCCATTTCTCACATATCGTCTCTCTGTCGATGAAAATCTGGAGCACCTCTCTCACACATGTGGAACAATTACTGAAATAATTATTCCGAAGGAACCAATGCATCAGGGTGCACACACCCATTGCAGATGAAGGCTTGAGGGGCGATAGATCCACCCTGTCACATTCTCCCAGGGTGAGAGCTCAGATAATTTACCCCAAGCTTCGTATCCTCAGCTTCCCCACAGGAGTCCAGTGGAAAACGGAGTGATGGAGGCCGTGAGTGTGAAGCGTCTCTGACAGAAGGAAGATGAAGAAAGCCTGTAGCTGGAGAAGGCCCATGCTTCCTTCAGGGACCAGGGCTGAGGAGTATCATTGTGCTCTGCCACTCTGCTGCTTCCAACCCAGCAGAGACCCGGGAACACTCCTCAGCCTTGCCACCTTGTAGAATGGGGTGCAGTGGAACTTTTCTGAAGGGACTTCTGTTTCAGGAGCGCCCTCCTTCTGTTATCGGTGTGGTTGCACAGATAAAATTAACATTGGTATTAGTAACACCCAACCCCAAGAACCATGCAATTATCTGATGATTTTATTTAATGACCGTGCTCGTTTCAAAGCTTATTGGGGGTAATCTTCAGAGCATGTCCTGATTACATGTTGTACAGACTGCATAACAAGTGAACTGAAGAGGCAATTTAGACCTAGCTGTAGTTTAATTTGTAGTTTTTATGTTTGAAGACAGCATTCTTAGTAGGTAATTGTCCAGCATTTGTGTGTATATATTGTGGCAGAGGAGAGGGGGCATATGTGAAATTTTACTTGTTTAACAGTTTACATCCCCCTGCACATCCCCTCTTTGGTCGTGACAGTGAGGAAGAGAGAACTGTTGTCCTGGTTCTCCTTCACCTGGCTCATTAGGTTGTTTCTCTGAGGGCTTTAGAAAATGTTTAATGACTAATGAGATCTTGCAGGACATGTGTATGGAACCTTGGGGGTCTTTTCTAAATGGAAAGCTGATTTGCTGCTGTGTGATTTTGGGTTCATGACTTGGCTTCTGAGCACTGATAACCTTTGCCTGTAAAATGTTCCCACTTTATAGTTGAGGCCTGCTTTGCAAGGTTCTGGAGAAAGAAATGGCAACCCATTCCAGTATTCTTGCCTGGAAAATCCCATGGACGGTGGAACCTGGTAGGCTACAGTCTATGGGATCGCAAATAGTCAGACACGACTGAGCGACTTCACTTTGCAAGGTTATGTCGAGGCTTAAAGGAGATAGTTCTGGGCCAAGCCCCTGCCTTGACCATGGAAGGCCTTTGAAAGTCATTTCCCAGGGGTAGGGCAGGGGCCAAGGCTGCTCAGACTCGTGCCCCGGTGGGGGTGGTGGGGACCTTCCATGAGACCCTGGCCACTTCACCTTTCCAGTCAGAGGGCAGGGAAAGTGAGTACTTCCTTGACATGGGTAGTTTCTTCTTCCTCCACACCACTCTGATGGAGACCAAGCTATGTGTGGGAAAGCTTCAAGGCGGGGACTTGCCGCATCATGTAATGCCCTAGTGCTGGGTGACAGAACTCTAGCTACAATGGGATATTTCCAGTATCATGTTTCTTGTTCAGAAGACCATTGCCAGAGGAAAGGAGAAGGAAATATTTGTGTGGCACCTCTTAGCCACAAGACACAGGGTCGGCACAGGCAAGAGGGGCAGTTGTTGGGGGCTGGGGAGGACAGAGGATGAGAGCTGGGGGTGAGAACTAGAGCTAATGTGCAGGACATGGTGTGAGTGTATAAATGGAAGTACGCGAAGGGTGCATGTGTGTTGCCGCTTTCCCTTCAGCAGATGGGGGTGTCCACCTGCCCCACCCCAAACAAAGTCTTGTCCTTAAAGAAACTGATCATGGCTTTTCACCTCTCTGAGATACTGGAAGATGAGGCTTACTGTAAAAATAGAGAAATGAGCTCTAGTTCTGCCCGGAGAGGTTTTCTCTATCTCTGGCTAGATTTTGAATCCTTGTAAGTGGTTTTTTATTTTTAAATTTATGTTCTGTGAAATTCCTGCTTTCTGTGAAATCCCTGATGTCTAGTCTGTTTACCATGTCTGTTCGTCCTTCCCTAGCAGGTGGATTTCAATGTGTGACAGAATATGTACCTTACAGGGAACTCAATGTACACCGTGGGCACGGCGCCTTCCGTAGGTGTTCAGCCATTGTCTGCGGGCGTGTCTGAGAGTGTAAACAGCAGTTGCTCGAGGCAGGTGTGGTGACACAGGCTGGAAGCTGTGTACAGGATGGAGTGTGAATGTGTCACACCCTCCAGTTCCATGGAGCAGTTGCATCTGGAACGCCCATCTGTGGCTTTTGCTGGGGCATCTAAACGTTCACCTTTCAGGGCAAGCAAGGTCTTTGGAACCAGTGTGTTCTTTCAAACGGTGCTACATGGCGCCTGATAGTTTCCATTCTGGAACCAAGTTTCTTTCTTCTTCTTCTTCTTTTTTAAGAAGTCTGGCTTTTCTTCTTTCTTTAAAAAAGAAACTGTTGTGTGAAAATTGCTGAGTGAGAACTCCCACTGGAGACTTGCTCTCTTCCAGACCCTGGCACAGTTCACTGCCCTCTGGCTCACGTGCCAATGGGGGAGAGGGTCTGGGCCAGATTGCTGGAGCCCCCTCCCTCTGGACCCTTCCAGAATTAGACTGCGGGGAGAGCAGGGGGTGGAGAGAGTTGGTGGGGCTGGGCTCCTGGCCCACGAGCCTTCCTGACCTGGAGGGTGTTCAGCAGCTGGCAGTGATGTCACCTTCCCCAGACTGGCCTGCCCCTGTTTGCCCTCCTGCATGTCACCTTCTCTCCAGTTGACACAGCCATCAAATAGGACAGTGCTGCTTTTTCATATTTTAATATTTAGCTTTTAGTAACTTTATAGCTTTTTTTTTTTCATCTATTAGGTGACATTTTTGGTCCTCTGTTCTTAATTTAAAACAGTTTGTAAGTATGTTTTTCATTTGTGTGTGATCATGGGTCATCAGTATAAGAAAATATTTATCCAGCTCTGTTTCATAAAGTCTCCAGGAAAGGTAATAACTTGTGTAGGCTGCTTTGTGCAAGTTTTGAATATGGCTTCCTCCTAAGATTGGGAGCAAGGCAGAGATGTTCATTCTTATTTCTATTAAAAAGTATACTGCAAGTTAAGACATTAAAGATATGCAGATTGTAAAGTAAGAAGCACAGCTGTCTTAATTTGCAAGTGGATTGAGCGTTTATATAGAAAATCTTGAGTACATACACATACATACCCACAGAAACCTCTAAGTTCATTAAGTTTATAGGAAGTTCAGTTCAGTCAGTCAGTCACGTCCGACTCTTTGTGACCCATGGACCACAGCACACCAGGCCTACCTGTCCATCGGCAACTCCCGGAGTTTACTCAAACTCATGTCCATTGAGTCAGTGATGCCATCCAACCATCTTATCCTCTGTCGTCCCCTTCTCCTGCCTTTGATCTTTCCCAGCATCAGGGTCTTTTCAAATGAGCCAGCTCTTCTCATCAGGTGGCCAAAGAATTGGAGTTTCAGCTTCAACATCAGTCCTTCTAATGAATATTCAGGATTGATTTCCTTTAGGATGGACTGGTTGGATATCCTTGCAGTCCAAGAGACCCTCAAGAGTCTTCTCCAACACCACAGTTCAAAAGCATTAATTCTTCGGTGCTCAGCTTCCTTTATAGTCCAACTCTTATATCCATACACGACTACTGGAAAAACTATAGCTTTGACTAGATGGACCTTTGTCCGCAAGTTTATGGGAAAGAGGATCAATATACAAAAATCAATTGTATATATTAACAAAACACAATCTGAAAATGAAATTAAGAAAATAGTTTTGTTTAAAATAGCACCCAAAAATTGACGTCTTAGGAATAAACTTTGCAGAAGTACAGGATCTGCACACGGGAAGCCGTAAAACACTGGGGAGAAAAAGAAGACTTAAACAAGTGGGGCAGTATTCTGTGTTCATGGGCTGGCAGATTCAGTGTCTGTTTATTCTTTCCAAACTGATTTATAGATTTAATGCCATCCCTATAAAAATCCCAGAATGAGGTTTTTTTCTGGTAGAAATTGGCAAGCTGTTCTTTATACAGAAAGGCCAAGGATTCAGAATAAAGAAAAAAACCTTTTTATAAAAAATAAATAAATAAATAAAGGAAGAAAATAGAGGATTGCACTTTTGGTCTCAAAACTTATTAAAAAGCTACAATAATCAAGACAGTGTGTTATTGGTATAAGGGTAGAGCAGTGGTACTAGATTGAGAGTCTAGAGGTAAATCATTATGTTTATTGTCAATTGATTTTTCTACAAAGGTGCCAAAGCAATTTAATAGTGAAAAAATAGTCTTTTTAACAAATGGTGCTAGGACAGTGGAGAAGGCAATGGCACCCTACTCCAGTATTCTTGCCTGGAAAATCCCATGGACGGAGGAGCCTGGTGGGCTGCAGTCCATGGGGTCGCTAAGAGTCGGACACGACTGAATGACTTCACTTTCACTTTTCACTTTCATGCATTGAAGGAGGAAATGGCAACCCACTCCAGTGTTCTTGCCTGGAGAATCCCAGGGACGGGGGATCCTGGTGGGCTGCTGTCTATGGGGTCGCACAGAGTCGGACACGACTGAAGCGACTTAGCAGCAGCAAAAGCTAATACTAAAACTTCTAGAATATAACATAGTAAAAAGTCTTCATGACTTTAGGTTAGGCAAAGAGTTCTTAGATATGAAACTAGAAACACAGCATGCCAGACTACTTTGTAGAAGGTTTGCTAGCTTTGAAAAATTGGCTTTCAAAAAATCTTTAATCATTTAGTGGATGAAAAGTGAACACATTATTTTACTATATTCTCTTGTTCCTAGTAAGGTTGAATTGAAAAAACTGATTAACTCCTCGGGCTTCCCTGCTAGTTCAGTTGGTAAAGAATCTGCCTGCAATGCCGGAAACCTGGGTTTGATCCCTGGGTTGGGATGATCCTTTGGAGAAGGGAAAGGCTACCCACTCCAGTATTCTGGTCTGGAAAATTCCATGGACTGTATAGCCCATGGGGTTGCAAAGTGTCGGACACGACTGAGCGTCTTTCACTTTCACTTACTAACCCCTCAAAATTATTAAAACTTTCTGTACTTTCTAGCTCTCTGTCCTGTCTTTTTCTAATCTACTAGACCTTTCAGGAGGAAATATTTCCTTGGAAAAGAATATAAGTTTGTGGGGCTTTGTACTTTGGGTTACACTTTGCTTATCAACACTGGTTCGAATGGTAGATTCATAGTGTCTTTTGCCCTTCTGCAAGGAAAATAGTATGAGTAACTAGTTTTCAAGAAACTGAACAGCATAGCAGAAAGTGGACCTGCAGTAATCGAGTGTGATGAGAAATAGTGTAGAATTTGAAATCAACATACTTGTGTTGAAATCATAGTTCTTACCAGCTATGCAAACCCTGGGCCAGTTGTTTAACTGTATCAAGTCCTTAACTTCACCTGTAAAATAGAGATCTGATAATTACTTCTCTCAGGGTGCTTTAGGCATCAAATGCAATAATGTATAAAGGTTTATTAGCACTCTATCTGGTAGATAGGAGCCCTTTCAGTTTTTTTGTTTGTTTGTCTTGCTTAGTTTTATTTTGCCAAGCTGCATGGCTTGTGAGGTCTTAGTTCCCTGACCAGGGACCAAACCTGGGCCTCCTGCAGTGGAAGGGCAGAGCCCTAACCAGTGGACCACAAGGTAATTTCCAGGAACCCACTCTTAATGGATATTATTGGAGTTTAGATTTCCCATCCTTGGGCTTTAGAGCTTCCTGAAGGAGGTCCTTCCAGGTGCTCCATGTAGTCTTCTCTTCTTTTAAAAGTACAAGTCACTGGAAAGGTTGGGAGTGGATCTTTCTGTCCCTAAAGACAGTATGTCCTTTGGGGCCACTGTGTTCCCTGTGGTTTCAATTCATAGAGTGACTAAAGGGCAAGAGGGAATTCCTCTCGTCTCTGAGAATACCTCTGGGTGCTGCCGAGATACCACTCATCAATTCTGTTGTTATTGTTTTTAGGGCTGTAAGCCTTCTGGATGGAACCCAGTGGATTTTCTTGAGTGCAAAAGAATTAAGTCAGATGAGGGGAAAGCATTTAGACTTTATTACCTCCAGCGAACCATGCCTAATCCTGCTTTAGCCTTAAGCGAATATATCCTGCCTCTAACTAGCCTGCGAGTTCTTCATAGGCAGGAAGACAGCACCTTTTCATTCTCTGCATCTCTGAGGCACCTGCCTCAGTGCTGAGCAAACATGGAGCATTCACGAGGTGCTAGGTTCATGCCTGGCATTTTCTGAGTTTCCAAATAGACCAAATTAAGGAATTATATTCATGTCAAATGATTTGTCTGCATAATCTCATTTCATTCAGTCAACAACCCTTCAGGGGAGGTTGTGGGAATGAGAACACTTATTATCTGTATTTTACAGGTAAAGAAATTAAGGTCCAGATAAGTTAATGAGTTGCCAAACAGGATTCGGCTCTTAAGAGAGAGAAAACAGATTTGAACTCAGATCTATTGGCTCTAGGTCATAAGGTCATTCTGTTGCTTTATGTTGCTTATGTTGCAAACTGTCATGTGCATCAGACACCACCCTGCTCCATGGATTTTGTCCTAGTGACAGACCATGCATCCCACTTGCTTGTTTTCAGATTTGCAGGAGAAAAGAAAACCGCCCCACCCCCCACTCCTGCCCCGCTCTCTGCATTCAGTAGGTTGGATAATGAGAAAAATCCTAGGACCTGAGGTATTTACTCCTGGTCCCCCTCCCCACTTTCTGGACAAACATTTACGGATTTGATATCATGTTTTGCCCTCTTTATGCCAGGACAGCTCAAATGGATGCTTTTGTCACCACCTCTCCCCTTTTGGCAGGAGTTAAATTGTATCCCCTAGCCAATGAAAAAAATGAGTGAGAGAAAATGACATTTCCTGGTAATGGAAAGTAACAGTTGGTGAAACTTAAGTGTGTGTGTGTGTGTGTTTCAGTGAGTAAGAAATGGCCACAGTGGAGTAAGTTGTTAGTTTATGGGGCTGAAGAATGTATTTGCTTGCATCACAATTGTCAATAAATATCTTAAAAAACCCCAGCTTGATTCTTGAGGGCCCAGGGTGCTGCCTGCTGGTGCTCCGGGCTGGAGCTCTCTTCCTGGCGGACACTTGATTCACAAGTACGCTAATTATTCCCTCCTCATCTTGCAGCCTGCCGGAACAATTGCCCCGCTTGTTTGGTGCCCAGTGTGGCGCTGGACAGCAGGCCTTTTTATGGAACTGATGGTCTTGTATGTTCATATTGTTCTTGATGTACTTATTTTATAGCTTATGCAGCAGACATCCGAGTCAATTAGCTTCTTGTCTTGCAAACTGGGCGCTGCTGTTCTAGAACCAAGTCAGAAGGGTGTGTCAGAGGGCAACCCGGCTGACCTCCCTCCTCTCTTTTTGTGCCGGGTAGGTTGGTTTCAAGTTACAGCATTTTTATTGGCTCTTCTGTGCTGGACCTTGGTTTCAAAAGCTGGCGTTTGTGAGTTGAATTTCTTAAAGGCATAGCTTTCCTTTTTGCAAAGTTAAAGTTAAGCAATACACAGCCCACCCCAGGGAGGGTGATTTTTTTAAAAAAAATTCTCTGTAAAATATGTATTTTATAGTATTTATACTATATATTAACCAAAAATACAAGCAAATGGTTCTCTACTCACAGTTCTTCCACTGGTATCAGGAGTGTCAATGCAGGCTTTGCTATCTAGTCTTTATGTCTTCTCGCCTTTCATTTCTTTGGTATAATCTTACTCCTGCCTCATTTTCCCCTCTTTTTGTCCTCATGGTTTTCTTCACTCTGTATTTTTAGGAACCTGCCTCAAACCCTTTTGAGAACAAGTGAGTATCCATTAGTTAGATTCTGTTCTGTATATTCCCACAAACTATTTCAGCAGATGATAATGTTTATGGAGCAGAAATTAAATCACTGCTTGAAGCTTGTGAGGATTGTTAAACATTGGATAGAAAAATTACCCTCCAAAAGCAGAAGGAAGGAGAAGGAGATTTGCCTGCTACCTCCACCTCTTTCTCCATGGTTTTGGCCCCTCCACCTGATTAATGTGTACAGCAAGGGTACATAGAGGCACCATGTCTCGAGAGCGCCCCCTAGACCTGAGTACAGTAGGCAGAATTTATATCCGGTGCACTTTGCCCCAAAGGACCATATGGTTCTGTGTGGCAGAGTTTGTGTTTACCCTTGACTCTTCAGAGCCTTCTATGTTGCCTCACCCAAGACAGAAAATAAAAGAATGAACTTGCAAGTGATCTCACCCACCCAGCTTCTCCCTCATTCTGTGGGAGCATCCTCTAAGCCTCATCCGAACCAGAGAAACATCACCAGGCCCATTGGGCTGTGCCAAGTAGCTGTGGGGACCACTCAGGACTCAGAGCCCTGGCTCTGATCTGCCACACACTGGTGTTGTGATGTCCACCCAGTCGGCTCACCTCGCTTGTCCTGCAGAGATTATAGAAGCTTCTGGGGCGGGGGCATCCTGTTAATATTATAATTAATTCCCGAATCCCTTAATGAAATCAACACTGCTTATCTTGTTATTTCTCTACATATTTTGTGTCTGTCTTGGCAGGAAGTGGACAACCTCCTCATGGTTGCCCCACCTTGTTCACTGGGCTGCCTGGGCAGTTGGCTGCTGCCCTCCAGAGCTGGCGCCATGGCCCCTGAGTCTGTGGCCCTAAGGAGAGCTCAGCTCAAACCCAGCCACCCATTTGAGCAGCCTGGGGATTGGCCTCCCCTCATTGCAGACCCAGTTACCTCCAGGTCTGGAGATCCTCATGCTCAGCTGGGCAGGAGTGATGGCCCAGCTCTCAGGGTCTCACGTCATCTAGGGGAAATGCCGCCTCCCAAGCAGCACATCCCCACCCCATTTGTTCTTAGGAGTCTGCTGCTTGTGTGCATTTGATAAATGAGGCCGTTACATGTTCCTTCTTAAAAAAAAAAAAAAAAAAGAAAATCTGTTAGCACAGGTATAATATGCATAAATTCATATATACCTTTGCTTTGCACATTAATTATAAATGAATTAATGTGTTGCTTATAATTATATTACGTATACAAAGACACACATTGTGATGTATCTATACTTCAGAGGTCATCTCAAGTATCACTTCCACGGATTTTTTTCCTGCAGAACCTGCCCTTCCACAGGCCCCTCTGCCACCTAAATAAAGGCTTTCTCCTTTCTCTGAATTCCCCCAGTGCCCTGATCTTAAGATCCGCTTTGTTTACCATTAATTAGGTGAGTATTCCCCTCAAACTCCGCAAGGGCGGATGCCGGGCCTCATTATCTTTGTGTCTGAAAAATCTGGTTTTTATATAGTCAAGAAATACTTGTTTGCATAATTTTTTTTTTTAAGATTCTGGAGGCGATCTTTTTTTAAGCAAAAGGAAAATATTATAAGTCTGAATTTGTCTGTAACTACATATATTGGCTTTATTTAAGTTCTGCATTGTACTTATTCTTTACTTATTTCTTATTGAAATTATGCCACTTTGCTTTAAATAGGAAGGAAACACTGACATTTCTAATTGATATGCCAGGCAGGAGATTTACTTCGTCCAATAAACAGGAGAGTCAAGAAACCCCGCCCTACATCCCTCCTAGAACACATGGACTAACTGATCCTAGAGCAGTGTCCTGAGGCTCATAACAAGGGAGTCATAGATTCTAGATTCACACTCATGCCTGACTTTTTCCAGTGAACCACACTGCTCCCCGTAATGATTAAGCTGGTTACTACGTACACACAAAATGCATTAGTTTGCAAGTTTTGTTTACACTTCCAAGCTGTGTTTATGTGTGTTGGATCTTCATAACTTAGGGGCATTTGAAGGATAGTCTATCCCTAAATTAAAAGCAAGAAGCTTAATAAAAAACCAAGATGGAACCTTGTCGGAGATAGTAATTCAGTTAATCTAGATACTGAGCAATGGTTATAAATACAATATAGATGACTGGGGAAAAATAATCATAATTTTTGATAAAGTGTCCTCAAAGCCAGACTGTTTCTTTAGTAAAACAAGAGAAAAGTAGTCATGTTCCCACGGCTGTGTTTAATCTATAAATTCTTGGTAAGACCTTATTTTCCCCTCTTTTTCCATTGAGTTTGTTTCCTTCTGGTTCTTGGCACTAATCATTAATAACTATACTGTTGTCACAGCTCAAAACTTTCCTATTGACACTTCAATCATTTTTAAAGATCTTGAATGTTCAACCTTTATAAAGCTAACCTTTTGCACTCTATTAAAATTTAAGAACCGCTTGATTCTCAGTGAATGCCCTGGCTACTGGATCATGAAAGTATTACCTTGTACCCAGGGCATGAGGCAGTACACTCATTCCTTTTTAACAAATAATAAGAAGTTTGACTTTTCATTTACACATCCTGCCAATTGCTAACAAGTTTCCATCTCGTTCAAACCCCAGATTGATCCTAAGAAATTGAAAATATTGATTTAACCCTCTGTCTGATTCGTACTGCAGGCACCTGCTAGCGCAGTCTTAGCACATTGCAATTGCTTGGCTGTAATTCCTCAGGGGACCACTAATAACTACCACATCTGTCTTTTCATCTTCCGAAATTATGCTAGCAGTTGTCCAAGTCAATTGTGATTCATTTGATACTGCTCTCCTTCAAGACATATTGCAACCAAATAGACTTGCTCACCAGTAATATATCTGATGACATAGTTAGTTCTCGTTAATTGACAGAATGATTCAGGCTTTTATGGATGGCATTAATTGGTCCCTTGTGTCCATGCTATAATTGACCAGACAGAAGAAGCAGCATTAGCTTTCACCCAGTCCGGAGAGTTTTGAGATGAGGTAAATGTAGTAAGGATGACAAAATGTCTGCGTTTTTAATCAAGATTTTATCAATGAATTGAGGAAAGGAAGATTTGGGGGGAATTCAGATCATCTTAATTATGAACAACATTGCATTCCAGCCTGCAGAGAGGTGCTAAAAGGCTGCTGATACACCCTTCTCCTGGCCTTGTGCTGAAATGTTTTGATACAGGGTTCAAGTTGAATCTAATATGTACAGGGCAGAAGAGTACTGTGCATGAATTAAGACAGTGAAAAAAAGAAGGAATATAAACAGCTTTTTGATATCATTAGTAACCCAACAAACTAAGCACATAAAGCCTACCAATGTGGAATTCGTCTTGCCTCTTACTTAGAAAGTAAGTCACCCCTCCCACCCCCAATGTTTTCTCTTCCTAAAACTTAAATTTATTCCTGTTCCTACACTGCTGAGAAAAGCTTTGGATCCCTTTTCCCTGCAGGATAAAGTTTTTCATGTATAAAAATTTTCACAACCTACCACCACTGTTTATTCCACCCTTTTCTTTTAGGCACACCAAATTACTTATTATGTCCAAGGTCTAATACTATTTAGCCATTTTAGTGATTCCCACTTATTCCTCAAGAACCCTTTTCAGGTACCCCCTCTGAATTTTTCAAACTGAATTAGCTGCCACCTCTTTGGATCTTACACACTTGGTTCCTTGTTTCGCCAACCAGACTTTAAGCTAACCTTGGGCAAGGGCTATATCTGTACACTTGACACATGTAATTATGTAAGGACTTAATAAATGCTTGTTGAATTGAGTTGCAGTAGTCATATCTTAAGGGATGAGAATTCTGAGTTTGAATGCAAGAAAGATGACTTGGATAAAATTGGATATCAAGCAATATGTATTATAGCCAGAGTCAACAAGTGGTTGGCAACCTGTGTCAGGGGAATAATTACAGTTTGGTGTAAAACAAGCCATTTGAGGTGTGAAAGATAAATTACTCAGCTCACATTTGGAGGGGGGAGGGTGGTGTGTGAATCACACAGAATAGATTTTCTAGCGTTTGATTTACTTGGACTAGTCATCCTTTTTAGGTCATCTGTAACTTAGGCTGGACAGTGGCTGGAACAGATATCTATGGAAGTTTTGGACTTGTGAACATCTGATGCAACCTCCTCTTAAGGGCAGTGCACTCTGACAGACCTGGGCTCAAGTCCCAGCACTGCTGTCCATTAATTTTGCCCTTTGAGTGAGCTCGTTAACTGGTCTAAGGTTTAGCTTCTTCATCTGGAAACTGGGAATAATAGTAGTACCTGTCTAATAGAACTTTTGTGATAATGGAGAAGAGAGGTATTTGGGAAATGTGTTGCTCAGTGACTGGTACACAGTAGGCACTTAATAAGTGATACCTGTTACTGATTAAAGATAATGTTTTGATGCTTCCTTCTCAGAGTTCAGAAAGGTGGAGTATAAATACAACTGTGTATGTAGAGGAAATGCTTTATATAGTTTGGGATTTTTACCCTGCCTCCGTCTCATTTTCTAGTTGCATGCAATTGCCATTATCTCTCTGAGATTATATTATCACTTCCACGGGACTCAGAGCATCATGTGCTCAGAATGTAGAAGAAAGAGGGCACAAGCTAATGTGCCAACACACCAGTGGCAAATACATGTATGTGTATTTATATATACACATATATGCATGGGTTTTGTTTGTTTGCTTGTTTTTTTCCTAGAAAGCAACAGACCTACCATTGCGATAGTGTTTTATTTTCACTGATTTGAGGTAGATTTCTGGTAATGACAATAATTTGTTATCCAATCTAGGTCTAACATTTTACAGTTACAGAATGCTTTCATGTTTGCAGGGGAATAAATTTGTTTAGCAACGAGCTTTTAAATGGTGAAATTTATACCATTAATTGTTGCCTAGATGAATGAATGAATGCCTTAATGTTGCTCTTTGGAGCTTTATTTGAGAATCATAATAATCTTTTAAATTGTTGCCCTTCCTGTGATCACGAATATAGGGTACTGAGTGTGCTGTACACAAGGTCAATCAGATTGATTCCTCGTAACCCATAAGTGGGATCATTATGCTGAGGGAATGGGAATTTAACTTTGAACAGGGAAAAGGCTTAGTAATTTTGGAGTCTAGTAGACTTTAGGGATAGAGTGGTACCTGAGATCTGAAAAAGAAAATGGGATTTGGGGGAAAGGAGGATGATAGAAAGCAATTGTTACTTCTTACTAGATTAGAGAGAAAGTGGATGGCTACTTCCACTTCTGTTTAGCGCCACAGAAAAAATACAAGTCATCACTGTTAGTAAGTAGTCTTACTCTTATGGGTTGGACCAAAAGACTGGTCTTGGGTTTATGAGCTTGCCAAGATTCTGTGGATGAGCTGGGGCCTGAACACTGCGTATTGTCTTTCAGGGGCAATTTATACCACTTTTCAGTTTCTGACTTCAAGCCTTGGAAGACAACCCATTCTCAGGCCGGGTACTCTGCCTGCTAGTTTGTGTACATTAGGTGTTATGTTGATGAACCTTCACCGTATAAGGGACAGAGTGGAGTAAAGGTGGAGAAAAGTCCCATTTGTCATAAGAAGAAAAAGTAGATCTATTTTTTCCTTTGGCAAAAGTCACCTCTGAAAAGTGTTGTATTATGAAATGTAGTTTCCTTAAATACAGCTAACTCGGCCTTAATATGTGCTTTTTTTTGTTCAGCAACTAAGCCCAAGTTAATTAATGTGGCACATCCCACAGTGACTCTTTCTCAAGCCAGGTACACTTGCATATACCCTAGTGCATAAAGGCAAACAACTTAATTAACTTACTCTACATCCATAATTCTCTTGAAATTAACTATTTATAATGTCTAGGAGTTTACACCACAAGCATACTCTAGAAACTGTTCAGAATAAAAGGGGCTGCCATGGTTGGTTACCCTGTCATTCCTCTCTTTACCTTGCTGTTGTTCGGTCTCTAAGTTGTGTCCGACTCTGTGAACCCATAGGCTGCAGCATGCCAGATTTCCCTGTCCTTCACCATCTCCCAGAGTTTGCTGAGTCTCATGTCCATTGAGCTGGTGATCAACCATCTCATCCTCTGTTGCCCCCTTTTCCTCCTGCCTTCAATCTTTCCCAGCATCGGGGTCTTTTTCAATGAGTTGGCTCTTTGCATCAGGTGGCCAAAGTATTGGAGAATCTCTTTACCTACTTAGCTGTTAATATGACAAGTAGCCACTGCTGGCATACTCTTAAGCTGTATGCTTGAAATTACTATTAATTTCTGCACACAGGCACGGCTTCTCCTTGCTCCTTTTTTCAAGATGTGTTCATTTTTCACTGAACTCTTACTCTGAGCCTGGCCCTGGGCCCTCAGTAGTGGACAGGGCAGATATGACTGTGACTTGAATCTCTTTGAAAGCTACAAACACATTGTGTTGGTTTGATAAGGTTGCTGTAACTAAAACCAGAGATGGGGAGGCTTAAACTGCAGAAACTTCATGGTTCTGGAGGCTGGAAGTCCAAGATCAAGGTGCCAGCAGGTGTGGTTTCTCCGGAGGCCTCTCTTCTTGCAGACGCCCACCTTCTCCCTGTGTCCTCCCGTGCTCTCCTCTCTGTGCATAGGCATCCCGGTGGTTATCTCTTCCTTTTCTTGAACACCAGTCGTGTTGGATCAGGGCCACATCCTTATGACCTCATTTAGCCATAATTACTTGTTTAAAGGCTCCATCTCCAAAGACAGTCACATTGAGGATTATGGCTCCCACATACGAATTTTGATGGGACACAATTTAGTCTATAACACGTTAATATTAGCAATTACCCAGATGGGGAGGTGGTAGTCCCTTTGTGTGACCCTGGCCTTGGTTGGGGTAGACTTAGTGGAGGCAGGGACTGTATAAGATGAGATTGACATAGAAGTAGGAGTTGGTCAGGAAGGTGGCAGGGGAGAAAAATAACTTAGGTTACATGCTTGAAGGTCCAGAGAACGTGGAAGAGGATGTGGTGCATAGTTCAGTATGACTGGGATTAGAAATAGCTTCCTTTTTTTTTTTAGTTTGAATTTGAATGCCATGTCCACATGAATTGTAGTCTTGAATTGTGTCAGCTCTATGGAATCAGTGTTTTTTGTCTTTGGATTTATAAGCAGTGCTCGATGTGAAGATGGGATGAAGTGCAGTCACCTTTTATTTGTGGCGAGTCAGGGTTAGGAAATTGATGGACTGGGTAGCCTCTCCCCCATGTACCTCTTCTGCTCTTTTTGGGTTTGTCCTCCAGCCTCATCCGCCACCTCCAGGTGCTGCTTCTGTGCAGGTGATGTGTTCCACAGGTGGGTGCAGAAGTGAGGTGAATTGTCCAAACAAAAAGTAGGGGAGAAAAGAAGGGGAAAAGACCCACCTATAGTTCCTATCACCTAGACCCAGGGATATTTTGATGTATTTCCTTCATATGACTCTATTTTACAAAGTTGTGCTCATCCTATATGTATATTTTTGTCTTGCTTTCTTAACATACAGCATTAAACCTTTCTTGTTAAATATTATTTTTTAATCCCTGCTTATGCTCTACTCAGAAGGAACAATGCAATGTAAAGCAACAATAAAATACCCATTTTTCCCTGTACTAATTTTCTGATGTTCCTAGGAGCAAATATTGCTTTTGGAAGTATTTATTATTAGTATATTGATTCAACCCTTTGGAATAGCAATTTGACTACCTGTATCAAAAGACTGAAAAATAACCTTGGTTCTTAATGTAATTTAGGGATAATTTGGGGGCAGGGAAGGAAGTTGCTAAGAGATGTCCACAATAGTTTTCCTAGTGGGGGAAAAGAGAGACATAAACTAAGCCAATATAAACTAAACCAACTAAATATAAAGAATTGTTAAACATTACACTATCCTGATTAGATGCAAGGATGGACCTTTCCTCATTTTATCAAAGTGTTTCCATTTCTTCTTTTGTGACTCAGCTGTCAGTGTTTTTGGAACCATTCTTTCACAGGTGTAGTGACACTTTGAAGGAAGCAAAAAGTTGCAGGGGTCTGATCATTCTCTTTCTCCTCACTTAACTGCCAGCGATGAATGCTGGAGGAGTGTGGGGGCCTACTTCTGCTGGACTGAGGGAGTAATTGTATTCAGATCACATTTATAGTAATGTGGATGAGAAATTGTAATAGTGATGAGAAATGAATTCATTTATAGCTAATTTGGGATTCAGCTAATCTGTCCAGGGTGTTTGACATGTGCCAGAGACCATGCCAAGTGATTTCATAGAAACATTTTTTCTCGATCCTTGTGACACTTTAGAAAGGGAGTTTTAGATCCTTTTTACATTTAAGAAAACTGAGGTTCAGACAAATTCACACAGGTCTCCAGACATACCAGCCAAGGGCCCTTCCTTCTAAACCATCAAATCTGCCTTGTATGTAAGATCTGGTATCAGTATTTTTATACAAGTATCTAGTCTAGTTTTGTGTTGGCCTCTGGAATACCATGTCCAGTGTTAGGCTGCTCCTTCAGGAGGGTATTGAGAGATGAGGATACTTACTGGCCATGAAAATGATCCTGGGGGTTGCCTTTGGGTGGACTGATGACATTAGGCTCCTTCTGTCTGAAAGAAGAAAGGTGAAGGGAGTCTTCAAGGAAGTTTAAAATCACAAAAGGTATATGTGGATTTATCCAGTGTTTTTCTAAGTGCTGCAGTGTAGATGTGTTTAGAATTACAAAGATGGACTTGTAGAACAGAGACTTGCATAATACATTTCAAATTTTATTGCTCTGTGTATCTTAACAGCTGAGATTTAATTGGCACAGACATTCTGTGGTTGAAGGAATGATCCATAGAGAATGGTTCAGAGAATGAACGGTTCAGCGAAGCTGTGTAGTTGGAGAGAGGCTTCTAAGTATTTAAGGTTGAAGTTATGGATGGAGAACCACCAGCCTTTCTCCTTCAGCAGAAGATCATAGCTGCCCACCTGGGCAGGGCCGGGCTGGGGGCAGAGCAGGAGAGATGAGCCCTCACTGACCCAGTTGGCCACTCTTTATGGGGGTAAAAGCAAGGATTCAGGTGACAGCTCAAGTTGTCTTTCATGTTTGTGGATTTGCTCAAGTTTAGTCTTTTTGCCTCCTGTTATCTCTTATCTACCCAGTTAAAAAAGAAGATATTTTATTCTTTCTCTTCAAAGCTCATGGGATTTTGAAAAATCTACTGTCACTTCGTGATATACAACATGCCTTATGAATTCCAGTAAGAGAAGTTTTGGATTCGTGTGAATATGGGACCTCCTTTCGTGAAACTTTGAATACGTTCAGGAGGAACGTGTGACAGACAGGGTTGCACTGTTGAGGGGCATTGGGAACCCTGTATTGTCCTCAGATAACATTGAATGTGGACAGTGCTCTGAACGGGCTACCCAGGTGGCGCATAAAGAATCCGCCTGCCAGTGCAGGGGACACAGAGATGCCGGTTCAATCCCTGGGTCGGGAAGATCCCCTGGAATAGGAAATGGGGAAATACTCAGTATTCTTGCCTGGAAAATTCCATGGACAGAGAAGTCCACTGTTTTGGGGCTTCTCTTTGCTTCAATTTTCTCAGCTGTAAAGAAAGTTGAAATTGTTGAAGTTATCCCTAAAGTGTCTTCTGAAGCCAAACGCTTCTGACTATCTTTCATATTAGAATAACTAAGAGAGTTCCTTTAAGTCTAATGGTTGCATATGTTTTCATTGTTTTCTGGTTGGTCTTCACGATAATATTTTGTCATATGAGGCCTGAGAAGATGAGAAACCACACACATGGTATGAAAGGATTTCTCAGCAGAAAATCTGTGTGGAAAACAGGCTTATAAATTTCTCCTGAAAAACATGTCACCACACAAGCAACTCATGAAAGACCTCTGAGCATTGCTTTTAATAGCAATAGGAAAATTCCCCAATAATATTTTTTTTCAAAACAATATTTTTCTTCCAACTAATTAATTTTGTTTTTAATATTGCAAGCTTCAGAAAGAAGTTCTGTCCATCTTCTCTGTGCATTTCTGGTCCATTCATTCAGTCAGCACTTATTGATCATCTGCTATATGCTAGGTGGTATCCTGGGGGGCTGGGGATTAGAGGAGTTACAGAAGAAAGCTCCTGCTGTCTGGTATCTGAACTTCCCAGTCAGTAAAGAATCTGCCTGCAATGCAGGAGACCCAGGTTCAGTCTCTGGGTTGGAAAGATCTCCTGGAGAAAGAAATGGCAATTCACTCCAGTATTCTTGCCTGGTAATTCCCATGGACAGAGGAGTCTGGTGGGCTACTCTTGCAATCCCAGTCCATGGGATTGCAAGAGTCAGACATGACTTAGCGACTAAACCACCACCATCTAATACCTAGGACCTGGACTAGTAGGGAATGTGGTTGTGGAAACAAATGATGGTAGAATGTGTTTTTGAAAGCAGGGAAGTATAAGGAGCCTGATCAGGGAATCACTAATTGTAGGTCATGGAAGGCTTTATTGAAAAACAAATAGAAGTTTGCAGGTAGCAGTAAGAATAGGTGTTCTTGGTGTAGGGGGCTGCATGATAGAATGCCCAGAGATAGGAAGGTGACATTGAAAGTAACATGATAAGGCTTATTACTTCAAGTAAGATCGCTCTGGTTGTAGCCTTAAAGAAGGTGGTCCTGTATGACAAAACCCACTGAAAAATTAAAATAAAAAAAAAAAAAGAAAAAATTCTGGAAAGGATTACAAAGAAGGTGGTCCTTGATGGTGGTTGGGTGGGAGTGGGGGACAGGGATAGGGCAGAGTGGATTGATGATAAGTAAACTAGGAAGCTACTTCAAAAGATAGAAAAGAAAAGGCAGGGAAGGTTGGAGGTATGGGCAGGTCTGAGAGATGGATATTTATGCAATGGAGTGATTGCATAAGGATTGCATAAGGATGGGGAGCCAGAATGGGAAGCCAGATGTGATTGTGGGGTTTCTAACTTGTGGGAGTTGGTTGGAGCACCCTTGAGAAATTCATTGGCAAAGGAGTAATCTTTGGATCCTCCTGTGTGTCATCTCTTGTTGAGTTAGGAACCTGCTGCCCCTTTGGTGGTGACTTTAGAAGCAGTGAGTGGAATTAAGACGTGGTAACCAGTGGTGTATTGGTAAATACTTTAAACAAACCAACCACACACACACACACACACACACACACACACAGTGTTGATTAAGGTTTTTACTAACATAAGGCATGTATAGCACACAATTAATTTTAAATTACTAATAAAATATACATGCTTCTTATTGGTGGCCACACATAACTAATTTTCCTCATAGAATATTTTCACTGATGATCTCTTCTATCCAAGCCAAACTGTGATCGCTGTTGACCCAGGAGTGTCATCACCCTACACCCCCAGTCTTTGCACAGGCCTGGGAAAGTCCTCACCTCCCTTACTTTCCACCAGAGGTCTGCTCGATGTAGACCCCGCTTTGTCTACAGTTTGTTCCAGACCACACACCTTTCAGTAGCTGCTTTTGGATACCTTTCCATTCATTCTCCTACTTCCTGGGTTGGTGACCAAAGTCTCGGCATATGAGACCATATGAGTCATGTAAAATCTTGAAAGGCCCCTTGATCCTTAAAACCCCACTTGAGAACCAGACTGAACTGACCAGACCTATACGTGGGCCACAACTACTTTTGCACGTGAGGATATTTATTATAGCATCGAAGAGATGTAATTTAATCCCATGTAATTTAATCCCATGTAATTTAATCCCATATATCATGTCCCATGATATATCCTCATAGTTCTCACCCCACTTGACCTTTCTCTAGTATTTTGCGTGGTTGACTTTTTTTAGCACTCTTTTTTCAGCTTTATCTATCCTTGCTTTCCATGATATTACTGGACCAAGTGCATTTCTCTCTCTATTTCTCTGCCTCCTCTGCTGATTCCCTTTCCTCTGTTCTAGCAAGAGTTCTCCCCAGTGCCCTTTTCCTTTTACACTCCTTGCCTAGATGCGATCCATTCCTCTTGGTTCGGTTACCAGCAACAGGTTGGACCTGTGTCTCCTGCTCAGCCTGCATCTCTTAATCTCCAGCCTTGCACAATCGCCTACTTGCTGAATGGTTCCACATGGACATCCTTTCATGTCCTCAAATGAAAATATCCTAAATGAAATGAAAATACCGCAAATGAAACCTATTGCCTGCCTTGCTCCGGTCTCCTGATTTTCCCTTTTTTTTCTGTTTCTAAGATGTTACTACCATCTTGGAGCTAAGAATTTCAGCTGCCATGGAAATCCTTTCTTTCCATCCACACCAGATTATATATTAAGAAGTCCTGGCAGTTCTTTGTTTTGATTCTGTCTCCTCTCCTGCTCTCTTTAGGTTTCCTCCCCACCTTCAGGCCCTCATCACTTCTCAATGCAGCTATAGCTCTAGAATAGAGCTTGCCTATCTCCCTGCCTCCAATTAGTCCCCTCAATCTAGTTTTCATCCCATGGCTAGATTTCAGGTCTTCATTCCACTGCTAGATTTAGCTATTGAAAGTTCAGCTAGGTTGTTGAAGCATCCTCTTTCCTTGAGCACATCTGATGGCTCTTTGCATTGTCTGCAGGATACAATCTAAACTCGGTATGGCTGGCTTGCCAGCAAGCTTAACTCATATTCCCCCATTCCTCTAGCTGCTCACTTCATAAACCAAGCTAAATAAATACTCCCAATTGCTCATTCACGCTGAAAGATATGTAATTAAATTGTAGAGAAAGGTCAGTCAAAATTTATATGATGAACCTGATTCTTTCTGAGTAAGTGTCTTTCTCTACTTTTCTTGTTATTCATATTCATGACATAAATGACCATCTGTTGGCCCTTGATGCCTGGGTCTTAGGGTTCAGCTCATGTCATAGTGTCTCTCTGTGCTCTTCACGTAACTCGGGAGTGTTGGGTCTATTAATAGGTACGTCAGCTCTTTGCGTGTCTCCTCTCGAGGAGAGAAGGGCCCATTCACACCAGAAACCTCATTTCCTCAGGAATAGAAAAGTGAGACACAGGCTTCATATTAAGGGAGTTTATACATGCATGACGGCTCCCTGTATGTGACTTCATGACTGGAATGGAATTAGATACGCAGTGGCTTTCAGAGTTCTGGTAGACATTTGATTGTTCCCCCTGGATGGTAACTTTATGGTTTTTACAGGGAGAGTCGTACTGGAAATTTACCCTCTTTGTCCTTCAGCTGGTTTGTCCCCAAGCCAGACCTGTCTGAAAATTGAAATGGAGTACCTTTTCTCTTCTCAAGTTATCAGTCAGAGCTGTCAGGAATTTGTTACTGTCTGCTAAAGCCTTTAAGCATGATAACATGCTATAGGCAGTACTCCTGTGGGAAGTTACCGTATTATGTGGATGCTGAAAGGAACTCCAAACCAGATTATTCCTATGTTGGGTGAGGGAGGGAGGGAGGGAACAGAATTGGGACTTCCTTGGAGGTTCAGTGGTTAGGGCTCTGTGCTTCCACTGCAGGAGTCACAGGTTCGATCCCTGGTTGGGGAACTAAGATCTTATATGCTGTGTGGCACATTCAAATTTTTAAAAAAGACAAGAATTAAAAAGGAAAACCCTTAAAATCATGTAACCACTGTGGATCTGCCTTTTTTTCCTATCTGCATCTCTTCTATGCCACAGGGCAGACAGAGTGTAAGCTCTGTGGGTGCAGAGGTGCTGCCTTTTGTCCTCTGATACTCTTAGCAGTCTGCCCCCGAGTCATTTCCTTAAGGTATGGTGCTCAGAAGCCTTTGGCGTTAGATAATGTCTCTGTATTCTGAGCACAGCTCTAGAGATGGCAGGAATGGATGCCGTTTAGGAAGTGTGTTCCCTCCCTACCTGCCACAAACTGTACTTACTCTCCTTGATCATGTTCTCCAAGGGGAACTCTGTGGTGAGTGTTGGTTTTGCCTTGTTCCTGGAGGGTTTTGTTTAGAATCCTCTTGGGCTTTTCCAAGAATCCCTCCATCCCTCTCCTTCCCCTGCCACTGCCCTCACAGGAGTCCTTCTTTAGCTGCTTGGATTTCCTGGGAAGGATGCTGTCGATCTTTGGTTTGGACCTTGGAGACTCAGCTCTTTCAGTATTCAGAGGGAGCTGGAAGGTGGAGGATCAAAGGACACCAGTGCCTTCCTGGTGTTCCCTGACTGCTTGTGTTTGGTAGGAAAGCAGTGAGATCTCGTCATCATGATTTTGGGAAAACTGAGGCTCAAAAAGGTTAGTAAGTGTCCCCTGAAATCAGTGGCTCAGACGGTAAGGAGTCTGCTTGCAGTGTGGGAGAACCGGGTTCAATTCCAGGATCGGGATGATCCCCTGGAGAAGGCAATGGCAGCTTACTCCAGTATTCTTGCTTGGAGAATCCCATGGACAGAGGAGCCTGGTGTCTGGCTGTTTGTGACTCCATGAACCACAGCACGCCAGGCCTCCCTGTCCATCACCAACTCCCGGAGTCTACCCAAACTCATGTCCACTGAGTCGATGATACCATCCAACCATCTCATCCTCTGTCAGCCTCTTCTCCTCCTGCCCTCAATCTTTCCCAGCATCAGGGTCTTTTCAAATGAGTCAGCTCTTCACATCAGGTGGCCAAAGTATTGGAGTTTCAGTTTCAACATCAGTCCTTCCAGTGAACACCCAAGACTGATCTCCTTTAGGATGGACTGGTTGGATCTCCTTGCAGTCCAAGGGGCTCTCAAGAGTCTTCTCCAACACCACAGTTCAAAAGCATCAATTCTTCGGTGCTCAGCCTTCTTTATAGTCCGACTCGCACGTCTACATGACTACTACATGACTACATAGCCTTGACTAGATGGACCTTTGTGGACAAAGTAACGTCTCTGCTTTTTAATATGCTGTCTCAGTTCAGGAGTAAGCATCTTTTAATTTTATGGCTGCAATCACCATCTGCAGTGATTTTGGAGCCCCCCAAAATGAAGTCAGCCACTGTTTACCCATCTATGTGCCATGAAGTGATGGGACTGGATGCCATGATCTTAGTTTTCTGAATGTTGAGTTTAAGCCAACTTTTTCACTCTCCTCTTTCACTTTCATCAAGAGGCTCTTTAGTTCTTCACTTTCTGCCATAAGGGTGGTATCATCTGCATATCTGAGGTTATTGATATTTCTCCTAGCAATCTTGATTCCAGCTTGTGCTTCTTCCAGCCCAGCATTTCTCATGATGTACTCTGCATATAAGTTAAATAAGCAGGGTGACAATATACAGCCTTGATGTACTCCTTTTCCTGTTTGGAACCAGTCTGTCGTTCCATGTCCAGTTCTAACTGTTGCTTCCTGAGCTGCATACAGGTTTCTCAAGAGGCAGGTCAGGTGGACTGGTATTCCCATCTCTTTCTAAAATCAGTGGCTAGTTGATAGCAGAGTTCTAGAGTCTGCATCGCACTTCCTTGCTCAGATGGAACATTTTGGAAAGGTCTCCTTTGAAAATGTATCATGACATTATGAAGTATAAGCTTCCAGGTTACGTATGTTTAAGAAATGCAGTCAGTGTTCTTCAGGTGCTGAATACTGGTGAGCAAGCTGATCCTAACCTCTGAAATGATTTCTACAGAGCAAAGAAAAATCCGTCAGACTAATGTTAATCATGGGATATATAATCAGGTGATATATAACTTGTCATAACACGTTATAATATTACAGCAAATGTATTTAACTCACAGAACATTCTCAGGGGGCTCTTAACTCCCTTTAAAGTCATGCTCCAGGCCTCTGTTACAGCAAGATGGAGCTGACGAGTTCTGTCTGATGCTGCCACACCACTTTGGCCAAGCCAGCGTTAGAAGAATCCCTTTCAAAAAGCCTTGCACTGTTTCCCCGGGCTTAAAAGTGTGTTTGGTTTTGTCAGCACCTGGAAACGGGAAGTTGAGATTCAAGGAGAAACCTTTGGCACTAAGCTTGCTGTGGAGTTGTAGTCTCTGTTGCCACGGAAACCGCACTGCTGCCTCGTTTATTAATGGAGGCTAGGTGAACTTCCAGAGGTAGTCCTGCCTTGTCCTGAAAATTCATTCTAGAGAAATGCAGGTTGACTTTTCAGATGTGTCTCTGTCATTTCTCAGGCATTCCCTCCTGGGTCCTCGTGAGCTCCAGAAAATTGCCTATGTGCTATTGCAGAACCACCAATTTTTATCTGGCAAGTGCATGTAAAGGCCGTTTCCTCTCTTTCATGCTTAAATCATGTTTACGCTTGCCTGCCTTGTTCAATAAGTGAATTTTTTTTATTATGCCGCCTTTAAGACTTATGAATTTAAAATAAAGGGATGGAAAAATTAAGTAATCAAATGCCTTGAAAACCTTGATCCTAGCTTTAAGGGAGTTATACGTTTCTAACTTTTAAATTTCCAAACTTGTTTTTTTTATCTAAAATGAATGGTTTGTTTCTTCCCATTCCAAAAAGACACTTTCAGAAAATGGCTCAGACAAATGTTTTAAAAGTAAGTCTTCATTTTACTAAACTAACTCTCCTCTGCCAGGTATCTTGACAGTATTGGAAGCTGCCTCCAGAAAAAAAATTTTTTTCATCTAATTGTTTATCTGGGAGGATGCAAATAGTAGTTTTAAGCCTTTAAGTCATCCATCATGTCTGGCAGCCTCTATTGTCTCATTGTTGAGTTGGAGCCAAGTGAGAGTCTTTCTTGGTCTTGGGAGGGAGGTCCATAGATCTGACTTTGCCAGAGCTGTGGTCTCAGGGAGTCCGAGCCCTGCTCTAAGGAAAGGCAATGTAGGCAGACCCAGAGGGCCCTAGGATTGAAAAAGATCATGGGTCCCTGTTTTCTGATATTACATTAATGAAGAAACTAACACTCTGTTCAAAGTAGAAGTGATGGGACTTGTTCTCTAGGTTCTTTTAGTGTCTCTGAATTACTGTTAGTTTTTAAACACATTTTTTGTGGATGTAATAAAATACTGTTTATAGTCAGCTACA
Source organism: Muntiacus reevesi (assembly GCF_963930625.1). Lineage (NCBI taxonomy): Eukaryota > Metazoa > Chordata > Mammalia > Artiodactyla > Cervidae > Muntiacus > Muntiacus reevesi. The sequence goes on from NC_089257.1 coordinate 52,414,534, forward strand.
AAGTAAGTAATTACGATGTGGCAAATGAAATTCAATATAGCTTTGTCGTGGTTTTTAAAATTTTAATCAAACCGGTCTTAGGGTAAGTTATAAAATGCCATTGCTTTTGTTGTGATAAGTGACATTGACAAAATATTAATCTAATGGATTGTTATTCACAGAAGCTAAATGTCTTCTCTAGTCTTCCAACTTTGAATGTTTGCTTTTTAATTTTCAGTATATGCTTTTAAAATATCCAGAGTAAAGAATAAAGTTTTAAAACCACATGAAAAAAAAAAGGAAAAAAAACCCACATGAAGTAAAAACTCTATGTATGGAATATTCCATTGTTGATATCTTGCCAGCCACAATTGCGCATGTCTCATTTATGGCACTAAAAACATTTTTTTTTTTAAAACCAGATGTCTCTGTGGTCACTTTTTGGGTATCGTTAAAACTGGAGCTGGAATAAATAACCAACTGTTGACTAGAAAGTCTAATATTAAGGGAATAATCAACCTGTGTTCCTAGTAGATCATTTCCCCTTTATTCTACTTTGTAAATTATCTTGTGTTGGTGCTTAAAAATGGCATTTTGTTGGTTGTGTATCCCCTTTGTAGGTAAGTTATCCAAGTTATTTTCTTTCGAGAGTCTTTTAACTTGAATTTATATAATAATCTATTGAGAATATATATTTTTTGAGTATATTAAAAACTGAGAAGCTAATTTTTCTGTCAGCTTATTTGCTTCCCTCCACCATGGCTCAACACTTGTGTTTTAACATTTTGTTGTTTAAAATGAATGTAAAGAATTTAACTCTTAAGTCTTCACATTATTCATGCAAGAGTTTTTAGTAACATGAATTTCAATCTAAGGATAAAATCTTTGCATGTCATTTGTCTCCTTTTACTCATCAAAGCTGACCCAGAATTGAACGGTTGGAGTGAATTTACTCTTACCCCATAGCTTTTCCTTCAATGTGTTAGAGAAATCCTCTTTTTGAAAAGGAGAGCTAGTTACTCTGGTGTGTGGAGGTTGGAGGGGGGAGGGAGGCTGTGGTAAAAATCACATTATTTAGTCAGTTTCCAAGTATGGTTGTATTTTTTTTTTTAATTTGGGGATTAAATTGTTGCCGCCACTACCGCCATCAGCTCGTGGGGGGCAAGGGTGGAGAAGGTGCGAGACAGTTGGTTGTAGACACCCAAATATGACAGCAGAATAATCTCTGCAACAATATGGCCGTGGCGCATTTGCTGACTTCAGAGAGCCAGATCAACCCCAATATTTTTTCAGGGATGCTAAACCTCTTGTAACTGCTAAATTGGATTTGTCACTGAATGAAGTATCAGCTGCTGTTGGACAAGGCCATAAAAGCCAGCCGGCTGGCCCTTTGTAGGCAGGGCTTACCCAACGATTGATATGTTTTAGCACTTTTGGGATTATTGTGATTAAGAGGAAACCATTCTGAATGAGAGGGAAAAAGGGGTAAGGACGCCCAGCTCACAGCTGGCGAGCAGCATGTGTTTGCTGCTGAGGAAGTCACCATGACAGCTTTCTCTGAGCTCCTACCCTGATTGATGGGTATGAAATCTTTATATGAGGAAGCGGTGTCCTTATTTCCTCTAGTTGCAACTCTCCCTGCAGGGCGGGAGGCGTGTGGAATGTTGTGGACTTGAGAATTCTGAATGCTTGTCAAGCGCTCAGGCGTGCATGCGTGTACACACACACACACACCCCCACCCACCCACCCCTAAACGCGTTCATCTATACACACGAGTTAATTGAGTTAACATGTGGGGGGTTCAGTAATAACAGAAGAGCATCCTCTTTCATTTCCCGGACTCAAACCTCTGTGACATGCATTAAATAGATACCTCTGTGTAGTTTGTGTCTGAGTCACCTGTGTGCGTGATGGCTAAGTGGAAACTCCACAGCTGGTGGGTTTGGAAACGCGAGCACCTGGTTGAGCCTTTATTAAGTACGGGAACATCTTTTTAGAACAGGTTTATTTTCAAGAACCACCTGCTTGTGAAAGTGGGCGAGGTTTTGCACGTACCTTGCACCAGCCCAAGGCAAGCCTCTTCTGAGAGGCAGCTTGTTGAGTGGACTGGAGTTTGAAGCTGCCCAGTATTTGCAGATACACATGGATTTGGTCGCCTCTCTGGCTATCCCAGGAGGCTGTGCTTGGTTCATGCTCAGAGTTTGCTCAGCGTACCGCACAGGAAAGAGGCTGGCTTGCCAGGTTGTCCAGAGCGTCTTTCCAAGCCTGTGAAAAGCACGAATCATCCAGCAGCCGAGTGTGCTTACAGCTGCCCTCTGCTAGCTTTGATCTGCGAATCAGGCCGCACCATGAATGCCCTTATTGTCATGTTATGTATACACAGTGTGTGAATTATTGAAAATAGGGAGGCCTGAGCCTCATCTGGTAGAGATTACAGTGCAGGCATGCTGGGCGAAGGTCTGTAATTGAAAATCCCCAGATGCTGTTTATTTGGCCTTTGTCACATGACCTGCTGCAGGAAGATTGTCTGAACAAAATGTTGCCAGCCTGGAGAGTGGAGCCCGCCCTCCCCCACTTCCAGAGCTTCCCTCGGCTCAGTCTGTACACAGCTTAAACACCTGCCCAAAGGATTTTTAAAGGCTTAAAATAGATTCTCTCATAGCATTTAAATAGAGGGCATCTTGCTTGTTGGTTTAAACTGCTTAAGCGGTTGTTGACTTGTGGAACCTTCTATCCACCAAGGGTTTGCTGGATAATTTTGCTCCGAGATATGTTTGCAAAGGAGCCTTCAGGACTGGAGTCATGAAAAGTAGTTTGGACTTTGTCTTTTTTTTTTTTTTTTAAATCAAAGTTGTATGTGGTGAATGAACTTACAGATGAAGCCTAATCAACTGTGTATATTCTTGTCTTTAAAAAATATTTTGGCTACCTAGAATACAGCCTTGAGTGAGCTGGTTTGTCTGCATTTTATCAAGTTTATTCTTCTTATTCTAGATGTTTTCTTAGAAAGTGTATTTTTCTGAGTTAAATACTGAGTGTTGTCCTCTGTGAGGGTGGTGAGTTGAGGCAGATGCTAAATCTGAAATTGTCAAAGATCACAAGAATTAAAAACAGAGTGGTTTGAGCTAATTTTGAAGAGGGAAAAGCTTTAAGTTGTCCAGGTTCTGTCCACTAGGGCATGAAGCAGCCTTTTACCATCCTTTATTGCCCCCCGAACCTAGTTATGATAGTGGGTGCCTCATACATTTCTTGGAATTTGCGAGGAGGAGAGGTGCATGGGTACCATGAGCCAAGCCTTCCGCTGCATTGTGAGTTCCTCGAACTCTGGCTGTGTCCCTTTATATCCCAGTCCCGCAGCACAGTGCTTTTTCTGTCCTTCCTGTTCCTTCTCCCTCCCTGTCTTCCTGCCTCTTCAAAGAAAACATTGTCACCACCTCCTGTGTGCCATGATGTCACCTCTTCAAATATTTTTTTCTTTCAAGAGGGGGCTGAAATCAGCAGCAGTGCTATCATTAAGTGGCAGGCTCTCAGGACAATGCCAGGAGTTAGAGGCCGAGGGAGACTGTCAGAGCAGGATGTGGGCCTTGCTTTGAAGAAGCTCCTAATTTGTCCAAAAAAAAAAAAAAAAAAGGAAAGGAAAGCGGAGCAAAAACACACAGGAAGAGCCTATGACAAGGGCTGTGCTAGGGTTTGCATGGAGGCTGCTGAGCTGAAGAGGCAGAACGAAGTAACGCCAGGGAGCTGGAGGAGTGCCTTTGGAAGCAAGTCTTAACTCAGAAGGAAGTGTTCAGCAGATTTGGGCGGGGCAGAAAGGCGAAGGCAGGTTATCTACACAAAGGGAGTAGCCCCAAACAGACAGGACATCTCTGCAGAGGAAGGCAGGGGAAAGGGCAAAAAGTGGATTTGTACCTGTAGCAATTTCTTTACAGGGAAAATATATTGCATATTACCTGAGTAATTAGAAGTTTAAACGGGGAATAAAAGTGGGTTAATTCTCTTGAATCTGAAGCTCAACCAAAAGAACTAATCTGTTTGGTTTGCTTGATGATCAGCTAAAATGAAAGCCCACTTCATAGGCCACTGCTTTCTCGTTAATGGCATTGTTGCCTTTGACCACTCCTGGTTTTGAGAGCAGTCAACCGCTGGGTAAATGACAGAGCGTGGCAACCACTGGAGGAAGCATCTCTGAACTTTTCTCAAACTATTCTTCAGTATGTTCCCTCTCCTTCTAGATATTCTGCCTTTTATTACAGTTGTGTGGCTTCTTGCCTAAGTTCTTCTAAAATATAAATTCCCTGGGGGCAGAGAATATGTTTTGTTCTAGCATGTGTCTCCTTCAGCACCTAGTGCAGTGCCTTTTGGATAGAAAATGTTTAACAGATATTACTGAACAGGGAAGGGGGACTGCATTGGGACCCAGATGATGAAGGCCTTGAAGGTGGTGTGCTTTTTATCTTGTATTGTAGGTAATGAATGGACTTTTAAAATGGTATATATACAACTTAGTCCACTTCATGGCTGGCTTGGTTCCCTTCTAAGATTTTGTCTTCGTTAAGCACTTAGTGACAATCTTGTGAGAAGTTTAACTTATTATAGAAGCTATTTTCAGAGCAGTAGGTCTGATATTAAGCATAATGAACTTGGAAGACAAAATTGGCTTCAGATCTCAAGTCTACCACTTAGTTTGGGAACTTGGACAAGTTTCTTCTTTGAACCTCAGGTTAAAATAAAAAAACCTCAGCATTTATAAAGTGTTAGTAGGTGGGAATGAAGGTTGAATATATACATATATGATTATGGTTTCCATATTATTTTTTTAAAGAATTAATAAATGCCTCGACATTTAGAATTCTTTTTCTTATGTTTCCTAAGCAGCAGGTAATCCCATGTGAGTGTCATTTTGACTTAATGCTTGCATAACTTACCTTTGTATAGCTACTGCTGTGTAACTTCAGAAGTTGATGCTTAATTTTTCTAGTGATGATCGTGTTTTTACACTGAGAACTAAATTCTGGAAATCCAGTGGGAGATGCGCTGTTTATTATTTTTTTTCCTTTAAAATAATTTTTATTAAATTATAAATGTACAATAGCTTCCTAAATCTACATACCCACTAAAATTTTTTCAAGAAATAACATTATGTCTGTTCCACCAGTATTCTGGCTAATAGCCTCCATAACCAGGGCTGCCTTGAAAATAGCCACCTCTAGATCCTCCTCCATACCCATGGTAGCTATCCCTAAATCCAGGACCACTTTTCATATCCATCAGCTCCTAAAGTCCCTTCCTGGTCTTGCACCAAAGTTTCCACCACCACCACTATGAGAATACACAGAACTAAACTGACCTCCTTTCATGCATTGGAGAAGGAAATGGCAACCCACTCCAGTGTTCTTGCCTGGAGAATCCCAAGGATGGCAGAGGCTGGTAGGCTGGGCCATCTATGGGGTCACACAGAGTCGGACTTAAAGCGACTTAGCAGCTGCAGCAAGCTGACTGCCTAGGTGGCGACAAGACCTTTCTTACTTCTGCATGATGACCGTAGATGTTTGGGACATGCTCTTTAATGCAGTGCCTGAAGCGGATTGATAGAGATAATTTTACAATTTGCCATAAATTATAAGGGTTTTGGCCACATACAGCTCTTGAAGTGAAAGTGAAAGTCACTCAGTCGTGTCCAACTCTTTGCAACCCCATGCCCTATACAGTCCATGGAATTCTCCAGGCCAGACTACTGGAGTGGGTAGCCTTTCTCTTTTCCAGGGGATCATCCCAACCCAGGGATCAAACTCAGGTCTCCCGCATTGCAGGCGGATTCTCTACCAGCTGAGCCACAAGGGAAGCCCAAGAATCCTAGAGTGGGTAGCCTATCCCTTCCCTCATTTAGCCCTCAGTGAGAACCTAATTCCTACTGTTTTATTCATGGGAGAATCTATTTTAAATTAAAAGTTCATTGCAGCAATTAAGTATAATAATTTACATGATGTCCTCTTAATATTCAGCTTTCACCATTAAGGGCTTTTTTTACTTGCCTGGAGAATTCCATGAACAGCGGAGCCTGATGGGCTACAGCCCATGGGGTCACAAAGAGTTGGACACGACTGAGCGACTAACACTTTTACTTGGAAACAAGTTTTATGGCCATATCATTGGACAATTTAGGGTAATGCAAAACTTTTGAGAAACTTTTCACTGTAGCATGGAAAAGATGTTAATTTCTTTTTAAAAAATTTAATTTATTTATTTTAATTGGAGGGTAATGTGGTGGTTTTTGCCATACATCAATATGTATCAACCACGGGTGCACATGTGTCCCCCCATCCTGAACCCCCCTCTCACCTCCCTCCTCACCCCATCCCCCTGGGTTGTCCCAGAGCATTGGCTTTGAGTGCCCTGCTTTGAACTTGCACCCGTCGTCTATTTTGCATATGGTAATATACGTGTTTCAGTGCTATTCTCTCAAATCATCCCACCCTCGCCTTCTCCAGCATAGTCCAAAAGTCTGTTCTTTACAAAAGATGCTAATTTCAATAACATTGAAAGTAGACACACTGTAGGTTTATACTAGACATCATATAGTAATGTGTCTTGGACAGAGACTATCTATATCAGTTCAAATAATGAGAAAGAGGTCCAGAGAAGTGAAGCAAGTTTTCCTTGTTCATGCAGCTAGTAAGTACAGGTTCAAAGTTCCCAGAAAAGATCTAGGCAATCATACATCTGAGTCCAAAAAAAAGAAAAAAAAATTCTACAGGATGGCTGCAATGAAAGATTCTCCATTAAAGACCTACAGTTTTTTAGCACTTCAGATGTGTGGATTTCACACATCTTTGAGGCCAAATAATTAATAAATAAACAGAGTGTTCTTACCAAGGTTTTTCATTAACATGACTCTCCTGGGTTAATGTTGAGATTACCTCTTTTAAAATTTTTGGGCCAGATCCATAATACTGTGGCACGTGGAGGTCATCAGGGGAGAGAGGAGTGAGGAGGAAAAGAGCATGTGTTGCTCACACTCGTGCCAAGGCAAAAGAGACTCTGGAGAGCTGTGCTGTGTCTCACAAAAAGGTTACAGCTGCTAAAGGGCCTACAGATTTCAGCCGATACTGGCAGTGCTGCTATCGAAGTTAGGCACCCTTTCTTCTAGATCAGTTTCTTCCTATCTTCATATGGAAGAGAAGAGCTCATTCATCCTTTTTTTTTTTTTTAATTGAACACCTTCATTGATCACCTACTTATGTGCTTGCTAAGTCACTTCAGTCATGTCTGACTCTTTGCGACCCTATAGACGGTAACCCACCAGGTTCCTCTGTCCATGTATCCCAGGCAAGAATACTGCGGTGGGTTGCCATTTCCTTCTCCAGGAGACCTTCCGAACTCAGGGATTGAACCCACATCTCTTAAGTCTCCTGCATTGGTGGGCAGATTCTTTACCACTAGCACCACCTGGGAAGCCCATTCATTTTCTTTTTTAACTGAAAAGATTTATTGATCACGTACTTAATAGGTGTTAGATCTGGAGTCAGACAGAAGGGTTCTGTGCATGGAGCAGTCGCTGTCCTAAGAGGGAACTGGATCAGCCTTTAGGTAAGGAAGGGCATGCAGCAGTAGCAGCAGGGCTATGTGCTCAGAACGTGAGTGTACTCACTCACTTTGGAAAGCTCCCAGAAGACTTCAAGGAGGAAGTGCTTCAGTTAGGGTTTGCAGGGATGAATAGGAGTTTTACAGGCAAAGAAGAAAAAGAACATATCAAGACAGATGTTTGCCCAAAAGCATGGTGATGGCAGAGCTCTGTGAAGCTACTATAACAGTAAGGAGTGGGCTGTTAGCCTTAGGTAACAAGCTAAGGAGTGTGTCAGTTTCTTTTAGTGAATGGGGACGTACCTTTCAGGAGCTTATGATCTTTTACTCACGAAACTCTTAGTAGAGCCAGGATACGGACAGGGCCCTGACCCGTGCAGAAGTCAGGCACGTTGGACCCAGGGCAGTGTGGGGAATCTGTGCTACTCCCCAGTCAGAGTCAAGCCATTGCCCTCCTCACGTATACTGGACAGTGTGTTTTCAACTCACAGTCTGCTTGCAGTGTGCTTTATAATACTGTGATCTTTCACAACCACTGGTCTGTGAGTTGAGCTCCAGGTGTCTGGCTCCCTGGCTCACTCCTCTTTACATACTCCAAGCATAGTGCATATTTTAGGCCTTACATGGACTTCCGTGGAGAAGACACTCTTTTGAGCTGGACCTGGAAGGCTTTTGATTGATGCTCTTAAGGTATCTTGTACCTGTGAGCAAAACCTCAGGATGGCAGGGTGGTTCAGGAAACTGAAAGCTAGGTGTCCTTTTTGATGACGATAAAATGGATTAAGGTGATGATTGTGTGTCGTGATAAAAAAGTTAGGGCCAGATGATGGAACCACACTGAATAGTTTGACCTTTAGACTGTAGTCAGAAGTCTTGAGGCAGTAGAGGGGCTAAACCAGAGCCGAGTTTCAAGTAGCCATGTATAGGATCCGTTAGAAAGAACAACCAGAGGCATAAAGTATGAAGGCTACGTAAATTATTCCTTAGAGGATTAAAAAGGTGACTGTATAGTATCTCTTTTTTGCTTCGTAAAGAATGAGCCTTTAGAAAAACTGTATTCATCTATATATTTATTTTTTCCTTCTAGAAATAAATAAGTATAACAAAAAGAATTTCCCTCCTACATTAGGGATTGTTAATCTTCAGTCTATAACATTAGTCAATTTTACTTGCTATCTCTCTTTGACCCTTGTTGTCTAATGCAGAGGTGTGGTTTGTTAGCACTCCTGCTCAGATGAAGGAGAGCGCAGTGTTTTATGGGGCCATCACTTGATAATGTTATCAGCTGCCGTTGACTGATATGAACTCAGGGAAGATGGGACCTGAGATACTGACAGACATTTTGAAGAGATTCAGGGAATAAGTTCTGATCCATCAGGGTTAACACAGCCTTCGTCTGTGTATTCTTCCTTCTAAAGCTGTCCTTTGTAAGCCTCTGGGTGAGTGCAGACAAGGGGTATTTTATTTTAGGAACTTGCCGCTGTTCACCTCCTGAAGGCCATCAGTTCATTTTGTAAACCTTTAGATCAGGAACATGCAGTACCAGCCCCTAACAGCCCAGAACATGCAGTCCCAGCCCCCAACAATCATTCTGGTGATTTTCCATGTTGGTTGGTACTGATTTCTGGTCAGAGATTTACACTAGGGATTAACTGAGACACTGGTGTCTAAACTTCCCCTGGGACAATTTTGAATGCTCTTTTTCCTGAGCCTTCCTTCACCCCCAGTCTCAGCCTTGTACCCCTCTCCCACTCCGGTTCTCCATCCCTCTCATTTAATTATTCATTCCATCACCGTATGCTTTCTGAGGACCCATTGATTTTTGGTGCTAGGAGTACAGTGGTGAATGAAAACACAGGGTCTGTGCTCCTCTGGAAATTCGTGTCTTTAATGGGGGAGACAGGTGATCATCATACAGTCTCAGATAAATGGAACTTGGCAGCTGTGATGCATGCCATGAGTGAGAGGCATGGAGAGGCGTAGATGATTGTCCTCACGGGTGAGCGTCCTTCACAGATGTAAGCTCCCTAAAGGCAGAGGCGACGGCATCTCTTTACACCCAGAACCCTAATATGTTGCTCGCGCCCTGTAGGTGCGTGGGTGTCTGACTAGTAGGTGACTGGCCAGCTTTGGTAGACCTCCTTTCTTTCCCAATGTTGCTGGGACGATGCAGCAGCGTGGGAGAAATGTTAATTATTAACTCTTCACAGGTTAGTGAATAAAAACGGTCTACTGCCTCCTCTGGCAGTATCCATAGATACAGACTCCTGGGTTTTAGCGGGATAGGGTCACTAAACATGTTCTGTAGACCTCTCCCTCACTGCTGACACTTGCTTCCTGCAGCGTACGCTACATTTGTGTTTTTTGGTTGTTGGCTTTTATATGCTAAGATTCTTTTTCCTTTAATATGAGCCTCAGGTCACACAGAGGGGTCCATGGCTGGAAAGTATTTTAACACTGTCTCGTGGAATCTTGCCTAAGAATTGATTGATTGTTTAGTCGCTCAGTCATGTCTAACTCTTTGCAACCCCATGAATGGCAGCACGCCAGGTTTCCCTGTCCTTCACCATTTCCCGGAGCTTGCTCAAACTCAGATCCATTGAGCCAGTGATGCCATTCAACCATCTCATCCTCTGTCATCCCTTTCTCGTCCTGCCCTCAATCTTTCCCAGCATCGGGGTCTTTTCAGATGAGTCAAACTTCACATCAGGTGGCTGAAGTATTGGAGCTTCAGCTTCAGCATCAGTCCTTCCAGTGAATATTCAAGATTGATTTCCTTTAGGATGGACTGGTTTGATCTCCTTGTAGTCTAAGGGACTCTCAAGAGTCTTCTCCAACACCACAGTTCAAAAGCATCAATTCTTCGGCATTTAGTCTTTTTTATGGTCCAACTCTCACATCCATACATAACTACGGGAAAAACCGTAGCTTTGACTATACGGATCTTTGTCAGCAAAGTAATGTCTCTGCTTTTTAATACACTGTCTAGGTTTGTCATAGTTTTTCTTCCAAGGAGCAAGTGTCTTTTAATTTCGTGACTGCAGTCACCATCTGCAGTGCTTTTGGAGCCCAAAATAAATAGTTTCTCACTGTTTCCATTATTTCCCCATCTATTTGCCTTGAAGTGATGGGACCGGATGCCATGATCTTAGTTATTTGAATGTTGAGTTTCTACACTTGATCTTAGCCAAAAGGCTGAGAAGCAGTGAATGTTGAGTTTCAAGTGAGTTTTTTCACTCTCCTCTTTCACCTTCCTCAAGAGGCTCTTTAGTTCCTCCTCGCTTTCAGCCATAAGGGTGGTATTCTCTGCATATCTGAGGTTGTTAGATATTGCTAACAATATTGCTAGAGGTTGCTATTTCTCCCAGCAATCTTGGTTCCAACTGGTGCTTCATGAAAGTGAAAGTTGCCCATTCATGTCCAACTGTTTGCCACCCCATGGACTATACAGTCCATGGAATTCTCCAGGCCATGCAGTCCGGCATTTTGCATAATGCACTCTTCATATAAGTTAAGTAAGCAGGGTGACAATTTACAGTCTTGATGTACTCCTTTCCCAATTTGGAACCAATCTTGTTCCGTGTCCAGTTCTAAGTGTTTCCTGACCTGCATACAGGTTTCTCATGAGGCAGGTCAGGTGGTCTGGTATTCCCATCTCTTTAAGAATTTTCCACAGTTTGTTGTGATCCACACAGTCAAAGGCTTTAGCATAGTCAATGAAGCGGAAGTAGATGTTTTTCTGGAATTCTGTTGCTTTTTCTGTGATCCAGTGGATGTTGTCAGTTTGATCTCTGGTTCCTCTGCCTTTCTAAATCCAGCTTGAACATCTGGAAGTTCTCAGTTCACATACTATTGAAGCCTGGCTTGGAGAATCTTGAGCATTACTTTGCTGACATGTGAAATGAGTACAGTTGTGCAGTATTTTGAACATTCTTTGACATTGCCCTTGTTTGGGACTAGAATGAAAACTGACGTTTTCCAGTCCTTTGGCCATTGCTGAATTTTCCATATTTGCTGGCATACTGAGTGCAGCACTTTCACCGCATCATCTTTCAGTATTTGAAATAGCTTAGCTGGAATTTCATCACCTCCACTAGTTTTGTTCTCAGCGATGCTTCCTAAGGCCCACTTGACTTCGCACTCCAAAGTATCTGGCTCTAGTTGAGTGACCACACCATCATGGTTATCTGAGTCTTTAAGATCTTTTTTGTATAGTTCTTCGGTGTATTCTTGCCACCTCTTCTTAATATATTTTGCTTCTATTAGGTCCATACTGCTTCTGTCCTTCACTGTGCCCATCTTTGCATGAAATGTCCCCTTGGTATCCCCACTTTTCTTGACGAGATCTCGTCTTTCCCATTCAATTGTTTTCCTCTGTTTCTTTGCAGTGTTCAGTTAGGAAGCCTGTCTTATCTCTCCTTGCCCAAGATAGTCCTTTGTCAATCGCTGCCTCATTGGGCGTTGCGGCCTTGTGTCATCACTTTGTAGAAGGCATCTTTCTTTGCTTCTTCCCACTAGGTCATCTTTTTCTACTTTCTGCTGATTCAGTGTCAAACTGGATTATAGGGACATAGGAGCCTTTTATGCTTCTAGTGACAGTTCATTCCATAAATATTGAGCTGCCTGGGATGGGGAGGCAGAAGAAAAGATGGATGCCGTTGGGTTGGTTTGTTTGGTTTTGGTGCTTTTGGCTTATGGGATCTTAGTTCCCTGAGCAGGTGCCAAACCTGGGCCCTTGGCCATGAGGGTGGGGAGTCCTAACCACTGTGCCACTGGGGAATTCCCTCCCTGGTTCTTGTTCTCAGTGACTTTATGATCTGGTTGGAGCCATGGCATGTGCCAAAATGATCGAATAGAGGGCAGGGGGAAAAAAATGAACCAGCAGCAAAGAGGCCAGGGTCGAGGGCAGTGGATGTTTAGGGAGAGGGGCAGCCACTTCCAGCTAGAAGGCTGATGAAGGACAAGGCATTTGAGATGTAGGCAGAATCCCCACATGTTGTAATGGACAAGGAGATGCAGGCTGTGAAAGAAATTGTGTAGTCAGGTACAGAGCTCAGACATCTCGGGGTGTTAACAAGAAGCAGTCTTACAGTGTCCTTTGGCCAAGTTAGGGTTTGTGATGGGGTGTGGAAGATGTGATGGCTACAACCATAGCACCGGTGCCTGTGTGATACAGCTTTGGTGTAGCAATCAGAAGCTTGAGTGTTCTTTCTGATTCTCATTCTTTCAACACAGGAAAAACGTGTGGGGTTTCCTCCCTTGCCCTCCCAGCAAAAAGTGGGCCAAATGGTACCTTAGTGCAAGCCTCTTCCCCAGACCAGGATATGTGTTTGCCTTCAGACTGGCCGCAGCCAGGAAAGAGGAGGTTCCATTTATTGCTTCTTTCTTTGTGGCTCCCTGACTCCATTCAATTACAAAGTGGCTCTTACACTGTTAAAGCCGAGTGTCTCTGGGCTACAATTTCTAGCCACAGACCCTGCATTTGCTGTGCCTCAAACATGACCTTGAGGCCACATCCCATTACACACAAGCCCACAACAACGTTAACCAGCTTTCTCTCTGGGTAAGACAGCACAAACTCCATGCCTTTCTGCTGGCACCTCTGTCTCTATTGCTCCTTTAGCAGAAAATTTCACGGCAATCTAGGAGGCTGGAGAAGCCAATGATGGCCTCACTTTCAGCTGTGTTATTTAGGAGAAAGGAAAGAGGAAATAAAAACTTGATTGCAGCGCCTGGTGAGTATCACAGTATAAAGCGACAGGTCAGGCTGTATTTGTTTTTGCTGCTGCCTCTTGCCTGTGGGAAAAACAAGGGTGACTGCAGCTGCAGCATCTCAGATTTAAAGCTGTGATACAGCTTTAAATCTTTAAAGCATTGAAATCTTTAAAGCGTTTCTAAGACACTGTGTGCGACAGAGGAGCTGTAGTACAGTGACACCTAGTGGTGAAGTGTGACATTGCCACTCAGCTCTATAAGCTATTACAGGCATTTACAGAGAAGGGCTTCCCTGGCGGATCACTGGAAAAGAATCTGCCTGCATTGCAGGAGAGCCGGGAAGATCCCCTGAAGGAGGGCAGGGCAACTTACTCTAGTACTCTTGCCTAGAGAATCCAGAGGAGCCTGGCAGGCTGCTGTCCGTAGGGTAGCTCAGGGTTGGACGTGACTGAAACGAGTAAGCATCCGCAGCATCAAGAAGAAGGAAAGAAATGAGTTGTGGATACCATGAATGTAGAATCTGGAGATTTCTGGGCTCAGAAAGACAGAGTGCGCAGTGGTCAAGGGGGGCTTGAGGATCAGCATGCCTGGTTTTTAAGCCACAGTTTCCTCTGTATATTTTTTAAATGCTGCTTCCTCTGTCTAAAAAGATCTTCGGCCTCCCCCCTCCACTCTGCCTGTCAAAATCAGGCTTATCACTCTAGTTAATGATAATGCACACTGAAGGATGTAGGGAGGTTATCACGCCTGCCATTTATTTTGAAACGCAGCAACAACAGAAAACAGTAAGTTGGCTCAGCGGATGGACAGAGGAATGGACAGATGGAGTGACATGTTATAAAGCAAATGGAGAAAAAGTGAATGGTAGGGTCTGAGTCGTGGGTGTATATAGTGTTCACTGTGAAACTGTCCCTGGAAGACTTCTGTATGTTGGAAATTTTTCATAATAAAATGTTGGAGGAAAGGGCTTCCCTGGTGGCTGAGACAGTAAGGAATCTGCCTGCAGTGCAGGAGATTGGAGACTGATCCCTGGGTCGGGAAGATCTCCTGGAGAAGGGAATGGCTTACCCATTTCAGTATTATTGCTGGGATAATTCCATGGACAGAGGCGCCTGGGGGTTATACAGTCAGTGGGGTGCTGGAGAAAGTATAATCTGTCTTTAAAAGCTAGCTTCTATTCCAGTTCTTTGGGAAAGACTTTCTAGATTGGTGGAATTATTTATGACTGATGACCCATGTGTGTTGCTAGAGGCATTGTCAGTGGCTGTCTGGCTGGTAGAGCTGATCTCCTCGATCTTAGCCTGTGTTTTGGGCAGTGAACTCCTTGTGAAGAGCAGACTATGCTGTCTTTAAATATTGGATACATCAGACAGGCATCATGTAAGGCACAAAGGAGAGATGGTTCCGAGTTTTCTGTCCTTGGTTGGAGAATTCTGTACCTCAGTTGTTGTCGTGTGTGTGTACTGAGCGTCTCACTCTTTGTGACCCCATCGTGGACTACAGTCCAAGGAATTTACCAAGCAAGAATACTGGAGCAGGTTGCAGTTTCCTACTCCTGGGGATCTTCCCAACTGAGGTAGATCGAGGGTTTGAACCTGTTTCTCTTGGATCTCCTGCATTGCATGCACATTTTCACCACTGCACCACCTGGGAATGCCTCTGTTCCTTAGTACCATGAGTCAAATCTAGGGCTTTGAATGGTATGGATCCACACCATTTGGAGGGTCATGCTCTAGAAATATAAATAGGGCTCAGAATGTCCTATGAAGGTTGCTAACAAGAATTAATTCAGAACCAGGCACCCAGAAAGAGACTCCAAAATCATTTGGAATGACATACTTGTTTCCTTAAAGAGTAAACATATTATAATTCTGGGAAGATTTAGAATATAAAATTTTTAATATAATCAATACCATAGTGTGTATATTTTTATTTTAAGGATTTGTGCATATGAGTTCTTCAGTATGCATGTTTAAAATAATTTGGCTCACATAACAGGTTAGTCTATATTTCCAAATTAAAATGTGCAATGAAGTAATTGACTTAGACTTGAGTTTGGGAAGGGTTGAAGTCTTAACTAGATTTGTAAGCAATGTTGGCACACTCAAGAGAATTTATTAGGTTTCTAAGAGTTGTTTAAGGGAAGGTTTTGTAAGTTAAACAGTTCTAATATTTAAAAAATTAAATTAATTATAGATTAAGTACATAGTTTAAATGTTTGAAGGAGTTTAACTAGGTTTGTAAAATGGACCAAACATTAATCCAGTGGCCCTTTGAAAGTGGTTATAAAAATTATAGGATATGTAAGTCGACTTGAAAACGTAAAGATAAACTAGGACATTTTTAAAAAATAACTAAACAGATGAAATAAACATATTTAAAGCCAAGTAAACCTGACTAATGTTTCTCTGCACAAAACCACCCTTACCATCATTTAAAAAAAAAAAGCTCACATAAAATAAAGTGACTGACGCTGTGCTTTGAGTTCACGGTAGATGCTTGGTATTAGTGGAATTTGAATTTATAATTTGAATCAGCAATATTCCTTTTGGTGAGGAAAGAAGAAACACATAGCAAGTTAATTACTCTTCTTGGCTTGAAACATGGTTTGAAAGAACATAGAATTTTGAAAGGGGATCTTGCTCAAGTAAAGAAGGGGACATGAGAGTCATGACAGACTTTCCATGATACAGCGTAGCGTCATGCTCAGCACATAGTAGATGCTCAGTGAGGGCCTCTTGGAGTAGTGATTTTTAGAAGCACTTTAATCAAAGTATGAGTTGACATTGTTTATGCCACTGTGTAAACCAAAGGGTGTACAGTCAAACGTGGCTATCTTGGGTACTGATCTCATCCATTCAACCAAATGCCATAAGAAATTAAAAACTGGAGATATAAGTTACAGGCCACTTGGATCAAGCTATTCTGTCTGCTTTCAGAGAAAATAAGCAAGTTTGGGGCCAGGAGGCATTTTTGCCATCTGGACAAGGTTCAGATGAAATTGCATGTAATTCAGAGCCCTAGATTTATTTCATCCCAGCCACTCAGCCCTGAACAGGGGGCACAGTGAGGTCCGAGCTGGAGGATGCTTGGCCCCTCTGCAGACATTGTCATTTAGGTCTGACTTCTGGTAATTAGGCACTCCTAGCTGGGCTCTGCTGTCAGCCAGCCTTTGAGACAAATTGCAAAATCTGTACAACCATCTGAGAGATGGAGAAGTAGACCCAATGACACTACAGGGGATATTGGTAGTTCTCAAAAGTTGAAAGAGAATGCTTTGAGAAGCAATCCTCAGAACTGAATTTAGAGGTCCTTTTCCTGTGGTTAAAGAGTAAGTTCAGTCAGTCACAGAATCAGGATTGACGACTCAAAGGTGGAAATGATAGACTTCATCTAACAAAAATGAACTGCAGTAGAAATAAATGTAATGTTTTGTATTTGGATCTGAAAATCCCAACTATGCATGAAGAGATTGGGAACAGAGCTAGGATCTGAGAAGTAGCTCATATGAAAAAGACCTTGGAGTTAATTGACTTCAGTTGACAGTTAATTGTAATGTCCCCAAATCTAGTGCGGTGCTGGGCTGCATCAACAAAGATGGAATACTTAGGACGAGGCAGATGCCTATAGTTCTGGGCTCCAGGCTGTGAAAGGAAACGACAAGGATGGTCACAGGATGGAGGTGGGAGTGTTCCAAAGTTTGCCACAGATAACAAAGGAACAGGAAAGGTTTAGCTTGGATAAAGCACTGCTGGAGGACCTTAGAGCTGTCAGAATTTTCTGTGCGTTAGGAACTAACCTTCTTCTTGTTAAGAGAAACAGAAGAATCCCAGGGCGGGGGTGGGGGGGTGGGGGGGTGGTGGTGGTGAAAGTTACAGGAAACCTCAAATAAGACTTTATCGTTCAATATATTTTAAGGTAGAACGGGCTTTTTCCTTCATTCTAGAAGTGCTGGCTTCTGTAAGGAGTCAGACTTTTAGGGGTGGGAAAGGGTGGCTCAGAAGTACTTCGCAGCCCCAAGATTCCACGATTCCTTTGCCTTCCAGCAGTGACTATGTTCTGCACGCTCCTAACACAGGCAGGTGGAGAACAGAGCCATAATTATAGGAATGTTCTAGGCAGCAATGGGAGAGGTTTTTTTGAATTATTAGGCAAGATTCCCATCAAGACACTCTCACCAGAGCATTCAGTTCTTTTCTCTGCTGGGGAGGTCTGAGGCATGCAGTTCTTCCCTTTCACCAGGGGCTGTGTTAGTGTCTCATTTTTGCTTTCTGTGCGCCCAGCAGTGCGCCATGTGCTGGGAAGACAAAATCTCTTGCTGTCTTCAGCTATGCAGGATGTGGAGAGTGAGACAGTACACGCATTAGACCACTAGCTACACTGTTAGGCTTAAAGTGACAGTTTGGACCCATGTGTCCTGTATGAGTGCATTTTTATTTCATGTAGTATTTGTAATACATTTCCCCACTTGGCTTTGGGGATTTATTTTCCCATTTATATTATAGTTCAGGTCATCTGTTTGAGATTTCTCAGTGTCTTGGTGCAGTAGGGACAGGAGGCATTTGTTTATACTTTAAGGCACTTTCCCCCGAAAGTTATGAAGGATGGAAAAGATTGAATCATTTTTTTCCCTCCCCACTGACAGTTTTGTGTATGGTTTATTACTGATTCAGTGACTACCTTTGGGGGCTTTCTGCCTTCATACTGTAACTTCTTTTCCTGGTGTTTCTGTGGTCACAGCAGTTCATCCTCTCATGGCTATAATGACACTAACTGGAGTTAACTATGAGTAGAAACCTGGGTGAGAAGGAATGGATATGAAAAATAAAACCAGAACGGAAGCTGGTCTGTGTGCTTCCACACTAATCCTTGTATTTGTTTACACAAGTGACCATCCCTTTAGGGACAAGCATGCAAAAAACAAAAGGCACATTTTAACTGCTGATTGTAGTTCATGACTAAATTCCTTCTTCCTAATTTCCCTTAGTAAATATTTTCTGCAAAAATTATACTTTTAATTTTTCTAGCATTAATAAACTTACAGATACAACTTAAAAATTCTTGATTCCGAATTCTAGTCTTAGCATTCAGAGGCTTTTTACACCTCACCCCGGCCCCACTCACACACCAAAGTAACCTACTTTATTGTAAATTCTTCTTTCTTTCAGGTAGGAATGAATTGATAGCCAGATACATCAAACTCAGGACAGGGAAGACGAGGACCAGAAAACAGGTAAAATAACCGACCTGGAAATTGTGCATGTCAGCGAATGGCCCACGGAGGCATTTTGGCTGCAGTGGCTGTCTGTGCTTTGGCTCCTAGGAGCCCCCAACTGGAGTTCCCTGTAAGGACGTCAGTGGTGTAGGTGTTTGAAATTGGCTCCATTTTTGCTATTCCTCATTTCAGTGACCTTTTATTCCATGGTCTCTGGAGTTCCTTCTATACACATATGGAAAAGTTTCACTGCTAAGGACAGTGTATGAACTGCTCCTGTATGCTAAATCTTCAATTTTCTTTCCCAAACTGTGCATCTGCAAACATTGTAAAAGCTGCAGGTGCAGATACACTTTGCAAGTCATGAAATTTTGAGATTTTGCGCATTGTAAAATCCTGGAACAATTACATATTAGTCATCATTTCACTGCAAAAGTAACACTAGCAGCCGTGAGCATTGGCCAGAACATGAGGCTGAATGATGTGCGTCCAGGGAACTGTTGCTCCTTAAGCTATGGCTTTTTGTCAGTAGCTGCTGTGACTGAAATGAAGTTACAACTTAAATACCTTTGTGCAGCGCTGGGTCAGGAATTTTCCTCTGCCCTCCCATCAGGGCTGTGGCGCTCTTCACTCCTTGTGATGTAAAGCAGCCCAAACCTCTGACCCAGTTCAGAACTGGAATGGATGAGAAATTAGCGTTTAATGAAAAGCAGAAAAAGAAAGAAATGGAAAAGGGGGAGGGAAATCAAACCAAGCTCATGGGTGAGTTCTTAACAAGAAAAAAATAAAGAAATATTTATAATATGTGTTTCGGTGTTGACTATGCTACCTGATTCGGCATGAATTTTAAAAACTTATAATCAGACCAAAAGGCGAGCTCAGTTGTGCGCTTGTGAAACCCTGAGCAGCAGATTCCAGTCCTCTGCTTGGGTGATGAGTTGTTTTTCTGAGCGTTTATGACGGGGAGAGCTTTCCCCAGGAATGCCCCGGTGCCCCCGCCGGGAGCCCACTGCTGAGTCAGCGCAGAGGCAGGTGGCCTCCCGCCAGTGCTCTGAGGCAGGGCATTGTCTGTTCTGTGAATGTCTCCCCCTCTGTGGCCCACAGCAAGCCAGTGGATCACATCAAAACAAAATTCGGTGAAAGCAGGAGCCGGATGGAGAGGTGAAGAGGATGGGGGAGTTCCTGCTTCTCCGTACTTAAAAGAAAAAAAAAATGCAAAAGCAAATAGAAAGAAAAAATTGATAATTGACACTGGAAAACAAAGTTAGAGATAAGCGGATCAATTATTATCATAAAGCCTGTTTTTAAGGTCATTAGAGTGTTTGAAATCAAGTAATGGCCTCACAGTCCGAGTCTCTGAACTTCTAAATGGACGCTTCTAAATTTCTGAAACAGACAAATCTAATTCCCAACATACTGAAAGTCCTGGACCTGGGCTGTCTGCTGATCTGTGAGCTCTGGTCATGTGCCCAACCCCTTCAGTGAGGGGAGGCTTCTAAATTTAACCAAGTCCTGCTGAAAGAGATGCAAATTTGTTTACCCAGTGGAATCATTGTGTTTCAGAAGCCCGGCTTGGCTCGGTTTCCACACCCCGGCATCCTGGGGATGTTTTTAGGCAGCAGTTGGTGATACCTCTCCAATGTGAATTTGTTGTTCAGCAAATCCGTGTGGTTTTTCAACCCAGATTTTTAACAGGATGGCTGGCTGGCTGTATTCACACTTTTCGCTTTGTAATAATATGCAAATCCACTTGGCGCCCAGTCAATACCCAAAAGAGTGGAAGGATTAAAGATATTTATAAGGGCAAAAAAAAAAAAAAAAAAAAGCTCTGCTAACTGGGTCTTTCCATTTCTCTTTGAGATCTAATTTACATGTCAGTATTATTTTAACATTTGCTACAGAATCCAGAGCTCTTAATGAGATCAGAATACAACTGACAGCTTCAGCTTTTTGATTCTGCAGAATGTGCTAATTTATGGATAGTCTCTTCTAAATTGAGAAAAAGGGATTTTCCCTCCTGATACTGAGAAGCTATAAATATTTTCATTTACCTCTACCCCCACCTTTTAAATTTTATAAAGAAAACAACCCTACTCTCCCCCTCTCATCCCGTGGCCCACAATTTCTCCTGGGTGAGAAAACTAATATTTGCTTCAACTTTCATCCTGAATCCAGTCACTGCAGTGATGACCCAGTCTGAAAAGCTTAGAGCAGCGCTGGGGGCTTGGTGTCTGGCTGGGACTGTGTATTCCTAACTGCAGAGCTTTGTTGAGATGCAAATAACCTCCCCCCCCCCACCCCCCACCCCGAAACCCTCCCAAGGAGTAGCTATTTTATATTTGATTTCCTTTTTTTGTTTTGTTTTGTTTTGTTTTGTTTCCCCTCATAAACCCGAACAATGTAGGTGTCTAGTCATATACAGGTCTTAGCAAGAAAGAAAGTTCGAGAAATTCAAGCCGCCATTAAGGTACGTCTGGCTTGCCCAGTTGTAGGGGGCTTTTCATCTCCATGGTTACAGGCTTTTCCTTTGTTTTCCTCCCTTCCCCTACCCTGCAGGTGTCTAGTCACATTCAGGTTCTTGCCAGAAGGAAATCTCGTGATTTTCATTCCAAGCTAAAGGTATGCGCTTTCCTGCTTTTTGGCTTGTGGTTGCTATGCATCTCACTTCCTGTTTTCCATGGTGACTGGTGAATGCCTGGTGCTGGGATTCTGGTAACCTAGTTTCCTCGCATGTGAGAGCTGTTTACATTTCTTTGTGTCTAATCTCTCTGTTTCTGTACTAGCCTCACATTAAGCTCAGAGTGTGTGGTGTGTGTGTGTGCGTGTGTGTGTGCGTGTGTGTGTGTCCCCCTAATAACACTGCAAATGCAGCAGAGAGCTAGTCTTGATAACTTTTCAGCACAGAAACATTGCTTTTTTTCAGTCATCAAATACCTACCAAGAAGCACTGAGCTAAGAGGGAAAAAAAAAGTTCAAGAGATGTAAAGTTGGTATAGAAATTATAAATGAATCATTTCCAAGAGATCATCATGAAATTACTTTTTGAAATATTTAGAAATTATTTTAAATTTGTGTTTTTGATGTATTTTCAATACTTATGAAAAATACATCTTCTTCATGGAATTTTTTATGTGTTCTTCCAACAGAGAATATTTTCTGCTAGATTTCTTTCACATTTCTTAATAATATTTTTTAAGTGTGTGGCTTTGTTAATTAAAATAGAAATTTGAGGTGAGGCCTTAAAAAACAAAAGATAGATCTTAGAGATGAGAAAGCTTTTGATCAAATCCATGTTTGTAATTCTGTTTATACTTGAATTTAATTTTTTTTTTTACATGTGCCTCATTTCCTAGTCTTTTAAAATATATTTCATAGCAAAAACAGAGGCATGGACAATTTTAAAATGCAAGTTCTCCTTGTTTTCTCTCTTTCCAAAGTTTGCAGTAAAGTACACATGACTCTTTTTTCCCCCCTAATGTCCTGTTTTAGAAATGCAAAGGGATTACAGTTTGCATGGAGGAGCTTTATAATAAAAATGAATCCATAACCCATATTGTTGTCTTTCTACCATGCCTGTTTTTGGTTCTCTTTTGATTTTTTCCCCCCATATATTAACTGTATTTGTACATTTGTTCTAAGCTAAAGAACAAAGTGTAATTTCACAGCCCTAAGTGGTGAATGCCAGGACTCTTCCCAAGGTCCTCCAACTTTTTAAATGCAAACAAGGCTGGCTGTGGAATAGGACTAGTGACCAGGAAGGTGCATTTGGTGTGCCCTCTGCAGTGGGCAGCATGCTGGCTCGCTCGCACGTGTGGCTGATGGTGGCTGGCTTTTAGCTGCACTGGCTGAGCAGTTGGAAGACTAAAATAACTTTATAGCTCCTGCTTTTTAACCAAAGGTGCAGTCCTTTCTATGTGGATGTAACTACCCCAGTGTTTGCTCAAGTTCTCACTCTGTTTCTAGTTTCCCTAACGGATTAATGATGTACAAAGAAGTTTATAGACATCAACTTTATGTTTCCATCTGCGATGTTTTAAATTGCTCTGTTTCTGCACTGTGTGGTTCCTGTATGCTCATCAGGGCACACAGCCCTAGACCAAAAGCCCTGTAAATGGTGGATAAAGCTATCCCGGTCAGAGGGGATCCCTATGGGATTCCACAAGCACTCTTTTTCTCTCTTGGGGACTTTACAAATCTTCCTCAGTGGAAACAGTTTTGCCGTTACCTTCTGCGTATACATACATACCAACACACAGTTGTATTTGTGTTTGTTCTTTAAAAAAAATAAAATGACCTCTCCCCACGTTTGGCCAGCACCGGACCATTTCCTCTGGAGCAGGCACGAGGGTGAGGCAGAAACAGAGGCAGTGGGGTAGCAAGGCTCTCAGCATTTCAGCTCCAAGAACCACCTCCATCTTCTTACAGTTCCTCTCCTTCCTGCCTACCTCATTATTCTGGGAAAAATGGAGGCCTTTGTTCTTCCCATCAGCTAATACCAGTTGAGTGTTCCAGGCATGGCGCTCATCATGGTGGGCAGCTAACAACCAACCCTCTATTCATAGAGCTGGCCGTGGAAATGGGAATGTGAAATACAGGGCACTGTAGGGTAAGTGTTAGCAGAGAGAGCCAAAGTGAAACGTGCAGGGAATCCTAGGGCCCAGTTGCATGGACCGTGTCTGCTGAGTCTGGGGATGAAAGGAGGAGTTAGTGCAGTGCAAAGCCTCCTGTATTCTCTCACATTAGCTCACTACAAAGCTAGTTCCGTTCTTCAGATTTTGAGCAATACTATTGAGGAAACCAGGTCTCCAAAGGTTCAGTTAACTCACCAAAAGCCACCCAGTGTAGGAATAGGTCAAGTCACGATTTGAACTCAGATCTTTCTGGATTCTGAGCCGCTGTTCTTTCAGACGGGGTTTCATCTGGCAGAGGCTAAAGTGGTTTTTAAGCAACAAGCTTCATGTCAGTGTATGGGGTAGACAACCTGTTAACCACCCCTCATGCCCCTTGGAGCTGGGCAGACAGCCCCTGCTTCCCATAATCCCTCAGACGTAAGATGATTTTTAAACTTTGAGCTGTTGGTGAAAACAGTGTGGGCTTAATTTGGGATTGATGCTGTGCTGATAATCAGTAAGACAGGGGCGAGATGCCTTCTTTGCTGCAGAGCCACTGCGTCCCCACTCGGAGGGAGTCAGGACAGCCAAGGAGAATAAGGCTGCCTGTCACCTGCCTGCCTTGATGCTGCTGCCTTGATCTCCCATGGGCATTTCATGCTAAAGATGCTCTCCTTCATCTTCCTAACCAGCCCTTCCAGGGAAGTGGGCTCAGCCCCATGAGCCTGGTAGGAGAGGTACATCTCCCCACTAGATCTGCACTTCCTTGTTCAGCTCTGGAGTCTAATAGCCACAGGAGGCAGGGATGAGCATCCTCACCAAGTTCCTGGTGGGGTCAGGCTGATAGCCTCTGTCTTCTTGGCCTCCCAGATAAACTCACTGCTGAAAGTTGAAGTCATCCCAATAGACAAAAAGGAGAGCTTCTGAGCAGGGGTGGGGATGGCAGGAAATATCCAGACCCACAAGAGGGGCCTGCTTTGTCTGAGGTGATGTGACCAGGCTTCCTGGAGGAGGTGGCTGTTGACTGACCATCTCAGGACCTGTCCTTGCTGCACCTGCCCAGCCAGGCCCCTCCCCATTTCTCCACATGCTCAGCAGTCAAAGGATTTCTGTTTTCTGGAATGGACAGGCCTGTGGCCCTCCTGTGAAGACTGTAGTTGAGTTTCATTTCTGTCCTGCCTTGGAGTTTGAAAAAGCAGTTTACTCATAGCCAGGGCCAGAGCCAGGTATGGCTTCTAGGGTGCCTTCCTGCCTGTGAGTCTGTTTTGACTTTGCTCAGAAGGGTGCGGGAGAATTCTTTAGGCTAATGGTTTTCTAGCCTTTTTAAAGTAGCAAAATTCACATTTCAAATTGAAATCTTACTTGAAAATTTCAATATATGAAAATGTAAAACCTGTTTTAGCTAGAACTCTCACTGTGCTCTCATCCTTAGCAGCGGCCTCTTTGGCTGGTTCTGTTGAATAAGGTTTGAAAACCCACTGCTTTAGACAGAAGGTAAAGGAAAGGGCCATCCCTTTCAGCCATTCCTCTGACTGTCTTTATATAGGACAGCTTCTGAAAGCCCACATTTTTTGAGTCCCATAGCCTATTCTGCCATATTCTTCTGAAGGAAACAGGCTGAAGAGAGAGTGGTTATTCTCATGTCAGTCACAAGTGAGTCATTCTAGCTACAGAAATCACACTCCTGAAAACCTGTTAGGATGAGTTTCAGAGATTGCCTTTAGGCTTTTGCTAAGTGCCGTGTTTCTCAAAGTGCTTGTTTGTGAGCCAGATCACCCCCAAAATGTGTGGACTTTAATTTTTGCTTTAAAAAAAAATGATTTTAGTAAAAGTTTAAGATTTCCATGTAGATTTGAACTTTAAAAGCACAGAAATCATTACTCCGTGCAGTTCAGTAACTGTTCCATTGAGAACCTATGTGTTCTAGACCCTTTAGTAGATGTTGGGCCTGAAAAGTTGAATAAGCAGAGTTTCTGTTCCCGAAGAACATTCGTCTTTTCTGTTATTTTTGGCCACATTTGGGGAAACTACAAGATTCCCAGTGGATTGTCTCCAGCTAGCGGACTCTGCAGTAGATATTTAACAGAGTGGTGCAAAGTTCGAGCAGTGAAAGAATGATTAATTCTGAGTGTGGGAGAATTAGAGAAAGCCCCATGGAGGAGGTGCCCTTAGAACTGTGCTTGGAGGAAAGCAGAGACTTCCCACAGAGAAAGGGGGGCTGGGGAACCATGAAGAACAGCATCTAGCTGGAGGCGAGGAATGAGACAGGAGGAGTGAAGTTCCTGTGAGGAGCCTGGGGAGCATGCAGGGGTCATTCACAGGCAGGCCGTGGAAAGGATCCCCTCCAGCCATTTTCGGAGGACAGCTAGGAAGCAGGCAAAGCTGACTGCACAGAGGCTAATTCAGTTGCTGCTGGAAGAGGGCGGGAGGTGTGGGCCTGGACCAGGAGCTGACCACACACCCCAGGGACCCCACTCTTAGCACTAACCCATCCTTATTGTCATCACTGGCTGCTGTATCCTCTTTCTCACTCATTGTTTCTAAACAGCAAATTATGTTTAAAAGTTCCGTTCCAGTCCCGTATGGAAAGTGTACATGGAAACTTTTCAATAGCAGCATTTAAAACTTAGGTTATTAAAGGCTGGGTTCTCTTAAAGGAATGGCCATTAACTGAGAGTGTCCATCAAAATCGACTATGACATTTTTGTTGCTGAGCAGCAAATAGTTAATAAGTACAGAGAATGACATATTAAACATTCATGTTTGCACAATCCAGAAATGATTATTTTCATTACATTTCCTTTTAAGTTTTATTTTTTTTTAGCTGAAGGAAATCAAGGGCAAAACATTATTCTTACTTTTCCTGATTTCCTCTGCCCACTCTCCTTCCTTAATTAGTTTCAGTCTACCCCCATCGCCCATCAGTCTCTTTTCTTGCCACTTAACTGTTTCCCTGAGAAAATCATATCCAGTGAAAACTGTATCTTCTTCTTTTGACTTTATCCTAAAACTGATCTAGATTTTTTCTTTTTTTTCCCGTTGTCTACTGTGAACTTGTCCTAAAGCCATTGGCACCAATGTGAAACTGTTAATCTACAGTTTCTCCTGGCCTGAGCCAGGACAGACTTGACCAACAATTCAGGATGGCCTTGGACGCAGACGGCCACCATGAGAGAGAGAGATGCAAGAGGCAAGGAAAACTAGGGGATAGTGGAAGAGTTCAAGGAGTGATGTGAGGAGGGCAAGAACCAGGAAAGACTGGGGCAGTAGGGGGAAGGGGTGAAGGGGTCGGCAGAGTGCTGAAGAGATTCAGAAGCCCTGAGACAGACGGGAAATGCAGGGCATTTGTAGCCAGAGTGTCAGGATATGGGACATGAAATATGTATTTACAGTTTGGGGTTTTGTTTTGTTTTTAATTTTCTTGACCAAAATGTCTAAACTACAAGTCAGATAACTACTGACTACTGTGATAACTACTGCTTTAGAAGACACT
This sequence comes from Muntiacus reevesi, assembly GCF_963930625.1. Lineage (NCBI taxonomy): Eukaryota > Metazoa > Chordata > Mammalia > Artiodactyla > Cervidae > Muntiacus > Muntiacus reevesi. Next base: position 52,441,128 of record NC_089257.1, read on the forward strand.
CAGTTCTCTTAGTGATGAGAGGACCACACGTTTGACCCCTATCCAGACACAATCCTTTTGACCCATCAGTCTTCTGATGCTTGGTTCTAGTTATAAAGCAGAAGATACAAAAAGTACAGTGAAGTTGCTCAGCTGTGTCCGACTCTTTGTGATTCCATGGACTGTAGCCTACTGGGCTCCTCCGTCCATGGAATTTTCCAGGCAAGAGTACTGGAGTGGGTTCCCATTCCCTTCTCCAGGGGATCTTCCCAACCCAGGGATTGAACCTGGGTCTCCTGCATAGCAGGCAGACGCTTTTATTGTCTGCGCTACCAGGGAAGCCTCAAAGTACAAGATGGACCCATGCAATTCCAGCGTGCAGATGGCTTGTAGTTTTGGAGCACGTATCAAGCAATTCCAAGGACACCGACTGAGAGGTCGCTCTTGGACCTTGTGTCACCAGCTGCGTCTACAGCAGTGTCACCCTCGCTGGCTTCATGTATTGTCTGCCATCTCCTCCCCTTCCCCCTGGTTTATCCCCTCATTGGAATCTGTATTTGAGCAGTGAGAGGCAGCAGCCTGTCTGGAAAACAGTGTGGTGTTTTCTGAGGACCAGCCTGCAGTTGTAGAAAGGATTCTCTACTTTGAATTATTTCACTCACCATTATTTCATCAAAAAGTCTTTAACTGTTGTTTTTTTTTTTAAGCTCCAGGGATTTATCATCCCAGCATGTAGAAAGACTGAAGGAAAGAAAAAAAGGAGAAAGAAAGATTGTAGAAATACTCTCCGTGCACTAAGCAGTCTTTTCTTTCCTACTCAGAGTTCCTATTAGAGTTTCCTGCTCTGAGTCTCTGTATGTTTGTTTGTCCTGAGAGCTTGTGCAGTCCCTGCCCAGAGGCCTCTTTCCATGATAGCAGCAAAGAGGCAGCCCTTGATTTGCTGGTGTCAGAGGCTTGTGTGAGCAGCATTCCGGCTCGCAGGCCACCACCACGCTGTGGACCGTCTCTGTCTTACCCTGAAGGTGGACCAAGCTGCTTCTGTCTGGGTGTGTTTTGGTGAATGCACGACTCTGGACAGTCCTCAGAGGAAGGGAAGTCTCCGTTCTGTCCTGACCTCAGCAGGAATACATCTTAGGCAGGAGACGTGTTCGTGTCAAGCTCTGGATTGTGTTGAAGAAAAGCCTGCACTTGCTGACATTGCATCATCCCAGTAGAGCAGAAAAAAGGCCTGAGCTCCTCTGATTGTGTCCGGTCGCTGGTGACTAATTTATGAGCTCCATGTGCTCCCCGGGGCCATTTTCTTCATTCTCACCCTGGTGGCCTTTGTCATTTGATTTCTGAGCTGGCCGTTCTTTCCAATCTGCCGTTCCTTCCAATAAGCAGAGAGCTTAAAGTTCAAATTGTTGATTTAATCCTCTTGATAAGTTCAAGAACTTTGCTAGGGCTCTGCTGCAGCTGCATGGCTGAATCCTGGCCGAGTCACCACTGATACCGTCCAGGAATGGTCCTGCCCGCAGGGAAGACACACTTTCCTCCATCCCGTGGTGTTACCTGTGGCTCTCTGAGCCACTTTGCTCCTTTGAGCGTTGGCTGTCAGCAGAACACAGCAAAAGAAGCCTGAAACTACTGTATCCTTAGTCTAAGCGCCAGCACCAAGACACCTGGTCTTGTCGCGGGATTTGGGAAATGATACACCGTCTTTCCTGGCATCTCCCAGTCTTCAAGGAGTTCTGCACTCATGACATGAACCCTCTCTCCTCAACATGATTTTCATTACCTTGTTTTTCATTTGCCTGGGTTAAAACCAAGATTGGAGACAGTTAATTTCTTGTGCTTAGAGGCAATGGAGTTAGAACCTCTCATCAACCATGTGATGATGCAGAACTTACAGTGTAAACTGAGGGAGTGAGTACATTTACCTCTTTATTCTATGTCAGCCGAGCCAGGTCAACTTTTCTCTTTAAGGGCAGCAGAAACAGCCTCGTTCTACATTTTTTCCCCTTCCTAGAGAAATTCCATTGTTAACTGGCCTCTGAAATAGACAGTGCCCTAGAATCAGATTGAGCCCAGAGATGATGTACCCTGGACCTGGGCTTCTAAGCATTTCAGGTCTGGAGCAGACATGAGCCTGGCTGGTGGGCCACATGGGCCCTAAAGATGTCAAGTCCACAGAGGGGCAAGTGCACGCCCAGAGTGGCACTGTGTGCTGAGTGCTTGATGCAGTTCTCAGGGAGCTCCTGAAGGTGGCTGTTGTTGTCTGCACTTTGCATACAAGGATGCAGAGGCTTGGCATGGTGGCTGAGGGACTCACCCAAGGTCACAAGTCTGCATTTGACTCCAGGGCTGTCTGTTGCCACAGACCAAGCTCTTCGCATGATGCCATGTTGCCTCCTTACGGAGTCCTTGCTGGTCAAGGATGAGGGCTCGTTGCCCTGGCTTGAGTTGCTTTGCGTTGTCTCCCTCAACCGAGCCCTATTTTCATTGTGTCTGTGTATTTGAATTAAATAAAGAAGATGAGTGATGGGAGCTGGTACATTCTGGTTTTTCAAGGGAGATTTGCCTCCCACTTCTTACTGTTACCACCCAGGGAAATGGGCTAAAGGTCAGAAAGGTGCCTTCTCCCCAAAACATGGACCTGGCATTAGCTGACATAAATCCCAGGCTTCCTGGTAGAGAGGCCCGAGGCACACCTACAAATCACCTGGACCCTCATCTGCAGTCCTTTATGATGCTAAGCCACACATCACAATGAAAAGCAACACTATTGACAATTACAGAATACTAAATATAGCCCAGTATATTTAAAAACGGACAATGGTAAAAGCCTTGAAAAATTTTTTTCTTTGATGTGAATGGAGTCTTTGGCATTTGGAAATACAATAAGATGAATTAATTGCTACTCATTACATGGCAAGTCAGGAGAAGTGTGAATGTGCCTTGTCTCCTCAGCGTTAGCTGTTGCCCGACCAGAATAGGCCCTTTTGTAGTTACTCCTGCTTTCTCTAATAATAAGCAAATTAGAGATCATGGCTAGAAAAATTCAAGTGCCCTCCATCCTTTCTCCAAAACCATCATAGACTTGTGATGTTTATCTGCTCAGGAGCAACTGCTGATAATTGCAGAGGTCATGTGAATCCACATAGTGTAAGATTAGAAACAACATCTGCAAAATTACTTCTTAGTAAAGTATTCTATTTTGTCTTCTTCTGAAAAAGTGGTTTTCTTTCTTTTTTTTTTTTTTTGAAAAAGTGATTTTCAAGCAAATTGCTATCTTTCTTCTCATGTACTGTATTTTTATACTGCTGAGAGAAGTATATTTGGAGGAAAACATTTAATAGCTCTCAGAAGTTTTTGAATCCAAGGTCTTTTTTCTTTTTGATTGTACGTGTTTTTTCCTGATATATTGGTGGACTTTCATATGAATACATTAGATTGGAGTCCTTAATTCTGAAATGGTGGCTACTGGATAAGCAGGAGTGTGTTCATTCAGACTTCATATACAGTCACTATAATATTGTACATGCAAGCAGGTGCCATTTTATGTTATATCTTTAAAATTAGTTTATAGCTAATGCCTAAAAATTATGAGATAATTGATTCCCCAGAAAAATCCAAAGCTGAGAAAACAGAGGGGAGACAGGGGTCCCCAACTTTCCAGAGACTGGTTCATAAAATATCCTTGAGTTTGCAGAGCACACCAGTTCAGCCATGTGCATCTGTGGTAGGTTGCCTTCCCATCATGGTTATTACATGAAGACATTTTCCAAACATTGTGTACATTTCAACCGTAGGAAGGAGGCAGTCAGCTGAACCCAGAGTTGTAGTAGTGACAGCCTTGCTCTGCTTCATGAAATATGAAAATCTGTTTACTTAGTAACAATAACAGTTTGAAAGGCTTCAGGCTGAGGAGTTTATGGCGGCCACTGCCTGCTGGATCCCCTGTGGTGGAGGTAGGGAGGCTGCTGACAGCGCGGAGTGCCAGGAGTCGGGCAGGAAGAGAGTCAAGTGGGAACCGAGACGAGCACCGCGCCTGGGAGTCATTCCTGTGCCTTCGCTCTCGGGTCACGTAGGCCCTTTGTTCTTAGCACTCCATCAACAGACTGAGACCCATGTCTCCTGTTCCATAAATGATTCCCACTTTTCAGGTTGTGGGCTCGAGTTAGGGTTTGCTTGGATAAGCGAGATCTGCCTTTTCTTTCCCCACTTCTGCTTTTTGTGGCCTCATTCTTTACAGTCTTAGGAACAGAGGGGCTTAAAATCAGCAAAAAGGAGTCATTGTGAAGTTGTCCAAGCTTTTTCCTAGGGCATATTTTTTTTCATGCATGCTTATATGTACACATGCATGCACTCCGTATTTCCTGTAATCTAAGACATCATAGATTATAACTCAGTATTGACTTAATCATGGTTTTTCAAGATAAAACAATGTGTTCATCCCTTGTATATCCCATCACATCTCAGAACCGTTAGTGTGAAAACATCTTAGAATAAAATTAATGCGGTATACAAATGTCACATATATCTTTGACTTTACTTAAGCTACTGTTGTTTGGTTAGATTAGCAACCCCACCCTCTTTATTCTGGGGGTAAGTGGTGATGATAGAGTGCAGTGTTTAAAAGTCCGAGATATTAGACCAGAATGACACAGGGAAGTCATTTACTCAGGTCTGACACCGAGAGTTATAATTTCTCCAAAGCCAGGCATGTATCTCTAGGCTGAAAATGACAGTTCAGAGATCCTTCTATTGAAACCTCCCAGCTCAGTGTCCTCTGCTCCCATTTCAGGATCAGTAGATCTACAGCCAGGCTCTCCGTTCTGATTTCCAGATATCCCTGGTGTTTATTATCTGCACGTTTGCTTTAGATTTTAAACAAAAAATTCTAATCTTAATTTCCAATGTATATCAAAGATAGAGGGAAGATGTTGTAAAATGAAATGAGTACTCAGAATGTCAGCACTACAAAAAGTAGGAAATCACTGGTATAGACATTTTAGTCCATTTGTGGAAAATTGCCTATTCTCAAAGAGGTAGGTCAAGTGGAGAAAGAACCTCTACTTGAGATAAAATTTCCTCTCTGCACTTGGCTTTCTCTCTATTAGGACAGGCAGCTGAGAGCTGCCTAAATTTTAACATCCTGCTGTCTTTTCACTAGTGGTTTTCTGGGTATATGTATTAGGACATATTTGCTTATAATAGAAGTCAAACTCATAGCTAGAAATACTTCTAGAACCAGAAGACCTTTAGAAAATAAAGTGCAACTCTTTCCTTCATAGATGAAGAAAATTAGAGTGTTAAGTGATTTGCACAAGGTAATACAACCCATTAATGTCAGGTGGAGGGCAGGTTTGAGACCAGGTCTCCAGACTCCCCAGCAGGTATGCCTTTTCCTGACAGAGAGTAGGTTGGTGTGCTCAAAGCAATAGATTTGCTCTCCTGCTTTTGAAATTCTGTTTTCATTTGGGTACCTGATGGAATGCTGGGTAATGAGAGAGTCAAACCTGACTTTATTTAACAAGACTGTATCCTGAAACGTTCTGAAGCTTTGTGACCTAAACAGTAAAGGTGGTGACTTTTCCCATTTCCTCATTGACTGATTTCCCTATTAAAAAAGTATCAAACTTTTATGAACATTTTGAAGAACTTTTCCATCAGCCTAGCACAGGGAAACATCTCAGGCAACTCTAACAGTGTAAGAGTAGGTTATGAAGATGTAGAGACTTATCCACATTTGGACCTGGACTTGATGCTTCCTGGTCACTCCACCCAAGTGTGCACAAACACACTCTGTTTGGGTGAGCAGAACTGCCCCTGTCATCAGCATTTCATAAATAGAACTCTCAGGTTTGAATGCCTCCCCCCTCGCCCCCCCAATGACATAGTTTTGGAATAGAGCCAAGCCCACAGATCTTTATAGTTATTCCACAGAATTGGCATCAGCCAGGCAGACAAGAAACCTGGGCTGCCGTTTTCTCGGCTACCCCCACCTGGGCCCTGGAGAGATTGTAAAGCTTGTGGCTTATTGGAAAAGGCGCCTGGGGTTATACCTGGGCCATTCCTTCAGTTTTAGAAATCACCTTGAGAGTATTGATAACCCCTTATTGGGGGTTAAATGACTTGGGGGCTGGAGTCCAAAGTAACCGTCCAAAGAGAAACCCACAAGCTTGTATTGATGTCAAGGTGCTCTTCACAGAGAAGGAAGTAAGTGTGACTGAGCCAGGTCTCCTGTTTATTATGCCTGGCCAGGCGGGTGGAACTGCAGGACCAGCTGTGGGTAGGCTGATGAGCCCTGAGGTCTCCTGTGTCGAGCTAGTTTGGCTGTAGGGCATTTACATACACATAGTCAGTTTATCATAGAATTCCACTGACTTCAAAATTTGTCTCTTTTCCCCCTGGCATCTCATTGTCTGAAATGTTTCGGGCCTTAAAAAAAAAGTTGCCAGAGGAATCTAGCTTTAGGTTAGAAACTTCAGCAGATGAGCAAATGGAGCTTCAGTTTGAAGAAATGCCATCTGACCAGAGGCAGCAAGGGCATCACTTCAGTCCCTGGGGCCCAGTAGTCCTGCAGGCACCAGGACCCTCGTGGTGTCGTTCAGCTGCTGCAGTGCCCTGACCACGGGTATTCCCGAATAGCCGTTAGATAAGACTCATTTTTCAGTTGAGCACCAGAGAAATGTATAAAGTATAAAACTTTATGCAAGTGTTAGGCCTTTTTTCTAAGGATTAATATTCTCCTTTGAACATTCACATGGCGTTCCTGGTAAGTTATGGGGCAAAGTGGTGTCTATGCCTTGGGACCACCTGATTGATCTTCCTGGAACCCTCTGGTTCTTGTCCTTGTAGGCTTTGATTTTTCTCCCTCCTCCTCTTGGCCTTTCTTTGGCACCTCAGCATGTTTACTCATCACCTTTGGGTAAATCTGTAAACACTGAAGCCACCTCTCAGCTGGTACCCAGTTAGCCTGAAGCTCCCCTTGACCTTCACTCTCTGTCTGAACTCTGAATGGCAGCTGTGGCGAGTGCTCTTTCTCCTTTGATGTGACCATTTTGCTCCTGCTTTGAGGGGGTCTGGGCCCAGTGTGTAGGGTGTATAGACCTCCTGCAAGCATCCAGGAACCTCAACAGGTTCACTGAGTGTGAAGCCCTGCCCCCACCGTCAGGGCCTGTCACACACCGGGGGCCTGACCATTTTTCCATCTGTCCTGGGGAAGCCTCAGAATCAACTCAGAGGAGCTGGGAGTTGGGGCTGTTGGTAATTGTCCTTCTAGGTAGTTCCCCGGGTCACGCATTTCTCCTAAAATGTTGGGGGGAGGGGAAAACCCCGCACTCCTACACATTTTATTGTACCGTGCGTTTGCATACGTGTATATTTTTTAACTAAGAAGAAAAATAACCCTGCCTTTGTCCGCAATCCTTTTAACAAATTGTTTATTGTTGTATCCAGGTAACAAGCATGGTAAGTATTTTCACCAAATTGAGTATTCTGTACTTGAGCTGTGCTTGGCAGACTTTTTGGCGAGCTGTGTGTTACCAGCCTTGGCTTTCCTAGAAAAGACCCTTTTAGGAAAAGGAGAAGCCACGCCCTGATAGAACCCCCCTGCGTCCTTGGCTACAGAAAGAGCCCGCCTCGCCTTGGACTCCGGCGGGGATACCTGAGAAAGCATGCCCCCCGCCAGCATGCTGCTTGGCCCCATCCCGGCCGCCGCCCCGCTGCTTCGAACCCCCACCAGGTGTCCGGCAGGGCTCCCGGCCGCACAGTCGGGCCTCCCGGCCCTGTGGATGCTCCCACCCCAGGTCCACAGCCATGCCTCTTCTCTCGCCCTCCTCCCATCTGCTTCAAAGCAGGGCCGTTTGTTTTCTCTGTTTTTTTCCTTGTTTCTTTGAGTCTGTTAAGTAATTGGAGACATCTCCTTTTGGAAGCTGGAAAAATAAATACATTGTCCACTCTCCTCAGAGGCTTCCCGTTCTGTTGGAAAATGAATTAAAAAAAAATTTTTTTTTTTTAAAAATCTTGCTACTGGGTGTTCTCAGTAAACGTTGAGAGTTGCAGTAGGTTGAGGCCGTTTTAGCCTTCTGGCTGTGTTTATTTATCCATGCATGTTTGCTTTTCCAGCCTCTTTTGTGGCTCTGTATTTTAGTCCCCGTGCTCGTGGCTGTGCCTGTTTAAGCCGCCCGGTAGCCAGGCGCTGTGTATTAAGTCCGTGTGTCACTGTCCCCTTCAAGGATCAGACCGCAAAGGATAAGGCCCTGCAGCACATGGCCGCCATGTCGTCAGCCCAGATCGTCTCGGCCACTGCCATCCACAACAAGCTGGGGCTGCCTGGGATCCCACGCCCCACCTTCCCAGGGGCGCCGGGGGTAAGTCGCGAGCTGGATCCGGTCGTGAGGGCCCCTGAGCACACGGAGCCGACCTGGCCAAGCGTGACGCCGTGCACTCGGCACTTCCTGTGTTTGACACACAGGTGTGACATTACACCTGCTTCGGTGTAAGAGACGGGAGGGGCCGCCTTGTGGCGCCCTGATGCTGGGGGCAAGACGGTGAAAACAGCGGCGAGCTGGGGAGAGGGGAGAGGGAGGGAGGGTCTGGGGGCTCTTAGTCCCTGAAGACACGGAGTTAGGTTTCACTTTACAGCACCATTCCGGGTTGTGGTCTGCCTCTCCATTTCTGTCATTTTATTCCTGGCCCCTAGTCTCTGCTGCTATGTCCTCGGGGTCACTTTATGGCAACTAGCCTCTAAAGAGACAAAAGTATTCTATACTACTGTTTTCATTTTGCACCTGCCAAAGGCTGAGAAGCTTACTGCTGTGGTCCCATTTAATCCTCACAGTAATCTTAAATGCCTCTTACTGTTACTGCCTTTTTACAGATGAGAAAACTGAAGTTAATTAGTAACAAAACAAGAGTTTGGGTAACTTGATCATAATCACACGGAGAGCCATGTCGGGACTCAAACCCAAGGCTGTCCGAATCCGTCTATGTCTACTGCCTCTCCGGGAGGCTGGCGGCAGGCACCAGGGCCTAGGAAAGCCACAGCAAAGGAGGTGTCTGCACTGCTGCTCAGAGCTCCTGGTTCTGAGCTGTGTCCTCTCCCCAGGCTGTGAGCTGTGGAGGCAGAATGTCACGTAGGAAGTGTTGCAGAATGGAGGGAGGAAAGGAAGGGTGGGCGGGCACATAGATAAAGCAGTCAGACGAAATATTTGTGATATTCTCTCTGTAATGCACCCAGATTCCTATTGGGTGTCAAATGAACTCTTGGAAGAGCTGGTCCCTACCCTCAGGGAGGTTAACATCTTTTGCAGGACAGCAACCTGTGGTATCTGCATTTAGGGTATGTCACTTTGCAGCTGGCAGATGATCTGCACCCCCTGTGTTTAGCAGGGATTGGAGTGCATAGATATCCTGAACAGTGCTTTGAGGTGAACTCCTAATCCTGAAGCTCTTTGCATTTTGCCTTCCAGTTCTGGCCAGGAATGATACAAACAGGGCAGCCTGGATCTTCACAAGAGTAAGTCTGAGGAGGGGCCAGCACTGACAACCCCAGGGGCCTTGGAGGGGGGAAGGGAGGTTTAACCTGAGATCACCGACATCACCCCCCACTGTTATCTCCTGAGGCCAGTAGCAGGAAAGAGCTGCTCAGATTTGGGAGACATGTAAAGACCTCACTCCCACCTTCAGTATTAGTGGTCCTGCAGCTGGCAACAGGAGGAGGGTCTCCATCCTCTCATGGCTTTGAGGGGGCAGAGCCTGGGGTCCTCCTGAGAGAGGACAGTGGAGGTGATCCTATAGTCCATTTTCTTCCAGCTTTCCCTGTAGTGGGGGAAGCTAATAGAAAATCTGACAGATGCTTTGAGAGCATGGGAGGTGAGTTCAGTAAGCCGGAAGGCGAGGACAGATTGGGGATAAAAGCAGAAAGAAACCTCCTCCTGTATATTCTCAAAGGAAATGGAGCTATTTGGTCTAGAGAGAGAGAGCCTGAAACGTGTCCCAAACCTTGCCTGCCCATGATGACTGCTGACCTCGGCCTCTGCAGGGACCAGAAGCAAGGTTCAGAGGTAGATGCCACGGTGCATGCAAGGCAGGCTGACATCTGCCCAAGCCGTGCTGTGGAACTGGCCTGAGGCTTGGTGGCTTGGTCATCAGCACCCAGCCAGCCCCTCTCATTTGCGCAGCACAGCTGGGGCTCCATCTTGGTAGAGCCCTGCCTGGCTGTAGATAGGGAAGCTCACAGTGAGGAGGACCCAGGTGGGTCCCTGGCCCTGGGAGGCCACGGCCAGACCTAGGAAGTAGCTAGGTTTCTGACTCTCTCTGTCCTCTGTCTCCAGCGTCAAGCCCTTCGTGCAGCAGGCCTACCCCATCCAGCCAGCAGTCACGGCCCCCATTCCAGGTAAGTCTTTGGGGGGCCCTCTCACTTTGTTCTCTAGCCACACCCCCTCCCTCCCTTGCAGGGCCATGGACACCCCTTTTGCCACCACCCTCCTTAAGGCAGGGTCAGCCCAGAGCTCAGGAGGGTCACTGGGGTGTCCCCTCCCAGGTCCTGCTTTGCCTCAGTCATCTCTAGAGAGCTCTTCTGATGGGCTTTAAAAAAAAAAAAACAGGAAGCATGATCACTTTCACTCAGGGCCCTGGGTCATCCTTGAAAGGAGAAGTTGTTCTGATTCCTTCCTCCTCATAAACAGGCCACATTGGGCAATCTCAGTCTTGCGGGCAGACGGTTTTATTCGCTGTTTCTTAGAGAAGTGTATTTCAATTCTGAGTATCCTTTCTTTAAAGGAGTGCTTACATGGAAGCCCAGCTAGAAAACATGCATCCGGCCAGCTTGCCTGCCTCCCAACACACACACACACACACACGCACACACACACATGCATGCACGCGTGCGTGCACACACACTCACTCTTCATTATAAGCTCCCAGACTGAAATGCATTCACACATTGCCCTCTGCTCCAGCACCATGGAGCATCCCAGGAGAACATTCCACGGTGCTGGTGACTACAGTCTTACTTAGGAAAGGAGATGGAAGAGCCCAGGGAGTGCCCACGTCCCTGCCTCACAGGAGCACTTTGACAGCATCCACTTCCACCCTTCATCTTTCTTGCCGTGGTCCCCAGCGAGGCCCCTTTGCCCTGGATTAGGTGTCCTTACCCCCAGCTCTTAACCTGGGCTGGCACCAGCTTTAGGAAGAACCACCTGCATTGTGCTTCTCCAACTGGCCATGCCTCTGGGCTCCTCTGCTAGAACCCACCACCACTGACTTAGCTCCATCCCTGGACTCTGGGGAACGGACATGTTAGCTTTACTCTTGGGTGGTCCATTTTGTAGGCCCCTGCCGCGGGGGTGGCCTCAGGCCTGATGATGGGAGGCGAGGAGCTGGGTTTAAGGAAACGATCGATCGGTATTTCAGGGTTTGAACCTGCGTCAGCCCCAGCTCCCTCGGTCCCGGCCTGGCAGGGCCGCTCCATTGGCACAACCAAACTTCGCCTGGTGGAATTCTCAGCTTTCCTTGAACAGCAGCGAGACCCAGACTCGGTGAGTGTGCTCAGAGTTGGGTGCCTTGACCTGGGCTTTGCTCCTTTTTCCCTGCCTTTGGGTCTGACAGATCAGATACCCTGCATGAAAGCAGACCCGGGTAAGGAGGGCCGAGCAGCCCTCCAATGAAGTAAAAAGGTATTTCTGTTGACAAATATGTAAAACTTTAGAGCTAAATGGTTATGGATGCTCTGGACTGCAAACTTCAGGAATTACTAGAGCAGAAGAATAAGACCTTAACAGACTCTTGCATTTAAAGACCCTGACACTGGGAAAGAATGAGGACAGGAGGAGAAGGGGATGAGATAGTTGGATGGCATCACCAATTCAATAGGCATGAGTTTGAGCAAACTCAGGGAGATAGTGAAGGACAGAGAAGCCTGGCGTGCCACAGTCCACGGGGTCACAAAGAGTCGGATACAACTGAGTGACTGAACAACAACAACATTTTTTGAGCCCTGACCTGTGGCTGGTATTGTCCAAGGTGATTAATAGATATGATCACATTTTACTCTTAAACAACCCCATAAGGATAGGTGCTGTCTAATACATGAGGAAACAGAAAGGTTAAGTAATTTCTCCGTAGTCACACAGTTAGTATCTGATGGATTAGAGATTCAAATTCGTGTCTGTAAAACTCAAGCCTATTTAGCCATTATTCATACTTCTTTTCAAAGCTGTGTTTTCTCAAGATAGCAAATTCTTAGCTTCTGAAGGAGAAGTAACAGGGTAGTACTTTAGCAGTCTGACATAGAATGCGATGCATCTTAATACCATAAATATCCATTAAGTCAGCATCTGGACCCTATTTGTCATTTTTCTTCCTTCCCATCTCCCCACCCCATCTAGTGCCCGTCCTCCTACTGTCCTCAGCTGGGCCCACCATTTCCCCTACATATGTGAGCCTCCCTTCTTTCCACCCGGCAAGCCCAAGACCCTTTCTTCACTCCCACTCCTTGGCTGTGAGTACGAGCATTGCATCTGTGTGTGGGTGAGCCCAAGGCAAAAATGGAAGGAATCATGAGTTTGTCTTTGGGATCTTTACCAACTCCTTTCCATATTCTCTACGTCACCCCACCCGGCTGATCTTGGCCACTACCAAAAGTACACAGGGGCCACGCTGTCTGTCTGTCTGCTGCCTTGCTGCCATTCTGTTACCAGGAGAAAGCATCACGAGTGAGTTCATCATCTGCTGTAAATAACTTGGATGTGAACAACAGGAGGTGACCTCTCCCCGAAGCGTTTGTGCTTTGGCTCAGTGGAAAGCCTCTGAGGGTAGGACAGGAAGACGCCACGAGTTAGAGGGGTTTCCACCAGCCATCACCAGAGTGGACACTCAGGAACCCACATGTGGTCCCCTGACATTTCTGCCTATGAATTGTGAATGCTGGTAGAAAAATAAAGTCTGCTCCAGAATTAGGATAAAATGAAGAAGGAGAGGCAGTCATTGGACCCGTCGAGGCAGGCAAAAGAACAGGAGAGTATTGAGAAGACCAGCCTGCTGGGTCACTCTTCAGAGTGTCTGAGTGGCTTTCCCGGAAGGTGATGGTGAGAGCCTAAATCCTGCTCTGTGGGAGCATTGAAATAAACACCCAAGAAGATGACCTTTGCGACTCTGCTTCCTCCTCTTTCAGGGAAGTGTAGATGTTTCTTTGGCTGAAGGCTGGGCTTCGGCTCAGTTCATGCTTCTGCTCTGAGTAGCTCATATTTGTATGACACCTCATCGCTCACAGAGTGCATTGTCATCGGTTATGTCATTTTGTCCTCCAAGTGCTAGTGGAGTAGGTTTTGTTTTACCCATTTTACAGATGGAGAAACAGAGGCCAAGACCCATTAAAAGATGTAGAATATTTAGCCAATGAGCAGGAGGACCCGGAGCCCAGATCTTCTGTTTCAGTATACTCTTTCACTACTGTGAACCACCACCAGTGGTGAAGGTCTTGAACTGTGCGTTCGGTCTGTACTCTTGGGTGAGCAAACCTGTTTACTTGTAAACATTTCTTTTTTAGAACTAGAACTCCAAGACACTAGGAAGCACAAGTCCCAAGATGTTAGTTGTTATCCTTGTTAAAAGACTAAATATGATGTTTTATCAGAAAAAAATTTTTTAATTTTAATTTAAGAAGCTTATGGAGCACCCTCATGGTAACTGTCCTCCTCAGTTATAGACCTCCTGGGGCCCAGAATGCCTATTTCCTCTTCTTCTGGTTGTTAGTGGTAATTGGGCTCCACCCTGTGCATCGCTGAGAGGTTCCTTTTGTCCATCCTATAAACAGGTATGAGCACCTGCGTGTTCAGGGTGCTGTGCCAAGAAGGGGCCTTCTGGTGCTGCCCAGCCCACCAGCAACTCTGCCCTGGTGGAGACTGACGTCTAGTGGGTGAGGCAGTCATCCCCCATAGGGTCACTGGGAAGTGTGACGGCTAGGGGTGCTGTGAGTGGACAGGAAACTGGGCAGGCTTTGTGGAGGAAGCAGCCCTTATGCAAAGTGGTAGAGGATCCATATGGCCTAGGAAGAGTAAGGGAGAAGAGCATTCCAGAGGCGATGACTCTGGTGTAGATAAAGCAGGAGGTGAAAGCTAGTGAATAGTTTAGAAAGGCAGGAGCCACCAAGCACTTGGAGTAGTGTCCAGATATGTGTGTTTCATGTACATTCAGAATTAAGAGTCTGGCTGGTTCAACTAAAGTAGACCTTTTACTGATGAATGAAAGGCTTAACTCTTTAGAACTCCAACACATGACTTCAGTGGTGACAATGATGATAAATGTGGTTAACTAGAGAGTGCATTTCCAGAGTAGCTGGGACCAAGGGTGTCACCCTGGACCAGCAATCTCGGTTCTCCTCCTCCTGGCTTTGTTGCTCCTCAGGTGTGCATTCCTGCCTTGTGTCCTCCTGGGGGACCATATGGGCAGAGAAGGTTCAGACCTGGCCGCAGCCATTGACAGCGACCTCTCCAAGCCTCTTCTATAGAAAGAACTAGAATTCCCTACCTCTTAGGGCTGTGATATGAATGGAAAAAAATCACACTGTACCACGCTCATTAATTTATTTGTTTGGTCTTTGCCAGCACTACCCATAGCCCTTTGATGCCAGTGAGCCTGAGCTATTACAGAGATGTAAGGGGAAATGTGTGTACATGTCTGTGTGCAGACAGAGATTTGCAGGATCCAAAGTCAAATTTGTTTAGGACCCATAATTATTGATCCCTTTGTTGGCTTCCTTATCAAATTAACTTGCTTAATGTTTGATGTTAAATTTTAAGGATGGCATACTCGTATTTTTTTTTTTAAATAAATGTACCAGCTGAATTTATTTTAGATGGCTCTGAAAGTTTGAGAGCCAGTGAAACCATTCCCATACTACACATTTTTTTTCAGTGTGACCTTTGACCTCAAGGGCCTTTACATGTTCATTGTAACAGCACCTTATGTTTGCAAAATAAAGCACATATTATATTATTTGAGAAGCTGGTGCTTAGAAGACATGTCAGAATGCTTTAAAAAGTCTTGTGAATTCTCTTCCATTTCAATTAGCTGTCTCTCTTAGTCCCAGGTATTCTGGAAATTCACTCTTCTGTTTACCGCATGTAGCACCACTGCCAACACTAAAGATTCTTCACAGCTCTCCCTCCCCTATCAGTAGTCATACTGGTGATAGCCTGCACGATGCATTGTCTTACCCAGCCCTGTGACATAGACTGCCCAGTGTTCGACTGACAGCTGACATTAGAAATGGGATTCAGAGCTGGGCGTGTTGATTCCGGTAACCAAAACTTGCTGGGTTCATTTGCATCTGATGAGTACCTGTAGCCAGCCAGAATCTACAAGAAGCCAAGGGAAGACTAATCCAGGGGATGAGCGCCCCCTGCTGGCTCTGCGTCATCCGTAAACCAGACATTGCCCCTGTCGGTGGTTGTTTATATTGGTGGAGGACCAGCAAGTCAGTCCCTCTGTTACCTTTGGCTCCACTAGAACCTAAGAGAAAAACAGCAAAGGGTGAAGAAAGGAAGATCTAAAAAACAAAGGCTGTTTTGGAAGTGGTTAGTAATGCTTAAAGGCACACTTTCTACACGATTTCAGTGTTGCGTGTCAAAGGACTTTCAGGGTTAAGTGTGAGATCTTCCACCTAGGGTGGGCTCTTTTAAAAGGGCCTCCTCATCTGTCATCAGGGCCCAGTTCCTGGAGACCGACTTCCAACAGCTGCTGCTTCAGAGAGGTGGAAACCTGACCTTCGTGGGCTGTAAGCCGAATCCCGAGTGTGCGTGAGGACTGGTTTCCCTGCTAAAGCCTGGTTTTGAAAGCTTGAAGTTTTAGTCACTCAGTCATGTCTGACTCTTTGCGAGCCCATGGACTGTAACCCAGCAGGCTCCTCTGTCCATGGAATTCTCCAAGCAAGAATACTGGATTAGGTTGCCATTTCCTTCTCCAGGGGATCTTCCTGACCTCGGCATTGAACCTGGGTCTTCTTCCTTGCTGGAGGATTCTTTACCACCTGAGCCACTAGGGAAAACATAATGGGCTCCCCTACCCGCTCCCTGGGGTAGAGCAGGTTCCTCCAGCTGCCCGGCAGCTCAGCTACAGCTCCCAGGCAAAGGCAGTGTGTTTTATGTCAACCGTGATCTTGGGGGAGAGTGTGTGAGGAGTTCAGTTAGGTAGGCGTTACACAGTCAGAGAAGGGCAAGGTTTGGGATGGAGAGGGTGGGGTCGGAGATTGCTCTCTTTAGGTTTTGAAGAAGCTCTGCCTTGGGGAAGAAGCAAAGTTCTGTGATGTGGTCACAGGAACAGACTTGAGCAGAGAGCGCACACCTCAGCTCCCTTAGGGAAAACCTCCCCGAGTTACAGTCATCAGGGTAACCTCCAGCTCTTGCTGACCTGTGTCGTGAGCACCGCGTTCCGAGCATTTGACCCAGATGCTCTTCTCACGTCCAGTCTCTCAGTAACAAAACGGAAGCTCGGGAACATTAAGGAATGTGATCAAGTTCCACCACCAGCAGGAGGCTGAGCCAGACTCTACTTTGTATTCTTAATGTCACTGTATTTTTGAAGAAATTAAAAATTACTCAAATGCAAAAACAGCTGCCCTTCAAAGTCTTGAGCTCCTCAAGCCCAGGCTGGATGCAGCAGGGCGCTTCACCCTAGCGCAGCCAGTGAAAGAAGGTGATCAGGACTTTTGGAGAAAGAAAAGTAAGGACACTTGACTTGGGATCACAGGAGGAGAGAATCCCTGAATAGTGGACGATGGCATGTCCTCAACTGGAAGGTGAGGAGTTTTGCGATCTGGAGTGACCTGTTTCCTAATCTTTAATGCTAAATGAATGGAGTGGCAGAAAAGTCTGGGACCTCCTGAACATGGGGAGTGAGTCAGCAGTCTTCACAGCCTGGGGGGATGGGGGGGCCCAAGTTCTGTCCTCTGGGGAGCCTTGCACTCAAGTTCTGCAAATACATTCTACCGATAACCTGATTCTTTTCCATATTGGGCAGCTGGTTAAATGTGGGCCTAAGAATGATTTCATGTTTTTTTGCTTCTTTCAAAGGCCTCAGTTCACAGATCAACTCAATTTCTTTGTCAGATCTCACAGATGCTGCCTTTGGTTTGGAAAAGGTGACCAGGGCAACTCAGAAGATAGGACGTTGGTGAGACCAGTGGCAGAAAGAAGAGTTGGGTGGCTTGTGTGGGGATTTGACCAGAGAGGTGAGATCAGAAGCAGGGTCTATTAGGCTCTAGATGATGGGCCGGGAGGATCCTCTCCTTTCTCTGGGGGAGCTTCCAAGCCCCGCAGTGCTTGCTAAGGCAGTCGCTGCCTCTCAGAGGAGGGTCGAGTCTTCACGGGAAACAGCTCTTTGGGCAGATTTGGTTTCTGGTCCTTCAGAAAGGAGGCTCTTTCTCTCCCCCAGTTCATGGTTTGTGTGTGACTCTCACTAATGATTAACCTGCATACTAGCATCTGTGAGCTCCTAAGGCTCACAAAGAACTGTCTTATTTACTGTTTCATTTGACCTTCCCATTGGCCCATGAGATAAGCAGGCCAGGTGTCATCTCTGTGTGCAGATGAGGCTACCCTGGCCCAGATAGGTTAGGCAACTTGCCTCAGGCCACACACAGCCCAGAAATAGCAGAGCCTGGATTCCAACCCAGGTTCTTAATGTATGCACCACGTGCTTAGAATAAATGGTCTGAGAGCACATCTGTCCTTCCCGGTCGAGAGAGGAAGACTGCAGCGGGTCTGATGGTTGGCTGTGCCCTGTTTATGCCTCTCCCCACTTTTTCTCCTACGTTTTACCAAGCGTTGCCTTCCAGTAGGACATAGGAGATGGAGGGTTCTCTGGTGCTGGAGGTGACGGGTCGCTGTGGTCGCCCTGGCCTGCATGACGTGCGAGCTGTCCCATCAGCTTGTCCATGCCAGTCGCACCCTCTCGTAGCAAAGGTGGGTGGTTTGCCGTCCATGCTTCTCTGGACGCTCATCTCTTTATTCATGACCATCTGGGGATGAGGCAATTGAAAGCATCTGGAGAGCTGGGTTTTATGGGCGTTTCACAGAGGCCCAGCCAGGCTCCACTTGCTTTCCTTGGCAGGTCAGCACCCCACCCGCGTGCCTTCCTGGTCGCGGTCCCTGCAGTCAGCCAGTGGGTTCTCACAGCTACACTTGTGTGCGGAAGACTCCCTTCTAAGAGCGCAGTGGCCGCTCTATGGAGGTGGTGCTGGAATGGGGAGGTGGGGGTGAGCTGGTGATCCTGGGGAGAGGTCCAGGAAGGAAGGACTGATTTGTTCCTTGTTTCCAGTGATGTTTCTTTCTGGGAACAGCACAGGGAAAAGAGCGACCAGCACCTCGGGGCCAGGTGGCCAGAGCAGGGCTGGTGCCTCTGAGCAGTAGCTGAGGAGAGAGCCTGCTGGATCCTGAGCAAGCCCCCCAGCCCTCCTACCCTGACAGGTGCCAAAGACGCAGGTCACTTCCCTTGGCTGGTCTTGCAGCCACTGCCTGCCCCTGTAGGGCCCCGGGGTCATCGCAGCTTGCCCAGGCTGCTCTGGGGGGCGTCTGAGCAGACTGTCCAGGCAGGAACTTAACAGGAAGCAAATGTAGGTGATTTGTCCTTGTCCTGTTTCAACTTGTACATTAGCATCCCTTGACATGAGTTATTTGTCTTGGTTTCTTTAAATTCCTAAGTGGATTATAATTTTTCTCCTGGTATTATTTGACAGCAGTCATTTTTTAAGGTTTTACAGCGTTCTTCAAATACTTGGAATTTTTGGAACAAGTTTAGGGAAACACCGCCATCTTCAGTTCAGACTGTGTAGTGCAGCGCTGGGGCGTGTCCTTGGGAGCCTCTGAGATGCCAAGTGCCAGCAGATTCTCAGGGCTTTTCCTTTCCTTTTGCAGAAAAAAGTGAACTGCCTCATCAGAGGGCTCTGGATTAGAATGAATTAGCAGCTCTTTGGGGAAAAAAAAAGAGAGAAAAGAAAATTAAACCCTAGTGGCCTTTCTGGGAGTTGTTTGTTCTGATTTGTCTCATCTGCCCCAGCCCCACTTGCCAGGACAGACTTTGCATTCTTCGCTGGGAGAAATTCAGGGGCCAGATCCCTCAAGGCCTTGAGTGCATGTCACCTGCACCCCAGCCGCCTTACAGTATAGGACCTAATACAGTCAGAGGAACAGCCATAATTTCAGGTAATCTCACCCGGAGTACAGACACATCATGACTATTGGGGGAAATAATAATAGCAACAACAATAATAATGAAGAATTGCATGCTTGGTCCAGCGTTGCGGATCTTCCATGTGTGATCTCCTTTAAGCCTCGTGACACTCCTTCGAGGTAGATACTATTATTATCCCTGGATTACGGATGTGAAGAGGGCTGGAAGCACCCTCCCAGATGACTCAGCTAGGAAGCAAGGCCGGCGCCAGGATTCAGACCCAGACCCCGTCTGACTCTGGTGCTTGAGTCCAGTGTTTGGCCCTCCGCCCCCCTGCCCCCGGCAACTTCCCTAAGCAGCAGAGAGAAGGAGAGGCAGAGACCAGGAAGGAAAGTGACCTCTTAGAACCACCTTAGAGGAGGGGGGGACATCCTTTGTTAATCCCCCAGGGTAGCTAAATAACCCTTTGCAAGTCACTCTGTGGAGATTTTAGGATTACATTTACCTTTGTCACTGTTTACAACTGCTGTGAAGAATAACTGGAGGGATTATGCAATCAAAGAAGAAAATGAACGTTTCCCCAAGTTGAAATGGGAATCTGTCTATTAGATTTGTGGCAGGGGCAGCTGAGTGGGGGTCGTCTCTGTCCAGTAGGATTTGCCCCGGTGCGGTGTCAGGCTTTCTGGTGAACCCTGCAGGCAGACAGGGGTCCGAGCTCCTGCTCAGTCATCCTGAGTGTCTTGAGCCGGAGGAAGGCTCTGACCTCACCCTCGTTTTGGGTCCAGGGAACTTGCGGCCAACTAGAATAAACATCCTGGAGCACGACTGTGTGTGTTTTTGTTTCCCTTTATAGTTCTTTCCTCACGAAACTCCATGATGGTTCGGGATAGCTTTGGATTGGCTGCTTATTTAATTTAATAAAGTAATAGATGTGCTTCATGTGTAAGCCCAATCAAACCCCAGGCATGGCCTTTAAAGAAAAGCAGCTGTACCCTGCCCGCCCTGCTCCATCTCCCACTCCCCCACTCCTCCCAGTCCTCCTTAGGACAGCTGCCTGCAACCTTTCAGCCCTTGATTTGTATATTCACTCCATATTTCTAAGCAACGCACTTACACTATCTATCTCGGTCCATGATTTGAGACCTTATCTGTTGACTTCTTACTGTGGAAGACCAGGACTTAACTCTCTGAATTTAGCTCATGACCCCTCTAACCTCTATCACCACCCCTGCAATATGGTTATTTCACAATTTTTGGTTTAGCACTTAGTATTTTTATTATGAAAGTCATTTTGTTGATCCTAAAACTTGTTTTTCCTAAGGTTTGTCATTGCCTTTGTTCAGTTTGTATATACCTACACAGACTCATCCCCCATGTGTCTAATGGAATTCTCAAACTCTTCTCCCGATGGTCAGCTAGGTCAGGGACTCCGTCTCTAGCCCCTTTAGGAGCCCTCCAGCTTCTAGGTCCTTGTCCACCCTGGACTGGCTGTCGTCCAGGTCAGAAGCCCAGCTGTGGTCCAGCGTGTTACCGCTTCTGTGCTACCGCTTCATCTCCCGTCTTTTTTGTTTTACTCTCTCATTTTATAAGAACATACCCTCCTGTTGCTATCTGAGAATAGTTGTGAGGAAGGACAATTTTCTGAAACCTGACAAATCTGGGAGTGTGTTCTGTTCACACATGTGATGGATAACTTGGTTTTCATCTTAAGTTTATGAACCTTTGTCCACATTTTCAAGGTAAATTCCACATATGTTCTCCTTGTTAATGAATAACACTATGTGTTTAGTGCTGGAGAATACGGGCATCCATATAAAAAGAGCAGGTAAGTGCTGACAAAATCATTTGATATACAGGAAAGGGAATGTTCACTGTCCTTATCCCAATCTTCTCTATAGAAATCTTTGAGAACATATATTTAATGGATGGCCAATGGTTCTGACTGCAGAGGCAAAAAACTGGCTCCATACAGGTTCTTCGAGGAGACACGCTGTTTGTACTATTAGTTCATGGATTCCCTGTGCCTGACACAGTGCCTGGTACATAATGGACCTTAGGTGTGTGAAAGGTCACACGCCTTTTAGGTATGAAATCCAGAAAGAAATATGCAGAGTGAGTACCTTTTCTGTTGCTGTATTGATATGTTGATAATCAGCATGTCTACTGAGCGCATGGGAGACTTTCTTGTAATTGAACAAGCCAGTGTTAACCTCTACTTTGGATGCGAAGGAAATTTAGTCTCAGACTTTGATAGATGTAACTCATTGACACTCGCCCTGTTTCTGCTTGTACATTCCCACACACACTTGGGATTGTTTTTTGTTGCTATTGTTGTTGTTTGTGTAAGTATTTGTTTTCTGCCACATAGGATAGAACGGCTCTTTTTTGGTTTTGTGTTCATCATTAGTTTTGGGACAACCATCACTGCTGGAAAGAAAACAGGATTTATTTGGGAAGAAGGGAGAGAAGTGAGGTTCCACCCTAACCTTTTTCCCTTAGACGGAGATCTGGCAGGATGGGAGGTAAGGCCTCACCAGAGAGTTTTTAGGGTTTTAATTTTGTTAAAATTTGAACCCAAACGTATCAGATAGATGTCTTCTTTTCATCCTTCTAGATGTGGGGACAGAGGGATTCCTGAACCTGTCCAGGTTGAGTTAAGGAGAGAGGGGTGTCTGTTTGTTCCACTGCTGCGGCCTCCAGGACGCCTTCTTTAGCCCTTTGTATTCTTAGAAACAAAGTCACCTCTTGGCAGGAATAAAGCTACTCGAATGCCAGCAGTCAGGGTTTGGTTTCAAGTCACCAGCCTTGGAGAGGCAGTGCCTGATTGCCTTTGGCAAAGACAGCCTGCCCGTTCTCAGTTCATTTCAGCGACTTGGGCACAAAGGTAACTTCCTCAGGACAGAAGCCTTTGAAGACTCTATCTGATGAATCTGAGTCATTACGTGTGTCCCAAATTGTAATTTCACTTCTCAGAATTTGGGAAACACTATTCAGCTTCTTTTCTTTTTTTTTCTCAAATCAACTTTCAGAAAAAGTAGATCTGAGTTAGAAGGATCTAGGCATTTACATATTCTCCTGGAGACCGTGCGGTTGATGTGTGCAGCAAATGCATGGGCTGTGACGTGGATGGATCCAAGTTTTCTTCTTAACTTCGGGACTATTCCTGGATGTGTGACCTCAGGCAAATCTGTTCATCCCTGAGCTTCTATTTCCTCATCTGTGAAAGTGACTTTAATAAAACCCGCCTACAGTACCATTGTGAGGCAAGGATTATCCGAGGTCACATGTATCGAAAGCACATTGTACAAACACTGAACAGACACGGCTTCCTTTCTTCCTGTAGACGCAGGGAAGAGGCCCGCACTCCAGCCGCTAGTAAGGAGTGGGCCATCATCAAGGATCTGAACAGTCATGCGGCTCCACAACTTGCTCCCAGCTCTTGGCTTATTTGTGTTTATTTTTTTCTTTGCTAGGCAGGAGGGATAGCTAAGGCAGGAAAGTTCTTTTGCTTCTACCCCAGTATCTAGTTAATCTCACATAATAAACCGCCACAACAGTAGTCTTAGCAGCTACGATTTATTGAACACTTCTTGTATGCCCAGGCTCTAGGCCAGAACCCCCTCTGTGTATCATTTCCTTTAATCTTCCAACCTGTTCAATATGACGGTCATAGATCCCCACTGTACACAGGAGAAAACTGAGATTTCAGGTTCTTGTCTAGTTCTAGAGTGCTTGTGCACTCAGCATGTTGATTTTCAGATAAACCTCCTTGATATACTGAGCGACAGACTCAGTCGCTCAATCGTGGCCGACTCTTTGTGACCTCATGGACTATAGCCTGCCATGAAATTTTCCAGGCAAGAATACTGGAGTGGGCCCACTGAAGAATGGTAAATTTTACCTTCCATTCACTTTCCTGATCTCTGACCCCTGGAGGTCCAGGCTGTGGTCCCTGTGTTCAAAGAGTCGTAACTTCACCCCAACTCTGCCCTGGCCCATAGGGGCTGGGGAGGTGGAAGAGCAGGGAGTGAGGTGTGCTTAGCAGATTCAGATTCTATTCATAGATGTCCCCAAAGCTCTGTTTGTATTCCATTCTTTCCCATAAACTCAGTGCCAATAGACACCACAGTAAGTGACCGAAGCGGTACCTCTCAGAGTCTGGCAGGGCTCGGAACTTGCTGCAGTCAGAGGTGAGTAATAAGGGCTGGGTGATAGACATACACACAGCCAGTTTGGATAGTGGAGGAACAACGCCTTTGCCTCTTGCTCCTGTACTGGCAGGGACTAGGTGACCAGCAGAGGGGCAGACACAAGACATCCAGTCCTCATTTCTGGGGACCTTGCACCAATGTCTGTGTTCCCCGCCTCTCCTGTGTTGTTTTCTCTGCTTTTACCCTCTAAATGAGACTGGAAGGGCCTCAGCATCGGTGCCCCAGGTGTTTCTGTGGGCTTTGGTTTGCTTACAATTGAAAAGATGATGTGATAACATTTGAGAAAAATTTTAAAAGATCAGAGAGAGGCACTTCACCTCTCCCCATAACCTTACCTCCCTATCATGATGGTGGCTCCTGCTTTGCTTCAGAAGTTCCCCTCGAGCACAGCATATTCTGTTCTTGCATGTCTGTGTCCAGGACTCAGTCCATCCTGAAATCCAGCTGGGATAGAGGCGGGGTCCTTGTCAGTGCTCGAAGTTCTTTTTCACGTCACCTGACACCTTTGAGGGTTTGGGAAGCCTTGGTAAAGGTGACTCTGGTGTTGATCAGAAGGTACTAGGTCTTGGCCACACTCCTTGTACGTGCAGTGGTTGGGGACAGCTGGCATCAGCTGGGGTGTTGGCCCTCCTGCTCTTCGGTACTGTGGCCAGGGATCCACAGTGTGGGTGGCAGGTCATGGGTGTAAATCAGCACTTCTGCAAGATACATTTATAGGGTTTTGTGACCAAACAAGTTTGGAAAACTTCAGGCTATAGAAAGTTGAACACTGTTTCATAGTGTTTTTAACTTGTTATATTCACTGTGAACCTCAAAGCAGAGAGGTTTTATGAGAAATAATAGTAGCTAACATTTACTGAGTGTCTACTCTATGTTGAATGGAGGTGATCCAGTAAGCCTTAATATGCAGTACTTCATTGGGAATCCCTGCAGCACCCTTGAGAGGTGGACACCACCACTGTCCCCGTGTAGAGGCTGGGGAGACTTAACCCAGTGCCATGGCTGATTGGAAATAACACAGTGTTTTGGGCTGGAGCAGACTGAGCCCAGACTCGTCTCTTAGCCAGAACACAAACTGCTTGTACAGTGTGTATACTTCTTTTGTACAAAAGAAGCTTGGAGCAGCCTTCTTTTATTTGGGACTTCTCATTCCCTATGAGAATATAAGGATATTCCCTATGGGAATAAGGAAGCCTTCTTCAGTGATCAGTGCAGAGAAATAGAGGAAAACAATAGAATGGGGAAGGCTAGCGATCTCTTCAATATAATTAGAGATACCAAGGGAACATTTCATGCAAAGATAGGTATAATAAAGGATAGAAATGGTATAGACCTAACAAAGCAGAAGATATTAAAAAGAGGTGGAAAGAATACACAGAAGAACCATGCAAAAGAGATCTTCATGACCCAGATAACCACAATGGTGTGATCACTCACCTAGAGCCAGACATCATGGAATGAAAGTCAGGTGGGCCTTAGGAAGCAGCACTATGAACAAAGCTAGTAGAGGTGATGGAATTCCAGCTGAGCTATTTCAGTCCTAAAAGATGATGCTGTGAAAGTGCTGCACTCTATGCCAGCAAATTTGGAAAACTCAATTGTGGCCACAGGACTGGAAAAGGTTGGTTTTCATTCCAATCCCAAAGAAGGGCAATGCCAAAGAATGTTCAAACTACCACATGATTGTACTCATCTCACACACTAACAAAGTAATGCTAAAAATTCTCCAAGCCAGGCTTCAACAGTACATAAACTGTGAACTTCCAGATGTTCAAGCTGGATTTAGAAAAGGCAGAGGAACCAGAGATCAAATTGCCAGCATCCGTTGGATCATCAAAAAAGCAAGAGAATTCCAGAAGAACATTTACTTCTGCTTTATTTATTATACCAAAGCCTTTGACTGTGTAGATCACAACAAACTGTGGAAAATTCTTAAAGAGATGGAAATACCAGACCACCTGACCTGCCTCCTGAGAAATCTGTATGCAGGTCAAGAAGCAATAGTTAGAACTGGACATGGAATAACAAACTGGTTCCAAATCGTGAAAGGAGTATGTCAAGGCTGTATATTGTCACCCTGCTTATTTAATTTTTATGCAGAGCACATCATGCAAAATGCCGGGCTGGATGAAGCACAAGCTGGAATCAAGATTGCCAGGAGAGATATCAATAACTTCAGATACGCAGATGATACCACCCTTACGGCAGAAAGTGAAAAGGGACTAAAGAGCCTCTTTATGAAAGTGAAAGAGGAGAGTGAAAAAGTTGGCTTAAAGCTCAACATTCAAAAAACTAAGATCATGGCATCCAGTCCCATCACTTCATGGCAAATAGATGGAGAAACAGTGACAGACTTTATTTTCTTGGGCTCCAAAATCACTGTAGGTGGTGACTGCAGCCATGAAATTAAAGGACACTTGCTCCTTGGAAGAAAAGCTATGACCAACCTAGACAGCATATTAAAAAGCAGAGACATTACTTTACCAACAAAGGTCCGTATAGTCAAAGCTATGGTTTTTCCAGTAGTCATGTATGGATGTGAGAGTTGGACTATAAAGAAAACTGAGCACCAAAGAATTGATGCTTTTGAAGTGTGGTGTTGGAGAAGACTCTTGAGAGTCCCTTGGAATGCAAGGAGATCCAACCAGTCAATCCCAAAGGAAATTAGTCCTGAATATTCATTGGAAGGACTGATGCTGAAGCTCCAATACTTTGACCACTTGATTTGAAGAACTGACTCTTTAGAAAAGACCCTGATGCTGGGAAAGATTGAAGGCAAAAGGAGAAGGGAATGACAGAGGATGAGATGGTTGGATGGCATCACTGACTCGATGAAGTTGAGTCTGAGCAAGCTCCCGGAGATGGTGATTTATGGGGAAGTCTGGCATGCTGCAGACCATGGGGTTGCAAAGAGTTGGACACAACTGAGCGACTGAACTGTACTGAACTGATGAGGTTAGTACTCAGAAGGACTCTAGTTGGAGAAATGCCAATGTAAACTCGAAAAGTGAATGCAGACTGTTGGGAGAATGGTGACATGGGTTTCTCTTATGAATCCCATTATGTTCTGAGCTCCCAGGAACCTCTGCACGCCAGATGTTTTGGTGTCAGATTAGGCCGGTTTTACTGCCTATTCAGTAGAAGAGGTGGGCATGGGGGGTTTGTTGTATAAGGTCTAGGCCAGTAGTTCTCCACCTTGGCTGTGTATTGGAATTCATCAAGGGAGTATTAAGAATAACTGTTGCCTGGCCTCATTCTCAGAGATGCCAGTTTAGCCTGGGTGGGACCCTGGCTTTGATGATTTTTAAATGTTCCTTGGTGATTCTGCTGCAGCCTGGTTGAGAGCCTGTTGTTTGCCACACTCCTTTGTGGTCCAGTTTACCCTGTCTTATACCAAAGCAAGGAGAAGAAAAGGTTTTCACTTATTAGTTAAATGACCTGAGAGGGTTTTGAGTTGTTTCATTCACTTTTTGTGGATGAGCAACTTGTGTTCTTTTTTTATTGATCCTCTATAGCCTTGTACCGTGAGTCCTCTCCATGATCTATACCCATGACTGTAGCTTTGCACTGACATTCACATACTGACCAGCCCTCATGCAGAAATACTAGATTGGTCACTAAGGGGACATATGAGAAAGACACTCAGCTCTCTTATTCCTGCTGGAAGAAGTAAGTGGGTACTGTTGCTCAGAGTATTGCATTCTTGCTATTGCTAAGGGAACTGGAGCAACAAGTGCTTTCTGGGTCATGGCATCAGCTGAACCACCCATACTTCTTATTGGGCTTTCACTGTAAATGAAATGCTCCAGAAACAGTCACTGTCATTTTCCATTGATCAGGGGAAACTGGGTGATGGAATTGTTTCTAGGTTTGGTAATTGGGTCACAAGTCATTTCCTACTGTATCTACAAAAAGACGTTTTTAGGCATTTGTGAAGAATATATGCCCTTGTCAATAATAGACAATGATTGTTTTAACCCTGAGCTATAATGACTTTTCTTAATATCGTCATCTTTTCAAAGGCACAGACCTGAGACTGTTCAAGAAGGAACTCCAGGATTTCGAAACCACCACTCTTTAGGCAGCTCAAGATGGCTGTGTCCTGGATTGACCAAAGGGTTTGTAATGGGAATGTTTCTGTTGGTTTCTTGCAGTACAACAAACACCTCTTCGTGCACATCGGGCACGCCAACCATTCTTACAGTGACCCATTGCTCGAATCAGTGGACATTCGTCAGATTTATGACAAATTTCCTGAAAAGAAAGGTGGCTTAAAGGAACTGTTTGGAAAGGGCCCTCAAAATGCCTTCTTCCTCGTAAAATTCTGGGTGAGTAAGACCTTGCTGTTATTTCAGTCGTTTTTGTCTGAATGGTCGTGTCCTACACCCGAGGGCAGAGCTGCAGTGGTTGTGGGTTCCCATTGACTGATCTGCCCGATCGCCAGGGGGTCACACACTAGCGCCGTGGGCGTCCTCACGCGGGCCACGTGGCACAGTCACGTGAGGACCCAGGCGACATTGCCGTCCCTGCAGAGAAAGACAGGTGGCCCCTTGGGCTTAAGAACTCAGTTGTGCAATGACAAGAAACCTCGCAGATGACTGGAGTCACAATGGCAGACTCAGGGCACTAGACTCTCTATTGGTTCTCAGTCCAGTAAGCAAAGTGAAGTCACTCAGTTGTGTCCAACTCTTTGTCACCCCATGAACTGTAGTCTGCCAGGCTCCTCTGTCCATGAGATTTCCCAGGCAAGAATACTGGAGTGGTTGCCATTTCCTTCTCCAGGGGAATCTTCCCAACTCGGGGATCAAACCTGGGTTTCCTGCATTTCAGGCAGACTCTTTATCGTCTGAGCCATCAGAAAAGCCCAGTAAGCAAAGCGACCTATAAATTCCATGGGAGCCTAGGACCCGAGGCAGAGAAGGGACTTGGGTGAAGATAAAGACATGCTGCAAGACTTTAAGGGTCAGAGAGAATATGAAATGGCTCTGTCTATCGCGTGCCTTATTTGTGCTTTCAGACACCAAGGGCACGTTCCTCCAGCTGCTGGGACTGTCCCCAGCCTCCGAGGAGATTTCTGCTGTCCCTTCTCCACTGGTCAGGCTTGAGCCAGAGGACTGCTGTGGGGTCAGGGGTGTGTCCTGGGGGCTTAGACCAGAGGACTTGCTGGCCTTGAGCGTTTATAACTCCTCGGTCTTAACGAGAATAAAAAGAAAATGGCTTCAAATGTTTGCGCTTCTCAGCATGGCCTTAAAGGCCCTGAAGGAGCTGGTTCCAGGTGTTTTGCTTCCTGTCCATCCTACAGCCGGCCTTCGTGTGTGTCTGGATGGACTTTGTACAGTTTTCCTCCTTGCCCTCCTTTTGAGATGGTGGCTTCTTTATTATCACCCCTTCCTTACATAAACAATGTACTAATTTTTCTCTTAGTCTCATCGCATTGTGTAGTGCCTCAGTTCCCAGGCTGGGTCACAATTAACTGGGATGTGTGTCCCGTTTCTTTCTGAACTCCAGGCTCCTTACTCATTGTGTGGCTACACTGGTTGAATGCCTGCGGTGGGCTGTGCGCTGGGCTCAGGCATCACGTGCTTTTCCTCCAGTCCTCCCAGGGTTAAGTGGAATTTGCTTCGTATCCAACTAAGAAAATAGAGATGCAGAGATTACAAAGGACAGGTGGGGACCTGGAGCTTGAAATCAGATCCGTTTGAAAAGTGGCTCTGCTCTGTTTTCTGGTTTCTTTGTGCCCCCAGGACCCTGCTCACAGGGTCTGTCTGTCATTCTTCATGTCTCCAGAGATACGCAAGTGCCTGGCGTGCACACACACACACAAACTCCACAAATGGCAGAACAAACAGACTAAGGAAAAATTCATGTTTGAAATTCCTTGGGAGAAAATTTACATATTCAATTTAATTTGTTTTGTTTTTTTAATCCTTGCATGGTAACTGGATTTCATTTGTCTTGCTTCCGTATTGAATTTGGATTGTGGAAGTAGCCTTCTACTTAAATTAATGTTCTCAGGATTGGTAATACATGTGGACACCCTGAAAAAGCAGTAACAGTCACTTCCTTTTCCTAAATTAGTGACTGCCACCAATGACTTGAATGGTGGTTGGGGGCCAGTTATATGGTAACACTACAGTTTTCAATGTGTGGCCTGCAGACCCGTAGTGGGGTTCTTCAGTAGACTATCAATGGGCTGACAAGATCAAAACTACGTTAATTATGACACTGAGATGTTATTTTCTTTTTGAATTCTGCTGATATGCATACTGATGGTTCCAGTGTTATAGGGTAAAACTGCTGAAGCCTTGGATCAATCAGACTGGGTTGCATGCACAGTTTAAATTAAAAAAAGAATTAGTCAAACCAAGAGTGTCATTTGTGAAAGTTTATTACATCTTAGACCGAGAGCACACACTGAAAATGGATGCGACGAACCTGCCTGCTCCTTCAAGGAGAACAACTGATGTTTGTTTTCAAAGATAAAATTTGAACTTTCAAATAAAAATAAGAATTTTGGAAAATTTGTATCCACACTGGTGAACTTGACGGCTTCCCAACATTTATGACTTTTCTGATGGGATCCATAGTCATATTAAAAAATGTGATTTTTTTTAATACTGTGCAAGATAAACCAATGGGTTTTAATATAACAGTATGAAAAGTTCATTGAGGGTTTCAGACTCCACACTGCAGCTAACCTTTAGAAACCACTGCTTGTCAAGTTTTGATTTAGTGTCAAAGAAAAATGGCCAGTTATCTGAAGAGCCTATTAAAATATTCTTACCTTTCCCAGTCATGTGTTTATGTGAGGCTGGATTTTCTTCAGGTATTTCAACCAAAAGTTGAAGGACAAATCATGACAAATTGAATTTAGAAGCAGAAGAAGAATAAGAATTTAGAAGAAGAAGAAGAATCTAGGTATTTTCCATTAAGCCACACATTAAGTATTGCAAAATGCACATCAGTGCTGCCTTTCTCACTGATTTTTGTTTTTTAAAATATAGGTATGGCCAATTTAAAAAAGATGTGTGTTAATATAAAATAACCTTAATATTATTTTTAAAGCAGGTACTAAATATTTTAAAGCTTTCTCAGTTTATAATTCTGATATAGAAAATATTGATAGCTATAACCTACAGAAACAAAAGCTCTTTGAGACCCTCAATAAATCTTAAGAGTGGAAAAGGGGTCCCCAAGATGAAAAAGTTTGAGAACCACTATGGTGAAAGATATAAAAGAGGCTGTTCTACCCAAATAAATTAAAATTAATCAGAAAATAATAGGACAAGATAAAAATAAACCATTTTCGGTGCTTTCAAATTAAAGTGTTGGTTTTTAATGTTAATAAGACTTCTTATAACTTGCTTGTTGTTTGACTGTAAAGTAGAATGGAAACTATTGATATTAGAAAGGTTTTGTTTTTGCTTGTAAAATTTTCCATTTTACACAGAGGATGATTTTAATAAATGCTTTCTGTGACTGGGCCCTTCAGTCACTAATTCCCAAATAACGAGGTCTAGGTTTGCAAATGTTTAGAGTGTAGTGGCAGGTATGAGATGTGCAGATTTAGAAACAATTACTACGAGATTAGATATCAGTTTATTAAATTAAGATTTGCAGAATTAGAATTACAACTGAACTCTCCTATGAGTATGATGAAAGACATCACTGCTTCAGTATAATTGTTAGCAGTACTTAACCTTTATGAAAAAATTCAGTCCTATGTTACAGTAAGTGAGAAAAGGCAGTTTGAATTAGGTTTACACTTTGCTGCAGTTTGAAATCTCATTGGCTTCCTCTAAAGACTTAGAAAGTGTGAATTAGACTTTGACTCCCTGTGCTTGAATGTTTCCAGTGGGTGTTTCCAGTGGGTGTTTCTTAAGTAGGCTTAACCTTCCCTTTAAAATGTCTTTCATATTAGAATTTGCTTCACAGATTTTCATTTTCATGTAAATTCAGTACATCTCAACAGAGGTCCTACCCACACATCTCCTTTCTTTTCCTCCCTATCTCCTCTTTCTCAAAGTACCTGCAGTCTCCAGGTTATCACCAGCAAGATGACTTAGTTTATTCATATGTTTAATTGCTCCATGTCCAACCTGGGCTTAGTCAGGCTGGAGCAGCTCAGGAGTCTGCTGTGGGTGAAACTCTGAGTCCACCTGAAGTATCTGCACTTAATGCCCAAGCTGTGGCCCAGCTCTTTGCCATGTAGTGGTCATTCCACTGGCTTCAGAGCAGAAAACTGACTGGCCTCCCCAGGACTCAGACGCCGAAACACACGTGAATGACAGAGCCACAGTAGAGTCCGACCTGAACTTCTTGGAAACAGTAGACTGCTGTTGGTGCCCGGGTAAATGGACACCCGAGTGCCCCATAATGGCAGATCTTCACAAAGAAGTGACGCTGCTTCACTTCAGGAAGTGCCCTTGGCTTCCATCACAGACACAGTGGAAAGCACAGATTCCAGAGTCCAGCAGATCCGGCATTGATTAGCTGTGTCATGATGCAGAAGTCACTCTGCCTATCCATGACTCAGTTTCTTTATGTGTAAAGTGGGAATTATCACAGGTACCTCCCAGGGATTAAATAATACCAAAAAAAAGTGTGTGCTTATGCCTGGTGTATTCACTAACTGCTTGACTACTTTCAAAAAGCAACTTGGTTTCTTACACACCAACTCACGTATACCTACACACACTCACATTAAAAGCCTTATTATCAATGTCTAATAAAAAGGTTAAATTATGATACACCCAGTAAAGAGGGTATGTTGTCATTAAAAATCTGTGAGAAAGCATCTCACCACCTCCTTATCACCTTAGTTGAGTTACTTGCACTAGTCGTATATACTACTATACTGAGATCCCCTGGAGAAGGAAATGGAAACCCACTCCCGTATTCTTGCCTGGGAAATCCTGTGGACAGATGAGTCTGGCAGGCTACAGTCCATGGGATCGAAAAGAGTTGGACACGACTGAGCAACTAACACTAAACTAGTAGCTTAAATTTGAATCCCCAATTAAAGTGTCTCAGAAAAAATATAGTTTGATGCAGCATTGAAATTGTTATTACGATTGAGGAGGAGTATGGAACCAGATTTGTGGTTAGTGAGGCCAGTATTTTGCACTGGCAGAAAACCATACTTCTTATTTCCTTTTAAAATAATGATCAGATGCTCTGTGGGCTCTAAGAAAGGAAGGTGTCCACCCACAAGTGGACAGAGCTGTGCTTTGCTTCAGAACTGAGATCCATGCAGATGGGTTGCCAGTGATATGGCAGACAATGCAGCTAATTTAAGATAAAATGTCAGCTGCTTTGGAATTGATCAGAGAGTCCCCAAAGCTGGAAGAGGTGGGTGTGATTCAGTCATGCGTCCTAAAAGACAGAAACCCAAGTATAACTCTCAGCTCACTTTCAAAAGAAGCTTGTGTCCAGCCCCATATAGCAGTTTTGTGGCTGTTGTTGTTAAGTTGCTCAGTTGTGTCCAACTTTTGTGACCCCATGGACTGCAGCACTCCAGGCCTCCCTGCCCTTCACTGTCTCCCAGAGTTTGCTCAAACTTATGTCCGTTGAGTCAGTGACACCATTCAACCATCTCACCCTCTGTCGTGTCCTGCTCCCCTTGCCTGCAGTCTTTCCCAGCATCAGGGTCTTTTCCAGTGAGTCGGCTTTTTGCATCAGGTGGTCAAACTATTGGAGCTTCAGCTTTAGCATCCATCCTCCCAATGAATATTCAGGATTGATTTCCTTTAGGATTGACTGGTTTAATCTCCTTGCAGTCCAAGGGATGCTCAAGAGTCTTCTCCAACACCTCAGTTCAAAAACATCAATTCTTCAATGCTCAGCCTTCTTAACTTAAGTAGAATAGTTTACTTAAGTAGTAGTAGTTTACTTAAGGGAATAAAAAATGCAGTGAAAGTAATATTTTTAAAGGGGCCTCAAAATTCTCCTCAGTCTTAACAGTGCTCAGAAGTGTCAGACTTGGCACCACTGGTTAAAGAAAGCCACACATTCCTAACATGTTACTTATAAACCTTACAGTAAAAACTGTTCAGCGAATCATTAGGATAATGAAGGCTTACTCTCAAACTTTATTTGGAATAATAAAGAAGAAAATAATATGAAAAATGAGATTGTATGGATCTGTATCGTTATTAAAAGAGACAAATTCTTAATATACATTTAATTACAATGCTTCTTTTTTTCTCTCAAATCAATTAATGGCATGTTAGAAATCAGGATAGACTCCAAGTTACCCAATGGCTATTTATGTTTTGCTTTTTAAAATTCTTGGAATTAATGATCATCCGGTGTAAACAATTAACAGTATATTTATAGTCATTCAACTTTCTTAACCTACTTTTTTGGAGGAAGATAAAGCAAGACTAGTTTTACTAGCCAGAGTAGATGTGAGAAGATATTATAAAACAGAAATGGAAAAGAGTTATCTGGAAAGAAGGCAGCCTTTAGAAGATGCTTTTATCTTGGTAGGAACAAAATCACATTTGTTGGACAAAATGACAGGCACTATAAATAAAACAACTGGGCTTTATTTAGGGCTAAGAAATCGGGTGCACATGTAAACTGGCCAAATAGACCCCCTTTGGAGTTTCAGCCTGTTTCTAATTGGATTGTGCGTGATTTAGGCTAGAATTGTAGACTCGAGTCTATCATTTGCGACCAAATGTCTCTGTTGCTATTCATGGAAAAGGATGTTAGCAAAATGGAATAATATGCTTCCCACATGTTTTAAACTGTTATCAGTAAGAAAAGGGCCTTTCAGTTCAAGATTTTCATTTCACTCTACTTCTGTCTCATCTCACAATGGTGTTAAACTCTGAAAATACACGAACAATAGGAAATAATGGAATGATGCAGTGGAAGGAAGATTAACAAGAACCACCACCATATTCAGAGGTACTTCTGGGACTAATATGTAATAGATTATCTTTGGTAGACTGTGACTCTCTTATTGTCTTCACCAGGTCTGGTTTTTTTGTTGTTTTTTTTTTTTTTTAAATCATCTCTGGCTAGCAGGTTCTGATATTTCATGTCGAGGGATGAAGGGGAATGGTAGTTAGTAGCCTTGCACATCCAACCCATTTTGGTTTGATTTCATGAGAATGGTATCTGGAGCTTGTTAGCACTTGCTGCAATGACTGCAGTCTTTTATTGCTTCCTTCCTGTTTTCCCAGCCCCATGACCTAAACTTCTTTGTAAGCCTTCCCCAGGGAGCAAGGATCCTATCCAGTAACACTTGTTTATGTAGTGCAATGTATATAGCAGATTCTCAACAGTTTATTTTCTTTAATTTGTTAGATGAAGAGTGATTTCATTCTGTACACCTAGAGGAATTGCTGTACATGGGGTCCTATAACTACCCCTGGGCCAGCTCCGATTGTATAGGCAGATAGCCTAGGCATCTGACAGTTTGTTGACTAATCTTTTTCAAGGAATTTAGTGAAAGCCAGTGGAGGGGAGACCTCAAGGGATTCACACAAAAGCTTTCCAGGCTCTCTCTGGAATTTGGGTTCTTACAGAAATAGTTTAATCATTTGCTTTAGCATTGAATATACACATCACCAGTGAGTCATTCAGCAAATACTCGTTGATCTCTACTTTGCTACTAGAAAGCTGAGGGAGCAGACATGAGTAAGAGGCAGACTTTAGGGTCTGGAGTGGGATGGCAGACACAGCAGATAAATGACAGCACTGTAGGGTAGAGGCTATAGTGGAAATGTGAAAACATAGGTAGAGGAGGAACTCTTTCTGCTTTTCTGGAAGGCTTCATGAAGATGTGGCATTTGAACTGATTCTTGAAAATTTAATCAATGGAAGGAGAGTGGGAAGGAGTTTGCAGGGGAAGGGTTGTGCGGAGACCAGGAATCCTAGTGAGAGTTGCTTGAGGGTCCCAGTGGCCACCAGGCCTTACAGAATCAGGAGAATGGTGCAAGTTGAGAGTGGAAATGATACTCTGCCTGACAGTCACATTATTTAAAAGAGTCTGAATCCCCTGAGAACAGAAGGCAGAACAGGACAGCCTGGAAAAATGGGAGCAGCAGCTGACGGTGCTTTTCCCGCAGGCCCTTCACCTCAGTCCCACCACAGACACTTTTTTTTTTTTTTAACCTGGGACTCTTCAGGACATCTAGGTGGAATCTAAATTGGGAATTCCCTTAACCTCATGGAAGAATCCATCTGACAGCTCTTCCTCTCCCATCCTGGACCATTTGGCTCAGTGGTTGCTAACAAAGCCAAGGTCAGGGGTCCATCCATTCTTTGCTGCATGGGACTGTTTAACTCTGCTCCCTGCCGCAGTTACAGACTGAGATACAAAGCCACGGAGCCCCCCAGAGCTGCTGCTAGCCTGAAGCCTGGGGGGAAGCAGATGCATGTGGTCCGCCCGCACTGCCCAGCATTCACCCCATTCATGGAGGCACAGCTGACTTCACTCTGTAACCGTCCCCGGGAAAAGCCTGAGAAGAAAAGAACTGAAGTGGCACCATCGGGGTGTGTGTCTGCTTATTTCCAGGCCCAGTTTTCCAGGGAATGAGTTAATCAACTTATTAATCTGGTTATAGTCATAAACCCTTAAGGATCTTAGGCTTTTGGATCTTGATAGACCCTTGACGATATGCAAAACTTCCTCTTCCTGTGAGGGTAGAGATTCAGGGTACACCTTACCCTCTCATCATCCGCATTCTAATTTACTGTCTACGTGACAAAAGCAAGAGAAGCTTGTTAAATTTTCCAAGCAGTTCCAAAGACTTTAGAAGGAAGAGTGAGATCTTCCCACAAACCCTGTGTCTTTCTCGACTTCTAATGTGCATGCACAAACATTGTACATACTCCACTTGTTTTTTACTAAAAAAAAGTGCTATGCTCCATGTGTTATTCAGAAGCTTCATTTTTTTCCCACTCAAAAAATATTTTGGACATGTCTCCTTACAGCAATGAAAATTTGAGCAAAGTCCCAATTTTTCTTATTCTCTTTAGTAAAGGTGAATTGTCGGAAGAGTTACCAGATTTAGCAAGTTAAAATACCAGCCACCCAGTTTGGTTTGAATTTCCGGTGAACAGTGTATACTTTTTCAGTGTCTGCCCCATGTCATCTTTGGGACATAGTGATATGTCCCTATCCCTATGAAAAAGTATGTTGTTTATCTAAAAATCAGAGTTAACTAGGCAGCCTATATTTTATTTGGCAGTTTTACACTTGTTAATTAGTTGATTGATTTGCTGTCATTGTTCTGTGTAAGACTTTTCATGCACAAGAACGCCAGACCAGAAGAAGGCCCTGTTTCCTGGTCTGGAAAGGGTGGTCTCTGGTCAGTGTTCACACAGTTGGTGAATGTGCTGGGTGGAGGGCCAGCTCAGCTGGGCGCCCGGGACTCATTAACTGCCTCCACTGGAGACAACTGGCCTGTGCCACCGCTTTGTCCTAGGGGTTGAGACCTTGGCTCTTTCATCCCAGCTACTGTGTGAAGTCACCAGTGGCAGTTACCTGAAGTTGTATGGGTGATATTAATTGAATTTTTTTTTTAATGAATGCCAGTATTTGTAGGAATTTGCAATGCAAACAGCCAGTCTTTCAGATGGTGCCTATTGTAATTAGAGCAAGCTTTTAAGATTCTTTGAAGTACTAAATGTTGATGAAATTCGAATAGGGGTGCCAATCTGCACTATGAAGGGGCTCTTGGCAGTTGTCTTTTAAAATCGTCTATTTTGTAGATGTAAATATATGCCATAATCAGTGGGAAGTAACTTGGAGAGCAGGGGCTGAGTTTATGCCTATTATTCTTATTTAAAACAGCTGTGGCCGGAGGAGAGCTACAGCTGCTGTCCTGTGTCGGGCCGGGGCACCAGGCAAAATGAACACTCTCAAAGACGCCCTTCCCTTCGGGCAGCTTTCTCACTCTCCTCAAACTCAAGTCCAGTCTTGCTGGGGGGTCGTCCCTCGTTTATCCAAGCTTCCCGCACCCCAAGCTCCGAAGCCACTTGGGGTGGCTTCAGGGGTCGTGGCCAGGGAGCAGATGCTTACAAATGAGTCAGGCGAGAGGGTTGGGGAGCAGTCATCAACCTCAAGACCCCCTGCCCAAGCTGCTTCGGGAGTCCTCCTGCCTGATGGCTCGTGGCGGAGGGCAGAGCGATTGTCCTTTGGCGCCTGGGGGAGCAGCTGCAAGGCCCGCGTGGTGCCCGGCGCGGCCGAGCCTCACCATGTGGCAGGCCTGGATGGACGCCCACGACAGGGCCCGGCTCCCAGCGCCTCCTGCCAAGGAGCCAGATGCTGCCATTGGAAAAAATTGCTTCACAATTTGAAATCTTGGTCCTTTGATCATTGCTCGAAGAGGATGAAGAGGAGAGGTTCAAAGTGGTGGTTTGAA
Source organism: Muntiacus reevesi (assembly GCF_963930625.1). NCBI lineage: Eukaryota > Metazoa > Chordata > Mammalia > Artiodactyla > Cervidae > Muntiacus > Muntiacus reevesi. The sequence goes on from NC_089257.1 coordinate 52,478,860, forward strand.
AATGCCAGCGTCTCCTTGCATCCATCAGTGCCTATTATACTGTCTCTTGTCAGGGACAATCCTCTTGATGTTTTCATTTTTTTGCAACCAAGTAATTCTGCCCAGCCCTTCCAGCCCCTCCCAGGAGGAAGGGAGAGATGGGTGGGAAGGGAGCCATCTGCGGCCTGCTCCTTTCCTGACCCACTACCCCAACCTGCGCCCCTGCCTTTGGGCTGATCTGTTTCCTCTTTTTTCCTGTAGGCCGTTTGTTTCAGAGGCTGGTGACAAAGGAGTTGTCCTCAGCTGAATGCTGCGCCCTTCCATTCTGCACTTGCAACCCTAACGCTCACTTCCTGTCCTTCAGGTACCTGAAACTAGCTTTCCAGGGGCCTGCGGTTTTGCAGAGTTGATCCCCTGGTCCAGCCCTCCCTGCTGTATGGATCCAACATAACTGGGTTAGATCTCATTTTTCTCACCCATGAAATGGGAAGAATCATTCTTTGAAGAATATTGCTTTTTTTTTTTTCCAATTTCAAAAACATGAAACAGTGGAACACAGATGTGAACAAGTGCACTTGCTGAATGAGAGGTAATGGAGGAGAAAACAAGCCGCAGTCTTGTCTGATAACTTAACGTGTTTCAGCTGCAGAAGTAACGAGTGTGAGAGAGGATTATTTAGGGAAGGATTTGGGGAAATGTGATGTTTCACTTTTTCATTTCCTTGCTGTCTAGTGCAGTCTGCTTTCTGTGGTTGGCATTGCTGTTTTTCAGGACTTGTCCACAAATAGATCCCCAAGTCTTTAACTCATTCCCCAGATGTTTATTAATTATTGCCTTTTTTTTTTTTTGCTTCCAGACAGAATTTTATGACATCTCTAATCATATCTTTGTGGGAAAGATAGTAATTTTGTACCCATTTAAGCAGTTATGCCTAAAACCTAAGGCTTGTTTTAAACTCACAAATCGGAAAAACTACTTATTTTTCTGTTTGAAAAAAGTCATTTCTGTGTTTGTGCTGCTCACTTGATAAGTGTGGATAGGGACTCAGACTGACTCTGAGGGGAAAGCTTTTACCTTGCTTGTTGATTATGAGCCACTGTCTACTTCGGGTCCCACTCTGGAGATCTGACGTGAGGCTCTGCTTCATCTCTGTGCTGGTCAGTGTTGAAGTCCACGATTGATAGGCATGGCCATTTATGTGGCATGTTTCAGAACACAGATGAGTCTCGTGTGCGTTCTCTCTTCTTATCACCATGGTGGCCTCTGTAAGCAGGTCTTCTCTGAGTTGAGAGATGAGAACAATGAGATGCAAAGGAATGATGACCGCTGTCCGTCAGGTGTCTGCAATAAGGTGGTGACAGATGCAGAATAAGAATTCTCAAGTTTCTGGATGAGGTGGAAGGGAGATCAGTATGGAGTTTACTAAAAATAAGCCTGGAACTTGGATCCTAGGAAGCTGATAGAACCTGAACAACTTTATGGGTGAGAAGTTGGTGTGGAAAGGTAAGATTAGGGGGGAAATAAAAGAGAATTGCCGGGTTGTCTTTCAGCACTGTTCTTAGGCCTGCATGCTTCTGGAAAGCAGAGCTCTAGGTGGAAGCTGCTGAGAAGCCGATGGCAACTTAATGGGCATGGTAGGCAGCGGTGTGTTCAAGTTCTTTTCATGGGGCTAGGGGACGTATTCCAATACATGGAAAGCTAGGTGGGCGTTGCTAAGAGTAGGCAGGGAAGTATCTTGGGTTATGTGAGTGGGCCCAATGAAATCACAAGTTTCCGTAAGAGTAGCAGAGGGAGGCGAAAGACGAGGTCTAGAGAGCCAACAGCTGGCCATGTGAGGACTCAGCCTGGTGTTGCTGGCCTCTGAAATGGCAGGGAAGGGACTAAGAGACAGGACTGTGGAAACTGAAGGAGACAGAGACTCCCCTCTCCCCAGAGTAGATCCACCAGAAACGGACACAGCTCCAAACCGTGATCTCAGACGGGTGAGATACATATCGGATATCCCACCTACAGAAGTAGAGAATCATAAAGTGGTTTTGTTTTTAAGTCACTAAATTTGGGGTTGTTTGTTAAAGCAGCAATAGAAGACTAATACAACTCTCTAACGCTTAAGTCTGCCCAGAACATGGTAAGTATTTTATTGTCTAATGATTTTCCCATACCTGAAGGTATTTAGCCAGAAGACAGTGTAAGTCAAGATACTGCAGAAGGATTCCGGCATTGGGTGGTAGGAGAAAGAGCTGGACTCTGAACCCAATTCATATGGAGGGTTTTTGTTCTAGAGCAAAATGGGTGAAGATTCCTTAGAAGGGCCCGTTTGCATGGACTTGCCCCCTCCAGCCACATTTGCAAGGTTTACTTTGTTTTTTTTTTAGAACATGGTCCGTGACCAGTTATGCAGAAGGAAACTTCCCCTGCTACCCTTCTTATGACTGGACTGAAAGTAATATCCACACAAGACAAATTAACAGGAAAAGAGAAACGAATTTTTAATTCATGGTGTTGAGGTTCACATAGAAACTGGACCTAAGAAGTGGCCAAAGCAGGCATCTGTCATGCTTTTTAGATAAATGATAAATTTATGAGGAATTGACAGGACAAAGAAACATTGGTTTGGAGAAAATCTAAACAGAGTTTGGGCTTGGGGAAGTAAATTTTAAAAGTAACAAGATGTGTATACAGACTTCTCCACGCTAAATTATCCATCTCTGGTGGTAAGGGTCTTCTTCCAACTGCAGATGCAAGGAGGGCACCTTTCACTGAGAGACTTATTTCCTGCTTTTGGGGAGACAGAGGGGAGGGTCCAATGTCTCTCTTCATTGGTTGTTTCTTAAGTAACTTTAATCCAAAATAATCAAAATGCCTCTGGGGCACATTTTGGGACAGCCTGCCCTGTGCCCCAACAGCTGTCTCATCTCCTGACGACAGGATATGGTTTGAATTTGGAATTTGTTGGGCAGGTAAGTTTGCTGGTTTTAGTTGTTTCTTGGACTTTTGTATTTATTTGCTTTTAGAAAATATCCTGATTTCAGATAAGAGCTGATTTGACAATAATAGTTTGTATGTCTGCAAACGGCACTTTTTTTTTTCTCCCTCTCATTTTCTTGCCTTCAAAACTATGTGGAATAGGTTTGTCTTGAGTTTTCAGTTGAGAAAAAGGAGTGGAGAGGGTGGATAATGAACTCAGCACGAATCCTAGACTCATTAGAGTTCACCTCCCCAGTTGTTGATTTAATGCTAGCATTCTTTCTTTGATATTACCTTTGCTCTGCGGGAGTTCAGTGACCACATTTCTTTCTGGGATAATTGTAATATTATCAGCTAACAGATAATTATCTTTCCCATCAATACCTCCTAGAAAATTCCCAAAGAACAGCTGTGATATGGTTGGATGACTGTGTAATTATTTTCCATGTTCAAAAGTAATAGAAGGGACTTCCCTGGTGGTCCAGTGGCTAAGACTCTGCACTCCCAACGCAGGGGACCCAGGTTCAATCCCTGGTCAAGGAGCTAGATACCACACGCCACAACTAAAGATCCCATGTACCACAACTAAGACGGGCTGCAACCAAATAAATAAAAATAAATATTTTAAAAAAAAAAAAAAAAAAAAAAAAAAAAAAAAAAAAAAAAAAAAAAAAGTAATAGAGAAGCAGTGGTAATAACAGATTGCTTATTTACTGTTAGTTGAGAAGTCTTTTAAAATGCAACCTGTTAAATATATGCTAATAATTATAAAGTTTTCTCAAGCTGCTTTTTTAAAAAAACAAGATAATTCAAAAACCATCTGTTCCGAGGAGGAGCTAAGATGGCGGAGGAATAGGATGGGGAGACCACTTTCTCCCCTACAAATTCATCGAAAGAACATTTGAACGCTGAGCAAACTGCACAAAACATCTTCTGATCGCTAGCAGAGGACATCAGGCGCCCAGAAAAACCATCTATTCCTCTTACCTAAGTGAAAGCTGAAAATGCACGTATATCTCATAACCAGCAATTCTGCCCCTAGGAACACCTAACAGGAGTGCATGCATGTGTTCATGAAAAGCGTATCCCAAGTATTCAGAGTAGCGCTCTTCATAATAGGTTCAGTTTGGAAGCATTGTAAACATCCATCCGTAGAAGGGATAGATGGTGGTATTTTCCATTTAGCAGAGTACTCTAGTGACAAAAAGGATGAACCACACACCACAGCATAGATGACTGTCGCCCTGCAATGCTGCACAAATGAAGCTAAACACAGAGGAATCAACAGTATGTGACTCCATTCATGTAATACTCAAAAAACCAGACGATACTAAAGGAACGTTACTCTTGTGACACGGGGGGTTTGAGGTACACTGGAAGGGAGCAGTGTTTGATGTTCACTGGAATGCAGGGGGATGAGGGGATTTCCTTTCTATTTCCTTACCTGGGCGCTTGGTTCCATGGGTGTGTTCACTTTATAAAAATTAATCAATCTTTAAGCTTGTGATTTGTACACTTCTGAATGTATGTTCTACTCTAACTTCAAGTAAAAAAGTTAACCCTGACAACTTTAAAATCGTAGTTTGTTGAGGTTGCTTCTGATGACAGAGGTTCATAATGTGAATTCTTGAATACTTTCATTTTTGACACTTTCATTATACCTGCAGGTCATCCATTCCCAGTTAAAACTAATTAAATTAAATTTGAGAATTCTAAGGTACAGTGGTGAACCAAAGGTGAGAGGGTGGGAATTATCTGCCCCAGATGTAGGCATTAAGGAGTTTCATTGTAGAGAAGTTTATATGGCAGAACCGTCTGAAAACAGCTGTCATTTTTATTATCACCCTATGCGTATGGTTCTAAACAATGCTATCAATGAAGTGTTCCTAATAAAAAAGTTCTTTGTTAGCCTAAGTCTTAAACAATTGGTAAAATTAGTCTTGTTTTTATTTCATATATGTATATATACACACACACACATATATATGTTTATGCTTCAAACTAACACTTATGTTGCTTATCCATTTTATTACTTTAATAGCACATGTTATTAAAGACTCACTCTTACATTCATTTCTAGAGTAAGTTCTAAAAGTTTGGAATCTTTGGAGCTGCAGTCCACACAGCACTGCTTCCATGATTTGGAAATGAGCACAGTAATTATGAAGGTGAAAAAGTAGAACTAGAGTTACTTCAATTCTGTCATTCTCTGTTACCACAGAGTTTTTGTGTTTAAAGTTAAAAACTGTGAAACAGTGCTGATTATTACTAAAATAATTTTTATAATGTTGTTAAATAAAGGAAACAGATCTTAAAAATGATCCACTCTTAGTTGTCAAATATGCTAGGTGTCTTGTGGCTACAGCACCAGCATTACTGAAGCGTGGGAACTTGTAGAGATGGAAACAAAAAAGCTGAAAATTTTCAGCAGTTTTGCTAGTATCAATTTACAGCGAATGCCATTCTAAGCTTGGGTAACATTTTGAAATCGTATGTATGGTTGAATTATTTTGTGTGTGTATTTCTATGCTTGCTTTAGATTTTAAGAGTCCTAGTTTGTTTACATTGTAAATCTTTCACTTGTCGAAAGTAAAGGCCACTGCAGTATACCAAATGAAATAAGTCAGACAGAAAAAGATAAATACTGTATGATATCAATTATATGTGAAATCTAAAAAATAGAACAAACTAGTGAGTATAACAAAAAGGAAGCAAACTCATAGAACAAACTAGTGGTAACCAGTTGAGGGGAGGGGCAGTATAGAGGAAGAGGAATGGGAGGTACCCACTACTGGGTGTAAGTTAGGCTCAAGGATGTACTGTCCAACACAGGGAATACAGCCAAGGTTTTGTAATACCTGTGAATGGAAAGTAACCCTTAGCAATTGTATAAAAAGATAATGCCACTAAAGTGAATAAAGTGAAAAATGGAACACTGGAAAAAAAAAAAAAAGAAAACAGTGTACGTAGGGAGTTGAGGTGCAATTCTTAGGAAACCTCCCTCCTGGTTAAATCACGGATGCAAGTTGAGGTTGATAGTTTCTCATGCTCTCCTGTTGACTCCCCTGCCCATTGCTAATTTCCCCAGCTCCTTCCCACACTCCGCCCATTACACCACAAACACCAGACTGCTTTTGATTATTAATCAGTCCGTCACAACAACTTGATTACATCAAAATAATGAATTTAAATTGCAGTATTAGTTCACAGTGTATTTATGGTCAATTAATTCTCATTTTCAAAGCTGGGAATTTTTTTAAATTGAATGAAAACAAAAGTCAAAGTAGGGCTTCCCTGGTGACTCAGTGGTAAAGAATCTGCCTGCCGATGCAGGAGACACGGGTTTGATCCCTGGTCCGGGAAGACCCCACATGCTGGAGAGCAGCTGAGCCTGTGGTCTAGAGCTTGGGAGCTGCAGCTTCTGAGGCCCAAGCACCCTAGAGCCTGTGCTCTGAAACAAGAGAAGCCACCACAATGAGACGCCCACAAACTGCAGTTAGGGAGTAGCCTCTGCTTGCCGAAACTAGAGAAAAGCCCATGCAGCAACAAAGACCCAGCACAGCCAAAAATAAGTAAGAAGTGGAAAAAAGATTAAATTAAAAAAAGGCAAAATGATTTCTAATGTACCTTTCCTGCTCCGCCTGTGACTGCTTGGTTGTTGGGAAGCATCCGGAATGTCCATCAATAGAGGATATGTTAAATTATGGTGCATCTGAATAATGGAGTAGTATGCAGCCCCCAAAAGTGTGGCTGATCAATTTCTCAAAGGGCTTTTCTTTTAAAAAACTGATACTCTCTATCAGTGTGTCTATGTGTGTGCTCACTCGTGCTTTGGGGCCCCAGGGACTGTATAGCCTGCCAGGCTCCTCTGTCCAGGGAATTTTCCAGGCAAGAATACTGAACTGGGTTGCCATTTCCTACTTCAGGGGATCTTCCCAACCCAGGGATCAAACCCATGTCTCCTGCATTGCAGGTGGATTCTACCAAGGAAGCCCTATATCACTACTATATGAGTTCTAAAAAGTAGTTATTGATTGATTGATTTAAAGCCAGGCTTAGAAGAATGCTACGGTTTGTGCAGAAAAGAGGGAATGTGTATGCTTAAATATGTAAATGCTAAATATCTCTAAGAGGATACTTGAAAAACTGATAACACTGGTCACCTAGGGAGAGTAGTAAGCACAGCATAGAAATAAAATGTACCTCCTTTTTACAGTTTGACTTTTTAAAATTTACTTATCACATATATATTTTTACCTTTGTTGTTGTTGCTGTGTGTGCTTTTTTTTTTTAAGCTAAAACTTGTTCGTACAAGCTACATCATAATAGTAAGAGCATCAGTCCCACAAAGAACATTGCTGGTCATCCCACTGCCACAAAGCACCTGAGCTGTTTCTCCGAGCTGTGTGTGTTCTCAGCTGATGGCAGGACCAGCTCGAAGTTCTCGAAGACTCGCTGCTGGTTCACGGCAGGTGGCACCTGACTGGGAAGGCTGGATGACAGCCCAGGGTCAGAGCGCCTGTGTGCCTGGGATATGCTGGTGCCTTTCTCCCCTGAAGGCTGAAGCCCTGATAATCCCAGGGCGCTCTCTAGCTTTGAGAAGCTCAGATACAGTTCTCAGGATGAGACCGCTGGTTTCCCACTGGACTGCTGTTCCACTGAGCCAAATGCTCCATTTCTCACCTTTGCATGTGAGAAAAAGGCACACCTAGGCATTTTTAATTATTTGCACTTTCTGCCCCATAAAATTTCCAAAAACAAAATGTGAGGGCACATAAATTTATGGATAACATAAAACTGGACAAGTATCAGTGCAAGTAAAAGCAGAAATCCAGTCATAGGAGTTGGACACTGGTTGTTAGTAGCTGTTAGAAGTACCCAGGATAAGGTAATTACTATAGCAGAGCACTTAATGTAGCTTTGAATTTGTTGGCATGTAAGAAAAGGGAATATAAAGTGTATGGTCCTTTTTATCTGAAGCCAGAATATCCCAAGTTTTGCCTGAGGAAATGGACATTTTCCTGATACTCAATTTAAGAAGGAAGTTGAAATGCAGATCCTTATTAAAAATACATGTAGGATGACTCAGGTCTTTATGGTGGTTAGTGCCTACCAAGGTATTAACAATCAGTGAGTCGAAATGTGCCGGACCTCACGAAAGATAGTCTCATTTTATGTCAGATTCACTGCTCTTTCTCTCTGCAGCCCAGGTTCTTCATTTGACCCTGCTTCCTGCTGCATCTCTGCATTCACTCTCTTCTAGGGTCTCCAAGTTGTGATCAGGGGTGCCTTTCTGGGCTGCAGATCTGATCCTAAGCTATCGCTGCCCCTGTCCTGTGTAAGACCCCTGCCCCCTCCCGCCCCTGCCTCTCCAGGCCCGCGCTATCCTTGCTGTCTGTGTTCCAGCCGTGTTTCTGGCCATTCGCCTTTGTGCACACTCTTATAGCATGCTCCGCCTGCCCATGCCAGCTCTTCTCTCTTCGGATCTGAGCTGCATCATCATCTGAAGCTTCCCTGACTGCAAGGGCTCCCTCCCCACTCTTTAGTCTCATGTCTCCGTGTCCATCCCAGGAGCGCTTATTTCTGTTGCAGTGTCCTCCCTCCTAAATTGTCAGCTTCATGACCGCAGGGACTGTCTTGCTCACTCGTTGATCCCCAGCTCCACACCCACGTCCATAGTGCAGGAAAGGGTCAGTGGATGCTCGAGGGAAGGGGGCCTGCCCTCAGTGATGGAGCCGCTGCAGCAGCCTCCCAGCTTCCCTCTGCAGTGGACTTTACACCACGCTGAGACATCTCTTCTTGAAGCACATCTCTAATGACCTCATTGCCTGGTGGCGACACTTTCAAGGGGTCCTCAGTTCCTACAGCATACAATTCACACCCCTCATTAAGCCCTCCCCGACCCAGGACCTTGCTGAATTTCCAAACTCCTTCCTCCCCATCTCCTTCATCCTTGCAATGTAGCTAAAATGAAGCACTCCAGGCTGCTCCATGCACAATACTCCCTCAGCCCTTCTCTGCCTCTTCAAATCTTAACCATCCTGAAAGTAAATACCTTTAATTGAAAATAATGCTTCCATGGTCTGAACTCTGAGTGCCTTTGACATGGTAGTTACCTTCTATTTAAATTAGAGCTATTTTCTGTACATTTCTCTCATCTTGGCTAGTAGTCTTGTATCTAGCATGAATCTCACATGGCAGATAGCCATAAGAATGTGTTAAATGAGTGGGGCCTTGTATTAACTATTTTGCATCTTTCTAAGTCAGTCTTTAATAGGAACCATTTCCCCTTTGGGTACATAATTAGTAATGAAGTTTCTGTTTTTACATATATAACAAATGGCCAGTCAGCTACAGAGTCTCCTGTTCTTTTAAATATATCTACAGATTAGTGAATATGAATCCAGTTCACATTCTACTTTCTGTACATATTTCAGAGACCTCATGAGTCTTTTATTACAAGGATATTTAGTATTCTGTACTAAATGCAGGACTTCCCTGGTGGTCCAGTGGTTAGGAATCAACCTGCCAATGCAGGAGAAATGGTTCCTTCTTGGCCCATGAAGATTCCACATGCCACGGGGCAGCTAAGCCCATGAGCCACGCAACAAGAGAAGTCACTGCAACGAAGACCCAGTGAAGACAAAAATGAACCAGTAAATAGATTAAATGCTGAATGCAAGAAAGTAAAAATGAAATAGATACATGCAGCTTGTCAGTATTTCAAGGGAGGACTACCCAAGCTAGCATTCTCTTCAGAACACAATCAATGAGCCATAGCACTTGTTTTTAGCTGAGCATGAACTCACCACCTCCCTGAGCCACCCCGGCCCTCCACAGCCCTCTATCCAGCAAGGTGAAGTCTTCGCCTGATAGTTACTGCTTGTTGCCTTGACTCCTGTGATAAGAGAGTAACCCTCACCTCTATTTCATTTCCTATAGGCTGATTTAAACTGCAATATTCAAGACGATGCCGGGGCTTTTTACGGCGTAACCAGTCAGTATGAGAGTTCTGAAAATATGACAGTCACCTGTTCCACCAAAGTTTGCTCCTTTGGGAAGCAAGTAGTAGAAAAAGTAGAGGTAAGTTGGCCTCTGTACGCTGGAACCTTCATTCCGGGTGGCCCCTCGCCTTCCTTTAAATCTTAACTGGGGCAGAGAGGTTTTTTTTTTAAAGTGTCTTCTCCTTTTCCTCTGCCTTCTCCCACTCTCCACCCTCCATTACTTAAGAAGGCAAAATGATTTGAAAGCGACTGAAAGGAAGAAGGCCAGGAGTAATCATGCCACCCTCCCTGGCCATCCGAAGTCAGCCCTGCTCTTGCCAATGTCAGTCCAGTAGGAGGCCTTGAGGAGGGAGGGGGGCTGAGTGAAATCTGTTAGAGATAGATCCTGCTACCCAGGAGATGGTGCCCCCCCCCCCCCCCCCCACCGCCAAGTTCAAGTGCACTTCCAGGCCTCTTGATAATAACCAAGGTGGTTTTCAACTAATTGGCAACTGCCTTCTAAAACCCAGGTGGCTTCCGTGGTGGCTCAGACAGTAAAGCTTTTGCCTGCAATGCAGGAGACCTGGATTCAATCCCTGGGTTGGGAACATCCCTTGGAGAAGAAAATGGCAACCCACTCCAGTACTCTTGCCTGGAAAATCCCCTGGGTGGAGGAGCCTGGTAGGCTACAGTCCATGGGGTCACAAAGAGTCCGACACGACTGAGCCACTTCACATTCACTTCTAAATCCCTGCCACCTTGAGTTTGGTCTTTGCTTTTGCCATTTCCACTCCCTTCATCATAATTGTTTTAAATCTATTTCAGTACTTACTGGGACCAAAAAACCTCTTTATGGCTTTTATAGTTCACACTTCCCTTCCTTTCTAAACATGGGTGATCATTTTACTGGGGTGGGTTGCTGTTTGTGAATAATGTTTGCAGGTGATATTTCATTCAGAGTTGTGTTAACCAATGTCTTCTACCCACCACCCAATTCATCCATGCTCACAGTGACTTTTATTCATAGGTGTCTAGGACTGCTCAGGTCCAGGAGCCCACCCTGACTTTTGTGCCACAGAAATAAATCCTTTCTCTCATGAGACATGAGAGAAAGGATGTATTGGGTGGAGAGAGGGAACAAGGAGATGTTTTTCAAGACTTTGGGCAGAACAGGAGGATTTGGGATGCTGCAGGCCCTCATAGCTTCCTGAGCACAGGACGGGCATCCTGAGAATGGTGTTAAGGAGGGTTATGCTGGTAGTCATGTACAGATGTGAGAGTTGGACCATAAAGAAGGCTGAGCACCAAAGAACTGATGCTTTCAAACTATGTTGCTAGAAAAGACTCTTGAGAGTCCCTTAGATATCAAGGAGATCAAACCAGTCAATCCTAAAGGAAATCAACTCTGAATATTCATTGGAAGGACTGATGCTGAAGTGTAAGCTCCAGTACTTTGGCTACCTGATGCAAATGGCTGACTCATTGGAAAAGACCCTGATGCTGGGACAGACTGAAGGCAAAAGAAGAAGAGGGTGACAGAGGATGAGATGGTTAGATAGCATCACGGACTCAATGGACATGAATCTGAGCAAACTCTGGGAGATAGTGAAGGACAGGGAAGCCTAACTATGGGGTCACAAAGAGTTGGACACGACGTAGGGACTGAACAAGAACCATGCTGGTAGAGGAAGATGAGAGTGAGTGGACTTGATGGTTGCCATGAGCTTAAGTGTTATGAATGTTACTAAAAGAGTGGCAGAGGGGATCCAAGAAGACCTTTGGAATGGAACTTCGAAACTGACTGGATATTAAAGATCAAAGAGGAGGAAGAGCTGAAGATCACACGTTTTATGCTTAGAAGGACAGTGCAGTCTCCAGCAGAGATAAGTACATAAGATGTTCAACTGGAAATAGTCAGGGATGATTATAGATGCCAGACTAGGATTTTGGAGACAGGTAAAGACTGAAAATATCATTTGGGAATCCTAAGCATTAAAGATAATCAGAGCTATGGGAATGGAGAGCTAGTTGCAGAGAGGGAATAGAAGAGCACAGAATAAAGAATGAGCAGCAGCCAGCCTTGGGGTAAGTGGAAGGGAGACGCAGACAGAGAAACCGAGGAAAAAGATGGGAAGCTCCTCACCCTAAGGAGAGGGTAGGTAAGAAGGTGGCTGTGTAATGAGACATGACTGAGAGACCTGGAGGTACATGACCTCTATCTCCCCCGAGAAGGGAGAAGCAATCCTATCGGTGGTTGGGAACACGGAAGGTTAGTTTAGGCTTTGCTACCAAATGGCCAGGTTGTCAGGGATTACCTGTAGCTGGTTGCCTTTGAATGATGAAATTCCAGGAATTTTCATGGAGAAAGCATATACTTGGGGGGCTGTTACTGGAGTCTGTTCTTTTCCACCCTCTATTTATCTCTACATGTCCCAGTATTGTGTTGATTTGATTACGGCAGCTTCATAGCATGTTCTGACAAAGTGTTGTCCACTGGAGAAGGGAATGGCAAGCAACTTCAGTATTCTTGCCTCGGGAATTCCATGAACAGTATGAAAAGGCAAAATGATATGACACTGAGAGATGAGCCCCCCAGGTTAGTAAGTGTCCAGTATACTACTGGGGAAGAGCAGAGAAATAGCTTCAGAAAAAATGAAGAGGCTGGGCCAAAGTGGAAATGGTGCTCAGTTGTGGATGTGTCTGGTGATGAAAGTAAAATCAGATATTGTAAAGAACAATATTCCATATTGTTAGGTCCATTAAGAATGTTAGGTCCATGAAGCAAAGTAAATAGGATGTGGTTAAGCAGAAGATGGCAAGAGTGAGCATCGACATTTTAGGAATCAGTGAACTAAAATGGATGGGAATGGGTGACTTTAATTTAGATGGTCATTATATCTACTACTGTGGACAAGAATCCCTTAGAAGAAATGAAATAGCGCTCATAGTCAACAAGAGAGTCCAAAATGCAGTACTTAGGTGCAATCTCAAAAACGACAGAATGATCTTGGTTTGTTTCCAAGGCAGACCATTCAGCATCACAGTAATCCCAAATACTAATGCCAAAGAAGCTGAAGTTGACCAGTTCTATGAAGACCTACAAGACCTTCTAGAACTAACACCCAAAAAAGATGTCCTTTTGATAATAGGGGATTGGAATGCAAAAGCGGAAAGTCAAAAGATACCTAGAGTAACAGGTAAATTGGGCCTTGGAATATAAAATGAAGCAGGGTAAAGGCTAATAGTGTATTGCCGAGAGAACGCACTGGTCACAGTAAACACCCTCTTCCAACAACACAAGAGATGACTCTATATGGGCGTTACCAGATGGTGAATACTGCAAACAGATTGATTATATTCTTTGCAACTGAAGGTGGAAAAGCTCTGTACATTCACCAAAAACAAGACCTGGAGCTGACTGTGGCTCAGATCATTAGCTTCTTATTGCAAAATTCAGGCTTAAATTGAAAATAGGGGGAACCACTAGACCATTCAGGTATGACCTACATCAGAGCTCTTATGATTATACAATGTGACTAACAGATTCAAGGGATTAGATCTGGTAGACAGAGTGCCTGAAGAACTATGGAGGGAGGTTCATAACATTACACAGAAAGAGATGACCAAAACCATCCTCAAGAGAAAGAAGTGCAGGAAGGCAAAGTGGTTATCTAAGGAGGCCTTACAAATAGCTGAGAAAAGAAGAGAAGCAAAAGTCAAAGGAGAAAGTGAAAGATATACCCAACTGAATGCAGAGTTCCAGAGTATTCTCTGGAGAGAGCAGAGAGAGGTTAAGGAAGCCTTCTTAAGTGAACAGTGCAAAAAAATAGAGGAAAACAATATAATGGGAAAGACTAGAGATCTCCAAGAAAGCTGGAGATACCAATGGAACATTTCATGCAAAGATGGGCACAATAAAGGACAGAAATGGTGTGGACCTAACAGAATCAGAAGAGATTAAGAAGGGGTGGTGAGAATACACAGAAGAGCTATACAAAAAAATTCTTAATGTCCCGGACAACCATGATGGTGTGGTCACTCACCTAGAGCCAGACATCCTGGAATGTGAAGTCAAGTGGGCCTTAGGAAGCATTACTACAAACAAAACAGTGGAAGTGATGGTATTCCAGCTGAACTATTTCAAATCCTAAAAGATGCTGCTTTTAAATTGTTGCACTCAATATGCCAGCAAATTTGAGTGCAAATATGCACTCAAAATTCCAGCAGTGGCCATAGGACTGGAAAAGGTCAGTTTTCGTTCCAATCCCAAAGAAAGGCAAGGCCAAAGAATGTTCAAACTAATGTACAATTGCACTAATTTCACATGCTATCAAGGTAATTCTCAAAATCCTTTAAGCTCAGCTTCAACAGTATGTGAACTGAGAATTTCCAGATGCACAGCTGGATTTAGAAAAGGCAGAGGAAACAGAGATCAAATTGACAACATTCACTGAATCACAGAAAAAGCAAGGTAATTCCAAAAAAAAATCTACCTCTGCTTCATTGACCACGCTAAAGCCTTAGACTGTGTGGATCATAACAAACTATGGAAAATTCTTAAAGAGATGGTGATAGCAGACCACCATACCTGTCTCTTGACAAACCTGTATACAGGACAAGAAGCAACAATTAGAACCAGACATGAAACAAAGGACTGATTCAAAGTTGGGAAGGAGTATGTCAAAGCTGTTTATTGTCACCCTGCTTATTTAACTTATATATGGAGTACATCATGAGAAATGCTGGGCAGGATAACTCACAAGCTTGAATCAAGATTGCCAGGAGAAATAACAACCTCAGATATGTAGATGGTACCACTCTAATGGCAGAAAGTGAAGAGGTACTAAGGAGCCTCTTGATAAGAGTAAAAGAGGAGAATGAAAAGCTGGCTTAAAATTCAACGTTCACAAAACTAAGATCATGGGATCCAGTCCCCATCACTTCATGGCAAATAGAAGGGGGAAAAGTGGAAACAGTGACAGATTTTATTTTCTTGGGCTCCAAAATCACTTGTGAAAGGTAACTGCAACTGTGAAATTAAAAGACACCTGCTTCTTGGAACGAAAGCTATGAGAAACCTAGAGAGCATGTTAAAAAGCAGAAACATCAGTTTGCTGAGAAAAGTCTGTCTAGTCAAAGCTGTGGTTTTTCCAGTAGTCATGTATGGATATGAGAATTGGATCATGAGGAAGTCTGAGTTCCAAAGAATCAATGCTTCCAAACTGTGGTGCTGGAGAAGACTCTTGAGAATCTCTTGGATTCCAAGGAAATCAAACCAGTCAATCCTAAAGGAAATCAGTCCTGAATGTACATCGGAAGGACTGATAATAAAGCTGAAGCTCCAACACTTTGGCTACCTGTTGCAAAGACTCAAATCATTTTAAAAGACCCTGATACCAGGGAAGATGGAGGGCAGGAAGAGAAGGGGGCAACAAAGGATGTGATGGTTGGATGGTATCACCAACTCAATGGACATGAGTTTGAACAAATTCCAGGAGATAGTGAAGGACAGGGAAGCCTGGCATGCTGCAGTCCGTGGGGTCTCAAATAGTCAGACACAGCTTAGTGACTGAACAACAGTAGCATTTTCTGATATCTGCTAGGGCGAATCAGTCTCCCTACTCTTTCTTTTCACATATTTTCTAGGCAGGTTACCAGCATTTATTCTTCAAAGTTATGAGATCATTTTAAAAATGTAAAGAAAAACAGAAGTCTTATTTGAGCAACCTAGTTGTAATTGCCAGCTTCCCTGGTGGCCCAGACTATAATCTGCCTGCAATGCAGGAAACCCGGGTTCGATCCCTGGGTCTGGAAGATCCCCTGGAGAAGGGAATGGCAACCCACTCTAGTATTCTTGTCTGGAGAGTCCCATGGACAGAGGAGCCTGGAGGGCTACAGTCCATGGGATCGCAAAGAGTCGGGCATGACTGAGCGACTAACACAACAATAACAACAGCAACAATTGTAATTGCATTAGATTCAGATATTATTTAGGGGCAGTTTGATATTAAATCTTTCTAATCAAGAATCTATTTGCATTTTCATCTCATTTTATTTATTTTAGTAAGATTTTACACTTTTCATGTGTAGATTCATCTCTTTCTTGTTAAATATATCTCTAAATATTATATAAATTTGTTAATACAGTTTTCAACTTCTAGACTTTAATTACTAGAAGAAAGCTCCACTTTTTGCATATCTGTATTCTATTTGGCCATCTTGCCATATTCTGTCATTTATTTCTAGTGGTTTTTTCCCTCTAGATTCTTGGGTTTCCTGTGATATATTATCTTAGCAGCAAAAAAGGAAGACTATTTTATCTCTTCTTTTCCAGTGTTCTTGCCACTTTTATTATTATTTTCTCACCTTCTTTTCATTTGCTAAAACTTCTGACACAGTTGTAAAAAGAAATAAAACAAATAGTGATGGTGAGTATCCTTATATGGTTACTGATATCAGTAGAAACAGTTTTGATGTTTTAACATTGGATTTATTATTGGTTTTTATAGATAGTCTTTATTTTATGTTAAAGTCTTTCTCTTCCTATTTTACTTAATTTTTTATTAGTAATAGCTGCAATATTTTATCAAATGCCTTTTCAGTAACTCTTACTCTGTGTTTTTCCTCCAGTTTTTTGACATCACGAGTTAACAAACATCCTGTGTATGAATCACCACAGCATTCCCAAAGAACGCTTTATTTTGGATACCTTAATGCATTGTTTGCTGTTTTACATAAAGTGTTTGCATTGCATTAGTGATAGTAGCCTGTACTTTTCTTTTTTATAATCTCTTCATCATATTTCAGTATTGAATATACTTCAGTTTTACAAAAATAATTGGAATACCGACCTTTTTCTATGGTATAGAATAGTGTGAATAACATTGAAAATGTCACAAGATGAAATTTCTTTAAAGGTTACATAAAACTTAGCTGTAAAACCATTCGGTCTTTGGACTGTTTTCAGTGGTAGATTTCTACATAGTTTTTAGTTATTTCTACAGTAATTGACCAGCTGGAGTTTTCTACTTTTTGGTTCAGTGTTAGTGATTTGTGTTTTGCTGGGACATCATCCTACTCACTGGATTATCTTTGCTTTTATTAATTGATTGGTTGTTTGCTATAGAGTTACATGAAGTAATCTTTTCTTAACCTTCAGATTGATAATGTGACTGCTGTTTTGTCTCCTTTCTTTTCCATCTTAGGCTTATGAAGGGTTTATTTTGTCTTTTTAAAAAGTTAGATTTTTACATCCTGTCTACACTTTAAATTTCTTTTGCATTCATTTGAGTTTTTATCTTTATTAATTTTTGGTTCCTGATTTTCACTGATTTTGGTTTATTTTGTAGGGTTTATTAATTTTTTAAGATGTGTACTAAGTTCTGTAACTTTTCATCTTTAATAATGAAGACATGAAGCTGCTTTCCTCCAAGTACAGCTTCACTGAATCCCCAAAATTTGATGTAAATATTTTCTTTTTCATTATTCTAGATAGCTTGTATTTCTTTTTAAATTCCTCTTTGATCCAAAGTATCTAAGAGTGTCTTTCTTCTCTCTGAATGTTTCAGTGGGATCTTCAAATATGTATTTAAGTGTTTTGTTAGTCACCCAGTCCTGTCTGACTCTTTGCAACCACATGGACTGTAGCCCGCCAGGCTCCTCTGTCCATGGAATTTTCCAGGCAAGAATACTGAAGGGGGTTGCCATTTCCTTCTCATATATATATGTATAAAACATTTTTAAAAATTAAAGACATAACACAGCCAGGGGCTCATGATCAGTGTGAAGCAATTTTTCCTAAAGTAGAGATATTAGCTGCATTGGTTTTTGGCCTCTGAGGCCTTATCACAGTAAAGAAAGATTTTCTGTGGACTCTGAAGAATTGTGACTAGCTGGACTTGCTCTCACAAATTTCTAGGTAGGGAATCACTCAGCAGGCAATTATTTTTTTTTGCTGACCTTTGCTGAAAAAACATCTATGCAACTTTTCATTAAAGTATTTTTACAATTTAAAAAAAATTCCAGAAAAATAATGGATTCTCAGTATGGTGTTAAAATTGGAGTTAGGATTTTCTTTAATTAAGTAAAGTATATAAGTAGTACAACATATAACAGCTGATTCATGTTGAAAAAGTGAAATGTTTTTATAGATAATCATATCTTTTTCATGTATTTTGAAGTCAAAAGTATAAACCCTTTTTCCCTCACAGACGGAATACGCAAGGTTTGAGAATGGCCGATTTGTCTACCGAATAAACCGCTCCCCAATGTGTGAATATATGATCAACTTCATCCACAAGCTCAAACACTTACCAGAGAAATATATGATGAACAGTGTTTTGGAAAACTTCACAATTTTATTGGTAACTGTTTTGTCTCTTTCCTGTTTTGTCAGACTCAGCCATGAAGCTGCCAGGGAAGAGGGACCTGGGTGGGTCTGGGTCCCAGGGGGTCAGCCAGCAGCTGGATTCATGCATCCATAAGGCAAACTTGGTGTGGCTTAGGTTTGTGAAAGAGAAGGGCTCTCATCTGACTGGGCTTTCTAAGCTTGGCAGAACTGGAATTTGGGGAAGGAGGATAGAGGTAATAACACTAGATTCTCAATTCCGGTTGCACGTTAGAGAAACCTGAAGAATGTCTTTAAAATCCTGATGGCAGGACTGCATCCTAGATCAGTAAAATTAGGATCTCTGAGGATAGGACCCAGGCACGTAGTTTTCTAAAGTTCCCCGGGTTATCCCAGCAGTAGCTAAGTTGAAGTCTCAGCAGCCCAGTAGTATACAAACCATAAATGAGGCAAAAGCTGAGTCAGCAGGTTTGACCTTAAGGCATACCTACACTCATTTCAGGAAGGGTTTACAAGGCCTTATTATAAGTAGCATATATTAATATAGCAAAATGTAAACTCTCAGTACCCGGAGAAATATTAACTAGAATATAATGGCATAACCAGCAGCAGGAGAGCGGGAGAATGTTTATGGGCTGAAAAGTATGGTCAAAACTTAACAGGCAGCTAAAGAGCAAGGAAAAAACAGTAGTGCTCAAGGTCCATGATGGGAAAATTTCCCGGTTCCCTTGGGCAATGCTCTGTGTGGGTTTTTTTTTCCCCCAAATATTTAACTTTAAAACAATTTATTGTGGAGACTTCATTTGGTGACTTAGGAAGGTTAATAAGTACAATGTTCTCCTCAAAATACACCCATAAAATATGTAGTAATGAATTTCATAAGGCTCGTTTTTCAAAAAATAACATTCCTTGGTTAAACCAAAGGCAAAATGCCAAAACAAAATTCAGTGGAAGCAATTTTTGCTAAAAGGGGCAGCAGGACAATATTGTGGTCAAATATTCAGCCCTCTGAAGGCCTGCATTGTTATTCTTTGTTACCAGAATTTAGAATTAGAATACTTGAAGAGCAGGAATTCTGTACCTGGACACTTTGGATCCAATGGGACACTGTTTTTCAATCAGTGTGTATAAGTGTTAGTCACTCAGTTGTGTCTAACTCTTTATGATTCCATCGACCACAGCCTGTCAGACTCCTCTGTCCATGAAATTCTCCAGGCAAGAACACTGAAGTGGGTAGCCATTCCCTTCTCCAGGGCATTTTCCCAATCCAGGGATCAAATCCAGGTCTCATGCATTGCATACAGATTCTTTACCATCTGAGCCACCAGGAAAGCCCTGTAATGTACTGGTAAAAAAGAAAGAAAATAAAAGGCTGTCCCCTAGTTTCTCCCAAAACCCTGGCCTGTAGTTTTTGCCCATTTTTTATGATGTAAATATACCTTCCATGGGCACTTTGAAGCTACAGTGGCCATCTAGCTCATGAAATTCCTTAATATATAACAATAACATTCAAAGCTAGTAGGAACCAGTTCCTGTATACCACTGTAAAAATAAATAAATAAAAATTAAGAAATTTAAAACCTTCTGCCTATTGGATTTATCCAGGACACTTTAAAAAATTCGGGGGATTACCCTGGTGGTCCAATGTCTAAGGCTCCAGGCTCCCAATGCAGGGGGCCGAGGTTTGATCCCTGGTCAGGGAACTAGAACCCACATGCTGCAGCTAAGACCCCAGTGCAGCCAAATAAGTAAATATTTTTTAAAAAATTCTGAAGGAGGGAGCCGAGCATCGTGGTTTTTGTTTATTTTTACTGCTCCCCAGGTAGTTCTGGTGTGCAGCCAGGTTGAGACCCATTGCTATAAGGGATTGGTGAGTGAGCCACAGGGGGCCTCAGTTCACAGACACGTGATTATCGGCATACAGTAGGCAGACAGATGGTTTTGTATACTGTTTTCATTTATTCCAAGGAGAGAATCTCAGTGGATTCTCCTGTGTGTCCATGTTCCTCTGAAACTTGGAAGCTAGTAGTCTGGGAGAAAGTTTAAAAAACACATTCTTCACTAACTCTTCATTGTTATCCTTTTCCTTAATGATCTTCGGTGGAAATTGAGCAGTTCAAGGTTTAGGATGCTGGCAGGTACTTGGCTGTAGGTGCTTTTTCTTGTTACTTAAGGACATATGAATCACTTTAGTGCTCAGATGGGCAGAAAGTGAGTGTGGCATCCTTATGTGGATGTTAAATAACCTCAGAAGTTAACCAAAACTCCCTGAATGGATGGCCACCCTCCCTCTCCTGGAAGAGGTCTTAGCTGTTTCTTACAAACCGGTGAGACTATTTCAGCACATTAAGGAATATATGTCCTCAGTCCCTAAAACCCGACCTCAGACACAACCAGGGAATATATGACCTGGGAAAGTTGTGAGTATCTGTTACCCACAGAACCCATTAACTGTTATATTGGTAATGCCTCTTTGAAAACACGGCTTCCATCCAAAGAACTTACCAGGCAAAATTAATTTTAAAGCATATCAACTACATAAATCCCTTTGTTATAAAGAATTAGTAGCTCTTAATAAATATGTGCTAGGAATAATATTTTTCTGTAGAAAAATGAAATTAAGCCAGCACTCCTGGGTAATGAGGTCATCTCACTGATAAACAGCAGAGATCATACTTTCCAGTGCTTCCTTGGAGGAGGTGGGGTTAAGGACATAGCCAGGATGACAGCTGTTGGACATAGTTGCAGGTGTTTTACTAGGTCATTGAATACAAAACCGGAGAAGGCAATGGCAACTCACCCCAGTACTCTTGTCTGGAAAATCCCATGGACAGAGGAGCCTGGTGGGCTGCAGTCCATGGGGTCGCTAAGACTTGGACACGACTGAGCGACTTCATTTTCACTTTTAAGTTTCATGCATTGGAGAAGGAAATGGCCCCCCACTCCAGTGTTCTTGCCTGGAGAATCCCAGGGACGGGGGAGCCTGGTGGGCTGCCGTCTATGGGGTCGCACAGGGTTGGACACGACTGAAGTGACGCAGCAGCAGCAGAATACAAAACCTGTATGTCACCAAGACCAGTTCCAGGCCTTACTGACTTGTGGGCTAGTCTCTGGTTTCATCAGGATGACTGGAATTGAGGTGACCCTGTAGGTTCAGGGCCCTAATAATGGGGGGCAGGCCAAGGAAGACAGCACCTGAATTGTGGGCCAAGGATTCCAGTCATCTTTCGAGGTCATACTTTGACATACAGCTTGCTAGAAACATTTTTTTCTTTCCTCCTTCATCTCAAGCATGAAGTGTAAATAGGATATAGGATATATTCTTTCATAGAAAGTTTGCAAGAAGGTAAGCTAGATCACAGAAGTTCCAGGCACAATGCTGAATCTTTTGTAAATATATTATGAAATTCTCACTGCAGAACTGTGAGGTCATTTGTATTCTCATTTTATGGATAGAGGAATGTTAGGCCTCCCTGAGGTCCCAGAGCCAATGATAGACATAAATTAAGATTTGAATTGATAGAAAAGACACTTTGCAGTGTATGTCGTGGTCATGGAATGAGAAGACTTGCGTTTAGGACACAGCTCTACCTATCACCTTGGTTAAGTCAATTAAAATCTCCAGACTTCATTTTTCCTCCATTTACAAAGTGCTCAAGTCTTCCTCCTCCACTTTGTTGGTTATTGAGAGTGTTTTCATTTGTTCAGCTAAACATTGGAGAGGTTTACCAGCTGCTGGAATACAGTGCAAATAAAACACAGGAAACGTGGGCCCGGTGAGGGGAACGAGGCAGGTAAATAGTCAATGACCCTGCAAGGCCGTCATGGCCGCGGTACACTTGTGAAAGAGGAGTTGAATTGCCTGAGCAGGCACCTGTAGTTGAGTGAGGTAGGGAATTCTCAGCGATGTTAAAAGATGATGTTTAAGTTGACTTGATGGATAAGCAGATGTATTTTTCAGATTTACCAAGAAAAGGGTCATTTGATGGGTGCATGCTGACGTGTCAGGTACAGAGCTGTGGTGAACTGGGCAATCGGGGCAGGCACCCTGGAGTCTGGTCAAGCACAGGGGAGTCACCAGATGCATAACTCAGCTGTGGCGGATGGCTGGTAAAGGTCAGCGCATGGTGCCAAGAGGCGTGTAATGAGAGGTCAGGGAAGGCTTCTCTGAGCAACAAACAGCTGAGAGGTGTCTGCCGGATGGCTCGATAGGCAGAGAAGGTAGGAGAGAATACTGCGTGTAGGAGGAAATGCGGCTCTGGGAGGACTGGAAACGGAGCTGTGTGACTGGCCTAGGGAGAAAGAGGCGGGTGCTGGCCAGGTAGGACCAGCCAGACTGGGCCCTGTCTCTTCTCATGCTCATCCTTGTAGGATGAGAACAGGCTTTCTCTTCATCCTGAAGTTCAAAAGAGTCCATTCAGTTTTTAAGCAGGAGGGTGGTGGTGTCAGATTTATCTCCCTTTCAAGGTTATGGTGACTGCTGTGTGCAGATGGAACTGGTGCCCAGCAAGGCTAACTCCTGGTAGGGGAGTCCAGATCAGGTTTGCTGGTACCTTGGGTTGTGGCAGTGGAAAAGGGAGATGGATTCAAGAACTCTTGAGGAGGTAAAAGCAGCAGAACATGACATTGGTTTGGATGTGGGGATGAGGAAGAGAGCAATTTCAGTCATGAAAGACTTGCATACTTGGAGTATTTGATCTGTAAGGGAAGTGGCAGGGAGTGAGACAAGAAAAGCAGGTGGATGTTAGTATTGAAAAAACTTCATTACCCAGAAAAAGTAGAAGATTCATCACTGTATCCATTCATTTATTTAGAGCAGCATGGCATAACAGGTAAGAAAAAGGTCTTCAGAGTAGAAGATCTGGGTTTTTTGTTGACATTGAAAGAGATAGTGAAGGTCGCTTAATGGTGTCATCCCACTCTTTGCGACCCCATGGACTATGCAGTCCAGGGAATTCTCCAGGCCAGAATCCTGGAGTGGGTAGCCTTTCCCTTCTCCAGGGGATCTTCCCGACCCAGAGTTCAAACCCAGGTCTCCCACATTGCAGGTGGATTCTTTACCGGCTGAGCCACAAGGGAAGCTCAAGAATACTGGAGTGGGTAGCCTCTCCCTTCTCCAGCGGATCTTCCCGACCCAGGAATAGAACTGGAGTCTCCTGTATTGCAGGCAGATTCTTTACCAACTGAGCTAGGAAGGAAGCCCGTTGTTGACATTAGTACAACCTTAAACAAATTAACCCCAAGCATCTTCCCTTGTCAAACAGAGGTGAAATGACATCTGCTGTTGGAGTTGGAATATTACATGAGATTCTTCCTGCAAAGTGTTTAATACCGAGGAGATGCAGAGTAAACAGTCAACAGATAGTGGCTATTATTCTGTGAATTTCCATCCATTCAGCAAATACAGTAGATCCTTGAACTGCATGGGTTTGAACGGCATGACTGTTCTTTTGCTCAGCGCTTTCTTCACTGAATCCAGGCACTACATGTTAATGTAGTGGTGAGTTAAGTCACTCACAGAGCTGTCTCCCATTGACTATTGTGGAACAAAATTTAGTAAAGATTTAGGGATAAGATAGGAAACAGTTCGTAGAATAAATGACTGTCCTATGGGACAGAATTAAAGAAAATTCTCTATGTTGTTAAAAAAAAAAAAAGTCACACACCTCCCCCCTCAAAAAATCTCACACTAATTCTTGTGGTATCTTCTTAGGCTCAGATTACGAGTGAGACCCCATCTGTAAGGTCTTTCTTACATATGGTAACTAAACTTAGATAGAATTTAAGTTGGACCCTTAGTATCCTGACTTTGTGCAGGAGGGGGCAGAGTGAGGCTGAATAGATCTCTAATAATCCACTTTTTGAACTTTAGACTCTGTATTCGTCTCTGAGTAAGCCATCTCATCATGGCACAGGCGGAATATTTTTATTCATGTGGTGTTTGATATAGATATTTTTGTGTGTGTATGTATATATGTATATTACTTTAAAAAAATTTTATTGAAGTGTAGTTGATTTATAATGTGTTAATTTCCGCTATACAGCAAAGTGGTTCAGTTATACATACATATATGTACATATATGTATACTTTTTCACAATCTTTTCCATTTACACTTTTATTTTTTTAACAGGTGGTAACAAACAGGGATACGCAAGAAACGCTCCTGTGCATGGCCTGTGTATTTGAAGTTTCAAATAGTGAACATGGAGCACAGCATCATATTTACAGGCTTGTAAAGGACTAACCGTGGTTATTTATATATATAGATATCTGTATATACACACACATATGTGCGCACACACACACACTCTCTCCATGATTGAGCGACTGACTGTAAACCTCACCATGCAGGGGTGCTGCCCTGGCCTTGAGGTCACCCCGATTTTTCTAAATCCTGTTTGAAGTCATTTTTTCATGTGTTCATGCTCATTGTAGCTGTGAAGTTCTGGTACAGTTGTAAAAAGAGAAGTCGAGTTGTTTCTGTGTTACTCAGATCCACAGCCCACAATTCCTCGGAAAGGTGAACCTTAAGAACCCAAGTCTCTGTCTGCAGAGACCTATTTCTCATTGTGGTAGAAGAAAAATTGAGACAGAGCGTTTGCCATTGGACATTTACAGCCTTTATACAAATGTATTTAGTGTGTTTTTTTTTCCAACATAAAATTCTTGTTTTAAGATACAAGTAAAATTAATCTTTAAATATAAATGTAAATTAGTACACAAAACTAAGAATCTTTAGACTTATCTTTGTAACTAATTAGGGTGGAAGTTATGAAAGAATGTAATTCACTAAATTATTTTTTAAATGAAACTTTTCTTTCTTTTTGAAACCAAATGTTAAAATATAGCCTTAAGAAATACTTGGTAGAAATATCCTAATGAGACAAATTTGTACTTTTTTCCTCAAGGTTAAAACTAATCTCCTAATCCATTAAACTCTTGAAACAGGTATTACAGAGGAAGAAAACTTCACCCCTTATCCTTAACATATATAGTATATTTAAAAAATATAAAATTGTATTGTACTAATGTGATGATTATTTAATGAAAAAAAAAAAGATGGCTCTTTTTGCAATAAGTAGATAAATACTGAAAATCTAAGCTTACAATGTTTATAGTCTTGTGTGTGCAGTTATATTTTATATGGACAACCAAATTTTTTTATTAAGATGAGTAAATATTTGAACCACTGAAATTTAATAACAAAAATTCAAAATTGGCATGAATACTGCACTGTGAGCTGCAAATTATAGAAAACCCTGTGGCTGGGAGAAATTTCATCAAACCAAACTTGTAAAAGGCTCATCAGTTTTAGGATTTCTGCTCCCCAGAAAATCACAAGCATACTCACCAGCCTGTGGATAAATTATTTCTGGTGATCCAGCATGCATATTAACCTGTTGTAACTATGTGTGTATGTGTGTGTGTGTACATACAGACATATACATATGTAGTTATTCAACGCTTATTTATTGAACATCTGTTCAGTGTCACTCAGTCTGCCAGGTGCTGATACACGTATTTCTCAATCTGTGTCCGTAGATTTTGGTGTATCCTCTAAGGACACCCATTTTCTTGGCATCTCTCAATAAGTCACAATACTTACTTGACTGAGGCTGAAGAGGCTCGGCTATCTATCTCTGACCTTTCCAAAAAGGTTCATTTGGGACATTTTCTTCCCAAGAGAGATTCAGCTTTCCAACCCATATATTCCAAAGCATTGTCCAGGCAGAGTTGGTTTGGTGTGGTCACATGTCTTGTTACTTCCATACATTGGGAAGGGGACAGGGCATACTCCCTACCTTCCTGGAGGAAATTGACTTATTGACAATTGTCGGGAATGTTAACACTACAGAACATGAAATGTCTTGCAAGTTGTAAAGCATGTCAAGACTTTTACATCAAGCCACAAAAGTATAAAAAGCTTTGTACTGTCACATTCAAGTAACCTACACACCCTCTTCCCTATTCCCCGCAACCAACTGTGACCCTGCTTATATATTGGCTAGTATCTGAGGTCAGGAGCATAAGGGTGTGGCTGGTTTGTGGAAACAGAATGCTGAACCAAGCCTAACCGCACCCAAACCCATGACCCTGGTCCCTGGGAAGACCAGAGGAAAAAGTGCAGAATTTTCCCCTTTTGGAATGCACATCCCTTACGTCAGCCAGCAGGATGGTGTGCATCTTCCCTCCATAAACAGACTACAGTTTGTTCCCTGATTCCAAGTGGGCCTTTGAAGAGTGGACCCAGCGGCCCACCCTTCCGTCTGGTTTTCAGCCCACGTGTTAAGCTTCTCCCTTGGTCATCATACTTATGATTTCTGTTGGTCACCCCTCTTACAGGTGCTTCTTTTGCTCCCATCTCCTGCATCTTACTGAAGATTACCCCAGTCTTCTCAGGACCTAGGGGTGCAAGTGATCTTAGGTGGCCATCCCAGAACTTCAGGGGAAGAGGTATTTGGTTCACATTCTCTCCTGGGGATGGGACTCTTCCATGCTGCCAGGAGGGCTCTTAGGATTTACTTTTTTCAAAGCACAAATAGACCAAGACCCAAAAACACCAGCCAGAGATTAGTTCTGTTTACTGAACAGTAGATCATACCCTGGCTTCCCAAGGTCAGGTTGGGCCCTCTGATGCTTGTCCTCTTCCTCCAGATGCCTTTGTAGTTGCATTTGGGGTCTCCATGGATGACCTTGAGGGTTACTTTTTGCTCTTAAAAAAAGTTTGCTTCTTGTTTTGTTCTAAAGATTTCTCCAGGGCAGGTAGTTTCCCTGTCTTAACCACTGGTCCATTTCTCTGTTTCTTCTAAATTAGACCCTGGGATTAGATTGTGTGACAACATCTAATCCAAGTCTGATTTTTGGTCTTTGACCATTCATGGTAGAGTCTTATTCATTTGTCAAGCTTTCTGAACCATAAAGAAGCCTTTCCAAAACTCTGTCCTCGTGGCTCTCTTCTGGGTGCTCCATCTCCTGGTTGACCCTCCACTCCCAGGACTGATTCAGGGACATCTTGTGCTTTCACTGGAGAGTTTGGAGGCCACTTTCAACAGCCTGAATAGGAAGAAACTAAAGAACTGAGCTTTGGTCTCTTGGCATTCATTTCCCATCTTAGCAAGAGACCTAAGTAAAGTCAAGGCTTTTTCAAAACATGTCCTAGAATCCCAGAATGTCTAAGCTACCCTAGACCAGGGTTTCTCAACGCTTTCTAGACACTGCTGACATTTGGACCAGATAATTCTTTGTGGTGCAGGGCCGTCCTGTGCCTTGTAGGAGGTTTAGCAGCATCCCTGGCCTCTGCCCACTAGACACACCCTTTCCCCATTTGTCACAACCCCAAGTATCTCCAGACATTGCCAAATGTCCCATGGGCCACAGAATTGCCCCTGCTTGAAAAGCACTGCCCTACATCCACAGGTCACAAATGCCATACTTGACATCTTCCTTTTCCTTCCATTTTATCCTGAGAAAGCTTCTCTCCTGGGAGCCTTGTTTCAGGCCATCAAGAGACAGGTAGGAATATTACTCAAATGACATTGTGTCCATGTTTCTTCCTGTTTCAGAGCTTCTACTTCACAATGGAGTCGCTCAGCTACAAGTATTCTTTCCTTCCTCCCTGGGGAAATCGGGGACAACTAGTTACCAACATCCCTGTGATCAACTCACACTGCTTAAAGAGCATTTCTAATTTGCTCTTGATTCCTTTTTTCGTCTGGTTAAAAAATGCCACCCATTTTCATTATTTCTCATAAGGTTATTGTTCTCATTATCAGACCTTTGATCATTTCAGTAAATTTCTTCTGGCCTTCTACTTTTAGCATTAGACTTAATGTTTTTTGTAGAATTTATAGAAACTTCTGGAACACTTCATCTTTAAGGATGGAGGAGAGAAGGACTCGTTTTGTAAGGGGACTGCTGGAGTTATTCTTTAGTAAGCTATAGGAGAGCACAGTCTACAGGCATACCTCGGAGGTAGCACAGGCTTGATTCCATAGAACCACAAAAAAGCAAACGTCACAGTAAAATGAGTCACACAGTGCATGTGAAAGTTATGTTTACGCTATATTGTAGTCTATTAAATGTGCAATAGTATTATGGCTAAAAAAAAATCAATGCATATACCTTAGTTAAGATATTGCTGGAAAATGCCATAACAATGACAATAGTAACTTAAAGATCATAGATCACCATTAAAAATATGAAAACAATGAAAAAGTTGGAATATTGTGAAAATTATCAAAACATGACACCGACACAAAGTGAGCAAATGCTGTTGGAAAAATGATGCTAGCAAACTCATTTAATACAAACCTTCAATTTGTAAAAACCGCAGTATTTATGAAACGTGAGAAAACGAGGTATGCCCATGACCTCCTCCAGTCTGTAGATGAGAGAGCTGAGACCCGGAGGAGACATGACTTGTCCAAAGTCACGTGCTGGTCAGTGACAGCTGGCTAGGAAGGCTCTAGGACTCTTGCCACTTGATCCTTGGCCTTTTGGTGGGGGTTGTTCCTCTTTGGTGCTCAATGAGGAAGAGAGGGAGAGGAAGACCCTTCTCCTGCCAGAGCAAGAGCATCCCCTGGGGTTGATGCTGCTTCTTCCTTGAGGATCTTGTTGGGGAGGCATCCACCAGCAGATAGGAAAGCTGATGAGCCTTTTCCTTATCCCGAGGACAGTTCACCTGCCACAGGCTTTGAATCAAATCTTTCTTCACAAAACATCCCAACAGCAAAGTCCCACTCTCAGACCAGCCAAAAAAAAAAAACCAGCCCCCACGCCCAGAACTTGGTGTTACAGACCCAAGTCTTCTCTTTAGGTCTCAACACTCTAGCGGCTGTTGCAGTTTGTTTTTGTACAAACGTAAATTATTTAAATCACACAAGATGACAGTCAACTTTTCAAACCAGGTACCGATCACTTGTATGATTTTTGTCTATGCTCTGGTACACTACTCCTGTTCTAACGAAGGGTAGAACCCATTTTGTGTGTTGGTGTTCACACCTGTGACATTAAGAGGATACGTCTGCATTGCTTCTTCCTTCTGTTGATGTTTCTGTGGCGAAACCCTGCACATGTCATTTCTGAAAAGCCTTAAATCTTCGCGATGTTGCATGTAGGGTTTGCAGTGCAGAAGGCTGCCTCAGAACTGTGAGCCCTTTTGTAAGCTGGAAGCATTTCTCTTACTATTGTTACTTTTGTAGGAAGTTTTCAATTCAGAGCTGCCAAAGCGTTCAGTAAGCAGTGCCTTAGTGATACTTAGTCGTGCCGCCAGCCTTTTCTCACGCCAGTTCTCTCTGTCCCTTTGCTAACCGGCCCAGTATTTAAAACAGAATAAGCAATTGTTGTTTTCAATTTTGTTTTTCGTAAGCCCATTTTTCTCCATATCTATAGGAAACTGACTTCTTGGTCTGAAATCCAAAATGAACAGAAGTCAGTTCATTGACCACACCGTCCAATGTCTATACCAAAACGGAAGGTCTTGCAACGTCATAGTTTACTATGAAAAGCAAATTGTACACTTTCAATGTTGCCTTTTAAATCCACGACCAAAAACTTAGCTATTTGTGAACCTTCTGCACTCTAGCATGAAAGTGCCTTTGGTTTGAGATTCCAGCTTAGAAAAGTGCTGCCATAATCATGATAATTTGTAGAGACCAAAAATATTCTGAGATCACCGTAATGCCTTTGGTTTACCGGGATGAATAACCAACGACAGGCCTCTGTTCACAAGAGCACGACGCAGACCCCGCCTGCTGTGCATCGTACGCTGTAGGGGAGCACCCCCACCACTCCCAGCCCTGGAGCCCACGGCAGCAGGAGGCTCCCCAGAAACTGGTGTGTTTGTGTGCCAGGACCCAGTGCGCCATCCCTGCCCGTCGCCCAGCCCTGCGTCCGCCCAAGGGGACTTGCACACAAGCCGCAGGCCGTCAGCCAGTGGACAGGTGTGACCTTCTCCATACGCTTGTGCTCAGCCTGTAGAGCCTGCCCTTCCACTCAGATGCCAGCGCGCACTTCTCCGGTTTACGCAGTGATACCGTTTTGAAAGTTGGAAGCCTCAAACTGAGATGACAGTGCAGAACAAAAAATGGTTTAGGGTCATCACAATTGACGTGTTCTTCTTAGGGCGAAAATGTTGACTCTGAGTGTTGTCTGAATGTGCTATGAGAAACTCCCAAAGAGTACCACTCACAATTCGGAATTTTCAAAGAATGTTCCAGCCCTCTAAAGGGCAACTCTTTTAGAGTTCGTGTTGGCTTTTATCAAAACTTTGTGTAAATTGGGAAAACTGATAGAGGGGAGGAAGAGGAGTGAAAAGGACAAGAAGGCAAAAACACCAGCCAAATAAAAGCCAGGACAAAAAAAAAGATTGTTCTTTACCAATATAGACTTTACAATGACATTAGAATCGTTGAAAGTTAGCCTCTGAATGCGTATGATCCGTCTGTTTCTACCTGGTGTCTTTAAGAATACCCTCTTTGGGCTCTCTGAAACTTCAGGAGTGATTTCTATCCACACCAAGTTGTGAGTACTCATAGAAGTTTATACAATGAAAAAAAAAAATGTCAAATGAAAAGGAAAATTGCTCAACACAAGTTATAGTTAGCTGCTTGAATTCAGCCCCTCCCTGCTATGTCAAGACTACACCACAACTTGGAAGAAATTAATCAAATATTTGTTTTCCTGTTTCCCTCTTCAACTGTTACTGTGCTTTCTTTGGCAATAGTTTTTTCTCATTAACTCATTGCTTATATTGTTAAGAGTGAAGGTTTGTGTTTAAAATGTATTGCATTGCAAAGGATAGTTTCACTGAAGTCATGCACCATTAAATAAGATGAAATATTTGTATTTATTGTCCTACTTCCTAAGCTGTTAACTTGTTTTATTCTGTGAATTTGCATTGAGTCTGTCATATGCCCCACTCCATCATTTTAATATTTGAAATGGCATTTATTTTCCCTCTGTTCATCATTAAGTAGGGTCAGATTCCAAAAGATTCCACCTCTCTCAGGCTGGCTGTCTTTTGTCTGACTTCCATTGTGAAATTTTCTTGTTCCCCTTTTTCTTAAGAGAGGCTGACAGAATCTAGGTATATATCAGTTGGAAACCAGTCTCTGGTTTTCTCTGTCCCTCCCTTCCTTTCTTCTTTCTCTTTTCCTTTTTGCCTCAGTCCTTTTCTGTTTCACTGTGTAAATTAGATATGAACTGCACTTCTTAAAAAAAAAAAATCTCCCTGTTACCTCCTTGAAAGAGTCACTTCCGTAGGCCTTTTTCAGTAGGCTCATGACTGCAGATAAGGAAGAAAAAAAAAGTAAAAACAAAAACTACGTGCCTAAAAATGACAAAAAAAAAAAAAGTTTTGTAACATTTAAAAAAGAAACCTGAATAGCCTTTAATTCTTATTAATATGCTTAAATTTTATGTAAATTGGTTTTTGCCACGTGTGTTTGTTCACATTCTCAATGATGTAATGGGATTCTCACAGTCTGTGTCTTTGTGTCACGTGTATAAAATGGGCTTGTGATGTAAGCGTTTCATCTGCTCAGTGGTTCCTTTAATATTGTACTGCTGCTGGGAGTGGGCCGAGGAGTCTGCCTTTGGGCAGTAAGCTTCCTCTTGGATAGATTGGAGAGATGGGGGGTGGGGGGTGCAAATTCTCACATATGTTTTCTTAACCTATTTGCAGAAGCTTTCAAAAGGCATTTGGTTAAACCTCTTGGCAGTACAGTATTCTTGTATTTGTTAATGTCTGTGTTTAGGTACTGGTACCTTTTTGTTTAAAAATGTTCTAAGTGTTGGCTTTAAAGTGAATTTATCTTTAGTATGATAGTTATATGAAAATTATAGGGTTTGTGTGCAGAGAATTTTTTTATAAAGTGCTTTGTAAAAAAAAAAAATGTATTCTAGCTTTCGCGGTACATATGTGTGATAACTGTAATATCCATGACAGTTAAGTGCAATTATTTCATCACTCTAAAAATGCTATTTTTGTGTCAGTTCCTGCAGGTGTTTTCATGTCTTTGCAAAGTGACACATTTTGATGCCTTCTTGATAAAGTGGTAGACATTTTGTAGCTTTATAGAAACTTTGTATTCATACGGTATCAATGAAAAATAAAGAAAATGAAAGTGTGGGTCACCTTTTTTATCTGCAGAAATGTATGTTGTTGAAAATGAAAAGGTGTTTTATGTGTTATGGGTGAATGTATGAAGGACAGAGTAAAGGAGGTTAAAATAGTGATCTTTTCATGGTGTCCGCTAAACTCAGCGTAGTAATTGGAGCATGAGTGTTAATGTCTATCAGGATTTCTTTCTGTGTTTCTTTTTTTAAATTGATGTGTAGTTGATTTACATTGTTGTTTTAGTTTCAAGTGTGAGCAAAGTGATTCAGTTATACATGCACACATATCATTTTTTCATATTCTTTTCCCCTTTAGGTTATTACAAAATACTGAGTATAGTTCCCGTTAACAAGGTTTCTTAAAAATATCCATGGGTCAGTTAATCTGTCTGCCTGCTTGCTTACCTCTCTTTAGTAGTGTGTTATTAAAATTGTTAACGCGCCTTGCTCAATGCATGCCTGGAGCCAGGTGTAGAACAGTGGATGTGAGAAAGAGGTAAATAAAGGGTGGTGGGTGCCTGCATGGGGCGAGCTGAGCTGTAACCCTTGCCTGGTCCTCCGGTGTGTGCAGCACACAGACATGCAACAAAGCCTTGGGTTCACTAAGTTTACTGCATGCTGGGCGCTGTGCAGTGTGTGATTCTCACAACAGTCCTGATGACAGTGATGTTATCTCACACATACGCACACACATGCATGCGCGCGCACACACACACACACAGCCGATGCTCAGGAAGGGTCGTGACTGGTGAGTGGTGAAGCCTTCAATAGATCACCCTGGCTTTGACTCTTGGCCCTTGCCTTTTGGCTCTCTGAGGCTCCATGGAAGCCACTCAAGGCTCAGGAGCAGAAATCTGGGGCTCGGGGGGCTTCCTTAAACAACAGTAGCCTTGGGTTTCTGATAGCAGGACCCAATATACCCTGGGATCCTTCAGTTTGACCAAGACCTCAGGTGGTCTTGCTTCTCCCCGTTTCTTTGAAATCTGAGATGCAGCCTGCCTCAAATCCGAAGGCAGTGTGCAAGTGGAAACAGAGAAAAATATTGGGTTCCATTTTCTTTGAAAGAGGCATGTGTTTAGCAAGCTACCATTCGAGAGAAGGCTGTTGTCCAGCGAGCTATCCAGGGCAGGCAAATCCCAGGGTGTTTTGCTGAAGCCCTGTTATATGCCAGTTCCCTTCACACTCACGACATCCTTTAACCCACATCCTCTTGAGTAAAAGAATCATTTCCAATTTTCCAATAAGGAAATGGGAGCCCAGAGAAGCTAATCCTTGTTAAAATCATAAAAGCTAGCAAGTGGCAAGAATTTAGAAGTGGAAAACCCTCCTCCCTTGCAGTCCTGGCTCTGGTGCAGGCTGTGTGGCACTTTGGCCCTGCACTTCCTCTAAAATAAGATGCTTTAGCACATCAACAACATCCCTGTTAGTGCCTGCAGTTCCAGTTAACTTGAGTTCAGAGAAAATAGTGGCATGCTAGGGAAACTAACATCAGTGAGGAGAGACTGAAGACACACAAGGGAGAGTAAATAAGGCTTCTTGTAAGATCGAGAATCAAGAGATGTCCCTGGGAACCCCGATCATTTCTTCCTGCCTTACAACTGACGGAGGGCTCTCATTAGCATGGCTACTGCCTATTGACGGCTAAATTACCTGCTGTGGAGAAGTCATCAGTGAGCAACTGAAATAATTCCAACTCAAAAAGCACAAGTGTTGTGTAAGCTTGTGAAGCCTTAGAGTTTTTTTAGTTGCCTTTGAAGATACTTCTGTTTAATGCCGCATATGTCAATTTTATCTAGGTGGTTGTAACTAGCAAAGAGTCAGGCTGCTAGAAGCAATTACTGGAAGTGATGAGATGAGATGGGGAGGCAAACACTTCATCTTGGGAAGCATCTGTTTCAAATGAGGCCTTAACGTGGTCTCCAGGCAGAGGGATTGGACTGCTAGGCTAGAAGGTTTCGAGAAATCTGAGGTTCAGAGCTCTCAGTGTTTCCACCCAGATGTTCCCACTCCACGTTTCAGTGCCCCACTCCTTATCTATTTGGGCCTGACAGGAAACTTGTGAGAGCTGCAAATTCAGCTTTGTTTGTAATTTCTGGCTCGATTGTTAGCACAGTCTGTCCTTCAACTGCCTGAGCTAAAGATCTCTCTAAATGCTGCCAGGGAGATCTTTTATGCCATGCCCTGAGTTGAGCCTGGCATTTTCTTCCTCTTTGCACCAATTGCAGTTAGCAACAACCAACACATTAATACCACCAACCAACCATAATTAATGCCACCCATCACTCTAGCATGCTAGAGATTGTGTAAGGTGGGGCATCCCCTTCCTTGTGGAAGCAATGCCAGTTTATGATAGATGCCTAGTCGTTCAGTCGTGTCTGACTCTTTGTGACCCCATGGACTGTAGCTTGCCAGGCTCCTCTGTTCATGGAATTCTCCAGGCAATCTCGAGATTACTGGAGTGGGTTGCCATGCCCTTCTCCAGGGGATCTTCCCAACCCAGGGATTGAACCCAAGTCTCCCGAAATGCTCAGTCAGTATGAGGGGGCTTCCCTTAAACTCAGTTGGTAAAGAATGCCTGCAATGCAGGAAACTCGGGTTCGATTCCTGGGTCAGGAAAATCCCCTGCAGAAGGAAATGGCAATCCGCTCCAGTATTCTTGCCTGGAGAATCCCGTAGACAGAGGAGTTTAGTAAGCTACAGTCCATGGGGTCGCAAGAGTTGGACACGACTTAGCAATGAAAACACCACTCCCACAAAGCAGGTGGATTTGTTACCAACTGAGCCACCAGGGAAGCCTGTGACAGCTGACAGTCTTAGTAACTCTGCTGCTGCATCATCCCAGCTGGCCAACTGTCTTAGTTTAGGTTCCCCCGGAAGCAGAACCTGAAAAAAAGACTGGAGGGCAAACAGTTTATTTGGGAATCTTAATAAAGATGTTACTTCATGTGATGAAAGGTTAATTCACCAGGAAGATGAAATACTTGTAAATTGGTATGCTGTTAATAGGGCTTGCCTTCTGGGTCAGTGGTAAAAGATTCTGCCTGCCAATGTAGAAGACATAGGAGACATCAGTTCGATCCCTGGGTTGGGAAGATCCCCTGGAGGAGGAAATGGCAATCCACTCCAGTCTTCTTGTCAGGAGAATCTAATGGACAGAGGAGCCTAGCAGACTACAGTCCATAGGGTGATGAAGAGTCAGATATGACTGAGCAACTGAACGCACACACACACGCTCTTAATAAAACTTCCTTAACTCTCAAGGAGTGGAGAACTGCAAGGAAAAATACAAAAGTATGCATCTCTTTAAGTAGGGTGGAACAAGCAGGTAAATTCCAGGAAATATGTAGGGAAAAATCAAAGTATTGATTATATGTGTACTCTGTCTCCCCAAATTGTCATTTGTATTTTTTCAGCCACATAGAATGGTATGAAAACCATGTATTTGCCAATTTAGCAAGTCTCAGTATATTCCAAAGTATTGTTATAATAACACACAATATTCTCTGACCTCAAAGTAGTTAAGGTAGAATCAATTTAAAAAGAATTTTTAGAAAAGCTCTCATATATTTGGGAATTAGTAAGCATTTCTAATTAACCCATGAGAAAGATCACAGAAATTAAATATTGAAAACTGTATGTTAAAGAAATACAACTTACTAAAATATGTGGAATGCAGCCAAAGCAGTGTTTACTAGACTAACGTGGAGAATAGTCCATATTAGATAAAAAGAAAGACCAAAAATTAACAAACTATTCGATTCATCAAGTTAAAAGAAGATCAAAATAAGCATACACACACACACAAATAGAATGAAAAAATTATTAACGGGCAAGGTAATGAGATATTAATAGAAAGTGAACACAATAGAGGAGATCAACAAAGTCAAAAATTGCTTTTTCAAAAATACAGATAAAATCTATAAGCCCTAGCAAGACTGACAAGAGAGGGAGAGAGAACCAAACCAACCAACTACACAAAGAGTAACAGGAATGAAAATAGGGTTATTAACAGATCTTACAGATATTAGAAGAAATATAATAAAATATACAGTTATAAACTTTCATGATAGAAAGGATGAATTCTTAGAAAACTATAACTCACAAGGAAGTAGAAAACCTAAATAGAGTAGCCTTACAACTATTGACAACCGGGTAGAATTTGGGGGTCTCCCCTCTGGGCTTTCCCTTCCAGGAACCCTTCTCCCCTTCAGCAGCTGTATCGCCCTGCACTCGATCTTGTTCACGGGCCAGAGAGACGGCAGCTTTTCCATCAGCACCGCCACTGGCCTGCACAGCACTCCCTGGCCCCAAAACAGCAGATACAGGGAGCTCACTTCCCATCACTTCTCTCTTTATACATGGACTTCCCACCCAAATCCACCTGCTTCTAGTTATTCTCCCATGCTTCCATTTTATGTATGTCCATCCAGTAAAATCTTTCATTTTTTTTTGGTTGTGCCCTGGGGCATGTGGGATCTTAGCTCCCCAACAAAGTATTGAACCCACACCCCCTGCATTGGAAGCACAGAGTTTTAACCACTGGATCACCAGGGAAGTCCCCATCCAGTAAAATCTTAATCATTACTGTAAGCAGAAGTCTGGCTGTGATATTTTAGAGGCAAGTAAAGTATGAAGATGCTTCTTTCTTTGCAGGTTTGAGCTCCTGCAAAGGCTTCCCAACTCTGCTGTGAAATCAATATGACATCTAGTGGCTCAGTAAAGAAAGTTTGGGCTGATTTTAATCAGTTAAAATCTTAAGTCTGGGGCTTCCTTGGTATGGAGATCGGGGGGGGGGGGGTGTGTGGTCAGTGGTTACAATATCTTTTAATAATTGATTTTTAAGAAACAATTGTTAGAAAACAATAACTAATCTACATAAAGACCTGGACTTCAGTCTGCTCATTAATAAACAGGAAAGAAAGATGGAGAGAGGGATCTAGATGGGAAAAGAAAGGAAGGAAATAGGAAAGAAGGGAAAGAAAAAGGAGGAGCATGGGGTGGAGAGAAGGATGCAGGTCGAGGAGAAATGAAAAGCGAGAAGGGAATGGTATGGGCAAAGCATGCTATGGGAAGAGGAAGCAAGACTGAGAGCCTAGAATAAGGAAGTAGGTGCCCGACCAGGACAAGGGAGAAGCAGGAAATGTGGTTCAGAAGTGGTCTAGCTTGGCAAAGACCTTTCTTGTCATGGTGCTGAATTTACATTGTATCCAATAGGTGGCACCAATCTGAGTCTATAACTGTTAAAGGAGCCTCTGCACCTAATTCATTCCTTGCCTTTTACCTCCTTGGAAATGCAAACCATTAAAGGAGCCTCTCTGCGCCTAATCCATTCCTTGCCTTTCACCTCCTTTGAAATGCAGCCCTGTTGGTTGTCTTCTCCAGGCTCCTCTGCCAGCTGCTTTCCTGGAGTGTGGCCATGGAAGGTCCAGGTAGAAGGGGAAGGAGGGAGAAGCGGTGCACTGCTCTCCCTCTTTCCATCTCAGGTGGCACCAGCAGCAGGAGCATTTTCTTCACGGCTCCAACTCCTACTCGAGGACCCCCAAGTGTTCCAGCTTCCACTGGTGGTCTGGGGATTTGGACCACCATCGTATCTCTAGTGCTTTCATCCTTAAAGTGAGACTGACTTTCTGTTCCTGCTCATCTTGGAGTTTAGCTTTTCAGCACTCCCACCACCAGTTTCCTACATCAGATTCCCTTTGTTGTAAATACCTGGTTTCTATATGAATCCAGGTGGGGGAACGCATTCTCCCCACTGCTCTGGTTTCCACGGAGAGGGATTTTCTTCTAATCACTTTTGGCATCTCTCCCTACCCCTGACCTCTGCCCATGGAAGTGCATACACTGAATCACCTGATTAGTGGATGACAGCAATTGGTCCACATTCCCATTTGGGGGCATCTCTGGTGGAGTTGAAGTGTGAATTTTAGCACACTCTAGTTGTTGGTAAGCCCTATCCTCCCATATAGGTGCTCAGTCGTGTCTGACTTTTTGTGACCCCATGGACTGAAGTCCTCCAAGCTCCTCTGTCCATGAGATTTCCCAGACAAGAATACTGGAGTGGGTTGCCATTTCCTTCTCCAAGGGACCTTCCTGACCCAGGGATTGAACCCATGTCTCCTGCATTGCAGGCATATTTTTTTTTTTTCCACTGAGCCACTATATGGGAGCCACCTCCCATATAGCCTGTTCTGTAAATTTGATGTTTGAATCTTCATCAGTCTAATCCTGAGTCTGAATTGGTTTCCAAGGCCAGGACAATTGTGGTGTGTGTGTGTGTGTGTGTGTGTGTGTATGGAAAGTGAAAGTGATAGTCACTCAGTCATGTCCAACTCTTTCCAACCCCACTGACTGCAGCCTGCCAGGCTCCTCTGTCCATGGAATTTTTCAGGCAAGAATTTTGGAGTGGGTTGCCCTTTTCTTCTCCAGGGGGTCTTCCAGACCCAGGGATCGAACCCAGATCTCCTGCATGGCAGGCAGATTCTTTACCAGGCCAAAAAAGTTCATTTGACCCTTTCCATAACATCTTATGGGAAAATTCAAACCAATTTTTTTGACCAACCCAACATGTGCTCCCTCAAACTACAGGAGTAAGCAGGAGATTAGATTTGTGCGACAGATACATTGTAGCCAAAAGAAACTTACCACCACCCCCCCTCCACCCTGAGTCTGGCCCCGTAACATTGTTCTACTAAATTTCAGCTCCTTGGGGACCCGTGAAGACTATGACATAGATCCAGAAGTTCAGTATCAAGAGCAGGTAATCATGAGGCGTGCCAACACACGTGGAGTTCACAGGGCCCCTCCTCCAAAGCGCCCATTGCCTGGTTTCATACTCTGTTGTCCCCGTCTTGAAATTCATCTTCTAACAGAGTGGCTTGCATTTTACCCTGGACCCCTCAGACTTTGTAGCCTGCCCTGATACTACTTGCCCTCCCTCTTGGGGTGCACTTTTCGGAAGGGTTGGTAAGCCCTGGCCATCCAAGCTCCTTGGGGTTCCGAGTCCAGCCGCACAGCCAGACGCCTGCTGGAGTTTTCCAGGTGGACAGCAGAGGGCAGCAAAGTACCGCTTAACAGTTTCTCTCCCAGGAGGACGAGGGTTTGAAGCCAGCTTTCCGGAATGTTTATGGGCTGCCAGGCTGCGGGGGCTGTCGGTTGTCTGTCTGCTTGTTTTTATCTTTGAAAATCAGAAACTCTTGAGCCCCACCTTAGGCGAGGTGGCGCCTGGCATTTCGCTCCTCCAGTAAAGCCTGTCTGTACTGAGAGCAGTTCCTTTTACCTTCAAAGTATAAGCCCAGCAGCCGGATGAGCAGTGCCCTCTGTCTTGCTCAGACCTGCTGCGATGAGCCTGCCCTGGGGTGACCTCTAACCCTTAGAGCACGCTGTCCAGAGCTCTATTTTCATGTGCATTTATGTGTTTATTGTTGGAGTTTAATTGCTTTATAATGTTAGTTTCTGCTGTACATTGAAGTGAAGCAGCTATTTGTATACATATATCCCCTCCCTCTTGCACCTTCCTCCCACCCACCCCACCTTTATCCCAAGCTGAGTCATTTACATTTTCTCCTAGGAAACTAGCCTCAAAAGGTAACTTGATGTAATTTCTCCACAGGTTACACAGCTACGAAGTAAGAAAGTTTGGATTTGAACCCTGTTCTACTTGGATTCTAAAAGGCACCCTCTTTTCACAGGTTTATTATGCCCCTACAAAAGTGAAAAAGGAAAATACCATTTTTTTCCTTGCCTCTGCTTTGTCAGATGGAAACAAGTTCCCCCAGGCTGCGTCCCAGCCCTCTCCTAGGCACAGGCAAGGCTGCAAACAGGAAACTGCTCACCCACAAGGTCTGTCACCTGGATTGCATCTCTCATCAAGCCAAGAAAGAACTTTTTAAATTTTTTTCTTTTTTTTTTGGAGCAATAATCCAACAGCTCTCTCTGCTCTCTCCTGTTGTTCTCAGAAGCTCAGCATTGATTCAGCCCAGTGAAAACTAGCTTTAGGGAGCACTCCTCATTCCCAGTCAGCTTCTGATTTATGTAGATTGCCGGGCTTCCCAGGTGGCGCTAGTGGTAAAGAACCCCCCTGACAATGCAGGAGACGTAAGAGATGTGCGTTTGATCCCTGGGTTGGGAAGAACCCCTGGGGGAGGGCATGGCTACCCACTCCAGTATTCTTGCCTGAAGGATCCCATGGACAGAGGAGCCTGGCGGGCTATGGTCCACGGGGTCACAAAGAGTCAGACACAACTGAAGCGACTTAGTAGCAGCAGTACGTAGAGGACTTTGCAGCCTCATAAGGCAAGTCCCCAAACACACAGGTGTCAAAATAAGACAGAGCTAAAATTTGTCATCGTCAGTGGACATGTCCTGATCCGGGGATTGTGCAAAAATACACAGCAGGAGCAGACAGCCATCCTGAATGAGAAGAGCATGACAGATGTGAGAGGCGGAGCATGCTGTATTGATGGGCAGTCACAATAAAACAACAAGACAAAAAACCATCGCTGCGCTGCCTTGCCCTTCTGAGGAATGAGGTTCATTAGCTGGTGTGCAGCTTAGCTTTGCCTTGGTAGCTGGAGAATGCAGGACTGAATGGAAACAGCGGTCATAGTATAAGAGAAGAGTACTCTGCAGCGGCCAGGCTGAAGGCTCTAGAATCGGGTTTCCAACTCTGATTTATCAGACTGATGGTGGATCTTTTGAAAATTTATCTGAATGTAAGTATTCTGCTCTGGCAAAAGAGGCTGCTGCATTTGCTGTTCAGATAACTTCTGTGTCATGCTTTCCCTAAGCCCACTCAGATGCTTTTGGAAGAGAGGGAATATAGTTAAAATGTATAAACAACAAAAAAATGAGGAAAAATGCCCTCCTTTTGGTCTCTTTAAGGCGGGGAGAGAGCGGATCTGGCCCTGAGTCACTGGCATCAAGAGAAGGTTGTGTTTCTTAGCCCAGGGGAAAGATGCCCAGGGACTTCCTTGAGGTTCCCAGAGAGGCAAGTCTTGTTGCTAGCTTCTACCCCAATAGCAACCTCTGTAAATGTGGGAAGGGGCTTCTGCTAGGTTTTCACAGTGTGGGAGCCCCCCAGGGTGGGACCCCATACAGCAAGCCTGCCCAGGAAAACGCTGAGCCTCCCTTGCTGAGCGTGGTGGCAGCCAAGAGGCCTTTTAGCAAAGGATTACAGATCCAGCCTGGATGGATGGACTTTCTTCCAGACAGGGCATCAGTGTGGTTGGGAAAGTCCTGAGCTGGTGAGATCCAGGGCACTGCAGGGACTTCTGGAAGAGAAGAGAATCCCTCCTCCTCCAGTGCCCCATGGGTTGGACAAAATACCTCTCTCCAGCACAAACTTTGTCCCTCTTTTTCCTCTGCATGATGCTGGAGAAGACTCCTGAGAGTCCCTTGGACTGCAAGGAAAGGAGATCAAACCAGTTAATCCTAAAAGGAAATCCACCCTGAATTGGAAGGACTGATGCTGAAGCTGAAGCCCCAATACTTTGGCCACTGATGCGAAGAACTGACTCATTTGAAAAGACCCTGATACTGAGAAAGATTGAGGGAAAAATGAGAAGGGGGTGACAGAGGATGAGATGGTTGGATGGCATCACCGACTCAAAGAACGTGAGTTTGAGCAAACTCCAGGAGGTAGTGAAGGACAGGGAAGCCTGGTGTGCTGCAGTCTATGGGGTCGCAAAGAGTTGGACATGACTGAGCGATTGAATAACAACAAAAAAAAGCAAATCAAGGAGGTCCTATTCCTGGGTGTCCCAAACCCTGAATCCAAACTCCTGCACAAGAATCAGCCTCATGCTGGGGGGCGGGAGGTGGGCATACTTTTGAGAAAGCCCAGGATTTCAACAGCTCTGACAGCAGATTGAGGTCACCCACAGTACCAATTCTCTGTGTCCAGGTTGCCCAATATTGTCTGCAACTTCTTGGGATACTAAGTAGATGCACATATTTTAAAACTTGGAGCCAGATTTCAAAGGTACATTGCATGTTGTTCTACAATTAAACTAGAAAACTCATCTCTATTTTGTAGCTGTGCATATAGCTGTGAAGTGGGGTGAAAGCCAGATTTATCAAAGGAGTTATCACATGGAAACTTTAGAAGCTGCCTCCAATCCTTTTTGCCTGGATGTGAAGATCCATAGATACATGCAAATGTAATTAAAATGTTATCACAAAAATGTAGATCAGTGTCAATTAGATCCAAGTTAAGAACTCTGAAAAGTGATTTATGCAGAGGAAGGCGAGTGGTAAGATCATTGGGAGCTAAGGCTTGCATTTCTAGATTCCGAGGTGAGATATCTAAAGTACTGGGTTGGGTCCTGAATTCATCCACTCTCAAGCTATAATCTAAGAGTCCCAGTCTGTCGGTGGGTGGCCTGGGGCAGACTGGGGAGTTAGATGAGGCCAAATCCCTGATGAGAAGGGGGATTTGAAGGCAAACTGAATTTCCCCTGCGGAGAGACAGCTATTCTCACCATAGAAAAGGAGAACTTGAGAACTTGACCCTTGACTCTTCCCTTCCTGCTCTTTCTCCTTCAGCCTCTTCCCCCTCCCCACCCTCTTTGAAGCTCCCACGGGGCTTGAGTAGCTTTTGTACCCGCCTTGGCCTCTCAGCCCTGTGCCTACGCACCCAGGAGCCACCTCAAGTGGGAACTCAGTCTTGCCTTGGTCATGACACCCCCCTCACGCGCCTCTGATTTAATCATTGTTTCTTCCTTTGAGAAATATTTCTATTTATTTATTTCTATTCTTTTTCAAATTCTTTTCACATTTAGATTATTCTAGACTATTGAGCCGAGTTCCCTGGGCTATACAGTAAGTCCTTGTTGCCGTGTCCTTCGTCCTCATTCGTGTCTGACTCTTTGTGACCCCATGGACTGTAGCCCGCCAGGCTCCTCTGCCCATGGGAATTCTCCAGGCTAGAATGCTGGAGTGGGTAGTCATTCCCTTCTCCAGGGGATCTTCCCCACCCAGGGATCGAACTCAGCTTTCCCACACTGCAGGCAGATTCCTTACTGTCTGAGCCACCAAGGAAACCCAGAGAAATTGTGTTGTGACTTATTAGCTCAGTCATATCCAACTCTTTAAGTTCTTGTTGGTTATCTATTTTAAATATAGCAATGTGTACATCGGGAGCTTCCCTTGTGGCTCAGCTGGTAAAGTGCCATGTGGGAGACCTGGGTTTGATCCCTGAGTAGGGAAGATCCCCTGGAGAAGGGAAAGGCTACCCACTCCAGTATTCTGGCCTGGAGAATTCCATGGACTAAGTCCATGGGGTCGCAAAGAGTCTGATAAGACTGAGCAACTTTCACTTTCACTTCAGTTTCAATGTGTATAAGAGATATTTTCTGAATTTCTGTAGTACCACGAATACTCTTTTAAACTTGAACCTGTACATAGACTAGCCAAACCTGGGAATTCTCGGTGATCGACCGACTCAGATGAAGTCCCTTAAGGTAGATTCTTGACCCCCTTACCGTTCTTGCTGACTTATTACTGACCTCAATTTAGGCCTCACACTTTACCTCTTAATACGACCCTGTGGGCCTGAAGGTTTTCTTAAACCCCAGGAGAGAATTGGCACTCTCCAGGTACTTGACTCGAGGAACCAGACTGCAGTCTCCCTGGAGGCATTGTCCCCACAGCAGGGTGTCTCGTAGGGAAAGACTCAGTGTCACATTCTAGAACCTCGTGCAGGACTTCAGGACATATTTATTAAAAGAAAAAGCAATCTTTACAACAGAGGTGGGAGGGGCTGCAGTGCCCCAGCTTTTGGCCCCTGGCTGCTTTGGAGGTGGCGGTGATGAGGAGGAGGCTCTGCTAGCTGGCTGGGAGGCTGGGGCATGTCTCACTGCACTGTCAGTCTTTCCTGGATGGATTTCTTCCAAGAAATCCTCCACCTGAAGCCTGGGCTGCAGCCCCTCCACACTCCGCCTGCCTGTGATCCTGTCCAACCTGGAAGGATGATCCAGAGAGTAGTTTACAAGCCGGCTCCCCTGACGTGGGCTCTGGCAAGTCCTGGCGGGTGTCTGCTGGCTTGGGGTGGGGGAGTAGCCCTGGCGGGTGCAGCCGCTAAACACCTGCAGGTACCAAAGCTGTCCCCAGCCCTCCCTCTCCTGCAATCTCCTGCTGGATCTCACGCTCCAGCTCAGATGCAGGGGAGAGAGATCAGACAGAAAACTCCAGGGGCTGAAAATTCCTCCCACGAGGACCTTCCCGCCCCCCA
Organism: Muntiacus reevesi; assembly: GCF_963930625.1. Lineage (NCBI taxonomy): Eukaryota > Metazoa > Chordata > Mammalia > Artiodactyla > Cervidae > Muntiacus > Muntiacus reevesi. The sequence continues at coordinate 52,523,485 of NC_089257.1, forward strand.
CCCTTGTCAATGAAGCAGAAATTTTAACTCTTCAGGGCAAATTTTCAAAGCTGAGTAACTACCTATTACACCCTTAAATCCTGTTATTTGTTAACAGCATTTGAATGAGTAACTTACTCCTATCGCTTTGAAAGTGTATCTTTTAATAGGTTAGCAGGGGTGATTAGAGATGGAAAGTACCTATGGGGTGCCTACTGCGATGCCAGAGGCTGTTTGGAACTGGCATTCCAAGGCTCTTGAAAATGACTTTTTTTTTTTTTTAGTTGTTTTTTTTTTAATGTGGACCATTTTTAAGGTCTTTATTGAATTTGTTACAATTCTGCTTCAGTTTACATTTCTTTGGTTGGTTTTTGGCTGCAAGGCAGGTGGGATCTCAGCTCCCCCACCAGAGTTTGAACCTGCCCCCCCTGAACTGGAAGGCAAAGTCTTAAACACTGGACCACTAGGGAAGTCCTGAAAATGACTTAAAAAAAAAAAAAGAATATAGAAGGTGGGTGTCTTCAAGGGGAGAGGAGACAAGGAGGCTATCCATGTGGTAGAAAGATTTAGGGACCACCTGCTGACCACTCTGTGCTTCCTCCAAGACTTGTGATCGCCAGTCTCAGACACGGGCGAGTGTTATGTGCTGCCCCTGGATTTTCTGGGCTGTTAAAGGCTTTCAGGGTAGAACAGGGGAGTGAATTGAAAGAAAAGCTTCTGAAAGCACCCTCGGGGCTCTCCCCCTTGATCGCTCTTGCAGAAGGCAGCCTTCTCCCAGTAATGACCTCAAACCCCCATCCACCCTGCTAATGCTCAGCTTGGCTGCAGAAACTCTGGAACTAACGGACGTCTTTGGTGATGCCCAAGGTCCTCCCACACAGAAGGCAATGGCAACCCACTCCACTACTCTTGCCTGGAAAATCCCATGGATGGAGGAGCCTGGTGGACTGCCGTCTATGGGGTTGCAGAGTTGGACACGACTGAAGCGACTTAGCAGCAGTAGCAGAAGGCCCTCCAAGATGGACGCTTCCAAGCATCCTGAAGTCCTGCTTCCCAGATGAGGATTTGCAAAGCCTTCCATGGAGAAGAGGTGCTCGCTGCAGCCAAAGAAGGAGGCCAGAGAGCTCACTGAATACCTGAGACCTCACCGAGCTCTGCGCTCAGCTCAGAGCAAGAGGCAACTCGGTGTACATCAGTGGGTTCTCCAAATTGGTTGCACGGGAGAATCAATGTAGGGTTTTTTTTTTTTTTTAAATCCTAATGCTCGTGCCACCCTTCCCTCTCAACACACACACAGATGCACAATACCCAATGCATCAAAATCTCTGAAGGTAGGACCCAAACACCAGTCACTTTTCAAGTTTTTCAGGCAATTCTACCAAGCAGCCAAGTTTGAGAAGTAGTGATATCAAGTGGTTGAGAGGATTCTGAGACTCTGGGACCCAGTGGGAAGGGAAAAGAAAGCTGATTAGCTTCTGTTTGGAAAAGAAGGTAAGTGCTCAAGCAGAGGAGGAGACAAGGAGGATATCCATGTGGCAGAAAGATTTAAGGAGCATCTGCTGACCACTCTGTGCTTTCTAGGACTGGTGATCACCAGTCTCAGATGCAGGCAAGTGTTATGTGCTGCCTTCCTCAGAATCCCTTCCTTTCCTATGAAAGTTATGATACCCTTTGGGGGTAGAAATAGTTCCACTTCTTCCTTTGAAAGTTTAACTAGCTTAAACTTCTTTTCAAAGTAAACGACTTGGGATGTCAAATGTTTTATAAAATGTTTTTTGAAACAAATGTTAACCTCCCACCCCCATTCCTGCTCTGTTCTCTAGGAGGTCACTCCTCATGCATTTATCCCCCTCCTCCACATCTGAATGGGCTTTGGCAGTTTCACAGCAGTCTTAGCCCACTTATAGTTTATGGAAGATTGAGAACCCAAATTTCTAACTTCTCTCTTTAATTCCTGTCTGCAAATCAGTCAATAGTTCTGGAACTTTTCTCACTCTCTCTTTGTTAATTGCTTTTTAAAGAACTGAAGTATAGTTGACTTAAATGTTGTACCAATCTCTGCTGTACCACAAAGCGACTCAGTTTACACATATTACATTCTTCTTTAAATATTCTTTTCTATTGTAGTTTATCCTAGGAGACTGGATATAGCCCTCTGTCCTCTACAGTAGGACCTTTTTGTTTATCCATTTTAAATGGAAGAGTTTGCATCTACCAATCTCAAATTTCCAGTCCATCTGTCTCCCTAACCTCCCCATTGCAAACGCAAATTTGATCTCAATGTCTGTGAGTCTAGTTGTAGATAGGTTCATTTGTGCCATATTTTAGATTCCACATATAAGTGATATCATTTGGTATTTGTCTTTTTCTGACTTCGCGTAGTTTGATAACCTCTGGTTATATCCATGTTGCTGCAAATGGCATTATTTTGTTCTTTTTATGGCTGAGCAGTGTTCCATTGTGTGTGTGTGTGTGTACCACACACATTTATCCATTCATCTGTTGATGGACATTTAGGCTGTTTCCATGTCTTGGCTATTGTGAATAGTGCTGATATGAACATAGGGGGCATGTATCTGTTTGCATTATAGTTTTGTCTGGGTATATGCCCAGGAGTGGAATTGCTGAATTATATGGTAATTCTATTTTTAGTTTCTGAGGAAACTCCATACTGTTTTTCATAGTGGCTGCACCAACTTACATTTCCATCAATAGCGTGGGCGGGTTCCCTTTTCCTGGAACTCATCTCTTTATTGAAGTGTCTTGTCAAAGGCAGCCAATGGCAAGTTTTATTGGAGCATAACTATGCTTCATTCATTTACATATTATCTATGGTGGTGGTTTTCGTGCTACAACGGTAGACTTGGGTAGTTGCAAAAGAAACTATATGGTCCATAAAATGGAAAAGATTATCATCTAGCTCTTTACAGAAAAGTTTGTGGATTCATGCCTTTGACTTACAAATTCAGTCAGCTCACAGTCTGCATTCCAAGTTATTCCTGGCCTAGCTTTACTCAACTTTTTGCCACTGCATATCATGGATTGCCATCCCTTCAGCTTGGCTACTAATGCCACACACCTTAAATGTCTTTGTTATGGTGATATTCTACTCCAGGTGCTGGTCAGGATAACTGAGAACAACTGATTGAAATCTCAGTGGTTTAACCTGACAAAAGTTTGCCTCTTGCTCACATAAAGTCTGAAGTCGGTGGGCAGCCATCCTCGGCCTTATAGGGTACCACCTGGAAGGCATGGCCTCCAAAGTCACTCAGCAGTTTGAGAGGTGGAAGAAGAATTCCATTCTCAATTGTCTTTCCTTCCATTGGTCTGACCAGTTACAAAACCCCAATCTCAACACAAGGGGGCTTGGGATATTTAGAGGACCATTTGCATGTCTGATGATTCTAAACAGTCTTTGTAAGTTTGATCCTTTATCTCCAAGCAAGATTGGCTCTATACCCATCCCTATAAAAGCCTCACGGAGAGTCCCATGGAGTGGAAAGTCACAGCCTATTCCAGAGAACCTGACGTCTTTCTTCATATCTAGCTAAAGCAAAGCAATTCTTTTATCTTGAGATTGCCTGATGCATCGGAAGATATGACTCAATAAAAGGAAAGGGGTGTGTGTGAAGGTAGGTGGCAGGTGGAGGAAAGACTTGTGAGAAAGAAAAGGATACCTAAAGTCAAAAAGACGGGGCAACCGAAATGACGGACAGTCTTCAGAAGCCTGTGAACTGCAGGGCTTTTCAAATGGTGCAATGTGAACAGGCACCATTTAAACCCAAGCTATCATTATGACTACAAAGCTGTTTACTTATTTTAATATTACTATTTAATATAGTGAATCAAACATTTTATGACTTGAAGTCACTTCAAAAATAAACTTTAGTTTCCTTAAGCTATTGAAGGAGGGTCTAGAGTTCATTTCTGCTTAATAGATCAAGGTAGCCAATTGCATTTTCTATCAAAAGGAAAAGGTTTAGAGAGTGCTGGGGGAGGGCTGGGTCCTTAGCCTGAAGACAGGAATGTGGGCCGTGTGCCCAACTCTTTCTGAACCTGCTCATGACCCCAAGAAGTCATAGAACCTCCTTAAAACCTCAGTTTCTCCTCTGAAACAATCATCGTTTGCCTCCTTGAGCAAGTTGGATGATTAATAATGACACAGTGTTAGCAAAGTTACTTTGAGGTCTTTGGATGAAAGACAGCCTATAAACTCTGCTAAAGATTTACTGTCTTATTAAAGAAATGGCAGCATATAGTACTGTACCAATAAATGTTGACAAAGGTAAACGTTCTCCATTCATCCTGACAAGGACAGGCTATTCATCTATTGAAAGTATGAGGAGAGAGGGTGTGGTCCAAAGTTACAAAACTTTATATTAATATACCCAGAAAGATATTTTGCTTTTGTTTATTTTTTGGAGGGAAATCTATATCTATATTATCACCTGGAGCATTAACTAATAGAATCAGCCACCTAGACTTATAGGAGGAATCTTTACCACTGAGCCATCTGGGAAGCCTATTATAGACACAAAACAAGTATACAGCATAGTTTTGTTCCTTGGCTTGGGTGTGAAAAGAATAACGAGGATTGGTACCCCAAAATTTGAAATTCTGGTAGAATATGAAAATGCTATGAGGGACGTATGGAGCATTGTATGAAGATTGCCTTTGCTGAGCATCCCAAGAAATTAGCCAAGAAGGCCAATGTTGGTCACATCGGGAGGCTATAGGGAGATTTCAGAGCTGCTATTAATTCCTTATATCCAGGTTGCTCATCAATTCAGCCAATCTACAGTCAAGGCTTGAACACACCTATGACCACTTTACCTGAGTATTGTAGGTGATTTCTTTGGTTATGTGGAAAGAGCTAAGGAATGTGAATCCAAGAGGCTATTGGCTCTGCCACTAACTGCAAACTTGAGCAAACTATTGGGTTGGTCAAAACATTCATTTGGGTTTTTCCGTAGCACTTTATGAAAAACCTGAACAAACTTTTTGGCCATCCCAGCACTTTCTGGATCTCAGATGCTTTATCTGTAAAATGAAGGCATTGAACTAATAATAAAACTACTGCTCACTGAATACATACTAAGTAAAGCAGAAGAGTAGGAGATTTCCCCTGACATTCTCAGGACATTTCTCCTGAGTAGGAGAAATGTCTATCTATCATTTCCATTTCCTTTTCATTGCTCCCACCTTAACCCAGGCTCACGAGTTTCTCCCCTTTGCTTCATTTTCTCCCCACCCATCTCACATATAACTTTCATTTACATATTCTCGAATCAATGTCCTGGCTACATCTTTCCTAGCTAAAAGCCTTCAAAGGCTCTTTATTACCTACTCAATATAGTCCTCATCCATTGGCGGCCAAGTTCCTCCATACTTGCCTCAAATTTCTCCCATTTTATCTCCCAGTCATACTTCTATATAACCATGTCCCGTCTACTCATGGAGATCCCAGCGGGCGTGTGCTTTCTCACTGTCATGCCTCTTAGGCTCTCACCTTTGTCAGGAATGTGCCTCTCTCCTTTTCCACTGAGGCAGTATCATCAAGGCCCAAGTCACGTCTCTCCTTCTCCCAGTTCACTATGGCCCCAAAGTTCACTAAAACCATAGCCCCCTGGTTTATTCACCAGCAACTACTCATGTCCTTGCAGCCTAGCAATATCTCTTGCAGTGTAGTTTTTATCATTTTATTTTTCTGCTTTTGTATTGTATTGAGCCTTTTGCTGGTTATGTCTTCTCTCTGGCTCTGTGATAACCCTCAGCATGGCAGAGTGAGAGCACAGATTTTGGAGTCAGACAGACATGAGTGTAATGCCCGTCCTCTTATTGACTAGAGATGTGATTTTGAGCAAGCCACTTCATCTGGAGCCATAGCTTCCTCATATGTAAAATGGGAACCATAATGATCTCACAAGATTGTTATGAGACGTGAATAAGACAACATACATGAAATTGCCTGAACGTCAACGGTTCACAGTATTTCTCCCTCTTTGTGTCCTACATGGAGACTTATAATAGCACATTTTGAGAAATCTATTGATTGGTTTTTGAAACATGTCTGTTGTGAATTATGAACCATTAGAGAACAGTCGTAGGATCAATATAGACACCTATTTCTGCAATACACTTTTGCAAAAGGAAAAGATAAAGGAAGGAAATGCTCAGAGTTCAGAAATGGAGTGGAAGCTGAAAAACGGAGTTTCAAGTAATATCTGGTGCTCTGGCTGTCCTTGGAGGCGGAGTTGTCCAATTTGAGTTTTACTGCCCATTTGGGGACAAGAACAAGGCCTTAAACTGAGACCCTTGTGTAAAGCAAATAACTTTTAAAGGCACCTTCTGGAAAAGTCTGCTCACCAATAAAAGGCTCTGGGTAAGAAAAAAAAATTGCCTTCTGAGAAGCCAACTATAACTAAAAGGTTTTACCCACAGGGGTTATTCAAATTTCACAAGTTCAAATTTACACTACCTGAGGGGCGAAGGAGTCCCTAACAGGAAAAACATCCTGAGCTGGTAACAAGGCTGGCAGAAGCAAATGCAAAAACTGCTTTGTAGACAGTTGCAACCCACACTGCACAGAAATCCCACTGGTAAACACCCTCAAATATTAGCCTAAAATTCAAGATTATAAAACGTACAAGGAAACAATCTCACAAAAAAACCGTAGAAATAAGCAAACAACAAAGCAACAGTCAAAGCAGCAGAATTAAGCCCAGGTGAGCAATATTTACTCTAATGGTTAGACCCAGGCCTATCTTCAAGGAGCATACCGGCAGCCTGGGAAGAATTCATGAATGGTGTAAGGCAATGCAGACGAATCTCAATTTAAAAACGGTTTGGGGACATCCCCCCTGGGCTGGGAGGTTCCCACATGCTGCAAAGTAACTAAACCTATGGGCCACAACTACTGAGCGACATGCTGCAACCACTGAAGCCTATGACCCTGGAGCCCCTGCTTTGCAACAAGAGAAGTCACCACAACCAGAAGCCCCCAAGGAAGAGTAGCTCACACTTGCCAAAACTAGAGAAAGCCTGCACACAGCAACGAAGACCCAGTACAACCAAAATGTTAAAAAAGAAATACAAATTTAAAAATAAATAATTAAAATGACATATTCCACACAGTAATTTGAATATGATACTCAGCTATCAGAACATTATTTCCTTAGAAAACATTGTTTTACCCAATAGATCACAAAAGTTTCTGGAGTCTACAGGTCAGAAACTCCTGAGGACACAATGGCATGATTTCTAGCTCAAATGTGTGCTCAATAAACCCTGGTTAAATGAATGTATAAGTGAATGGATAAAGCAGCTAGATCTAACTCAAGTTCTAGGACTGCTGAGCCTGGGGTAGTTTCTTTGTTTATTTCTGCTGTTTCCTGTGAGGTTGTTTCCTCCTGTGTCTCAGAATCTCTTGGAGAAGACGGAGAAAAAAATTTTATTTTCTTTCGGAGGTACAAGCCCAACTATCTGGAAACTTTGTAATACAGCAATCCAGACACTCTTCCTCCTCCCTTTCTGACTTCTGGAGCTTTCCTCACCATCCTAAACATAGGGCTGCATGGACTCATCAAGGCTGTGCTACTCCCAGATTCCCTCCTGGCCTTCAGACCCATCTTTTCAGTGCCAGGGATCTTAGCTGCCTATCCTTGGGAGAGCATCCACAGTGGGCACAGGGGAAGATAAGAACTGCCATTAACCAGCCCTCTCCCTGCTACCCCCCAGAGATGGCTGCGCCTCTGAGTGACACCTGTTTCTCCAAGTGAGTCTCTGGGATGACAAGTGACATGAACACATTCCAGCCATGTGGTCAGGCTGGGGCTGAAAACCATCACAAGCCCACCTTCCTGAGAGTCCACCTTTGGGGACATCTTCATTTATTATTTAGCAAGTATTTATTTAAAGCCTACTTCTTTCTGTTCAAGGGCCTGAAGATGCAATGATAAAGAGACTGAAAATAGCCAGGCTCCCATGGAGTTTTCGAGTTAGGAGAGGAGACAGATGATAGTAAATTCAAATATGCGGACAAGATAAAAGCAGAGAGTGATAAATGCTACTTAAAAAGCAAAAGGGGAAGAAGTAAAAGAAAGCACCCCTGCCTCCCTCCCATATTGTACCTCGGCACTATCACCTCTGTTGAACACAAAGATTTTTTTTTTTTTTTTTTTTAAGCTTCAATTTCTTTTGAGCTGCCTGTCTTGGTAGTCTGTCTCATGGGTCCAGGGGAGGGGAGGGTGTATAGCGAGCTGTCAAATATTATAGACGTGTCTTGACCGCAGGATGATAATTGCTATCACTTTATCTGATTCCTCTATGGTTCATTCACACACGCTGGAGCAGAGTTCTTTCTCCATGTGAGTTTTGAGGTTCTGCTCATCAGTGGTCTCTCTCTGCCTTGCTGTTAATTTCAACCTAGAAAGGGAAGTTTTCCCACATATTACTATTCCAAACAGAGGCAGTGCAGAAGTGGTGATGAAGGCAATGATTAAGCGGTCACAAGTAGAGTGTGAGCTTGCATTCATTTCTGCCCCAGCAGCCAGGGCTTCTTCCTGGAGCTGTTGACAAAGGAACTTGAGAAGGCAGAAAAGCCTTCAAATAACAGGAGGAGGCTCTCAAGTGCGGGAACAAAGTTCTGCAGGTGATGGACAGGGGATCACTCTCCTCGGAGTCCTGCCCATAGACCTCAGACACCGGACCTGCTCAAAGAGCCCTGAGGGGAGCCTCCTGCTACCCCTGCTTTGGAGGATGGTTTCTGTAGAGAGGCTACCTCGCATTTAGAGCTTTCCTGAAAGTCCTTATCCTCCTGGGAGCCTCAGCCCTGGGGGAGCAGAAGCCTCAATTAAACCAGGAACTTAAAAAAAAAAAACAACCAGGAGCTTTCTGTACTGGGCCCACAGAACTCGATACCCTGGAAGAAAAAGCCTTAAGCTTGAAAACTCAGTGAGGAGAGCTTAAACTTTCCTCTGTGCAGAAAAGAGGGTGGGAAAAATCCCATTTTTTCCTTTAAGTTTTTTCTTTTGGATTTTTTTGTATGTGTTGATTCCAGGTCTTGTCTGGTATCTTTCTTAAGGATAAAAGAACCAAAAAATCAGTGTCCCTTGTCCCAGGACCATCTGTCTCTTCCGTCTGTCTCTCTGCTTCTCTCTGTCTCTATCTGTCTATCTCTCTCTCTTATACACACATCCTCTGCTGAACCCACAGGGCTTTTTTTTTTTTTTTTTTTTGCCAATTCTATTTTATGTATTGTCCACAGCCACATTTTTTTCCAGTTCTGCTCTCACTGTCTCCCGCCAGGACTAGCCCAGTAAGACTCATGTTCAGCTCTGTGAACACGAGTGGTGTTCACATCACATCACATCACATTGATGTGGTCTCACATCAATATTTTTTTTCAAATTGGAGGAGAAATGTGGACTAAGCATCAAATTTCAAGTGTTTCTACTTTTTCTTAAATGTAGCATCATGAAAGGGGTTTGTGGTATGTGATAAAGAAAGTTTACTATTTGAGAGTTGCCAAAATTCAAAAACCATGGAAGATGCATAAACTGTTGGATACGATTCGATTAAAAAAAAAAAATCCTTTGTATTCATGATTGTTGACCTACAGTGATAAATGGATGCTGTCAGAAACCATTCCAATTCAAACTTACATGGGCATATACAGAAAACCCCATATTGATTATATAGATGTATACTGGAATGATAGGATCTTCCCTAGTGGTTCAGATGGTAAGGAATCCACTTGCAGTGCACTTTAATTCCTGGATCAAGAAGATCCCCTGGAGAAGGGAACGGCTACCCACTCTGTTAGGGGAAGCACACTGATTGAAACCGCCCACCCTGGCCAGGCACCATAGTAACCATTTGCATGAGTTGTTTTATGACAGGAGGTCCTGATAAGGAACATGGAACTAATAAGCCCCCACCAACCGGAAGAGTTGGGGAAAGGTGGAAAGGAGACACCGCATGTCCGTCCACTTCCCAAAATCCCCCTTGCTAGCATCCATCTTGACTGAGTGATGCGTGCTGCCACCAGGAAAGATGGTGAATTAGAATGATTGGCCACAGACCACCCGGAAACAAATCCTATCACCATAAAACCCGAGACTGTGAGCCACGGGACAGAGCTGTTCTGGGTTCACTTACCCTCCTGCTCTCCACCCGGGTGCCCTTCCCAATAAAATCTCTTGCTTTGTCAGCACATGTGTCTGCTCGGACAGTTTATTTCCGAGTGTTAGACAAGAGCCCAGCTTCGGGCCCTGGAAGGGGTCTCCCTTCCTACAACAACTCCAGTATTCTTGCATGGAGAATCCCATGGACAGAGGAGCCTGGCAGGCTACAGTCCATGGGGTTACAAAGAGTCAGACATGAGCACATTTGCTTGCCATACCATACCTATATTCTCTTTAGTAAAGTATCTTCAAATCTTTCGCTATTTTGAAAATTGGGCCATTTGTTTTCCTTCAGTTCAGTTCAGTTCAGTTGCTCAGCTGTTCCTACTCTACAGCCCCATGGACTGTAGCACGCCAGGCTTCCCTGTCCATCACCAACTCATGGAGCTTGCTCAAACTCATGTCCATCGAATCAGTGACGCCATTGAACCATCTCATCCTCTGTTGTCCCCTTCTCCTCCTGCCCTCAATCTTTCCCAGCATCAGGGTCTTTTCAAATGAGTCAGTTCTTCGCATCAGGTAGCCAAAGGATTGGAGCTTCAGCCTCAGCATCAGTCCTGCCGGTGAATATTCAGTATTTGTTTTCCTTACATTATTTTAAAAACCTCTCCTCCTCACTGCCTTGGTCCATTATTGTTACAGGAGTTCCTTATTACCTACAGGATGGAATGCAAGCATCTTACAATGATATAAACAATAGCCTCATAATCTACCCCTGACAGGCTACCCACCACTTCTTTCTGTCCCTAAACATATTCTTTTCATAACTAAACCATACTATGTAAAAGTTCTCAAGTGCTGCATTGTACTGTCTGATTTTTGCACATGCTATGTTTTTTGCCCTGCTTTCCAAGTGAGATCTTACTCATTTATCAAGGCTCAAATGAGAAATGTTGGAAATTTGAGAAAGACATTAGGATTCCTTGCTTGTGTTATTGCTGTAATATTATATTACTTATATATTTCTGCAAAACAAATTACCTGAAAACATTGTGGCTTAAAACATTTATTAGTTCACAGTTTCTGCGGGTCAGAATTTGGGAGTGGTTTTGCTGGATAGCTTTTTTTGTTTGTTTGTTTTTATTTTTATCAGGCTCTAGGGGATGGGATGGGGAATACCTCTGTAAGTTATGTCCCACTAGGAAGATGTCCATTCTAACTTTCCTTGGATAGCTTTCGGAGCTTTTTCTTTTTCTTGGAGCCACTGCTCTTGCTGGCAGCAGCCTCTTCAGGTCCACTGCTGAGTGGCTCCTCCTTGGACAATTTTCGCTTTTTCTTGGGGACCCTCTTGTTTTCTGACTCATCAGGGTCAGTAACTGTTTCCTCTTTGGGAAAAGATTTCTTCCTCTTGGGAAGACTTCCAGTACCAGCTGTCTCTCAAGATCACTACTAACTAGCTCTTCTTTGGAAAAAGATTTCTTTTTTGGGGGGTTGGAAAAAGAGACAGATGGGTCTTCCATTCCATTCTCCTGAAGAGCCTCCTGGGGCTTTTGCTTTTTCTTCTTTTAAACAAAGGTCGCATCTCCCGATACCTGGCAAACAAATGCAGTATTGCCTCATGAATCGATTGCTTCTCTGAGGTGCCCACCAGTGTTTTTGGGGAGAAGCTTCGAGAACAAGTTGAGGAGTGTCTGTCCTTCTATGAGACTGGAGAGATTCCCCGAAAGAATCTGGATGTCATGAAGGAGGCAATGGTTCAGGCAGAGGAAGCAGCTGCTGAGATTACTAGGAAGCTCGAGAAACAGGAGAAGAAATGCTTGAAGAAGGAAAAGAAAAGTCTGGTTGCAATTGCCCTGGCTTCTTCAGAAAATAGCAGTGCCCCGGAGGAGTGTGAGGAGACAAGTGGATAGTTTTGACTACACTATCTCATGAGGTTGCAAGCAGAATGTCAGTAGGGACTGCAGTCATCTGAAGGCTTGACTGGGCTGAAAGATCCACATTCAAGCTTATTCATGTGGCTTAGCAGGAGGCCTTAGATCCTTGCTGGCTGTTGGCTGGAAGCCTCAGTTCCTCACCAACCGGGCCTGCCTTTTCTCACCACATGGCGGCAACCTCCCCAGAGTAAATGATCCAAGAGACAGAATAGGAAACTACAATGTCTTTCATAACCTAGATTTGGAGGTGCCACAGCACCACTTCTGCTGTATTCTACTGATCACGCCAACAGTGGGGAAGTGGCCCACACAGGGTTTGAGTACCAACAGACCAGGATCAATGAAGGGTCATCTTGGAAGCTGGCTACCACAAGAAGTAACTAAGGGCATAAATTCAAATTCATAAGACTCAGGTTCAGATCTTGTCTCTACCGTGTTAGCTGTGTTACCATACATAAGTTACTTAACCTCTCTGAGCCCTGATTGGCGACTCTGCAAAATACATATGATAGTATTAACTTTATGAGATTGATGTTGGGCCCCCCCAAAAGATGATTAACAAAAAGTACCTGGCTTGCAGTAAGCATTTAATAAATGTTAATTATTATTAAAGTGACCTCAGTTCACAGCCTCCTCAAGACAATGGCCCCAAGAGTGCTCCCACACAGCCTTCTCATGCTCTTGCCTGGCTTACTCACCTGGGTAGTCACTCACAGAGACAGGCATATTTAGATTTCTCTGTCCATCCCCTTCCTCCGCTGTTTTGCTTTGAACAGTCTCAGTCTTATGTAACAATATTAAGCTCTAATTATATTCCCCCCATACCCCGAATATGTGAGTGAGATAATGTGTGCATCCTTAGGTTAAAACTTCAAGTTTGGGGACCTCCCTGGTGGTGGTCCAGTGGTTAAGAATCTGTTTCCAATGCAGGGCACGTGGGTTCGATCCCTGGTTGGTGAATTCATGTTCCACATGCTGCAGGGCAGCTAAGCACATGAGCCGCAACTACTGAGCCCACAAGCCTTAGATCCCACACACCATGGAGCCCGTGAAGCAAAATGAAGATCCTGCATACTGCAACGAAGATCTGACACAGCCAAAAATTAATTAATTAAAAAAAAAAAAAAAAAAACAACTTCAAGTTTGGCTGGCTTGTTAACTCCATCCTGTGTGTGGCCACCTGCTCCAGACCTCTGGGCCTCGTCTTCATTAGAATTGTTTCTATGTCACTTTTATTCATGTATCAGCCTTGAGTGATTGCTCATTGCCAGGCCCAGGCTTGGCGCCCAGATTCCAAGATAAAGATGACAGAGAGAACCTGGCCTTTAGAACCTCAGTGTTATTTCATGTCATCACTATTCTACTTTCTTTGGATAAATTTTCTCCCTCTTCCTTCCTTGTAGTTTTATTATTAATAACCATCAATTTTTAAGTGCTATCTTTGTGCCAGACTCTACATTCATGTCACCCTCTGACAATCTACTACCACCCAAAGGAGCAAAGAGCATGAGAATTGGGATCCTAAACCTTTCAGTTTCCCACCTAGGACTTCAAGGTTACGAGAGATTCCTTCCAGGTTTCTTCTGCCTGAATTATTCTTTCTGTGTATTGATTACTCCCTCCCTACCACCCCTCCTCACTGCAAGCCCACTCCGGGCTGGGGGAGCCTAACCTCTACGGGAAGCATCACGGCAGCCCTTTTGCTTTCTGCTCCCCCACTTTTCCTCTTTTTGCCCACACTGGATCTTCACTACTGTGTGGGCTTCTCTAGTTGCGGTGAGTGGGGACTGCTCTCTAGTTGTGGTGTGGAGCTACTCATTGTGGTGCCTTCTCTTGTGGTGGGACAAGGGCTCTAGGGCGAGCGAGCTCAGTAGTTGCTGCGATGCATGGGCTGAGTTGCATGTGGTATCTTCTCAGACCAAGGATCAAACCCATGTCCCCTGCATTGGCAGGCAGATTATTAACCACTGGACCACCAGGGAAGTCTCTGGTTCCCTTTGGATTCAAAGAAAGACATAGGCAGTTCAGACAAAGGGAGGCATTGGCTAGAGATCAAAGGGAAGCAGGAGGTAAGCCTGGAGCACTTCTTTGCAGATTCCTCTCTGCTTCAGCGCCACGCCTCCGGCGATATAGTTGTGTCCCTCTGTGGCCGCAGCTTCTTCTGGCTGGATGGGAGGGAAGTTCCTCCTCCAAATCTCTAGCTCTCACTGGGCTAAGAGGTACAATTTCTGCCCTATTCCCTTTCAGGTCCAGGGATGGCAATGCCTTGAAGCTGTTGCACAGTTTGGCTGATACTAAATCATTGTCTTGATTCCATGAACTGGTAAAATACATTATGCACCATCATCATTCCCCCACAACATTTCTTCTCATCAAGGAACACATTTTACCACAAAAGAAGTGAGACAAGAGGTCCTTGTCCATGGGATCTGTCTATACCATTCCTACCTGGTAAACAGCAGACCAGGTAGACAGTATAGTGGAATAGCCTACTGCAGACCTATCTGTGGCACCCGGCAGGAGATAACACCATGAAAGTTTAGGGTTTTTTCTTTTTTTAACAGAATGCAGGATATACTTTGAGTCAGCAACCAATACATATTTCTGTTTTCACACATAGGTAAAATATCAGGTCCAGGTGTCAAGGGTTGGAAGTACTTACTCAAAGAACTTTGTTTGGATGTTTTGGGGGCTCTCAGTACCAAGTGGGAAGAGTGCTTCCACAAGAGGACACAGCAGGTTCCATTGAAGTGAACCATCATGAGCTCGGTGGGTCACAAAACCAAAAGGCAAAAAGAGAATTACTCTCCACGTTGAAATTAAAAGACGCTTGCTCCTTGGAAGGAAAGTTATGACCAACCTAGATAGCATATTAAAAAGCAGAGACATTACTTTGCCAACAAAGTTCCATCTAGTCAGAGCTATGGTTTTTCCAGTAGTCATGTATGGATGTGAGAATTGGACTCTAAAGAAAGCTGAGTACCAAAGAATTTATCCTTCTGAACTATGGTGTTGGAGAAGACTCTTGAAAGTCCTTTGGACAGCAAGGAGATCCAACCAGTCCATCCTAAAGGAATATTCATTCCTTTATAATAATAATCCTGAATATTCATAATATCCTGAATATAATAATAATCCTAATATTCATTGGAAGGACTGATGTGGAAGCTGAAACTCTAATACTTTGACCACCTGATGCAAAGAACTGACTCATTTGAAAAGACTCTGATGCTGGGAATGATTGAAGGCAGGAGGAGAAGGAGATAACAGAGAATGAGATAGATGGATGGCATCACCGACTCAATGCCATGAGTTTGAGTAGGCTCCGGGCATTGGTGATGGACAGGGAAACCTGGTGTGCTGCGGTCCATGGGGTCACAAAGAGTCGGACACAACTGAGCGACTGACCTAACTAACTGACTCTGTTGGGGAGGCAGGATCCGATTACCAAAGAGAAGCTGGATCTGCCACACAATGTGGACACAGAGGACCGTGTCTGGAGCCTCGGGGATGCTTGGGGCACCTCTTAGTACTTCCATGTCCGATAGTAATACTTAATGAGAAGACGGGCAGAACCACTGAAGGTTCAGACCCTGCAGAAATGAAAGCTGAAGTCATTATAGCAAGTAAGGAAAACACACTTGCTGATGTGCTGGCTGAGAGCGAAGGAAGGAAGCTTAGAATGAGTAACAGGGGAAGGAAGTTATAAATTTCAACCCTGCCCGGTGATCAGCTACAGAAACAAGGACTGTCACCACTCTGCATGCGCTTTTTTTTTCTTTACATGTTTGCAAAGGTTTACTTTTTAAAAGTTAAAGTATACATTTACATTGTTGGGTTAATTTCTGCCACATAGCAAAGTGACTACAGTTATACACATGTATGCATTTTTTAAATATACTTTTCCATTATGGTTTATCACAGGATGTTGAATATAGTTCCCTGTGCTACACATTAGGACCTTGCTGTTTATCCATTCTATATAAATTGGTTTTGCATCTGCTAACCCCAGCCTCCCATTATGTCCCCCTTAGCAACCACAAACCTGTTTTGTATGTCTCTGAGTCTGTTCCTTCTTCATAGATAGGTTCATTTGTGTCAAATTTTAGATTCCACATATAAGTGACTTTGAATACATGTATACTTAATAAATGGGCTTCCCAGGTGGCTCAGTGGTAAAGAATCCACCTGCAATTCAGGAAACTCAGGAGACAGGTTCGATCCCTGAGTCAGGAAGATCCTCTAGAGAAGGGCATGGTAACCCACTCTAGTATTCTTGCATGGAGAGTCTCATGGACAGAGGAGCCTGGTGAGCTACAGTCTATAGGGTCACAAAGAATTAGACACGACTGAACACACATATAAACACTTATGTCTTCTCTTCCTTTCTTTCCCTTATAATTTATACAAGTACTAGTGATGGTGGCAAATTTTAAAATTAATCTTCAAAACATTTAGTTAGGATTGCTGCGACCCCATGGACTGTAGCCTACCAGGCTCCTCAGTCCATGGAATTTTCCAGGCAAGAGTACTGGAGTGGGTTGCCATTTCCTTCTCCAGGGGATCTTCCCGACTCAGGGATCGAACCCAGGTCTCCTGCATTGCAGGCAGATGCTTTCTGCCTTCTGAACCACCAGGGAAGATCCTGAAATGGACACATTTAATCTTGAGATTTTGTGCCTTTCTTCTCTGGGAGAAGTAAGGGTGCTTCATTTGTACAAAGGATAGTTGCATTTTGTTAGGCAGAAGCATGCAACTCTATTGTTGTATAGCAGTTTAAGTATGTGTAGAAGAGTGTGCATGGACGATGAGCTGCCAGTGGTAGGCTGTGCTTGTTATCCAGCTCTGATTTCTCTGCTCCAAACCCATCCTTCTAGTCTCCGCATTTTCATCCTGGGGCTAGGACCCTGTCATTTCTTTACTCCTTTCCCAGCGGCTCACCTTTAGGGTCAGTCAACAGGGGCCCCGAATGGAGCTGGAATGCAGTAAGGGGAAGAAAGGTCTCACGTCTTTCAGTGTTGGTTTCCTGCTCCTGTCAGAACGCTCTGAGCGATGGTTTATCAACCGGCAGTGGCCCTTGGTTCCAGGTTCCAGGTTTGTGTCCACATTCCCACAGTCAGCATCATTGTGCCCTCCCGCCTACCTAGTACCTGCGAAGGCACCTCTTCTCACAGATGTGGGCATTAGCTCTGTGGTGTCCATGCTCAGCCCTGGAGCTCTCAGGGCCAGAAGAACAGGGCCAGCAGGTAGGTAGCATCTACCTCACAGATGTGGGCCCAGTTCTATGGAGTTTTTCCTAATGAATAATCCCAGTCTCCTCCTTGTGTTTCCCTAGCTCTAAGCACAGCACTGTTACCGACCCTCTCTCAAATCAGTCCCCAGCAAGGGATCTTCTGCCCTCTGTTGCTCACTCCAGTAGAACCAGACCAAGTTCAGTTCAGAAGCAAAGGAAGCGGTTTTTTGATTAAAAAAAAAAAAAAAAAAGGAGGAGGCTGGGGTCCCCAACCTCCGAGCCATGGACCCGTACCTCCTGCCAGATCTGTGGTGGCATTAGATTGAAATAAAGTGCACAATAAATGTAATGAACCTGAATCTTCCTGAAACCACCCTCTCCCCCATCTCAATCTACGGAAAAATTGTCTTCCACCTGTGTCTGTGCCAAAAAGGTTGGAAACTTTTCACTGGAGAGTACCCATTCATCCAGGCAGGCCATGAGTGGGGCTGCTTTATAGGGTTCAAGTCAGCCGGGAGTTGGAGGAAGAAAGTGGAGCTCAAGGAGACAGACTCAGCCTGTGCTGCTCAAGCTCGATTGCGCATCCAGGCCCCGTGTCTCTGCGCACGCCCCCGCCCCCAACCCCGCCGCCTTGAACTGAGCGTCTCTGCACTCGGTCTCAAGCTGAGATGTCCGCTCAGCCCACATCTGAAGTGCCCAGTGCAAGGCCTCTGCACGCAGCCCCCTACCAGCAAGTGAAACTAGATGAAGTACCAAGGAGGAAAGGTTAGACTTTATTTTATTACCAATATTCTATGTTAATTTCCCGGGAATTGCTAATGGGCTTTTCCCTTGACAAATCCCTCCTTGGTTTTTCACCCGCTCCTCACTCTTAAGGGGCTCTGGGGGTGCAGGTCCGTCTTCTATAACTGCTTCGCTGGTTTGGGGGCGTCGACATAACCCTGAGTGGAGGAGCAGAGCTTCTGCTGCCTTTACCTCTACTTGGTTGTCACAGGACTGCATCCTGACTGCATTCCTGAGCGACCACCATTTGGAGTTTTAGAAACTCTAGCTTCTTGGAGACGGAGGACTCCGGACAGTTTAGGATGCATGGCTCACATGTTAGCAGGAGAATGATGGTGACGCATTCCTTTTTTCCTACAAATGAAGGTACCTTGGTCTTTGCCTGTAGGCATAATTGTGCCCTGATTTCAAGGTTCACTGCCATGGCTAAATATCCCTGGCCACACTTTTTGTGGTTTTTAAAAGACACACTTTGGGTCAGAGGGAGGTTCACTTGAGGAGTCAGGGAGTCTATTGCCCAGATTGTGTCTCCAGAGGTTGGGGCTCAGGGGCATCCTTGAGTGTGATGCCCCCACGGAGTGATCCCGCAGTTTCCGGGCAGGATGGCTGGTTAGGATCACCAAGTGGAGACTGGTCCTCTTAGGAGTGAGCTGACCTTGTGGGTTGCCAGTTTTCCAGGTGTTTAGGTTCATCTGATTTCCTAGCTAGAACTGGGGGAGGGCCAGGACCATGGTCCAGGCAGCACCTGGTCACCACATACATGAGGACTCATGGTTTCTCCTAGCTGGAGGGTATACTTGAGTTGTTCTGTTTCGAGGGGCTAAGGTATCCCTACTTTCAGGCTGGGGAATGAGTCTACCATGTATGCATGCTAAGTCGCTTTACTTGTGTTTGACTCTTGATGACCCCATGGACTGTAGCCTGCCAGACTCCTCTGTCCATGGGATTCTCCATGCAAGAATACTGGAGTGGGTTGCCATGCCTTTCTCCAGGGGATCTTCACAACCCAGGGATTGAACCTGTGTCTCTTACCTCTACTGCAATGGCAGGTGGATTCTTTACTACCATACATGGGTTCAAATGCACTTTGAATTATCCCTTGTGGCTAACCACATGTGGAGCAGGGCAATTGGGAGTAACTTAATCCAGTGTTTTTTGAGTCTCCTAGTGTGTATAAGTTTGCTAAGGTTGTTTTAAGTTCTAAATAGATCTCTCTCCTTTCCCCAAACAATTGGGGTGTCCAGGCTTAGTGCAAGTTTCATTTTATGCAGAGGGTACTTGTTATCCCTTTTGTCACTTGAGACACAAATGCTGGGCCATTATCACATTATAGGGGCCCTGGGAGCCCAAACCTGGGGATTATCTCTTAGTAACACTTTAGCCACTGTGGCTGCCATTTCAGTTCTAGTGGGGAATGCTCTACTCACCCTGAAAATGTATCCTCTAATACCAAGAGACAGCTGAGGCTATTTAATGCTCTTGGCGTGACAGTGAAAGCAATCAGCTAATCTTCAGGATATGTCCTGGATGGGGCTTATCTGGGGGCCTCTCAGGAGCCTGACGTTGAGGTTGTTCATTGTGCACACGGGGCAGGTCTCAGCTATCTGACTGATTGTATTTTCATGCCAGAGGTTACCATGACCTCAACCAACCAACTATACGGAGCTTCCCTTCTGTAGTGAGTTCCCTGATGAGCCTGCCTGATGGCTTGACAAGCTGCAGTTTGGAGAAAGAAGTATTGCCCGTGTTCATTAACTAGCAACACATGGCCTCCAAGATCTTTGTTGAAGCCCCATGTTCAGGCTTTGTCTAATGCTTCCTTTGTGTGGAGTGGGAAATAATCAGGTGGGTTTTGCCTCTTAGGGATGAGGGGTAGTTGCCAAGTTACTGGTTCTAGGCCCGGCCTTTCGGCAGTTGTGTCTATTGTGTTGTTCCTCTCTATTACCTCTGCATCCCTCTGTTGGTGACCCTAACAATGAATCATTGCCACTTTTTTTTGGCAGCTGCTCTGCTTCTAGAAGTCTCAGTAGGTTTAAGCCATACTTCACCTGTTAGTATACCTCTTTTCTTCCAAGTAGCCCCATGTGTGTGTAGGGTGGCATACATTTTTAAGCTCTTCCTAGTCCTGAGCTCTAAGTATCAGGTGAATCTATCAGCTTGGCCTATTGGACTCAAGTCCCTGCGGATAGGTTTTGTGCATCTTTAACTTGGGTCTGGGAGGTCCCTGCATACTCTGCTGACCTTTCCCCCTCTCTCATAAAACTGTTGCTGTCTATGAACCATTTTTCTCTGGCATTTGAAAGAGACTCACTTCCTAGATCAGGGAAACTGGAATAGATCCTGTCTGTGGTTTCTATAAGATCATGCTCCAGCAGCCCTATTTCTGTGGGTACCAGGGTGGCCAGATTTAGTGTGTGACAGGTTTAGCGTTTGTTTATATTGGGGTATATTTGATATATGCTATTATATAACTTTCAGGTGTACAACATAGTGATTCATAATTTTAAAGGCTGTATTCCATTTACAGTTGTTGTAAAATATTTGTCATATTCCCCATGTTGTACAGTATATCCTTACAGCTTATTTTATACATAATAGTTTGCACCTCTTAATCCCCACCCCTACCTTCCCCTCCTCCTTCCCTCTCCCCACTAGTAACCAGAAGTTTTTTCTCTATGACTCTGTTTCTTTTATATGTTCACTAGTTTGTTGTATTTTTTAGATTCTACATATAAATAATATCGTACAGGGTTTCTCTTTCTCTGTCTGACTTATTTCACTTAACATAATGCCTTCCGAGTCTATCCATGTTGTTGCAGATGGCAAAATTTTATTCTTTTTAATGGCTGAGTAGTATTCCATTGTATGTATATACTACTTCCTCTTTATCCATTCATCTGTTGATGAATACTTAGGTTGCTTCCATACCTTGAAAATTGTAAATAATGCTGCTAAGAACATTGGGGTGCATGGGTCCTTTCAAACTAGTGGTTTTGTTTTTTCAGATAAATGGCCCAGGAATGAAATTGCTGGGACAAATGGTAGTATAACATGTGCTGGGTTTTGTGGTACCCACTGAGCTGTCTAAAAGCATAGCCTGAACTTAAATTGACCTTCCCTGACTGCTTACTAAAGCCTGAACCTGGAGTGGAGTCCATATAGTGACTCACTGACCAGCTGTTAACTTTTCAGCCTCTTATTGCAGGATTGTGGTAGCTGCTACTGCCCAGAGGCACAGAGGCCTTGCCTTAGTGGTTTGATCTAATTGTTTAGAAATGTTCTCTTTTGCCCTTTTAGTCTTCCAATGACCGGTTAATCAATCCATTGTACTGAATTCTTCCTGTTCACACTCTCATGGTTTTCGCTTCTGTTTTTCTACTGGACTTGATACACTCATCTTTTAGTGCTTAACCATCCCTCTTTTGTTCCCTTAACCCTGCATTGTAAATAGTTCCTTGGTCAAGGACTCTAAAATCTGAGCAAATTGGAATGAATTATTTTAGCTGTTGGACCCAGACTTATGAAAGAATGGATAACCTGAAGGGAGTTTGGTGGATCTTGGTGGTGTGATCAGAAGACCAAAGCTGAAGTTTAGATTTGTTAACTACTAGTTCTATGACCTTGGCAACTCACTTAACCAGTCTCAACCCTAGGGTCTTCAACTACAAAGTGGGAAAATAAAGCCTCCTTTTTAGGACTGTCGTGGAGATTAAGTGCAAATTTATGTGTCTGGCAGAGTATCTAGCACATAGTAAGCTCTAAGAAATGGTTCCTATTACGATTAGAAAAACATATCCTGATTTTGAACAACCAAATTTAAAAATGTCTACTTCACAGAATTGCAAGGATTCAATTATATGATGGAGGCAAAGTGCCTAGCCCTGTGCTTGACAGTTAACAAGTGTCCAATAACCATTAGCTCTAAATTTCTTTAAAAAACTTTTCAATAGAATTTGTCTGTTGGTTATTTTAAAGATAATCCTATTAAAAAGGATTTAACTTTTACCAAAATTAGGCAAAATATATTTCATTTACGAACTAGATTTTAATACTTAAAAAAATAGAGAATCAAATAATCAACTCTTGCTCTTTTTCACTGTGTGTGTTTCATAACCAACAAAGATTTAGCCCATGAATGCTCACTTTAAAAATTTATGGAAAAAAAAAGAATAGAGTTTGATGTATTAAACTTTCCTTTTCTCAGAAAAAAATGTAGTTACATAGATAAGCTATCTAAGATATAGGCTCTAAGTGTATGGCTGAAATTGGTGGTAGATTAATTTATGGACACACTAGTGAAAAAAAAAAATGAGAATCTATTTCATCTTCCAAGAACTTATAAAATTTGTTGTTATTGTTGTTGTTGTTAAATATTAGTCCTGGGCTACAATTAACCACAAATTTCCTCATTAACATGTCAGGACTCTTGGGTTAAAATAAATAAACACACTTTTGGGGTATCAATAAAAATTTAAGAGGATAAGATGGTTGAAAAGAGAAAGTGGTTTTTTCAAGGGAGGGACTAAGAGGGGAGTCAAGGTATCAACCTTAGCTGCCATTCCAAGAATATATTTAACATTGGGCTTTGTAACATATGAGCCTTCTTTATTGGGGCTGCTGATTTATCTTCCTAATTATGGTTATAGACTGACAGCAAAAATATTTAGTATTCCCTAAGGAAATACCTAACTCAGGTAAGACTCGGGGCAGATGTGGGCAGGAGACGGAAGTTTGGAGTGGTGAAGCCCATAAGAGCACTGTAAGAACCAGCGATGCTATCTGAGGATGGTCAGGAGGTTGGTGCAACCCTGGGTTCAATCCTAGGATCAATGGGCCCTGTCAGGGACTGTGTAATGGGAGGAGGGCCGTAGGACCTCAGGAGGCCAGCACAGCACTGGCATGTTCTGGGGAGGCAATGGGAACAAATCCCTGGTCTTGCTAAGCCCCCAAATAACAATAGTTCACATTCTTTCAGGTCTATCTGGATTGTGCTTTTCAAAATTTCAAAACTTTGTGACATATCTTACTTTATTTGAGCCTTCTCCAGGCAAGAATATTGGAGTGGGTTGTCATGTTCTCCTCCAGGGGATCTTCCTGACTCAGGGAGCAAACCTGCATCTATTGCATCTCCTGCATTGGCAGGCACCACCTGGGAAGCCTGATGTAGATGTGAAAGTGAAAGTGTTAGTTGCTTAGTCATGTCCGACTCTTTGTGACCTCATGGATTGTAGCCTGCCAGGCTCCTCTGTCCATGGGATTTTTCCACGCAAGAATACTGGAGTGGGCTGCCATTTCCTTCTCCAAGGGATCTTCCTGACCTAGGGATTGAACCCAGGTCTCCTGCATTGCAGGAAGACTCTTTACTGTCTGAGCCACCGGGGAAGCCCAATGTAGACCTACCTAGTGGGGTAGAAAAGAGCTGGTTCAACTCTGCTCTAGGGGAAGAAAGTGAGGATCAGATGAAACAAAATAATTAAGTGGCAGAGTTGGGACCAAGACCCAGAATTTCTGTCTCCCAGGCTAGGATTCTCTCTAGAAGGAAAAGACAAAATGACTGCTTGTTACTGGAATGTAAATGGAAGGAGAAGTCAAACAAAAGTAAGGATTCAGTGATGATGGAGGAAAGACATACTTCTCAGGAAAGTAAGGAGGGCCGCACTGCTCCAGTTTTGCTCATGATCACAGTTAGGAGACCACCAGGTTGAACACAGGGGTGTTGATGCAGGTGTGCCAGGTCATCTTCTAAGCTGCTCACTATCCAGATGCTGGTGCTGAACCTCCATCCCTCTCCATCCCTCTTACTTCCACTAACAACCATGTAAATAACAAACCCATTTACATTCCCAGTCAATGCCAACTCATACAGGAGGGAGGGCACCAAAAAGCTTTTTTTTTTTTTTTTTTTTTTTTACTGTAAAGTAAGGCATAGTTGTAATTATTAACATGTGAAAGCACTTTATAAACTGTCAAGTGCTACAGAATGTCCAATTATCACTATTATCATCATCATCATCACGTTAGGTTTTTCTCCAACCAGAGAAGTACACATTCAGTCTCACCTTTTCTCCTTCAATTTAAATGAATTCTGTATCTCAGTTCAGTTCAGTCGCTCAGTTGTGTCCGACTCTTTGCAACCCCATGAACAGTAGTATACCAGGCTTCCCTGTTCATCACAAACTCCCGGAGTTTACTCAAACTCATGTCTATTGAGTCGGTGATGCCATCCAACCATCTCATCCTCTATCATCCCCTTCTCCTCCTGTCTTCAATCATTCCCAGCATCAGGGTCTTTTCAAATTAGTCAGTTCTTCTCATCAGGTGGCCAAAGTATTGGAGTTTCAGCTTCAGCATCGGTCCTTCCAATGAATATTCAGGACTGATTTCCTTTAGGATTGACTAGTTTGATCTCCTTGAAGTCCAAGGGACTCTCAAGAGTCTTCTCCAACACCACAGTTCAAAAGCATCAATTCTTTGGCACTCAGCTTTCTTTATAGTCCAACCCACACATCCGTACGTGACTACTGGAAAAACCATAGCTTTGACTAGATGGACCTTTGTCGGCAAAGTAATGTCTCTGCTTTGTAATATGCTGTCTAGGTTGGTCATAACTTTTCTTCCAAGGAGCAAGCTTCTTATAATTTCATAGCTGCAGTCACCATGTGCAGTGATTTTGGAGCCCAAAAAAATAAAGTCTCACTGTTTCCACTGTTTCCCCATCTATTTGCCATGAAGTGATAGGACCAGATGCCATGATCTTAGTTTTCTGAATGTTGAGTTTAAGCCAACTTTTTCACTCTCCTCTTTCACTTTCATCAAGAGGCTCTTTAGTTCTTCACTTTCTGCCATAAGTATGGTGTCATCTGCATATCTGAGGTTACTGTTATTTCTCCCGACAATCTTTGAGTCCAGCTTATGATTCTTCCAGCCTAGCATTTCTCATGATGTACTCTGCATAGAAGTTAAATAAGCAGGGTGACAATATATAGCCTTGATGTACTCCTTTCCCAATTTTGAACCAGTCTGTTGTTCCATGTCTAATTCTAACTGTTGCATCTTGATCTGCATACAGATTTCTCAGGAGGCAGGTCAGGTGGTCTGGTATTCCCATCTCTTGAAGAATTTTCCAGTTTGTTGTAATTCATACAGGCAAAGACTTTGGCATAATCAATAAAGCAGAAATAGATGTTTTTCTGGAACTCTCTCACTTTTTCTATGATCCAGTGAATGTAGGCAATTTGATCTCTGGTTCCTCTGCCTTTTTAAATCCAGCTTGAGTATCTGGAAGTTCACAGTTCATGTACTGTTGAAACCTGGCTTGGAGAATTTTGAGCTAGTGTGTGAGATGAGTGCAATTGTATGGTAGTTTGAACATTCTTTGCGATTGCCTTTCTTTGGGGTTGGAATGAAAACTGATCTTTTCCAGTCTTGTGGCCACTGCTGAGTTTTCCAAATGTGCTGGCATATTGAGTGCAGCACTTTCACAGCATCATCTTTCAGGATTTGAAATAGCTCAACTGGAATTCCATCACTTCCACTAGCCTTGTTCATAGAGATGCTTCCTAAGACACACTTGACCTTGAATTCCAGGATGTCTGACTCTAGGTGACCCATCATGTTTATCTGGGTCATGAAGATCTTTTTTGTATAGTTCTTCTGTGTATTCTTGCCACCTCTTCTTAATATCTTCTGCTTCTGTTAGGTCCATACCATTTCTGTCCTTTATCAAACCCATCTTTGCATGAAATGTTCCCTTGGTATCTCTAATTTTCTTGAAGAGATTTCTAGTCTTTCCCATTCTATTGTTTTCCTCTATTTCTTTGCATTGATCACTGAGGAAGGCTTTCTTATCTCTCCTTGCTATTATTTGGAACTCTGCATTCGAATGGTTGTATCTTTCCTTTTCTCCTTTGCCTTTCACCTCTCTTCTTTTCACAGCTATTTGTAAGGCCTCCTCAGACAACCGTTTTGCCTTTTTGCATTTCTTCTCCATGGGAATGGTCTTGATCCCTGTCTCCTGTACAATGTCATGAACCTCCGAGCATAGTTCTTCAGGCACTCTGTCTATCAGATCTAATCCCTTGAATTTATTTGTCATTTCCACTGTATAATGGTAAGGGATTTTATTTAGGTCATACCTGAATGGTATAGTGGTTTTCCCTACTTTCTTCAGTTTAAGTCTGAATTTGGCAATAAGGAGCTCATGATCTGAGCCACAGTCAGCTCCTGGTCTTGTTTTCACTGACTGTATAGAGCTTCTCCATCTTTGGCTGCAAAGAATATAATCAATCTGATTTCGGTATTGATCATCTAGTGATGTCCATGTGTAGAGTCTTCTCTTGTGTTGTTGAAAGAGGGTGTTTGCTATGACCAGTGCATTCTCTTGGCAAAACTCTTATTAGCCTTTGCCCTGCTTCATTCCTTACTCCAAGGCCAAATTTGCCTGTTACTCCAGGTATTTCTTGACTTCCTACTTTTGCATTCCAGTCCCCTATAATGTAAAGGACATCTCTTTTGGGTGTTAGTTCTAGAAGGTCTTGTAGATCTTCATAGACCCATTCAACTTCAGCTTCTTCAGCATTACTGGTTGGGGCATAGATTTGGATTACTGTGATATTGAATGGTTTGCCTTGGAAACAAACAGAGATCATTCTGTCATTTTTGAGATTGCATCCAAGTACTGCATTTTGGACTCTTTTGTTGACTATGATGGCTACTCCATTTCTTCTAAGGGATTCTTGCCCACAATATTAGATATAATGATCATCTGAGTTAAATTCACCCATTCCAGTCCATTTTAGTTTGCTGATTCCTAAAATGTCGATGTTCACTCTTGCTATCTCCTGTTTCACCACTTCCAATTTGCCTTGATTCATGGACCTAACATTCCAGGTTCCTATGCAATATTGCTCTTTACAGCATCGGACTTTACATTAGAACCAGTTTCCCCCTCAGTCAATCTTTCCCATCAGGAAGTTTCCATACACCTCTTATCCTTCTCCATCAGAGGGCAGACAGAATGAAAACCAAAAATCACAGAAAACTAACCAATCTGATCACATGGACCACAGTCTTGTCTAACTCAATGAAACTATGAGCCATGCTGTGTAGGGCCACCCAAGATGGAAGGGTGATGGTGGAGAATTCTGACAAAACATGGTCCACTGGAGAAGGGAATGGCAAACTACTTCAGTATTCTTGCCTTGAGAACCCCATGAACAGTATGAAAAGGCAAAAAGATAGGACACTGAAAGATGAACTCCGCAGGTCGGTAGGTGCCAATGTGCTACTGGAGATCAGTGAAGAAATAACTCCAGAAAGAATGAAGGGATGGAGCCAAAGCAAAAACAACACCCATTTGTGGATGTGACTGGTGATGAATTCCATATCTAGAACCAAATAAATTTTAGAATGTCTTTTGGTATAGAACCATGTCAGTGTCTCTTAAAAACTCAAGTAACCTCTGTCCACCTTTTCTACTTTTTTTCATATTACACTTTCTCCTCCCATTACCCTTTGCTCCCCAGAAACTCAAGTGGCCTAGAGACCTCAAATTGGTCTGGCCTCGGAAACAACATTAGGGTCAGAGATCCACAGACAGGAAAGGAAACTTCAAGACTGAAGTTGACAGGAAACAGAGCTTAGACCCAGAGCGGTGAAGTGACTTGCCCAGGATTAGGGATGGCGGAGTTGCAGAGTCAAGAGTGAAAGACAAGACTTCTGATTCCTGGCCTACTACTTGTTCCGCTGTGCTGCACCCTCCAGTGTGGTTTCTTCCTGTTACAGTGTCAGGCCACCCAAGTTCTGAGATTTTACTTTACCACACCATACCTTTACTTACCATACCTTACAGGATGGTTCCATGTGTGTATCTCCCGTTGGCCCCTGTAGGGACTGTCTCATGGATCAAGGCCACCCTGGCATCTGCCAGATTTTGAGACTAGGGACTAGTAAGAAACCAAGCATGTATACTGACTGTGTATATATATATATATATATATATATATACATACATGTATGATATACATGTATAATCCCAAAATGTCTCTTTTGAGTTCATTCAAAATTTCATAGTTCAGGCATGGACTCCTGAAAATTTACCTACTTTGAGTTATATCTAGAGCACAGATTCTTAACCTTAGTGGCACCTAAGTGCCACCTGGAAATCTTTTTTAAAATATTGATTCCTGGGAATTCCCTGGTGGTCCAGAGTTTAGGACTTCTCATTTTCACTACTGAGGCTGTAGCTTTGTCAGGGAACTAAGATCCCACAAACTGTGTTGTGCAGTATATGTATATATTCCTCAGAACAGAGAGCCCAGAAATAAACCCACACACCTATGGACAATTAATCTTTGATGATGGAGGCAAGAATATACAAGCGAGAAAAGACTGTCTTTTCAGCAAGTGGTGCTGGGAAAGTTGGACAGTCACATATCAATCAATGAACTTAGAACACACCCTCACATCATACACAAAAAATAAACTCAAAATGGCTTGAAAGCTTAAATATAAGATGTGACATCATAAAACTCCCAGAAGTGAACATAGGCAAAATATTCTCTGACAAAAATTGTATACATTTCTTAGGTCAGTCACCCAAGGCAATAGAAGTAAAGACAAAAACAAACAAATGCGACCTAATCAAACTTAAAAGCTTTTGTACAGCAAAGGAAACCATAAATAGAATGAAAAGATAACCTAGGGACTTGGAGAAAATATTTGCAATGGCTTAATATTTACAAGGGCTTAATTTCCAAAATATACAGACAGCTCATACAACTCAATAACAAAGAAACAACCCAACTGAAAAATGGGCAGAAGACATAAATAGACATTTCTCCAAAGAAGATATACAGATGGCCAATAGGAACATGGAAAGATGCTTATCATAGCTAATTATTAGAGAAATGCAAATCAAAACTAAAATGAGGCACCACCTCACACTAGTCAGAATGGGTATCATTAAAAACTCTACAGATAATAAATGCTGGAGAGGGTGTGGAGAAAAGGGAACCCTCCTACATCGTTAGTGGGAGTATAAGTTGATGCAGCCACTGTGGGAAGACAGCAAGGACATTCGTCAGAAAACTAAAAACAGAATTACCATATGATCCAGCAATTCCATTTCTGGGCATATACTCAGGCAAAACTATAATTTGAAAAGATATATGCACCCCTATGTTCATAGTAGCACTATTTACAATAGTGAAAATATGAAAACAACCTAAATGTCCATCGATGGATAAGTACATAAAGAAGATATGGTGCATATATACAATGGAATAATACTGAGCCATTAAAAAGAATGAAATAATTTGCAGCAACATGGATAGACCTAGAGATTTTCATACTAAGTTAGAAAGAGACAAATACCATGTGATATCACTTTATGAAGAGTGTAAAATATCAAACTGACATAAATGAACATATCTATGAAGCAGAAACAGACTCCCAGACTAGAGAACAGACTTGTGGTTGCCAAGGGGGAGGAGGTGAAGGGAGGGAAGTATTGGAATTTGGAGTTAGCCTCCTACTATATATAGGATGGATAAACAACAAGGTCCTATTATATAGCACAGGGAACTGTATTCAATATCCTGTAATAAACCAGAATGGAAAAAAACAACAACATGTATGTATAACTGAGTTACTTTGCTATTCAGCAGAAATTAACACAATACTGTAAATCAACTATACTTCAATAAATTTTTTAAAAAGTAACTGATTCATGGCCTCATTTCAGATCCGTTGAATCTGAATCTCTGGGAGAAGGGTCCATGCACTGATAAGTTTGAAAAGCTCCCAGGTAATTCTGGGTTTAGCCAGAATTGAGAAGCAGAGCCCTGGAATCTAGACATCATAGTAAACTCACCACAAAGATCTGGTGTCTTTAATTTGTCTACTTCAAAGTCTGTCTTTAAATCCACTGTTATTCATTCTGGAGAATGGCCTCCTTTGCAGTTAACCCACAGTTAACCTCCTGCTCAGATAAACCCACAATCTATCCCAGTGGAATAATGTAACCTGCTCAGTCTCCCAGGTCACTTTCAGTGTCCATCCTTTGGACAGAATGCACTTTATCTCCTGGCCCATCATTCTGACATGGCCTTCTTTCAGCCCCAAATACCCCCACCTCTTACTGAACTCAGAATCTCCTTGCCTTCTGCAATCAAAGATCCCTCCCCAGACAACTGAAATCATAGAGATTCTTCAGATGAGGAAATAAGATGAATATGGCTCAGGTCATCTGAATCCATGATTTGCATTAGTTTCCATTACATTGCCCATTCATTCATTACTCTTTATGGAATATCTTCTGGGACCAGATCCAGCCTCTGTGTATCTTGAATAACCCCACAAGAAGTCCATCATCTATGCAACCATTGGGCATGTCCCTTGCAGCATCATCCACCACCCAGCTAAGGGATAGGCATGATGAACATGTCTTCAAAGCAGCAGCTAGAAGGTGGCTTCCCTGACTGCTAGCTTACTATCCTCTTCTCCTTCCTGTTGTCCCTATTTCTTCAGGGAAAGAAAACTGGCCATTTCTCACTCGGGGTTCATGTGCCACACTGTATGCCTTGATTGAAAGACCCTGTGAGTCAGTCCGTGTGGTGGCAGGTGAACTGGTTCCTCTTAAGTGAGTCACTCCAGAGGGTAACATTCATGTACTTGTGTGTCAATATGAGTCTGAAAAAAGAGTCTGGTGTGCTGCCCCGGTGCATCCCATGCAAAAGTGCATTGGTCTTTTCAGGGCCTGAACTTCTCACCTGCGTTTTGGTTCATGACTCACCTCCAGTAGACAGCAATTAACCCTCTGACTTCTAGTTTTCTCACAAGCACACTACAAATGCATCCTCATCTTTACACAAAACCATCCCTGCTAATGCATTTGAGTTTACAAACCTTATATCTAGACACTTCAATGCATCTGACCGTCTTCCTGGGAAACTCTGGAACTGGCTGGGTCATCAGGATGCAGAGAAGTGAAATATGTGGCATGTGGGCAGCCACTCTCCCCTATGGCAGGCTTGACAGACATCTCCACTATCTTTCCCTCTAGGCCTGAATGAGGCCTCAGTCTTCCCAACCCTGGATCCAGGTGGTCACTATTATTTGGAACTGGCAAAAAAGTCTACTGCCCAGCATGGCAGTGGAAGGAAATGTCTTTGGAACTGTACCCACCCAGATCTGAGTGTCAACCCTATAATTCACCCAATCCGGTTTCTTTATTTTTTTAGACTAGGACACTTCTACCTACTTCCCGTCAGGTGACTGTGAGAATATCTGTAAGACATTGACTATCCCTCCTAGCACATAAAATGTGGATTCCATTCTCTTTTCTCCGCACTTTAGGACATTTCTTTGAAGACTCAATGGCTAATAAGTAATTTTAGGGTTGAGGTAGATAACAAAGTCCTTCCCCCAACATGAAACCAGCGTTGGGTGAGGGAGATGGTATGTGTAGATAAAAATGATAGGATTTTTAGAGTTTATAGGAAGAGCCTTTGAAAGTGAAAGTCGCTCAGTCATGTCTGATTCTTTGTGACCCCATGAACTATACAGTCCATGGAATTCTCCAGGCCAGAATACTGGAGTGGGTAGCTGTTCCCTTCTCTAGGGTATCTTCCCAATCCAGGGATCGAACCCAGGTCTCCCACATAGCAGGCAGATTCTTTACTAGCCGAGCCACCAGAGAAGCCCATATAGAAGAGCCTATAGAATCTGGAAATTCTAGCTGAAGAAGAAGCCTCAAAAGGTAAGAAGACAGGACAGTGGGGCTGTGCTTTTGAAAGATAAGAACTGGTAATAAGGGATGATTATCTTTTATATTTTGTCCTACCTCCTTTTGAAGACAATCGGCTGCTTTTCTGGGCGCCTGATGACCTCAGCTAGCGATCAGAAGTTGTTTTGTGAAGTTTGCTCTGCGTTCAATTGTTCTTTCGATGAATTTGTAGGGGAGAAAGTGGTCTCCCCGTCCTGTTCCTCCGCCATCTTGGCTCCTCCCCCTGGGATGATTAAGAAATGAAAGTGAATGACAAATTTAGAAGAAAATGACAAAGTAGCACCCTAAGTTGCCAGTAAACTAGCTACAAATTAAATTCTTCTGTGAGATCCCCACACCTTCTTCCAACTATTTAATCCTTCTTTCTAATGAGTCATCAGGATGCATAATACACAGAGTGGCCATAAAGCAATGTGATTGATTGCCAGAAGTCAAACGTGAGGAAAATCAGTCTTAGTCCTTTAGAGCACATCCAATGAATGCTTAGTCATAAAGAGAATTAACATTTTATTCATTGTTGTGGAACACACCACAAACATGCTCTAAATGATTAGGACACTAAAAAGAAAATGACCTGGAACTGGAATGCTGTGCCTCTTAACTATCCACATAGTATCCATAGGTCCTAGTTTCCTTATCTGTAAAATTAAGGGATTGTTTGACATGGATCAATGGTGTAGCAGTTCAGATATTTTTGTTTCTAAGTAACAGAAAAACTGGCTCATATTGACTTAATTTAAAGGGAATTTACTGGTTCATGTAATTGAAAAGCCCAAAAAGATTTGAAAAGCTTGAAGGTTAGCTCAAACAACTTAACCAGGGACCAAGTTCCCCCTCACCATTTCTTGTTACTGCTTCCTTGGTGTGGCTTCATCTTAGGCAGACCATTTGGTTGCAAACCGGCTTCTAGCTGTTTCCTGTTTCCATATGCCCCCATTCATGAAGAGCACAAAGAGAACATCTTTGTGCCAGTGTTACCAGCAGAAGTTCTAAGATTTACTCTAACCACACCCTCCGAGGTCATGTGCCTGTCCCTGAACCAATCACTGACAGGGGATGAAATGTGATGATTGGTGGGGCTGAGGTCATGTGGTGCTGGGTCCATTCCCACTGCTGAGATTAGAGTCAGCCTCCCTTTAGCTGCATTGATTCCCACATGGAATTGGGACAATTGGGAAGTGAAAAGGAGAGAAGGAAAGATGCAGAGTCAGGCAACACATTTTCATGGCCAGTGGATTTCAAACTTTTGGGGGGAATGGAGCCCCAATGTATAAAATATACACAAATGGAGCTTCACCAGCTGATATAGGAATGGGGTGCTTAGAGCCCTGTCTTCTGTTGCTCCTAGGAGACCTGCTTATAAACCTGTAGCTCCAGGAAACAGGCACAAAAACAATATCTTTGGGTCCCTTTAACTCTATTCTTTGCCATTGCTTAATAAGCAAATATCTACTAGGACAGCATGTGTTCGTATCAACTGTCTCTGGGTAGAAATTATGCTGTTTATTCTGTGCATGGCTCAGTGAACTACAGAGAACATTAATTTTATTAAGAATATACTTTGTAGTCATAGTTTTCTCAACATAAAAGACTTGTACCCAGCTATCATTTTTCAAGCTTATCAAAGCTTGCAACTGTTTACCTAAGTTTCTCGTAAAGACTGGAGCAATAAATCCACAAATCAGCATAGATCCCTGACAAAGCTGACAAATACATGGAGCCAGGGAGAAAGGATATAAAAGCAGAAAGAAGACATAAGTTTTTTCTTCAAAGGAACAGTGATCAGAAATTTATTAGTTTCCTGAAAGGTGCAGAGCATTAACAAGATATTATATTTACTTTGAAAGTCATGTGAAAAGTGTTTTCCAGCTTGAAAAAGTTGAAGCTTCCTTTGACAAGAGTTTTGGCATAAAAATTCTAAAATATATTTTTTAAAGTATTACTATTTTAAATGGTGGTGAAATGTACATAACATAAAATTTACAACGATTTTTAAGTACACAGTTCAGTGACATTAAGTTCATTCACACTGCTGTTCTATTGTTATCACCTCCATATCCAGAACTCTTCTTGAAAAACAGAAACTTCATATCCATAAAACAGTAACTCTCAAAAACAAAACAAAACAAAACAGTAACTCTCCATTCCCCGCTACCCCAGGCCCTGGTAAGTACCATTTTACTTTCTGTATTTATGAATTTGACTATTCTAGGTACCTTATAAGTGGAATCACACAGTATTTTTTTTTTTTTTTTACGACTGGCTTATTTCACTTAGCATAATGTCCTCAACACTAACTGTGTTGTAGCATGTGTCAGAATTTTCTTCCTTTTTAAGTCTGAATTGTATGTATTGATACCACATTTTATATATCCAACTATCCACCAATAGACATTTGGGTTTCTTCCACCTTTGGCTGGCTGTTTTAAAAATGCTTCTATGAACGTGGGTGTGCAAATACCTATTCGTGACTCCACTTTCAATTATTTTGGGTATATACACATGGAGAAATGGGATGGCTGACTCACATGAATGAAATACTTTTTATGACACAATTTTGTTTTGTAAAATTGTTCAATGTGTACTCTCAAGTAGTGAATACAGACTGGTAACTTAGTGATTTCTTTTTCTAGTTTAACAGTGGATACAAAAGAGAAAGCAACCAGATCAAGTAGCTTCTTTCTTATTCATGGAGATTTTAGCTCTTAAGAGCTCAATTATATTCTAGGTTTGCATTTGTGTAGGTCTTCCAATCACAAAATCAAGTGTAAGGGATCCATAGTTTAACTCAGGTTTAATTCAGAGCCGCAGTCCAAGAAAACAACGCAGTCCTTCAAGAGTGAAACAAAGGGGAACTTCTTCAGCTAGCAGGGAGACACTGCTGGCTTCCCAGATGTAACCTATTTTTGCTTATCTAGTCCACAGCCTTCCTTTATAATCAGATGGACAGGACGCACTGACAATGGAAACATGTCTCCATTTCTTCCTCAGTGGGGGGAAAAAGAACATCTCCTTGTGAAGACATTTCATTGTCTTGAAGTTATTTGTATCAAAGATTCCATTTAATCAAATTTAACATCTTCTAAATATTGCTTAAAGGGAGTTGCCAAGTTCCATGCAGTTCACAACCAGCTATTAAACAATCATGCTTTCAGACCAAGAAATGTGGTATTGAAACTTCTCCCAAATCAATCCTTTTTCCTGAGAAAAGAAAGCTAGCATTTTGCTCACATAAAATAGCAGTAACTCAAGTACAGGCCTCATATTGTGTCCTGGGTGGGGAGCAGCTGACACACAATAATTTGGTGTCGGGCAGTTGGAGAGAAAGGGTTTGTATCTCTCTATAATGAGGAAAGGCCACACTTTGGGTCAGGTCTGTTCTACCCTGAAAAAGCTGGGAGATGTTTCAGATGTGGCAACGAAGACACTGTCTCGTTCACACACTCATTAATAGTATCACCTTTCATTAACTGGGTAACAACAGATAATGAAAATTAATCACACAAAACCCTCTTTGACTTAGTCTTCAATGGTGATGTCATAGACCATTGAGTAGATGATGCCTTTTTGCTGGAGAGATTTCTCTTTGACTGTCAGTGCTATACATTTCCAGGATGATTTGTGAATCAGGAACTAGATTGGTTTTGTTGGAACAAAGACCAGGAATGCTAAATATCTTCCAGGATGTCTTTCAGGTGACTGAACTCATTGCTACCTTAGACTCCCTTACCTAACATTTCTATGTTATCATCTTGTAACCGAGGCTCCCTCCAAAGAGTAAAGATTCCAGAGGGTAAAAGCTGAGCAGCTCCTACCCTATTCTGTCCTCTCTCTACCCTCTCCTTCTTCTCAGGGGAATCTCTTTCTCCCCTGTCATTTGTTGTCAGCACCCTATTGTGTATATTTGTCATTTATATACGGTTACCATCTACGGGACCAAGATGACTGAAGAGCATTCTTGCTAAGAGCATTCTTGTCTCTGGTTTTTTTCTTCTAGAAAAGTTGGGGTCAACCTTTAGTGTGAGTAAGAATCAGAAGAGGCTGCTTTACATGCAAATTTGAGGGCTTACCTCCAGAGATTTTGGTTCACTACGTCTAGAGTGGGGCCAGGAATCTGCATTTTAATAAATACCACAGGCAGTTCTGGGTAGGTGGACCCTTGACCCAGTTTAACAAGCAACATCCCGGAGGATGTCCCTAGCCAGGTGCTTGGTTTGACCAGGAATGGGTCCCTTGGATGAGCGTGGCAGTTCCCAGATTCCCTCTAGTGCGTTTGAGAGCAACCAAATGTTTTTGTAAACATAATTTGTGGATTATTTTCTAGTTAATCATTAAGTGGAACTGATGTGGGCAGTAAGTCCAGTCACACTTCTGCAAGCCTCAGTATAATTAAGGGTGGAAGTTCCTATTTGGGGTGTTCCACAGCTGCCATGAACCGTGACTGACAGATTACACAGGTAGCAACTCCAGATAAAAGGCCAGTTCCCACAGAGTTATGTGAACTGGGAAAGTGGTCAGTCCCTTCCCAGTGGCCTCAGTTTCCTCAAGGGTGAGGAACTATGTCTTTCCTCTCCTAGGTGTTAGAAAGATAAGTGACTAAAAAACCACAGTGTCAAATGGCACACCATCCTTGAGATCCAGCATAAAGACATTTTAGCAAACGGCTCTGCCGGCACTAGAAGAGAAAGCAAAGCTCCGTTGTGAAGCACATTCTTTAAACCAGGTACTCAACTAGATTCCCCCTTAGCCAACAGCACCCTTAATCTTCACAACCCTTTACATTTTTTTGTGTGTGGTTGTATTTATTGATCTTTTCTTTTATGAATTTTGCTTTTTTATGTCCTGTTTATGAATGCCTTCCCTGCATCCAGTTCATAAATATAATTTTGTTTATTTTCTCCTATTGTGAAACCTGTGTGTTTTCTGGCTCAGGACACTGCCTGAATCTCCATCAAGTGTCTGGACTGGTAGATAAGCAAGAATGCTGAAGTCCTGTCTGGGAAGTAACCACTTTGACTTTCAGGTGGATCCAGCTGTAGGACTGGACTCAGAATGTGCTTCTTAGACAGCCTAATGGAGGTAGCATAGGTTGTAATAAGAAACTTTTCTAAGGGACATCATAAAACAAAAAGAAACATTCAAACTACAAATCCAGAAAAGGTATGCAATGGCTTTCTCTGGCTGTAACCCAGGCAAACATGCGATTGTTTAGGATATTCAGGATAACTCCACACTTGGAGAGATTCAAAGAATTTGCTTTAATTTTCGGGCCTTTCCCCAGGCAGCACAGTCTAATGGATATTATATACTATGATCTGTATGGACATTTTAAAATTGCTGGTAGCCACATTACAAAAGAATTAAAAAGAGACAGGTAAATGTGGTAGACCTTAGCCCCATTCATGTAAGAACAGACCACAGTTACAGAAAATAATAATTAATGAAATTCAGTTATTTTTTGTTTGAATTTGGAAGCATGTCTATTTTAATGTATCTAAATTTTGTTTTCCTATACTTTTTTTTGGTAACTAAACATCACTTACATATCATTCTTATGTTGCCTGAAAAACAAAATCCAGCAAAATAAATGTGTTGTTTCATCCATGAAAAAGAAAGAAGTAGGTAAAATAAATTCAAGTATTTCCAAAATAGTATCATCTCAACATGTAATCAATGTAATATATTACTGAGTTATTAAATTTTTTGTATGCTGAGTCTTTGACATCTAGTGTACATTTTATACTCATAGCACACCTCAGTTCAGCTAACCATATTTCAAGTGCTCAGTAGGCACATATGTCTAGTGGCACGTGTATTAGACAGTGCAGCCCTGAGGATTAAGGCTGAAAATGGCCATGATGTACTGGCAGGCATTTTCTCGGTTTATGTTGAAGTGACAGCAGTCTGAATTTTTAAGTACCTCCCCTTCACACTTCTTAACAAAAGTCTGTCATAACTTCAATTGATCCTGCATACTGAAAAAGATTAGTCTTCCTAAAGCACAGTCCTGTTTAGATTTTTTCCTGGAGCAGATGTTGTTGTGAGTGAAGACTTTTAGGAAGAGGTGACAGTTAAGTTGAAACTTGGAGGGTAGGTAGGAATTAGCCAGGGGGTCAGAAGGAAGAGTGTGAAGAAGGGGATGGCTGGAGTGTGCAGGCTGAGAGTGAAGCAGATATCAGATCCTGAGGGTATACAGGTTCTGCTCAGGGGGCTGGATTGGATCCTGAAGGTAATGAGGAGCCATCAAACATTTGTCAGCAGGGAGTATGGGAGAAAGGCAAGACCAGAGACAGGGAAACTAGAGTGGGGGAAAGTGCGGGATCCAGGTAAGAAATAATGAGGGCTTAAAGCAATTCATTCATTCATTCATGCATTCATTCCATATCACTAAATGCCTGCTGTGTGCTTGACACTGGAGAGAAAGCAGAAAGCAAAACAGTTCTGTTCTCAGATAACTCATTATACTGTGTGAAACAAGGTAGGTGGTGATGATGCAGGGTGGTCCTCAGATTTCATCTCATCTGGTAAACGGTGGGGTGTGTGTGTGCTCAGTCACTCTGTTGTGTCCGACTCTTTGCAACCCCATGGACGATAGATGACTAGGCTCCTCTTGGCCATGGAATTTTTCAGGCAAGAATAGTGGAGTGGGTTGCCACTTTTGTATTCCAGGGGATCTTCCCAAGACAGGGACTGAACTGCATCTCTTGTGTCTCCTGCTTTGGCAGACAGATTCTTTACCACTAGCACCACCTGGGAAGTCCCAAAATGGTGGGGCCGTTCTCTGACACAGAGGTTCAGGGGGCAGAATGGGTTTGAGAAGAAAGATGATAAGTTCAATTTATCTTTTTGACAAATGTCTAGGGTGTTTGGAGGCCATCTAAGAGGAGGTATCTGGCAAGCAGTTGCCCATGAATATTTGGAGACAAGGAGATCTGAAAGAGAGGCCTAGATTTGGGAGCCATGGAATACTGCTAGTATTAACTCCCTGGTGGTTAGTGAGATAATCCTAGGAGGAGGTGCAGAAACAGGAGTCACAAATCAAATGGCTATGGTGGGCAGGCAAGTTGTGGAGGTAGGTGAATTGGGTCCTATAAGAGACACAGAGGGTGTTGGGGTCATGGTCACTTGGAAAGGGTTTGCTCCATCTAAGATGACCAGAATTGGCCTGTAGACTTCCTGTTGCAACAGACAGACTTTCAAACTTATCCTTCTGCATCATCTCCAATTTCTTATAAAGAATCTTCTGGCAGGTAGTTCAGTTCAGTTCAGTCGCTCAGTTGTGTCCGACTCTTTGCGACCCCATGAATTGCAGCACGCCAGACCTCCCTGTCCATCATCAACTCCTGGAGTTTACTCAGACTCATGCCCATTGAGTCGGTGATGCCATCCAGCCATCTCATCCTCTGTCGTCCCCTCCTCCTCCTGCCCCCAATCCCTCCCAGCATCAGGGTCTTTTCCAATGAGTCAACTCTTCGCATGAGGTGGCCAAAGTACTGGAGTTTCAGCTTTAGCATCAGTCCTTCCAATGAACACCCAGGACTGATCTCCTTTAGGATGGACTGGTTGAATCTCCTTGCAGTCCAAGGGACTCTCAAGAGTCTTCTCCAAAATCACAGTTCAAAAGCATCAATTTTTCAGCGCTCAGCTTTCTTCACAGCCCAACTCTCACATCCTTACATGACCACTGGAAAAACCATAACCTTGACTAGATGGACCTTTGTTGACAAAGTAATGTCTCTGCTTTTTAATATACTATCTAGGTTGGTCATAACTTTCCTTCCAAGGAGTAAGCGTCTTTTAATTTCATGGCTGCAATCATCATCTGCAGTGATTTTGGAGCCAAAAAAAAATAAAGTCTGACATGATTTCCACTGGTTCCCCATCTATTTCCCATGAGGTGGTGGGACCAGATGCCATGATCTTAGTTTTCTGAATATTAAGCTTTAAGCCAACTTTTTTACTCTCCTCTTTCACTTTCATCAAGATGCTTTTTAGTTCCTCTTCACTCTCTGCCATAAGGGTGGTGTCATCTGCATATCTGAGGTTATTGATATTTCTCCTGGAAATCTTGATTCCAGCCTGTGCTTCTTCCAGCCCAGTGTTTCTCATGATTTACTCTGCATGTAAGTTAAATAAGCAGGGTGACAATATACAGCCTTGACGTACTCCTTTTCCTGTTTGGAACCAGTCTGCTGTTCCATGTCCAGTTCTAACTGTTGCTTCCTGACCTGCATATAGGTTTCTCAAGAGGCAGGTCAGGTGGTCTGGCATTCCCATCTCTTTCAGAATTTTCCACAGTTTATTGTGGTCCACACAGTCGAAGGCTTTGGCATAGTCAATGAACCAGAAATAGATGTTTTTCTGGAACTCTCTTGCTTTTTCGATGATCCAGTGGATATTGGCAATTTGATCTCTGGTTCCTCTGCCTTTTCTAAAACCAGCTTGAACATCTGGAAGTTCTTGGTTCACGTATTGCTGAAGCCTGGCTTGGAGAATTTTGAGCATTACTTTACTAGCGTGTGAGATGAGTGCAATTGTGCGGTAGTTTGA
The DNA here is from genome assembly GCF_963930625.1 of Muntiacus reevesi. Classification (NCBI taxonomy): domain Eukaryota; kingdom Metazoa; phylum Chordata; class Mammalia; order Artiodactyla; family Cervidae; genus Muntiacus; species Muntiacus reevesi. Next base: position 52,563,874 of record NC_089257.1, read on the forward strand.
GCATTCTTTGGGATTGCCTTTCTTAGGGATTGGAATGAAAACTGACCTTTTCCAGTCCTGTGGCCACTGCTGAGTTCTCCAAATTTGCTGGCATATTGAGTGCAGCACTTTCACAGCATCATCTTTCAGGATTTGAAATAGTTCAACTGGAATTCCATCACATCCACTAGCTTTGCTCGTAGTGATACTTTCTAAGGCCACTTGACTTCACATTCCAGGATGTCTGGCTCTAGGTCAGTGATCACACCATTGTGATTGTCTGGGTCGTGAAGATCTTTTTTGTACAGTTCTTCTGTGTATTCTTGCCACCTCTTCTTAATATCTTCTGCTTCTGTTAGGTCCATACCATTTCTGTCCTTTATCGAACCCATCTTTGCCTGAAATGTTCCCTTAATATCTCTAATTTTCTTGAAGAGATCTCTACTCTTTCTCATTCTGTTGTTTTCCTCTATTTCTTTGCATAGATCGCTGAGGAAGGCTTTCTTGTCTCTCCTGGTTATTCTTTGGAACTTGCATTCAAATGGGAATATCTTTCCTTTTCTCCTGTGCTTTTCACTTCTCTTCTTCTCACAGCTATTTGTAAGGCCGTCTCAGACAACCATTTTGCCTTTTTGCATTTCTTTTCCATGGGGATGGTCTTGATCCCTCTCTCCTGTACAATGTCACGAACCTCCGTCCATAGTTTATCAGGCTCTGTCTATCAGATCTAGTCCCTTAAATCTATTTCTCACTTCCACTGTATAGTCATAAGGGATTTTATTTAGGTCATACCTGAATGGTCTAGTGGTTTTCCCTACTTTCTTCAGTTTAAGTCTGAATTTGGCAATAAGGAGCTCATGATCTGAGCCACAGTCAGCTCCTGGTCTTGTTTTTGCTGACTGTATAGAGCTTCTCCATCTTTGGCTGCAAAGAATATAATCAATCTGATTTCGGTGTTGACCATCTGGTGATGTCCATGTGTAGATTCTTCTCTTGTGTTGTTGAAAGAGGGTGTTTGCTATGACCAGTGCGTTCTCTTGGCAAAACTCTATTAGACTTTGCCCTGCTTCATTCCGTACTCCAAGGCCAAATTTGCCTGTTACTCCAGGTGTTTCTTGACTTCCTACTTTTGCATTCCAGTCCTCTATAATGAAAAGGACATCTGTTTTGGGTGTTAGTTCTAAAAGGTCTTGTAGGTCTTCATAGAACTGTTCAACTTCAGCTTCTTCAGCAGGTAGTTAGCTATTCATAAAAACCCACTTCCTCTTCTTTTGAGACACTCACTACATTCCCAGCCTCCCTTGCCATTGCAAGTAGCCATGTGACTGGGTTCTGGTCAGTGGGATGTGAGGGGAAGTTGTGTGCTTCATTTCTTGGCCAAGACCTTGAAAGAAAGGTTATGCCCCTTCCTCCTCTACTTTTCCTCTGGCTGGATATAGATGATGAAGCCTAAGGGACTTTGGAGTCAAGAGATGGAAGGAACCAGGATCCCTGTATCATTGTTTGGAATAAAGCGACCTACCAACCAGAATATCTGCTTTTGACTATTGTGTCAGAGAAAAATAAACCTTCATTCCATTTGAGCCATTATACATGTTTGACTATATTATTACTACAGCCTCACCTAATCTAACAAATATATTTCTAATCAAACAAATACTAAACTAGTCTTGACTGTGATCTCTGTAAGGGCAGGGACCATACCTGCCTAATTCATGGCTGTAGCCTTAACACATAGCCCAGGACACAGGTTGGATTGGTACTCAAAATGTGTGGATAAAGCTAGCTATGTTTTATTGAGCATTTATTGTATGCCAGATACCATACTAAATTTTTTATGTGTTGTACATAATTTCATGTTCATGACAATTCTATAAGGAGGTTCTATTATTCCTTTTGTCCCAGATGAGGAAATTAAAGCTTATAAAGCTTATAGCTACTATTCATATCTAGGCATGGCAACCCCAGAACCTGTACTCTAAAACACTGACACACATAGCCACCTTAACATTTTAATTCATGTAACTTCTCCCATCAACTCCTTCTCTTCACTTATTAAAGCCCTGCTTCTTCAATCTTCCCAGGACCCCTTGATCACTCTACCCTTTAATTGCTCCAGCAGGAATGTCATATATAACATTCCTATAACAGGGATTTCATGTAATTATCTGTTACTAAAAAGAAATTATAATAACCTTGAAGACAGCACATTAAAAAAACTAAGATCATGGCATCAGTCCCATCACTTCATGGCAAATAGATGGGGAAACAATGGAAATAGTGAGATACTTTATTTTGGGGGGGCTCCAAAATCACTTCAGATGGTAACTGCAGCCATGAAGTTAAAAGATGCTTTCTCCTTGGAAGAAAAGCTATGTCCAACCTGCACAGCATATTAAAGAGCATAGACATTACTCTGCCAACACAGGTCCATCTGGTCAAAGCTATGGTTTTTCTAGTAGTCATATATGGAGGTGAGAGTTGGACTATAAAGAAAGCTGGGAGCTGGAGAATTGATGCTTTTGAACTGTGGTGTTGGAGAAGACTCTTGAGAGTCCTTTGGACTGCAAGGAGATCCAACCAGTCCATCCTAAAGGAAATCAGTCCTGAGTGTTCATTGAACGACTGATGCTGAAGCTGAAACTCCAATTCTTTGGTCACCTAAGGAGAAGAATTGACTCATTGGAAAAGACCTGATGCTGGGAAAGATTGAAGGCAGGAGGAGAAGGTGATGACAGAGGATGAGATAGTTGGATGGCATCACTGACTCAATGGACATGAGTTTGAGTAAACTCCGGGAGTTGGTGATGGACAGGGAGGCCTGGCATGCTGCAGTTCATGGGGTCACAGAGTCAGACAGGACTGAGTGACTGAACTGAACTGACTGAGGACAGCACAATATCTTAGATATTATTTATCTTAGTGTTCCTTACAGTATTAAGTAAGATTAAGGGCCTACTATGTACCAGGCAACAAGCACTAAGGACCAAAATATAAATAAGATAGTCAATTCACCCTTTCAAAGAGCTCTTAAGTCTTGAGGGACAAACAGACATGAGAAAAAAAAAATACATCACATTGCAAAGTAACCTGTGCACCAAGAGAAGCAAAAGAGAAACAAGGAGCCAGTTCAACTTGGAGGAGGAAGGAAAGAATTCCTACACCTCATGATGTTTGGGCTGAACTTCTGAAGGATGAGTAGGACTGTTTCAGTTGTTTAAGAGTGGTCCTAATTAACAGAGAAAGCATGTACAAAAGCATGAATACATCAGGATGCAGATGCTGCTCTGAATGAATGAACTGTTGACTTGCAAGAATGTAGGATTCATTCATTCATCCATTTTTAATTTTTATTTTATTTATTTATTTTACTTTACAATATTGTATTGGTTTTGCCATACATTGACATGAATCTGCCATGGGTGTACATGTGTTCCCCATCCTGAACCTCCCTCCCACCTCCCTCCCCATCCCATCCCTCTGGGTCATCCCAGTGCATTCAATAGATACCTAGTAAACCTAGAATGTGCTAAATGCAGAGGATTCAAAAGTGAGCAAGGAAGATATGATCCCTCACTTTGTGGAGCTTAAAATCTAGGAAGGATTGCAGCTGATAACAAAGGGACTGCAGCTGATAATAAAGCTCTAGCAATCAGGTGAGAGAGGGGAAGGAGGCAGGGATAGCCAAGCATGTGAGGGAGGAGCTAGGGAGTGGGCTGGACCAGATTATAAGAGACCCCCAATACCATGCTAGGGAGATGAAAATGCCCCTTGAATCCATTACCATCTCCAGCCTCCCTTGACAGCTCTCAATTTTGTCCAGTCCTCTCATTGCCACTATTCTCGGTGCAGGCCACCATCTCCTCCTTGAATGAAAGTGACAGTCTTCTAAAGGGCCACCTGGCATCTCACCCCGACCCCCCACCCATCATCCCCAATGCAAAGAGAGTGATTTTTCAAAATGAGAATCGTCACATTAGGGTCTCTCATAGGCAGAAATCTAAGATGGCCCCATGATCTCCATCCCCTCATGTTACTCTGGTGATTATCTTACACAGCAAAAGGGATTTTGCTGTTAGTTAAAGCTACTTATCAGCCTTTAAGACAGAGAAATAATCCAGGTGACTCTGCCTAATGAAACGAGCCCTTTAAAAGCAGAGTTTTCTCCAGCATGTAGCAGAAGGGGAAGTCACAGAGACTTCAAGCCAAGGAGGAATCAAAGGATTTGACATCCTGTTGATGGCTTGTAGATGAAGGGGGGTGTGATATGGAAAAGACTTTTGAGGGAGGATTCCAGGAGTTTCGAGTAACCCCAGCCAACATAGCAAGCAAGGAACCAAGGACCTCATTTCTACAACTGCAAGGAATCGAATTCTTCCAACAACCTGAGTGAGCTTGGAAATGGATTCTTTCCCAGAGCCTCCAGATGAGCACTAACCCAGCCAAAACCTTGCCTTTAAGCCTTGGGAGACCATGAGCCAGAAGACCCTGACATGCCATGCTGGTCTTCTGACCTGCAGGACTAATAAAATGGGTGTTATTTTAAGCCACTAAATTTGTGGTAATTTGTTAACAACAATAGAAGACTAATACACCATGTGACGTCTAATCCTCCAATAAAATTTCTATTGTAGACTTAACAGGTCCAAGCATCTAATCCTCATAGCAGTCCTATTAGGGTTATTAGGTAGGTTTTTTAAACATTTAATTGAAGTATAGTTGATTTACAATGTTGTGTTAATTTCTGCTGTATACCAAAGTGATTCAGTTATATATATATATATATATATACAGTTATATATATATACACATTCTTTTCCATTATGGTTTATGACAAGATATTAAATACAGTTCCCTGTGCTATACAGTAGGACCTTGTTGTTTATCCATCCTATATAAAATAGTTTGTATCAGGCAGGTATTTGTATTATCGCCATTTCACAGGTGAAGCTCAGAGAGATGAAATACTTTTTCTAAGGTCGCCGAGGTAGTAAGTGACAGGCTGAGATTTTTCCTCAAGACAGTCTGACCTCAGAATCCACACTCCATGACTTCTCATTGCCCTTAGGATCAGTCCAAATACCGACAAATGGAATTGTCCCATCTATTTATTTTTCCTTTGGATGACTCAAATGGTGCGTTCAGTCTTGCCAAGATGACACTTCCCCAGAAATCCTTCCTCAACTCTTGCAGATTGAGTAGGATGCTATTCTAGTATTCCTCTGGCATGCTCACTCTTATCAGAGCACAGAAGGTCCTGTGTTGGACACGTTTAGCACCTGTGTTGGATACTAGAGCACAGTGGGTACTCGAATATTTATAGAGTGCATGAATGAATGAATAAAATATTTTATTCAAGAGGCAGTGAGGAGCCATTCAAGGTCTTGAAGCAAAGGAGTGATCTTATCAAGCCTGTGCTCCAAGGACAAACTGGGAGCAAGACTTGCACACAATTAACCGTCCTCATCAGCATCTGAGGATAAAAAAACGCTTATTTGCATTTTGGTCTTGGATTTCTTGAGCTGTGCAAGTTGGCTCTTATCTCCACTTGACCACATCTGGGTACTGGGTAATGCCAGAAACTGTCGCGGTAACGACTAGGTTTCTCTGTATGAAGGTGGGATCTGGAAAAAGAGCTGTGGTTTGCAAAAGAGCTTGGGCCTGGAACTCTCTCTAGAATCAGGGGTCCCCCTACGAAGAAGGCTTTGCGACGCCGAGGCTACCTGAGGAGTCAGACATGACGGTGCCAGGAAGTACCCCGCAAGTCCAGACTTCACTAACCTAATCTACACTTGCTCCCGGAGCTCACTGCCCCGCGAGTTCTCCTTCCATATGCAAACACTGCGTCCAGACTAAGACGACTGAAGGCCTTCCGCGTTGTAGGCTGCAGTTACAGATCAGTTACAGCTGGAGGTCAGGTTAATCTTCGTTAGAGATGCCGAGCGTCTCGGCTTCTCTGCGCCCGGGCACTTGTCAGACGGCGCTGCTCCGAAAGTCCAGGAAACGCCCCTGGGGCGCCGAGAAAGATGCGAAAGTCAGTCCAGCTAGCTCCAGACCCAAGGAGAGGAGCCAGTGGACCCAGAGAGACGCAGAGCTAATCCACGCCTAGGCACAGGCTCCAGGCCCTGCGGAGGAGGGGTCCCGGAGTCCCCCTCTTACACAGACGCACTGCAGAGTCCCCAAACCCGCAGCGCGGGAGAGGGACGGGCCTGGGCTCCGCGCCTCCAGCGTTCGGGCAGCAGCTCCGGGCGCTGGGGGCGGGAGGGGGAGGAGCCACGTGGGGAGGAGCAAAACCCAGAGGCCCCGGGAACCTTGGGCAGAGGCGGAGCCGCGGGAGCCCGAGCCCGGGCGCGCGGCTCTTGGAGCGCACCGTCCCGGCGGAGCACCGCCTCAGCTTGCCTTCCGTGCGGAGCGGGGAGAAGGGCCGGTGCTGAAGAGAGCGAGGGTCCCGAGCTCCAATCCTTCCTCCGGAGCTGCTGGGCTGCCTGCTACCCCTGCCGCCCCAGTGGGACTCGGCTTCCCCCGCGCCACCTGCGTCCCGGTTGCGCTATGGATCCTTCGGAGAAGAAGATATCCGTGTGGATCTGCCAGGAGGAGAAACTGGTGTCCGGCCTCTCCCGCCGCACCACTTGTTCGGACGTAGTGCGGGTGCTCTTGGAGGATGGCTGCCGGCGGCGACGGCGCCAGCGGAGGAGCCGGCGGCGGGGGGCGGCCGGCGACCCGCCGGGCCCAGGGGAGCTGCCGGAACCCCTGGACGAGGACGACGAGGACGACGACGAGGAGGCGCTGCCCCAGGGCATGCTGTGCGGGCCCCCGCAGTGCTATTGCATTGTGGAGAAGTGGCGGGGCTTTGAGCGCATCTTGCCCAACAAGACGCGCATCTTGCGCCTCTGGGCCGCCTGGGGCGAGGAGCAAGAGAACGTACGCTTCGTGCTGGTGCGCAGCGAGGCGTCGCTGCCCAACGCAGGTCCCCGCAGTGCCGAGGCGCGCGTCGTGCTGAGTCGCGAGCGCCCCTGCTCCGCGCGGGGGGCCCCAGCGCGGCCCAGCCTAGCCATGACCCAGGAGAAGCAGCGACGAGTGGTGCGCAAGGCCTTCCGCAAGCTGGCCAAGCTCAACCGGCGGCGCCAGCAGCAGCCGTCGTCGCCCTGTTCATCCACTTCGTCGTCCGCCGCCTCGTCCTGCTCGTCGTCGTCGCCGCGGGCCACCGAGAGCGCCTCGGTGGAGCGTATGGAGACGCTAGTGCACCTGGTGCTCTCCCAGGACCACACCATCCGTCAGCAGGTGCAGCGGCTTCGGGAGCTGGACCGCGAGATCGACCGCTACGAGGCCAAGGTGCATCTGGACCGCATGCGGCGACATGGAGCGAACTACGTGCAGGACACCTACTTGGTGGGTGCCGGGATCGAACTCGACGGTACCGGCCCGGGAGAGGAGCCGGAGCCGGAGCCCGAGCCGGCGGCAGCGACGACAACGACGCCGCCCCTGGACGGCGAGGCGAAGGCGGTCGCGCTGGAGGAGCTGGCCCGGCGCTGCGACGACCTGCTGCAGTTGCAGGAGCAGCGGGCCCAGCAGGAGGAGTTGCTCGAGCGCCTCTCGGCCGAAATCCAGGAGGAGCTGAACCAGAGGTGGATGCGGCGGCGCCAGGAGGAGCTCGCTGCGCGGGAAGAGCCTCCGGAGGCCGAGGGAGGCCTCGACGGTGAGCTGCTGCTGGAGCGCGAACGGGTCCGGACGCAGCTCAGCACCAGCCTCTACATCGGGCTCCGGCTCAACACGGACCTGGAGGCCGTCAAGTCGGACTTGGATTACAGCCAGCAGCAGTGGGACAGCAAGGAGCGCGAGCTACAGGGCCTTCTCCAGACTTTGCACACGTTGGAGCTGACGGTAGCGCCCGATGGGACTCCGGCGTCCAGTGGGCCCTCGCGGGACCCCGGGCCGCAGGCCTGCGCCGAGGTGTGGGTGGACCAGGCCCGCGGACTGGCCAAGAGCTGTCCTGGGAACGACGAGGACTCGGACACCGGGCTGAGCTCCATGCACAGCCAGGATTCAGACTCGGTGCCCGTGTGCGAATCCCTTGTGTAGGAGGAGCAGGGTGGGAGGGGGAGACGGCCGCCGCTCCCTTCCTTGAAGAACTCCGGCGTGGCCGGCTCAGGGACTTGAAACCCGGTGGGGAGTGGGCCCGGAGCTTTTGCCGGCCAGCAGCCCTCTGACTGGGCAGGGGGAGGATGGGGGACGCCGGCCCTGCAGCGGCGCTGCTCAGGCGGCGGAGTGAAAGTGGAGGGTATTGCTGGACGAGGAAGCTGGGTCTCCATTACAAGCTCTCTCAGGGGAAGGAAGGAGGGAGGAGGTGAGAACCCCCTTATATTGGAAAACAAACGCCCCAGGAAATTGACGTGGTCCGAGCCCATTTTCAAAAAAAGGTATTATGGCGATTTCATCAATTTTTTTTTTTGTATGGGAAGGACTGATGGCAGCTAGAACTTTAGTTTGTGGTATAAAGTACTTTTTAAAGAAACACTTGGGTGAAAAGGAAATTCCTTGAATGTTAATTGTGACTGTGAACATGTTAAAACTAGCCAAAGAGGACGCACTGGTGTTGGCCTCAGCCTTACATCTTTGATAAAAACCCATAGGCACCCACATCCTGGCTGTTTACATTTTTGCATATTTGGGAATTACCCATCTGCTAAACTCTTTGTCTTTTTTTTTTTTTTTTTCAAAGACTAACTCTGTCTCCTCCTAGCAAATACAGCATATGTTAAAATAGAGTCCTTTTTTTTCAAACTCACCTTTTATTATTCTCAAAGCCAAACCTAACCCTTTGAGATATAGAATCAGGGTGGACATAACCCCTGGTTAAAATTTAATCTAGGCCCTTTATGATTTGCTCCTGCAAAGGTGATGTGTGTTTTCCTTTTATTCTTATTGCCACTTAATCCTGCAGACACTGTTATTCCAGAAAAAATAAAAGGGAAGTTGCAGAATTCAAGTACAACTACACTTGCTATTTAATGAGCACTCTGATTGAAAGGTAAGCCTTGAAAGCAAAGATCTTTGTTAGTGTTCAACATTTTAACTAAGCTGCATGATTAAAACCAGCCATGACCTCAACAGATTTTACCAAACAAACCCAAGTCTATCTTTGGTCAGAGATTAATTAGTTACTTGTCCAAACCTAAATCGAGATAGTGTAAATATCAAGTTTACTAGATAAGACCTGGAAAGAAAACAGAAGGTAAAACAATCCAGTAGTACATCTTGGGTGAAGAATTTGGTTCACAACGGCACGTAGCCATAGATAAAAGCATGTAAAATGGAGCTAAAGACTTGAATTACTCTTGTCTGGCTCACACCTTTGCAGACACCACAGCATGCAAGTGCAATGCTTCTCTCTTAATAGCTAGTGACAGAGCCCTGTGGGGTCTCAGTGTAATTGTTCCAGTTATTTCAATGAAAACTTATCAGCTGTAGCTAGTTGTTGCCTGGGTGGAAGGAGCCTGCTGGTGGTGTTCCCTCCGGAGCTCAGAACTTCTGAGGAATGCAGGATCTAATCTCTCCTGAGGAGGTATTAACAATGGGGTGTGTGTGCGGTGCCAGCCTGGTATCAGCCTCACTGTGTAGGGGCTGGCTCCAGTTTCAATACTACATGGGAAGATAACTTAAGAGGTCTTGCTTTGTAGAGAACTTTCTTTCCTTGGAGAAATTCTCTACTTGTTGCCAAAAGCGACCTGCTCACCTGACCTCCTCAAGCCATTTGAGCTGTCTCCTTTTTAAGAGACAGGCTTCCCCCCACCCTCCACCACCACCATGATATTACAACATGTGTAGATATTTTCAGATTTTCAAGCAAAATGGGAATTAAAAGGCCGTTTTCTTAATTGATGTTTTCCAAAGACATTAGCTGGCATAATTACGGTTTTTTCATTTTGTCTGATGCAGAAAACACCTATGGATTTGGTCTTGAGCATGATTAAAATGAGGAAGGGACCAAAAGAAACCCACTGTCCCTAGACAATCATCTGATCCCATAAACACAAAGCCTAATGATAGCTTTCTTTTGGAGGCAGAGGTAAAATCCTCATTAGAGTGTGACAAACGCTACTTGTCTGAATGGTTTATGCTGGCAATAGCCTGACCTGGTGGTTTTAAAATTATTGTGCTTTTTTCCCCGCCCCCAGGGTGGCAGAGGGAGGTGGTTCTTGGACGTTTATTAACTCAAAAGAGAACACAGAAGTTGGCAGAACAGGACTGCCTGGCAGAAAGGGGCTGTTTTCCTTTTCACTATTATTATTTTAAACTTTGACGGGCTGCTGATGTCAGCAAATATGCCTGAAGCCCATAAAGCAAATAAGCCACATCACAGGGAGAAGGCCTGCAGGGTTTTCTGGTGTCCTCTTTCTAGAACCTTCCCATGCTGGCCACCCGAAGATGCTTCTCCAGCTACCTCTTCAGGCAGTGAAGGAAGTTTTGTTCATAACAAAGGGTGACCCAGTCTGTCCATTTTTTTCTTTCATCCAAATCAATTATTATATCCCCCAAAGGCACTTTCTGTGTGGGTAGGAGAAAGGAGAACAGGGTGGAAAAGGAAACAATGGTTCCTTTTACTGAGAACTCTTGCAAGCCTGAGGAAGGTGAAATATGGGGATAAAAAGTACGGAAACAGTTCAGCGTGCTTAGAAAGTGCCTAGCAAATGCTAGATAGTCTTAAAATTTCATTCTCTTTTAAAACAATCACCATGCCACTAAGAAATGAGAATGAATGCATAACAGTGAATGCATCAGCACCAGGATTTAAGTGTACTGGGAAAACCACCTCCTCTCCTGTGCTCCAAGTCTAGCAGAATTCCTGGGGAGGAGTCAGCAAGCTTGTGGAGGAGAGGATGAAATGGAGCCGACTCCTTACCAACCAACGCCATCTTTTTCTGAAATTGATAGAAGTTGATAGAATTTATTGTATCTTTGATCTTAGTGATCCCATTCTCAGCCATCTCCCAAACCAGAAAGATTTTATCTGGCATCTCTGTCTCTTTACTTTCTCATAAAACACAATAATGGCGATGATGATTTGCTAATGAGAAAAGTTACATTCTGTAGTCTTTATGGTGGTCCTAAAAATAATGTAAATAAGAAGGAAGTCACTCAAAATCACATCACCTAAAGTTATCATTATCAAAATTTGGTATATTTCCTTCCAGACCATTTTGAATTGTGACGAGTTCATATTTTGCCTCTTTTTAAAAATATATATCTATGTAATTTTAATGAGATTGTCTGAATGCTTTTAGGCTCAGATTTTGACAGACTCTTGTATACAGCTCCACCCATGCATTGGATGCACCCCACTGCATATAATTGTTCTCATGTTATTAAGTTGTTCCCCAATTTTTTTTCTATTATAAAACAACACTGTGATAAGCTTCTTTGTGTACATATTTGTTTTCCTAATTAGATACTGCTCTCCACCAATAAGATAAGTTCGCAAAAAGAGAATTCTCAGGTCAAAGAGTACAAACACTTAAAGGTTTGACACTTAATTGCCAAATTGCCTTTCAAAAGATTTGGTCTAATTACAATCTGCCTTGCATAACAGTACATATTTCACCACACCTTGACTCTCATTAGGTATTATATTTTGTTAAGAAAGTATTTTAACCAAAATTAATTAGTTGATTCATTGCCGCCCCTGAAACCCAGGACTGGCAACCACTGACTTAAAATATCCATACAGCCTGAAGGGCAGGTCATCTGACCAGAAGTGTTAAGAGGACATGGTGCTTTCTATTCTTCCCACTTCCTTAATTTCCCTGAATTCTTGCTTATTAGTAACAATCTTGTCTCTTAGGGGGCCCATCTGAACAGGAGGGCCAAAAACTCTATAAGAGCAACTTAAGGGTATTAATGAATAGAATCAGATTTATAGAAAGAAAATATTCACTGTCTTTTTCTATCTCGAGTCTAGTAGAAAAGATTATCCTCAGAAGGTAATATCATAGAACATACTTGATTTCATGCCTCTCCCTATCCATCCTATCAAAAATTAAACCAAAATAAAGTAAATACATAAGCCTACTTATTTATTAACAGCCTCTACTTAACAGTTTAGATTTTTCTAGGCATTTCTTTCTACATTTGATACTATACTTGAATTCACCCTTAAATTCTTGAAAAGGGAAGATTTGATCATGACAATTTGTGAGGCTTTCGGTGTGAAAGTGTTTGTGAAATTCATTCTCCTAAAAAGAAATGAAGGGGAATGAGGAGGGACTGTCTATTCTTGAGTGCTTTCCAAATGCTAGCTCCTCATGCTGAGTTTCCGGGCATTTTTTCCTGCATTCAGCTTTTGTGATAGACCTTTTTAACCTCCAGTTTTCATAGATAAAGAAGCTAAGGCCACCCATGTGGTGAGTACTAGGTGCCAGTGTCTAACCTAAGCCTGACTAAAGTCTATACCTATTTTGCTACATCACTCCAGGTACATTTACCCAAGAAAAGCTCTGCTCACAGCCCTCAGAGTGTTGGCACCGGAGAAAGTGGTACTCAGAGACTATCGAGTCTTGTCCAGGTATTTCCACCAGGGATTTTTCCCAGGGAATGATTCTTTCCAAAACCATAGGGCCAGTAAGTATGTACCAGGTGAGGATTTAGGAGAAGACAAAGGAGGAGAAATTCCTATGTAAATATCTGGACATCTCTCTGAGAGTTGAAGACTTCGCCAGTGTTCTCACATAAAATCGGTACCCTCTGTATCACTACGGACGCTTTGACTGAGTGTCCCAAGGACAAGGTGCATAGTCAGCAACCTGGAATCCTTGGCCATCAGAGCAGACAGCTATGCCCTGTTCACGGTCACATCTGGAAGGCGATACCAACCATAACTGTGCTGGAGCTGTCCCCAGCTTTTACCTAGGTCTTGTTCCTGCGTGAGCGTCTGGTACATGAGGATCGGAGAAGGGTGGAAGGAGGCCGAGTCGGGTCTTCCAAAGATCCCTGTGCCCATGGTGTTGGGCAGGCACGCCTGGTTTAGGGCATTTCTGTGTTCATGCTGACTCTAAGGCACATGTGGGCATGTAGAGTGGACTGCTGTGAAGGACCACTGCCCCAATCTCTGCCCCTCTCATCCAGCCCCAGGCAAAGTTTTCCTGTTTCAAACATCTCCAGGATTCCCTATTGCTTTCAGGATAAAATCCACTTTTCTTAGCATGATTTATAAGGTTGTTGGTTAGCCAGCTAAAGACTTGTCTTCAGAGTCATCCTTTCCCACCTTATGACCACAGAGTTGAGTGGATCGTATTTCTTCATTAAGGTCACACTGCCAACCTCAGTTTGTACAAGGTCCCTCTTCTAATTTTTACTTCATGTTTCCTCCCCAATCCTACTTCCATTTCCTTCCTCCCCACCATAGACACCTAGTTTAGTGTATTTAGTCTATAATCTTCCAAAGCCATTTTAACACATTCAGGGCTGTCATGTTGCACACCTCCAGGGGGCGCCATTCATGCTGTATTCTGGAATCGTGCAGCAGAGGGCACCATTCACATAGGAAACTATGTGAATAGCAACCATGAAGTTGAGCAATGTACTGGCACAATCCATTTGCTTCCCTGCGTTTATGTATCCTTGGAAAGTAGAAAGAAACAGTCTGTGGGCTTATGTTTAATATACATGACCTTTGTTGAGCTACAAAGCTCATTATATATCTCTCTTTTTTACATGATATTGTGTTTGTGTGAGCACTCCACACTACAGTTTGTAAATCTAGATCATTATTTCTGACCCATATAGTATACTGTTACTTTAATTTATACATTTCCTTAGTGGGCTTCCCTGGTGTCTCAGAAGGTAAAGAATCTGCCTGCAATGCAGGAGACCTGGGTTTGATCGCTGGGTGGGGAAGATCCCCTGGAGAAAGAAATGGCAACCCACTCCAGTATTCTGGCTTGGAGAATTCCATGGACAGAGGAGCCTGGTGGGCTACAGTCCCCGGTCCCTGGGGTCACCAAGAGTAGGACAGAACTGAGCAACCAACATTAGTGAGAGACATCTAGATTGTAACCAAGTCCTCAAACAATGTTGCAGTAATGTCTGCAATGTTGCAGACAGAGATCAATGGCCATATGTGATAATTTGAGGTTTAAAACCCAGATGTTTTAGCCCTGAATGGCTTGATTGCTCTTCCAAAAGGCTCTACCAGGTCAGGCTTTCATCAGCAGTGAAGATTCCCATTTTCCACATAACCTTACCAGCACTTGATATTATCCAACTTTCTACTGTTTACAAGTTTGCTTTACTTGACATTTCTTTTTGAATTCTAGGTGAAATTGACCTTCCTATGCTCATTATCCTTTGGGTTCTTCTGTTCATTGCCTGTTGTTATCAACCATTTTTCCTTTGGGTCTCCTCTTTCTGGCAGATTTGCAAGAGTTCCTTACTTCTTCTGAGTGTTACTTTCTTATTAACCTTAGAACAAGTGTAAATATCTTACTCTAATTTGTCCTTCATCTTTAGCTATATCTCTGGTATTTGTTGTTGAAAAAATGATTTGATTTTAATATAGTCAAATCTAGCACCCCCATCTTTCCCTTATGGTTTGTGGTTTAGAGTTCTTGGTTAAGAAATTGCATAAAAGCATAACACTATATTTTCTCCTATTAATATTAGCCTCACATTCTCCACCCACCCCCCTTCATTCTCTCTGTCTTTTCCTTTACCTCACTTTTTTTAATCCTCTCCCTCCCTGGTTCCTTTCTCACTCATTAACCGGAATACTTCTAAAGAAAGATTCTCCCTTTTGTCAAATGTCACTCTGAAGAACAGTTTAAATGTTGATCATCCTGAAATATAGTATAAAAGCAACATTTCTACATTTTATTTTTATTTATGGTGCTCAAAATAACGTGATTTTCCCCTAGCATTCTCCAAAGGTAGCTAGTGAGTTTTTTATTCTTTGTTCATCCTTTTGGGAATCATTATTAAAATTTCAACTTAAAATATTTAGTGTGTTTCGGTCTACTGTATTTTTGGTACTATTATTGGCTGAGTGGGAGCTTCTTTGGTTAGTTCTGAATCCTTTTCACACATTTTTCATAATCTTTGATAGCTTCCTTTGCTCTTCATTGTGTCAAGATGTTCCAAGCTCAGACTGTACGTTTTCTGACTCAGACCTGAAATCAACCATCACTATAAGAGTCTCTGATTCCTTTTAATGGGAAATGCTATATCTCTTTAATTAAAAATTTTTAAACTTTATATTGAAGTATAGTTGATTAACAATGTGTTAATTTCAAAGTGATTCAATTATTGTTGTTGTTCAGTCGCTAAGTGTCCGACTTTGTGACCCCATGGACTGCAGTGCACCAGGCTTCCTTGTCCTTCACTGCCTCTCACAGTTTGCTCACACTCTTGTCCATTGAGTCAGTGATGCTATCCAACCATCTCATCCTCTGTCATCCCCTTCTCTGCCTGTCCTCAATCTTTCCCATCATCAGGGTCTTTTCAAATGAGTCAGCTCCTCGCATCAGGTGGCCAAAGTATTGGAGTTTCAGCTTCAACATCAGTCCTTCCAATGAGAACCCAGGACTGATCCCCTTTAGGATGGACTGGTTGGATTTCCTTGCAGTCCAAGGGACTCTCAAGAGTCTTCTCCAACACCACAGTTCAAAAGCATCAATTCTTCGGCACACAGTTTTCTTTAGAGTCCAACTCTCACATCCATACATGACTACTGTAAAAACCATAGCCTTGACTAGATGGACCTTTGTTGGCAAAGTAATGTCTCTGCTTTTTAATATGCTGTCAAGGGACTCTCAAGAGTCCTCTCCTGCACCACAGTTTGAAAGCATCAATTATTTGGTGCTCAGCCTTCTTTATGGTCCAACTCTCATATCCATACATGACTACTGGAAAAACCATAACTTTGACTATACAGATCTTTGTTGGCAAAGTGATGTCTGCTTTTTAATATGCTAAGTTTGTCATGGGTTTCCTTACAAGGAGCAAGCATCTTTTAATTTCATGGCTGTAGTCACAGTTCACAGTGATTTTGGAGCCCAAGAAAATAAAATCTGTCACTGTTTCTATTGTTTCCCCATCTATTTGCCATGAAGTGATGGGACCAGATGCCATAATCTTAGTCTTTTGAATGTTATTTTAAGCCAGCTTTTAAACTCTCTTCTTTCACCCTCAGCAAGAGGCTCTTTAGTTCCTCTTTGCTTTCTGCCGTTAGGGTGATGTCCTCTGCATATCTGAGCTTGATGATATTTCTCCTGACAATCTTGATTTCAGCTTGTGATTCATCCAGCCAGCATTTCTCATGATGTACTCTGCATATAAGTTAAACAAGCAGGGTGACAACATACAGCCGTAAGTGTATCCCTTTCCCAATTGTGAACCAGTCCGTTGTTCCATGTCAATTTCTAACTGTTGCTTCTTGACCTGCATGCAGGTTTCTCAGGAGGCAGGTAAGGTGGTCTGGTGTTCCCATCTCTTTAAGAATTTTCCACAGTTTGTTGTGACCCACACAGTCAAAGGCTTTAGTGTAGTCAGTGAAGCAGAAGTAGATGTTTCCCTGGAATTTCTTTGCTTTTTCTATGATCCAACGAATGTTGGCAATTTAATCTCTGGTTCCTCTGCCTTGTACATTTGGAAGTTTTCAGTTATACATATACATGTATCTATTATTTTTCAAATTCTTTTTATCATTTAGGTTATTAAGCAGGGTTCTGTGTTCTATATAGTAGGTCCTTGTTGGTTATCTATTTTAAATATAGCAGTGTGTACATGTCAATGTCAAACCCCAAAAGAGGAGGAAATCTCCTCTTTCCCCCTGATAATGATAAGTTTGCTCTCTAAGTCTGTGAGTCTATTTCTGTTTTGTAAATAAATTAATTTGTAACATTTCTAAAGAGTCCACATATAAGCAATGTCTTGTGATATTTGTCTTTGGCTTCTCCTCTTAGTCTGATATCTCTAGGTCTATCCATGTTGCTGCAAATGGCATTATTTCATCTTTTTTAATGGCTGAGTAATATTCTATTGTATATATATACCACATCCTCTTTCCTCTCCTCAACCCTTGATAACCTCTATTAGCTTCTTTGGAGAAGTGTCTTTTCAAGTCCTTTGTCCACTTTGAATTAGATTGTTTTTGTTGTTGTTACTCTTATTGTTGAGTTGTAGGAGTTCTTCATATATTCTGAATAGCAATCCCTTATCAGATGTATGATTTATAAATATTTTCTCCCATTTCATTTATTGCCTTTGTTGGTGTGTACTTGATGCATAAGTTTTATTTATTTATTTATTTATTTGTGGAATCCAACTTACTTATTTTTTCCTTTGTTATATTCTTTTGGTGTTATATCCAAGAAATCCTTACAAATCCTATGTCCGGAAGCTTTTCCTCTATTTTCTTCTAAGAGTTTTATAGTTTTAGCTCTTACACTTAGGTTTTTGATGATTTTTTTTTTTTACATTTTTCTTGTAACTTTTATTGACAGGTGGCTTTTGGAGGTTCTTTCTGTGCCATTCCCACTTGAGTCACTTACAAGATTTTTCTCTCTCTCTCTTTTTATTTCTTTCATTGGATGGATAGGTTTTTCTTTGACTGATTTCAAAGTTATACATTTAATTTTGCTCTTCTATTTTCCAAACATACTTCTGCTTATTTTTTCTGACCTCTGTATAAACTTTTAAGTGCTTTGTTTGCCCCCAAGCAAGATAAGAATCTTAACACTAGTGTCACTTCTCTGGTCTCTCGCCCTCTTCATTTTGATATCATCTACAATTTCAGTTATAGAAAATCTTATGTAGCTAATAATCTTTCTCAGTATATTAATTTGGGATCACAGTAAATATATATATTTTCTTGAGCAGAATTGATATCTTTATTATGTTGTCATTTTGTCCAATAATATGATAATAATAAAGATAACAAATTACTCCCAAACTCAATGTGACTTAAAATAATATTCATTTGTCCTCACTTATGCACCTGTGAGTCATTTGGGGGTTGGTTGATCCTGGCAAGGCTTTGCTGAACTTGGCTTTAATCTGTGGGTTGGGCTTAGGTGTGGGATGGGCTTAATCTGTGAGATGGGTCTGTCATCCTCTTTGGACCAGTGACATAGAGCTTTCCCCAAGGTCCTTTGGAGTCGTTACAGAGGCTTTAGCCTGGACTTTTTCTTTTTCACACCTTCTTCTGTGAACCTTGGCTTGCTCAATCCAAGTCAACACACAAATATTGAGTTTATGCTGTATACCAGGCCTAGGGGTTAAGTCTGCAAAAATAAGAATCAGTAAAATAGGGAGCATTAAATCATTAAAAATGCCCTCTAAGACACTGGTATTGGGATTTTAAATTTATTAAGGCTTTTGAACTAATATTTTTCCTAAAGAGAATACTGGTTATATAAACCATGTTATGGTCATATTATTATATTGATATTACACAGCTACTAAAATAATTAGATCTGCATTGCTGACATGAAAAGAATCATGTATATTATATTGTCAAATAAAAAAGCAAGGAAATGGCAATAGTGTAAACTTGGTACTTTTTTCATAGCTCTAAAAATTAGACATTTCTTAGCTTTGTCTACAGAAAGGGTTTGGAATCAGTTTCTGCCCAAGAGTATCACTAACACTTATATTTGATATCTAGATACTATTTTTTTCTATTAAAAAGACTTCTTGAAGTAATGGTTGATTTCAAATTCATGATGAGAAAATAGATAAGATAGGCTTGCTATATCCTGTGTTCCAGGAAGGAAGGAAACTGTAGAGGATTTTATACTATATATAAACTCAGGGGCAACCTGGGGGGGCTTCAAAGTTAAAGACAGGAAAAAATAAATTTCAGTGAGAACAACAGCCACAGTAAATTGAAACATACCATGAACTGAAACAAAAATATGAAAGACTAGGAGTTCACAATGATATTACAAAAAAATAAACCTATTAATCAACTTTGATTAATATGAGGTGGCTAGGATACCAAGTTGTTACTCTGGAAGTTAGTGATAAAGAGAACATTTTTTCTGTCTTTCTTGTACATACTGTGTTTCTAAGTCATCAGTTGAAGAGGGAAGGTTTTTCTTTTACAAAAGAATTTCATCTAGCAAATGCAGAAGAAATGGTAGAATTAGAAAATTACCCATATGCAACCCATAACAAATTAATGCATCTAGATAGTGATCATTGATGACATTAAAATGAGCAGGTATCAAGTTAATGGGAAACTTTATAGTGGATGGATCAGCTGACAACACTGACATCCATGGGACGTCCAGTCATGATGTATCTCCTACTATGATAAAATAGAAAGCACTTAGCCCCATGTATTAAATATTCCACCCCAAATAATTGAGTCTGAATCTAATCGAGAGTCTAGTTCTATTGTGGAGCTTATAGGAAACAGGAAGAAGAGAAGAACATGTGGAATGATATTCTGAGTTATGTAATAGCCAAATCTAGACTGGGCAAAAATCCATGTATAAATAACCTAGAAGATGGAATGGAAATAAACCATTATAACTGAAAGAGACTAAGAGACATTCCAACAAGTTATGGACTTTATTTGGGATAGTAACCTAAACAAACCAAGGGTTAGAAAAATTTTAGGGACAATCAGGAAAAATAGAAACAGACTATTTATTAAAGGATAATTACTATTTTTAGATATAATAGTGGCAAAATGATTGTTTTTAAAAGGTTTTACCTGTTGGCAAAACAAAATAAATACTATGGTGAAATAAGATAATGTCTGAGATTTGCTGGAATGTTTCATGGAAAAATTGGATGGTCAGGAGGGATAAATAAAATTGGCAAGTTGTTGATATTTGTTGAAGATAGGTGATAGGTATATCGGGATACATTATACTGTTCTCTGGGTTTATGTATTGGTTTGAGGATTGTAATAGTAGAAAGTGAAAAAAATTGCAGAAGAGAAATATAGAAAACATGTATGAATTTTTTTTCTTTTTAATAAAACAGAATAATAAACTTTGCTATGCTATTTTCTCTGGTTATCTTTGGGAAATAGGATCAGGGAGTGATATGAGAAACTGCTATTTTTTATTTTATAAATTTGTGTATCATTTGACTTTTTAAGCAAGTATACATAACTTAAATAACTAAAAAAAAGAATGAAGTGTCATAATTAAGGTATGAGCAAAGTACTGTGGGAGACCATTTTCTTATATCTTGGGTAAACACAGCTGTTGAAAATAAGATCTAAAACCGTGAGAGTTAAGGTTGCACTGAATCATTGGAGTAGGTTCAGCCTGACCCTGAACCAACCAATCTGCAGACCTTGAGGGATAACAAAGTGACCTCTGTCTCTGGGACAGATGATCTTCTCATCATGTCACTGTCAGCAAAGCAGGCTTTCAAGTAGAGTGAGTCTTTGATCAATTGCTTAAAGGAAAGTATTTAATCTGATCATTCTGTGTTCAAGTTTTGAACTAATCTCTTAATGCCTGAATTAATTATTTAGTTATGAAGGTGTTAACCAGTTACTCATTTTCCAGCCATGTCTGTCTTCTACATGAGTGCATTTTATGAGTCAGTCCAGATCCAGGAGGAAAGGATAGCTGAGAGGCATAAAGGGCTACTGTGGTATAAGTGAGTCTAAACCCCTGGCTGCTTGGGGCCCTATGGAGTTTTTACAGGGGATCCACATAACCCATACCCACAGCAGGCAGTAAGAGGGCATAATAAACCATCTTTCACATTCATGTACTGCTAATTTGTGAATCTTTGTAAATGGCATTATGATGAAGACATAAAATCCTTTCTGAAGTTAGAGGAGTCTTAAGATTTTCTGTGTCAACTACTATTACTCAGATATATCTATACTTTTTGATATTAGAACATGTCCTCATTTGGAGAGAGAACAGGAACCATTGGCCTAGAGTTATTAATTATTCTTAAGTTTATCTTCAGGATTGTAAGTTGGGGTGCTCTTTCCATTTGCTGTTTTTCTAAAAGTTAAATCCCAGGCATATTTCTGCCATATTGTTCACTGAGACATCTGAAGCTGCCATGGCTCCCTTCTCCTGGCTCCCAGGGTGCCTTACACACAGCTCCATCATCACTGATTTACACTGGCTGTTCTACTGGTGTCTCCCCCACTATAGCGGCAAGGGAAGGGGAGTTGGGAGAGGTGAGGATAAGGATTCATTGACTTAAACCCATGAGCATTCACGGGCTCAGAAACTAGAGATGAAGAGATGAACAGGATACACTCCTGAGTCTCACAGAGCTCCCCGAGTAAGACGTGTGGGGGTAAAGCAGAGACAAACAAGGAGACAATCACAATATGCTATATGGCTCCCATGGGAAAATTAAGGAGGCATCTAACCTAGATTGTGGAAGTCAGAGACCCTGGGAGCAGATGATGCCCAGGCTGAGATTTGAAGGACTGGTTGGAGTTGACCAAGTTGAAGTGGGAGAGGGAGGGACCAGTTAATGCAAAGTGCAGAAGAAGACAGCACAAAGTCAGAACTGAGAGGTGGAATGTGGGGAGAGAGGAGGCTGGTGAGGTGGGTAGGGCTTGACCGTGATAGGTCCTGTGTGCCATGGTGAAGACGGTAGACTTAATCTGGAGACAAAAGAGAAGACATTAGAGGTTCAAAGGCAGAAACCTGCCGTGAGCAGGTGTGTCTGCTTGAATCATAACCTTGGCTACAGTGTGGATGACAGTTCGTGTGTGCAAAACCAGAAAATGGAGAGATGTGACAGGAGGCTGATTCCTAATGCAGCAAAGATTCGGGTGGAGGCCTGAATGTAGGCAGTAGTCTTTGGAATGAAGAGAGAGTAGACCCCGGGGCCACTGAGGAGGTGGAACAGGCGGGCTGGGTGCTGAGTTGGATGTGCAGAAGGAAGACTGAGGGATGGTAACCAGGCTTCTGGTCTGGGAAATGGGTAGCTAGTCACAGAGGTAGGGAATATGGGAGGAGGAGATGGTTTGAGAGAAGACGGCACAGGAAATCAAACTATGTTTGGGTGAAGTTCTTTCTGTGTCAGCTTTTCTAGGAAATGATTGGCTGACAAAATCACCAAGGAAGTGAAAGTTTCAAGCCACAGAGTAGCATACAATTCTTCCTATTTTTTTGGTATCCAGGGCCATTTTTTGAACACACACATCAGGACTGCAATGTCTACTTGAGGTTGCGTGTGATCACACATTCTTTGGAGCAGCAACAATGAAGGCAAACCTTTGTGCTTTAAGGAAATGAATACATTTCATTTTCTGAGGGCAAAAATAAGTTGTTTAGAAACAATGCTGCCAAGTGAAATAATTTGGCTAATCCCAGATGGTAGATAGGACCTGAAAATAACACAGCTGCTAGGGATTCCCTGGTTGTCCAGTGGTTAGGACTCTGTGCTCTCACAGCCAAGGCCCCAGGTTCAATCCCTGGTGGGGGAACTAAATCCCACAGGCCACACAGGATGGCCATAATTAAATAAATAGTAATGCAACTGCTGAGAAAAACTCTAAGACATGGTGAAAAATTTAAGATTTGGAATCATAGGTTAAAATCCAGACTTTTCTACTTGCTGATTCTCTTACTAATTCTATGTTTTAGGTTAAATTATTAACCTAGTAAAGTTAATAATAATAATAAGTACCTAACAAAGTTGTTGTGCAAGTGACGTGAATTTTAATTTTGTAGACTTATTGTTTTGAACTAGGCAATGCCAAGTGCCTCGCCCCATTTGTTCCTTCTTTTAGCCGTGTATTCATGTGTTCATTTGTATAGTCACCAACACCTACTATAAGTACATACTGTATGTAGCCACTGTGGCAGCCCCAGAGGATACAAAATTGTATAAGACATGATCCAATGAGGACAAGGGGCTTCCCTGACAGCTCAGTTGGTAAAGAATCCACCTGCAACTCAAGAGACCCTGGTTCGATTCCTGGGTTGGGAAGATCCATTGGAGAAGGGATAGGCTACCCACTCCAGTATTCTTGGGCTTCCCTGGTGGCTCAGATAGTAAAGAATCCACCTGCAATGCGGGGGGCCTGGGTTTGATCCCTGGGTTGGGAAGATCCCCTGGAGAAGAGAAAGGCAACCCATTCCAGTATTCTGGCCTGGAGAATTTCATAGACTATAGTCCATGAGGTCATAAAGAGTCAGACATGACTAAGCAACTTTCACTTCACTTTACGTCACAATGAGGACAAGAGATAAAAAAAAAAAAGACAGGGACACAGTAATCAGGTGGTCCCAAAGTTTGACAGAGAGATGAGGAGGGCCTGAACTAGGAGATGGGCTTAAGCAGGGATGAAAACTTTTAGAAGCTTGCCTCACTCACTGTGCTGTGCTTAATCGCTCAGTCGTGTCTGACTCTTTGTGATCCATGGACTGCAGCCCACTAGGCTCCTCTGTTCATGGGATTCTTCAGACAAGAATACTGGAGTGGGTTGTCATGCCGACACAGGGGTAGAACCCTGGTCTCCCTTATTAAGGTGGATTCTTTACCATCTGAGCCACCAGGGAAGTCCTGCTTCACTCACATGTGGAGGTTAATCACTGGTGGAGGATGAGGGAGAATGAGCAACCTGGAAGGATTCCCAGGCTTTCAGTTTGGGCAAATGGGAAGATATGGGTGAGTGCTTTTCTTGAATGGTGTGGACTGGGTCTTGGCATGAAGTGGGCATGGGAGATGGTGAGCTCAGCTTGGAATCTGTTGTGTTGAGGTGCCTGTGGGTGCATCTGATGGGGGAGGGAAGCCGTGCACAGGGAATCAGATGCTCAAAGAGTGTAGAGTGGGAATATGAGGTACTGAAGTTAGAGCTCTGGATAACATGGAGGTTTAAGTAGTAAATAGAGAAAGAAAAATTCACAAAGTCTAAGAAAAAAACAGAAGTAGGCGAAGGAAAAAGCAACATTGTGGGAATCATGTTTAGGGAGAGTGAGTTTCAAAACAAGGGGGGCTATCAGTACTCATTCTATTTGGCAGTTTATAATCATAGCCTTGGAGAAGGGAATGTCAGAAGATTGGAGGTGCTGAAGCCACATTTAGTGGCTTGAGAAGTGAGTGGGAAGTGGAAAGATGGAGACAGCAAGTAATGAGAATTCGTTTGAGAAGTCTGGTGTCAGGAGAATGAGGATATGACTGTAGCGGTTAAAGGATGAAGAGCCAAGGCAGAATGGAAGGTGAGGGGGAGAGTGACCCACGATGATACTGGAGAAGCTGGCTAGGACCAGAACATATAGGGTCCAGAAGGCCACAGGCAGTAGTTTGGAGTTTTATTTGTAACGCCCTGAGAATCACTGAAAAACTTCAAGCAGGGGAATGACATGATTGATTCTTCTGCCCGCTCAATGGATGACAGAGGAAGAGAGCAACTGGGCTTTGAGATCCTCATGATGGAGAAGGTCTGCGATGTGACTCTGGGCGTGGATGGCTAAAGAAAATGGCTGAAGCTGAAGGTCATCAAAGCTGAGAGGCCACGGGTGTTGGGAGACACATCCAGGTGGATGTTGAAGGTCTCTATGATGATATCAAGATTTGGGATGGAGAGAGGAAGGGTTCTGAGGGTGAAGGAACAGGAGAGATAAATCAGTGGAAGCAGCACTGACTACAGGGGAAGCTCATGTTGGAATAGTGACTAGGAAAGAGAGGGGTGAATGAGGCCAGGACTCTGATTATGTCGTTCATGTGCTCTACATTCATCAAAAGCTTCCTGTTATCCATTGAATAAAGTCTAAACATCTTAGCACAAAACATCTTAATAGCCTCATCCCCCACTTCCACCCTCCCCTAGCCTCACTGAACAACTTGAGGTTACCTGTTCTTCCCTCTCTCCTTTTGCACACACTGTCCATCCTGTATCAAGTGCCTGTCCTTCCTCCCACACTTGCAAGAACCTCTATGACTTAATTCAAATGTCATACTTCCATAAATTCTTTCTCAAATGCCTCAGCCATTTGGGGAGTCAATATATTTTGAACTCTACTGTGCAGGAGGCTCTAAGCATGTCACACTGTCTTTTGGCCCCTCCTCTGAGCCACCCCATCCAAGCTTTCCTGGTCTGCCAGCAAAGTGGAGCCTGGCTCAGTGTCAGATCTCCCAGACTTGGCTCAATAATCACCAAACCTGAGAACCAGACTCCACTGGAATTTCATCAACAGGAAAGGCTGGGCAGTTTTCTTGCCCTTACTCCCAACCTCAGCAGCTTCTATTGCTATAAACAACAAAGGATACTTAGTATGTGAGATGTATTGGCCTGCCTGTGAAGCAGTGCTCCTGATTCATTTGGAAGTTGTGGTCATATTTTATTGCAATACATGTTTTATATTTTGATTTCTTGGCATCTGTGAGCACAGTCCTGTCTGCATCTAGATACAACAAAGTTTTTCACCAAGAGTCATTTGCAGTAAGCAGAATGGAAATAACCGAGAGTTTCTTTGAGGGGTGATATTCTCTCAGTAGTGACCACAGGATTGAGAAAGGTCACTTTTCATTGCAATCCCAAAGATGGGCAATGCCAAAGAATGTTCAAACTATCCTGCAATTGCCCTCATTTCACATGCTAGCAAAGTAATGTTCAAAATACTTCAAGCTAGGCTTCAGAAGTATGTGAACTGAGAACTTCCAGATGTATAAGCTGGATTTAGAAAAGCCAGAGGAACCAGAGATCAAATTGCCAACATCTGCTGGATCATAGCAAAGGCAAGGGAATTCCAAAAAATCATCTACTTCTGCTTCATTGACTATGCTAAAGCCTTTGACTGTGTGGATCACAACAAACTGTGAAAAATTCTTAAAGACATAGGAATATCAGACCACCTTACCTGTCTTCTGAGAAACCTGTATGCAAGTAAAGAAGCAACGGTTAGCACTAGACATGAAACAATAGACTGGTTGAAAATTGGGAAAGGAGTACAACAAGGCTGTATATTGTCACCCTGCTTATTTAACTTATACGCAGAGTATATCATGTGAAATGCCGACCTGGATGAATCACAAGATGGAATTAAGATTGCTGAGAGAAATATCAGCAACCTCAGATATGCAGATGATGCCACTCTAATGGCAGAAATTGAAGAGGAACTAAATAGCCTCTTGATGAGGGTGAAAGAGGAGAGAGAAAAGGCTGATTTAAAACTCAACATTCAAAAAAGTATCATGACATCCAGTCCTATAACTTCATTGCAAATAGATGGGGAAAAAGTGGCAGCAGTGACAAATTTATTTTCTTGGGCTCCAAAATCACTGTGGACTGTGACTACAGCCATGAAATTAAAAGACATTCACTCCTTGGAAGGAAAGCTATGACAAATCTGAACAGCATACTAAAAAGCAGAGACATCACCTTGCCAACAAACTCCATATAGTCAACACTATGGTTTTTCCAGTAGTCATGTATGGATGTGAGAGTTGGACTCTAAAGAAAGCTGAGCGCCAAAGAATTGATGCTTTTGAACTGTGGTATTGGAAAAGACTCTTGAGAGTCGCTTGGACAGCAAGGAGATCCAACCAATCCATCCTAAAGGAAATCAGTCCTGAACGTTCATTGGAAGGACTGATGCTGAAACTGAAACTCTGATACTTTGGCCATCTGATGCGAAGAGCTGACTCATTTAGAAAACCCTGATGCTGGGAAAGATCGAAGGCAGGAGGAGAAGGGAACGACAGCAGAGAGTGAGATGACTGGATGGCATCACTGACTCAGTGGACATGAGTTTGAGTAAACTCCAGGAGTTGGTGATGGACAGGGAGGCCTGGTGTGCTGCAGTCCATAGGGTAGCAAAGAGTCGGACACGACTGAGCAACTGAACTGAACTGAACTGATATGTGGAACCTGAAAAACAAATTAAAAAAAAAACAAACAGAAATAGACTTGTAGATCCAGAGAACTAGTGAATCAACAAAGTCAAGAGGAAGTGGGAGGGTGGCATAATAGTTGAAGTTGAAACCGACAAACTTTCAGTCTAGACAGACACACAAATCTCACAGTGAGAAACAAAACAGGTAGTGTTCAAGAGCATGGACTGTGGCGCAGACTATCTCCAGTTGAGTCGGCAATTCCATTTGCTAGCTGGGTGACCTTGGACAAGTGAGTTAACTTTGGTCTTAGTCTCATGAGAATAAAATGAAGATAAGGATAATAACTGGGCTTCCCCAGTGGCTCAGCAGTGAAGAATCCACCTGCAAAGCAGGAGTTGCAAAAGATGTGGGTCAGTTGCAAAAGATGTCGATCCCTGGGTCAGGAAGATGCCCTGGAGAAGGGCATGGCAACCCACTCCAGTATTCCTTGCTGGAGAATACCAGGGACAGAGGAGCCTGGCGGGCTATGGTCCATAGGGTTGCAAAGAGTTGGACACAACTGAAGTGACTTAGCACGCACGTAAAGATTACAATTACTCTTTGGGTTATTGCAGGTATTAAATGAGTGTCAGAAAAGTGCTCATCACAAAATATATATTATAGGGTGCTATTAGTAAAAATTGCTTTTGACAGATGTAATGTTTAATTTTTTTGTCAACTTGACTGGATCACAAGGTGCCCATATATTTGGCACCTTGTGATTATTTCTGCATGTGTCTGTGAAAGTGTTTCTGGATGAAATTAACCAGTAAAGCAGTTTGCCCTCCCCAGTGTGCATCATCCAACCTGTTGAAGGCCGTAATAGAACAAAACATTGGAGGAAAGAAGAATCCATCTCTTCTTGCTGAGCTGGGACATCAGTCTTGTCCCAACCTCAGTGCTCCTGGCTCTCAGGCTTTTAGATTCAGACCGAATCAACCATTGGCTTTGCTGAGTCTCTAAGGTACAGAGAGCAGATTGGGAGACTTCTTAGCATCCATAATAACATGAGCCAATTCCTTTTAATAAATCACTTCCTACATATGTATCCTACTGGTTCTATTTTTCTGGAGAACCCTGGCTAATGGAAGAGGGCATTTACAAATGGCTATAGAGCCACAGAGAAGGATGTTATTCCACCTGCAGGGGATTTGGAAAAGCAGAGAAAATGGGACCCAAAAGATGTATGCGAATGTGTTGGGTGACTAAGAAAAGGAAAGGTATTCCAGACAAAGGGAACAGAGTGTGTGAAGGCATGAAGAAATGAAGACCATTGCATGTAGGGGGAGGTGAACAGTTTAAAGATAGGATAGGCATGGAAGACAGTGGTGAGGACAAGGCGTTAGCACATGACGGGGCATATGATGTTAGCATGATGGACTGGGGCCAGTTCTGAAGACCCTAGAGTTGGAGTATGTAATGTCATCAGATTTGTCATTTCAAAAGATATCCGTGGTAGCCACATGTAAAAGGAAGAAACTCCCCAGAAAGACCAGTGAGGAAGTTGCTTGAGATCAGAACTGGGCAGACACCAAGAGTAGTAAACAGATGTAAGGCATTTCTGATTGGGAACAGAAAAAGCTTAATGCCTGGATGTGGGTGGTGAAGAAATGAGGATTGAGGAGTAAGAAATGACAGATACCATTCATTTAGAGAAAGAATTGGGAGGGATGTTTAAGAGTTGGGGATAAGATGAGAAACTGAGTTTTGCACATGCTGGATATGAGACGCTTTTCGCACATCCAGGTGGAGGTACACAGAGGCAGTTCTGCACAAATGAGTTTGGGGACTTCCCTGGTGGTGGTCCAGTGGTTGAAACTCTGCCTTCCAATGCAGGAGGTACTGGTTGGATGGATCCCTCCTGGTTTGGAAACTAAGTTTCTACCACGTGGTGTGTCCAAAAAAAAAAAAGAGTTTGGAGTTTGGAAAGCAAAGTGGGAGGGCAATGCTGATTGGGAAATCAATCAGTAAATAGCAGCTGAAGCTATGGAATCAGAAGATCAAGTGTTAAAGAATCCGCCTATAATGCAGGAGACACAAGAGATGCAGGTTTGATCCCTGGGTTGGGAAGATCCCCTGGAAGAGGAAATGGCAACCCACTCCAGTTTTCTTGCCTGGAAATTCTGTCTTGCATGGACAGAGGAGCCTGGTGGGCTACAGGCCTTGGGGTCACAGAGTCAGATATGACTGACCATATGTGTACACCAAGGAAATATATATGATGAAGAGAGGGTACCAAACCTCTCACAACAGGTCATAATTTCTCAGTTTGACTCACTCACCACAATCCACATCCAGGATGGCAATATGGAACTCAGCCAATATTTTCACAACTCAACGGATAAAAAGGAAAGGACCTGGGGATTAAATAGGTTTGAGTTTTGACTAAAGAGGTTCAGGAATCAAAGTGTCTAGTTCCAAATATCAAAGGGTATGAATAGCAGTAGGTGATCTTAATGATAACACCTGGCATTTAGAGAACACCTTTCTCCAAAGGCCTGAAGTCTCTGCCCAACCACCATGAGTCTTCACAGAAAGTTAGGGAGATCTTTAAGAGGTAGGGATGATTATATTAACTTCTGGCACGCAAGAAAAATAGAATTTGAGATCAGAAAGTTCTCTTTGAGTGCAGAGCCAGAGGGTGTTATGGTCAGGGGACCTGGCTCCCAGCTACCCACTGGTGGCCAGCAGTCTGACCTGTCTCCTTTTCTAGCCCTGGCAACACAATCATGTGTACCCTGCCATTGCCGTTCTCCAGCTCAAATGCCGTCTCAAGTCAGTCCAGGTACAGGGGATGCATGTGTTTCAGAAGAGAACTTGATCGCAACATGGCATTCCCTTGTGGAGAAAGTAGAGAATTTAGAGTCAGATCAGTCTGAGTCCAAGGGCCTCTGCTGCTGCTTACTAGCTCTGTGATGCCAGGCTTTTTATTTTAAATCTCTGAGCCTCAGTTTCCCCAGCCTAAAAATGATGGTAAGACTAGTTCCCTCAGGATTCTGTGAAGATGCATTCATTCAACAAATATTTATTGAGCACCTACTATGTGCCAGGCATTGTTCTAGTCTGTTGGTATATGTCAGGAAACAAAACAAAGATCCCTGACTTTGGGCTGTTACTTTCCTAGAAGTGAAGGGTTGGATGGAAGGAAAAAGATGATTAACAATGACATAAAGAAGAAGCAAATTATCTTGTATGTTAGATGGTGATAAGCTCTGGGAAAGAGAGATATATGATATATCTGACTGCACACTGACTGGCTAGCACATAGTAGGCACTCTGGGGATTCGTGCTACTATGATCATAATTAAGAAAAGATGAAGAACTTGAGGCAAAATAACAGGCTATAAAATTTTATGAAAATGTGTCTATCTCTTAAACTTCAATCAGGAGTAAGCAGAAAAATTGCCTGGGAAGGATAAAGGTAGAAGATTACAAAGTGAAAAAAAAAAATTTGACCTGAAATGCTTTTAAGTGGTGTGTAATCAGCTGCATCTCTTCTAACGACCAGTAATTAAACTGTCTCTTGCAGGCTCCCAGAGAAAATCGCTTGCCCAAACAGGCAGACTGCACATTATAAGACCTTCAGCATTTAAATTGAGTTTGATTTTTACCTAACTCGGGAAGTAGTTTAAAACAATTAGGCTATTTTTTCCTAACAGGTATTCTTCACAAGTGACCTTTTAAAACACCCATATATTTTTATGAGCAAAAAAATAGTGACATTTCTTCTTATACTCACTCACAGGGCCTTCTTCAGCTGACATGAAGGGGTTATCATCAGAGGTTTAGATCCATGCATTTATTAATTTGACTAACAAACATTTGTGCAATTAGTAATAAAAGTGAGAGTTTAAAACAATCCTTCAGTATGGACCAGTTATGAGGTCAAATACTTAATTAATTTTCTCAACAATACCTAATTTAATACCCAATTTAATTTTCTAATTTTATTTTTCCAACAACTCTTAAAGGAAAATATCTTTTAGATAAGGAAACAGGTTTATGGAGATGAACTAACTTCTCATGGTTAAATAACTGGTAAGAGGTAAAGTCAGGATTTGAACCCAGGTCTGACTGATTATTTAATGCCCATATTTGATCACTATGATATTTGACAGACCCCATACTAAATAGAATAAGCTGTGCTTCTGGCCCTGTAGAACCTAGTTATTCAGTTGTGTTGTTGTTTAGCTGTTATGTCTTGGCTGACTCTTTTGCAACCCCATGGACCATAGTCTGCCAGGCTCCTCTGTCTGTGGGATTTCCCAGGCAAGAATATTGGAGTGCATTGCCATTTCCTCCTCCAAGGGATCTTCCTGACCCAGGAATCATGCCAAAGTCTCCTGCATCTCAGGCAGATTCTTTACTGCTGAGTCATCAGGGAAGCCCAGTTATTCAATGAAAGAGACATAAATTTTACAAATAATTTTAAGATAACATGACAAGTGCTCAACTAAACATATTAAACATGATCTGGGAATCCAGGAAAAAAGGCATATCTATTTACATTGATTGCACCAGGGAAAATTTTCCAGAAGGTATTATTTAAGGTGGGTGTTGATGGATGAGTAGGAGTTTGTCTGGAAACAAAGGGCAGGTCACGAAGGAAAGAGCATGTTGAGCAAGATTTCTCTGACTCTGAAGCCCTTGCTTTAAACACTATGCTAAACTAACTACCTCCACTCATCTCCACAATTAGTCAGATGTTCTCTGAGTATTTTTGTATACACTCAGGTCTTTTCAATTCAATTCAGTTGCTCAGTCATGTCCGACTCTTTGCTACCCTATGGAATGCAGCACACCAGGCCTCCGTGTCCATCACCAACTCCCGTAGTCTACTCAAACTCATGTCCATTGAGTCGGTGATGCCATCCAACCATCTCATATTCTGTTGTCCCCTTCTCCTCCCATCTTCAATCTTTCCCAGCATCAGGGTTTTTTCAAATGAACCAACTCTTCGCATCAGGTGGCCAAAGTATTGGAGTTTCAGTTTCAGCATCAGTCCTTCCAATGAACGTTCAGGACTGATCCCCTTTAGGATGGACTGGTTGGATTTCCTTGCAGTCCAAGGGACTCTCAAGAGTCTTCTGCAGCACCACAGTTCAAAAGCATCAATTCTTTGGCGCTCAGCTTTCTTTAGAGTCCAACTCTCACATCCATACTTGACCACTGGAAAAACCATAGCCTTGACTAGACGGACCTTTGTTGGCAAAGTAATGTCTAAGTCTTTTAGGGAGATAAAAAGGAAAAACAGAAACTGGGTTGAATTAATATCGATAATCAACCTAGATAATTCTGGTTTTATGAACATGTTTTCCTCACAGGCTTTTGCCTGGAGGCTTTTGAAATGAGATCTGAACTGTGTCCAAGGAGATGAGAAAACTGATGGGCAGGGCACACAGTGTACAGGGTGCTTGTCTGTATGTCCCAGGAACTGCTCACCCTGGGCTCCAACTCTGAAATTCCTCAGTGAAAGTGTTTGTAACACAGTCGTGTCTGACTCTTTGCAACCCCATGGACTGTAGCCTGCCAGGCTCCACTGTCCATGAGATTCTCCAAGCAAGAATACTGGAGTAGGTAGCCATTCCCTTCTCCAGGGGATCTTCTTGACCCAGGGATTGAACCCAGGTATCATGCATTGCAGGCAAATTCTCTACCAAAGTTGGTTTTGAGCCACCAACATTAGGAACAGTGGACAGGCTGGAAGCAGAAATCTCAGAACAAGTGGTCAATGGGAACACAGTGAAAATTACTTGTTTTCTGGACCTGTAATTGTCTATAAGTAAGAAAAAAATGATTGTAGTGATGGCTGTTTAGCCTTGTCTCCTGAAGGTGATGGTTTATTACAGTAAAAGTTTTTCGGTCTTATGAGAAATGAAAATGTGTTTGCATTTCCACTGAGTCTCAGCCATCACATAGCAGAGCTGGGCTTAGCCTTGAATGTTCATGTACACAGGACTGAAATCAAAATGAAACCTTTAATGTAAACCTTAAAGCAACTGGGCTTGAGATGTGGAAGCCAAACAAGGGAACTGTAACATCTAGAACTGATCTGGGGACACAGTTGGCATTCAGTAGATATTTGCTGGATTAAATAAATAAGCTACTCAAGAAATTGTTGTTCAGTCATGTCTGACTCTTTGCGACCCCATGGAACACAGCCTGCCAGGCTTTCCTGTCCTTCACTGTCTCCCAGATTTTGCTGAAATTCATGTCCATTGAGTCGGTTATGCCATCCAACCTCTGTTGGTTATGCCAACCATCATCTGTTGCCCCCTTTTCATTTTGCTTCAATCTTTTCCAGCATCAGGGTCTTTTCCAATCAGTCAGCTCTTCACATCAAATGGCCAAAGTATTGGAACTTCAGCTTCAGCAACAGCCCTTTCAGTGAATATTCAGAATTGATTTCCTTTAGGAAAATTGGCTGGTTTGATCTCTCTGCAGTCCAAGGGATTCTGAAGAGTCTTCTCCAATTTCAGAGTCTTCTTCAATTGTTTTAGACAATTCAAAAACATCAATTCTTTGGCACTCAGCCTTCTTCATGGCCCAACTCTCACATCCATACATTACTGGAAAAACCATAGCTTAGACTGTGTGGACCTTTGTTTGCAAAGTAGTGTTTTGCTTTTAAATATGCTGTCTAGCTTTGTCATAGTTTTCTTTCCAAGGAGCAAGCTTCTTTTAATTTCATGGCTGCAGTCACTGTCTGAAGTGATTTTAGAGCCCAGGAACATAAGATCTGTCACTACTTCCACTTTTCTCCCTTCTATTTGCAATGAAGTGATGGGACTGGATGCCATGAACTTAGTTTTTTGAATGTTGAGTTTTAAGCCAACTTTTTCACTCTCTTTCACCTTCATCAAGAACTCTTTAGTTCCTCTTCACTTTCTGCCATAAGAGGGATATTATTTGCTTATCTGAGGTTGTTAGTATTTCTTCCATCAATCTTGATTCCAGCTTGTGATTCATCCACCCCAGCATTTCTCATGATGTACTCTGCATGGAAGTTATAAGCAGGGTGACAATATACAGCCTTGTTGTACTCCTTTCCCAATTTTGAACCAGGCCATTGTTTCATGTCTAGTGCTAACTGTTGCTTCTTTACTTGCATACAGGTTTCTCAGAAGACAGGTAAGGGGATCTGGTATTCCTATGTCTTTAAGAATTTTCCAGTTTGTTGTGATCCACACAGTCAAAGGCTTTAGCATAGTCAATGAAGCAGAAGTAGATGATTTTTTGGAATTCCCTTGCCTTTGCTATGATGCAGTGGACGTTGGCAATTTGATCTCTGGATCCTCTGCCTCTTTGAAACCCTTCTCATATGACTGGAGGTTCTCGGCTCAGGTACTGCTGAAGCCTAGCTTAAAGAATTTTGAGCATAATCTTGCTATCAAGTAAAATGAGTGCAACTGTATGGCAGTTTGAACATTCTTTGGCATTGCCCTTCTTTGGGATTGAAATGAAAACTGACCTTGTGCAGTCTAGTGGCCACTGTTGAGTTAACAAATAAATACATTTATTCAATTTTCCCTCAGTGTGGGCATTTTAACTAAATATGGGTTACATCTGAGTACACAGGGAAAGAGGATCGAGCATTTGAAGCAAGAGGAGCAGCCTGTGCACTGACCCTAGAGGGAGAATGATGATGATCCCCGGGAAATGAAAGTCCTCTAGGGTGCTCGGAGTGCAGGGGAGGGAGGGGGACATGGTACCTAAAGAGGCAGGGGAAAGTGGCAGATCCAGACCCACGATCAAGGAGTTGAGAACAGCGGGAGTATTAATGGGTTTTAGTTAAGGGATGACTTAGGTCTTTACAGGCTTTCCTGATAGCTCAGTTGGTAAAGAATCTGCCTGCAATGCAAGAGACCCCAGTTCAATTCCTGGGTTGGGAAGATCCACTGGAGAAGGGATAGGCTACCCACTCCAGTATTCTTGGGCTTCCCTTGTGACTCAGCTGGTAAAGAATCTGCCTGCATTGTGGGAGACCTGGGTTGGGAAGATCCCCTGGAGAAGGGAAAGGCTACCTACGCCAGTCTTCTGGCCTGGAGAATTCCATGGACTGTATAGTCCATGGGGTTGCAAAGAGTCAGACACAACTGAGTGACTTTTACTTTCACTAGGTCTTTACTGGACCACTCTGGCTATGTGGAGAATATAGGGATCAACAGTTGCTGTCAGGTGAGCTGGTTGGGAATCCCTTGCAGGCCTCCAATGATTGATAATGGACTTGGCAGCAGGAGTGAGGTGGGAGGATGACAGGGAAAGTGAGAAGATGGGACAGATTAGAGAGCAGATAGGTAGGACCAGCAGGCCTTGAGGGAAAGGGAGGACTTGTCCTTGACTCCTGGGATTTTCACCAGAGTGGATGATGGTTTCACGTGCTGAGATGGGGAATAATAGAAGATGAGAATGTCTGGAGGGAAAGATGAAGATCCAGTAAGTTTTGGACCCAGTAGGTTTTTTGTGGTTGCTTGAGTGACATCCAATGGAGATTTCAGGCATTGATTATGAGTATAGAGCCCAGCAGAAAGCTTTAGATGTGTGTGTGTTTGTGTATACACATGTATATTTTATTATGCAAAAATAGATTATAGTTTCATACTACACAGCAGCCTACTTTGTCTTGGTTTTGTATTTGTTCTTGCTTTTGTGATGATGCCTCCTCTTTCTGGCTGGAAATTACTTCCTTGGAAATGTGTGGGGAGGTTTGGCACATTGGTGAGTAGGTTTCAAGTCTATGGGGTTAGGAGCTGAAATTCAGGAGACTGAGTTTGGGGTGGGAGAGTCCTAGTCAGGAATGCCCAAGGGAAAATATGGGAAATCAAGTAGGGATGATGGGGGCCTCCACAGGGCACCCTGACCGGCCTTGCACCTGTACCCCAGCTACACACCCCTAGTCACAAGCAGCTTGACCCCTGTGTAGAAGCTGGCCCAGGAAGTCAGGGACATGGTGGCAGTCCCCCACCTCAATTGGCTGGCATATGTGACCCAGAGGATAGGGAGAGATGAGGGGAAAGATGTGGTCCAGAGGCCCTCCCCCTTCTGTCTGTACCACCCCCATTCCACCTGGATCTAGCTTCTACTCCAGCCTGGGCAATGTTAAGCAGCCTGTTTTTTTGATCTAAAATATTCTTGCATATATTTGTCTGATAACCTATACACTTGGCTTATTCTTTTTAATGCTGCATGGTATTCCATCATATATATGCGCTCAGTTGCTCAGTTGTGTCCGACTCTTTGTGACCCCATGGACTGTAGCCCACCAGGCTCCTCTGTCCATGGGATTTTCCAGGCAACAGTACTGGAGTGGGTTGCCATTTCCTTCTCCAGGGGATCTTCCCCACCCAGGGATCAAACATGGGTCTCTATTTCATGGTATAGATATACTATTATTTTCTAATAAAAATTTAAATTATGAAATATTTGAAAACATAAAAGTAGAGAACATATGACAAATATCCACACACCTGTCACCTTAGGCTTAATAAATGCTAACATTTTGACTTGTTAGTCTCAGATCTCTTTATTTTGGATTTAAAGAGGAAAGAAAACTTCAAATACAGGTAGGCCTTATTCCTCTTTCTCTTCTCCCTTCCTTCATCTCTTTATCCTTCTGCAGAGCTGACCGACTATGCTAAAGTTGGTATTTGGGGTTTCTGGCCATGCTTTTGTACTTTGTGAATGCTTCTGTAAATAATACAGTCGTCCCTAGATATCCATGGAGAACTGATTCTAGGACAGTCTTGGGTACCGAAATCTATAAATGCTTAAGTCATTTATATAAAATGGTGTGGTTTGTGTGTATAATTTACTCATATCCTCACATATACTTTAAATCATCTCTAGATTGCTTATAATACCTAATACAAAATAAATGCTATGTAAATAGTCATAAATACAATGTAAACACTGTAAACACAATGTAAATGTTATGTAAATAGTTGCCAGAGAGTGGGCAAATTCGATTTTTGCTTTTGGGGATTTTCTGGAAGCTTTTTTCTGAATGTTTTCTACTCACAGTTGCTTGAACCCAACGATGCAGAACCTGTGGATATAGAGGGCTGTTCAGCTTTATCTTGAAAGTCACATAAAATGCTTCATACGGCTACATACCTTTTGCAACCATTCTTTTCACTTATCATTAAATGTATGATATTTATCCACATTTTAAAAAGTTCTCCTTTAGTGGGCACTTTCATTGTATTTTTAATCTGCTTTATTCCAACATGAATACCGGGTGGTTTACACGGATACAGCCTTGGGGACATAGGCCTGAAAGGCTCTTTGACCAGGTGCCATCTGTGAACACTGGCAAGAAAACCACCACACATTTATTTCCTGAGCCTAACACCGGAATGCCAGTCTCGGATATTAACCCACGGCACCTGCAGCAGGCCATGCAGAACAGCAGTTATGTAATGTTACATCCTGGTAAGAATGCCCCCAAAGCTGCTTTGTCATCACCTCAGTTCCGAACAGGAACCAGCTGTTGAATGCGAGGGGCAGAGCAGGGCTGTTTCTTCTGGGCGGGGCGATGATGGAGCTGCTTGCTCGCCTTGCCTGACTCTTCATCTTGGCCCTCTTAAACCTTTCTTAATTGCTCCACTCTGGAGCTGACCAGCCAGTTCTTACAGCAAACACTCTTCCTACACCTACAGGATTTCTCTTCTCTTCCTCCTTTTTTTTTTTTCTTTTAAATATACACCCAGTACCTCCTAGCATTTTTTTTTTTAAAAGAAGTTCTGAATGCTTTCAGTCTCAAACAAAGCTTTATAGATTTGTTGGCAGGAAATCCAGAATGGAATTTGCCATTAAGTTGTAGTAAAGCAACTCTTCAAACAAGAGGTGCTGAACAATCAAACACTTCTAATGTCAAACCCCAACAAAAGCGTGCATTGTTGCTAGAGAACCCCTAGTGGCACTAAGCTTCTTAGAGTGGGAAGAGTTTACAAAACTGTAACCCATTTCATTTCACAAGTTGTGTGCTGTATAGAACTTTCCACAATCCATCAAAAGTAAGGTCTCTTGATAATACATTTCAACTCAAGTAGCTCCTTAATGGGCAAGTTTTGCTCTTAGAAAAAAGTGACAGCATTTTTTTTTTTTTTTCAACTGAGAAAGTTCTTTATAATGACAAAGTTAAGTAGAACAAAGTTAAGTAGAAAGTAATTTTGCTCCAACTTTCACACTTCTCAGCTCCTGGAATGAAGATAATGTTTATTTAGTACCTTTCTGTGTGGCAGGAAGTCCGATAACAACCCGGTGAGATAGGTATTGCCACTGTCCCCACTTCCCAGATAAGGGGACTGGGGCACAGCAAAGTTAGTGAAAATGATCAAGGTCATAGGGCTTTAAGACAGGGAAGCGGGATTTAAGCTCAGGGAGTTGGACTTCAAAGCTCATGTTCCAAAGTGGTTGTATGGATTTAATGAATTCTGAAAAATCTACCATATTTTCAACATGATAAGAAAGAGGACTAACCAGTAATAAGTACCACTAGGAGCCAATATTGTACACACACTTGAAAAAAAAAAAAGTCTCTCAACACCTTGATGAGTGCTGTTTCTTTCCTAATTTATGCATGAAGAGATGGTCTTCAAGGATTCACCTGCAGAGGACAGATAAGTGATCATACAGATCGGCTTAAGATCTGAATTCAGGTGCATGAGAAAGAGCTAGAATGTCCTGCTTTTCTAGCAAAGGACTGAGAATATAGAAGGTCTTCCATAATGTTTTAAATTTTATAGGTCTCCACCTTCTTTTATTCCCTCTTTCTAATGGAAAGGACACTCATGATTCAGTGGGAGAAGAATGTCTGACTCTTAGAGCTTGTAAATTTGTTTAAATAAAGTATTAATTTATAACCCAGATGTAAGCATCTGCAAATAAATCAAAATGTCTTCCTATAAAAGATACTAAACACGAGGCCAACTGGTAGGGAAGGCCTTCTATGACTCTGCAACTGTCTGTTGCTTCAAGATCACTGCAAGTATATATGGCATATCTGTGTGTGACAGGCTTCACATAGACAAGTATATGCCCAGCCAGCCCTCTCTCCCCTTAACCCTGTGCTATGTGCTCACTCGTGTCCAACTCTTTATGACCCTGTGGACTGTAACCTGTCAGGCACCTTAACCCTACCCCCTGGCAGGGGTCTGTATTCTTCAAAATTTTCTCATAAGTCCCCAAATACACATTCAGTAGTCTCTTAGGGAATTATTTGGCATGTGAGTCCAAGTTATGTAAAATTAGCAACAAATCAGAAGAAAGAAAGAAGACTGTGTGAAAAGAGATGACTGGGGGTGATGCAACTGGTGTCAGAGCGACTGGTCCTTGGAGGCTGATTGGGCGCCAGTGTGGGTGAGGAGGGCGGCAATTCCCCACCCTTGTTCTCTTCAGACTCGGGCTGTTGCCGAGGCAACTCGGTCACGGGAACTCTGATCAATCCAACCTGGATGGAAGGTTCTGACCCCTGGTGAGGACAGGGTGAACTCTCTGTGGAGGAGGTTCCTGAGGCGTTGGGTGGAGGCTACAGCCTCCTCTGTCAACAGGCAGCGTGGATGTGTCACTTGTAGTTTCAGTCTCCAGGCTTGGCCCAGCACTCAGGAAGGAGAGAGGGGAAAGGAGGGGCAGGTGGAGGAAAGAGTTTGTTCTACCTCCAGAGCCAGCTAGGAAATATTGCTAGAAATGCAAACAGAGGGGATTTTTGCAATAGACTGTGTTCATTGTTTGTTTTTTTTTTTTTTTCCCATTTATTTTTATTAGTTGGAGGCTAATTACTTTACAATATTGTAGTGGTTTTTGCCATACATTGACATGAATCAGCCATGGATTTACATATATCGCTCATTGCTTTTTAAAGGAGTAGTGTAAGTGTTAGCTGCTTAGTCGTGTCTAACTCTTTGGACCCCATGGACTGTTGTCTGCCAGGCTCCTCTGTCCGTGGGATTCTCCAGGCAAGAATACTGGAATGGGTAGCCATTCTCTTCTCCAGGAGATCTCCCTGACCCAGGGATCGAACCCTGGTCTCCTGCATTGCAGGCAGATTCTTTACTGTCTGAGCAACCAGGGAAGCCCTTTAAAGGTGTATGATCCATAATAAAAACACTCAGAGGAAGAAGTGGCCCGGAGTGGAGTGTCCTCAGCTTCTTCACCTCCAAGATGGGTACCTGGCACCAGATGAGTTGGTAGAGCCTCTTTTAAAGAATACAGAACCTCAGAACACACTTGACATCCTCTGAGGTATAATGAGCAATATTCCTTGTTTGTCCCTTAGCACAAAAGACTGGAATACAAAATAGAATTCCAGCAGAGAAGTCTTGTGCAGGGTTTTGAAGGGCGAGGCATTTGGACAGCACATAAAAGCTGAGTTGACACAATTCTAAAACTCTAATTTTGCCAAGTACAGACTTCAGTCTCCCCATTCACAAGCAGCCACATGGTACTTAAGACATAAATATTTCAAAGCGTCTCTCAAGACCCCTTCATTTCTCTGGAGGTGAGAGTTTCTACTTTTTAAAATTTGGCACAAAGAGCAAAAAGAATTCATGGAATTATGAAGTCAAACTTTTCAGGATTCAAGGAAGACTCAGCCTGGGCATCTTGCAGTTATTAGAGAAAATACCCTTATTCCCTTAGTTTCCCACAGGAAAGCTCATGATGGCCAGGAGTCCAGGAAGGCTGCAGGTGATGTCTTAGGAGAAAATGGTACTCCTTGGCCCCTGGGCTGTGTCTTGTGTTTATAGAACTCTGTGAACCTGGAGAGGAGGCAGCCAGTCATGACATAAGGCCAGGGTAGTTCACAGTGTCTCCTTTATCGCAGTGTGTTCTCTCAAGGCCAGGAAAAGTATTCTTTTATTTATTTCTTCATCTCCTTAAGGGAGTGGCTGGCACATGATAGGAACTCAGGTAACGACCCCTGAATGAATTAAAGGTCACTCTCAGTTTGACTTTTGAGAGCTCATTTCATGGTTGTTATACCCCAGAAAAGGACAGGACAACCACGTGAACCCACTGACCAGCTTCAGCATCTCCAGGAGCAGGACAGAGAGTGCTGTCGCCTCCTGCTGTGGTCCAATGTGAAGCACACAGCATCGCCTCAGCGAATCAGTGCCAAAATGCCTGAAGCCAACCAAACGGTTAAAGCCAACTTCTACTGTACAGAAATTATGAGGGAGAGAGCAAGTTAAATTTTATCAGAAGGAAATAAACTAATCTAGAATTTGTTTATTTTCTCAAATTTGTTTATTGTTCTGAGAACAATTGAGATCAATTGTTGAGATCAACAATTGAGAACAACTGAGAACAATGGATCTATCTCCTCCCAATGTGTTAGCATCAAAAGGAAGGACAGGACTTAGGAAGGAGAAACTATCTCTCTTAAAAAGTTTTAAGAGACAGAACAGCCAAATGCAGTGAGTGGGTCTGCATTGTGATTCAAATGCACTAAATGAAGGAAAGAAAGAAGGAAGGAGAGAGGAAGGAAAGAAGGAGAGAAAGAAAAAAGTTAAATAATCAGAAAAATTTGAATACAGACTTGGTATCAGGTGATACTAGATTGTTGTCAAGCTTGGTAGGTATAAAAATAATCCTGTGATTTTTTTTCTTTTTTTTTTTTTTAAGCCCATTTAAAAAATGCATCTTGAAGTAGGGAGTGAAATGTGAAATGACAGGAAGTCAGAAATTAAGTTTAAAAAAGAGAGAGAGATGAAGCCAATGCAGCAAAATCTTGCTAATTGCTGGGTACATGGGTTCATTATATTAATTTCTCTACTAGGTGATTATACAATTATAGGACTATAATTGTATGTTCAAAATTTTTCATTAAAATTTTAAGAAATTTTTAAAAAGACAGAACCTATCATGGAAAAGATTCAGTTTTCCCTCATTCCTTTTCCACCTGCAATAACTTCAGGCATTTCAGCATTCCAAAGCCTTTCTATTATACCAGAGCTACAAGGTAAAGTTTTCACTTGCTCGGCAATAATTTACTAGTTGTTAAGATTACCCTTTATTTTCTTCTTTATATACCGGCTCTGGAAATAACTAAAATGAAGCCTTTAAACCTTCGAATTGTGGTTCCAGTCATCTTCATCAGGTCAGGGAGGGGCAGGAGGAAGAAGGGAGGGCAATTCTGGTGGGGTGGGGGCGGTTAGGATGGGTGAGCAGAATGCCTAACTTCTGGCCCTTGTGAGGCTTGCACAGGTTCTTCTAGGCAATGTCTTGGAGACATGCCTATCAGCCAGCTTAAGAGAGGAGAAACAACAAAACAAAACAAAGCAAAAGACGAAAACAAAGTCAGGTACCTGGGAGACAGTGAAAAGATTCTGACGTTGGAATACAGAGCTGGCTGGGAGTTCCACCTTTGTCTGGTTGACTTAACCTCTCCCAGGCTCAGATCCTTTGCTGGTAAAGGCAAGATGACAGCACCCCATTTCCAGTGTAGCTGGGAGGAGTTGATGAGGTGACATGGGCGAAAATTCCTAACATGGGGCTGGACACTTGACATCTACTCAGAGAGGAGGAATTGAATCTGAATTTAGGAAGCAAATATTGATTTTTTTTAAATTTAATTTTTTTTTCCAGTGGATTTTGTCATACATTGACATGAATCAGCCATAGAGTTACACGTATTCCCCATCCCGATCCCCCCTCCCACCTCCCTCTCCACCCGATTCCTCTGGGTCTTCCCAGCCCACCAGGCCCGAGCACTTGTCTCATGCATCCCACCTGGGTTGGTGATCTCTTTCACCATAGATAATATACATGCTATTCTTTCGAAACATCTATTATGTGCCAAGATTGTTACAGGTTATGGGAGTATGATTAATAAAATAAGGTTATTATTAACTCTCTCAGTTGTGTCCGACTCTTTGCAACCCCATGGACTATACAGTCCATGGAATTCTCCAGGCCAGAATAGTGGAGTGGATAGACTTTCCCATCTCCAGGGGATCTTCCTAACTCAGGGATCAAACCCAGGTCTCCCGCTTTGCAGGCAGATTCTTTACCAGCTGAGCCACAAGGGAAGCCGTTTTATTTGGCTGCACATGAGCTTTCTCTAGTTGCAGCAAGTAAGGGCTACTCTCTAGTTGCAGTGCATGGGCTTCTCATTGTGGTGGCTTCTCTTGTGGAGCACAGGCTCTAGGGTGTGTTGTGGCACATGGTCTCAGGAGTTGTGGGTCCCAGGCTCTAGAGCACAGCCTCAGTAGTTGTGGTGCATGGGCTTAGTTGCCCCACAGCATGTGGGCTCTTCCCAGACCAGGGATAGAACCTGTGTCACTTGCGTTGACAGGCAGATTCTTAACCACTGGACCTCCAGGGAAGTCCCAGGTTGTTACCTTTAAGAAGCTCTTATTTTTGCATGTATTTGAGGGTGATAACAGATTGAGCAAGTTTATAGAAATGAACTAAAAATGTGTTAGAGAGCCTAACATTTGTTGTATGATAGTCATTCTGCTCTGCATTTTACCTGTGTTTTCTCATTTTATTCTCACAAGCACATTGCAAAGTGTAATCCACTTTGAAAGTAAGTGAAAAAAAAAAGACAGTAAGTTAAAGTGTTAGTCACTCAGTCATGTCCGACTCTTTGTGACCCCATGGATTGTAGCCTGCCAGGCTTCTCTGTCCATGGGATTCTCCAGGCAAGAATACTGGAGTGGGTTGTCATTCCCTTCTCCATGGGATCTTCCCAGCCCAGGGACTGAACCTGGGTCTGTAGGAAACCAGCTCGGAGAAGCTCACAGTTGCCAAGATCTCACAGCTTGTAGGTGTTCAACTTGGGATGTGAAATTTCAAACCTCCAATCTTTTTCCTTTTCCACAGGGAAGTCAACTGTCAGGAACTTTTTTATTTTACTGAAGCTAAATTCCAGCCCTGTCTATACCAGCCCCTCACCTGTTCTTTTCCCTCCTGTTTGATGGAGAAAGTAGGCTTCTGGGTATCATGTGGATTCTGGATCCCATGACTTCTCTTGGACTTTGCTTCTCTCCACTCCTTCATCTCCTTTCCCACTGGAATGCATTCAACACTGCAGCTCTCCTACATGAGTAGAGCCTCCTCCAGCCCTCACATGCCTCTCTATCTCTACCCCCATCTCTACTGACCTTTACATGGAGGCTCCTTGAAAGATCTGTCTGCAATATAAACGTGCTTTGTCTGCTTCCCCACCTTCCTTTCCTCTGACCCAGTCCAGTCAGCTTCCTGTCTTTACCTCTTCACTAAAGCTGCTCCTGCCCAGTGCCTGGGTCACTGACGTCCTCCAGGCTTCCCAAGCCATCCTTGTATGTGCGTGTTTTATTTCTTTATTTTTCAAAATTGCTCTCTATAGAGATAGATCATATGCTAAATATTGTTACTACCCAGGTATTTTAAAGAACATTAGACTTTTAAAACCACCTTTATTGAAATAGAATTCACATACCATAAAATTCACCCATTTTAAAGCATGCGGTTCAGTGGTTTTCAGCCTGTTCACAGAATTGTGTAACTATCATCATAACCAAAGTTTAGACATTCTTGTTACCCCCAACAAAGCCTTCACCCATTAGCATTCCCTGCCCTCCTTCTTCACTAGATCTAGGCAATCACTCATCTGCTTTCTGCCTACAGAGATCTTCCTGTTCTGGACATGTCATATAAATGGAATGAAACAACATGTGGTCCTTTGTGTCTGGCCTCTTTCACTCAGCATGTTCGCAAGATTCATCCATGTTGCAGCATTTATCAGCACTTTATTCTTTTCCATTGCTGAATAATAAATAACCCATTGTATGAATACATCACATTTACTTTATCTATTCATCAGTTCATGCTCAATTGCCTATGTTTTTTTTTTTTT
The DNA here is from genome assembly GCF_963930625.1 of Muntiacus reevesi. NCBI lineage: Eukaryota > Metazoa > Chordata > Mammalia > Artiodactyla > Cervidae > Muntiacus > Muntiacus reevesi. The sequence goes on from NC_089257.1 coordinate 52,608,509, forward strand.
TTTTGGCTATCATGAGTAATGCTGCTATGAATATTCATATACAAGTTTTTTTCTGTGGATATATGTTCTCATTTCTTTTGGGCATCTATGGGGGAATGGAATTGCTGAGTAAGTCACATGGTAACTCAATGTTTAAAATTTGAGGAACTTCCAGACTGTTTTCCAAAGCAGACACACCGGTTTATGTCTCACTAACTGTGTGTGAGGGTTCCAATTTCTGCACATCCTCCCTGACACTTGCTACTGTCTGTCTTTAGTCTCTGGTCTTCTTTATTCATGGCAGTTCTTTGTCTTTCATGGCACTGACATTTTTTAAGAATTCAACCTCTCTCCTCTTTGGATTATAGGATGGTCTTCATTTTAGGTTTATCTAATGTTTCTTCATGATTAAATTTAGGTCATGGCTTCTTGGTCAGAACATTGTAGTGTCATGATATTGTGTCCTCAGGGTGTCACATCTGGAGGCTCATGATGTCTATCTGTCCCTCTTGGTGATGTTAATTTTGATCACCCAATCAAGGTGTTTGATTTCTCCACTCTTTAGTTATTCTTTTTCACTTCCTAATAAACAGTCTGTGGGAGAGACACCTGAAAGATGGTTCAAAAAATTTACTCTTTAGTCAAAATATCCTCCTAGGTTTTATTTTCATTTATGGTTCTTACTTCATCCTATGTTTGTCATGACGGTTGCAAAATGAGCATTTTCCAACCATAGGACTACCTCCATATTCACCAGGTGGCTTTCTACCTTTTACTGTAAGCAAGAGTTCTCCATTCATTCATTCATCTATCTATCTATCTTACTCATTATTGGTAAGGACAAACATATTCTTGCTTTTCCCCATGCTTTATGATGCATGAGTGGGCTTAATTGATTTGGCCAGTGGTAGTCCCTCTAATCTGGCTCCTGCGCTCTCGTGGCATGCCCCAATTTCTCTCTCTCTTTCTCCCTCACTAGCATTCTTGGCATAATAGGATATTCTAAGCTCATTTTGTCCCTACCTCACCTCAACCCTGAAATCGGTCATTTCTCTGAGAAGCCTGTTTCTTCCTAGTGAGGGATGGTATTAGAGAACAAGACTGGGGCAAATAGATGTGCTCCTTGCTATGGGGGGAAAGGAGGGTTTGCTTCTTGACCCTTTTGGCAGGCAAGCTTAGAGAATATATACATGTATGTAAATATAAATATATATTCACACATGCTGCTGTTGCTAAGTCACTTCAGTCGTGTCCGACTCTGTGTGACCCCATAGACGGCAGCCCACCAGGCTCCCCTGTCCCTGGGATTCTCCAGGCAAGAACACTGGAGTGGGTTGCCATTTCCTTCTCCAATACAGGAAAGTGAAAAGTGAAAGTGAAGTCGCTCAGTATTGTCTGACTTTTAGCAACCCCATGGGCTGCAGCCTACCAGACTTCTCCGTCCATGGGATTTTCCAGGCAAGAGTACTGGAGTGGGGTGATATTCATACATATGTGCACACAAAATGTGTATCCACACACATATACTTGTTTTAGAAATCATGAGTCTACACTTACACCTCCATTTCCATCCTCATGGAATAGTTTCTTGCCTTCTCCCAATCCATATATTTTTCTTTCATTTTTATTGAGGTATAATTGACAAATAAAATTGTAAGATGTCTAACATGCACATTATGGTGATTTGAAAGGATTCCCACCGTCTAGTTAATTAACATACATGATTATCAATTCATATTTGTTTGTCCCTTCTTCCATAGTGGACACCCTGGATCTCAACATTAGTATATTCATTCACTTCTCAATCCTGTAAAATATATATAACAGCTTCAGAATTGCTTCACCTGTGTGCCCTTACAATAAACAAACCTACTATAATGAGTTTAGGATGTGTTCATAATTCTTAAGATTCATAAAAGTTTTAGTAATAATAATAAGTTAGGGTAATAATAAGAAAACTGAAACATATCTTAGGCACTCAGAAACCCTTGATAAAAATCTGTTACAAGCCTGAAATACAAGTTCAGTTCTCAGTTTGGAGTTGGACTTTTGGAAATTTTCTTTCTAGGGTGGGAAGGCAGCTGCAGTTTCCTGAGAGCAGACTTTAATTGAAAACATGTTTGCAAATCCACTGCGTGATCCCAGACTTCACTCAGATAGACATTTATGCTCATTGTGTCTAGAGTTAGGCCTTGTTGGAGCATGCCGACAGACAGAAGAACCACCGGCTACATTTTCCTAAGACAGACTGTGCCAAACTGATAACGGCAGCAGACCTACCTGACAGCCCAAGGAAACAACTTCCTGTTCTTTCTGGTGAGACTGAAATCTGCCTGCCCTCTTCTCTCTTCAAAAAAAGTCACAGAAGCATCAACAATGGTCTTAAATTATGCCCAGGCCAGTCCAGAGATAAACTCAACCCTCCAGCCTCCCCAGTCTTGACTGACTTCTTTTATTATAAGCCCTCGTACATTTGCTGACATTCTTCCTGGAGAATCCCAGGGACGGCGGAGCCTGGTGGGCTGCCATCTATGGGGTCGCACAGAGTCGGACACAACTGAAGCGACTTAGCAACAGCAACAGCAGCCTCGATGGAAGGGGCTTCCCAGGAGGCTCAGTGGTAAAAGAATCCACTCCCCAATGCAGGAGTTGCAGGAAACGCTGGTTTGATCCCTGGGTTGGGAAGATCCCCTGGAGGAGGAAGTGGCAACCCACTCCAGTATTCTTGCCTGGAGAATCCCATAGACAGAGGAGCCTGGTGGGCTGCAGTTCGTGGGATTGCAGAGAGTCGGACATGACTGAGCAACTGAGCACACACGCACACAGCCTTGAAGGCAGGGATGCTTAGTAATGAAGAAAGGACTCCAAGCTGTGGAATAGAAGAGGATAGCACAGGTTTCTAAATAAAATACTTATTTATTTGGCTGTGCCGTGTCTTAGCATGTGGGGTCTTCAATCTTCACTGTGACATGTGGGGTCTTCAGTTGCATCATGTGCACTCTTAGTTGCAGCATGTGGGAATCTGGTTCCCTGACCAGGAATCGAACCCAGGTCCCCTGCATTAGGAGCATGGAGTCTTAGCCATTGGACCACCAGGGAAGTCCTGAGGAAGACACAGATTTTAATGCAGTTGAGAATTCAAGGGCCTGGTAAAATCCTTTCTTTTTTTCTATTCATGTAATATACCAGTTGAGAGATAGGAGTCAAGCAGTTGGAAATCAACATCTCTTTTAACCGATAACATCTAGGCTGGAGTATATTGTGGATGCTACGTTGCACTGCTCAAATTTACTTTCAGGAATGAAAGACTCATTCCCCAGCTGTAGGGAGGGTTTCCAGATCCCCATCTGCTGACAGCCCTTTCTGGGGATTGTCTGAAGTGAAGAAAGCGGCCTCACCCAAGGTCATACCTTCCAGAGGCAACTTGCATCCAGCAACTGGTGCAACTTGGGAGTATGAAGGCCTGACCCACTCATTGCTACCTGACAGGTCTGTGGGGTGGCAGAGGTCCCCTGTTGGAATTGCCCTGCTGCTTATCATCTCCCTCCATCTAGTCTTCTTTCTTTTCCTCCATTCCACAGGATTTCCTACATGCTAATCTCAGAATTTGCTTCCCAAGGAATCCAGCATGGGATGCATCCATTCAGGGAAAACATCTCCGAAGGAGGTTCCATTTGGCTGAGTTTGGGAGACTAAAAGAGAGACAGGCAAACAGAGAGTATATGTGATTCATTTCAAGGATCCACCTAAGTGAAGGTTTCCCTGGTGGCTCAGACGGTGAATAATCTGCTTGCAATGCAGGAGACCCGGGTTCAACCCTTGGGTCAGGAAAATCCCCTGGAGAAGGAAATGGCAGCCCACTCCAGTAATCTTGCCTGGGAAATCCCATGGGCAGGAGCTTGGCGGACTACAGTCCATGGGGTCACAGAGTCAGACATGACTGAATGACAACTCACAGAGAACGTAAAGACCTTTCCTGTCCTGCCCAGGACCTGGCGTGGCACCTGATACAGTCTTGGTTGAATGAATGAATAATGATAAGTGAACTTTTTCTATTTATTTCAGGTTGTGAACTATGTTCATTTGTTTTCACAACAAAAGCACAGGAACAAACCATACCTTACAGGAAAAATAATCCTTATCATTTATTGAGCTCTAATTATGTGCCAAACATTTTGTGTATTTCCTTTTATTTTGTTTGCATCATGATTTTATGAGGTGGATACTATTGTTATTCTCACTTCATAGATGAGAAAACTGAGGCTTAGCAAAGTCAGGAAAGTTTCCTGTAGTCTATTCTGTGAGACTCTTGGTACACATATTACAGACTTCCTCAGACAAAGAACCAGGAGGCTGCCTAGATGAGAGTCTCCGGAGTGCACAGGAGGTTGTGACCTCTCTCAGATGACCACTGAGGCCTGGCCTCATGGTGGGGCCTGCCTCAGGCAGTTGGAGGATGGGAGACCCCAGCTCCAACCGTGGCATGGCTTTTGCCTCTCCTCTGCCTCAGGGGAGACGTGTTAAGCTGAAAGGGCTCAGGTGCTCCTGAGAGAACCACGGTTCTGAAGCTGGCAACAGTTGTTTCTGCTCAGTCTAAGGGAAACTTGATAGACGAGTTTTTCTTGCCTTTGGAAAAAGAGGGTGCCAGCATAAGGGCAATGCTTAGAGATCACTCAGAGATGTTTTTCCAGGAAACGGTGTGTGTTGAAGAAGGGAGTGGGGCTGGCAGGGTCTAAGGGGAGGCCTGTGTCTGCATTTCGCTTGCAGACGGGATTCTGGGCACACAAGATGCAGCACTTTGGGCACCTTTGCTCATCTGTCCAGTCATTTGTTCAACAGTGTCTACTGGGTGCTACTATGTACCAGGCACAGTTCAAGACACTGAGGACAGCAGGAAATAAGACATTTGAAATCCCAGCTCTCATGGAGCTCTTACACCAATGGGGAGAGGATAGACCTACTGGGTCCCAGCTATTTCTAGCTCTGGCAACTCCTGCTAAGCCTGGATGGATAACATAGATGGCCCCATTGCTTGCTCAAGGGATGGTACCTGGGGCTCTGCAAGACCATGGTCAAGGACAGACAGGATGTGGAAGTGTTGATTGTCACCCCCATCACAACCTCCTTGTGTTGGAAGAACTGGGTTCCCATATTGCCCTCTTTTTTGGTATTTAAATTTCTTTTAAAAAGTATTTACTTTTGGCTGTGCTGGGTCTTTGTGGCTGTGCAGGCTCTAGTTGTGGTGAGCAAAGTCTAGTCTCTAGCTCTGGTGTGAGAGCTTCTCACTGCAGTGGGTTCTCTTGTTGTGGAGCACAGGCTTTAGGGAGCACCGGCTTTAATAGTTGTGGCTCCTGGGCTCTTGGGCAGAGCATCATGGGCTTAGTTGCTCCATGGCATATGGAATCTTCCTGTCCTAGGGACTGAACCCATGTCTCCCACGTTAACAAGTAGATTCTTTATCATCAAGTCACCAGGGAAGCCCCCATATTGCCCTCTCAATGGAAAGAGCTAATGCTGAAGCCACTAGCCTGGGCCTTGTGAGTAAAAGGACCCAGCCAAGACAGCCTTCTCCCCTGTATCCCACTCCTGGCAGGAGCAGTGAGATGGGCCCACACTGCCCTTCTACATGCATCAGAGGCTATTTTGTGACCAGTTTGCTAACACAGTCAGAGACCTGGGAACCTGCTGGACTGGTGCCTGTCACAGGAGGGGACTCCAGGCCCTGCTCTATGAAGCTGGGTGCCCCCACTCCACACCAAGGACTTTGTCCTGATGGGGCAAACCTGCTGACCTCAGACAGACTTTCTTCTTCAGGGCCAGGACTACCACCAGAGAAGCAGCTGCAGTGTAGAAAAGAGCACTGCATGTACTGCTAAGCAGGAGGAGTGCATATTCTAGCTCCAGGATCAGTGATTGGGCAGGTCAACTGACTTTTCTGCGTCAGTGTTTCCTCTTCCATAAAGTTGAGACCATCCTATAGTCCATAATCACAAAGTTGTTGTGAAGACTAAATAAGAGAGTGTAAGAAGGACTCAGGTCTATTGTAAACACTTAGTAAACACTGGTTAGATATCAAATATTAATTGGATGTGAAGTGATTTGAAATCAAAATAGTAACTTTTTTTGCCTGTCCCATACAGTTGGTCTTCCTTCTCCATGTGTATGGAATCTTCATATACGGAGGACCACTGTACTAAGCCATTTTATATAACCAACTTCAGCATCCTTGGATTTTGGCATCTTCAGATGCCAAACTGTGGGACCAGTCCCCCACAGTTACAGGTGGACACCTGCATAAGTCAACATCCCTGGGCTTAAGGAATTTTCCATAGAATTGGATTGTACTCTTATAGAGTTTTCTAATGACAGTATTGAGTGCTCAGAATTGCTAACAATTGTGGACGAGTGTGCAGGGTGTAAGAATGGATTCCATCTACCTTTGCAGAGACACAGAACTAAGCAGAAAAAAAGCACATGGATGATTTTGAGTCCCCAGGCTGCAGCCAGCAGGACACTCAGTAGTGGGGCATAGACGTCTTCAGAATAAAAACTTATGAATAATGGGATGTGGGAGCAGAGGCACCTGGCCTGGGAGTTGTCCTTTCCCATCAGGAGCTAAAAAGAGAGCTGTGCTCAGCAATGCTGACAAGCGGCCCGTCACTGACCTTTGGCGATAGCTGCTTTACTAGGTGGGCCTTCACTGGGGGAGAACCATGGTTTACACATGAGTTTGCTATGCAAATAGAAACAAAAACAGGACTAACTAGAGTTATGTACAGATGTGAGATTTGGACCATAAAAAAAGGCTGCGAACTAAAGAATTGATGCTTTGGAATTGTGGTGCTGGAGAAGACTTCTGAGAGTTCCTTGGTCTGCAAGGAGATCAAACCAATCAATCCTAAAGGAAATCAACCCTGAATATTCATTGGAAGGACTGATGCTGAAGCTTAACCTCTGATACTTTGGTTACCTGATGCGAAGAGCTGACTCATTGGAAAAGACCCTGATGCTGGGAAAGATTGAGGGCAGGAGGAGAAGGGGAAAACAGAGGAGTTGGTTGGATGGCATCACCAACTCAATGGACATGAGTCTGAGCAAACCCCAGGAGATACTGAAGGACAGGGAAGCGTGGCATGTTGCAGTCCACGGGGTCACAAAGAGTCAGATATGATCTAGCGACTGAACAACAAAAATGGAAGATGAATACTTTGCAGGTAGAATGCCCCAGTTCAGTTCAGTTCAGTTCAGTCGCTCAGTCATGTCCGACTCTTTGAGACCCCATGACCTGCAGCATGCCAGGCCTCCCTGTCCATGACAAGCTCCCGGAGTTTACTCAAACTCATGCCCATCGTGTCAGTGATGCAATCCAGCCATCTCATCCTCTGTCGTCCCCTTCTCCTCCTGCTCCCAATCTCTCCCAGCATCAGGGTCTTTTTCAATGAGTTAACTCTTCGCATGAGGTGGCCAAAGTATTGGAGTTTCAGCTTCAGCATTAGTCCTTCCAATGAACACCTAGGACTTATCTCCTCCTTAAGGATGAACTGGTTGGATCTCCTTGCAGTCCAAGGGACTCTCAAGAGTCTTCTCCAACACCATGGTTCAAAAGCAACAATTTTTCAGTGCTCAGCTTTCTTCACAGTCCAACTCTCACATCCATACATGACCACTGGAAAAACCATAGCCTTGATCAGATGGACCTTTGTTGGCAAAGTAATGTCTCTGCTTTTTAATACACTATCTAGGTTGGTCATAACTTTCCTCCAAGGAGTAAACGTCTTTTAATTTCATGGCTGCAATCACCATCTGCAGTGATTTTGGAACCCAAAAAAATAAAGTCTGACACTGTTTCCACTGTTTCCCCATCTATTTCCCATGAGGTGATGGGACCAGATGCCATGATCTTAGTTTTCTGAATGTTGAGCTTTAAGTCAACTTTTTCACTCTTCTCTTTCACTTTCATCAAAAGGCTTTTTAGTTCCTCTTCACTTTCTGCCATAAGGGTGGTGTCATCTGCATATCTGAGGTTATTGATATTTCTCCTGGCACTCTTAATTCCAGCTTGTGCTTCCTCCAGCTCAGCGTTTATCATGATGTACTCTGCATATAAGTTAAATAAGCAGGGTGACAATATACAGCCTTTGATGTACTCCTTTTCCTATCTGGAACCAGTCTGTTGTTCCATGTCCAGTTGTAGCTGTTGCTTCCTGACCTGCATACAGGTTTCTCAAGAGGCAGGTCAGGTGGTCTGGTATTCCCATCTCCTTCAGAATTTTCCACAGTTTATTGTGATCCACACAGTCAAAGACTTTGGCGTAGTCAATAAAGCAGAAATAGATGTTTTTCTGGAACTCTCTTGCTTTTTCGATGATCCAGCGGATATTGGCAATTTGATCTCTGGTTCCTCTGCCTTTTCTAAAACCAGCTTGAACATCTGGAAGTTCTCGGTTCACGTGTTGCTGAAGCCTGGCTTGGAGAATGCCCCAGAGCTCACCAATTATTATTATTTTAGCCCTGAAAGGATGGGTTGGGATTGAGGTGGAATGTGGCCTGGCACAGCATATACAAGGAGAGCTGTGAAAGAATCACAAGGATAACTAAAGAAAGAAAGCTAGAAAAAAATAAGAAAGAGACAGCCACAGTCCCTGTGGCTGGTCCTAGTGGGGAAGACCAGGTAGCGAATATATGTTTTAATCATGTTCTTTTTTTCCTACTGTCAATGAAAAATTGATCAGTTGATCTAAGAAAGAAATGGAAAATTTTATTCCAGCCAAGTTGAGTATTATAACTTCAGAAACAGTGTCTCAGAAAGCTCTGAGGAGCATTTTGCCCATTAGAGGTCAAAACAGTTTTGTGTTTGAGACAGAGGGCTGTATATTAAATGATACATTATTGACAGTTTACACAATCCATATCTACACTTACAGAGTGGATCATGGGTCATCATGGCCCCTTACAAGATTAAGAGGGAATGTCATCTTTTAAGTTGTCTTGATGCCTCTTACGGCTGAGAGGGTATTTCAGCCAATAGTTTGGTCAAGGACAGTGCAGATACACGATGCACTCCAGAGGGGTGAGAGGAGGCCAAAAGTCAGAGAAAAAAAATTTATGTTTAAATTTTTCTTGACTTGCCTTAGAGTAGGAATTTTTATTTCATCACTACTTAACTATATTTATGCATATGTCAGCAGTTTTATATGGTATGTGTTGTTCATCCCATATTGTGGGCTTGGTCATTTTAAACTGTTTTGCTGACATAACCCCTACAGGTATTGCCAAGGAAGGGAAGTGAAAGGGCAGGTTTCATATTCTCAGAAGTCACCTGCCTCCCACCATGGGCAGACTAGCCTTTCCTTAGAGCGCTGGTATGACTGAGGGTTGAGTGTGGGCCTGTGCGTGTGCTCAGTTCTTTCAGTTGTGTCTGACTCTTTGCAACCTTCTGGACTGTAGCCCGCCAGGCTCCTCTGTCCTTGGGATTCTCCAGGCAAGAACACTGGAGTGAGGTGCCATGCCCTCCTCCAGGGGGTCTTCCCAATCCTGGCAGGCAGGTTCTTTACCACTAGCGCCACCTGGGAAGCCCTGAGTCTTGGCACTTCTCGATAAAGTCGAGAACAGAATAACTGCGGGAGGAGTCCACCATCCTGGTTCACCGCTTGAACTTTCTCTTGTCTTTTCTACAGTTGTCAAAGTTGCAGTCAGCCTTGTTTGTGGGGGCTTCAGGAATGCGGCCCATCCAACCCTTCAGCAACTGAATGCTTGGTTTTGTAAACATTGTGGAGATTTTTGACAAGTGATTTCATGGTTCCTTTTTTCTTATGTGTCAGAAGCAGAATATTAACTTCATACTGTAGCTTGGATGCACAGAGAAAAATATACTTTGTTTTTCCAATATCTAATGCAGAACTTCCTCCCAAGCCCACAGTCAACTGGTTAGCAAGGAAAATGTAAGTGTTCAAATTAAAGCCTAACTTGGTATTCAACCCACTAATAAAGTTTTAAATTAACCTCTCTTGGATGAAAAAAAAAATTGCTCAGTCTCACAGATAAAATTCTTCCTTGGTCTCTTTTGAGTTCCCAAGAATGTGTCCAGACCTGTGTATGAGGGGTGGTGGTGGCTTATGCAACCTCATGACTGTGGCTATGGGGAGGATTCAGGGTCTTTTTGCCAATGCTCCTGGCTTCCTCTGGTCTCTGCAGAAGGGTGACTTGTGATCTGGCATCGCTCAGCTTGTTCAGGGCCTTCTAGCTCCCACTGGCTGACTCACCCTGACCTTGGTGCTCTTGGGCATCAGAATCTGGCTTTGACTTGCGTCTCCCTTGGTAGTCCTGGGTACTTAGATCCCTCAGCCTAACCTTGGGGATCCTTCTGGCAAATTCTTCTGGACTCTTGGGTATTTCTGAAGCCTGTCTCTACCACTGGAACTGAAGATGACCCAGGGAATTTAAACCATGGGCCTGCCTCTGCCTGACTGTGCTGAGCACCAGGGTGAGGAGGTGGTTCCCAGTTCAGTGTGGACGGCCTGAGAATCAGCTTTCTCCCAGTCTTCATTGAGTTACAGAACAGAAACTCCAGGCTTCTTGGCTCCCCTAGACTTAACTAACACACCCTCTCCTGGGTCTGCTGGGAGGTAGCCAGCAAGACCCACAGCTTTGTTCTCTGACCTCCAGGTGCTCCTTCTGTCTTCTGCTACTTCCTGGGCTAGAAAGTGGAGAGCTCATCTTTTGCTCCATATCTACTCACCTGGAATGCACCTGGCTCTCATGAGGGCTAGGGTATCTTCCACACCACAGAAGCACTGTCTGAGCCAGGTCTTCCAGGCTTAGACCTTGATACCGAAAGAGGAGACTAAAGAATTTAGATAACCACCTCTCAAGATAGTAGCCTTGGGTGCAAACTACTACCCTGCTACCTGAAGTGTGATTGCCATAGCTAATTAATACCTTGCCAATTCTTATTACACTCTTTCTGTCACAGAATCTAATCTTCTTGAGTCCTTCTATGATAAAGTTTATGTACTTGGGAAGGTTAAAAAAAAAGAAAAAGAACAGAATCCAAAATATTAACTACTCTTTTTAGACTTGCTTCTCTGGAAAGGTCCTTCCTCTCTGGCCTACCACAGCACTGTGCAATGAGAATATTTCCAACTGAGACACACTTTGTCCCCACCAGCCTTATAAATCCTGGCCCAACCGAGGATGGGATGACAATGGCTGTAGCTGATGACAGAGGTACATAAGAGCCCCTGAGTGAAAAAAAAAAAATAGGAGGGAAATGTGCCTCACCCAAAAGGCATCTTGAAGGGAAAAAAGGAAGTTGCAGGAAGAGCAGCACATGGAGAGCTGAAATGAAATTTCATCAGATAAGAACTACTCACTTCTCTCAACTCAGGAAATAACCAGCTAACCAGTAGTCAGCCTTCATTTAATAGATGTATTTCAATAATATCTTTTTTTAGGGGAAGGGGTCTTTGTTGCCGTGCGGGGAGCTTCTCTTGTTGCTGTGAGTGGGTTTAGTTGCCCTGAGGCGTGTGGGATCTTAGTTCCCAGCAGGGATCAAACCCACGTCCCCTGCACTGGAAGCAGATTCTTAACCACTGGACCACCAGGGAAGTCCTCTTCAATCATATCTTAACTAGAACTTTCCTCTCCACCTCCCCCAACCGCAACTTTCTCCAAATAGTTATTTTTATGTATTTGGACTGTATCCGCTGCTCTGCTTTCTAGAATATCACCTGAATGAATGAGGCATCCTCTTTTTTTTCAGGTAGAATATTTAAGAAATTGCATCTTGCCTCTTGCTATTTATCAAGCCTTCTGGCATAATCCCATAAACCCGATGAGGAGCCTGAGTTTCTAGAAGGTCCTGATTTCAGGAAAGCTCACAATTCAGGAGAATAATAGAGGTCTCTTATTGGGTAGTGATTTGCTGCTGGCCCCTGAAAGAGGGCTCTCTGCTCTCTTTCACAGGAGTAGTTGGGGGTCAACTTCAAGCACCTTTATCTGGGACTGACTCTCCTTCTCTTCCCCACTTCTTCAGCAAGCTGTTGTCTTGACTGGGCTAGTGTAATACATATCTTCTGGAAACAGGGACACCTAAGACTTCAAAACTCTGAGGAAAGTTAAAACCTAAGAGCTCCATAGAAGTGTTCTGAAATCACTGATTTAACATCTATGTATTGTGTACCTGTTGGGGACTTTCCCGGTGACTTAGTGGTAAAGAATCTGCCCTGCAATGCAGGAGACAGAGGGTTCGATCCCTGGGTTGGGAAAATACCCTGGAGAAGGGCAAGGCAACCCACTCCAGTATTCTTACTGGAGAATCCCACAAATGGAGGAACCTGGCGGGCTACAGTTCATGAGGTCGCAAAGAGTCGGACACGACTGAAGCGCCTTGGCAGGCAGGCAGGTTCTTGTTAATGTGCCAGACACCATGCTCAGCACAGAGATATACACAGTATGCAAGACACACAATCTGCTCCCACGGAGCTTCTGGGCTAGTGGAGGAGACAGTCATTGTTAAAATATTTGCTCAAACAAATATACAATTACAAGTGGCGGTACGTACTGTGAAAGAAAACACAAGGTCTGTGAGTGAAAAAGAGCTGATCTGTTTATAGCTCAGGGGAAGGGTGAGATTAAAAAAAAAAAGTCTGCCTCAGGAGAATGAATTTTGAACTGAGATTGAGAAGATGAATGGCTTGGATAGGAAAGTGGGAAGCTGTGAAAAGTATATACAAAAGACCTGAAGCACAATTAGTGTGGCTTGTTTCAGGGATTGAACACATACCAGTGTATGGGTTGACTTGTGTCCTGCTCACAAAAGATATGTTGGGAGAAAAAATGAAAAGATATATTGTAGTTCTAATCCCTAGTACCCTAGAATATTACTTTATTTAGAAATAGGTTTGTTGAAGGTACAGTTGTTATGAGGTCAAACTGGGTACAATAGGCCTGTGATCCAACATGACTGGTGTCCTTATAAGAAGACAGTCATGTGAAGACAGAGAACACAGTGACAATACCACATGATGATGGAGGGTTGGAGGGATACATCTACAAATTGAAGAATGCCAAAGATTGCCAGCAAACCACTAAAAGCTAGGAAGAAAGAAGGAAGGATTCCCTCACAGCTTTTGGAGGAAGCATGGCTATATGACATCTTGTTTGTGGACTTCTAACCTCCAGAGCTGTGTGTGAGAAAATGCATTTCTATTGTTTAAGCCACCCCGTCTGCAGTACTTTGTTAGAGCAGCCCCAGGTGACTATTAATAATAGAGCCTGTGTGGCCAAGGGAGGACAAGGGAGGAGTGTGAGACCAGTAGGGAAGGGTGGAAGGATCAGACAGCAGGGTTCAGGATTAGAGCTTTGGCCTTCAATCAGTGGGGCAGTATGGAGGAGTGTAATGTTTGAGTGGTACTCAACCTACACTCTAAGAAGTTAACCGTGACTGCAGAGAGCAGAAACAGTGGAGAGGAGACTATGCAAGTGGAGTCCTCTAGAAGGACTCATAGAGAGAGACAGTGACAAAGGTTCAGTCGACCTGCTAGGAAGCTCCAGAGTACTGTTCATCAAAGTTGTTCCACATAAAACTGAAATGACCAAGGGTATGTACTTCCCTGTCACCTGTCTGGGATGCCCTGGGAAGGGCATGACCCCAGGTGAGGTGGCTGCAGCAGACTCTGCAAGAGCTAATCGAGGCCATCTGCTGTCTACATGCCCCATAGCTGGGCAGTAAGTCTTCCTTTGAAGGGGGATCTGTGCTGCATACGCCCTTTTCTACCACAAGAGGTTAACTAGTTGCCAGGGGAAAGACGATAGTGCTTCAAACAGTGTGGTGGCAGTAGAGACCAAGTGGCCTGGCTCAGGGATGCTATAGTCATTGAAATGCTACAGGACTTGAAGGATTGTACGCGGACGGGGTGGACATGCTGAGGTTAAAGGAAGAACTGAGGATAGTTTCTGGGTTTCTGCTGTTGCCCAACTGGATAAATGGCTGGTACCATTCACCAGGTTAAAGAACTTTGGAAAAGACCGACTAAGAGAAAGTAGAAGATCCTGAGTTGGTTTTGTAATTTATTTCTTTAATTCATTTTTGGTTGTTGTGGGTCTTCATGGCCGTGCACGGGCTTGGTCGAGTTGCAGGAAGCGGGGGCTATTCTTTGTTGCGGTGCACATGCTTCCCATTGCGGTGCCTTCTCTTGTTGTGGAGTACAGCCTTTCCTAGTTGCAGCACGAGGCTTGGTAGTTGTGGCTTAAGTGCTCTAGTGCACAGGCTCAGTAGTTCTGGGGCGTGGACTTAGCTGCTCTGTTGCGTGTGGAATTTTCCTGTACCAGGGATGGAACACATGTCCTCTGCACCCTAGGTGGATTCTTATCCACTGTACCATCAGGGAAGTCCATGAGTCTGCTTTTGGACATGAAATGTTGAATGATCTGGATACACTGGGGAGTAAAAACCCTGAGAAAAAAATATACATATGTGTTTGCACATGTGTGCGTGTGTGTGCGTACACATACACAGTTTGGTTCTAGGAAGAGTCCTGAGTGTTCATATCTCATTCTTAGAAATGCCATCTCTAGTAGTACTGTGGATTTTACCTTCTTTTGCTGTAAGTTAAATCAGTATTTATAACTCACATGATAAATACATTGAAAAACTTCAGTGCAGAAAGATAAAAAAAGCAGCTCAGGGTTTCTGAGGAGTGAGGATGGATCCACACACTGCACAGGAAATGATTATCCAATACCCCAGCCACCTGTACCACCCTCAGATTATATCATTCACTAATTAGAGAACTGAAGTAACTCCAGAGGTGATTCTGATAGATTTGGGAAATGAAAGAGAATGGTGGGATGGAAGACTGAAGATGAATTTAAAATAAGCAGAGAGTTTTCACCAGAAAACAACTTAGCTAAACAGAATCAGCCCGCAAGCCCAAGCAGATTCTTTAATCCAATCTAAATTCATCAGCTGAATTTGGGCTCTTATAATTATTCTCCCATCTTGGGACTTCCCGGGTGGTCCAGTAGCTAAGACTCCATGCTCCCAGTGCAGGGAACCCGGGCTTTCTCCCTGGTCAGGGGACTAGATTGCACATGCTGTAAATAAAGATCCTGCATGCTGCAACCAAGACCCAGCCCAGCCAAATAAGTAAATATTAACAAAAGTAATAATTATGCTCCATTTTGCACTAGCTGGCACTGTATCCTGGAACTATCACCCCTTGAAGATGATGACTTTTCCATGGATATTTTCTCTGACTCAGTGAATCCAAACTTTGAAAACATCCAACAAAAGGAAGAATCTCTAGGTATAATGATGTTCATCAGCACATTTTCTATGATATTGATATATTAGAAAACTCCTTTCATGCCAAGAATATACCTCCACTTTGTGGAAAGTATTAACTCTGATCATTGTGAAAGCTATTTTGCAGCAGAAAAGTGTTCTACTCTTTGTTGAGTGCCACCATGAAGCTTTATAACACAGCTAAACACAAAACTATACTATGACATAGAAAATAAACCACAGATATGATAAGTAACTTTTATAAGGTCATATAGTAAGAGAGAGAGCTGAGATTTGAATCCAGGTCTGTCTTTCTATAAAGTCCAATCATCTGTCTATTCAGTCATTTGACCAATAAATCTGGGTTGGATCTCTATCATGTGCCAAGAATTGTGGAAGCCTATGCTATTTTGCTGATGTCACCCTTCCTGGAAACAAAAGTGAAAAAGCAGCTTTCTATATTCAGATACAACTTTCTTATCAGAGAATTGCAATGAGACAAGCAAGACTTAGATGACTTAGAGGTGTCATAGTTTTTAGAAATTCATGATCTTCTCTGTCCTCTATTCATACCCTATCACCTTCCAAGACTTCTCTCAAACTCCCCCATTTCCTCTAAGTACAATTGGTCTGTCCTTTCACTAGCTCACTTTGTCACACAATTCATATCTTATTCAGTTCAGTTCAGTTTAGTTCAGTCACTCAGTCGTGTCTGACTCTTTGCGACCCCATGAATTGCAGCATGTCAGGCCTCCCTGTCAATCACCAACTCCTGGAGTTTACTCAAACTCATGTCCATTAAGTCGGTGACGCCATCCAGCCATCTCATCCTTTGTTGTCCGCTTCTCCTCCTGCCCCCAATCCCTCCCAGCATTAGGGTCTTTTCCAATGAGTCAACTCTTCACATGAGGTGGCCAAAGTATTGGAGTTTCAGCCTCAGCGTCAGTCCTTCCAATGAACACCCAGGACTGATCTCCTTCAGGATGGACTGGTTCGATCTCCTTGCAGCCCAAGGGACTCTCAAGAGTCTTCTCCAACACCACAGTTCAAAAGCATCAATTCTTTGGTGCTCAGCTTTCTTCACAGTCCAACTCTCACATCCATACATGACCATTGGAGAAACCATAGCCTTGACTAGATGGACCTATGTTGGCAAAGTAATGTCTCTGCTTTTTAATATGCTATCTAGATTGGTCATCACTTTCCTTCCAAGGAGTAAGCATCTTTTAATTTCATGACTGCAATCACCATCTGCAGTGATTTTGGAGCCCCCCAAAATAAATTCTGACACTGTTTCCACTGTTTCCCCATCTATTTCCCATGAAGTGATGGGACCAGATGCCATGATCTTAGTTTTCTGAATGTTGAGCTTTAAGCCAACTTTTTCACTCTCCTCTTTCACTTTCATCAAGAGACTTTTTAGTTCCTCTTCACTCTCTGCCATAAGGGTGGTGTCATCTGCATATCTGAGGTTATTGATATTTCTCCTGGCAATCTTGATTCCAGCTTGTGCTTCTTCCTAAATACTGGTTGCCAAATATTCACTCTTTGCTGTATATTGCATTGCTATTTAATTGACACATGATGGAATGTGGTGTGTGTTTTCCTTCCAACAAGGCTGTAAACACCTTCTTTCATCGACAGTTGTTGAGGCTGGTAGTTCTCTTATTGATAGACTTTGCAGTGATATAGCCTCACCAAAATGATTCTCATGTTCAAGTTAAATATTGGGTTGGCCAAAAAGTTCATTTGGGTTTTTCCATAAGATGTTATGAAAAAACCTGGACAAACTTTTTGACCAACCCAAGAATTTGACACTTCTTACATCTTTTACTCACTCAGCAACATCAGACCCACAAAGACTTAAAAACTTGACACAGACATTTAAAAAACCTCTCAATTATTTCAACAACCTATCAGTTTGACACAACCTATCAACTTGTATCAGTAACAGTGACCTTATTTATACTGTAATAACAAGCTCCAAGTCTTAGTTTCTTTAAACAAGAAAAGTTTATTTCTTTAGGTCTGTGGGGACTCTGTGGCACTTCATACCTACTCAGAGACCCAGGTGGTGAAGATTTCACCTCTGGAATGTTCCTAGTGTTTAAGGTAAGAGGAAGAAACAGTGGCAAATCTTACACTAGCTTACACACTTCCATGTGTCTGGATAAAGTCAGTTATATGACCATGCCCAAAATCAAGAAAGAAGTGAAGTATAGTCCTTATCAAACATCTAAAGGAGAAACACCAGAAACATTCAATGAAGAACAGTAATGATGACTACACTATTATTTTTCTCCCTTGTTACTTTTTAAATATAACTAAAGCTCAGATGGATTTAATAATTTACCCCAGGTCACATATTTTAACCATAGAAGAGCTGGTATTTGAAATTAAGCCCCTTAGTGGGGTCTACTCTTCTTTCTACCAAACTGCTTTTTTCAGAGAGGTTTCCAGAAAAAATGTCCCACATAGTATTTGGGTTCTGACTGGTTTCACTTAAATTATTATTCCCAATAAGGCACTTAACTTGCTAGTCTTCAACCTTGGGTCCATTTCAGGTGTATCTTTCTCAGATATCACACACTTTTGTCTTTCGTTGGTCCATTTATTGATTATTCTAGAAAGGTCCTGCTATGTTGTCTTTGATATTGCAGGTGTTGATAATACCAAAGTGAATAATATGTAAAATTTTAGCTTTTAAGGGTTTCATCTTCTTGTGCGGCAGTCAGTAGAAATAGCAAATAATTCCCAAAGTAATGTAATAAGCCATATAGTGAAGATCTGTCCAGTCAGTCTTTGGAAAGAGGATATCACCCAAAATGAAATTAGGAAGATAGAAATGGTGCAAATGAGAGTAACCATCACTAGAACTAACCCAATCCAAATCAGTAAATACAAGATTTCGAAGATTTGGGAACACACAAATTCAGATAAGACGGCTGAGCTTTTGCCTTCTCTTGCGAATAATAAAGCTGGAAGCTAGTGTCAAAGAGGATTACTAACAGAAGGTAGAGGATTTGAATTGGATTTCAAAAAAGGGACATTTGAGAGAACTGATGTTACTCTATTACATGTGATGTAGTGATTTCCATAGTACAGAAAAATATACCCTGGGGGAACAGAGCTCAGCGAGAACTGCTGATTTGCCCCAGCTCACGGAGTAGAGTAAATGGCAGTACTAGGATTTCACCCCAAGGCTGTCTTCCCTAAAAGCCTAACACCCACTCATGTTCCATGTTACCACCTGCAGCTCAGAGAACCACCTGAACCACTAGCCCTGCAGCTGCCTGTAGGCAAGAAGAACATTGATGGCTCTGTCAGGAGCCCCAGGAAGACTTTAATCTCAGATTCACAAATGCAGCTGCTGCCTTAAACTGTTTGAAACTAAGATTACATCTGTATTAGCGTCTTTTAAGCCACTGCTCTAAATCTCTGAAGATAAACATCATAAATTTATGACTCTCCATTTATCAGTCTGTCTTTTGAAATCTCCAGTTTACAGATGAATTCACTGGGTTGTGTGCCCCTTTCAGGCCCCACCCTACCCTGCTCTCAGCCCGCAGGCTGTTGAGAGGTGCTACATCAATTTTTTCAACAGTTAGGATGACAGAGTTGTTAGTCTTGCTAGAGTTATTTATTAATATAACCATGGCTCCATTACACTCTGAATTTCTGAAGGTCAGTGGCCAAGTGGTGAACACTTTAAAAATGTCTTACGCTTCCAGAAGAGTCAAGAGGTGTTTCTTGTGCTCAGGGCTGGTGCACTGGGAAAACTCAGAGGGATGGGATGGAGAGGGAGGCAGGAGGGGGGATTGGGATGGGGAACACATGTAAATCCATGACTGATTCATGTCAATGTATGGCAAAAACCACTACAATATTGTAAAGTAATTAGCCTCCAACTTATA
The DNA here is from genome assembly GCF_963930625.1 of Muntiacus reevesi. Lineage (NCBI taxonomy): Eukaryota > Metazoa > Chordata > Mammalia > Artiodactyla > Cervidae > Muntiacus > Muntiacus reevesi. The sequence continues at coordinate 52,627,688 of NC_089257.1, forward strand.
AAAATAAATGGGAAAAAAAGAGGTGTTTCTTAGTTAATTATTTATTTTTTAAAAATTGTCATGTTTATTAAAGTGGTCTGGGTCTATGGAGAGTAACCTGATACCTCTGACAATTTATGGATAATTTCTCAGGAATCTTCCTACACAAATCTCATTTTAGAGGAAGAAAGAAAAATCAAAGTTGACTCCACCTTTGATCAAAATGAAATAATAGGGATTGGATATACCCTCCTGCCTGAAACAACTAAGAACAGGCAAAATATATAAAAGTTTCAGGATACTGATAGCAGGCAATGAAAGACAGTGATCCCTATGATATGAGAAACAAACTTGGTGAGCCCTGTAACTGCTCAAGCTTGCTACCTTGAGACGGTTTCCATAGCTCAGGTAGAGGTGTGTATATGTGTATGCTAAGTCCTGTCTGACTCTTTGCAACCCAAGGGCTGTAGCCCACCAGGCTCCTCTGTCCATAGAATTATCCAGGCAAAAATATTGGAGCAGGTTGGCATGCCCTCCTCCAGGGGATCTTCCAGACTCAGAGGAAGATCCCTCATCTCTTGTGTTTCCTGCATTGCAGGAGGGTTCTTTACCACCAGTGCCACCCAGGAAGCCCAGCACTTGAATTGAGAAGATGAAGCTAAGAGAGCAGGGAGACTGAGGCAGCTACAATATGTAGCACAGGGAAAAGTTCCAAAGAGGAGAGAGCCGCACGGAGAGAGGTCTGCGTAGTCTCTCTCAAGTTTTTTATCAGCGTATGATCAGCACATATGTGTGAGAAAGCTGTGAGCCAACAAGTGACACAAAATGTTGGAACTAGCAGAGAAGGAATTGAGTTATTATAATTGCATTCCATATGTGTTAAAAAAAAAAAGTAGAAAATGGCATAAAAAAGACTCAAATCAAAATTTTAAAGATGAAAACTACAGAGTGAGATGAAAAATACACTACCTGAGATTAATAGCAGATTAGAAATCTCAGGAGAAAAGTTTAGTTAACTGTGAAGACACAGCAGTTGAAACTATCCAAAATGAAAAACGGGAAAAAAAGAAAGTAAGAAAGAGCATCAGTGACTTGTAGAACAACCTCAAAAGTCCTTTGATATGATTCTTATCCTTGAAGGAGAAGAGAAAAAGGAAGAGAGTTGAAATTTTTCCAATTTTGATAAAAACTCTACATACACAGATATAAGAAGCGTAATGAGCTCTAAATACAAGAAACTCAAGGAAAACTATACCAAGACTCTTCATAATCAAGTTGCTCAAAATTAGTGATAAAGAGAATTTTAAAGCTATTGGGGGAGCAGGAAAAGATACATTGCATACAAGAAAACCAAGAGAAGAATGATAGCAGAATGTATCATCAGAAATAATGCAAGGTAAGAGTCAGTGACATAACATCTTTAAAGTATTGAAAGAATTTTGTCAATATAGAATCCCATACTAAGTGAAAACACCTCTCAAAAAACCGGAAGAAATAAAGATATTTTCAGACATAAAAAGTTGAGAGAACTTATTGCCAACAGACCCACAATCCAAGAAATATTAAAGAAAGTCCTTCAGATGGAAGAAAAATGATACTTCGTGAAGTATGGGTCTACACAGGAATGTAGAGTACAGGAAATGGCAACATGGATAAATACATCATTTTAAAATTTTTTTAAATCTAAAAGGTAATTGATTATGTATAGAAAAATATTAGCAATATATAATGGGGTTTATAACATTGCGAATTGTATGACAACAATAGCATAAAAGCCCAGAGGGACGATTACTACTGTCAAGTTCTTATACTATGTGTTAAGTTGTGTAATATCACTTGAAGGTGCATGCATGTGTGCTCAGTCGCTTTACTTTACAACCTGTAAACTGTAGCCCACCAGGCTCTTCCATCCATAGGATTCTCCAGGCAAGATTACTGGAGTGGGATGCTGTGCCCTCCTCCAGTGGATCTTCCCAACCCAAAGATCGAACCCACATCTCCTTTCATCTCCTGCATTGCAGGCCGATTCTTTACTGCTGATCCACCAGAAGCCCATCACCTGAAGGTAGACTATCACAAATTGAAAATGAAAAGTGAAAGTGAAAGTTGCTCAGTCGTGTCCAACTCTTTGCAATCCCGTGGACTATACAGTCTATGGAATTCCCCAGGCCAGGATACTGGATTGGGTAGTCTTTCCCTTCTCCAGGAGATCTTCCCAACCCAGGGATTGAACCCAGGTCTCCTGCATTTTGCAGGTGGATTCTTTACCAACTAAGCCACATTGATGCTATATTATTAACCTTATAGAAGCTGCTAAAATAACAAAACAAAGTTATAGTTAGTGAGATAACAAAGGAAACATAGTGGAATTATAAAACAAAGTAATACAAAAGAAGCCAGAAAAAGAGGGAAAAAAGTACAAAAAATAGGTGGGACCTCAAAAACAAGTAGCTGGATGATAGACTTAAATCTACCTATCTCAATAATCACATTAGATGTAAACAGTCTAGACAACACCAATTTTAACAGGGAAATTGTTCAGCTGTAGAAAAAAGAAAAGCTTAGATACATTTTAGGTATGAGAAACACATTTCAATATAAAGACACAAACATACTAAAAGTAAAAGAATAGAAAAATATATATCACGCTGTGCTGCTGCTGCTAAGTTGCTTCAGGAGTGTCCAACTCTGTGACCCCATAGATGGCAGCCCACCAGGTTCCCCCATCCCTGGGATTCTCCAGGCAAGAACACTGGAGTGGGTTGCCATTTCCTTCTCCAATGCATGAAAGTGAAAAATGAAAGGGAAGTCGCTCAGTCGTGTCTGACTCTTAGCAACCCCATGAACTGCAGCCCACCAGGCTCCTCCATCCATGGGATTCTCCAGGCAAGAGTACTGGAGAGGGTTGCCATCACCTTCTCCGATATACCATGCTAACTGTAACCAAAAAAGAGTTGGAACAGCTATCAGACTAAGTAGATTTCAAAGCAAAGAATGTTACTAGGGATTTTTTAAAAAGTCATTTTATAATTATAAAGGATCAACAGAAAAAAAGGAAATATTGACACTGAAAATGTTTATTTACCTGATAACAGCTTTAAAATATATGAGGCAAAACTGACAGAAATGGCAAAGAGAAATATATATATATCCATGATAGAGTTGGAAATTTCATTACCTCTGTCTCAATAATTGGTAGAAAAACTAGAGAGAAAATCAGAGTGACAGATAAAAGATCAATATTCAAAAATAAGTTGTATTTTACCTACTGCAACAAACAATATGAAATTGAAATTTAAAATGAAGACAATTTGAACAATGCTGATTTGACTCGGTCAACATTTGTAGAACACTCCACCCAACTACAGTGGCATATATATTCTTTTAAAGTGCAAATATAACATTCACTAAGATATAGCATATTTGGGGCGATAGAACAAGTCTCAATATACTTAAAAGTATTCATCACAAAAAATCATGTCTCTCTTCACAACAAATTTAAATTAAAAATCAGTAACAAAAAAGATAACTGAAAACTTACCCAAATATTTGAAAGCTTAGTAACACTTCTAAATAACCCATGGGATAAGAAATCAGAAGTGAAATTAAAAACTATTTTGAGTTAAACAAAAATAAAATCACAACATATCAAAATTCATAAGATTCCATCAAAGCAATATGTAAGGGGAAACGTTGCCAACAAAGGTCCATCCAGTCAAAGTTATGGTTTTTCCGGTGGTCATGTATGGATGTGAGAGTTGGACTCTAAAGAAAGTTGAGCACCGAAGAATTGATGCGTTTGAACTGTGGTGTTGGAGAAGACTCTTGAGAGTCCCTTGGACTGCAAGGAGATCCAACCAGTCCATCCTAAAGGAAATCAATTTTGAATATTCATTGGAAGGACTGATGCTGAAGCTGAAACTCCAGTACTTTGGCCACCTCATGTGAACAGCTGACTCATTGGAAAAGAACCTGATGCTGGCAATGATTGAAGGTGAGAGGAGAAGGGGACAACAGAGGATGAGATGGTTGGATGGCATCACTGACTCAATGGACATGAGTTTGGGTGGACTCCAGGAGTTGGTGATGGACAGGGAGGCCTGGTGTGCTGCATTCCATGGGGTCACAAAGAATCGGAAACGACTGACTGACTGACTGAACTGGACTGCTAATACTGGAAAAGATAAAAGGTCTCAATTCAGTGACTTAAGTTTCCACCTAAAGAAATCAGGAAAAGAAGAGCAAATTAAACTCAAATATAAGTCAAAGAAAAGAAATAATAAAGATTAAAGTGAAAAACAAAAAAGGAAAAAATCTTGAGAAAATCAATAAAATCAAAAGTTGGTTACGGAGAACAATAATATTGATAAAACTCTAGCTAGACTGATCAGGAAAAAGAATATCCATATAAATTCCAGAAATATTAATAGGTTAGTAAAGGAATGTTTTGAAGATCTTTTGTTCATAAATTTGAAATTTTAGATGAAATGGACAAGCTCCTTAAAACACACAGGCTAAAGCAGCTCATCCAGCAATAAATAGGTAACATAATAGACTGGTTCAAAATCGGGAAAGGGGTACATCAAAGCTGTATATTGTCACACTTCTTATTTAACTTATATGTAGAGTACATCATGTGAAATACCAGACTGGATGAATCACAAGCTGGAATCAAGATTGCCAGGAGAAATATCAACAACCTCAGATGTGCAGATGACACTACCCTAATGGCAGAAAGCAAAGAAGAACTAAAGAGCTTCTTGACGAAGGTGAAAAAGGAGACTGAAAAAGCTGGCTTAAAACTCAACATTCAAAAAACTAAAATGATGGCATCCAATCCATCACTTCATGGTAAACAGATGGGGAAACAATAGAAACAATGACAGACTTTATTTTCTTGGGCTCCAAAATCACTGCTGATGGTGACCACAGCCATGAAATTAAAGGAAACTTGCTCCTTGGTTGAAGAGCTATGACAAACCTAGACAACATATTAAAAGGCAGAGACCTACATTGCTGACAAAGGTCTGTATGATCAAAGCTATGGTTTTTCCATTAGTCATGCATGGATGTGAGAATCAGACCATAAAGAAGGCTGAATGCCAAAGAATTTAGGCTTTCAAACTGGTGCTGGAGAAGACTCTTGAGAGTCCCTTGAACTGCAAGGAGGTCAAACTAGTCAATCCTGTAGTTGTTACCAGAACTAATAAGTGAGTCTATCAAGATTATCTATTAGGATGGCTATTCAAAAACTCAGCATTCTGTATACTTGCAACAAACAGTTCAAAGTTGAAATTAAAAAATAGTGCCATTTACATTTGCATCAAAAATATGAAGTACTTAAAGGTACATCTGAGGAAAGATGAATTGCAGATCTAAATATATGATGTAAAATTGCAAAACTTTTAGAAGAAGAAAACATAGGAGAAAACTATAGAGTATGAATATTCCAATGAATATTCAGGGTTTATTTCCTTTAGGATTGGCTGGTTTAATCTGTTTGCAGTCCAAAGGACTTCCATGTTTCTTCTTCTAAAAGTTTCACAACTTTACAGAAAAAGTGGGAGAAAATATTTGCAAACACATTATATATACATACACACACACACACACACACACACACATACACATTATGATTATGATTTCACAAGTATATATTTGTGTCAAAAGTTGCTCACTTTAAATATGTGCAGTTTGTGAAGCGTGAAAGTCACTCAGTTGTGTCCAACTATTTGCGATCCCATGGACTATACAGTCTATGGAATTCTCCAGGCCAAAATACTGGAGTGGGTAACCGTTCCTTCCTCCAGGGGGTCTTCCTGACCCAGGAACTGAACTGGTGTCTCCCACATTGCAGGCGATTCTTCACCAGCTGAGCAACCAGGGAAGCACACTTTAAATATGTGCATTTTATTGTATGTCAGTTATACCTCATAAAGCTGTTACAACACAATGGAAGAGAAATAAATCCTAGTAATGATTTCTGTTGCTCTTCCCCACAGGATTTGCAGCCTAACTGTCCATGCCACTATTAGGTGGTTGGTGGGAACAAATAAAGAATACATCTATTTCGTCCAAATGCTTACAATCAGTTGACCAGAGGTACAATGGATAGGTGAGGACGTACATACACAAAACAGTGTAATTATCTGAAGTAATGTACTAATGACATGTAAAGTGTCATGACAATAATTTATTTTTATATTTTGGATTTAAATTTGCTTTCTTATGGAATTGAAAAATGACTGCTCTTGTATGACAGCCAACAATGGCTTGCCCTAGCTTGTCTTTGAAAGGAGGCATCATTCTCAGCTAAGTGGCTGTGGGACTTTGGCTTAAATTCATTCATTTAGCCTATTTCTTTTTTTTTTTTTTTTTATGATCAAATCTTTTATTTTATTTTTTTAAATATTATTTTATTAGTTGGAGGCTAATCACTTCACAACATTTCAGTGGGTTTTGTCATACATTGACATGAATCAGCCATAGAGTTACACGTATTCCCCATCCCGATCCCCCCTCCCACCTCTCTCTCCACCCGACTCCTCAGGGTCCTCCCAGTGCACCAGGCCCGAGCACTTGACTCATGCATCCCACCTGGGCTGGTGGTCTGCTTCACCATAGATAATATACATGCTGTTCTTTCAAAACATCCCACCCTCACGTTCTCCCCCAGAGTTCAAAAGTCTGTTCTGTACTTCTGTGTCTCTTTTTCTGTTTTGCATATAGGGTTATCGCTACCATCTATCTAAATTCCATATATATGTGTTAGTATACTGTAATGTTCTTTATCTTTCTGGCTTACTTCACTCTGTATAATGGGCTCCAGTTTCATCCATCTCATTAGAACTGATTCAAATGAATTCTTTTTAACAGCTGAGTAATATTCCATGGTGTATATGTACCACAGCTTCCTTATCCATTCATCTGCTGATGGGCATCTAGGTTGCTTCCATGTCCTGGCTATTATAAACAGTGCTGCAATGAACATTGGGGTGCACGTGTCTCTTTCAGATCTGGATTCCTCAGTGTGTATGCCCAGAAGTGGTATTGCTGGGTCATATGGCAGTTCTATTTCCAGTTTTTTAAGAAATCTCCACACTGTTTTCCATAGTGGCTGTACTAGTTTGCATTCCCACCAACAACAGTATCTGTCATGTGCCAGACAGAGTGCTTGACATCAGGAACATGATGGTGAGTAGAATGAATCAGGTTCTTCTTCTCCTTGGATTTTGCAGAGTCAAAACTCTAAGTTTATTGTGAGATCAGCAAATCACAACTTACCTGGGGTCCTATAGTATCCCATAGATGGAGGAGCCTGGTAGGCTACAGTCCATGGGGTCACAAAGGGTAGGACATGACTGAGAGACTTCACTTTCACTTTTCTTTCACTTTATAAAATGCCTGGGTTGAAGGTATGGTACAAGGAAATGTTTAGGCAACACGTCAGTGAGTTGTGAAATCATTTTAGTGGATTGAGGGCAGCTCTCAAAGAAATAAATAAATGGAATAGAGTATATTGGAGTACATAATATACAGCAAGGATAAATGAGACTTGTTTCTATTAGGGGTGTGTGTGTATGTGTGTACTGAAAACTGTGATGTGAAATACAGTTCTTACGGCAAGTCCTGGTCAAAAAGTGTAAGCAATTCTGGCTAAATGAATTCTTAGGTCCCCCACCTCTATAATTTAAAGCTTTATAATAATGACTGACTCATTCCAACTATCTGAGAATTATATTTGGAAACATTATTTCATTCACTGATCTGGTCCCAAATTTCCCTAACTTGGTTGGATTCAATTTTGTTCTTTTAATGTATATTTTCTGCTCTAATTTATGAATGTAAACTTCTTAAGGGTAATTCTTGTTTCTTTGCCTTTTGAAAATCTCTATTACACTAACTTGGGACTTTGAATACCATAGATTGTGAATAAATAGTAGATTTTATTTTTTTGGAAAATAACTTTTTGGTTCAATTTTCGATGTATACCAAGTGCCAGCTACAAGGATAAGTACCTTCTATCATGCTCCGAGAGTACTATGAATATAAATAACTTGGATAATCTTTATTTATATCTCTTCAATTATACTTTGCAAATAGGTAGAGGTTTCATTCAGACTGTAGGAGTCCATGCAGCCTCTTAAGCTACAGCACAGCTGACATAGCAATGCCACCTACTTATGGTATAGTGTACAGTAGCCTACACTATGAAACTGCATGACTGGCCAATGTTTATAGTCTGGGAAGAGGGCTCCTGCCCCCCCACAAGCTCCCCATCATCTTTGGCGTGGTGGAAAAGTAACACTGCCTGTTTCCCTGAGGACCTTGACCATCTTGACCCTGACCTTAGGGTGCTTTCCTGGATTCCCAGCCTGAGTTCTCTCCACAGTCCTCTGCAAAGTAAGAATGCCTTCCCCTGACCTCACAGGCCACCATCAGCAGAAATCAGAGGAGTGGCCTACAGCAATCCTTGTTCCCTGTGAGATACCCTCCTCTAACCCCTCTACCTCCATCATCAGGAGTCCAGACAACAGTCATAAGCCCTGGGTGCTCCTAACTCACTCTCCTTCCTATTCCTGTGTGATAGCTAATTTTATATGTCAAGTGGACTGGATCATGAGATGCCCAAATAGCTGGTTAAACATTATTTCTGGCTGCGGTTGTGAGGGTGTTTCTGGAAGGGTTGCAATCTGTATACTGAGTAAAGTAGATGGCCCTCCCCGATGTGAGTGGGCATCATTCCGTATGCTGAGGGTCTGAAAAGAAAAAAAAAGGTAGAAGACAGTTGACTTTGCTCTCTGCTTGAATGCATGAGCTGGAACGGAGATCTTTCTACTTTTCAGGCCTTCATACTTGGATTGGAATCCACTCCACTGGGTCTCTGTCCTTCAGGCCTTCAAAGTACAGTACCAGCTTTCCTGGGTCTCCTGCTTGCAGACAGCAGATCCTGGGATCTCTTAGCCTTCATAATTGCATGAGCCAATATCTTATAGTAAACCTCTTTGTGGGTGTAAATGTACATAATATGTATTTCCTATTGGTTCTGTTTCTCTTGAGAACTCTAGTTAACAGACCTTGTTTACCCTTGACATTCCAGCTTTACCACCATTCTCTGCCTTGAGACCACCAGAACTTATCTCATTAGTCCTCTTTATATCAGTCACCACAAGAGGCCCAAGGCTCCCTGGTTATTCCTCATTTCCCAGACTCATCCCCATGTGCTCAGATGTCACCTAACCAGAGAGGCCTTTCTCACCAAGATAATTAAAATTGCAAAGCCACCTCTCTACAACCCTCAACATTTTCCTCTACTTTTCTCCATAGTACTTGCAACTATTGAACATACTGTATGCTATTTGTGGTCTTGCCCACTAAAATATAAGCTCCATAAGGGCCCCAGGATGGATGCTGTATGCCCAGTATTTAGAACAGTGTTGGGCACATAGAAAGCAGTCAGAGATTAATTGTGGAATGAGGAATGCACACTGTGTCAGCATTTAACTGCTGAAAGTTGTGTCTACAATTTCCTCCTTCAAAGAAGGTGGGAGGGGCTTCCCTGGTGGTCCAGTGGCTAAGAACCCACCTGCCAATGCAGTTCGATCCCTAGTCCAGGAAGATCCCACATGCCTCAGAACAACTAAGGCCATGCACTGCAACTGCTGAGCCAGTGCTCTGGAGCCTATGAGCTGAAACTAATGAGGCCACTTGCTGCAGCTACCGAAGCCTGCAAGACTAGGCCCCTGTTCCGCAATTAGAGACAGCCCTGCAATGAGAAGCCTGCTCACCACAACCAGAGGAAAGACCACACACAGCAATGAAGACCCAGCACAGCCAAAAATAGATAAAGGAATCTTTTTTAAAAAGGTGAGAGGCCTAGTTCTGGAACAAAATCTGGCACTTGGGTCTGTGGGGTTGCCTCTGAATTAATTGCTCATGAGGTGCTATTGGGAAAACGTCCTACAGCATCGCAGGGATCGTGTGTTAGATGTCTTTGTCACCTCTGCCCCACCATCTCTCATCTCCCCCATGAAAGTCTTCTATAAGACCAAGAAAATAGAATGTCCCTGGGGCCAAGGACGCTCTCCCACAGCTGCCTCTCCTTCAGTTCTCGCAGATCAGTAAACGGCAACCCTCTTTAGCCAGTTGCCCAGTCTGCACACTAGACATTATCTGTGATCCCTCTCTCTGATCACTCACATTGAATGTATCTCCAAGCCCTGCCTCCTCTTCCTTCCCAATACATTCTAAAACTGGATGCTTTGCACCGCTCCCACCCACACTGGTCTAGCTGCCCTGAAGCAGCCTCAGACCTACTCCTGTCGCTTCCCCTCTCACCCTACAGCCCATCTCTACAGAGCAGAGATTTGTCTACTTGCTTACTACCTATGTTTTCAAGAATATTCTAGTCACTTAGGAAATTGATGAAAAGAAATACTATCCAGATATGGAAATATGTACACAGAAAAAAGCCTAGAAGGAAACACATGGGTATTTTAAGCATAATTATCTCTGAGTGATGGTATTATGATTTCGATTTCCTACTTTATACTATTTAGTATTTTACAAATAGTCTACAAGGAGTATGTATAGCCATTAAAAAAATAGTAAGAAAGATGCTGAGTGGTCAATGAAGCAGCACTGGCGATGGTCAAATAGATTTAGAACTTTTGATTTAGGAATGTAATTAAAATCAGACTTCAGTTGTTGTTACAGGTCTCTTCTTACACCCCAGTCACTGTGCTCGGTGCTTTTTTCCACACTTTATTTCTGAGAAAGGATTTATTTTGGTTTTACAGATGAGAGGATGAATTCAGGGAGGTTGCATGGTTTGTCCAAAGTCACTCAGCTGATGATGAGACATAGCAGGTATTAAAGCCAGGTCTCTAGACCAGGATCTTTTCCCTAACCCCTCTTCCCCATTCTGTTTTCTCACTTAAAGACTGGGATCCAGGCAGGCATCTCTGGAGGACTGTTGAGAGGCTGAACAAAAACGACAAAAGTGAAGTTATTAGCGTAATTAAGGGAGGATATGGTTTGGTGGAAACATTGACAGTCAATATAAATCAAGTAATTAGAACAACATTTCACAGACATATTTGAAACAGAAACTTACTGGCAACATGGATTTAACTGTCACCTGTAAAAGCAGCATAAAGTTAAACCTTTAATGGTTCTGCCTCCTTGCCCTATAAAAACAAAGCCCACATTCTCAGAGTTGATGAGTCTGGGAAGATGAAAAGAGGGACAAGGGCTTCTGGCATGTCCACATAGATCCTGACCATGTGAGGACAGAAGGGAGGCAAGGTGAGAAATGAGAGGGGCAGCTGCTTCCTGTGGTGCTCCTGAAAGACTAATCTTTTAAAAACAAAACCCACCTCCCACTATACTTGGAATAATATCCGCATGCCATGAGCCTAGGATCCTTGTGCCCAAGATCTCTGCTCGGGGTACACCCTGCATATTCAGCCTACCTCCTCCTTCCCTTTCTCCCTCCCTGTCACAGGGCTCCATTCATTCCAATCTCTCCTGCTTCTGGAGGTCCCAAGTCATTCCCAGTGGGGCCTTCACCCTCCCTGTCCTACCTTGGGGACCACTCTTCCCTCAGACTTTGCACTGCGTGCTCCCTCTCATCCTTCTGTTGTTCAGTAGCTCAGCCATGTCTGACTCTTTGTGACCCCGTGGACTACAGCACACCAGACTTCCCTGTCCTTCACTGTCTCCCTGAGTTTGCTCAAACTCATATCCATTGAGTCAGTGATACCAGCCAATCATCTCACTCTCTGTTGTCCCCTTCTCCTGCCCTCAGTATTTCCCAGCATCAGGGTCTTTTCTGAAGAGCCAGCTGTTTGCACCATGTGGCCAAAGTATTGGAGATTCAGCTTCAGCATCAGTCCTTCCAATGAATATACAGGGTTGATTTCCTTTAGGATTGACTGGTTTGATCTCCTTTCAGTCCAAGAGACTCTTGAGAATCTTCTCCAGCATCACAGTTCCAAAGTATCAATTCTTCAGTGCTCAGCCTTTTTTATGGTTCAACTCTCACATCTCTACATGACTACTGGAAAAACCATGGCTTTGACTTTGTCAGCAAAGTGATGTCTTTGCTTTTAATACATTGTGCAGGTTTGTCATAGCTTCATCTGGGGAGAAATCCTGTCTGATGACTTTACCTGAGACACCCCCCACTCCCCGTCCCAATCTCTCTCCATCCCCTTACCCTAATCCTTTCATAAGCACAACATTTTTATTCATAATACTGAATTTGAAGAATATACAAAGAAAATATGAAAAGAATAAATAAACTATGAAGCTTGATAATGTAATAAATACTTATGAACCCGCCAACCAATTTAAGATCTAGAATATCAATTACACTCGATTTTTTTGCATAACATTTATTAGCTATCTGAAATTATATAACATATTGATGTACTTTTTGTCATACCTACTGGAAGATAAACTCTGATGCCTATCTTTTTTATCGCTGTGTCCCAGAGCTTAGAGCATACCTAGAGGATACCCAGAGGATAGGTATTCATGAGTAAATGAACGACTGAGAGTGAGACAGAAAGATCAGTGGAGTCTGAGGGGTGGGGTGGAAATGGTTGTAACTGGTGGTGGTCGTGGGTGGCCTGCACTGTCTCCAAGCAGAGATCCAGAGCCCACAAGACATAACTGCTCACTCCCATATGTCTCTAAAATCCAGTTAATGTGTAGTTGTGAGGGATGAGACATTACATGTCTAGCTAGCTGTGTAGACAAAAGCACACAGGGCAAGTTATTTGTCACTTTGAGATTCAGTTTCTGTCTCGATTAAACAGACAGTAATAGCTACTTGCGCAATGACTGGGTCAGAGACATAGCCTGCTCACATCCTCTGCCCTGATCACACCTGAGAGGGGTGGACCCACTGGGGAAAGGGCTGTCCCTGGTGGCACGCTGCCTCAGAGCTGGGGAGAGACAGATGGGTCTGAGGGAGCAGAACTGTGGCACCCAGCCCACCCTGGCCGCGGTGGAGAGCAGTTCCCGCCCCCGCAGGCCCACTGCATGTGCTTGAAGCCTCACAGTGACATCCCAGGCCAGGAGCAGGCCCCTGGAGCAGGGGGATGGCTGGGCCTGGGCACTGCCTGCTGGCCGAGGAGGGGGTCCTTGAGAACATGCAGGGTCTTGACTCATGAGTGCAGGATGCACGCTCGTGAAAAGAAAAATGAAACGTATTTGCTCTCCAGTGAATCTGGGAAAAACTTAAGTAGAGCCTGTTTTTGTTTTCTTTTTCTCTCCGGTGCAAGTACCCTAAGTCAGTTTATTCTAAAATTATATCCAGAGGAACCAGGCTTGGGAACTTTCTTCAAAGCCTCCCTTTGCCTGGCAGGTTAATTCGTTACTCAGTTTAACCAACATTCACTAAGCAACAGGGCGAGGATGAGGAGGGGCGAGTGAACAGGTGCAGAGCAGAGCTCTCGGTGCTACACCGCATGGGGGGCGGGAGCAGAGGGCCATGCTGCTCCATGCAGCGGGAGATTTGCACTGTGCTTGGAGGAAGACGGAGGGGCCGGTCAAGTCAAGCCATGGGCAGTGGGAAGCAGGAAGCGTGAGGGCGTGGGGGCAGCGACGGGGACTCACTGCGGAGATGGGGCCTGGGGCCACATCTTGAAGGCCTTGCTCACCATATCCTGAAGGCAGTTGAGCAGTGTGATCAGATTTATGTTTCAGACAATCACTGCAGTGAACAGCTATTCCTTTTCCCCCTTCAACCCTCACTTGCCCTTCAGCTGGTCATAATATCTCTGTTTTGCTTGGAGGAAACACCCCTCCACCACTGCCAGTTCATATGGTTCCTTGCGATTTCCGAGTGGACCTAGGATTCAGGCCTGGCTGATGAGTGTAAATTAGTCCCTCAGCACCAAGGGGCATTGGTCCCTCCACCCTGAGGATACCAAAATCCACAGATGTTCAAGTCCTTTATTTAAAATGGCAAAGTGTTTGCATATCACCTGCATCTTCCAGTATACTTTAAATCATCTCTAGATTATTTGTCACACCTAATACAATGTAAATGCTATGTAAATAGTTGTAAATACAATATAAAGTGAAAGTGTTAGTCGCTCAGTCATGCCGACTCTTTCTGACCGCATGAACTGTAGCCTGCCAGGCTCCTCTGTCCACAGGGTTCTTCAGGCCTGTATACTGGAGTGGGTAGCCATTCCCATCTCCAGAGGATCTTCCTAACCCAGGGATTGAACCCAGGTCTCCTGTATTGCAGGCAGATTCTTTACCATCTGAGCCACCAGGGAAGCCCCAAATACAATGTAAATGCTATTTTAAATAGTTGCTGGTGTGTGGCAAATTCAAATTTTCCTTTCTGGAACTTTCTGTAATTTTTTTTTTTTCAAATATTTCTGATCCATGGTTGAGTCTGCAAACGTTGAGCCTGCAGATATGGAGGGCTGGCTGTATTTCATTATTTGATTCTAAGAGATTGATTCAGAAATGAACATACACTGTCAGACTGTTATTGACACTGTTGGGAGAAAATCCTCTTTTTTGAAGCAGGAAGCCTACTGACCTGTGGCTGTGGGGCCTACAGAGGGAGATGGCTAGGCTGAGAGTGAAACTAACGCAAAGGGAAACAGAATCAAGACAGAGAGATCAAGTCCACTGCTAGCATCTCTGAACCCACTTCTTCCTGATGTGAGATGTGCTGGATGGAGGATGTGTTAGAGGCTTCAGGCAGGGAGACCAGTTAGAAGACTGCAGAGTAGAACTGGGGGAGTTTGTGAGGGGCTGGCTTGGAGCAAAGCCAATAGGGCAGGAGAGAAGAATTCAAGACATGCTCAGGAGATGGAATCAGCAGGTCCTGGAGACCCCTGTCAGATATGGGTAGTGCACAAATGGTGAATTCATTCTCAAGAGCATTTTATCTGTAGTTTAGGATGTTTCCAGCTTGAGTATTGCTCCAACCATTTCAACACAACTCGGTTCTTCTACCTGAAGCATCTCTGTTTCTTGATCTCATTGTGTCCCCTTGATTATTCTGATTCCTACTTTAAGGCTCACCTCTTCCAGGAGGCCTCCCCAGCCCACTCCTCTGACAAAACGAATCACTTTCTTTTCAATTCCATCTTTAAGACTCCATCAAGGCGCTCACGTCTGCATCATAATTATTTGTTGACAATTTGTCTCACCATTAGATTGTGAGCTACTTGAAAAGAGGGACCACAGCATGTTTACCCAGGTGTTCTCGTATCCAACACCACAGCTGACTCATAGTGCCTGCTCAGAAGTTGTTTGTGGAGGTAAATGGAATGTTTGAGCTAAAAAAGCACTCACATTTTCTCAAATAAGATGTAACTAAATAGACCGATAAAGGCAAATGTTGCAGTCTGAGGAGGCGTGCTGGTCAGGACTGGACTTGGGCTGATTTGGCTGAGGATTTCCAGAAAGTAAAGTTCTTTTCTCAGACGAGTGTACTTGCCGGTGACCTGCTCCCCTGTGACGTGTGAAGCATTGTGGGTGCTGACAGCCCGTAGCCAGCACCTCCTCCACCTGCAAGTTCGACTTCCCCAGGAGCAAGCACTGAGCTGCCAGGCTCTCTCTGCCCGCTGCTCCTGAAATGCTGATCTCAGGAGCTGCTGTACTTCCCAAGCTGCTTCCACGTGCTCCCTGCACAGCCCGAGGAGCCTGTCGGTTCCCACCGCAGAGGAAGTCCTATACTACTGAAGCCATCTTATAGACCGAAAGGGTGATTTTTCCTGCTCTGTCTACTGGGGAGTAATCTTTTTATATTACGCTGCCTCCATGAGGACCCCCAAAAGAAAACCCTCTGAAAACAAATGGGTCATTCTAGAGGGATTTCCAGTTCCTGGGATCATTCAATCATTCCACAAATATTTATTGAAACACCTACTTTACGTCAAGCTCTGTGATAAGCCTGCAATTGTGAGCAAAACAAACACAAACTGCGCTCATGGAGTTTGCAGCCTATTGAAAAAGATTATGAAATAGTTAAATATATAATCAGAAATTGTGAAAAACATCATGAAGGGAAAGGATAGTACCTATGAAAAGTTATTCAGAGGTAACCGATCTTCTTGGAAATGTTGGTGTGTGGAGGTCAGGGAAGATTTTTCCTAGAAAGTAACAAGTGAAATATGAATTAAAATAGGTTTGGGAGTCGACTGGGGGATGGACTGGGGGTGGAGGACATTCCAGACAGAGGAAATGGCATGCTCAAAGACCTTCAGATCTCCTGAAGAGCTCCATCATCCGCACAGGCTCTCTCAGTTGGTAACTGGGGAGGGAAGGGTGATAAAGGTGGCCTTGAAATCCAGCCTTGGCCTTGCTTGACCCTCGGATGCAGATGCAGGACATGTAATAGGCTGCTTTCTCCCTTAACATCTCAGTCCCAGTACATTTTTTTCATACTTTTCTCTCTTATGGCAAGCCCCACCCAACCCTACAAGTGTTTTTGCATTGATGATGGTGAGGGCACCCAGATGTCATCCTACCAGTTTGAAAACTCCATCCTTTCCCCACTTCTTCTATAACAAGAGGGTTTCAGTCAGGTTTATTCAATTACTGTCAGTTGTTCAAGATCATAGTGATGATCTATTGCTTTTTCCTCATTTAGAATTAGTGCTGGATATGTAATATCAAAGTTTTATTTAACTAATAGACACATGTTTTAAAAGGCAGAATCCACTTAAAAAGTAGACCTTCTATGACACCAAACGCATAAGAGACAAAAGAAGAATAAATTGACTTCATCAAAATGTAAAACTTTTGTGCTGCAAACAATATCATCAAGAGAGTGAAAAGGCAACTCACAGAATGGGGGAAATTATTGGTAAATTGTTTAAGTGGCCTGTATGCAAAATATGTAAAGAACTCTCCCAATTCATAATAAAAATACAGATGATACAAATTTAAAATGAGCAAAGAATTTGAACAGACAGGCCTCCAAATAAGACCTGCAAATGGGGCTTCCCTGGTGGCTCAGTGGTAAAGATTCCACCTGCCAATGTAGGCAACATGCATTCGGTTCCTGGTCCAGGAAGATCCTACCTGCCATGGAGCAACAAACCCCCAAGCACAACAATTACTGCCTGTGCTCTGGAGCCTGGGAGTTGCAAGTGCTGGGCCCACGTGCCGCAACTCCTGAGGCCCACGCGCACTGGAGCCCGAGCTCTGCAGCGAGAGAAGCCGCTGGTACAGTAAGCCTGGGCGCGACAACTAGATAGAAACGTGTGCAGCAACAAGGACCCAGCATGGCCAAAGTGAATAAATAAAACTAGCTTTGAAGAGATATACAGAGGGCCAATAACCACACAAAAGATGTACAATGTCATTGTTCATTGCTGTTTAGTTGCTAAGTCACATCTGACTCTTTGAGACCCCATGGACTGTAACCCACCAGGCTCCCCTGTCCCTGGGACTTTTCAGGCAAGAATACTGGAGTGGGATGCCATTTCCTTCTCCAGGGGACCTTCCCAACCCAGGGATTGAACCCACATCTCCTGCATTACAGGCAGATTTTTTACTATCTGAGCCACCAGGGAAGCCGTTAGTCATTAGAAAAGTGCAAATCAAAACCACAAAGAGATATCACTTCACATCTACTAGGATGACTGTAATCAAGAAGACATAATAACAAGTGTTGGTGAGAGTGTGGAGAAATTGGAACACTAGCATGCTATTGGTGGGGATGTAAAGATTCTTTGAACAACAGTCTGGCCATTCCTCAAAATGTTAAACTTAGAGCTACCATACAACCAGCAATTCAACTCTAAAGTATATACACAAGAGAAATTAAAACAAATGTCTATATGGAAACTTATACATGAATATTCATAGCATTTCTCATAATAGCCCCAAAGGGGAAATAACCCATTGTCTCTTACTAATGATAGGATAAATAAAACGTGTTTTACCTATAAAATAGAATGTTATTCAGCAATTTAAAAAAATGAAATACTGATACATATTACAACATGGATGAACCCTGGAAGCATTGCACTAAAAGGAAGGACCACACATTGTACAGTTCCATTTATGTGTAATATCCAGAATAGGCCCATCTATAGGGACAAAAAGACTGCTGGTTCCCTCCTTAGGAGGGAATGAGAGTGACTGCTAAGGGGCATAAAGTTTCTTTTAGGGGCAAGGAAAATGTTGATTTAATGATGGTCCTACAACCCTGTTAAAATAGTAAAAAGAGAAAATAAAACAAAACATTGAATTGTGTACTTTAAATGGGTGGATTGTGGAGAATGTGAATTTATCTCTCAAAAATAGTAAGCTAATGATACAGAGTCAATCAATATTGTCCGAGCCTGCTGTGCAAAGAAAATTTTACTCAGAGTCTGGCACTGTGCTCAGGTCAGGCAGAGAAAACTTCCTGAATGGAAAAGTGTAGCAATAATAATAGTTACTATTAACCGTAATAGCTAAAGTCGATATGATCTTTATAGTTAGCACACACTCACATTTATTTGAGTAAATCCTTCCACTCATTAAACCGTATGAGGGTGGCATCATTGTACACACCTGACACCTGAGGGAACTGAGTTCAGAGAGTTTAAGAATGGATGAGATCATCCGGACAGTAAATGCTAAGGCTGGGAACAGAGACCCGGTTGACCTACCCCAAATCTTAAGTCATTCCACTAAGTCTGAGAGGGCAGGAGCCTTGATCTGTCTTGTTACAGCGGGACCCCTAGTGCCTAGCAGGGTGAATGAATGAATGAATAAGTAGCAAACTGCTTCTCTTCGGGCTCTGCCAACAGGTAATGCAAAGTGTGGCTCTAGTTTCTGGAGGCCAAGGAGGACAAGTCAGAAGTCCACTTGAAATATAATGATGCAGAGTGCTGACCAGCAGCCTGGTCGCCAGAAGTCACACTGACTCAATCCCTTTATAGCAAACAGGCAGGAATATCTCAGAACTGCAGGTTTACACATTTCTGTGGGCTTTGTGTGTGCGCCTCAGCCAGCCAGGGCCCTATTGGAACCTTCCTCAGTAGCACACGGGTCAGCTCAGCCCCACTCTCCAGACTCCCAGCCTCTGGAATTCCTGGTCAGCATCTGCACCCCCAAGAGAGGCTGTATTCCTGAAGGCTGAAGTCTTCCCGTAGTCAGTCTGTACTGTCCAGAAGATGGGATGGAATCCCACAAAGGAGGTACAATCCCCCTCCTTCTGTGTGTCTTTTCTTCATGGAACTTGAGTGGGTTGGAAAGCTTTACCCTTCTGCCTATGGCTGATGGTTGAGTTTGGTTGGTTGGTATTTCAGATGGCAGTAGGAGAAGCAGCTAAGATACTCTGCTGAGGTTTTCCTTTCTCTGTGGGCCAGATGTCTTTTTGGAAAGAGCCTTGGATTTGGAATCATACAGACCTGACTACAAAACCTTTTTCTGTTGTTATCTCTGGTGTCCTCTCTGAGTCCGAGTTTCTGATCTACCCACTGAAAGTCTCACAAGGCTGTAGTGAGGGAGGTAACTTACCCAAAACCCACAGTCAGTAAATGAAAGAGCTTGGATTTGATCCCAGGATTCGACTCCACCTTCACATGTGGTGGAATGAGATCACGGATAGGAAAGAGATATATAAAGTGCACGCTCAAGTGCTGGCTGTGATTACTGCTGACACTTCCTCCCGGGGCTGGACCTAGAAGGGATGGAAGGGATGAGATTTGTGTTTCCCATTCGTCAAGGTGGAGCAGGTGCTCTGTGCCCTTACGAGGGTTTATGACTTGGAATTCTCCTCCTTGGCAGCCTGGTCAAGGTAAAGCCTGGGCTAGGGCTCCGGGTGTAGTGAAGATGTTGCCCAGGTAAGCATCTGCCTGCACACATCCTCAGCCTGGCTCCTTTCGTAACCTTTCCATTTCATAACCTTCTCTGTGTCCAGGCCACTCCAGGAAGGGATGGGATGCTCACAAAGTGACCCTGTTTCCCACACACAGCCAGTCTGGGCTATTTAGGTCGAAAACACCTTTGTTCCTTTGGCAGTTCCATCTGGAAGGTCACACACAAAAGTGAATGACTTACTTTCCTTCTGAGGGTGATTCACCAAAAGGATGGCTGCTTCTCCCCAACCAGGGATGGGAAGTTTTATGTGATTGTAGAGTTAGAGGGGCCCAGATTTTGGAATCAGACAGCCCCCCCTGTTTAATCTTGGCCTCCCTGGTTATTTCTATGTGATCGTCAATCATGCCACTTGACCTGTCTCTATTTCGTTTTACATTTTTTTCTAAAGTGAGGGCAGTGATACCTCCTTTTATGGCCTCGAGGACTCTGCCAAGCAGTGTAATTATGTGGCTGGTGCTGAGCAGGCCTCAGTAACCAGAAGGTCCTTTTTTTTTCTGATTCTGACTCAACTAAGTTCTCTGAGGTATATCAGGGAAGATTTAACTGCCTCAGACAAGTCTTTGAGGGAGAAGAAGGACTGGGAAGTGTTGGAAATATTAAAAGCAAAAAAAGAAAAGAGCCAGATGGGGGTGTGTAAGATAGTAAGCTTAAATAATAAGTAATAATAGTAATAGTCATTGCTTGTTTGTTGTTTAGTCGCTCAGTTGTGTCCAACTCTTTGTGACCCCATGGACTGCAGCATGCCAGGTTTCCCTGTCTTTCACCATCTCCTGGAGCTTGCTCAAACTCATGTCCATTGAGTTGGTGATGCCATCCAACCATCTCATCCTCTGTCATCCTAGTCTCCTCCCTCCTTCAATCTTTCCCAGCATCAGGGTCTTTTCTAATGAGTCAGTTCTTCACATCAGGTGGCCAAAGGTATTGGAGCTTCAGCTTCAGCATCAGTCCTTTCAATGAATATTCAGGGTTGATTTCCTTTAGGAATGACTAGTTTGATCTTGTAGTCCAGGGGACTCTCAAGAGTCTTGTCTAACACCGCAGTTCAAAAGCATCAATTCTTTGGTGTTCAGTTTTCTTTATGGTCCAACTCTCACATCCATACATGACTACTGGAAAAACTGCAGTTTAAGACTTCATGCCACCCCAGAGCACTGGGGAAGCATGTGGGTGATAGAGAGGGTGGTATCTTGGGCTGGCCTGGCCTGGAAGTTCTCTCTCCTGTCCACCTGCTCAGGAGGCAAGCTCAGCTTTCCCCTGGTTATTGAGCAAACATGGTTGAGGCAAGAAGTACAAGGCCTCCTTTGCCAGAAGCCCTGCCTCCCCAGCTCAGATGTGGGCGCTCTCTCTCAGCAGGCAGCCACTCTGTGCATTTAAAGGAAGCGGCAGGTACTCCAACTCTGCCCTTTTCCTTGTGGAGTCTCCCCAGAGTGAAACATCCTTGAAAGGTATAGAACTTGGCGCTGTTGACAAACTGCCTTCACTTCTATTCTTCTGGACATCTCATGCCACCTGAGAAGCCCTGTTCCTCCCCATAGCTGGCACTTATCAGTCACCAAGTCCAACCAATCCCTCCTTTAAAGCTGAGCTTGTGTGGTCCCTCTGCTCCTTCCCCACTGCCACCACCCAGATTCGGGGTTCTGTACCTGCTCACCTCACTTCCCAGCTCACTTCCCTGTTCTCCTCACTTCCCAGCTCAGCCCTGTTTCCCACCCAGAGCCACAGAGAACTTTCTGAAATAAAACTCTGCTCACGTGTCTCCTCACAGCCCTTAGGACCAGGTCAGCCCCTCCACAGGGCGTGAGCCACCCACAGTCCCATCCTTGTCTCCTCAGACCTACTTCTCCTTATCTTGCCAGGCCCCGGCTCCACCTGACTGGCCACAGGGCCAGGAGTGACCCATGATGCCACACACCTGAGTCACCACGGTAGGCGAAATGGCCCTGGAGGCATTTTTCCTCCCTCCCTCCCTCCTGCCGTCATCCGCTTGCCTGTACAAACACGTCCGCCTCACCGGATGGCGTCATAGGTCTGGGTATACACACGCAGTAGTTTGTACCAAGGCCCCACGGCAGAGGATGAGGCGGGGAGTGAACGCCCACCTGGTTTCACTTCAGAGACAGAGGACTGTGGTCTGCAGGAAGATGAAGCAAGGCTCAGCAGGAGGCATAGGGGGGTTGTCCTCAAGTCCCTTAGTTTCTAGCTGCCACGGGGCCTCCAAAGCCTCCCAAGTAAGAAACAAACATGTCAGTTCAGTTCAGTTCAGTCGCTCAGTTGTGTCTGACTCTTTGCGACCCCATGAACTGCAGCACGCCAGGCCTCCCTGTCCATCACCAACACCCGGAATTTAACCACACTCATGTCCACTGAGTCGGTGATGCCATCCAACCATCTCATCCTCTGTTGTCCCCTTCTCCTCCTGCCCCCAATCCCTCCCAGCATTAGGCTCTTTTCAAATGAGTCAGCTCTTCACATCAGGTGGCCAAAGTATTGGAGTTTCAGCTTCAACATCAGTCCTTCCAATGAACACCCAGGACTGATCTCCTCTAGGATGGACTGGTTGGATCTCCTTGCAGTCCAAGGGACTCTCAAGAGTCTCCTCCAACACCACAGATCAAAAGTATCAATTCTTCTGCACTCAGCTTTCCAACTCTCACATCCCTACATGACCACTGGAAAAACCATAGCCTTGACTAGATGGACCTTTGTTGACAAAGTAATGTCTTTGCTTTTTAATATGCTGTCTAGGTCGGTCATAACTTTCCTTCCAAGGAGTAAGCGTCTTTTGATTTCATGGCTGCAATCACCATCTGCAGTGATTTTGGAGCCCCCAAAAATAAAGTCAACCACTGTTTCCCCATCTATTTGCCATGAAGTGATGGGACCGGATGTCATGATCTTAGTTTACTGAATGTTGAACTTTAAGTCAACTTTTTCACTCTCCTCTTTCACTTTCATCAAGAGGCTCTTTATTTCTTCACTTTCTGCCAGGTTAGGAACTGAAAGAAACAAAAGACAAGCCTTGGGGAATGTCTGCTTAAAGGGGATAAAGGGGATAAGACACAGAAGAGCAAGCAGGGAGGAGAGATGAAAGTAACAGCAGGAGAAAAAAAACAAAGTACGCTTACTTGCGTTATAGATCACAGCGAGTCTTTATGTTCCTTATCTCTTATCATATATAAACACACATGTGCACAACCTACAGACATATCCAAAAAAACACTGCAGAATCCAGTGGTGGAAGTGAGCCAAGTACTGTTATTACTGCCAGTTCACAGATGTGAAGAGGGTCAAGGATGTGCACCATGTGTAACAGCTAATAAACAGCAGAACTGAGGGGGAGGGGAGACTCCCTTGGTGATCCAGTGGTAAGACTCGGTGCTCCCAGTTCAGGAGGCCCGGGTTCGATCCCGGGTCAGGGAATTAGATTCCACATGATGCAACTAAGTGTTCGCAAGCTACAACTAAAAGCTCCTGCGTGCCACAACTAAGACCCGGTGCAGCCAAAAATGTAAACAAATATTTAAAAAACTAAAATAAACAGCAGAACTGGTATGGGAATCTTTGTATGTGATAGACCTAGCCTCCTTAATCTTGGAAGCCATAGAAGTACATCAGTCAGGGAGGGGTCTGCAGTGTCAATCTGGCATTGACTTAAGGAGAGTACTGTTAATCCGGCCTGTGGAAGCCGTGTAGGAGCAGGGTGAGTGGGAGTGGGCACCCAAATTGAGGCCTGAGGGGGTTTGCAATTGAGGGTGAGTGATGAGGAAGTGGGAGGGTCTGGACTAGACCCTTGTTGGAGAAGTTTGTGAGGAGGGAAAGGGGAACCAGGAAGCCTTGGGAGCAGTCGTGCCTTCTGCCCATCTCTGCCTTTCTGCGCTTTCTCTATCTGGTGTCTTTCTCTCCTGTCCCCCAACATACCATCTGTCCCTGCTCTTTGCCTGTCCACTGCCTCTCCCTCTTTGTTCCCCTCAGTTCATCTCTCTGTCTCCATCTCTCTCCCCAGTTTCCCATGGATCCTTTTCTGTTGCCAGGGCCCATCTTGTGTCCTCCTGGCTCCATTCCTTTCTTCTCTTTTTCCTCTACCCTTTGCTCAACTACCTACAACTGGAAATCTAAGACACTTTTAGTACTAGGTTTACTTATTGAATCAGGTTTATGCTGCTTGTTGCTGCTTTAAAAAAGCAGGAGAGCTGAAATGTTTTTTCCTTTCTTTCTAAACAAGAAAAACTCTCCAAAAGGGAGGTACTCTAAAAATATCATCCTTGATGAAACTTTTATGGGCAAACCAGTGCTCTCAAGATGAGAAAGGCAGGCTCCTCATCTCTGTGGGAAGATGCCAGGGTCAGAAGAGGACTTCTGGATGGCACAGGAGAGAGAGGGTATTTTCCCACTTTTGCTCTGAGTGAGACAGGCACTCGTGGGCTCAGCTCTGTGATGAGATCGCCCAGCATGCCTAGCAAGGTGCTAAAAAAATAATTGCCATCAGTGAAGACATGCAAATAAATCAATCGGCCTGGCAGAAAAAATTTGAGTATGTCTGCAAAACATGCAGGTAAAGCATCCCTCCAGCTCCTGTGCTGTGGGGACAATGATGCTTGACCCACCCCGTGTGTAATAGATGGGGCCAGAGCCCTTCTGTGCATACACTGGGGGTGGGCACCAGACACCATCTGCTCCATGGGGACTTGTTCAGGGCCATGCTGTTGTGGGTATACTGTCAGTAACAGTGGCTTTCAGTAGCCCCTTCAGGCTACTTACACCCCTGTCAGAGGGCATCTTGGAACTCTTATATGCTTTCACATGGACTCAAGCATCTGATCAAAGAGCAGCTCCAAGGGATTCCAAACCCTTGGAGGAAGAAATGAGCACCACCCTTTCCTGGCCAATCACTGCTATAGAGTGACTATTTTAAAATTTTATTTATTTTTAATTGGGGGATAATTACTTTACAATATAGTGTTGGTTTCTGCATACATTGACGTGACTCAGCCATAGATGCCTATGGAGAGGACATAAGTCCTCTCCCTCTGAACCTCCCTCCCACCTCCCACATGTAGTGCATCTTTTTACTGCCTTCTGTCTGAAGTCCTGAAATCACCTTTACTGATACCAAATAAAGTTAGTCGCTTTCGTGACACAGCTGAAAGAGCGATAAGACGTTTCCCATCATCTAATAGGGAAAAAGAAAATGCCTCGGTTTGACTTTCAATTTATTTCCTAAGACCAGATTCTTTCATCAGTGAATCATTTTGCTGACTTCCTTCCAAAAGACCTGAGACAATGGTTGGCACTTTGGGGCGTGCTCATGGAAGGTAGCAGGCTGGCTGCTCCCCAAGCCACTCACAGGACAGAGAAGGGAGACTGGGACCCATACGCAGGTCAACTTGAGGCTGGGTGCTCTGAAAGAAGGAAGGAAGGGCTGAATTACAGAGCCTGGGGTCTTACTCTAAAGGTGGGAGGCTGTGAAGAAAGGAGAGAAGGAGGTGAAAGAAGAAGGAAGGAAGAGGAGCAGAGGGAAGAATAAAATCCTCATCGTTTCCTGGATGTCTGCTTCTAGGTATGCTGTCCGAAGGATGTCCTGTCTCTTTACAGACTTACCTTGAAAGATGCAACACAGATGAGGCATGTACCTGGGAAGACCTGCTTAGTCCTGGGTCTGAGTCCACTGGTCCTGCCAATCTGTTCGGCTGAATTTTCGCTTCTGTCTCAGGATCATTCTGAGTTGGGCTTTCCTTAGAAGCATACCCTGAGATAGCATACCGAAGCTAGGAAAGTTGAACAAGAAAGGGAAGGCAGCCAATAAAAGTGTGGCAACTGGAGCTCCCTCCCTTCAGGGGAAGCGACCCTGGGAGCCAGTGTAGAACATGCACTTAGCAGTCGTCCTGCCAAAGGAGCAAGGAAGTAAATTCTTTAGTCACTGGCCCCTTTCAGCCATTGGTTGGGTGCTGCTCCCGGGGGAGAGGGAGGGGAGGGTATTCATTCCCAGCACCTGACCTGCTCCAGGTGGGCTCAGCAGCTGGAGAAAGCCTCCAGGCACAGGGCCAGGTGTCGCAGTTGGAAGTCAGCTGGCATGCACAGAGAAAGAAATGTAGAGGCATATAGGTGGGACATCCACAGCTTTTGCCAATGTTACCACAGCATATAAATGGCCCAAAGCTGACCGTAGGGTCCCCACCCCAGTTAGGACTGAGACTAGAGCGTTTTGCACTGCATCCACTGATGCAACTATTTTGAGCTTTTAGTCAGGGTTCAGAAGCATCTTTGATCTTGAGTGTCTGCAGAATAAATGAGGAAAAACAAAAAAAAACATTTAAAAAGAGACTAGAAGAAGAGAATAGGGAGGACAGAGAAAAGCAAAAAGTGTGTAACCCACAAAAAAGTAAGCATGAAATACATACCAGCAGAACTCCCAAGAGACCTGGAGTAGGCCACACAGGAGATGCAGCTGATAAACATTTGGGAAGGTGACCCAAGAAACAAATGCGAACAGAGAGTTTTCTGAGTAGATCATGAAAGGATTCTAGGCAGCATTCAGCTCAGGACATTTATCTTTCTTTTTCTGACTAAATCCAAGAAGATCTATAAAGGTATATTTTAAAGAGAGATACACCTCCAATATGGGTCTTCCCTGGTGGCTCAGTGGTAAAGAATCCACCTACAATGCAGGAAATGCAGGTTCAATCCCTAGGTTGGGAAAATCCCATGGAGAAGGAAATGGCTACCCACTCCAGTATTCTTGCCTGGAAAATCCCATGAGCAGAGGAGCCTGGCGGGCTACAATCTATAGGGTCACAAAGAGTCAGACACAACTTAGCGACATAGTAGACACATGTACCTCCAATATATCCATAGTGAGACAATAAGCAATTTAGACATTGTTACAGCGATGGAAGCACAACACCCCTTGGGGTTGAGCAGTCTGGGCAGCAGCATTTCAACTCAGAGTGCCCAGTGTGACTCAGACTAGCAGTGGCTTCCAGGGACTCAGATCACTGTGGGTCCTTGATGTATCAACAGCATATCATCACAAAGAGGGGTCTGGGTGTGTCAGCATCATTACTACCACCAGTCTTTCCTTATCTGAGGATTCTGGGAATTGGATTTGATAATATAAAATGATATGAAATGGAACTCTCCCTATCGATTCAAAATTTTGGCACAGTACAAAGTACTCAATGCTCTAGAGAGGTGCTAAACATATCCATTCAGGACTTCTCAAGGGTTAACAAAAGTAGGTTTAGAAACCATTAACCCAAATGGGATTATATGGAAAACGAGAGTTTGGTAAGCGGCTCTCTAGGAGAGTCACTGAAGTAAGTTGTCAGTTAGGCTGGGAGAGCTGTGATATTTCTCTTCCCTTTCCCATCACTCCCAAACTAAGTGAAGAGAAACTGATGGAATTGAGATTGCAGGAAAGAGGGCTGGTATCTAACAGTCCTGGTGAGCTGCAGAAACTGTGGGTCTATCTTGAGAGTCATTGGGAGAAAGTGATGTTTGTTCCCTTGGAATTTGGAGGTGTGTTTAGACATAGAGAATAGCACCCTTCCCCGCTTTACCTGCCTCTAAATTTGGAAGGCAAAGGTGTGGCTGAAGTCACCTACTCAGGCAGGATAACAAGAGTGAGCAGAAAAAAAAAAAACAACTTTAGTGTGAAAAGAAAGCATGATTTTCTTTTGGGCTAGGGAAGATAATTAAGCTTGAGATCAACTGGAACTGTCAGGGAGGATGACCTACCAGTTAAGAGGTGACAGAAGCCTGCAGAGTGGGTTGTTGGGGGAAGTTGCTAAGAGTATTGCAACATATTGACCAGAGAGTGCATCTCCCTAGTTGGAGAACCTGTAGTGGAGCTAGTCTTTCAACACTTACGGTTGCCAGAAGGTGTCAGTCCTCAAGAAAAAGGCATCTGCAGGACAGGTAAGACTATTGACACTTTTTACCCCTGCCCAACCCCGGAGGAATCTACACCAGGAAGTGGGGAGGAAGTGAAGAAAGAGGGAAGGAATACAGCATTCCTCTCCTTACCACTGATGATCCCCAAGCCACAGGACCAACCTGAGCTTAGAGGAAGGAAAGTAGGCGTGAGACACCTGCAACTGGGTGTGTTTCAAGCTTTTTTGGTTTGTTTTTGTTTTTTAAAATTTCACCAATTAATCATTTGGGGCTTTATTTATTTTGTTTTTTTTTCCTTGAAATTCTTTTTTTATCCATTGTATTTGTTTCCCAGTCTTCACTTCCTCTTTATTCTGAACAAGACTTCACCACTCAATTCCTGCTATTTTCTGGAAGAATCTTATTCACCCTAACTTTTTTATTTATAAAAATTGAGATATAGTTGGCATACAATAATATATGTTTCAAATATATAACATATTGATTCACAGTTTTTAAAGGTTGTATTTCATTTATAGTTATTATGAAAAATAACCTATATTCCCTGTGTTGTGTATCTTTGTAGCTTATTCATTTTTTACATAGCAGTTTGTACCTCTTAACCTCCTACCTCTATCTTGCTCCTCCCCACACCCTCTCCCCACTGGTAATCACTAACTTGTTCTCTATACCTGTGAGTCTGTTTCTTTTCTCTGATGTTTACTAGTTTATTTTTTATGTTCCACACGTAAGTGATATCACACAGTATTTGTCTGACTTATTTCACTGAGCATAATACCCTCCAAGTCCATCTATTTTGTTGCAAATTTCAAATTTTCACTCTTTTTTATGACTGAGTAGTATTTCTCTCTCTCTCTCACACACACACACACACACACACAACAACCCATCTTCTGTATCCATTCATTTTGTTGATAGGCACTTAGGCTGCTTCCATACCTTGGCAACTGTAAATAATGCTGCTATGGACATTGGATAAGTCCTCTCAAGTAATTGTTTTGTTTTAAAATACCCAGGAGTGGAATTTCTGGGCCATATGATACTTCTAGGTTTTTTTGAGAAGCCACCACACTGCTTTCCTAGTGGCTACACCAATTTATGTTCCCAACAACAATGCACAAGGGTTTCCTTTTCTCTACATCCTTGCCAACATTTGTTATTTGTGGTCTTTTTGATAATAGACTCCCTGATAGTTCAGTTGGTAAAGAATCCCCCTACATTGCAGGAGACCCGGTTCAATTCCTGGGTTGGGAAGATCCACTGGAAAAGGCATAGACTGCCCAATACAGTATTCTTGGGCTTCCCTTGTGGCTAAGCTGGTAAAGAGTCCACTTGCCATGCGGGAGACCTGGGTTCTGTCCTTGGGTTGGGATGATCCCCTGGAGAAGGGAAAGGCTACCCACTCCAGTAGTCTGGCCTGGAGAATTCCATGGACTGTATAGTCCAGGGGTCGCAAAGAGTCGGACATGACTGAGTGACTTTCAGTTTTCATTCTGATGATAAGTGGGAAGATACTTGAGGTGTGAAGTGTGAGGTGATATCTCATCATGGTTTTAATTTGCATCTCTCTGATGATATGATTTTGAGCATCCTTTCATCTGCCTGTTGATCATCTGTATGTATTCTTTGGAAAAATACATATTCAAGTTTTCTGCTCATTTTTTAAATTGAGTTGTTTGTGTTCTTGGTGCTGAGTTGTATGAGCTGTTTATATATTTTGGATATTAACTCCTTGTCAGTTATAACCTTTGAATGCTATCAGTTTTAAATTAGACTGAACTCTTTAAATAGGCAAAAGTGACCAGAAAGGCATGAAAGGAAGGCAGTACAATTAAAGGATAAGAGAAAAACTAACCTGTTTTTTGTTTGTACAACTACTGAATTCACCCCATTCAATAAACTGGTTTACAGAAGTTAGCACCAGATCTATACCAATGATAAAGTTACACTTTATGATTGGTGTGTGCACACACATATATGCATGTGTGGTGTGTGTGTGTGTGTGTGTGTTTATAAACACTGTGCATAGCTCATCCCATAGTGTGGGTTTATTTGTTAGCACCAAATAGTTTTGCTATCTTTAATTTCTGGTCCTTGGTAAAAAAAAAAAAAATCCTTCTAGGTATCATTAAGGAGGAGGACCTCAGCCAGGTAAGCCCAGTCAATGTTACAATCCCTGTTTGGGGGCTTCAAGTGGGCAGAGTAGGTTCAGAGCAGTCCTGAATGAGCTGCTGGGTAGATGTGGGGGCAAACTGTGTTTCTTTGATGTCTATGGGAGGAAAGGGCAAGGGAGCCTTCGGCAGCAGCTTTGGTTGACTTAGGTTCCTCCTGGGGAAGAAGAAGCCCATATCTTTATTCTGATTCCTTGATTAATCAAATTCAAAGAATTTGTCTCTGCAGGAATCCAGGTGAACTTGATCCCCCTGAATCCTGACCTTGTCTGGTCTCCCTACCCCTTTTCCATTTTATCCTTGGACAACTATCCTTTCTTCTATCTAGAGAAGTGGTTCTCACATGAGAAATCCTTCACTTTTCATTGATATTTAAAAGATATACCAATGCCAAGGTCTTATTCCCAAGTAAGTCTAGAGGTGGAGTCTGGGCACTAGTGTTAATCCAGAAGCTCCTCTGATGATTCTTGGGTTTAGTTAAGGTCTAGAAAATTGAGAAGGATATTCAGCAGAGGTTGAGTGTGCTCAGTTATTGTAGACAGCGGAGGCAAAGTTCTGTGGAGATCTTGGCTTGGCTCCAGGCTGACGCTGGTGGGCTTGGCCATGTGAAGTTAATTCATTCATTCGTTATCAGATATTAGTTGGCCATTTACTATGTACCCTGTGCTGTGGATACAACAGTGAACACAACAGACCAAATCTGCTTTCCTTGTGGAGCTTACATTCTACTAGAGAGGGCTTTCCTGATTGGGAAATGGGTGAGACCCAGGGAAGTCCCTGTCTGGCTCTCAGATGAGTGAGATTGGGAAGCAGCATCAGAGCACTAACAGCCCACCTGGTTTCATACAGCCCATTCACAGCTGGCTGTACCCTCACACAGCTGATCACATCACATTGACATCATGTTGTGTCCAGGCTGAGGTGGTTCCAAAGGCTCTGAGTGGTGGGAGAGTCTGTGACTTGATATTCAGACTCCACATATTCTCTTCCCGCTTCGGTCCACTGACCCAGAGCAGCATAGGGAAGACTTGTGTGGAGCAGGTACTAACAGCCACGTGCGATGGCATAATCCTATAGTTGTGGGATATCCTTGCTGATGGTAATGTTGAACATCTCCATTTTTAGTTTAATTTAGTATCATATGAGGAGTTTGAGGCTGAGCCAACCTTTGAACTTGAATCTGCCAATCCCTGATCTAGGCAGGGTTCTCTCCTCTCTCTCACTCAGGCAATAGTCAAGTTGACCTTCTTGAGAACAGAGGAAAGAAATTCTAGGAACCTGCCTTCTTTGCCAGGCTTAATGACTTGACAAATCCCTTCTACTTTTCTCTCTCAGGATGAGGGGCCATGCTGTGCTTTGAGAGACTGGGATCAGAGGCAACTTTGACCCACAGGCCGAGCCTAATTGCTCTTATGACCACCTGATCTGCGAAATGTGTTTCTGACAGGAAGCATAATTAGAGCCTGTGAGCCTTGGAGGGCTGATAAAGTGGAGGCTAAGTGCTGAGCAGACGGAACCAATGTGGAGCAGTGTCTTCACAGCCCAGCGTTGCCCACGAGTCTTGAAAGTGTGGAACAGATAAGAAGGAAGAGCAGCCTGTCTTTAGGGTGATGTCATGGCCAGGTGGTCCTAGCACAGAAGAGCCTCTAGGTTTGCTTCTGCCCTACTTGCAAGGAGGCCCACTGCTGAGTGATCCCATTCTCATTTCCCGAGTCCTCATTACCTAGCTATTCGCCCCAACCCCTGCCCCTTCTCTTTCTCCTCTTCCCTGGGTTGTACTCATGTCCAGAGCTTTGAGGCTGGAGTCCTGGCAGCATCTGCACCTTTGGTGACCAAGAGGTGGCTGAACCCCCAGACCACTCTGCCTAGCACCTGGGAGCACAGATTCTAACCACCTCAGACTCCTTCAGATGCTCCGTTGGGTCCTGAATACTCATTGGGGGCAGGAAGAACTGTGTGAAGAAGGGAGCATCAATGAGAAATCAGTCAGTTCAGTCACTCAGTCATGTCTCACTCTTTGCTACCCCATGGACTGCAGCATGCCAGGCTTCCTTGTCCATCACCAACTCCCGAAGTTTACTCAAACTCATGTCCATTGAGTCAGTGATGCCATTCAACTGTCTCATCTTCTGTTGTCCCCTTCTCCTCTCGCCTTCAATCTTTTTCCTAGCACCAGGGTCTTTTCAAATGAGCCAGTTCTTCACATCAGGTGGCTAAAGTATTGGGGTCTCAGCTTCAATGAGAAATATGTGAACCTAAAACTTTACTCTGATCCAAGCAACTGTCTTTTTATCCCATTGCTTAAGCTTTCAGGGATGGTTGTCTTTTATTGATGTGTCAGGTATTGTGCTAGAGGCTCCATATGTATTATCTCATTGAACCCTCATAATGAGCCTATGAGAGAGGTCTTATTTTCCCATTTTACACTTGAGGAAACTGGGGCATAGAAATTTCAACTTTCCCAAGATCATATCACTGGCAGGTGCTGGATTCTCCAAAGCCCATGTGTCTGCGCTGAGTGGTCTGGGTGTTGGATAAACTGTCCTGATGGAAAGACTCAGGAATTCAAGCCCAGGTGATGTCATCAGCCCCAAGGATAACAGAAGGAATATGGTGGCAAACAGATGGTTTCCAAACTGCTCCCTGAGCAGTGAGCTGGGTAGCATCTAACCATATGAGCCAGAGGGATGCAAATGGGGCGGGAGGGAGGGAGATGGGAAAGAGATTTCAGCCTGGAGGAGGAGCATTCAGAATCTAGGTCAGGAATTGGGGTCTTGGCCACAGGCTGAGATGCAGAGCAGGGCCCCTGGCCCAGGGAGGAGGTGTGACCCTACATGGGAATTAAGGAGAAGAAATGCAGGCAGAGGCTCGGGCTTGGGAGTATGCCCACATAGAGGAAGAGGCGTGGAGGGTGTGCTGTGTTAGGGTATGGAGGATACACACATGCCCAGAATGCTCTGTAGTCTAGAGGCTCCTGACACAAAAGGAAGCCTGGAACAGGGGGCATGAGAGTTGCCACTACTCGGCAGACCCAGATCCAAAGCTGACTTAGCAGGTGTCTCTGAAGATCTGTAAGTTGGAGGCCCTGATGCCACTGATAAATGTCCTGCTTCACTCTGGACAAACTCAGGACCTGGGGTAGCATGGGGCTGCCCAGCTTGAGAAGCTGAGGAGGGTGGGCCTGAGACAACGAGCAGGCTTTTGCCCTCTAAGATCCCCAAAGAAGGTTCTCTGAAATTCTACCTCATTCCTACCTAAATGATAAAGCTCCTCTGCTCCTGGCAGATTAAAAAGTAAGATGGTAAACAACCTAAACACAGCCCAGGCTATCTTAGTTGACACAGTGAAGACAAAATTTTTATTTATATTGTTTTATTGCCTGAGAATGACAGAAATTTCTTTATTTTATGGTGGGAAGTGACTGGTAACCCAAGTGGGATTAGCATAAAATAAAATCATAACTGATCAATATCAAGTAATTGCTATATATCAAGCATAATAAAACTCCATGAATTAGATACTATCATTTTTCCTTTTTACTCATGAGGAAACTGAGGTTCAGAAAGTTAACAATGAGGTCAAAATGATACAGCTCATGAATATAAATTCGAGAACTTGAACCCAGGCATAAATCTACACTCATAACCACGGTGTAATGCTATTATTCTCCTCAAGCTGCAAGCCCCAGAGTAGGGTCTCATACATAGTAAGTCACAGGTATTATATACTGAATGAATGAATAGATGGATGAATATACTCTCAAAATATACTATTCAGACCCTGAGGCCCAAATAGTTCCAGAAGGAGATAGAGTTGAAATAAAATCTAGGAGTGAGGCCCCCATCACATCCGAATTCACTGGGAAGATGTCCTGAGATGAGGCCAGAGTTCACATGTCTATTAGCTCCTAGTGAAATGAGGCCCCTGGCCACTCTATGTCCTTTATGTTTCTTGGGTATAATTCTCTAAGAGAACAGAGGCTTCATCATTATCAGAAACTGCAATGTTATCTACATGATATTTCAAATCTTGTTTTCAAAGGCCCATATTGTCAAATATTAGTGCAAAAACTGAGACCCCATCTGAGTTTTAGAAGCACATATTTGGTTCTAGAATGGGCAAAGCAGAGGAACCAAGGCCTGGATAAACTTGAGCCTGAAGGATCCATTCTCTTCCTAGAGGTGAGAGTCTGTGCTCAGACACAGCATTGCAGGAATGGGTCAGCACCCAGGACATGGAAGATAAAGAACAGTGGGGATCCAGGTAGTGACTGAGCCCTAAGACAAGATATCAGGACCCAGTCCTTAAAAGGGGTGGGTGAGTACATGCAGGGTCTGGGATTTAGAATGGTGGTGACGTATTAATACCAAGCAGACTTCCCAGGTGGCTCAGGGGTAAAGAATCTGCCTGCCAATGCAGGAGACACAGGATACATGGGATTTGATCTCTCGGTTGGGAAGATCCCCTGGAGAAGGCAAATGTAGCTCACTTCAGTAATTGCCTGAAGAGTCACGTGGACAGAGGAGCATGGCAGGCCACAGTTTTGTTGTTACTGCTCAGTTTCCACCCCATGGATGCAGCACGCCAAGCTTCCCTGTCCTTCACTATCTCCCAGTTTGCTCAAACTCATGTGCATTGACTTCCCTCATAGCTCAGTCGGTAGAGGATCTGCCTGCAAGGCAGGAGACCCGGGTTCAATCCCTGGGTCAAGAAGATCCTCTGGAGAAGGAAATGGCAACCCACTCCAGTATTCTTGCCTGGAGAATCGTATGGACGGAGGAGTCTGGCAGGCTACAGTCCATGGGGTTGCGAGAGTCAGACACAACTTAGCGACTAAACCACCACTATCATGTGTGTTGAATCAATGATGCCATCCAACAATCTCATCCTCCATCACCCCCTTCTCCTGCCTTCAATCTTTCCCAGCATCAGGGTCTTTTCCAGCTAGTTGGCTCTTTGCATCAGGTGGCCAAAGTATTGGAGCTGCAGCATCAGTCTTTTCAATGAATATTCAGAGTTGATTTCCTTTAGGATTGATTGGTTTGATATCCTTATTGTCCAAAGGACTCTCAAGAGTCTTCTCCAATACCAGAGTTTGAAAGCATCAGTTCTTCAGCTCTCCACGAGCTTTAGGTCCAACCCTCACACCCACACATGACTACTAGAAAAACCATGGTTTGACTCTACAGATCTTTGTTGTCAAGGTGATGTCTCTGCTTTTTAATACACTAGGTTTGTCATAGCTTTTCTTCCAAAGAGCAAGAGTCTTTTAATCTCATGGCTGCAGTCACTATCTATAGTGATGTTGGAACCCAAGATTGTGGGCCACAGTTTATGGGGTCGCAAAGAGTCAGATAAGACTGAGATACTGGGCATGCACACAAAGAGTGTCAGGCAGGGTAGCTGATCCAGGGCTTTGGGAGGGAACCAGGTGAAGCTAAGGCTTGCGGACAGCTACAGAATGGTGGTCAAAGGAGAGAGAAGCACTTTGAGGCAGTGTGGTATCACGATTAAGTACATTTGTTTTTTGCCTCATGTTGGGTTCCCTGGTAGCTCAGCTGGAATTAGCCTGCAACACAGAAGACCCTGGTGTGATTCCTGGGTTGTGAAGATCCCCTGGAGAAGGGAATGGCTACCTACTCCAGAATTCTTGCCTGGAGAACTCCATGGACAGAGGAGTCTGGCAATCTACAGCCATGGAGTCGCAAAGAATCAGACACAACTGACTAACGCTATACAGAACACAATCCCTAACCCTTCCTCCGATGGCTCCAGACAAACTTCAATGCCCAGAGCTGTCAGCCGAGCTTCTAACTTTTAAAATTACTTTCCATACAGCACCGTGTGGGGCACACTTGCCTTGCCCACCTGCTTTCCTCCAGGCTGCTTCAGAGGGAAGGTCACTTTTTTGGTCTTCCTCTTTACCTTACATTCTCTACTCACTCTGGGTCTACTCCCTTCCCCTCCTCACCCACACCCATCATTGTCAAGGACTGAGACTGCTTCAAGTTCAGTGCAGAATGGCAAGTATCAGGGAAAATCACAAGTCCCTCCAAGTGTCTCAGAGGCAGATTTATCTTTTGAGATCCTCTTTCTTTCCCTTCTTTCACTATGCTAAATGCAGAATCTTGGTTTCCTTGCAACTTATGCAGCACTGGATTATTTGTTCGGAAACATAACATCTTGTCACATCTATTCTTCCCACCCTTTCTTCTTCTTCCTCTTGGTGTCCAGATTACCCACATAAGGCTCCTGTCTAGGTTTGTTGATGTTTTTCAGCCACTAAGTCAGGTCCCACTCTTTGCAACTCCATGAACTGCAGAACACAAGGCTTCCCTGTCCTTTACCATCTCCCAGAATTTGCTCAAACTCATGTCCATTGAGTCAGTGATGCCATCCAACCATCTCATCCTCTGTTGCTCCCTTCTCCTCCTGCCCTCAGTCTTTCCCAGTATCAGGGTCTTTTCCAGTGAGTCGGCTCTCTGCATCAGGTGGCCAAAGTATTGGAGTTTCAGCTTCAGCATCAGTCCTTCCAATGAATATTCAGAGCTGATTTCCTTTAGGATTGACTGGTTTGATATTCTTGCTTTCCTGTCTAGGTTGGGCAAGGTAAAACGAAGGCCAGCCAACTGTGGGAGTGAAAATTACAACAAGGAGCTAAAGAATTTGCAAGCCCAGGATTTTTTTGTTCTGTTTTGTTTTACAACTAATCACCCTGACTTGATTAGCTGATTTGCTAATGCCAGTACAGTCAGCATGGTTAATTATAGACAGTGCTATTCAGGTCAGAACACATGCAGGTAAGCAAGGTATTGGGGCAGTGGCTCTACTTGAGATCTGTTCTTGATACCAAATCCTAGGGTTAGTTTCTTAGGATTTTTATTGAGCACTGATTTTAGCATAGGTTTTTGGAGGGGGGTGTTGGGGGTTATCCCTTCTTTCTGAGAGTCACTTTCTAACCTCAGAGATGTCCAGTGGAATTTATGGGATCCAAAGTACTTAGAAGAAGGCATAAGACATTCTATGAATCTAGTCAATTAGTGAATTTGTGACTAGTGAATTAACTCCATTCACTTCAAAATTCAATAAGGCCTAATCTCAACAAAAAGGCCTCTATTGTGGGAGAGTGGGGATCTTGTAAATCCTTCCTATTCTGGGTTGGACTTTTCATCAAGTGTGTACATGCATGCTCAGTCCTGTCTGACTCTTTGGGACTCCATGGACTATAGACCACCAGGCTCCTCTGTCCGTGGGATTATCTCAGCAAGAATCCTGGAGTGGGTTGCAGTTCCTTCTCCAAGGGATCTTTCTGACCCAGGGATCAAACCCACGTCTCCTGAGGCTCCCACATTGGCCTCAGGATTCTTTACCACTGAGCCACCGCCAGGAGAGCCCTTTCATCAGGTAGATGTGGTTAAAGAACATATGCAGTTTGGGTCACAATGTCCAGATCCAGGCCTTGCAATGGTGCCCTCAGGGACCTGGGTAAGACAGATGCCTGACTTGTATCAGCACAAAGAGATTCATGGCTGCCTGCTATTCAGCCTGGTTCTGGCTTGACCCACTTTTAAAGACTCTCTGGCTCCTGTGTATCTCTCTCCCTTTCACACAAATATACATATAAATACACACACCTCAGGCTACCAACTCCCATCACCAGAACCATATTCCTCACATTGCCTTCCTTCACAACCTGTAAAGAAGATTGAGAAAAGAATTTCTAAATATTTTTTTCTTCTCACATGTCCTCCTCACCCCACTGTCCCTGCCACCCTCCAACTTTCTCTCTCTCCCTGCCTAGTTCTAAAGCAATGGCAGAGAGATGCAGCTGTATCGTGTGCCTGGAAGGAGAGCAGATGTTTGCGGACAGCTCATGCTCCCCTAGAATCCCTCCCACTTCTACAGCTGTGCAATCCCCCCTACCCCTGCCATCAAGAGCCCCGGGGAGTCCTTGCACACAGCAACCCCCCTCTCCAATTCCCTTCCTCCCCAGACTGCTACGATAGCACTTTGCATGTCTACCTATGGAAAAACAGATCACTTTAGGTTACAGTTATTTACAAGAGTTGTGAGAGCTCTTCAAAGGAGCGCAATTGAATTTGTAGGTCAGAGTGGAAATGTGGATGACAGATTGGGAGAGGGTGGGGACGGAATTAGAGCAAGGGAGGCTTGTCAGAGTGGAATGACTGAACAGTTGGGGTGAGGGAGTGTGCTTCTGGCCTCGGGGCTCAACCCCACTCCCTCTTGGGAAGGATGGGTGGAGAGAGTTCCCGCTGCCTCAGGGATTCCCAGGGCCTGCTGGATTTGCACACCAAGTTCTGAGACCCAGGAAAGGCCACCCCTGATTTGGGCTTTCTTACATGCCCCCTGCAACCCCCAGGCATCCCTGCCCTGGGGGCCATCTCCTCTGCCACTAGCTCTCTGTCAGGACCACCGTCCCCTTACCAAGGCTGACGGCTCAGGACCAAAGTACTTTCTCTTTGTCTAGCAGATGCCAAGCCTAGAGCCAAGGTAAGGTCTTACCCCTTCTGGGTACATGCCTGCCTTGTGAAGCTCTGTGGAGACATAATGCCCTAACTCAAAGGCTTAGCTCAGTTGGAAAATCCCATATTTGTAATCCACAGGCATTTACAGTATACCTACCCTAATCCGAGCCCTGGACTGAGAACTTCCCCACCCATTATTCCATTTGACGTGGCAATCCTAGGTAAGTCTAACTGTCCCCATTTTTAGAGGAAGAAGCCAAAATTCAAACATAAATTAAATGAATTACCCAGGGATACAGAGCTAGCAAGCGGAAGAGACAGGATTAAAGCTTGTGTCTGTCAGACCTCAAGTCAGAAGTTCAGATTTCTTCCCCTGCCCACATAGCAGCCTTGTCTCTCCCCCAGCCTGCGTGTGGGCAGGGTACCCACAAGGGACATTCACCCCATCAGCATGGACCTCTCTTAGGACCATGGACCCAGGCGACAGTCACACACAAGGCTGGAAGTGTGCTCTGCATCATATGGCAGGGAATCCCAAGCTCTGGCTACTTAGAGAATGCTCTAGAATGGGACTGATGGACCCTGGAAAGGTACATTCCTTTGGCCCTGCAGTCTTCTTCTCCTGTTGGGAGGGGCACAGCCAGAGAAGTACTAGGATTTGACCCTCTAAAATGCAAGACCCAGAGGGATCAGGTGGAGAGGAAGGTGGGAGTGGAGCTCGGGATGCGGAGTACACGTAAATCCATGGCTGATTCATGTCAATGTATGGCAAAAACCACTACAATATTGTAAAGTAATTAACCTCCAACTAATAAAAATAAATGGAAAAATAAATAAATAAATAAAATGCAAGATTCCGGGCAGGGGCCCCTCTCGCTTGGGTCTAAAAGTGTGCTACTGTTTAAGGATGAAAGGTTGTTTTTTTTTTTTTTTTTTTGGCACTTTCTACACTACTGCCTCTCATATGCTTTTTTTTTTTTTTTTTTTTGAAGTGTGAAGATATTAGTTGCTCAGTCATGTCTAACTCTTTGTGACTCCATAGACTATAGCCCACCAGGCTCCTCTGTCCATTGAATTCTCCAGGCAATAATTCTTGAGTGGATAGCCATTCCCTTCTCCAGGAGATCTTCCTGACCCAGGGATCAAACCCGGGTCCCTTGCATTGCAGGCAGATTTTTTACCAGCTGAGCCACCAGGGAAGCTCCCCCCAAATTTTTTAAATTTATACTTAAAAAAATTTTAATAGTCCACTCTCAAAATATTTTTAAATATGAAAAAGATGCAAAAATGGTTTAATTTGGGGGGAATTCCTTTTGGCTTTTTCTCTGTAGTCATACATAGATATAGACCTATAATTACTTTGGCTAAACCATTTGAGAATAAATTGCAGATATTGTGATCCTTTACCTCTAAGCTTTCCACTGTGTATTTTCTATAAACAAGGACATGCTCTTGCTCAACCACAGCACAATGATCAAACTCAGGAAATATAACATGAAAATAATATAATTTTACAGTCCCTATTCAGATTTTACCAAATGTCTGTCTGTTACCGAATTTATTGTCTAAAGGACAATAAATGTCCTTTAGAACATTTTTTAAAAGGTGGCATTTGGTTGTTAACTTTCTTTGATATAGGATCACTTCTCAGCCTTTCTTTGTCTTCTATGATGTTGATATACTCAGAGAGCACAGGCTAGAGTGTCCCTCAGTTTGAGTTTGTCTGATGTTTCCTCCTGATTAGATTTAGGCCATATATTTTAGGCAGGAATACTTCCTGAATGATGCTGTGTTCTTTTTGATATATCTCATCAGGAGGCCCATGATGTCAGTTTGCTCCATGACAAGTTTGCAAGCTGGTTTGCACATAATATTAAAACATAAAAACATCCTGCCTAACAATATTGTTTGAAACCTAGCTTACTCCATCTTGTAATTTTTATCAAAAACGGTGTTGTCCAATAAATACCCACTAAGCCACATATTAATTTTAAATATTCTAATACCTACATTAAAAAGGAAAGAAAAATCAGGTTAAATTAATTTTAATAACATGCTTTAACCCAACATGTCCAAAATATTATCATCTCAATGTGTATCAATACAAAAAATTACCAAGGGAATATTTAAGTTTTTCTTTTAATTCCAAGTCTTCAAAACTCCAATTTTTTTCATGTCTATAGCACATCTCAATTCAGATTAGCCACATATCAAGTGTTCAACAGCTACATGTGGCTACCAGCTACCATACTTAATGACACAGATCTAGTGCTTTCAATGTATGATAGATGTACCATCATTTATTTAACCATCCCCCACATAGATAGAAGTTAGTTATTTTTTAAAAGCTGCCATGATAAATAATGATGCAGTGAAAATTCTTGTACATAAATCTCTCTGTGTATCTGATTGTTTTCTTAGGATATTTTCCTTGGGATGGAATTGATATATCAAAATTATCAAAGTTGTGACAGTTTTGAAGCTCTTAATGTTGCTAAATTTGCCTTCCAAAAAAGACTTCCATTTGTACCAGCAGTGTATGAGATTCTCATACTCTTATCAATACTGGGCTTCATCAAAAGCACAACTGTCAATTTCATAGTTAAAAATGATATCTTGTTATTGTAATTTGTAACTTTTAATAATTGATACTTATATGCCTATTGGCCTTTGTGGTTCTACCTTATGCAGTTTACTATAATTTTCCGTTAACTTTTCCCCTTTGGCATTTGTGAAAGGAAACCCAGTGTCTTGGAATAGCACTGTAGTAGGCTTTGGGGTATGAACTGCAGCAGTTAAAACTGACCTCCTAATTTCAATATGGGTCAAGGAGCCCAGGATATTAGAAGCCATGCTGCTGCTGCTAAGTCGCTTCAGCCATGTCCGACTCTGTGCAACCCCATAGACAGCAGCCCACCAGGCTCCCCCGTCCCTGGGATTCTCCAGGCAAGAACACTGGAGTGGGTTGCCATTTCCTTCTCCAATGCATGAAAGTGAAAAGTGAAAGTGAAGTCGTTCAGTCGTGTCCGACTCTTCATGACCCTATGGACTGCAGCCCACCAGGCTCCTCTGTCCATGGGATTTTCCAGGCAAGAGTACTGGAATGGGTTGCCATTGCCTTCTCTGAGAAGCCATGTAGTAGCACTAAGTTAAATGCATCTTCAAACACAAACCCTTTCATGGCTTTCATTTAATGAACACATCTTTGCCAATGGCAGAGGCTTGTACAGGATCCCTGTTTCAATTGTCTGTTATCTGTTCAGCCTATCAGAGTGTTTTAGGGGTGCAGGTTGGTTTGGGTTTTGTTTTTTTTTCCCCCATTTTGTAACTGCCTTATCAAAAAGCAAGTGCCCTTCCATTCCAGGCCTCCTCATTGTACATGTTTCCTATTAAATGGGGGGATCATTTGTATTTTAATTTTGTAATCTATGGCTCTGTACTGTTGAAAGGCTCTCAATTCTGTGGGGTCTCCTTAGTATGTATATGACTTTTCATGTTGCAATATCACACAGATGGGATGGCCCAACTTTTGCTCTTAATAAATGACCTAAATGCGAAAAAAAAAAAAAAAAAAAGAAGTCGCAGGATTTCCATAATAGGCATCTGAGTTAGAATTCCAGTCAGAAGAGGCTTAACCAAGGAAAATGTTAAGGCATAAAAAATAATCAGAAAAGAGGTAGATAATTAGACAGATAAGAGGAACTGCCCTATGGATGTTCTTCAACCTCTTCCCCAGTCATCCCTTGCCTTCTCAGTGTGTTGATAAGCAGAGTCGCCATGGTTGCAGAACCAGAAGCTTTGTCAGACTCAGCAAAGTGGATTTGACTCTCACCAAGGCTAACTAGCTGCTGCTGAGTGTTCAACTGGCCAAGAGCAGTGACCAACCCTGAATTCCTAATACGGTACTCCACCCTGCAGGCAATTGGTTGTACTTGATTCCTTCTGTCATGGAGGAAAGAATGATTTGTCTTAAGAGCAATAGATGCTTTTTTAAGGTTTGGATTTGCTTTCCTCTTCACCACATGAAAACGATAGAGAAGTGAACTTGGTGAACTTGAACCACAACCCATTCTAAAAGTTCAGGAAAGTTAATTTTGCATTAAAATGAGCAACTGAAAATTGCTGAGATCAAATGTAATACAAAATTATTATAAGGAAAAAGAGAATAACATCATATCATCAATGAAATGATTAAGAGAGTAACACTGAAATATATACACTGCCGTGTGTAAAATAGATAGCTAGTGGGAAGGTGCTGGATAGCACAGGAAGCTCAGCCTGGTGCTCTGTGATGACCGAGAGGGGTGGGATGGGAGGAGTGGGAGAGAGGGGATATGGGTACATTTATGGCTGGTTCACGTGGTTGCATGGCAGAAACCAACACGACATTGTTAAGCGACTTTCCTCCAATTAAATATAACAAAAAAAAAAAAGATAAAAGAATGCTAGAGTGATAAACCCACAGGAAAAATCAAAACCATAAATTTCTATCTCAAAATTAGCTAAAAGACAAGAAGAAAACTATAAAGGACATGTTAAAAAACCATCATAAACTGAAAGTCAGAAACCTCAGAAATGAGGTGATGACACTCAGAGGAAAAAATCATAAATAGAAGGAAAAAAACAGTCTTAGAAATGAAGAACAAACTAGAAGGAACACAAGAGTAAATAACCAAAAGAGACAGTTTTAAGAAATCAAATTAAAATTAAGAGAAGGATAAAAGAATTATATATATTTGAAGTTAGACAAAGAAGATTTAATACACAGGTAGTGAAGTCATCCATTTAAGATATTGAAGGAAAGAAAATGTGAGTCATGTATCTAGGAAGAACTTGGGCAGTTAAGGAGGATATCTGCACCCCATAGTAACATCCTCCACATTCTGCAGTTTTGGAGTTCCTAAATTTAATGACAAGTTCCCTTCCCTAAGGAAACATTGTTCAAAAGTCCCACCCATGTACCCCAGGACCCCCATTCTTCTATTATTTGGACTTCCCTTGTGAACAGCTAACTGGGGGTCATCACTGTGCTAGATACCTCTGCCTGTCCCTCCAGGTCCACTCTCTGCCGCTCTCCCTGCTGTGTGCCCAGGAGGCTGGCATGTGCGGA
The DNA here is from genome assembly GCF_963930625.1 of Muntiacus reevesi. Lineage (NCBI taxonomy): Eukaryota > Metazoa > Chordata > Mammalia > Artiodactyla > Cervidae > Muntiacus > Muntiacus reevesi. The sequence goes on from NC_089257.1 coordinate 52,671,187, forward strand.
CTGCATCGGTGAGCTTCCTTGCCCTCCAGCTTCCTTTTTGCTAATGTCAGTGGGAATTACTGGTGGGAGACGGGGAAAAGGAGAAGAGTGACGTCGGGCTATTTATTTCCGTGGATAGTTGCTGTGGGTTGACCTTTCCCTCTAAAAGACCACAGCTCCTCCTACACAGCTCTCCCTATACAGCTACCTTCTAAGCCTCCTCTTGCCCTTTCTGGCCTGGGGAGGTGATGGCTCCCAGCAGTTCTAGCCCCAGGATTCTGCCTTATCTCTCATTGGTTTTCCTCCACCTTTCTCACACCTTTATGAATAATCTATTAAACTTTCCTCAAGTTTTCAATTTGAGTTCGTCATCAGTTTCCTATGAGAACCCTGAATGATAGAGCCAGACATCAGAGAACCTGGCATGATTAAAATAAGGCCAAGATTTACCAAAATATATACTTTAGAAAAACAGGGAATATATACTTTAGAATATATACTTTAGGGAATATATACTTTAGAAAATATATACTTTAGAAAAACAGGGAATATATACTTTAGAAAAACAGAAAGAAATTTGTTTTGGAAAGAAAGCATAATAAATATCTTCAGAAAATAGTGTGAGACAATATTGCAACCATAAAATAATTATTTTAAGAAAATTACTGTGAAGAAAGCACAACCAGCAGAAAAAATGTTTTGGAAATGTAAAAAATTGATTGCCAGAACAAAAATAAAAAAAAAGTTTGGATGATAAAGTTTAGAAACTCTTTTAAAATATAAGAAATATAAACATACAGCAAATATGAAGGAAAACAGAAGATTCATAGAGACTCAATCCAGATGATCCAGTGCAGATGGAATTAATGTTAATGGATAGAAATAGTACAAGAATGTTTTCCATTGTAGAAGGAAGGCATGAGACTTAGAATTGAAAGGTTCTATGAGCTCTGAACATGACAAAACTAAAAAACCCACACCTAAGACACTAAAGGGCTTCCCTAGTGGCTCAGATGGTAAAGAATCTGCCTGCAATGCAGGAGACACAGGTTCGATCCCTGGGTCAGGAAGATCCCCTGGAGAAGGAAATGGCAACCCAGTCCAGTATTCTTGCCTGGAGAGTTCCATGGACAGAGGATCCTGGTGGCTACACTCCATGGGGTCACAAAGTGTTAGACACAACTGAGCTGCTAACACTTTTACTTTCAAGACATAAAAAACAAACAAAAACAAAAATGCTTCTGAACAAGTAAAATCATCAATAGACAAAGGAATAAAAATCAAACCAGCATAAGAATTCCCATCAGCAACAATAGATGCTAGAAGATAATGGGTTTAGCTTTTGGTAAAAGCTGCTCATTATTTTGGTCTTCCCTTGTGGCTCAGCTGGTAAAGAATCTGCCTGCAATGCAGGAGACCTATTTGATCCCTGGGTTGGGAAGATCCCCCAGAGAAGGGAAAGGCTACCCACTCCAGTATTCTGGCCTGGAGAACTCCACAGACTGTATAGTCCATGGGATCACAAAGAGTTGGACATTTTACAGGTGATAATTTTGTGTTCACCAGAAAGTTCATTAGCATTTTTCTATAAGGTGTTATGGTAAAACCCGAATGAACTTTGGGGCCAACCCAATATAATCCCTACTCAACAATTCCCAATTCCAACTGCTTGAGAAGGTTGATGACAAAAACACAACTTAAATTAACTTGTCATCTTTCTCCATATAACTGCTCCTCTTCCAGAGGCTCTATCTTGGTGAAAGGCATCGTTTCTACCTAGTTACCCAACTCAGAGCCTCCCCTCAACTCTACTATCCAAAGAGACACCATTGCTTACAACTTCAAGCTTCTAAAAATCTCTCCATCATTTGCTCCTCTCCACTCTCCACTCTTCTCCTCTGGATTGTTGCAATAAAAATGGTTCCTGACTATCCTCCACAAGAAGGAGGGGACCTAGATATACTAAATGCTGATTCATGTTGATGCATGGCAAAAAGGCCATCACAATATTGTAAAGTAATTAACCTCTAATTTTAAAAAAATGGTTTCAACTTTCCCTTTACCAAGCCATCATCTACTCTCCAACCAGAATGACCTCTCTTAAATTCAGATATCACTCTTTGCTCCCCTGCTTACAAACTTTCAATGGTTCTCTTCAGCTTTAAGATGAGCCTTGGTGTCTTTGGTTTAGCTCACAAGACTCTTCATTATTTGGCCAACACCAATTTCTCCACCCTTTGCTCCTTCTTGACAGAGCTGCTTGCAGTTTCCTGGACATGTGACACTATTTCATGCCTTGCTGCATTTGCAAACATTGTTTTCTCTTCCCGTTAAGCTCATTCTCCTATTTCACTTAGCTAATCACTCCTTGCCCTTCAAAACTCAGCTCATATAGACTCTCTTCTATGAAGATTTCCTTAGTTTGATCCTTGCTCTCTGCAAAACCCACAGTCTCCAACTGTGAAGGAAATTTGGGCAAAACAGCAAAACCTTATTCAGTGCCTCCTATGTGCCAAGGGTTGTGCTAGATACAGAGTTTACATTGCTTCTCTTAAAAACTGTACAATGTGGTTGGTGAACCAGAAGGCAAAACAGATCATTTCATCAACATGGGATTGTTGATATATATATTTGGTGCTTTTGGAATACAGAGGTGGAAGTCTGACTAAATCAGAAAAAGAGTGACAGGGAAGTTTAGGGTTGAACTGACCTTGAAGGGGTCTGGTAAATTTGGATCAGGAGGAGCCTGGAGAGGTTGGCAGGAGCCATATGACAGGGAAGTTAAGGCTACACTATAAGCAATCACAGTAAATATTAATACCTATATTTGTGACACCACTTCTCCCTTCCACATTCATGTAGATGCCTCAAATCAGTGACACTCAACTCACAGACTCAGGACTCTTTTGCATACAAGTGCTCCAGACATCAGCAATTGACTATCACAGTTCATTAACTAGCTGAAACTCACCAACTTCCTGCATCAGATTTGCATGTGAGAATAGATCCCTCTGGCAACCATGAGGAGGGTGGATTCCTTATAAACAAAGGGGTCATCGTTGACCTCAGTCTTGAAACACTGCCTTAGGTATCTGGATTGCAGATTGTGAGGCGCTGCCTTGATAATCATTACAGGCAGATGGTCCCTGTAGGAAGAATCTGAGCCAGGGTGTCCTGGAAGTGAATTGCCCCACTCTCATCTTATGCCTCATCACTGAATCAAGGTCAACCAGAGATTGTCATGAGAATTTGGGGTCCTCTTCGGATGGATTTATTCTTCTAACTTAGAGTCAAGAAAGATCAGCGCTCTTCATATGCTGGGTTACTTGCGCTGATCTTTCACAGTCAAGGCAACTCAAAGGTGTAAAGTGATCTATTTGTGCAGTGAAGTTGTTATAAGGAACCTGAGCTGAGATACCAGTGGTCACTGCGGCTTGTACAATAGCTCAGAGGGGGCATTCCCCAGGATCCTATGGTCTCTTTTTCAGCTACCACCACACTTTTTTTTCCAGATACAAGGAGAACTATTTCCTTTCGGTGTAATTTACAAAGCAGTGTTTCATTTCCCTTTCATTACAGGATGAGGACAGAGAGCAGAGATTACTTCACACAGCCAGCTCACCTTACTGCTTTCCTTTTAAAGAGCCTAGGAAGGGACTCAGGAAACCTGAAGAGATTTCTCCTCTGTCCTAATGAGCAGAAAATGATGAGAAAATAATAGGGTTAGAGGATTAAACTATTGCCCTTCAGACATCAAGGCTGATGCCCAGCAGTGTCTGGAAACTGTATAAATTGTATAGAAATGTATTTGTTCCAGTGAGTTCCTTTCTAACTTTTTAAACATCTGTCCTTTTCTTTGTGGAATGTGTACATTCAGACAAATTGCTTTCCTGATGATGATAGTCATTTCTCAGATATTACTGGCTGCCTAAATAATGATGGACCTTTTTTTTTTTTCTTACTTACTAATTGCCTCTCAATAGCTATCCTTTTCCCCTCCTCCCTTAGATTAGGAGCCCACAAACTTCTTATGTAAGGGATCAGATGATAAACACTTTTAGCTTTGTGGCTGTATGGTCTATTGCACCTACTCAATTCTACTCTTGTAGCAAAAGCAGCCTTCAATAATGTGTAAATTAATAAGTGTGACTGTGTTCTAATAAAACTTTATTTACAGAAACAAGCATCAGGCCTTCAGGCCATCCTTTGCCAACTCTTAGAATGTCCCATGCAACAATGTACCCTTTTAGAAATTGTCACCTTCTCAGACTCCGTTGCTCTAAGGGGCATCTGTGGCCAATAAGACAGCAGGCTATTATGATGGAGTTCTGGAAAAGCTTCTGTTTTCCTAGTAAAGGTGTTATCACTTACTGCTTCCTTTCCTTCTTTCTTCCTTCTTTTAACGTGAGCAGCAATAGCCATCTTGTGATCTTTTAACACAAGTACAAACCCTAGAGAAGAAGCAGCCTTTGTGATATGAGGTTACGATCATGAGGATGAAGGCCCACATCTAAGGCTGAATGTGTGTCTTTGACAGCAGCATGGCACTGGTTCAGCCCTGGGCTCTCTACCTCATGACTTCTTAGTTTTGAGACAAATAAATCCCTATTTGTTTAAACTACTGTTAGTCAAATTTTCTATTTTGTTAGCTGAACACATTTCTAATAGATGTATAGACAAAAGCAATATGTGCACTATAGGAAATTTAGAAAATACAGAAAAGCTGAAAGGAGAGGAATAATCATAGACAGTTTCACCACCCATCAACATAGCATGTCACAGAATTAGGACATCTCACTTTATTCTCAAACTCACATTGCTTGGACCGTTAAGAGGTACCTGTGATTATACTTCCAAGTACAAAGCACAGAACAGTTGAGTTTGACTTGTTCCCATCAATTCCTTGCAAGAAATCTAGATGTTGCAAACCAAGGTTTTTACGGCATTGGTGTGACAGAATTCCTGAAATTCCTGCGGTTTGTGGGGTATGCCTATTGTTTTACTCCCTGGTTCTTGGCATGTATGACCCATATCGTAGATCTTCTTGAAAGGGGGTAGCTTTCTGATACCCAAGAAAACCTTTCAGACCTGACATTCTACCCCAGGATCAAACCCCATCCAAAATTTCTATCAGATACACACACCACACACACGTAGTGTGTGCATGCATACACAACCCTCCACATTATGGGGCAAGTTGTTTCTAGAAGCAGAGCAATAGACTGGAAGAACAGACTAGAAAACTTGGAAACTAAAACACAAATGACAGGAAATCTAGTATAATACAGCAGAGGAGATATAATAACCAAATACAGAAAGGAAGAATTGTCAATAAATGGTTTGGGCAAAATAGGATTTTTAAGTGGGAAAAAAAAATGAAATGAGATTCCTACTTCACACTCTATCCAAAGTCATTCCTAGGAGGATTAAAGACACAAATGTAAAACACAGACCTTTAAATCTATTAATGAGAAGTATATATCATGTCCTTATATTATGTCTTTATGTCCTTGGGGGAGTGAAGAATTTTTTGACAAGATCCACCATGAGGAAAAGAGTTATGAACATGACTATTATATTAAAATGAAAAGCTTTGGTACATCAAAAGACACAGTTTTAAAATATGAAAAGATAAGCCACAGAATGGAAGAATGGTTTATACATGTCACAAAGTATTTGTATCCCAAATATGTAAAGAAAGCCTACAAATTAAAAAGTAAAAGACAGGAACCCAGTAGAGAGATGGGAACAGGTATAAACAAGTAAGACACAGGAAGAGAAAAATTGAATGGAGAGTAACATGAGAGATACTCACGCTCACTATTCAGTCAAGGTAATGCAGATATAAATAGGTTATAAGTTTTCATTCATTTGTGTGGCAAAGATTTTAGAAATGATAGCAAATCATTTCTATCCCTGGCAAGGGAAATCCCTGGTATTGTTAAGACTCTGCACTTTCACTGCTGAGGGCCACTATTCAATCCCTGATTGTGGAACTATTATAAGATCCCACAAGCCACGTGCCAAAAAGAAAAGAAAAGAAAAGAAAAAAAACGAGAAACAGGAAAATGCAATCCCTTTTGTTCCCTCTGGATTTGCTATGAACTCTGCCTCTGAAATCTGTACCTGCTGTAGCCATCTTGCTGGCAGCCTGAAATAAAGCCAGTATCAATGGCGGAATGAAAAGAAGTCAAGTTCAGGAAAACCTCACTGGCTCACTGACCATACCAGTCTAAATCTACCTTATTCTGAATATTTTACATAAAATAATATATTTCTTTTTTTTAGATATTTAAAAAAGAATTATTTTGACTGCGGTTGGTATTCGTTGCTGAACATGGGCTTTCTCTAGCTGCAGTGAGCAGGGGCTACTTTTTGTTGCAGTGCATGGGGTTCTCACTGTGGGAGTTTCTCTCCTGTTGTGGAGCACAGGCTCTAGGCACCTGGGCTTCAGTAGTTGCAGAGCATGGACTCAGCACTTCTGGCTCAAGGGCTCTAGAGTGAAGGCTCAGTTGCTCTGCAGCATGTGGGATCTTCCCAGACCAGGGATTGAACCAGTGTCCCTTGCATTGCCAGGCAGATTCTTAACCACTCTCCCACCAAGGAAGTCCAAGAAGTGTTTTTTAATCAGGACATGAAACCTAAAATCTATAAAGGAAAAGGTTGACATAATTGATAATGTCAACTATGACTTATCATATGACTGATTTCATCATAATAAAGTAAAACCAGCAGCACAAGCTTAATAGCTCGGTTGGTAAAAATCCACCTGCAATACAAGAGACACTAGCTTGATTCCTGGGTTGGGAAGATACACTGGAGAAGGGATAAGCTACCCACTCCAGTATTCTTGGGCATCCCTTGTGGCTCAGCTGGTAAAGAATCCCTCCACAATGTGGGAGACCTGGGTTCAGTCCCTGGGTTGAGAAGATCTCCTGGAGAAGGGAATGGCTACCCACTCCAGTATTCTGGCCTGGAGAATCGCATGGACTGTATAGCCCACAGGGTTGCAAAGAGTTGGACACAACTGAGTGACTTTCACTTCACTAAGTCCTAAGCAGCACAAGGGGAGAGAATATTTGCAAGGCACATAATGTATCAACAGACTGGACACATTATTACCCTTAACCCTAAGGAAATCTACAATCAAGAGGAAACTAAAAGACACTCCAATGAGCATAAGATATAAAAAGGCAAGAAGAAATATGATGGACAAGAAACATAATAAGTCAATCAGCGTTTCTGGTAATCAAGAAAGTAGAGATGACTTACCAAATAAGCAAAAATGTGCATAATAATAACAATATCCATTTTGAGGAAGCAAGTATTGATGGGGTGGTAAACTGATATGGCCTTGGTGGAGGACTATCTGCCAGCTCTACCAGAGTTTGGAAGGTACTTGAGAGAGTTAGTTGTCTATTCTAGAAAAACGGGCACACAAATGCTCCATAAGAATGTATAAAGTGATCATTGCAGCATTGTTTGTCACTGCAAAAAAAAAAAAAAGAAAAGAATCTAAATATTGTTTGACATTTATAAAAAGGAATAAATGATGATACATGCAAGTTATGAAATGCCATATAGCATTTCTATTGAGGTAGATAATTATAGCCTGAAACAGAACAATCTTCCAAGTCATATCATTAGGAAAAGAAAGAAAATGACAGAAGATAGTATGATAGACAAACAAGAAAAATCTTATACAAATCAATTCTTATAAAAAATAGATTAGAAATAAATCCATTGTAAGATTCAAGTATTTTTTAATATTTAAAATTGGGATGCAGCTCACAATTTCCAACATGTCATAATTTAACTTGTAGGGTTTTCCTTTCTTAGATGTACAGGAAATAAGGGTACTTTAAAAAACAGATACATCTTAGAGTCACTATAACATAGAAGATAGATAGACAGATAGATAATATATAGATGATAAAGGACTAAAAGGATAAGCATCAAAATGTTAGCAGTGTTTACCACTACTTTTATTTGAGTCTATATTGTTTGGACTTTTTTTACAATGAGTTGTGTAAACACTTAAAAATGTCAAATTATCCTGTTTAATCTTCATAACTGTAAATTCTTTCTTGTCTTCTTTTTTAAATTTTTATTTATTTATTTTATGTTTGGCTGTTTGGTGTTTGTTGCTGCGCTCAGGCTTCCGCTAGTTGCAGTGAGCCGGGGCTACTCTCTAGTTGAGGTGCATGGCTTCTCACTGCTGTGGCTTCTCACTGCTGTGGCTTCTCTTGTTGCAGCGCACGGATCTAGGGCATGTAGACTCAATAGTTGTGGCCCATGGGTTCTAGAGTGCAGGCTCAGCAGTTGTAGTGCACAGGTTTAGTTGCCCCAAGGCATGTGGAATCTTCCCAGACCAGGGATCGAACTGGTATCCCCTGAATTGGCAGGCAGATTCTTAACCACTGGGCTGCCAGGGAAGTACTTTCTTGTTTCCTTTTTGCTTGCATTTGCATGCCATGTCCATACCGCATTGCTTTACTTTCAATGATACTGAAGTGTCATTTTAAGTCATCTTTGGTGGAGCAGTCATTGAATTGCTTTATTGTTTTGTTCCAACCTGAATCTTTGCCTACTTTTAAAGGAGTTTAAAAATGTTAACATTTGTGGACATAACTGTTATGACTGGTGTTACTTCTGTCATCTTGCTGTCATGTCTTGCTTCATGTCATTCCTTACATCTTCTGTTTATGGAGAGTATTTTGTTTGCCTTTATCTTCTGCACTGATTTGGAAACTAGACTTCCTGCCTTAAATTTTTTGAGTGGTGACTGAATTATGAAGTAATTCTTACAGTCGAATGTATTACCAGGCTTCAGTCAGGAAAACGACTGTCTAGGTATTCCAGGAATGAAAAGTTTAATACAGGAACTAGGGCTGTCCAAATTCCCATGGACACAAGAGCCGGGCAGGCTACAGTCCATAGGGTCACAAAGAATCAGGCATGACTGAGGCACCTTGGCATAGCACGGGAGCTGTCACAGCAAAGAGCAGGGCTGGCAAGATCAGTGAATCCACGCCAGGACCTGAGCCTGAAGCTCTGAAGCAGGTGGTCCTTGGGACTCGCTGGGAAGCCACTGTAAAGTTACAGAACTGCCCACTTTTGTGGTCACAATGACCCCTCCTTCCAGATTTCTCAAAAGCATTTCTCCTGGGCAAGATCTGACCCAGAACCACACAGGGAAGGTGGTTCTAGGAAAGGTAGTTCCTGGCTTCTCTGAAGCCATGCAGAATGATAGTAAGTAGGTAATAGACAACCAGAAGTGTTTATTTATTATTTAATTAAAAAGTAAGCATTTAACTTTTTTGCTCCTCTTTACATGGAGTGAGGAACCAGGTTTCTTGCTTTTTCATCTACTTTTCTCCATTTCCAGTAATTTTAGCTGAACAATTTAAAGTATAATTTATTCATTCAGCTTTTTTCTATATTCAAGTCCCTATAAGCCCATGGATAATAATTGTATGTGTGAAAAACAAAACAAAACACTAATCCTTTCCTTTGGGAGTTCCCTGGTGGTCTAGTGGTTAGGATTCCAGGGTCCAATCCCTGGCCTGGGAACAGATCCTGCAAGCCAAGAGTGTAGCCAAAAACCCCCAAAACCCATAATTGTGTGTGTTTATGTGAGTGTGTGTGTGTATGTGTGTGTGTGTAACTGATTTCAGTACTTATTCCCAGTTCTTTCTTCCTACTTATCCTAAGATCTTACTCTGGACTTGTTTCATGATTTTCTGGTGAACAGTCTCAGGAAACTTCAGGAGGAGTGATGAGAGGCACATGTTCATAGTTCTTGCATTTCTGGAAACATCTTTCTATTGTCTCAGATAACAGTTTTCCTGAATTTATAGGTAATAACCTTCTCTCTACTTGTCTCTGTAGACCCTTCATCATCTTGAGGCATTCATTGTGATGAGAAGGCCTAAAAGGGTCAATCTTTTGTTTTCTTCTGTTAACAGCCTCTTTCTTTTTTTTAAGAAGAGGCAAGATTAATAAGATTAATTTCTTATGCTGTAAATTTTTTAAATTGCCAGTAAATTGTGTCTTTTGATTATTTTGGATAAAAAGCTCTAAATATATACTCAATTAGGTTGTGTTTATTAGATTTTGTTTGTAAAGTCAAGAATATTTTCACATATTATTGCTTCAGCTTTCCTTCTCAATAGTATTAATAAGATAGATCCTGGGATCTGTTTTCTTTACTTGCTCTTCTTTATCTCTCATTTATATATTATTTCTTCTGTTTTCTATTAATGGTTTCTTCAGTTTATATTTTCATTAATATACTTTCCTACAGTGTCACATTTACTTTTTTTTACATCCAACATAGATGCTGATAGGTACTGTACTTTGAATTCCACAAAGTCACTTCTAATTTTACTGATTATATTTTCAGTAAGCCCTATTTGTTTGCTGAAAACACAAGGCAAAGAGTTTCTTAAAATATTTTGACATAGCGTAAAAATCTACATCAGAGGGAGAAAAATCTACATTTGATTCCAGAATATTGGGCTGTTTTTCTCCTTCTCTTGTATAAAATAATAGATTTTCACAGGCCTGTGTTAATTTTTGTCTCTTTGGTCATCTCTTTAGAGTGAGACCTATTCAGACAAAGTCTGGAGACTTACATCTAACACATCCAGTTCCAGGCTGAAAAGAGAGAGAAGAGTAAGCTTTCTGCTCAGTGAATAAGCAGGAACCAAATAGCAACCAAATTTCTACATTTTGTCTACTCTGAAGACCTCTTAGGTACTGTTACAGGTAGATGCTTAGGGGAAAGGAAATGGATTATGAAACACATAATCCATTAGTGAAAGTGAAAGTTTCTCGGTTGTATCCGACTCTTTGCAACCCCATGGACTATATAGTCCATGGTATTCTCCAGGCCAGAATACTGGAGTGGGTAGCCTTTACCTTCTCCAGGGGATCTTCCCAACCCAGGGATCGAACCCAGGTCTCCCGCATGGCAGGTGGATTATTTACCAGCTGAGCCACAAGGGAAGCATAATCCATTAAATGCTCCCAAATCAAATGGTTTCTGTCCTAGAGTAGAAATGAAAATATCTGGAAATCTGTGATACATGGCAGGCAGTGAGGCATTGCGAAAGAACTCGGTATTGACTGCTGCAAGAGGCTGAATGTCAACCCTGACCTATTGTTAAGGAGATTGCTTCATTTTCTCCAGAATCTGGAGAATGCATATCTCTTGCTTTTGTGCAGCAAAGACAGGCTGAGGTACTAAGTGTCTAAATTTTTTAGGGTCAGATATGAAAAAGATGTGATTACCCTGGAATAAATGGATTGGCCATTTATTGGTGTTCCTAGAGATATGAAAGACAAATAGGACTAAAAACAAAGTGGAATCATTTCCAGGCAGAGACTGAGCCAAGAAAGGGGCCCAGGTCCTCCCTTTTACCCAGGGCACCCTTCAGCCCTGGCATCCTGTCCCTTGAATTGGAGTCATTGTCTGACTCTAATGCAAACACTGGCTCCATTGTGATTCTGCAGAGAGGCTGCCCCGCTTGCACTGCTTCCACCCGCCTGGGGCTTCTTTGGGCTTATCCCATTGAGCTGTGACTCCGGCTGCCAGCCAGCAGGGCCTCTATCCAGGGTGGTGCTTGAGATTTGTGCTGATTTATTGCACAAGAACTACCAGGTAAATCCCTTTGGCATCCCATGAGAAATGTCAAGTCAGGGGCAAAGTTTGGGTTCTCCCTGTTTGAATCCAGGTCTTCGGGTCAGAATGGATGGTGGCCAGGACCTTTGAGGATGCTTAGATGGACCTTAGACTCACTGGAAAGTTCTAGGAAAAAAACGTAAACTCTGCATGTCAGGTCTTCAAACGGATTTTCATGAAGTCTAATGGAATGGAACAGTCTGAGATAGATGAGGTTCTTAGGGTAGTTTACCCTGTTGCTGGCAAAAGGAAAAGAAAGCAGCAAAAGATAAGATAGTTAGATAGCATCACCAACTCAATGGACATGAATCTGAACAAACTCCAGGAGATAGTGAAGGACAGGTAAGCCTGGCATGCTGCAGTCCATGGGGCTGCAAAGAGTCAAACAGGACTTAGTGACTGAACAAACATCAGAGGGTAACTTAGTGCAATGGTTCTCAAACTCACAGTGCATTAGACTTATCTATGGAGCTTGTAAACATGCAGACTGTCGACCACCTTCCCTGGGCTTCTCACCCATAGGTCTGCAGTTGGGACTAGGAATTTGCATTTTTCATGAGCACTCCCCGCTGATTCTAATGCAACAGGATCACACAACAAATTCCACTTAGGAAAACACTGATTTACAGGGGCTGTCAGCAAAGGAAACCCTTAGATCAATCTGTTGTGATGAGCACTGTAGGTCTTTATCAAGAACTGCAGAAGGAAGTCTATATGCATCCCCTCCCACTAGTTGAGCACTGCCTTAGACCTGAGCAGCTTTCTTCAGCAAGCAGGCTTCCTATAGTCTCCAATTATATGCATTGTTGCTGGGAGAGGCTATTTCCAAGTAAAGAGAAGACACTTTCCTTCTGTCAGGGTCACACTGATGAGCTCAGCTGGGAAATCCCAGTGACAGAAACAGTGGATTGTGATATCATTTGGGGCCAGTCTATCCACATCTCTCCACCCACAGCCCCTGATTCCCATGTGGTCATGTGTGTGTGTTAGTCAGTCATGTCTGACTATGCGATCTCATGGACTATAGCCCACCAGGTTCTTCTATCCGTGAATTCTCCAAGCAAGAATACTGGAGGCAGTAGCCATTACCTTCTCCAGGGAATCTTCCCGAGCCAGGGATCGAACCCAGGTCTCCCGCATTGCAGACAGATTCTGTACCATCTGAGCCCACAGGGAAGCCCCTCCAGGTGGCCATATGGAGTACCATATCCTGCCCACAGCTGACTAGCCCAAGCACGGGCACCTGAACCCAAGGCAGGTGTTTCTCAGGTGAGTTAGGACATGAACTGGCATGTAGAAAGATGAACCAGGTAATCAGATTACCTCCCTTGGGAATTTGTTGGGACACATGGAAAACCCAAACCAGTTATCAGTTGGTGACAGTTTATCAAAGTGTCATGTAGTAGCAAGAAAGGCTGGGGAAGATATGATGAACTGTGAGTAGACAAAGGAAGCTGCTCACTGGGGAGAGGAAAGCAGAGCAGATATTCAGAAAGAAAAGGAATTTCAAGAAAATTTGAGAAATGAGAAAAATAGGATGCGGACCAGGTAAAAGCAGATTGTAAATGCTCTCCAACTCAAGGAACATGGAGCCTTAACTTGAACAAGATTGAGAGGGTCTCGATTTCTGGCAACAAAATACCCATAAACAATGAAAAGGGACCAAACTTAGACTGAATGTTTATGTCCCCTAAAACTCATATGTTAAAACCTGATCTCCAGTGTAATGGTATTAGGAGGTAGGGCCCATGGGAGGCAATTAGGTCAGAGGGTTGAGGGGAGGGGGTCTCATGAATGGGATTAATACCCACATGGAAGAGGCCCCAGAGAGCAGCCTCACCCCCTTCCACAGTATGAGGACACAGTAAAAAGACAGCCATCTGGGAACCAGAAAATAAGCCCTCACCAGACATTGAATCTGCCAGTGCAGATCTCGGACTTACCAGCTTCCAACTGGGTGAAATAAGTTGCTTTTTATAAGCCATCCAGTTTATGGTACTCTTTTTTATAAGGGCCCAAAATTCTCAGACAAACATTTAATGAATTATTCTTGTATGCAAGATACTTGCTGAGTGTTCTTTCTCATTTTGCATTCACAATAGCACTAAAATACACATTGTAGTGATTACCTGTTTTATTTTATCACCCTTCTTTTATTTTTTAATTTAATCTTTTGCCTTTTTTTTTTTTAACCATACTGTGAAGCATGTGGGATCTCAGTTTCCTGACCAGGAATTGAATCCATGCCCCCTGAAGTGGAAACACAGACTCCCAACCACTGGACAGCCAGGGAAGTCCCTATCACCCTTATTTTAAATGTAAAGAAAATTAATAAATTGATTTGCTTTGCGCTGTCCAATATGGTAGCCCCCGTATATGACTCTTAGGTGCTAAAACTTTGGCTAGTCCAAACTGAGATGTGCTATAAGTATAAAATTCACATCAAAATTTTGAAATTTAGTAAAAAAATTTAAAAAGGATGTAAATTTTCTCTATTTATTTTTGATTGAGAACATGTTGAAATGATATTTTTAGATATATTAGGTTAAATAAAATATAATATTAAAAATAATTTCACCCCCCTTTTTTTTTTACTTTTTAAATGGAGTTACTAGAAAATTAAAAATTATATACCTGACTTGCATTACTGAGTCACATTGTATTTCTTTTGGATAGCACTGTTGTAGTCTGTTGGCTTATGAGACAAAAAATAATGATGCATGAAAAGGAGAAAAGTGTAATGGGGTCACACTCACCAGTCCTCACACTGGAAAGTAAATTCAACAAAACTGACCAAGTACCTTGTGGGAATTTCCAGGTAGCCACCAGAGTTCTTCCTCTCCCTAAATAAGCACGCTTTCCCACATCAAGAAGCAAAGTCTAACTCTCCTCCCTTGAATCTGGGCTGGCCTTACAACCTTCTTTGACCAGCAGAACATGGTATCAGTTTTGAGAGTAGCTATTAAGAGGCCTGGCAGCTTCCACTTCCACTTTTATTCTTGGAAGTCACCATCATGCTATAAAGAATTGTAATTACCAAATGGATGGATAGAGGCCAGGTGGAGGAGCACGTAAGAGCCAGACAGGCGAGCAAGGCTTTCTAGGACCTTTCTGCACAGGCAAAGTGACCGGCAGAATACAGTCCAAGCAGTGTCCCAGCTAATGCCACGCAGCGCAAACTACCCAGTCAAACACAGCCCAAAGGACCAACCATGAGAAACAGTAAGTTACTGTTGTTCCAAGCTGCTAAGTGTTGGGGTGGTTTGTTACATAGCGATAGATAAAGTATAGCTTCTGCTGGCAACACCCTATGATAGACAGACCCTTGCAGTGACAGCATAACTAAGGATGTTTCCCACCTTCGATGAGCTTATGGTCTAAGAGAGAATTCATACACATGTATACAAAAGTAAGTTTAGTATGGGATACAGAAACCAAAGTGAAAGCCGTTCAGTTGTGTACAACTCTTTGCGACCCCGTGGACTGTGGTCCACCAGACTCCTCGGTCCATGAGGATTCCCCAGGCCAGAATACTCGAGTGGGTAGCCATTGCCTTCTCCAAAGCATCTTCCCAACCCAGGGATTGAACAGGCGGATTCTTTACAATCTGAACTACCAGGAAAGCCTATAGGAACCAAGGGGATAGGCATGTTAAGTTGAATATGGTTGTTGAAGCTCCTCACACAGAACATCACACTGCTAGGAACTAGGGCCTTCTCAGCCCATGCCTGCTAGTTAAATTCTCTCTGCTGGTTTACAGCAGGTCCCAGGGTTTCAGGCTTGGTCTTCTAGTAGCTGCCTCCATGTATTGAATCTCTTACAGCCCTTTTCATCCCCACTCAAGCGCGATGAGGAGGGAGGTAGCCACTCCAGTTAGTTTTCCTGGCTCGCCTTAAAAACAAGTCCGCACATTGCACCTCTGCTGTTCCTAACAGCACCAGAGAGAAAGTAAGCTGCAAATAACACAGGGAAAACCACACAGATAGTGGACTTTTTGTTTGTTTTTTCAGTTGCCAAGTCATGTCTGACTCTTTGCGACCCCATGGACTGCAGCACACCAGGCCTCCCTGTCTGTCACCATCTCCCAGAGTTTGCCCAAGTTCATGCCCATTGAATCGGTGATGCCATCCAACCATCTCATCCTCTGTCGCCCTCTTTTCCTTCTGCCTTCAATCTTTCCCAGCATGAGGATCTTTTCCAATGAGTTGGCTGTTTGCATCAGGTGGCCAAAGTATTGGAGCTTCAGCTTTGTAAGTGAATTCTTACAAAGTTTTCATTCTTCACTGGGCTAGGTTTCTGACAGCTCCTGAAATGCAGTCAACAAGATCACATAGGGGGCTTACAATCTCCACTTTCATTTCCAACGATGGTGCTCACCTCTCTTCTGCTATCAAGGGTCCTCTGGGCCATTTTCCCCACTGAAGTCTCTCTGCCTGAAGGTGACATCCGGGCACAAATAGGTGTTCTTTGTCTCAAGTTGGCCATTTGCATCTCTGTAGCCTTCAAGCCTGGGTGACACCCACTTGATTAAGCATTTGCCCCTTGTGGGCTCAGAGTCCCTCATTTACATTTCCTCACAATAGTGAATGGCTTACAAGCTATTGAAATACAGTTGCTAAACTGCTAGTAATTCAGCCAGAAAACAGCCCTTTAAGGTTTGGAGCTGGAGCATTTCTGAGAGCTCTACACTCCTAGATATCCATGCTGTGCACCACCAGCGAGGGGTGAGAAAACCAAGAGCATCTCCGCCTCGCCCAGGACAGACACTTTGCTGGCCCCTCCCCACCCAGCCCCAGGGCTTCCTCAATAAACCCCTGGAGAAAGGATTTAGTAGTTAAAATCAAACTGACAAGGCAGAGTCACTGTTAAAATTCTATATTGAGTCAGGGCATGAGACAAAAATCACGTATGATCATAATTATCCTTCAGTATCCTTTAATGCTTGTGAATAGAGCAGACATTGTTTTGTGTTTGCAACCCTTGACAGTAAATCTTATAACCACTGGATGTTCAAGACCATTGAGATACAAATGAAAGGGGAGAACAAAAGTAAAGTTTGCATGTAGATGTCTATTTTCAAAGCACTTTACCTAGAAGATACCTGCAGTTTTCATTCACCATTGTTCTTCTTCACACATTCCTAGTAGGGAATGGGGAATTGGTAGAGAATAATAAAAAACAATCAATGCTTGTGACTGTCAGATACTGTTCTGTCTTATATGGATTGGTTCATGCGGTTTTTACTGTATAAGGAAGAACTATCCCTATTTTACAGAAGAAGAAACCGAGGCATACAGAGGTTGTAGAAATTATCTGAGATTTCTTACTAGAACATGACACGTTTCTCAGGAGTAGGTGGTATAAGGAAGGAAAAGTAGGATTTCAAGAAACGGAACTGAAGAATAGACCATAAGGGTATTTGGAGTGGAAGGCACTATGTGAACAAAGGAGGTTCAAAATACAGGGCAGGTCCAGGGAATGTTCTTTCGTGCCTGGAGCAAAAGATGAGCAAGATCTGGAATGGGAATCTAAAGCTGGATAACCAGGTGTAATGGCTTATTTTATCTGTCAGCTTGGTAGGGACATGGGTACCCAGATATTTGGCCCACTATTATTCTGGGTCTTGCTGTGAGGATATTTAGATGAGATTAACGTTTAAATCAGTGGACCTTGATGAAGGCAGATTGCCCTCCCTAACATGGGTGAGCCTTATTCAATCAGTTGAAGGCCTGAGTAGACTAAAAGAACTGGCTTCCCCCACCCTTGCCAGAGAATTCTCCAGCCTTCTGCCTTTGGACTTCATCTGTAACCTCAGCTCCTCCTTTGTCTACAGCAGACAGCCTTCAAACAAATTGCAGCATCAACTCCCCTGGATCTCCTACCTGCCGACCCACCCTGCCCCTATTGAACTAGCCAGCCTCCACAAGCACCGATTCCTTGTAACACAGCTGTTTCCATAGATACACATTGGTTCTGTTTCTTAGAGGAAATTGTGGGAGAGTCATAGAACTCGAGATCTGGAAGGAACCCTTAACCCCCTCTCTCATTAGAACAACAGAAGAGAGAGAATACCACATCTTAGGGAGTTCCGATGGCCAGTGCACCCCATGCAGCAGAGATGTGGAGCAGGAAGCTCTTGGCTCAGAGCTCCTTGCCTATCCCTTTTTTGCTGCAGTGCGCCTTCTCCTTTGAGTCACAC
Source organism: Muntiacus reevesi (assembly GCF_963930625.1). Taxonomy (NCBI): domain Eukaryota; kingdom Metazoa; phylum Chordata; class Mammalia; order Artiodactyla; family Cervidae; genus Muntiacus; species Muntiacus reevesi. Next base: position 52,689,051 of record NC_089257.1, read on the forward strand.
ACAGGATGCAGGTGGGGTTCGTGAGGGTTCAGAGCTCTCCTGTGAGCTCCCTGCTACATCCCCTGCTTGCTTTCTCCAAACATGATGTAATATTGGTGTTGGCTCCGAACGTGCCATGCCACAGGCCCATCTGTCGCCATCCTTGCTGTCTAGCACCTTACAGATGGGCTGTTCCCACGAGTGGACCAGAAGCCAAGTGGGGCAAGCAGGCCCCTCTTCCCAGCCTGACCAGAACCGACTGCTTCCTCTCTTGGCAACACTTTGGGATTTCCCATTCCCCTCCCCACTGCATTTCCTGCTTAGAGTAACTTTTTCCCTAAGTCAGCTCAGCTGTTCTCTGATTCAGGCAAAACTAGAAAGGCAGGGAAAAATGAAAACTGATCAGAACTATTTTGCTCTATTGTTCACACTACAGAAATACTAAATGATGACCTAATTCTCTCCCTTACCCACTCTGCCCCTAATCTTGCAGTTCTGAGTATTGAGGGTTTGTTTGCATTGTTCAAAGATTTCCTTAATCAATTTCAAATTGACACGTCCGTGATGGACTAGACAGGTGCAGGCAGCATTGTGGCCCTCATCCATTGGCCACTCTGGGCACCGAGGATGAGTATTTTGAGTATGAGACATCTCGGCATTGCCCACAGCTTGCCTTGCCCACACTTTCAATCTACATGTCCACCCCACTGAAAATCCTTTCCTCCAGTCAAACTGGCCTTTTGATTGTTCCCTGAACTTGTCTTCTGTTTTTCCACCTTGAAACCTTTGCCCCCACCACCTGTCCCCATGGAATGTCCTCCCCACTTCTCTCCACCTAGCCAAATCAGATTCATTTCACTCTTATTCAACACCAAAGGCAGGTGGGCATTGGGCCAACACTTTCCCATGTGTTATCTCATCCTGCAAGGCCCAGCATAAAATTCTTCTTATCTGTGAAGCTCTTTGGGGCTCTCCCAACTGGAAGTGACCACTTCCTCCTTTCTCTTACACTCATTGTCTATACTATTCATTTGGCACTTAATACATCCTAGTACTTTATAATTAATCATTCACTCACTCATTCATTTATTTAAACAACTATTTACTGAGTAACTATTTTTTTCTGGGTCCTATGCCCCTCCTAGCTAAGCTGAGCTGAAGAGGACATCTTGGTTGTCCCCAAGAAATTCAGGTCTAGCAATGAAAACCAGAACATAAGAAGAGGATTGTATACAAGTTCAGGTTCAGACTGCCTGTGTGATCTCTACCCAGGTTGAGCCTTGATGAATCAGTAGAAGTCATCCCAGTGAAGATGGGGAGATAGCATATTTTCAAAAAAAGACAGAAGAACAGGGGCCCAGAGCTGAGGAGTGGACAAGTGTGTAGGAATCTGCAAGCAGCCACTTGTTGCTGAGACAGAGAATATTGCTAAAGTACAGAATGATAGAATGTGCAAGATATAGTGGGAGGGCCTGGAATACCAGGCTTAGATCTTCTGATTCATCCTGAAGGTCATGGTGTGCCACTGAGGATCTTAGGCAAGGGATAGACTCAAGATTTATGGTCCAAGATCTCTGTGACTACAATGTGAAGAATGGATCAAACCAGGGAGATATCTGAAGCCAAGAGCTGTGAGGAAGTTGTGGTAAGAACCCAAGTCAAGAGATAGGAAGACAATGACATCTGCACCAGGAATGAGGAGATTAAACTGGAGAAACACATGAAATGTGAAATCATGCCACACAACTCTGGAAGGTCTCACAGCTGATAATGTAGAAAATAAGTACAATGCAATGTAGGGAAACTACCATGGAGATTGCAAAAGGGCTATCAGGGGCGATAAAGGCTGACACAGTCTAAAAGATAGGCAACGGGCCATCGATTTGTCAATCATATAACCTGAATATGAATGTGTCATCTCTCTTCTCCTAGACTGCAGGTTGATCAAGGGCAGGGACTGTGAAGATACTAAAGCATATCAGCTCTTATGACAAACCAAAGTCTGTTCTCTCCTGTTAGAAGGTAGATTATGTCCTGGAAATGCTGTCCTGCAGCAGGCAAGCCAAGAGTTTCTGTAGCAGAAGCAGGACAGAGAAGAAGCATCTAGGCATGTTCCCCACAGGCCATGAGGGTAATGCCCAGAGCATGGAGGTGGAGCCAGGCAAACCAGAACCTAGGAGAACTGGGAGAAGGAGAGAGGACCTGTGAGTGGCAATGATAAAACATTTGAAGGAAGCTTTGAAAAATGGGTGGAATGGAACCAGCTGAGGTGCATGAGACTGAAGGAGTGGGCGGAGGGCAGGGCTCTCCAGGTGGATGCACAGCCTGGTTGGAGAAACCAGGTGATGTCTGAGACCTGATGAGTAACCAGGATGTCTGGAATAGAGGGCTTTGGAAGGGGAGGAGGACTGGAAAGCATATGGCAAGAGCGGCTTTGGGACCCATCCTTCAATCTCCAGGAGAAGCTTGTGGGTGCCTATGTTGCATCCTCTGCACAAGGGGGGCTCCCTCTCTTTCTGGAATGCAGGTGCCTGGGATATTTCACAAAAATGTGTCAACCCTGCATGAGCTCTCACTCAGGGATTGGGGGCAAGAGGGCCTACTTAACACCTTTCAGCCCCACCTCATCTTCCCACCCCACCTCAGCTCCAGCCACCTGGCTTGGTGGTAGGCTTCAGCGAACTGCTGTTGGCAGTGGAAACTGTATATTGCTTATTCTGAGATACTAACTGTTTAATCGAATTCCACATTAGGAAAACTTGGAACTTTGGACAATTTATAGGGGAAAAAAATTGGGACCAAACTCAGGCAATTCTTCCATAGGCATTTGACTTATATTTGAGTCATATCCACATGTAGATCCTCCCCACACACCATGAAAAAAATTCAGCTACACAAGACTTTCTGAGCTTGTGACCCACCCTTGAAAACACATGCACAGCTCCTCCATTCCATAGACGATCATTTTCAAGGGACATTTAGTGCATTACCATCTACCTTGATAGGTGCTTTCCTTGAGTTACGTCATTTATCCTCACACTCAACCCGTCAGGGAAGCACTAAGATTTCTCTTGTAGATAAGGAAACCAAGCTCAGAGGGATGAAGTAACATGCCCAAGGTCGCACAGCTGGTGGGCGGAAAACCTGCACAGGCCCTGAGACCTGTCTGGCCTAAATCCTATGCTTTCAGCTATTAGGCTCTATACCTTTTTCAAAGACAAGGTGCATTGACTAGTCTTTGGGGAGCCATCACAAGTACTTTGGGGAAAAAAAAAACTTGTTTACTTTAAAATAATTACAGGTTCACAGAAATTTGCAAAAAAAAAAAAAAAAAAAAAATAGCCTTGCCTAACTAGTATCGTATCAAACCCAGGGAATTAATACTAGTATAGTCCACTCAGTTGTGTCTGACTCTCTGCAACCCTATGGACTGTAGCCTGCCAGGCTCCTCGGTCCATGGAATTCTCCAGGCAAGAATACTGAAGTGGGTTGCCATTTCCTTCTCCAGGGATCTTCTCAATCCAGGGATCGAAACTACGTCTCCTGAGTCTCCTGCATCTCAGGCAAATTCTTTACTGCTTAGTCACCGGGGAAACCCAGAGTTTATTCAAATTTCACTAATTTCACCACTTGGGTTATTTCTATATTAAACCAAAATATTCAGGGAAAACAAACAAGCAAAACCAAAACCAATAACTTTCTAAAAGGCCCTTCAGATCCCTTTCTTCCCTGGTCTCTTGAGTGCTCAGTCATGTCAGGGGCTTCCTGAGATAGCAGATCAGAGAGGGGACAAATCAACATACACAGAGAGGTCTGTTTCTGCCATCATGGGCCTCAGGGAGATGCTATGTTGCCAAGGGAACTCACTGAATCCCCGCTGCTTTAATGAGAAAGGACTTCTGGCCTGGGACCTAGACTAAGCTGGTAAGACTGCCGAGTCTGGTTGTTTGAAGGCCTCTAAAACCCTTGGGGCTACCTAAGACCCAGCCCAGCCAACGTGCCTCTTTGCCCCTATTGTCTGTCTCCTGGCAGCTGATGATAAGTGATAAGCATGAAAGATAAAACAGGTTTGGGGCTGTGAGCCTGTCTGAATCACTGGCAGACAACCAGGCCATTTTTTATCTGGAAAAACTCCCCCCAGGACAGCCCAAACGAGTGTTTGGAAACCCGACTGAGGGAACAATGGCGGGAAATGGAGGCCCAGCTTGGGCGTTAGGGCCCTACCACCCACACTCCCTTGCACTGTTATTCCTGGCGAAGGCAGACATTTGCTTTCGTTCATAGACTGTGGGAAGAGGTGCAAATGAGGCTTGGAAATGAAAAGGAAGTTGTATGATGACAAAGGAAGTGATAGGAGATTGTTTTCCAGGCTTTAGCGATTTCGTTATAAATAATTCTGAGAACTGCCTCCCTGGATATATAATACAACTGCCATGCTGTGTGTGTGTGTGGGGTGTGTGTGTGTGTGTGTGTGTGTGTGTGTGTGTGTGTGCGCGCGCGCGCGCTAAGTTGCTTCAGTCGTGTCTGACTCTTTGCAACCCTATGAACTCTAGCCCACTAGGCTCCTCTGTCCATGGGACTTCTCAGGGAGGAATACTCTAGTGGGTTGTCATTTCCTTTGCCAGGGGATCTTCCCAACCCAGGGATTGAACCCTTGTCTCCTGCATTGCAGGTGGAAAAGCCCATGCCCTATGACATCGGGAAATGGTTAGACTGACATGGCTTGTTCTTAGTGGACTTACTTTAGTTTCTAAAGTTGACTGATTATTTTACCAAATGCTCAAAAGCTCACTGTTCATGGTTGTACTTCCCCCAAATTCATATGTTGAAGTCCTAACCCACAGTGTCTTAGAATGTGACCTTATTTGGAAATAGGATCATTGCAGAAGTAATTACTTAAGATGAGGTCATACTAGAGTAGGTTTCTAATCCAATATGACTGGGGTCCCTATAAAGAAGAGAAATCTGGACATAGGAGAACATCATGTGATGATCAAGGCAGAGCCAGGAGTGATACTTCTCAAGGAACACTGCAGATTGCTAGCAAACCACCAGCAGCCAGGAGATGGAGCACATTCTCCCTGAGAAGGACCACCCCGGCCCATACCTTGGCCTCAAACTTCCAGCCCCCAGACCTAGGAGACAATACCCTTCTGTTGTGGTACTGTCTGTCCATCATATTTTGTTATAGCAAGAATTTTATTTCAGAATATTTCTCAGAATGGATTTCAAGGTCACTAGGCCATGCTGTTTGAAGTCTACCTTCCTTCCTTTTTTAGTATTGGAATGGATCTTACCACATTCCAACACTTCCTCCATTTTCAATAATGCCAAAAAAATAAAATAAAATAAAATGTTTGAAAGTGATTGTGCTTAAATTAGGGTGGTCTCCTCTTTCTGACTAAAATCCCTCTGTGGCCATTTCAGGGGCTATATCTTACTGATTCTTAGTCCAAATGATTGTGGGAATTTGTGGTGGCAAAGGGACTACTGCATTCTTAGCTGGCACATTACACTTGCATTGGGCATAAAGGGCTCCTTTTCCTTGGATCTCAGATGCCCATAAAAGGGAGAGTCATACCACACACCCCAAAGAGCAACTGTTGCTGGCAGAAAGATGATCTAGGAAAACAAAAGAAGCTGCACAATATGATCCCCAGCCCTGTTGAACCAGGGTGAGGAGTGAAGGGTCCTTTTACTGCATCCAAACAAGTGATGCCCTTCAGACAGAGACAACCAGACATCTTAGCTCCAGCAGGCCCAACAGAAATCCCTGTGACCCACAGGTCACCAAGTCCAAGGTGCACATGTCTTCCTGGCAGTGGCATCATGGCACTTTTGCTCCAGTTCCAAACCCTACTTGCTCCAGAGTCCTGGCTTCTGTAGGTGTAGGACAGTTAATCTTGAGGACACAGCTTGGAACCCTTAGTACTTCTTCTCCTTCTTGAGATGTTCTTAGGGCCTCCTCTTAGACTATAGGTCAGACTTGGGCAGTTGGCTGCAAGGGTCAGCTGAAGGCATGGAAGACCATTCCCTTCCTCCCATTTCCCAGGGTTTCCTCAAGCCTGACACACAGCCTTGCTTGGTCTTTGCAAGATCTTCTGCTTTTCCTGCCTCAAGGCAAGTGGTTTTGTTACAGGTGGAAGGAGAGAGAGGCACCAGGGTGTGCAGAGTGGGGGTAGGAGCTTTGCGAAGAGGCTGGGCCTGAACATGCCTCCAGGTGGTCCTGGGTTTGGAAGATCACGACTGGGCCCTTTGAGGAACCAGCCAGAACTCTCTTTCTCTTAACTGGACAAACTGTAGTCTTACTACAGCTGTTCTCATTCAGCTTGTCTCCAGCCCAACCCTCAGCTGACCCATTCTCTAAAGGGTTTCCGGGGTAGATGAGGAGGAGGAAGGAGATGGAAAGGGCCTGGGGATCTGCCTGAGAAGCCTGGAAGCCAGGTGCTCAACCAAGTGGAGAACTGACCTCCGTAAATGGGACCCATCCCTTTGTTACATGTATTCACTCATTGATTCAATAGTTTCCACCTTGGAGGCATCCAGAGTCCTTTCTCTGACTAGCTGCCTGCCTGTTTCTCCTCCCCTATAGTCACCTCAGTCTCTCTTCTCCTGCCTGGCTCCAGCTCCATCCCAGGATGGCAGAGGTCTCATCCACAGATTCCTGAGCATTGCAGGAAGAGGTTCAGATATTTCAGGTTCTTCAGAAAAGCTCATTGACAAAACAAGCCTTTCTGTTAACATCGACTGCCCCTCCTAGCTAAGCTCAGATGACTTGTTAAGCCAACAAAGTCTGTTTGTTTAAACTATCTTACTAGATAACCCAGGAAGAGGTGAGAAGGGAAGAAAATTGTGTCCTTCCACAGAACCAGAGCAGAAAAGAAAGCCCCCCAGCCCAGCTGCACACTCTAAGGCAGAGAGCAGAGTGTAGAGCTGGGCTGAGCACACGGTGTCCTGATGGAAAAAACTGGGCCTTCCACCCAGGGACATAAAGAGTTAAGGAACTGCATTTGGACAAGCAGGGTAGCCTGAAACTCAAGCTCCCAAGGTCTCTTTCAGAGTCCAGGGCCAGGGAAGTGTCTATTGTCAACATATGCCAGCCCTGAACCAATAGCAAGCCCGAGTGTGGTTCTGAGATAGGGGCCTCTGCATGTCACCAGGCAACAGGCACAAAGAAGGCTGGATCAACCGCCCAGCGGACCATTACACCACCCACACTCCCGCCCCCTGCAGCTCCCACTCCAGCACAGCCAGACCTGAGAGTCCCTCTGCCCCAGATTCCCCCAAGATCACATTACCATCAGTCTTGGGATTTGGAGGAAAAGGAGGTGGTGTCGGAAAGTATTTGGAAACTTCAGAGCAATTTAGCTTATTGGAAAGCTGTTCTGATGGCAAAGGCAAAGATTTTCAAGGAAAAAGATGTTGCTGCAAACTACAGCAAGACTCGTGTATTTTTCCTGTTTCATGTTCCTACAAGTCAAGAGATGGGCACATCCATGGGACCCCTCACCTCTGACCTCGTGGCTTTCCCTGGGAAATGTAGGTGGAGGGAGCATTTGACAAATTTACTAAATGAGAGCCAAGGAGAGTATAATTTAATTTCATTCCTTCTTGTTAGTCTTTTCAGACATAAAGAATAATTTGTCTATATTCTTTGTATTAAATCATTGCCCATTCTTGAAGTCAACAATTAAACCATCCATTTACCGTCTCTTCTCTAAAGAGAATAAATCTGATTCCTTAACTATCTTCTTACCAAATCTCTTAGGAGAATCTAAACATATTTGTTCCTCATTCCTACGAAGTACACTCCCTCCACATCACAGAGTCAGAGGAGGGCAAACTGTCATCCTCGCAAAGCCTTCTTGTCTTGAACTAATGGAGAGCTGAAGAAACATTTTCATTTCATTCATAAGTGAATGCTCACTTATTCATTAAACATTTAGAGCAATGACAGGAGCAGAGCTAAGGGCTGAGCTAAATGCTGGAGTTTCAGAGATGAACTGGTTATTTTTCACAGGTGGTCTGACCTTTCCCAAAGATTCACCATCTTCTCTACACTATATGCTGAAGACTCTCAGATTCCCAGCCTAGCCCATACCTCCCCCTCCTAAGCACCAACTGACTATATCAAAGAGTTTTCTAGACATTTCCTCATGAGTTTCCCACAGGGCCACTGAATGCAACATCCTCCAAGTTCAAGACTTTATCTCTCTGTCTCCAAACCTATTTTATTACCTGAGTTATTGGTCTTAGTGAATGACACTACCCCATGTCCTACAACATGGGTTGAATTTTGTCCCCTCCAAATTTATGCAAGGAAGTTATCTTCCCCTATACTCATACTGGGGCCTTATTTAGAAATAGAGTAGCTACAGATATAATTGGACTTCTTTGGTGGCTCAGATGGTAAAGAATCTGCCTGCAATGTGGGAGACCTGGGTTCAGTCCCTGGGTTGGGACGATCCCCTGGAAGAGAGCAAGGCAACCTATTCCAATATTCTTGCCTGGAGAATCCCCATGGACAGAGGAGCCTGGCAGGGTACAGTCCATGGGAGGGCAGAGTCAGACACCACTGAGCAACTAAGCCCAGATGTAATTAGGGCTTCCCACATGGTCCAGTTGTAAAGAACCCGCCTGCCCGTGCAGGACACACAAGAGACACGGGTTCAGTCCCTGGGTCAGGAAGATTCCCCTAGAGGAGTACGTGGCTACTCACTCCAGTGTTATTGCCTGGAGAAGCCCATGGACAGAGGAATCTGGTGAGCTACAGCATCGCAAAGAGTTGGACACGACTGAAACAACTTAGCATGCATGCACGCAGATACAATTAATCAAGATAAGGTCCTAGAGGAATAGAGTGGGCCTACTCTGATACAACTGATGTCCTTATAAAAAGGGGGACTTTGGACAAAAATACGAATACTGTAAGAATACCATGTGAAAGGACATGGAGTAGATGGCCATCTACAAGCCAGGGAACACCTGAGGCTATCGGAAGCTACGAGAGAAGCCTGGAACAGGTTCATCCCTATAGCCTTCAGAAGGTACGCAGCACTGCCAATATTTGATTGCAGACTTCTGACCTCCAGAAATCTAAAATGATAAATATCCACTGTTTTAAGCCACACAGTTTGTAGCACTTTGTAAAGGCAATCCTAGGAAGCTAGTATATCCCCATTAAACATTGTCAAAGAAAAAAGATAGAAGCCTCCATTGAGTCTTCCTTCCCCTCATCTGCAGCTTTATACAGTAAGCCACAAGCTCTGTTCATTCCACCTGCGAGACACCTTTGCCAACCACCCCTTATCTTTATTTCTCCTGCTACCATCTTGGGTCAGGTCACCATGATATCACCAAAGTTGGTCGTAACTAGCCTTCCTGCCTTCATAACAAGACCTACCAATCTATTCCTCAAATTTCAGCCAGAATCATCTTTCAAAGGGCAAACCTGAGATGTCATTTTCCTGCGTAAAACCCTTCAGATTTTTTTTTTTTTTTGGCTGTGCCTTGTGGCCTGCAAGGTCTTAGTTCCCCAATCAGGGATCGAACCTGTGTCTCCTGCATTGGGAGCACAGAGTCTTAACCACTGGACCACCAGGGAAGTCCCCAGATGTTCTTCCTTGCTCTGAGAATAAAGTTGAATCTTCCTAAAGGGCTCAAAAGTCACATGGTAACATGGCCCTATCTCTCCTCTCTGTCTCATCTCTTGCCACTATTATTCTCCAGCTATACCAAGCTTCTTTCTCTTTCTTAAATGTGCCAGGTTCTATCCGGCCACCACCACTTACACATAATCTCTTCACAGACAGCAGCTAAACTCTTTATACATGAGCTGAGGCTGAACACCTGGATAAAAAAACAAGTGGGACCAAACCTGCACTCTTCCCACATCCTCCAACTTCCCCCTCAACACACCCTGCAAAAAAAAAAAAAAAAAGAAAAGAAAAGAAACCCTTAAAATTCTCAGGAGATCATAAGTTGAGTGAATGGTTGTCTGATTTCCTCCAAATGTCCCCTGGGGTGGGGAGAATTTTTCTGATTACCCTTTGTCATTCTGAAATCTCTCCTGCTCTAATTTAATTTCATCCCCTCTTGTTAGTCTTTTCAGACATAAAGAATAATTTGTTTTTATTCTTTGCGTTAAATCACTGCCCATTCTTGAAGTCAACAATTAAACCATCCATTTACTGTCTCTTCTCCAAAGAGAACATATTTGATTCCTTAACTATTTTCTTACTAAATCCATTCTCTCTCCCCCAATCTTAATTCCTTCAGGTCATTTTAATCTCTTTCTCTCTCTTTCCCTGAGCCCTCTAGTTCAAATGGATGGACTAGAACTGAAAGTGAATCATGAAACCAAGAAAGTCTTTCCTCTGTCCATGGCAGAGCAAGAAAAACAGTCTCTTCTGCATAGGAATGTCTGCATGGTCCAATACAGTTCATGACCAACCCAGGGGTGCATAAGTCACCATGTTGACTGGAGAGGATATGATCAATCAGAAGGTCCATTGACCTTGCAGAGTTACAGTTGGTCTCAAAAGCCCCAGAGGAGATAAGCATGGCCATCTGGGAAGACTGTTGATTCAACTGGTATGAAGTTTGAGGAGGGGTGTGCAGGGTGGGTCATCATCACACTATCTTTGAGTCAGTAGCCTCAAGCCAGTATCATGGTCAGAACACGGATGAGTGACCCTAAGTGCATGCGTGCACACGCGCGCACACACACACACACGCACACACACAGCTCAACCCTGAGGGCCAACAGTGGACATTATTAGCTCAGGGTCAGGAGCTCATTCTTAGTGGTACATTTGTGAGAATATCACACTCAGCATGTCAGTACTATTTGGGTAGCTACATCTCATGCAGAAGAAATGCCATGCCAACCCAGCAGAAGTAATTGGACTGCCAGACTGCTCTCCTGGAAAGGAAAAAGGGGACATCTGGTCACCTCCAGGCATGGGTGGAAGGTCAGAGAGACCTTCCAAGGGGAGAAACAAGGCTATGGAAGTCCCATCTGAGGTCAAGGCATCCACCAGGACAGAACAGCCAGCTCTGCCTGGTCCTAAGCACCAGAGATCACTTAGAAAGTTTTTAAAAAGTCACTGTGAAATGTTTGTGTATATGTGTGTATGGGAAGGATAGGTTCTTCTGCAGGTGTGGGTCCTGACAGGGGTCCCTTTTACCTGGGTGTAAGAGAAATACTAGCTTGAATTCAGGTTTTCTTGACATCATATCCCTACTCCTCACCTCTATACAATGTTGGAAATCACACAGAACTCCTTATTTATCTTTTTTTTGGTTGAACTGGGCCTTCATTGCTGTGCGTGGGCTTCCTCTAGTTGCGGTGCACAGGTGTCTCGTTGTGGTGGCTTCTCTTGTCGAGGAGCACGGGCTCTAGGGTGTGCAGTCTTCAGGAGTTGTGGCACGCAGCCTCCATAGTGCAGGTTCAATAGTTGTGGAGCACAGGCTTAGTTGCCTCACAACATGTGAGATCTTCTTGGACTAAGGATTGAACCAATGTCCACTGCATTGGCAGGCGGATTATTAATCACTGGACCACCAGGGAACTCCCCAAACTCTGTTTTTATTGACCAAGTTAAAATTTGAAGTTTTAGATAATAAAGATACAAGTGTGAACAGACCTACTGCTTTGCCCCCTTTCTCTTTTGCCCTGTCAAATGTTATTCCTGTCCTGCAACTGTGACTGGTCTTGATAACCTTTCCTTCTCCCTAGGTCCTGCCTCCTGTATCCTCCAATATTCCTGTTTATTCACCCTGCTGTTTGTGAGACCATCTCATAACTTGGGAGCTGGACACAGGCACTAATGCTTCCTGGCAGTGTGGGGCTGGAATGGGGAGCTTACAGGGCTGGATTTGTTGAGCTAAGCCAGAGTTAGGCAGACACTAATTGGGGCAGGGCAGGGCCTGGAAGAACAAATTGAAGATTAGGGTTCTTTATGTGTCCATTTCCAAGCAATGAATTAACTCTGAGGGAGGGACCATGCTTTTTATATTCTCTTATCCCTTCATTCCTTGAACAATACCTATCACCATTCATGAGCTAATAAATGAAAGGACAAAAAGATGAAAGCTTGAAAAGCCCTGCCTTTGCCTGTTGAGATTGACTCAGAATTTGGGACAGGCTTGACCTGGAGTTAAAACCACCTGCAGATCCACCTGCAAGGAGTAGTGAAAGCAGTAAGAGGAGGCGGATCTGAGATTAAGTGTTCCCTTCTCCCATACCTCAGAAGAATTTCCTTAATTCAATATTTTAAGAGTTCAACTTGTGACTCAGTGTTGCCCTCATGACACCACCCTTACTCCTCAATGACAACAGTGTTCCCAGGGAGAACTCTGCCCCTATCAGGGACCCAAAATCCCTTGTGTTCCCTTTGAACCTCACTGCTGTCCCTGTGAGCACTTTTGAATTGTGAAACAACTAAGCGTGTCACTCTTACTTTTTAAATACTTCCCAAGTGAGTTCCCCCCAGCAACTATAAAATCATGTCCCGTCTGAGCTACTCAGGGGATTTATTCATTGCTCTTTGCAGTCACCCAAGCATCCTTGTTTCAAATAATTAACAGCTCCCTCAGAATGCTTACCTTTGCAAAATACTGCACGCTCATTTGAGCATAAAGAGGCTCCTGATAGGAATATCAAAATCACCTTTGAATACTGGATAATTTATGGGTATGTTCGTACCCTTCACTAAGCCCTAGGTGACAGCTTGGCATGCAATTAGCAAAACAAAACAAAACCTGACCTCCGATGTGTGGAAAAAAGCATATTGAATGGGCCTATCTCACAGATGGTGAGTCCTGGTACCTTTCAGCTGAGAGTGGTATGTGGAAGGGAGTGTCATTAGAGAGGAAGCCCAGGAATTATGATGACAGCTGCTGCCAGCTGTGTTGGAAAACAGGATTTAAAACCCAGTGCGGGGTTTGGGCTAGAGGAAGATCAGACACCAGAGCTGGGGCAGAAACCAGCCTTGCATTCTTGGGATAACTGTCATGGTATATAGACCTTTGTATGTGCTGCTGGATTTGGTTTACTATTATTTCATTGACTATTGATTCTTTTGGTCTTGTTATTACTTCTTTTGTCTAGCCTGTGTATTCTTGCTTGTATGATGTGTCCTTATCATCAGAATGGTAGGAATCCAAGGACTGAGATCATAGCTGGATTAAGAAGCCATCTAAATTAGCAGTTGTCTGGAGCGCCACCTATAGGACGTAGTGGAGTACAAAATTCAATAGCAATTAGCTCATGCTTCTATAGGTTACTCCTTCTATCATTTGTTCTCAAATTTTAATATATGAAAAATCACCTACAGTGCTTATTAAAACACAGAGTCTTGGGTCCAACTTAGTTCCTGATTTAGGATGTCTGGGATGAGACTCAAGATCTGCAGTTCTAACAAACACCCATATGATGCCGATATTGATGGTTCATGAATCACACTTCTAGCAGAACTCTTTCACATAACTGGCTAATAGTAAATTTTTCAGTCTCCCTCTGAAATACACAGAACCTTGCAAGAAAAAAAAAAGTACCTCTCATGCCTCAAAACAGTAACACCACTAACAATGAGGCACATTCATTATTCAGATATTTATTTCTAAATACTATTCTCTGACTCATTGAAGCAGGGATCCTTGAGGAAACAGTTAACTCTAGAGGTGGGATAGAGAAACTACAAGATGAGCGTGGAGTATTTTGTAGTGTGCAGAAAGTAAGGAAGTGCAACCAAAAAGGATGGAAACATATCAAAACCCCACAAATATACATGAGTTTATAATGATATAATTAAGTGAATGAGTAAATAAATAAGAGGGATGAGGGATAACTTCCTTACAGAAAAATCTAAATAATAAATGTGGCTATTTGCCCCTCCAGGAGATAGAACTTAATTACCCTCTCTCTCCTTGAGTTGGAGAAGGCAAAGGCAACCCATTCCAGTACTCCTGCCTGGAAAATCCCATGGATGGAGGAGCCTGGTGGGCTGCAGTCCATGGGGTCGCTAAGAGTCGGACACGACTGAGCAACTTCACTTTCACTTTGACTTTTATGTATTGGAGAAGGAAATGGCAACCCACTCCAGTGTTCTTGCCTGGAGAATCCCAGGGACAGGGAAGCCTGGTGGGCTGCTGTCTATGGGGTCGCACAGAGTTGGACGCAACTGAAGCGACGCAGCAGCAGCAGTAGCAGCTCTCCTTGAGTATGGGATACTTTGGGAGACTTATCAACTCCCAAAGAATATAGAAACTTTGTAATGGAGAAACCTGGCTGGTACCACCATAAACAATTGATCCATATCAACGTCACCAGTGATGTCATGCACCCCAGTATGGTGCCATGAGAAGAGCACCTCACCTCTGTGATATTTCTCCCCAAATCCCCGTAGCCCCAGTTTGATCATGAGAAAAGATCAGACAAACCCACACTGAAGGCCCAGACTGGGAGAAAACACTCACAAATTGTATAATTGCTGGAGAAAATTTTTCCCCAGAATATGTAAGAGTTCTCAAAACTCAGTAAGAAGACAACCTGGGTCCTTATAGAAAGCATATTAGTGGCTTCCTGGGAGCAGGAGGATGAAGAAAATGGAGAGGGGCAGGAAGGAGCAGTTACCAAGAGGGACAAGAAAACAACTTTGGGATGACAGATATTTACTATCTTGATTGTAGTGAGAACTTCACAGGAGTATATGGTACACTTTCAATATGCACAGCTGAAATCGGTCCTGATGACCCTTCCCTAACTGCTCCTAATTTTCCAGAAGACAGAAGGGGTGAGGGATGTTGTCACACTGGTTATACCCAATTGCCCACCACACCTCGTCTACATACCACGTGACTGGGAAAGCAAGGCAACCAGCACTGATTGAGTAGTCATTACGTTCCTGAAACTTCCACACAATAAATTCTATTTATCCTCACAGCAACTCTGAGAAGAAGGTAATAATACTGCTACCTTCCATATCAGAAAAATGTTCCTGTATGACTTGCTTTATCTTACAGATAGTCCATAATAAAGAAGGGATTCAAAGCAGTTTGTTTAAAACTCAGGGGTAGGGACTTCCCTGGTAGTCCAGTGGTTAAGAATCTGCCTGTCAGTGCAGGGAACATGGGTTCTATCCCTGATCCAGGAAGATTCCACATGCCAAAGGGCAACTAAGCCCACACACCACAATTACTGGAGCCTGCGTGCCCTAGCATCTGCATTCCAGCAAGAGAAGTCACCACAGTGAGAAGCCTGTGCTCTGCAACTAGAGAGTAGCCCCCATTCACTGCAACTAGGGAAAGCCCAGGTGCAGCAATGAAGACCCAGTGCAGCCAAAAATAAAATAAATAAGTCAAAAATTAAAACCCAAGGATAGGAAGTAGATGGTTATAAAAACTTGTATAACTGTGTTTTTGTAAATTTCTTTAATCTCTGGTGAATAACCTAATACTATCTAGTTATAAGAGAAAAATCAATGAAACACAAAAATTAAAATAAAAATTTTAAATAAAAATTAATATATTGTTTACTTAATATATCAGTACTTTGTTTTGAAAATAAAGACCTCTTTTTCATAGCATTTGTATTACATTTTTATTGAAACTGGATATTCTCTTTCCAATTCTGTTAGATGAATATAGAAAAATATTAAAGCAAATTAGACCTGACTGGCACAGATAAGATGGTTGGATGGCATCACCAACTTGAGTTTGAGCAAGCTCTGGGAGTTGCTGATGGACAGGGAAGCCTGGCATGCTGCAGTCCATGGGGTCACAGAGAGTCAGACACAACTGAGCAACTGAACTGAACTGGGGCAGCTACACGACTCTGTCTGGCCCCAATTCTGATTTGAGTGTTGGTTTAGAAGAAAAGGGGGGGAAGTGGGAGGTTTTTGTTGTATCTGATGGCCCTGCTCTTGCTGAGGCCTCCACCTGCCTGGATTTCTGAAATCTCCTTTCTGGATCCTCCAGTCGGGTGTCCTGTCTGTTGGGACAATCATACCTCCAGAATCACTGATGCCTACCATTCCCCTAAGCCTTACCTGGGGATTGCTGCACCCAGAAATACTGTGCTTAACCATTAGATTGGCTAAATCTCTCTTCTCTCTTAACTGGGTCAATCATCAGGCCATCTTTCCTGGATTTCTCTGAGTGACCACGCGTGCTCCCGACAAGTACTGAGATTCACAACTCCCGCATCACAGACGTGTTTCATGTTTTCTATCTTCCCTACCTCGCTGTCTATGTGCCGTTCTCTATCGCGTCCAACTCTTTTGCGACCACATGGACTGTAGCCCACCAGGCTTCTCTGTCCATGGGATTTCCCAGGCAGGAATACTGGAGTGGGTTGCCATTTCCTCCTCCAAATCTCCCCTGGTTTTCACAATCTTAACTGGCCTCCCAGCCTCCATTCAGAGTGATCTTTCCAAAATGCAAATCCTGTCATGCCATTTCCCACTCCTAGCCCTTCACTGAAGCTTCCTTACCCCAGGCTAGTGCCTAAGCTCTTTGCCATCTCCCTCAGACTGTCATCCTATCTTTACTTCCTGTCAGTCTCCGCACCCCAAATAGCCTCTGGTCTAGCCTCAGCAGCCACCCACCATTCTAGGAACAAGCCTCATCCTGTCAGGCCCCTTTCTTCTTCCTCTGCCAAGAAAGCCCTTTTTACTCCCTCCTTCTACTCAACTTTCAACACGTAACTCAGAGGTCATCTTCTCCACAGTGACCTTCCTGACTCTTCAGGTGTCTTCTGTGCTCACCTGACATAACCCAAAGCAAAGCTGTTTCTGTATCTTACTCCTTCTGTAGACTGCAAACTCCCCAAGATAGAAACTGTTGGGTCCATCTTTGGGTAACCAGGGCTCTGGCTGTCTCCTTTTCTTACAGTTCTGTGATCCACATGTGTCATCTGTGTTCACTCCAAGCCCCCCTGGGTGCCCCATTCAATAGCTTCTAAGACCTCTGATCCATCCGGGAGCAATGCAGGCTGTGTGGGAGTGGTGGAGGGTGACTCACAGGCACACCTCACCACGGACAACTGAAAACTGCTCATCAGAAGTCTTGCCATGAAATTCCTTTCTTGACCATGCTACAACCAGGGGCTTTTCTCTCTTGTTTAGTCACTAAGTCATGTCTGACTCTGTGACCCCATGGACTGTAGCCACCAGGCTCCTCTGTCCATGGGATTTTCTGGATAAGAATACTGGAGTGGGTTGCCATTTCCTTCTCTAGGGGATTGTCCCCCTTCTTCAAAGAGTATCTGTTGTGTTGGCTCTTTTCTCCTGTGTTTTTATGTATGCATATATGAATGCTGCTGTTGATAAGAATTGATTTTAAGAATGTAAGCAGAACATAAAAGTACAAAATTAAAGTACTGTATCTCTTTTACACCTAGAAATGACTGCTTTTAACTATTTCTATTTTGAGTTTTTCTAGTGTTTAACCACCATGACTTTAACTTCTGATACTTAGATCTTTATTTCATGATTTATCCATCTAAGACAGTATCTGTTGACTCCGCAACATGAAATATGGTGAAATCAGCACACTTATTCCATATCCCACTTCCTTTTCCCATTCCCTCTCTCTTTTCTTGGTTTTTATGAGTCCTAATTTGAGTTCTTCTGATGATCATCATTAAACAATATACCTAGACCTATATCTTGATCCATCAAATTTGTACATATTTATACACTTGCTTTTCATTAGAAGCACCTACCCTATCATCTACTTCTCCCTTATTATCCACTCCCTTTTGGTCAAGGAAACATATTTTAGATATTCACAACATTTGAATATTATAGTGTAGTTTTAATTGAGTTTGCTTGGTCTGTGAGTTGATTTTTCTGTTGCTGTTAAAATAGAAAACCAATAAGTAGAATTCAAATGTTATGGCTATGTAACAATTACTCACTGTGGCTGAGTTATAAGAAAGGGAAATGGAATAAACAATGGCTTTGTTACTAACCTGGAAAGCCATCTGCTCCTAGGAACTCTTCTAATTGTACATCTTTAATCACCTTTCAAAATAATGGCAATTGGTCTGTTCAAGTGTCCCTCATCCTCTTAGCTCAGTGTTAGTAATATGTACTGTGCCAGGAAGTCAGCTTTTCTCTCTAAATTCTTAAATCTGTTGCCACAGGGTTGAATCTCTCTTTTTTGTTTTCTCTCTCTCTCTTTTTCTTTTTAACTTATTCAAGTTTCTTTCTTTTTTTTTCAATTAATTTTTTTGGAGTGTAGTTGCTTAACAAAGTTGTGTTAGCTTCTGCTGTTCAGCAAAATGAATCTGTTTTATATTTATATATAAATATATACATATCTCCCCTCTTTTTTAGATTCCCTTCCCAGTTAGGCCACCACAGAGCACCGAGTCGAGTTCCCTGTGCTACGTGGTAGGTTCTCATTAGTTATCTGTTTTATACACAGTAGTGTATATATGTCAATCCCAATCTCCCAACTCATCTCACCCTCCTTTCCCTCCTCAGTATCCATAAGTTTGTTCTCTATATCTGTATCTCTATTCCTGCTTTGAAAATAAGCTCAACACTGTACCATTTTTCTAGATTCCACATATAAGCAGTATTATACAACATTTGTTTTTCTCCTTCAGACTTACTTCACTCTATATGATGGTCTCTACGCTGATCTGCCTTATTCAGGTTTCTTAAAGGTTTAGCTGTTTTAAGGAGCCAGCTTCTAGGTTTATATAAACTTTTAAATGAATGTCATTAAATTAAATTTTAACAAATCAAGACATTAAAAATTAACTCATATTTAACAAAATTTTACCTTTATTTGTATAAATCTCCTGTTTCTAGTTTCCTTCAGTTTTACTGCTATTTCACTAGTTCTTTAAGAGAAATCCTTTGTTCTCTTAGTCTTATTTCTCCAATTATAAGAGAATTGTAATAGGTCATAAACATTTTTCTCAGGACAGCCTTTGCTAGGTCATTGGTTTTAGTTTTACATTTCTCCTCTTTATTGCTTTTAAGCAATAAAAATTTCCCTTTGATTTGTCTCATTAAGCCAAAGATTTTCTAGGTACATGCTTCTTAATTCTTAGGTAAAATTTTTCTTCACCTTTTAATAATTTATTTTTAAAGTTATTGTATAATAATCAGAAAATCTGCCTGGTTATATGTCAATTATATCTCTATTTAAAACATAGAAAAGAAATTTTGACTATAAAGTTGCTACTTAAGAAATTCTGTTTAGGGAGGGACGCTCAAGAAGGAGGGGATATATACAGAGTTATGACTGATTCACACTGTTTTACAGAAGAAATCAACACAACATTATAAAGCAATTATCCTCCAATTAAAGAAAAACTTTAAGAAAACTGTTCAATATTTTCTTTTTTGGCTTACAAGTGACTGTAGTCTGTTTGCTAGAAGTAAATATAACCTTCAGTGAATACAGTTTAAAGACAGCTTTCATTGTTCCCAGTATAGGGTTTAATAACTAGTAAGCTATGGGGATTTCCCTGGTGTTCCAATGGTTAAGACTCTATGCAGGGCACATGGGTTCAATCCCTGGTCAGGAAACTAAGATTCCATATGCCACACAGCAAAAAAAAAAAAAAAAAAAAAAACCAAAAAACCCTAGCAAGTGACCATTTTAAGGTTCATTTAGGCAAGCAAGGTGGATAGAACCAATTCTCTATTCAGCAAGCCTGATGGTGGATCTGTCCACATTGGTTCTCAGCCAAGGAATCTTGGCCTTATCCTTGACTCCTCTCTGCTTACATTCCAATTAGGCAATCCTGTTAGCTCTACCTTTAAAATACATCCAGAATCCGGCGACCTGCAGCGCCACCACGCTGGTCCAAGCCCCTCATCTCTCCGCTTTGCATCAACAGGCTCTTACAGGTGTCCCTTCTGGCAGTCTCCCCCTTCAGTGTGTTTCTAGGACAGCAGCATCGTGAACCTGTTAGAGATAAGAAAAGAATGCGCTTCTCTGCTCAGGACCCTCCAGTAGTTTCCTGGCCAGTCCGTGGAGGAGCCCTCGTGGAAGGTAGGGTCATTGGTATCTACTTGTCAGGCTGGAACAGCAGGGAAGCTTTCAGATGAGTGGGCAGCCAACCAGGAGAGGAGGGTGAAGGCCCTACCCCGAGGTGTCTGCAGAGGCTAGAATGGGAGCTTTCTGAAATAAATAACCAAGGGACACTGATCGGAGCTGTTCATTGACAATCCAGTTGCTGGGATTAATGCCATCATCATTTGGGTACTAAAAGAAAGTGTAACTCTCTTGGTTAAAGGATTTTAACTCAGGAATCATTTACAGTAAGTTTTTCATTTTGCTGGAAGCATCTGTGACTGTGCTTACGATAACACTGTCTGATTAATGCAAATGTGCGGGTCTGTCTTAGCTGTGCATTCTGTAAGCTAACCAGTGAGGAAGCCTTTGTTCCAGCTGACCACATGAAGGGGCAGGAGGCTTCTCTGTCCCTCTGCTGGGTTGGAGGATGGCCACTCTATTTTCCTTGGAAGAGAAGTCACCTGATACTGCACACACCGGGATGAACACAAGAGGCCTTTATCTTAGTTACCAGATCACAGTCCAATGCAACTTTCATTACTTGATTGACTGCAAGAGACAGGAAGGGTTTTCCAAGGAAGCCTCAGATATAACAGCACTCTTGGGAATCCAACAGCCTTTGTAGCTGGGGCACTGGCCCTCCATATGGAGACAGAGACCAATGTCATTTTTTACCTAAGAAACCTCACCCTGGTGTGTGTGTGAGAGAGAGAGAGAGAGAGAGAGACTCCTGGGATTTATATAGTTTATCCTCTCTTTTTACACCTTAAAAATATTTTGGAAAGGAACTTCTCCACAATGTGTCTTGGGCTGTTTCCTGTCCCCATTTCCCTGCACAAACACAGGGTTGCTTCTGTGAATAAAACCCAAATTGTCCCAGAAAGCAGAGCCCAACAAGCCCAGGAACCTTGGCCAAGGTGTCAGCTGTCTGGTTCACTCAGGAGGGAAGGAAACCACACATCTATTGAGCATTGACTGTGAACTAGACACTGCATATTTACTTACCCAAAGCTTTAAACCTTATTGTCTCTTTCATAGGAAGACACACAGAGATTCAGGGGGTTATAGGAAGTCCCACGGCCCCCTCCTTAGTCTGAGCTCCCCCCACACCGCCCCATCTCTGGCCTGGATTCTTACAACTGCTTTCTGATTTCTTGGCTTCAAAATCTTATCACCCTGCAGCTAGAAAAAAGTTTTCAAAATCCATATCTGATCAAGAGACACATACATACTCTTTACCTCCACTCTCCCTGCTAAAAACCTCTCTTGTCATCTCATGCTCTTGGCAAACAGACCAGTTCCCCTAGGGTATCTGACACAGCCCTGCACTGTCTGTACCTTCCTCTCTCAGCCTCATCTTCTCCTGCTTTTTCCTTCACCCCCTGGGTTCTAAACCAGCTCTGTAACGTGCCCTGGGGACACAGGGCTGAACAGGGCCCATGCCCTTTCCTCAGTGCAAGGTGGAGACAGCACCCAGACAGAGGTGTGGAGCACACTGCACCAGCTTAAGGGGTGATTGCTCTTTGGACACAGAGTGGGAATTAATGATGCTGTCGAATAGCATGGTGAAGGTGGGATGTGCATGCGTGCCTGCTCAGTCGTGTCCAGCTCTTTGCAACCTCATGGACTGTAGCCCCCCAGGCTCCTCTGTCCATGGGATTTTCCAGGCAAGAATACTGGAGTAGGTTGCCATTTCCTCCTTCAAGGTATCTTGCTTACCCAAGGATTGAATCCATGTATCTTGGATTTCCTGTCTTGGCAGGAGGATTCTTCTACCACCACATTACCTGGTAAGTCAGAAACAGAGAGAAGATATGGTTGCAGCTAGTTTTTAGGATAAAGAGAATTTCATCAGACAAGCATGGCAGGGAGGGGTAACCCAGATGGAGCGAAGAGTATGAACAAGGTGTGGAAGCTGGGACTAGCAGGTGTTTTTGAAGAGCAGTGGTATTTTGCACAAGCTGAAGCATGGGGTATGTGTTCCGAGTAGCATGACTGCATAAGTTACGAGGGTCCAGTGGCACTCTATTAACAATGATGGATGAATAACAGGCATAAGCCAGGTGAATTAGACTCTTTGGTACCTGGTTAAGAGGGAGGGAAAGCAGTGGTCAGATCCTAGACTGGAATGCAGGTGGGACAGAAATGGAAGAGCTTAAACTGCTTGGGAGCTAGAATTTGATCCTCACCGAACTGAGTTGTGAGGAACGCTGAAGGATTTTAAGCAGGGTAGTGAGGTGGTGGTCCTTGTGTTACAGGAAAATCACCAGGCCAGTCATATGGAGGAGAGATTTCAGGTGTGCAGAAAAGGAGCTAGATGGTCAGCTTCACAAGGGTGTATCCCATCCTTTTATTTGGAATATGTGCCTGATGGATGCATAGTGGCCATCACAATGTCTGGCATAGAGAAAGAACTTAATAAAAATTTTGACTGCAAAGACCTTCCCTGACCTCTGCTTTAACTTTGCAACCTCTCCCCTCCCATTATGCTAATATTCCCTTTCCCGCTTCTCTCCGTGGCTTTTCCCTCTCTGACTTGCTATACGTGTGTCTGTGAACTTTCTCTAGAATTTAAGTGCTCACAGCCAAGATTTTGATGTTTTGTTCATGGCTGTTTCTTCCGTATCGGGTGCATGAAAGACAAAATATGTTCATTGAAGGAAGGGGGAGAAGAAGGCCAGGAGACTGGGGGTCTCAGACAACAGGGGACAGGACAGAGGTGTGCAGGTGTGACAGGTGAGGGTCTGGGCTGGGCAGGGCGGTGGAGGTCAAGGTAGAGGAAACTTGAGACTAGTCTTGTTTGCTCCTCCTGTGATCGTCTTTCATGGAGCCTTTTCATTCCTGCTGTTCTTTCTGTGGCTCTTTGTGCCATGAGTCTGTGTTGAAGAAGTCTCCGGGCCTCTGGCTGTAAATCATTAACGTCTCCTCCACCCTCTCTTTGACTGCCCAGCCGAGGTCACCATCATTTCCTGCCCAGCCTGATTCCCAAGTACTCATAGCTTGCCTGAGAATGTTTGATGGCAGGATGGCATTTGCCACATTAGTGAAAGGAAAGGAACATAACTTCACAAAGTTCATTTTCAAGCACTTTTTTTTTTCCATCCACGAGATTTAGGCATCTTTCTCTGTAGCTTTATAGCCTTTTCCAATGGCTCTCTCCCTCTGCACCTGCTTCCAGAGTCCTCTCCCGAGCTCGTGGGCCACCTCTTCCAGCAGGGGCCTCTTTCTTTCGAGCTCTTTTGTCTCTCTTGCATAACTTATTTTTCCTGTGTCTCATCCTGTCTCCAAATAAATTGGACAAGTGGGCCTTGGTATCCTCCCTCAGGATAAATTCAGCCCATGACCAACTATGCTCCGGAACCCAAATAGCACATAAGAGCCCTCCAATCTGCTGTCTCCACTTGGGCCCAGTGACAGTTTCAAGCCTTCATCACAGTTTCTTCTGGGAAAGCTATGGGCTGTCCTTCATGTCAACAAAACTCCTGGCGACCTGCCCAGGCCTGCCTGGACGTGCCTGAGATTATGGGGTGGGGATAGAATGGGCTTCTCTGTCACAACCACATTCCATACTGTGCTGGCGCCTGCTGAGGATGGAGGAGGGGCTGGGGGTGTTGTGATGGGAGTCCAATGCCCCAGGTCCTGCCCTCTGGAAAGGACAGCTGATGGGGACCAGTTGGAGATTTGGGGGCACCTGGGAACAGCAGTGAGCAGATCTGATACAGCAGATGCAGGATTCAGGGTGGAATTCTGAAGCAGGTCAGCATCCATCAGTGAGTGAGAAGTTAAGAGATAGAGGTAGACACTCTGGTGGACTCCGAGAGTCTGGATGCAGAAGTTGCAGAGGAATTAGAAACTAAGAAGACAGATATAAATGCATAGGTCCATTTTTAAGAGTAGGGCCTATTGGAAAATGGGATCAACAGGAAAAGACCAGGAATGTGCAGGTGAAGACATGCAAAAAGAGCATTAGAAACAGGGAGTGATTCTGGTCCTAGGCCCAGTGGGTAGGGTCCCCTAACACTCTCACTCTGTATATATCTCAGTCAGTAAAGAATCCACCTGCAATGCAGAAGACCTAGGTTCGACCCCTGGGTTGGGAAGATCCCTTGGAGAAGGAAGTGGCAACCCACTCCAGTATTCTTGCCTGGAGAATCCCATGGACAAAGGAGCCTGATGGTCTACAGTCCATGGGGTTGCAAGAGTCAGACACAACTTAGCCACGAAATTTTCAAGAAAGCATACAGTTCAGATATGTTTCTGGGTTCAGCCTTCCCTTGGGATTGATTCTGATAGCTGGAGTCCATGGTTTTTTCATTGACTCACAAGCTCCCATCGAGTCTTTTGGCAGGTCCCAAGTTTGTCTTGAAATACGGCCCTGGACAAAGCTCAGTCCTTGCATTCAGAAAGCTCTCAGTCCAATGGTGGGGCTAAGTAGCAAACAGAAAACTACAGATCACTGTGATCAGTGATATTATAAAGGCATGTCCCTAGAGTTGCAGGAGCACATAGGAGTGCCGTCTTAGGCTGGGTTTCCTAGAGGTTGGTGCATCTGATAAACTCCTGATTTTTAGGCAGTGTTTTCAGGAGAAACCAGTAAGAGAGTAGGGGAAGGAGGACGGGGGAAGAGACCCAAAAAGGTGAGATTTAAAGTACAAGTCTCATTGCGAGTAGCTTCCACCTGACCCCACAGGGAAACTCTGGAGTACAGTAAGTCCCCTACATGCGGATGAGTTCTGTTCCGAGAGTACCTTCGTAAGCTCAGTTTTTTCATAAGTGCAATAAGTTAGCCTTGGTATCCAACTAACACAATTGGCTAAATAGTACTGTACTGCAATAGATTTATAATACTTTTCACATAAATAGTACATACATAAAAAACAAACACACAAAAAATAAGGCATCTATTTTGTAGGTTTAAACTTACTATTTTGTATTGGAGTATAGCCGATTGACAGTGTTGTGGTAGTTTCAGGCGAACAGCAAAGGGACTCAGCCATGTGTATGAAAGAAAGTGAAAGAGAAAGTCATCCGGTCCAGTCTGACTCTTTGCAACCCCACGGACTGGGGTCCAGGCAAGAATACTGGAGTGGGTACCCGTTCCCTTCTCCAGGGGATCTTCCTAAGCCAGGCATCAAACCGGGGTCTCCTGCATTGCAGGGGGATTTTTTACCAGTTGAGCTACCAGGGAAACCCGTACGTACACATGTATCCATATTCCCCCAAACCCTCCTCCCATCCCGGCTGGCACATAACATTGAGCAGAGTGCCATGTGCTATACAATAGGTCTTTGTTGGTTATCCATATAGAAATGTGTACATGACCTTCCCAGAGTCCCTAATTATCCCTTCCCTCCAGCAACCGTGAGTACGTAAAGAAAACATTTTTAATCTTATCATATAGTGCCTTGAAAAGCACAATAGTACAATACAACAACTGGCATACAGGGGTGTTCACATCGTTAAGAGTTCACAACTTGAAGGTTCGTATGTAGGTAACTGGCTGTGTAAGCCAGGTCTCGGAGTTTGTCCCAACAAGAGAGGATGAGCGTTCAGACTCCCGCCCTGCCAGTCATTGGCTAGGGTCTGCTGCAAGGGCAGAAACACACATGCTCTGAGACTCCACACATGCTAGCCCCAGTGGGCCCAGGGAAGTTGTCCTGGCAAGCTGCAGGGAGCAAAACCTTCCAAAGGGGAAAACAGAAGGAAGCCAGGGAGGAGTACAGAGAAATAGTAAAGGGACCTGAGGAGATCTGGATGGAGCATCAACATCTGATATAAGCACTCAACCCAACAGACTTCCTGAGCAGGATGCATCACACCCTGGGAGACGGATGGGAGTCACCCAGCCAAGGATATGTGAGAGGCTTGAGGTGGGGAGATGGCAGAGGAGGTTGAGCATGCCATGGGGCAAACGCCCTGTGATAATCATGTTCAGGGGACCCCTCCCCTCCCTTGGTGCTTTTCCCAAGTATAAGCAATTTGTAGTTACCAAGAGAACAGCATCAGGATATCCAACACCCTTTCATAAAAAACGTAAATGCAAATTCCTGCCCAGCGTCCTTTGCAATTCAATATCGCCTTGTTGACAACAATGTCTGCTCTGGACCTCAGTGGGGAGCTGTCAGTAGCACGAGTTCCTTTAAAACCTGTATCTAAAGCCATGCCGGTTGGCTGCTTCTGAGTCCTCACTCGGGAGCGCCTGCTCTCACTGTCGCCTCTGCCAAAGCCAGCTGCCCCAGGGACCCAAGACGGCTTACCCTGTAGAGGAAGATATGGTCTTCTATTTGCCTTTCAAACTAAGTTCTGTTCAGGGTAGTCAGGAGAGTCACGTAGCTGGGGAGGAGATGAAACTCCTCAAATTTTCTGTTGGAAATATTTTCAAGTGAAGGCAAATTAGCCTTTTCTCTTGCTTCCTCCAATTTCCCTTTTAATTTTAATAGAAATCTGCCCTTTGTATGGCCTTTGATTCTAGCATATCTATACATCAGTGACTGCAGCACAGAATGATTCTACCTCCGGACATAAATATAATATTTCTGTCTCTGCCTCATACAGGGACATGTCATTTTTTAACCAGTGGGGTGTCCAAATGCATTGGCTGGCAGGTTCTTTACCACCAGTGCCACCTGGGAAGCCCAATATGTTCATTACCAAGTGTAAAATAGATAGCTAGTGGGAAGTTGCGGTATAGCAAAGGGAGCTCTGACCACCTAGGGGGTGGGATGGGTGAAGGGAGGTTCAAGAGGGAGGGGATATATGTACACTTATGACTGATTCATGTTGTTGTATGGCAGAAATCACCACAACTTTATAGAACAATTATCTTCTTATTAAAAATAAATTTTTAAAAATCTATATCCCTGGCAAAAAAATAAATTTTAGTGGATAAGCCAAAGGATATTCCAAGAATGCTTACTTTAAGTTAACAGTTGGGGAGAAACTGAGAGGTGCAGGGAGGATGGGGGTGGCAGGCAGGGGGGCTAATAAACTGTCTTTCTCCAAAGGGCAAAGGTATTTCATTGAGAAATAAAGGAAATTACTTTCTTTTTTAAAAAAGTATTATGATAAAGCAGAAAAATTATTGAGCCTTGGAGGCAGAGTCCAGAGTTCTGTTCCTAGGATGTCTTGTATGACACGGTCAAGCCTCTTCCCTTCTCTGGACCTCAGTGTCACCACCTGAAAAATGGGAGTGTTGGACCAAAAGACACCTGAGGAACTGTCCAGCCTGACTCCCAAAGCTCACCTCAACTGTGTCCGTGTTTGCTCCTCTTCCTCAGACAATCTGGACGCCCCCCTTGTTTCACTGTTTCTTTGTCGTCCTTGTGATGGCAGGTTCCATAATCTCCATCCTTTCTGAGCCCCGTGGTCTACAGGCTGACAACTGAAATCTGGAATCGAGAACCAGATGTTTGAGCAGAGGAGATGTGAGTAGCCACATTTTCACCAGCTCAGAATGGGCCACCATCCTGTCAAAGAGGCAGGAACCAGGGGGCCCAGAGAAATCCATTTGGACTTATTTGGACTTCTGACCCCAAAACCCATACTTCATTTTTGCCTAGGAAGTGATGGACATCATTTAAAATCCTATTTGATAAGTAATGGGGTGAGACCCAACGAAGCTGTCGCTGGGAAACTGTGGCCATCTCTTAACAATGTTGCCTAGTACTTGTCCCCTAAGTGGAAATATTCTCTTTGCCCCTCTGCCATTCATGAAGTTTCTGCTGAAAAATCTTAGGTATGGTTTATGACCAAATGAGGCTTCTAGTTGTTGTGGCAAGCAGCTCCTTCGCAGGTGTTTTCTGTGCCCTATTGGGTCACGTGGCTGGCTTCTCCTCCATCCTCTCCTTACAAATGTGTGCTTGAGGCAGGGTGATCACTCACTCTTGAGTGTGAGGGTACATATGAGAGTTCTGCTTCCCCTCTGGTTTATACAGGTACTTTTTTTTGTCCCTTCTGTGTTACTGTGTTAGTCTGCATACTCTAGACAAACAGAACCAATAGGATAAATACATATGTCGTCTCTACATACATCTAAGGAATTGGCTCATGTGATTATTTGTTGTTCAGTCATTCAGTTTTGTCTGACTCTTTGCAACCCCATGGCCTGGCTTCCCTGTCCTTCACTATCTCCCAGAGTTTGCTCAGACTCATGTCCATTGAATCATTGATGCCATCCAGCTATCTCATCCTCTGTCGCCCCCTTTTCTTCCTTTCCTCAATCCTTCCCAGCATCAGATCTTTTCCAGTGGATTGGCTTGTCACATCAGGTGGCCAAAGTATTGGAGCTTCAGCTTCAGCACCAGTCCTTCCAATGAATATTCAGTATTGATTTCCTTTAGGATTGACTGGTTTGATTTCCTTGCTGTCCAAGGGATTCTCAGGAATCTTCTCTAGCACCACAGTTCAAAAGTATCAGTTCTTTGGTGCTCAGCCTAGCAGCTAAGAAGTCCCAATAGCTGTAGAGTGAGTTATGAAGCTAGAGACCCAGGCAAGCTGATGCTGCAGCTCCAGTTCAAAGACTGGCAAGCCCAAGACCCAGGAAGAGCTTATATTTCAGTTTAAAAGCAGGGAAAGAAACCAAAGCTCCATCTTGAGGCTAATCAGGCAGCAAGAATTCCCTCTTAGTTGAGGGAGGTTCAGACTTTTAAGACTTTCGCTGACTGAATGAGGTACACCCATGTTAGGGAGGGCAATCTGCTTTATTCAGTCTACCAGTGTAGATGATACTCTTATATAAAAACACCCTCAGGGAAACACCTTGAATAATAACCAAACGTCTAGGCACACCATGGCTCAGTCAAGGTACATAAAATTAACCATTACACTTTCCTAAAGAATTTCAAAGCAATTTGTTAGCCAAGGGAATGAAATTTCTTTGGATGTGTGGGTCTTTCTCAAAGCTGCCAAAATTATGCTACAAAGAAATTAGTAAAAAAAAAGTCCTTTTTCTTATCCTAATGGTTGGACAGCCCATTCC
This sequence comes from Muntiacus reevesi, assembly GCF_963930625.1. NCBI lineage: Eukaryota > Metazoa > Chordata > Mammalia > Artiodactyla > Cervidae > Muntiacus > Muntiacus reevesi. The sequence continues at coordinate 52,718,053 of NC_089257.1, forward strand.
CTGAGATGTTTTGCTAATTAAAGCTTATAGCATGATTATTCTCATTTTCCTTATTTTACTGTGTTTGAACTTTTAAAGAGTATCCAGTTGCTCTGAAAGATGAATTATAGACACAAGTTTTATCTGATATTAATCCAAGAATAAACCTTCCTTGAGTTTTTCAAACAGTCATTTACAATTCCTTTAATCAAGAAAACCACACCAAATGATTAATATTTCTCTATGATTCCAAGTCACCTCACCCCAAAATGAAAAGAAGTTCAGTTGTGAGAATATGGAATCAAGCTGTGATTATGCTAAGGAAAATGATCATGTAAGAATCATTTCAAGAAATAAGTGAGATATATTCCTTCATTTGGCTCCTATGTAAATGAAGGGGTAAAATTTCTAACATCAATATCAGTTTAAGAAAAGCTCCAGATTATTTTAATTCAGTAGTGGGATCATGATTAAGCTAGTCCTTCCTCCATATAACTGTCTGAGTGAGACTGGGTAGTAATCATAATCCTTTTGGCGAATAGTACCATGAAGTGAGCAGGTATGGATTGAACGTCATATCATTAAATGAGGGCCCAGAAGCCCAGATGAGTGTCCTCAAACTCTGTTTACACTACCATCAAGAAGAAGAGAATCAAAGCATGAAGAGAGAGAAGTGAAACCAACCCATCTTGCTCCCCTGAATCTTAACTATGATCTGTGATGCCCCCGGGATATATACTGACATAATCTAATGGTCAATGTTCATGTACACAAAAAGGTTCATGTACTTAAACCTTGCTGTAAGGCTACCAACAGAGTTTTGCCAAGAGAAGGCACTGGTCATAACAAATACCCTCTTCCAACAACACAAGAGAAGACTCTACACATGGACATCACCAGATGGTCAACACTGAAATCAGACTGATTATATTCTTTGCAGCTAAAGATGGAGAAGCTCTATACAGTCAGCAAAAACAAAACCAGGAGCTGACTGTGGCTCAGATCATGAACTCTTTATTGCCAAATTCAGACTTAAATGGAAGAAAGTAGGGAAAACCAATAGACCATTCAGGTATGACCTAAATAAAAACCCTTACGATTATATAGTGAAAGTGACAAATAGATTCAAGGGATTAGGTCTGATAAAATGCCTGAAGAACTATGGATGGAGGTTCATGATATTGTACAGGAGGCAGTGATCAAGATCATCCCCAAGAAAGAGGAATGCAAAAAGGCAAAATGGTTGTCTAAGGAGGCCTTACAAATAGCTGAGAAAAGAAGAGAAGCGAAAGGCAAAGGAGAAAAGGAAAGATATACCCTTTTGAATGCAGAGTTCTAAAGAATAGCCAGGAGAGATAAGAAAGACTTCCTCAGTGATCAATGCAAAGAAATAGAGGAAAACAATAGAATGGGAAAGACTAGAGATCTCTTCAAGAAAATTAGAAATACCAAGGGAACATTTCATGCAAAGATGGGCACAATAAAGGACAGAAATGGTATGGACCTAACTGAGGCAGAAGATATTAAGAAGAGGTGGCAGGAATACACAGGACAACTATACAAAAAAAAAGATCTTCATGACCCAGATAACCATGATGGTGTGATCACTCATCTAGAGCCAGACATTCTGGAGTCTGAAGTTAAGTGGGCTTTAGGAAGCATCACTATAAACAAAGCTAGTGGAGGTGATGGAATTCCAGTTGAGCTGTTCTGAGTCCTAAAAGATGATGTTGTTAAGTGCTGCACTCAATATGCTAGCAAATTTGGAAAACTCAGCAGTGGCCACAGGACTGGAAAAGGTCAGTTTTCATTCCAATCCCAAAGAAAGGCAATGCCAAAGAGTGTTCAAACTATCGCACAATTGCACTCATCTCACACGCTAGCAAAGTAATGCTTAAAATTCTCCAAGTGAGGCTTCAACAGTATATGAACCAAGAACTTTCCAGATGTTCAAGTTGGATTTAGAGACAGCAGAGGAACCAGAGATCTAATTGCCAACATCTGTTGGATCATAGAAAAAGCAAGAAAGTTCCCGAAAAACATCTACTTCTGCTTTATCGACTAAACCAAAGCCTTTGACTATGTGGATCACAACAAACTGTGGAAAATTCTTAAAGAAATGGGAATACCAGATCACCTGACCTGCCTCCTGAGAAGGTCAAGAAGCAAAGTTAGAACTGGACATGGAACAACAGACTGGTTCCAAATTGGGAAAGGAGTACGTCAAGGCTGTATATTGTCACCCTGCTTATTTAACTTATATGCAGAATACATCATGAGAAATGCTGGACTGGATGAAGCACAAGCTGGAATCAAGATTGCCAGGAGAAATATCAATAACCTCAGATATGCAGATGACATTATCCTTATGACAGAAAGTGAATAGGAACTGAAGAGCCTTTTGATGAAAGTGAAAGAGCAGAGTGAAAAAGCTGGCTTAAATATCAACATTCAAGAAAACTAAAATCATGGCATTCAGAGTCCCATCACTTCATGGCAAATAGATGGGGAAACAATGGAAACAGTGAAAGACTTTATTCTCTTGGGCTCCAAAATCACTGCAGGTGGTGACTGCAGCCATGAAATTAAAAGACACTTGCTTCTTGGAAGAAAATCTATGACCGACCTAGACAGCATATTAAAAAGCAGAGACATTACTTTGACAACAAAGGTCCTTCTAATCAAGGCTATGGTTTTTCCAGTCGTCACGTATGGATGTGAGAGCTGGACTATAAAGAAGGATAAGTGCCAGAGAATTGATGCTTTTGAACTCTGGTGCAGGAGAAGACTCTTGAGAGTCCCTTGGACTGCAAGGCGATCAAACCAGTTGATCCTAAAGGAAATCAGTCCTGAATATTCATTTGAGGGACTGACACGGAAGCTGAAGCTCCAATACCTTTGGCCACCTGATGCAAAGAACTGACTCATGGGAAAAGACCCCGATACTGGGAAAGATTGAAGGCAGGAGGAGAAGAGGAAGACAGAGGATGAGATGGTTGGATGGCATCACTAACTAGACGAACATGAGTTTGAGCAAGCTCTGGGAGATGGTGATTGACAGGGAGGCCTGGCATGCTGCAGTCCATGGGGTCACAGAGTTGGACACGACTGAGTGACTGAGCTGAACTGAAGGCTATCAAATCCACAAAATCAATGGCAGAACTGAAGAAACAGACTCCAGGCTGAGCTTCCAGGAGTGATGTCCAAAAGCCACACTGTAGATGGAGGTCTCGAGGGGCCTGTTGCTCTTGCCACGACCAGGAAGTCATTTCTGCTACAGCAGCTACTGCCTCTGCTGCCTCCAGAACTGCCACGACCTACACGGCAAAATGGATACTCTGCGTCCATCTCTCACCCTGTGGAATTAATCCCATTCCCTGGCCATGGTAACCCAGCCTCACTCACAGGAGGCCTGAATCGCACCCAGAACCCCAGCTATAAGAAGTGTAATAGGTGTTGTGGTTAGCTTTCAGCCTCTGCAGGGCAGAATGGCATTCTAAGGGGTAAATCTATTTCACAGTGCAGGTTCCCATATTGTCGGGGGGAGCTCAGGTTTGAAGGCGTGGACTTCACTTCTTTGTCAGTTTCCTAATCTGTAAAAATGACGATAAGGCTTCCCTTAGAGAGTTAAATAAAAGCACATATTCAAAGCTTCCATAATAATAAGAATGTCTTATAAATGAGTCTAGTTTCCCTTTAAACTTGAAGGACAGGAAATCTAGGGCATGACTAACACACATCAATCAAATTTATTTCTTTTAGGTAAGCGTGTTGAATAGTTATTTCAAGCATATATACTCAATGCAGCCAGCATTCGGTGAGTTCGGACAGTGTATAAGGCAATGCAGAAAATTCCACTAGGTTACATAGATGGCTGAGGCGTGTTCTGTCTCTGTATCCCAGGGACTCCCACTTATGGGAGGATGGGGGGTCATAAAATGCTTAAAAAGAGGGATGATGGAGGTGAGCTTTAAATGAGGTAACTGTATGGTTTATCAGCCGTATCAAGCCCGTATACTGCTGAAAGGGGCCATTTGCAATAATTACTCTAGGACAATAGACATCAACCACGGCTGTCCTGAGCAAACCGGGATACATTCTAGCCCAAAAAGATGTAGCCATCAAGTCTATCAGTTTTGCAGCAATTTCACAGATCTCACTGAAATCAAAACTGCTCATTTCAGGGTCGTGTACTGTTTTAAGCTGAGAATAAGCAATAGGGGAGAAAAAAAAAGAAGAAGAAGATGGATTATATTGTACCAGACTTGGCTGCAAGTGATAGAAACACAACTGAGACTAGCTTGGTCAATGAGAGGACATTTTTGAGGTCACTTAACCCTGGGGTGACCTGAGCTTTGGAACTGGAGAACCAGGACAGGGACTCGATCAGCATTCCATCACTCATGTGCTCTTTCTCTCTCTCTGATCTCTGCTTCTCTCTCCATGGCAATCTCATCTTTTCATACTGATTCTCTCCAAAGATGGGCCAATTCCCCAAAAGTTGCAGACTCATATCTTCCCTACATCATCATCTGAGAAAATTCCTACTGTGTTCCAATTTGGAAGAAAAAAAAAAAAAAAAAAACCCAGGTAACTATTCTGATTGGTCTGATTTGGATCATGTGCCAGATCACTGGACCAACTTCTGTGGCCAAGTGGGAAGATGTTCATCTCCCCTAAAACCATGTTGGAGTGAGGGGGTCAGAGTTCCCCAAATGAACAAGGGTTATTCTCCAAACAAAAAAGAGAGGGGTGCTGGGTGAACAGAATAATACACACTCACAAGAGAGGGCTTTGTAAAGATCAGTGTTTCACAAGTACAAACCATCTATCTGGATATCCTCAATTCAGGCTCTGAAGTAAAAAAGTCTTATTGTTTAGCTGGAATGGTTGGATGGCATCATTTACTCAATGGACATGCATTTGAGCAAACTCTGGGAGATAGTGAAGGGCAGGGAAGCCTGGTGTGCTGCAGTCCATGGGGTCACAAAGAGTCAGACACAACTGAGTAACTGAACAATACCAAGAACCCAAAATCTTACACAGAGACTTTGTGCTTTGGCCTGAGTAGGAAACTATTAAAAACAGCAAGTCTCAGTCACTCACAAATCCAGAACAAGAAATAAAGTCCTCAGTTAGCAGAAAGGCAGTTATAGAGACCAAATAACTGACCAGCCAAACAGAGAAAAATCCCAAGATAATTTCAAGATTTTCACAGAGAGGTAGGCACAGGCAAAGAATAATCCACGTAGACTCGGGATCACAGAAAACGAGATTATTTATAGGTTGTGAGATTTTGGTCTCTGACCTTTAATAGTTCCATCTCTTAAATAAAAAATGATTAATACCTTCCTCACTGGTACTGAGAAAGTTAAACAAGGTAGCACAGATAAAAGGACTAAAACAATTTGCTTCCTCCTCCCCTGCCCCAAGCCAGGTGAGGCACTTGTATGAATAATCAAGGAAAGTTTCTGGAATATATAGGTCTAGAAATGTGCTTTGAAAAAAGTAATGCTCTATTTCCCAATAAGCTGGCATTAAGGGACAAAACATGAGGATGATTGATATTTTTTCATTTATTACAGAGCTGGTTTGGCACCTCAGCCTTTTCTGTTTACACCCCTATGGCAATTATCATTTGCACCACTCCCCTGGCACAGACCACAGAGGGCATTGTTCAATTAGCTATTGTTTGATGTGTGTGAATTCCGCCCTAACCAGTGACCTAGGGCACTTAATTTAACCTCACTGAGAGCCTCATTCTCAAAATTTGAAAAATGAGGTTAATAATATTTTCTTCTTAGAGTGGCTGTGCGGGTTAAAGATAATGTATAAAAAGCACCTAGTAGTGGGCCTGGCTCAGAAGAGTCCTAACAAAAATGTCCCTGTCTATTTTCTTCTCCCTGTATCCAGCTCTAATCAGAGCGTAGTCTAGTAAGAAAATCTGCTCCACTTATGTGAAAAGTTTGAAGCTCGTTTTTTCTGACAAGTCCAGTGTGAATGCCCCTGTTGAGAACTAGGCACATGCCTATCCCTGAAATCACAAGATTCCCCTTGTTGTTGTTTAGTCACTAAGTTGTGTTCAACTCTTTTGTGACCCCATGAACTATAGCCCACCAAGCTCCTCTGTCTACGGGATTTCCCAGGCAAAGGTTTTGGAGTGGGTTGCCATTTCTTCTCTCCAAAGGATCTGCCTGACCCAGGGATCGAACCTGGGTCTCTTGTGTCTCCTGCATTGGCAGGCAGATTCTTTACCACTGAGCTACCAGGGAAGCCTACAAGATTCCCCTAGCTCCTGCTTTCATGTCTAGCCAGAATGGACAGGTCTTTTGCCTGCAGCCATCCCCTAGCTGGGGTCCTGATCTAAACTCAATGAACCTCGATGCAATGAATGGCAATGAACTCTTTTTGCAATGAACTGCAATGAACTCTGTTTCCTTGGGTGATAAACAGTGTACTTTGTGTCTCTCACTTGTGACTTAGACTGTTGATTATCTCCTCTTCCAGGTCACTCTCTGAATTTGCTATTTTCTTAGGCCATGTTCTTCCAGCCTTGCTTAGTGACTCAGCTCCTTCAGGTTTTAATAGTGAACCCTGACTTCAGACAGTCAGGATTGTGCATCATCTAGGTTTTCAAGAGACAGCTATGGTAGATTTGCTAAATCAGTCTATTTCCACACTATTTGGGCTAAATTATCATCTGTCAGAATTGATCATATCAGTTCATTCCTTACCAAATTGTCTTAGGTCAGTTTCTTTAGAAACAGAGCCTGAGAGAATATATGTCCCACTGATATATTAGGGAACCACTCTGAGAGGAGGAAAAAACCCCAGTAATAGAGGTAATAGAATGGGACAAGAGAGCAGTAAAGGGAAGGGAAAGAGGGCAACCCAAGATGAGACTTGGACCAAGTTAACAGCCTCAGAGTGATGCCACAGAGGAGCCCTGGAAGAGAAATTACATCTCGGAGTTTACCAGAATGCAAGGGGAGGGAGCTGGGCTTCCAGTGACGGCTTCACTGGTCCTTAAAATCAAAAGAACACAGAAGCTGGGCGTGAGGAACAAGAAATGGCAAACGGGGTCCCAGGAAATCTGGGCGGAGCCTTTCTGTGGCCGCTCCTTCAAGTTCCCTATTAGAAGATCATATTTTCTGCTTTCACACCTTCAAGCAAAGAGAAACTTGCTGCTTTGTGATATATCCCTTTCCAGTGTTCAACTGGGCTAGTACTGAGAACACGCCTTTTTACAGGGTCTAAAATGTGTATCTTGGCAGCTTCTACTCATTGTGCACGCTCAGCGTGCAGCCTGCCCAGTTGCTTCTGTCATGTCCAAATCTTTGCAACCCTATGGGCTGTAGTCTACCAGGTTCCTCTGTCCATGGGGATTCTCCAGGCAAGAATACTGGAGTGGGTTGCCATGTCCTCCTCCAGGGGATCATCCTGACCCAGGGATCAAACCTGCATCTCCTGCATCACAGGCAGATTCTTTACCCACTGAGTCACCAGGGAAGCCCATTTGTGTGTGTGTGTGTGTGTGTGTGCACGTGTGTATAACTGAATCACTTTGCTGTACACCAGGAACTAAGGCAACATTGTTAATCAATTATATACCAGTAAATTTTTTAAAATTTCTTTAACAGAATCAGGTACTATAACAGCCAATCCTGACCCTTCTCTGATTCCCCCATGCTCTAAGCTGCGTTATTAAGGGCACTGTTTAATACCCACGCCTCTCCATGTTCTTCCCTGGATTAAATCTGATGGCTGTCTGTACCTTAAAACATCACCTTTTACTGTATAAGTGTTAGTAAGAATTAGTCGCTCAGTCGTGACCAACTTTTTGCGACCCCATGGACTGCAGTCCACCAGGCTCTTCTGTCCATGAGATTTTCCAGGCAAGGATGCTGGAGAGGGTTGCCATTTCCTTTTCCAGGGGATCTTCCCAACCCAGGGATCAAACCCAGGTCTCCTGCACTGCAGGCAGATTCTTTACCGACTGAGCTACAAGGGAAGCTGATGACTGTCTGCACCTTAAAACATCACCTTTTACTATAAGTGTATGCTATAAAACCTTAGTTTTGTGAATCTGTCCAATTTAGCATCTCAGTTCACATGTACTGAGGCCCTGGGAAGACAGCTGTGATCGAGTCACTGAAGAATAAGATAATACAAAAAATAAAAGAAAGTAGGAGCAAGTTGCCATTTCCTCCTCCAGGGGATCTTCCCAACCCAGCGAGCAAGCCCACATTTCTGCATCTCCTGCATTGTAGACAGATTCTTTACTGCCAAACCACTGGGAAAGCCTTCTATTCATTGGTTCTAAGCAATTTAACCAGTAGTCCATCAGATTTCATCAGGTATTTGTTGAGCATCTACTATATATTGGAAAATATACCAAGTTCTGGTTTCAACCTGTAGAGAAGCCTGGAATAGATCTAATTCTTCAGCACATTAGGTATGTGTATTAAAATTACCTAAAATAAGTTATAGATATTCAAAAGAAAACAATATCAATATAGCTAAGAAGAGGTCACATCAAAATATTCTCCAGTTGTAAACAACCCATATGGCAATCAACAGTAGACTGAATAAATAAACTGTAGTGTATTTATACAACAGATTAGTATACAGCAATGAAAAATCATGAGCTACCACTTCCCTGAATAATATAAATGAAGTTTGCCCCAAAATGTGGATGACACAAGCCTAGACAGGAGTACATCCAATGTGATTCCGTTGTAGATAAACCTCATCTTTAGTAATAGAGGTCAGGATAGTGGTTACTTACGGGGCACAAGCGAACCTGTTCTGATCTGTTTTGATCTGGGTGGGGGGTCACACAGATAAATACATTATAAAAATCCATCAAGTTTTATACAAACAGGTACGTACTTCACTGCAGGTATGTTATATCTCAATAAAAATTTTTTAATGAAAAAGGAGATACCAAAAAAAGACAAATTAAGACAATAAAAAGTAGATCCAGGGTGATAATATGGGTCATCATGGTCTACATACTTGTATCATAACTGGCTCTAACCATTCCAGAAGCCATTTGAACATAACTTTCATGTCCTCTCTCCAACTGTTTTCTTCTCCAGACTGAACAGTATCAGGTCCTTCGGAAGTGTTCAATGTTCACTAATGTTCTCTAATACTTCCAACTTTTGCCTTTTTTATATTAGGATATGTGTCAATATTCCTTTGGAAATGCAGCAGCCTAACACCTCCAGGTATCATAGATCTGCGCTTAAAATGTATGACTATATTTCTTCTGCTCATCCATCAGTATAGCCCAAGGATACTTATGGGAGCCATATGATAAAGTGTATTGCCTGGAGCCCTTTAACTACCTACCTTCTTAACTAACTAAAATGAACTGTGGCCCAGGTTAGGACTAATTTAAATGCCTATATCTATGATTGGGGCTTCCCTGTTAAGAATCAGCCTACAATGCAGGAGCCACTGTAAATATGGGTTAGGTCCCTAGGTCGGGAAGATCTTCTGGAGGAGGGCACAGCAAGCCACTCCAGTATTCTTGCCTGGAGAATCCCATGGACAGAGGAGTCCGGCAAGCTACAATCCATAGGGTCTCAAAGAGTCAGACACGACTGAAGAGACTTAGCTTGCATGGCATGGCATCTATTACAAGAGCTATAGACAAACCACTTTGTTTTTTATGATATTGCTTTTATTGAATCCATGTAGAGGACTTATGTTAATAGTTGTTAAGTTTTAACTTAGTTTGTCTAATGTTCATTTTAAACCTTTATTCTATCATACGACATACATAGATGTACATCGTTTTTAAATTTGATATGCAGGTCATCAACTTTTGATAAAGGCACTAATAAGACTGTTGCATAGAATAGGATCAAGGATGGAGCCTTGTCATATATTACTGGATCAGTATTTTCTTGGGTATAATTTTCAACCATCTTTTGTACTTCTGTGTGTCCAGTTCCCTTTCCCCCACCTGGCTCAAAATATTTTTGTGGGAATCAAGATGTACTACATTTAAGGCATTTTTCTAGTTTTTCTTATTGTCTAATAATCCTGCCCCCAAAGCACTTTGGTTCTTAGCTAACCCATGCTGCCTCCTAATGCCCACTGAACTTGCTGGCTGTTTCTAGAATGTAACCAAGTGCTCGGTGCTAGGAATCTTTGCTCCCAATATTGTCCATAAGGAAGCAAAAAAGTCAGAAATAGCAAACTTAACAGAAATCTCACCCTCTACCAGAAAAATTCTTCTACTATGCTCCAGGCTGAGAAGAAAGGATTTGTAATTCCTCCTTGTATATCTGCTTTCCAAAACTCTAAATCCAGCAAGCCCATCCAGTGTGGTGAGAGGGTGGTCCAGATGATCATGGATAAAAGCAACAGTGCAACACTAAGATGTTTTCATTCATTGAATGGATGATGCTTCCAATCATATGAGCCAGGTCCTGTGCTGAGTAACCTAACAGTTACTGCCTCTCCTCCTTACACCAATGACCTTAGGCCTCTTTTTCTCTCAACATCTACATCTGGGGGAGATATCGATATCACTCTTATAGACTTGTTATGAGGAGTAAATAAGTTAAACACCCACCACAGGACTCTCCACATAGTAAGAGTTTGCTTTTTCCATTTTTTTCTTTTTTAAAATTCTTAGCCTACAGCTGATGCTTCCTAGAGAAATACTTGTTACATAAGAAAAATCAAACGATCAGTTCAATTTATGCCTAAAGGGCTTTCAATAAAGTCTAACATCCTGTTCTTAATAATAAGAGATAAAAACCAAAGAATAGAAACGAGCAGATACTGGATGGGAAACGCAGTAAAGCACTAGGATCTTCTACATGCAAGGCACTTAAAAGTTTGCAGGTCTGTCATTTGATTTGAACCTCACAATAACTCCATAAGGTTGGCAAAAAAGCAACTATTATTTTCTCTGCTTTACAAATGGTGAACCAAAGGCTCAGGGCTTTTAAGAGACTTACCAGAGGTTATGGTGGAACTGTGAACAAGTACAGCACTTGAATAGATTCAGGTTACATCTTGTGGGTAATTGATATAATTGTCAGCATCCCCTGGGGATCCCTGCTGGAACAAGTGTTTCTTAGACATGTCCTACAAGACCTAGCACCATGAATGTTGAATCTCTACATCTTCAAATAAAACCAAGATTAAATTTTAGCCTATGAGTTGCAAATTCAATGGGTACAATTTGCAAGTTGGTTTCCTAGTCCTGTATAACAGGACTATCATAATGAAGCTAATTGTTTTCATGGAAAACAATTCCACTTAAAATACAGTAGTAGACCGAAGTCTATTTGGTTGGACAAAACATTTTGATTTTGACTTGAGGGTCAGGACTTCCGGGTTCCAGGGCTGTCTCTGTCAGTTACTATGTATGAAAATTTGGGAAGGTTACTTAACCTTAGTTTCGGTTTCCTCAATCATGAAATGATGAGTAATGCAGGGTAATGGTGGTATTAAACAAGAAAATGTATATAAAGCCTCCTGCCAAGTATCTAACACATAATAAGTATTCAATAATTCTTTGTTGGTCACTTTCTCTGTTCTTCATTTTTCTTTGCCTTTGTGAGATTCAGTATCATTATCTATAAAGTCAGACTAGGTCAGTGATTCTCAAAGTATGTGTCCTAGATGAGTGGCATCACATCCCCAGGGAACTTGTTGGCAAATTCTTGGGCCCCACTCCAAACCTACTGAATCAGAAACTCTAGGGATGGGACCTAGAAACCTGTGTTTCAACAAGTTGTATTATCCAGACTCCAAGATGGTCCCCAGTGATTCTCACTTCCTGGAATTCACACCTTTGTATAACCCTGTCCAACCTTGAACCAGAATTAGTTTCTCTGATGACTAAAATATTTCAGAAGTGATGATATGTCTCCTACAAGATTATATTTCAAAACACACTATGGCTTTCTCTTGGCTAGTTTCTTGATCTTTCTTGAATCACTGGCTTTAAGAAAGGCAGATGCCAGGTTTTTAGGACATTTATGCAGCTTTACAGAGAGGTCCACCTGGTGAAGAAGAGACCTCATCTCCAGATATATAAATTGTTTTAGAAGCAGATCATCCAGCCCCAGCCTTCAGATGACTGCAGCCTCAACAAACACCTTGACTGCAGTCTCATCAGAGACCTTGAGCCAGGACCACTCTGCTAAGCCACTCCTGGATTCCTGACATAATAAAAGTTTTGTTATTTCAAGCTGCTAAGTTTGGAGTGATTTGTTATGCAGCAATAGATAACTAATACACAAGCCGTGCTAGTGATTCTGATGCACCCTGAAGTTTGAGCATCAGTGGAAAAGATGACTCCTAAGTTTCTTTACAGCTCAAAATTTTGGAGTTTTGTGGTCAATATTGGGATTCAAGAACCAAGCAAGAAATGGCTGTCTTGTACCAAACAAAAGGACTTTGACCTCTGGAACACTGGTTTCAGGCCTGGCCATTAAAATTCGAGAAAAACTTAGCAAAACTAGAAAATCCCAAAGAAGGGCAACTGAGAGAAGTTTAGCCTAGAGCCACTACCTTCCCATTGATTCTAAGACAAAGAAGGCTCTATTGTTGAAAAGCTCAGAGATGCCGAAGTCTACAAAATCACAAGGCAACATGGTCAGAACTGTGGACTAATCACTCAAGCTCAGGGAAAGCAGAGTTGCAACAGCAAATGCAGTCGAAAGGACCTAGACTCAACAGTCAGACAGACTGAGTTCTACTCCATAGAAGCCACTCACTTGGAGACAATTCAGTCATTTCTTTTTTGAGTCTCAGTTCTTCGTCTGGAGAACAGGAAATAAGACTATTCGCTTGATAACCCAAAGATGAGAATTCACACTAATCTGCTTAAAGAACCTGCCACAAAGCAGATTTTGAAGGAGCAATAGCTATCATTGAAAAAGAATGAAGAAAGGTGGCCTTTTTGCAAGTACCAATTCATACAAGTCATCTGAGCTTTCATATTATCAGAGGTAGCCTAAGCTGGACTTCCAACTAGAAATGTTGTGAGTTTAAATGAATTGGTGAGTTAGTTGATAATTGACAATTGACAGATGTTTGAATAATGCCATATGCTTTAGAGGATGATAGAGAGACTATCATCCCAGCATCAGGTGCACCATCCACTGGTACCCTCCTACCACTTACTCCTGGGCTTCTCAGGTGACTCAGTGGTAAAGAACCGGCCTATCAATGCAGGAGATGCTGAAGATTCGGGTTCAATTCCTGGGTTGGGAAGATCTCCTGGAGGAGGAAATGGCAATCTGCTCCACTATTCTTGCCTGAAAAATCCCATGGACAGGGGATCCTGGTGGATTACAGTCCATGGGATTACAGAGTCAGACACAATTGAGTGACTGAGCACGCACGGACCTCTCACTCCCATCATGGAGCAGAATCCTGCAGGAATAGAGCACCAAAAGGATGAAGCAATGGGATTTCTGATGACCCATGGGGTGGGTGGGAGGGAATGAGGATGACGGGTCATGGTACATCGAAAACAAAGGATGAATTTGCTGCTTCAGGCTGGTGTGGGTACAGCAGCATTTCTAAACAGTGGTTTTCCCCTTCTCCAAGCCTGAGTTGGAACTGAGGCATAGCTTCTAACAATCTACACCCACTTCACTGGCAGTCATTTTCCCTGAGTACAGACTCCCTCTTGGACATCACAAACATACTAAAAATAATTGGTATGTAGTTGAATACAACCCCCTTCCCTTCAGGAACTATTAAAGATTTAAATAAGTAATCACCCCAGAACATAGATAATTCATCCCACCTTCCATTGTGCTACCTGCCTCACAGCTGTCCCCCTGACATGCCTTGGCTGTTTTCTACCACATGTTATTGTTGGGGAAAATATTCTCATCTGGTTATGCGACTGTTGAAACTTGCCTGTGAAGTGATGAGCCATTTGCAGCAGTGCCACAGCCGAGGGAATTAGTCGCTATTAAAATCATGTTCAAGCCAGGGCGTTGCCAAGGCGCCGACTCCTGGGGAAGCTGCCTGCGGTGCTTTGGCTCCCTAACAAAGACCTAGAGATGGCAGGATCTCAGTGGGTTTCTAAATCACAGACAGACAGACGATTTGAAGCGAGAAGTCTCATGGAGACCACTCCAATTCCTTTAGTGAGTTAAAACCTCCTGGCTTTTCAAAACCTTTTCATTTCCAAAAGCCAGATGTGGCCTGAAGTGTGCAGGTCAAGTAGGGAGACTTCAAGAGGGGACTTAAGATGAGAAGAAAGGTGAAGAAAAGCATGTCAATGACCCACTTTTCACATTCTCCATTATGTGCAACTGTTCATAAACCCTGAACATTTATCCAAATAGCAATTACTACCCAAACTTGCATGTTCCTGCTTGTAACAATAAGTTGTAAATGGCTGTAAAGTCAGCCGTGTGTAAATGGTGAAGTGACATGTGTGTGACGCATCCCAGCAAGACATGCCCACACTTTTAATTTTTGTCAAGTCTGGATTAGCCTGACAGAGGGGATCGTAGGCATAAATAGTGCAACCAGCCAAGGACCTGAAGTCTCTCCTGTTTTAGTTCGGGAAGTATTTGAACATGAGCCTTCAGCAGTAGGCTGATACTTCCAGTGGTATTTCTTTCCAGCTAATGCTGAGTTAGTTTAAGTTTCTCTGACTTCACTCAGGCTCAGTCATGCAGCTGGTGAGAGAGGAGCAGATGAGGAGGAAGGAGAAGAGAGCTGCCTTTATCTAGAAGCTCCCCAAATTTGTCTCTTGATAAGTGGCCTTCACACTTCTCTTTCTTTTTTAAAAGTTTTATTGGAGTGTAATTGACTTACAATGTTGTGTTAGTTTCAGGTGTACAACAAAGTGATTCAGTTATGCATATACATGTATTCATTCTTTTTCAAATTTTTTTCTCATATAGCTTATCACAGAATATTGAGTATAGTTCCCAGCGCTCTACAGTTGGTCCTCGTTGGTTATCTACCCTGTGTTTAGTAGTGTCTGCTCATTCATCGAGCTCCTGATCTATCCCTCCCCCTTACATTTCCCCTTTGGTGACCATAGTTTGTTTCTGATATCTGTAAGTCTGTTTCTGTTTTGCAAATGTATCCATTTTTTCATTTTTTAAAAATTAGATTCCACACGTGAGTGATATCATATGATATTTGTCTTTGACTTCCTTCACTCTTTCATTGGCATTCCTTCTAAAAGAATTTTGAAAAACTATGCGCCTATTTGCATGCACAGTTTAAAGTTGACAGCTGTAATATTTCATCATTAAATAGCTGTAAGTGATATAGTTTATGGTACATTGTAAATATTAATCTTGAGAATTCAGCTGACATAATTATTTTAAATGCATCCAGTGGCATGTAACTATCATAAACTTTTGTTCCCATCATAATCCATTTAAGAAATTCTTATGCAAATCTTCTTTGGTTGTCTAATATCTAACATTGTGGTTTTCTCAAATTCTGATTTCCATTCCATTTTACGTACTGTATTTTAGCCTACTATATGGTTTTAGTCTTTTTTTTTTTTTTACTGATTATTCAATACTTTTTCTGCAACAAAGTTAAGTGCAAAATTTTGAGATTTTATTTTTATTTCCTGTGACCGTGTCTGTAAATGTTAAATTTATTATTCAGCATTCATTTTGTAAAAGCAAAATGAAAAAGGCTAAATAAGTGTACAGAAAAATTTAAAACCTTCTTTCCTCTCACAGGCTATTTTTAGTTTTAAAAAAAGTATTATTGGGTTTTTGGAAGACAAACATGAAACTGACTGCCTTCTTTTCTTCGAAATGCAAAATATGCAAATGAGACACCAATGAATGAGCATTCTCACCAAGCTCTTTTCCCTTAATGAAAATGCAAAAACTGCAGAGAGGGCACACCTCATAGGAGGTTAGTATTTCCCGGTATGTGGTTCATGAATGCTGAGTATCCTAATCCTGTACGTGAGCCCAACAGAGAAAACATAGAGCTTTGCCCAGAGTGAACTGGGAAGAAAGGCAATCAGAAGTCCCTGCTTTCACTACTTGTCACCTGCACTCGGCTATACTCCAAGGGGCTGTACTGTCAGAAGTAAGATATTCCTTGACAATATTTGGGGATGACAGAGAAGTGATTAGATGGAAAGTGTCACCCCTATACGACACTCTATGTCCAAATTTTATATCATTCCAATGTGCACCAAAATCTACTTTTTACAGTCACATTTTTCTCTTAATGGAAATATATATTAATATTAGCAGGGGAAGAGCCCAAAAAGACAGCAATGGTGCCTTGATTAAAGGGGGTGTCCTAAATATAATTTGAAATAAATATTTCAAATTGTCCTGTTATTTGGAATCCAAGAGGACTTTTCACTCCAGGGCAAAGCCCTATAGTAAGATTTGGGAGGGGAGGTGGGTGACAGGTACCCCTTTCTTTTGTATAAGAGGAAAGGAGTTGTGAACTCTGTTCAAATGGCAAAGAAAACCCCCAATCCCACATGCCTGAATGAGAGTGTTTGCCAGCAGAACTACAAGTGGCCCAACAAGCTACTTCCGCTTGGAACAGTGGCTTCCATCTCGTCGTGTTTCTCCTCCATCTGTTGAATCTTGTGTGGATGCTTCTGACTGTGCTATGTGGGCTTAGCCGCTCAGCTGTGCCCAACTCTTTGTGACCCCATGAACTGTAGTCCTCCAGGCTCTTCTGTCCATGGGATGTTCCAGGCAAGAACATTGGAGTGGTTTTGAGATTTCTTTCTCCAGGAGACCTTTCTGACCAGGGACCAAACCCACGTCTCCTGCATCTCCTGCAGTGGCAGGTGGATTCTTTACCACTGTGCCATCTGGAACCTAAATCTCATGCAGAACCCTAGCTATATGGCAAATATAGGCTTCTTTTTCTGTGCAGCCTCTGCATTGTCAGAAAGCATCTGGAGGAAAACTGGAATGGATACTGAACAGTCTGATCCATCATATGCACACAACTGGAAAAGCCTGTAAAGTGACGCCTGGACCTTGAAAATTAGAAACTTAGACAAAAGGCTCAAACTCAACAAGAGACTAATTGAACCTACTATCTTCACTCTTGCTTTCCAAATGCCTTAATCATGCACCAGTCCTCTTTCCTCTCCTGGGTTCCATATCTCAGTGAACATATCAGCATTCACCAAGAAATTGGCGTATCTGGTTTTGGTCCTGCCTCCTCGACCCCACCCACCAATTCTCCCTCCCTGTTCTTTCAAACCTGTTCCTTTCCTCCTTCCCTATGGACAATGTCTTGTTTAAGACCTTCATCTTCTCTTTCCTGGACATTTGTACTTGAACTGTAATGTGCCTCACTGTCATTAGTCTCTGGCCTCCAAAATGATGCCAAAGTAATATTATGAAACATTAATTGATTGGATTATTTAAAGACTTTCTCTCCCCTTGAGCAATGGTTCTCAACCCTGGCTGCACATTAGAGTCACCTGGAGAGTTTTTTGTTGTCCCACTAGCCAAGCCACTCATTGAATCAATTAAATCAGAGTCCTGGGTGGGACCCAGACATCAGTATTTAAAACTCCCCAAGCAATGCTGAGCCAAGATTGAGAGGTGCTATTGCATGCAAGAGGTCATTCTCGGTCTAGCTCCAGATTCATAGGCTGCTACTCCCCATATCCAAACTTCAGCCACATCAAATATCTCTTGGTCTCCCAAACATGCCCTGCCTTTCACCTCTCTGGCTTTGCATGACATGCTCCTGTCATCATCTCAAATCCCCTTCCTACTCACTTGCCCTGGAACCTCCTACAGTTTCATGAATATATTACCCCATAAAGGGTGTGTGCTCTATCCTTTGGACATTCCCATCATTATGGCACTTCTTGCTCTGTGTTATCATTGGTTTATTTGCATGGCTGCCTTCCTCATTAGATTCTGGACTCACTGAAAATGGAGAACGGATTCATCTCTATGTCTCTAGTGCCTCCCACTTTTTGGTTGATTTTTGGCACACACAGGCTAAATGATTGAGTGAATGAATGAAAGAATGAATGAGGCTGGATGAAGCTGTTAACTTTGCGTGTTTCATCCACTGATCCAATTCACATTGCTCTACTAAATATGTTAAGAATGGATAAGGCCCACACTCAATTTTTTCTCTATCAAATATTTGCATTTGCATCTCTGGAGCCAGAGGGGAACACTAAAAGAAGTCATGAAAACCCATCAGCACTGATGTGATGTTAATATTAAATTCTTCCTGTTTAGGGGGAGGGAAATATCTTCATTTTTGGTTGTACTTGATTGTTCAAACGTTCATCTCTTTTTAAAAGCATATATTATTATTTGTATTTCTAATCTGGGTTCTTTACATCAGAATGCATATCTCTAGATACCAGGACTTTTGTAATAATTACAGAAACATCTTTTTCTTGTCATTTAAATTATTCAAACATTTTCTACTTGTAATTCAATACGGATTATTAT
The DNA here is from genome assembly GCF_963930625.1 of Muntiacus reevesi. Classification (NCBI taxonomy): domain Eukaryota; kingdom Metazoa; phylum Chordata; class Mammalia; order Artiodactyla; family Cervidae; genus Muntiacus; species Muntiacus reevesi. The sequence goes on from NC_089257.1 coordinate 52,736,481, forward strand.
GTTGCAATTCTCCTATTGACATCTGTCTGCAATGCTAGAAATAATATTTTCTCCTCAAAAATCTGTTGCCTTCAGGTCCTTTCTCTTTCTTGTGCATTCTCCTTCTTACTCTTGCCCTTCACCCCATCTTCCTCACCCCAGCTTTCCCCTGAGGCCTCCTTCCTTGCCCTCTCTCTTTCTGCGGTCAGAGGCCAGAGGTTAGGTGGGGTGAGCATCACTTGCAAAATTCTCCCCAACATGCAGAAATCATTTACTCTGATTAGATTACTGCCTTTATTGCATGCTCAGAAACTCGCTAGAGGCCCTGAGGCTTTTCTGATGAACCATTTCGTGTTACCAGCTAAGGGCTACACTTAGAAGCCTAGGTAAAGACCATCTCCTGAACATATCTCAGGAAGTGCAATCTCACATTTGAGAAGCCTAATGACAGCTTAAACCTGTTGGGAAGCACTCTGGCAAACATTTTTAGATAAAGATTTTTGCAATTTTTTCTTGACTATTAAAAATAATATATCAGCATTCCTTAAAACTGAAAAATATAGGAAAGTATACAGAAGAAAATAGAAATTCCCAAATATCCCATTAATAAGACAAAAATTACTGCTAACTGTTAAACTGGGTGCATTTTCTTCTATGGTTTTCCTTAAATACATATACACTGAGTAAGTAGGATTTTATATACTTTCATTTTCTGTTATTCACTGACATAAACATTTCCTGATGCCATTCTGGCATTATTGAAGATTTATGTTTCCATGATGATCATACAGTGCTTTGTACATTATTCTTTTTTTCTTGCCTACTATGGTTTATTGTAGCTCCAACAGAAAAGAATCGGCCTGCAAGGAGGGAGACCTGGGTTTGATCCCTGAGTTGGGAAGATCCCCTGGAGGAGGGTATGGCAACCCATTCCAGTATTCCTGCCTGGAGAATCCCCAAGGACAGAGGAGCCTGGAGGGCTACTGTCCATGGGGTCGCAAAGGGTCAGACAAGACTGAGTGACTAAGCACAGCACAGCACATGGTTTATTACAGGATATTGAGTATATTTCCCTATGCTACACAATGGGTGCTTGTTGTTTATCCATACTGTATATAATAGGTTGCATCTGCCAGTCCCAGACTCTCAGTCCATCCCTTCCCAACCCCCTACCCCCTTGGCAACCACAAATCTATTCTCTGTCTGTTGTAGGTCTGTTTCTATTTCATAAATAGGTTCATTTGTGTCATATTTAAATTCCACATATAAGTGATACAGGTATTTGTCTTTTTGTTTCTTACTTCACTTAGTATGATAATCTCTAGGTCATCCATGTTGCTACAAATGGCATTATTTCATTCTTTTTATGACTGAGTAGTGTTCCATTGCACATATATATATACCACATCAACTTTATCCATTCATCTATCAATGGACATATAGGTTTTTCCATGTCTTGATTATTGTAAATAGTGTTGCTATGAACATAGAAGTGCACGTATCTTTTCAAATTATAATTTTGTCTGAATACATGCCCAGGAGTTGAATATTGCTAGATCATATGAGAATTCTACTTTTAGTTTGCTGAGAAAACTCCATATTGTTTTCCATAGTGACTGCACCAGCTTACATTCTCATCGACAGTGTAAAAGGGTTCCCTTTTCTCCACACCCTCTCAGCGTCTGTTATTTGTAGACTTTTAATGATGCCCATCCTGACTGGTTTGAAGTTGTATCTCATCATGATTTTGATTTGCATTTCTCTAGTAATTAGTGATGTTGTCCATCTGTATGTACATGATTCTTTAGACACATGTCTCATAGTCTCCTTAGGCTAGATTCCTAGAAATAGAACTATTTGATCAAAAGGTATGAATATTTTAGAATTTGCCAAATTGCCTCCAAATCCTGACAGCAATTTACTATGTAAGCCATGAGTGAAACTGTTCATCCCACCAAACTCTCAGCCTGGCTTAACTTTGCTTTATCACCAACAAAATGAACATTATATGAACAAATAAGTGGTAGAGATTTTTAGAATGGGTGGTAGATAATCCTCTCTAAACCCTAAAGTAATAGAATTTTTAGCCCTTTCTGGGCACTAATTTATTAAGTTATTTTCTTTCTTTCTTTTTCCTTTTTTTTTTTTTTTTCTTTTTTATTAGTTGGAGGCTAATTACTTCACAACATTTCAGTAGGTTTTGTCATACATTGATATGAATCAGCCATAGAGTTACACGTATTCCCCATCCTGATCCCCCCTCCCACCTCCCTCTCCACCCGATTCCTCTGGGTCTTCCCAGTGCATCAGGTCCAAGGATTTGTCTCATGCATCCCACCTGGGCTGGTGATCTGTTTCACCATAGATAATATACATGCTGTTCTTTCGAAACATCCCACCCTCACCTTCTCCCACAGAGTTCAAAATCTGTTTTGTACTTCTGTGTATCTTTTTCTGTTTTGCATATAGGGTTATCATTACCATCTTTCTAAATTCCATATATATGTGTTAGTATGCTGTAATGTTCTTTTATCTTTCTGGCTTACTTCACTCTGTATAATGGGCTCCAGTTTCATCCATCTCATTAGAACTGATTCAAATGAATTCTTTTTAACAGCTGAGTAATATTCCATGGTGTATATGTACCACAGCTTCCTTATCCATTCATCTGCTGATGGGCATCTAGGTTGCTTCCATGTCCTGGCTATTATAAACAGTGCTGCAATGAACATTGGGGTGCACGTGTCTCTTTCAGATCTGGTTTCCTCAGTGTGTATACCCAGAAGTGGGATTGCTGGGTCATATGGCAGTTCTATTTCCAGTTTTTAAAGAAATCTCCACACTGTTTTCCATAGCGGCTGTACTAGTTTGCATTCCCACCAACAGTGTAAGAGGGTTCCCTTTTCTCCACACCCTCTCCAGCATTTATTGTTTGTAGACTTTTGGATAGCAGCCATCCTGACTAGCGTGTAATGGTACCTCATTGTGGCTTAGATTTGCATTTCTCCAATAATGAGTGATGTTGAGCATCTTTTCATGTGTTTGTTAGCCATCTGTATGTCTTCTTTGGAGAAATGTCTGTTTAGTTCTTTGGCCCATTTTTTGATTGGGTCATTTATTTTTCTGGAATTGAGCTTCAGGAGTTGCTTGTATATTTTTGAGATTAATCCTTTATCTGTTTCTTCATTTGCTATTATTTTCTCCCAATCTGAGGGCTGTCTTTTCACCTTACTTATAGTTTCCTTTGTAGTGCAGAAGCTTTTAAGTTTCATTAGATCCAATTTCTTTAGTTTTGCTTTTATTTCCAATATTCTGGGAGGTGGGTCATAGAGGATCTTGCTGTGATTTATGTCGGAGAGTGTTTTGCCTATGTTCTCCTCTAGGAGTTTTATAGTTTCTGGTCTTACATTTAGATCTTTAATCCATTTAGAGTTTATTTTTGTGTATGGTGTTAGAAAGTGTTCGAGTTTCATTCTTTTACAAGTGGTTGACCAGTTTTCCCAGCACCACTTGTTAAAGAGGTTGTCTTTTTTCCATTGTATATCCTTGCCTCCTTTGTCAAAGATAAGGTGTCCATAGGTCGTGGATTTATCTCTGGGCTTTCTATTCTGTTCCATTGATCTATATTTCTGTCTTTGTGCCAGTACCATACTGTCTTGATGACTGTGGCTTTGTAGTAGAGTCTGAAGTCAGGCAGGTTGATTCCTCCAGTTCCATTCTTCTTTCTCAAGATTACTTTGGCTATTCGAGGTTTTTTTGTATTTCCATACAAACTGTGAAATTATTTGTTCTAGTTCTGTGAAAAATACCGTTGATAGCTTGATAGGGATTGCATTGAATCTATAGATTGTTTTGGGTAGAATAGCCATTTTGACAATATTGATTCTTCCAACCCATGAACACGGTATGTTTCTCCATCTGTTTGTGTCCTCTTTGATTTCTTTCATCAGTGTTTTATAGTTTTCTATGTATAGGTCTTTTGTTTCTTTAGGTAGATGTACTCCTAAGTATTTTGTTCTTTTTGTTGCAATGATGAATGGTATTGTTTCTTTAATTTCTCTTTCTGTTTTTTCATTGTTAGTGTATAGGAATGCAAGGGATTTCTGTGTGTTAATTTTATATCCTGCAACTTTACTATATTCATTGATTAGCTCTAGTAATTTTCTGGAAGAGTCTTTAGGGTTTTCTATGTAGAGGATCATGTCATCTGCAAACAGCGAGAGTTTCACTTCTTCTTTTCCTATCTGGATTCCTTTTACTTCTTTTTCTGTTCTGATTGCTGTGGCCAAAACTTCCAGCACTATGTTGAATAGTAGTGGTGAGAGTGGGCACCCTTGTCTTGTTCCTGATTTCAGGGGAAATGCTTTCAATTTTTCACCATTGAGGGTGATGCTTGCTGTGGGTTTGTCATATATAGCTTTTATTATGTTGAGGTATGTTCCTTCTATTCCTGCTTTCTGGAGAATTTTAATCATAAATGAGTGTTGAATTTTGTCAAAGGCTTTCTCTGCATCTATTGAGATAATCATATGGTTTTTATCTTTCACTTTGTTAATGTGGTGTATTACATTGATTGATTTGCAGATATTAAAGAATCCTTGCATTCCTGGGATAAAGCCCACTTGGTCATGGTGTATGATTTTTTTAATATGTTGTTGGATTCTGTTTGCTAGAATTTTGTTAAGGATTTTTGCATCTATGTTCATCAGTGATATTGGCCTGTAGTTTTCTTTTTTTGTGGCATCTTTGTCTGGTTTTGGAATTAGGGTGATGGTGGCCTCATAGAATGAGTTTGGAAGTTTACCTTCTTCTGCAATTTTCTGGAAGAGTTTGAGTAAGATAGGTGTTAGCTCTTCTCTAAATTTTTGGTAGAATTCAGCTGTGAAGCCATCTGGTCCTGGGCTTTTGTTTGCTGGAAGATTTTTGATTACAGTTTCGATTTCCTTGCTTGTGATGGGTCTGTTAAGATCTTCTATTTCCTCCTGGCTCAGTTTTGGAAAGTTACACTTTTCTAAGAATTTGTCCATTTCATCCAAGTTGTCCATTTTATTGGCATAGAGCTGCTGGTAGTAGTCTCTTATGATCCTTTGTATTTCAGTGTTGTCTGTTGTGATCTCTCCATTTTCATTTCTAATTTTGTTAATTTGGTTCTTCTCTCTTTGTTTCTTAATGAGTCTTGCTAATGGTTTGTCAATTTTATTTCTTTTTTTAAAAAACCAGCTTTTAGCTTTGTTGATTTTTGCTATGGTCTCTTTAGTTTCTTTTGCATTTATTTCTGCCCTAATTTTTAAGATTTCTTTCCTTCTGCTAACCCTGGGGTTCTTCATTTCTTCCTTCTCTAATTGCTTTAGGTGTAGAGTTAGGTTATTTATTTGGCTTTTTTCTTGTTTCTTGATGTAAGCCTGTAATGCTTTGAACCTTCCCCTTAGCACTGCTTTTACAGTGTCCCATAGGTTTTGGGTTGTTGTGTTTTCATTTTCATTCATTTCTATACATATTTTGATTTCTTTTTTGATTTCTTCTATGATTTGTTGGTTATTCAGAAGCGTGTTATTTAGCCTCCATATATTTGAATTTTTAGCATTTTTTCCCCTGTAATTGAGATCTAATCTTACTGCACTGTGGTCAGAAAAGATGACTGGAATGATTTCAATTTTTTTGAATTTTCCAAGACCAGATTTATGGCCCAGGATGTGATCTATTCTGGAGAAGGTTCCGTGTGTACTTGAGAAAAAGGTGAAGTTGATTGTTTTGGGGTGAAATGTCCTATAGATATCAATTAGGTCTAGCTGGTCCATTGTGTCATTTAAGGTTTGTGTTTCCTTGTTAATTTTCTGTTTAGTTGATCTATCCATAGTTGTGAGTGGGGTATTAAAGTCTCCCACTATTATTGTGTTACTATTAATTTCCCCTTTCATACTCGTTAGCGTTTGACATACATATTGCGGTGCTCCTATGTTGGGTGCATATATATTTATAATTGCTATATCCTCTTCTTGGATTGATCCTTTGATCATTATGTAGTGTCCTTCTTTGTCTCTTTTCACATCCTTTATTTGAAAGTCTATTTTATCTGATATGAGTATTGCGACTCCTGCTTTCTTTTGGTCTCCGTTTGCGTGAAATATTTTTTTCCAGCCCTTCACTTTTAGTCTGTATGTGTCTCTTGTTTTGAGGTGGGTCTCTTGTAGACAGCATATATAGGGGTCTTGTTTTTGTATCCATTCAGCCAATCTTTGTCTTTTGGTTGGGGCATTCAACCCACTTACATTTAAGGTAATCATTGATAGGTGTGGTCCCGTTGCCATTTACTTTGTTGTTTTGGGTTCACGTTTATACAACCTTTCTGCATTTCCTGTCTAGAGAAGATCCTTTAGCATTTGTTGACGAGCTGGTTTGGTGGTGCTGAATTCTCTCAGTTTTTGCTTGTCTGTAAAGCTTTTGAAGTCTCCTTCATATCTGAATGAGATCCTTGCTGGGTACAGTAATCTAGGTTGTAGGTTATTCTCTTTGATTACTTTCAGTATGTCCTGCCATTCCCTTCTGGCCTGGAGGGTTTCTATTGATAGGTCAGCTGTTATCCTTATGGGAATCCCTTTGTGTGTTATTTGTTGTTTCTCCCTTGCTGCTTTTAGTATTTGTTCTTTGTGTTTGATCTTTGTTAATTTGATTAAAATGTGTCTTGGGGTGTTTCGCTTTGGGTTTATCCTGTTTGGGACTCTCTGGGTTTCTTGGACTTGTGTGGCTATTTCCTTCCCCATTTTAGGGAAGTTTTCAGCTATTATCTCCTCGAGTATTTTCTCATGGCCTTTCTTTTTGTCTTCTTCTTCTGGGACTCCTATGATTTGAATGTTGGGGCGCTTCACATTGTCCCAGAGGTCCCTGAGGTTGTCCTCATTTCTTTTGATCCTTTTTTCTTTTTTCCTCTCTGCTTCATTTATTTCCACCATTTTATCTTCTACCTCACTTATCCTATCTTCTGTCTCCATTATTCTACTCTTGGTTCCCTCCAGAGTGTTTTTGATCTCATTCATTGCATTATTCATTTTTAATTGACTCTTTTTTATTTCTTCTAGATCTTTATTAAACATTTCTTGCATCTTTTCAATCTTTATCTCCAGGCTATTTATCTGTGACTCCATTTTGTTTTCAAGATTTTGAATCATTCTTATTATCATTATTCTAAATTCTTTTTCAGGTAGATTCCCTATCTCCTCCTCTTTTGTTTGACTTGGTGGGCATTTTTCATGTTCCTTTACCTGTTGGGTATTTCTCTGCCTTTTCATCTTGTTTAGATTGCTATGTCTGGAGTGGGCTTTCTGTATTCTGGAGGTCTGTGGTTCCTTTTTATTGTGGAGGTTTTACCCAGTGGGTGGTGTTAGACGATTGGCTTGTCAAGGTTTCCTGGTTAGGGAAGCTTGCGTCGGTGTTCTGGTGCGTGGAACTTGATTTCTTCTCTCTGGAGAGCAATGGAGTGCCCAGTAATGAGTTTTGAGATGGGTCTATGTGTTAGGTGTGACCTTGGGCAGTCTGTATGTTGACGTTCAGGGCTATGTTCCTGTGTTGCTGGAGAATTTGCGTGGCATGTCTTGCTCTAAACCTTATTGACTCTTGGGTGGTGGTTGATTTCAGTGTAGGTATGGAGGCTTTTGGGTGATCACTTATTACTTAAAGTTTCATGTACTCAGGAGTTTTCTGGTGTTCTCAGGTTTTGGGTTTAAGTCTCCTGCCTCTGGATTTCAGTTTTATTCTTCCTGTAGTCTCAGGACTTCTCCAACTATACAGCACTGATAATAAAACTTCTAGGTTAATGGCAAAAAGATTCTCCCCCGTTAGGGACACCCAGAGAGGTTCACAGGGTTACATGAAGAAGAAGAGAGGGAGGAGGGAGATAGAGATGAGCAGGAGGAGAAAAAGGGGGACTCAAGTGGAGAGAGACAGATCTACGCAGTTGTCTGTTCCCAGAGTGTTCTCCGTAGCCCAGACACCCACAAAGATTCACAGAATTGGATTGGGAAGAGAAGGGGAAAGGAGGAAATAGAGGTGTTCTGAGGTAGAAAACAGAGACTCAAGATTGGGAGAGAATAATCAACACACTCCTGAATAAAAATGGGAACTGAATATTGGATTCTTAAATGTTCACAATTTATATCATATACTGAAAAACAAAAATTAAAAATCTAGAGTAGAGGTTAGACTCTTAAAAATACGATATTAAAAACAAAAACCAAAACACACAAAAAAATTTTTAGAAATATATATGAAGTTCAGTTTAAAAATAGGGCTTCTCTTCTTCTCTTTTTTTTTTGTAAGGTATTGAAAATGTATTGAAAATGAAAATTAAGGAGTAGTAGAGGAGTAGTAGAGGACTTTAAAAGAAATAAGAGAAAAAGAAAAATAGAAAATCGAAGAGAAAAAGGGAAAAAAAGAAGAAAAAAGAAAGAAAGAAAAAAATTTTTTCCCTAATTAAAAAAATTGTAAAAATCTATGAAAATTGAAGTTAAGGAGTAATGGGGGAGTAATAGGGAATTTTAAATGAAAATAAAACAGAAAAAATAAAACATAAAAAATTAAAAAAATTTTTTTTTCTTACTTAAAAAAAAAATATATATATATATCTAGGAATTTCTCTGGAGCTGTTGCGGTCAGCGTGGGTTCGGCTCAGTTTCAGATAGCTCCTCGTTCCAGCTTACACTCCTCAATATCTACAGGCCCCTTCCAGTGGAGTCGGTGTTTTCTACAGGGATTTTAATCTGTTGCACCAGTCCCTTCTGAAGTGGTTCCCTTTGTTTATTTGGCTTCTATTTGCTGGTCCCTTCAGAGCCTCATTTCCGCCCTGACACAGGTGGGCGGAGGTGGACTCTTACTCAGGTAACTAGTTCCATTGCCCTGCGGGGAGGGGCTGGCGCTGTGGGGAGGGGCTGGCGCTGCTTTCTCCATCTGCGCTGCTCAGGCTCCCGGCTGCTCTATATGGAGCACGCCCCACGCTGCACGCGGTTCCAGCCCTCGGGTGTTCCACAAAAGCACGGAACAAAAAGCTGCGCCTGCTCTTTGTGCCTTCCCCGTCAGAGCGGTCCAGGCAGCCAGGGGCTTGACGGGTGCACTCTCGCCGGGTGTGGCGCGCCTTCTGCCCTCCGCGTTCCCAGCCCCAGTCCCCGGCCGCACCGCGCCGGTCGGGTGCCTGTGCCCTGTGTCTCGCCGCAACCCTCCCAGCAGATGTCGACCATCCAGAATCTCAGGAGGTCTTTGACTAGAAACTGGAGGCCTGTTTGCAGTGCAGCAGGGGATGCGGTCCTTGGGGCCGAGCCTGCCCCCTTCCCCTCCCCCCTGCCTCCTGCCTCCGGAGGGGCTGGGCCGGTCCGCAGCCTGCGAGCTCTTCTCTGGACTTCCTCGGTCCCTTTGTTCTGTGAACGGCCGGCAGTGTGTTCGGACCGGTTAATTTTCTCTCTCTCTCTTTTGCTTTCCCACAGTTCAAGTTGGCAACTCACAAAAGCTCCCTCGGATTGTCCTCAGGGCACGCAGGCCCGGACCCTACCCCAAGCAATGCTGCCCGCTCCTCGCCGTTCTGCCCCCACTTGCTGGTGGCGGATGCGGGCGTCTGGGGTGCTTTTCTGCTGGGAGTTGCTTTTAGGCTCATAATCTGTGGGTTTTATTTATTGTTTCCCTCCCAGTCAGGTTGCCCTCCGAGATTCAAACACTTCCCCCAGGCCCGCCAGTGCGAGGGTTTCCTGGTGTCTGGAAACGTCCTCTATTAAGACTACCTTCCCGGGACGAATCTCCGTCCTTAGCTTTTTTGTCTCACTTTTTATCTTTTATATTTTGTCCTACCTCCTTTCAAAGACAATGGGCTGCTTTTCTGGGCACCTGATGACCTCAGCTAGCGATCAGAAGTTGTTTTGTGAAGTTTGCTCTGTGTTCAGTTATTCTTTTGATGAATTTGTAGGAGAGAAAGTGGTCTCCCCAACCTACTCCTCCACCATCCTGGCTCCTCCCCCTGGTCTCTATTAAGTTATTTTCAATGTACCCATTTATAATTAATCAACATACAATTTATTGTACATTGATGTATCGCCAATGTATTAATTAATGTAGGACAAGCTTAGGTAGCAAATGAACCTCAGATACTCACTGGTTCAGCCATCAAAGTTTGTATCTCATCACAATGTGATATGGGTTGAGTCACTCTTCTGAGCAGCTCTCCTCCAAAGTATGATTCAGGATCCCAGAGGCTTCTGCCCTGTAGCTTGGCCTTCCCAACGCTCTTTATCTCCTGCCCTGTGCATGGAAAAGAAAGAGCAGGGGAAGGCACATCCAGTTTTAGCTGCCCCAGACCAGAATTATGCATCATCCTTCTCTTTCATATCTCCAAAAGCAATCACTCAAGCATCTGTCTTATATGATAGAAAGTTAGGTCCTGGAGTGTTCCCTTTCCCAACTGTTTCAGAAAATCTGCCAAGAAGCACTCATGAGTCCATAGCCCGTATTGGTTGTCAGGTGTTAAACTCAGCCACCTTGCTCCAACCATCGCCTTGCTCTCTGTATGTGGTTTCTTCTTGTGTCGAGCTTGGGGCCCCTCCAGGATGAACTGATTTGCTGCACTTGTGGGTACACTACTGCACCTCGCCGTTGGATGAGAGCTTCTAGAATTGCTAGACTGAGAGCTTCGAACTATGAGTCTTGTTCAGCCTCTGTATCTCGCAGCCTTGGTTTCCTCTGTGCTCACTATCAGGCATGCTCTCTCCATGTGCAGGTCACTATCAGCTAATGTACTGCTAGCATAGCCATCCCAGTGGTAAAAGAATGCCTCTTTTCCAATAGCTTCTAGACAGGAAACAGCTACAGGTATCAACTATTATGTCCAGAATGAGTGGGAGCTGTCTGAAGATAATGTGTTCCAAGCGGAGCCAGGTTCAAGCTGGGGTGGAATATAGGAGTAGGCAACCACTGGGCCAGAAATGGCAAATATGGGATAAATATGCTGTCAACATGCCCCTCACCCATAGCAGAGATGCTCATTAACCCTGGCCTTCTTTCTTTTAATTAATTAATTATGGCTGCACTGGGTCTTCATTGCTATGCGGGCTTTCTCTAGTTGTGTCAAGCGTGGGCTAGTCTTCATTGAGGTGCACTTCTCAGTGCAATGGCTTCTCTTGTCGTGGAGCACGGGCTCTAGGCACATGGCCTTCAGTAGTTGTGGTATATGGGCTTAGTTGTCCCCCACTTCCCTAGCAGGTGGAATCTTCCCCAACCAGGGATCAAAGCTGTGTCCCCTGCATTGGCAGGAGGATTCTTAACCACTGGACCACCAAGGAAGCCCTAATCCTGGCCTTCTTAACCTAGAATTCTTTCAGTGCAGGCTTTACCAGTATAAGCAATTGAAACCTATTTGCTATCTCTGCATTAAACTTCGTATTCAGTCAGTAGGGTTCTTAGCACACAGTAGGTATTTAATCAGAATTGATTTGACAAAACAAAACCCAAACTCCCTTTGACCTGAAGAGTGAGTTTTATAACAGTGATGGGAAACAGTGGAAACAGAGGCTGACTTTATTTTTGGGGCCTCCAAAATCACTGCAGATGGTGATTGCAGCCATGAAATTAGAAGATGCTTACTCCTTGGAAGGAAAGTTATGACCAACCTAGACAGCATATTAAAAAGCAGAGACATTACTTTGCCAGCAAAGGTTCATCTAGTCAAGGCTATGGTTTTTCCAAAGGTCAGGTATGGATGTGAGAGGTGGACTATAAAGAAAGCTGAGTCCCGAAGAATTGATGCTTTTGAACTGTGGTGTTGGAGAAGACTCTTGAGAGTCCCTTGGACTGCAAGGAGATTCAATCAGTCCATCCTAAAGGAGATCAGTCCTGGGTGTCCATTGGAAGGACTGATGTTGAAACTGAAGCTCCAATACCTTAGCTACCTGATACGAAGAGCTGACCCATTTAGAAGACCCTGATGCTGGGAAAGATGGAGGGCAGGAGGAGACGGGGACGACAGAGAATGAGATGGTTGGATGGCATCACCAACTCAATGGACAAGGATTTGGGTAGACTCTGACAGCTGGTGATGGATAGGGAGGCCTGGCATGCTGTGGTTCGTGGGGTCACAAAGAGTCGGACATGACTGAGCAACTGAACTGAACTGAACTGATGGGTCAAATATTAGGAAGATGAAGGCTAAAGAAGTTTCACGGAATTTGAGGCAGGTGCAGTGCCAAAATCCAGGAAGTCACAGAGGGTCAAAGGCCGGAAAATATCTGAAGTCCCTTGGACTGGAATGCTACAAGGGTCAGCTGGTTTCTCCTCCTGAGATTCTGACCCTTCCTACCACTGACAGAGCCTACGTCATGCCACAGCCACTAGTCACTACCTTGCTTAAAACCTTCTTTGGTTTTCTATTGCTTCTAGGATAAAGAAAAGATACTTGCTACGGTTCCCGAGGCTACCAGACTCAGTCCCCGCCTCTCTCTAGACACCTCCACATGTCCTTCATTTTACATTTGCTATCTCATCTAATCGTCTCTCATCTTAGACATGTTTGTTAATCCAATTTTGTAGGTGAGGACTTCTCAGCTGATCCTCAAGGAGATTACATGAATTAGCCAAAATCATGAAGCGGCCAAGTTTCTCAAGTGAAATTTTAATCCATCCCTGCCTGGTTCTGAAATTTGCATTCAGAAATAGAGGAGTCATGTATAATTAATTCAGTTTTGTGTATCAGGCGCTTTGCTTTTACTGAAACAACAAAATAAACTGACTATTGAAATGCCTTCACACCACACACACACACATACACACACACACACACACACACACACACACAGAGTTTTAGCAGTTTGATTCACTTTCAGCCCGTTGTGTTTGCACAGTGCAGACAGAATTTCACAGTATGTATAGCTCAGGCTAACTTCCCAAGGAGGAGAAAAAACAAAAGTACTATTTTTCTTTTTCTTTCCCTCCTTTCTTCCTTACCTTTTTCTTTTTTGTTCATCGCTATTCTTGTCTTTGTGAGTGAAAAAAGAGAATTCCAGGAAACTATCCTATTGATAAGCCCGCCATTTCTGAGTGGGGACAGAATTCATAAAACTGCTATTTTCTTCTCTTCTCCCACCTCATCTCCACCCCCAACCTCCAAAAGATTTGGTTCAGTGTGAAATTTTGCTCCAACTGCAGTGGAAGGCAGTCTCCTGTCAAACTGCAGCCACACTCAGAATGTGAATGCCCCAGGGCTGAAAAGCGCCTTTCATTAGAACTCCAAGAGCTGGAGTCTCTTCGGCCTTGACGGACAAGCGCATCCATACCCCAGAGGGCAGCGCCTTCTCCCTGACACCGCCATTTGGCTCAGCTGCAAAGACTAAAGAATCAAGCCTCAAAGGACACACAGTGTTCCCCTGCTGGACAGAAGCCCACACTGTCCACATGAAAAGGAACTGTTCTTTCTGTCCAGCAGCCCACTCTGGCTCTACAGGCTGGAACCTGATGCTCCAGCAAGGCTGTGTGTTGGGCTGGAGCAATGCAAAAAAGGTGTGGCTCCTCCCGTAGCCGAACTCACCACCAAGCTGGCAGGCTCCAAAGGTAAACAGCACACCCTTTCCCAGAAGGAGTTCAGGTCTGTTGCAACATCTCACAGCCATTAATCTCAAGGAAAAGGTACAGCAGGGCTTCCTGTTTCTTCTCCCAGAGAAGGAACACTTGCTTCTATAAACTCAAAGTGACTAGCACGTAAATTTTACACATCTACATAGGGGTATCACTTTAGGTAGTTTTCCCCATGCTCCTTGAAGGAGCTGAGTCTTTATGTGGGCTAGGAAGGGTCTGATTGAAACGGGAAACTTCAGGTACTTACAGGAGAAGGCAGTCTGCCTTTGAGAACCTTTCTTAAAGGTCAGTCAAAGTGGGGAGTGAGCAGAGCAGAGTAGGATCACCCAGATGCCATGGGTCTGGACCTTGGTGCCAAGGAATTACACAAAGTTTGGGGGTCAACCATGGCTCACCAGGATCTGTGGTTGACAAATGTTAGCTGTGGGCATCTTGAGTCTTGCCAGAGCAAGAAAGCAACAAAGAAGACAGTCCCAATCTTGGTCTTGAGTCTTGAGAAGTTTCTGCAAGGAATGGGTGACATGAGCATTTCCTCTGTTGTTCTCTGAAGCCAGGGCAGACTTACAATTTTGATCTTGAACACGAGGAATTCAAATGCCATTTTAGCCCCTCCTGAGTCTGCCTGCAATGATACTCTAAAAGTATTTGAAAAAGGAATAATTAACAATGAAGAAACCCATTTAACTAAAAAACACATAAGAACATTGAGTGCACATATCTTTTTGAATAAGTGTTTTTGGTTTTTTTCAGATATAGACCCTGGGGTAGAAGTGTTGGATCATGTGATAGTTCTATGTTTAGTTTTTTGAGAAACTTCTGTACTGTTTTCCGTAGTGGCTGCACCAATGTGCTTTCCCACCAGCAATGTACAAGGATTCCCTTTTCTCTACATCCTTGCCAACATGTCTGTTCTTGATGATAACCATTCTGACAGGTGTGAGGTGATATCTCATTGTGGTTTTGACTTGCATTTCCTTGATGACTAGTGATGTTGTACGTCTTTTCATGTGCCTATTGGTCATCTGCATTTCCTCTTTGGAAAAATGTCTATTCAGTTCTTCTGCCCATTTTTCTAGTGGGCTTTTTTTTTATGTTGAGTTGGATGAGTTGTTTATATATGTTGAATAAAATTAACCCCTTATTGGTCACATCATTTGCAAACAATTTCTCCCATTCAGTAAGTTGTCTTCCCACTTTGTCTATGGATTCCTTTGCTGTGCAAAAGCTTTTAAGCTTAATTGGGTTCCACTTGTTTATTTTTGCTTATTTTTCCTTTGTTTTAGGAGACAGATCCAAAAAAACATTGCTAAGATTTACATCAAATAATGTTCTGCCTGTTTTTCTCTAGGAGTTTTATGATTTGGGTCTTGCATTTAGATCTTTAATCCATTTTGAGTTTATTTTTGTATACAGTGTTACAGAATGTTGTTGTTCAGTAACTAAGCTGTGTCCAACTCTTTGCAACCCCATGGACTGCAGCATGCCAGGCTTCCCTGTGCTTCACTGTCTCCTAGTTTGCTCAAACTCATGTCCGTTGAGTTGGTGATGGCATCCAACCATTTCATCCTTTGTCATCCCCTTCTCCTCCTGCCTTCAATCTTCCCAGCATCCGGGTCTTTTCCAGTGAGTAGGCTCCTCACATCAAGTGGCTCTCCAGTTTTCCCACACCACTTATTGAAGAGACTTTTTTCTCCATTGTGTTTTCTTGCCTCCTTTTTTGTAAGTACATGGGTTTATTTGGGGGCTCTTTATTCTGTTCCACTGATCTATGTGTCTGTTTTCGTGCCAGCTCTACATGTTCTGATGGCTGTAGCTTTGTAATAGCTGAAATCAGAAAGCATGATTCCTCCAGGTCTGTTCTTTCTTAAGATTTTTTTGTTTCCACACAAACTTTAAAGTTATTTGTTCCAGTTCTGTGAAAAATGCCCTTGGTAGTTTGATAGGGATTACATTGAATCTGTAGATTGCCTTGGGTGGTATGGCCATTTTAACAATAATAATTTTTCCAATCCAAGAACATGGAGTATCTTTCCATCTGTTTGTGTCTTCTTCAATTTCTTTCTTTCTTTTCATTTATTTATTTATTTTTAATTTTTTTTATTAAAAAAAATTTTTTTTATTAGTTGGAGGCTAATTACTTCACAACATTTCAGTGGGTTTTGTCATACATTGACATGAAGCAGCCATAGAGTTACACGTATTCCCCATCCTGATCCCCCCTCCCACTTCCCTCTCCACCCAACTCCTCTGGGTCCTCCCAGTGCACCAGGCCCGAGCACTTGTCTCATGCATCCCACCTGGGCTGGTGATCTGTTTCACCATAGATAATATACATGCTGTTCTTTTGAAACATCCCACCCTCACCTTCTCCCACAGAGTTCAAAAGTCTATTCTGTATATCTATGTCGCTTTTTCTTTTCTGCATATAGGGTTATCATTACCATCTTTCTAAATTCCATATATATGTGTTAGTATGCTGTAATGTTCTTTATCTTTCTGGCTTACTTCACTCTGTATAATGGGCTCCAGTTTCATCCATCTCATTAGAACTGATTCAAATGAATTCTTTTTAACAGCTGACTAATACTCCATGGTGTATATGTACCACAGCTTCCTTATCCATTCATCTGCTGATGGGCATCTAGGTTGCTTCCATGTCCTGGCTATTATAAACAGTGCTGCGATGAACATTGGGGTGCACGTGTCTCTTTCAGATCTGGTTTCCTCAGTGTGTATACCCAGAAGTGGGATTGCTGGGTCATATGGCAGTTCTATTTCCAGTTTTTTAAGAAATCTCCACACTGTTTTCCATAGCGGCTGTACTAGTTTGCATTCCCACCAACAGTGTAAGAGGGTTCCCTTTTCTCCACACCCTCTCCAGCATTTATTGTTTGTAGACTTTTGGATAGCAGCCATCCTGACTAGCGTGTAATGGTACCTCATTGTGGCTTAGATTTGCATTTCTCCAATAATGAGTGATGTTGAGCATCTTTTCATGTGTTTGTTAGCCATCTGTATGTCTTCTTTGGAGAAATGTCTGTTTAGTTCTTTGGCCCATTTTTTGATTGGGTCATTTATTTTTCTGGAATTGAGCTTCAGGAGTTGCTTGTATATTTTTGAGATTAATCCTTTATCTGTTTCTTCATTTGCTATTATTTTCTCCCAATCTGAGGGCTGTCTTTTCACCTTACTTATAGTTTCCTTTGTAGTGCAGAAGCTTTTAAGTTTCATTAGATCCAATTTCTTTAGTTTTGCTTTTATTTCCAATATTCTGGGAGGTGGGTCATAGAGGATCTTGCTGTGATTTATGTCGGAGAGTGTTTTGCCTATGTTCTCCTCTAGGAGTTTTATAGTTTCTGGTCTTACATTTAGATCTTTAATCCATTTAGAGTTTATTTTTGTGTATGGTGTTAGAAAGTGTTTGAGTTTCATTCTTTTACAAGTGGTTGACCAGTTTTCCCAGCACCACTTGTTAAAGAGGTTGTCTTTTTTCCATTGTATATCCTTGCCTCCTTTGTCAAAGATAAGGTGTCCATAGGTTCGTGGATTTATCTCTGGGCTTTCTATTCTGTTCCATGGATCTATATTTCTGTCTTTGTGCCAGTACCATACTGTCTTGATGACTGTGGCTTTGTAGTAGAGTCTGAAGTCAGGCAGGTTGATTCCTTCAGTTCCATTCTTCTTTCTCAAGATTACTTTGGCTATTCGAGGTTTTTTTGTATTTCCATACAAATTGTGAAATTATTTGTTCTAGTTCTGTGAAAAATACCATTGATAGCTTGATAGGGATTGCACTGAATCTATAGATTGCTTTGGGTAGAATAGCCATTTTGACAATATTGATTCTTCCAACCCATGAACACGGTATGTTTCTCCATCTGTTTGTGTCCTCTTTGATTTCTTTCATCAGTGTTTTATAGTTTTCTATGTATAGGTCTTTTGTTTCTTTAGGTAGATGTACTCCTAAGTATTTTATTCTTTTTGTTGCAATGGTGAATGGTATTGTTTCCTTAATTTCTCTTTCTGTTTTTTCATTGTTAGTATATAGGAATGCAAGGGATTTCTGTGTGTTAATTTTATATCCTGCAACTTTACTATATTCATTGATTAGCTCTAGTAATTTTCTGGAAGAGTCTTTAGGGTTTTCTATGTAGAGGATCATGTCATCTGCAAACAGCGAGAGTTTCACTTCTTCTTTTCCTATCTGGATTCCTTTTACTTCTTTTTCTGTTCTGATTGCTGTGGCCAAAACTTCCAGCACTATGTTGAATAGTAGTGGTGAGAGTGGGCACCCTTGTCTTGTTCCTGATTTCAGGGGAAATGCTTTCAATTTTTCACCATTGAGGGTGATGCTTGCTGTGGGTTTGTCATATATAGCTTTTATTATGTTGAGGTATGTTCCTTCTATTCCTGCTTTCTGGAGAATTTTAATCATAAATGAGTGTTGAATTTTGTCAAAGGCTTTCTCTGCATCTATTGAGATAATCATATGGTTTTTATCTTTCACTTTGTTAATGTGGTGTATTACATTGATTGATTTGCAGATATTAAAGAATCCTTGCATTCCTGGGATAAAGCCCACTTGGTCATGGTGTATGATTTTTTTAATATGTTGTTGGATTCTGTTTGCTAGAATTTTGTTAAGGATTTTTGCATCTATGTTCATCAGTGATATTGGCCTGTAGTTTTCTTTTTTTGTGGCATCTTTGTCTGGTTTTGGAATTAGGGTGATGGTGGCCTCATAGAATGAGTTTGGAAGTTTACCTTCTTCTGCAATTTTCTGGAAGAGTTTGAGTAAGATAGGTGTTAGCTCTTCTCTAAATTTTTGGTAGAATTCAGCTGTGAAGCCATCTGGTCCTGGGCTTTTGTTTGCTGGAAGATTTTTGATTACAGTTTCGATTTCCTTGCTTGTGATGGGTCTGTTAAGATCTTCTATTTCCTCCTGGTTCAGTTTTGGAAAGTTATACTTTTCTAAGAATTTGTCCATTTCATCCAAGTTGTCCATTTTATTGGCATAGAGCTGCTGGTAGTAGTCTCTTATGATCCTTTGTATTTCAGTGTTGTCTGTTGTGATCTCACCCTTTTCATTTCTAATTTTGTTAATTTGGTTCTTCTCTCTTTGTTTCTTAATGAGTCTTGCTAATGGTTTGTCACTTTGTTTATTTTTTCAAAAAACCAGCTTTTAGCTTCAATTTCTTTCATCAGTGTCTAAGAGTTTTCTGAATACTGGTCTTTTACCTCCTTGTTGAAAAGTGTGTTAGTCGCTCAGTCATGCCCAACTCTGTAACCTGATAGACTAAAGCCTGCCAGGCTCCTCTGTCCTTGGAATTCCTCAGGCAAGAATACTGGAGTGGTTTGCCATTCTCTTCTCCAGGAGATCTTCCCAACCTGGGAATCAAACCTGGGTCTCCTGCATTGCAGGCAGTTTCTTTACTATCTGAACCACCTGGGATGCCCCTTTTACCTCCTTATGGAGGTTTATTCCTAGGTATTTTATTCTTTTGATGAGATAGTAAAATGATTGTTTCCTTAAAATCTCTTTCTGCTAGTTCATTGTTAGTAAACAGAAATGGAACAGACTTCTGTATATTAATTTTGTATCCTGCAACTTTACCAAATTCATTGATGAGCTCTAGTAGTATTTTTAGGATTTTCTTTGTAAAGCATCATGTCATCTGCAAACAGTGACAGTTTCACTTCTTCCTTTCCAATTTGGATTGCTCAAGGATCCTTATGGATCTGTACTGCCCACTGCCTGAGCTGAGCACACAGTGTGAGGAGATGACCAGAGAGTACATGCCTAGGACTCTGGGCAGAAGACACTCAACTGTATGGAAAAGTTATTTGTCAAGACACAGTTCTAAACATTTAGAAATTATAAACTTTAGAAACAATTTCTAGAAAATTTAGAAATTCTAAAACACAGTTCTAAAAAATTTACAGTAAAATAGCAATGACAACAGCAACAGAAAAGCCCTAGTCAATCCCCGCCCACAGCACTTATTGACTTTCATGGTTCATCATTCCATTTTATCCTCATATTTCTACAGGGAAAAGAAATAGTCTCAAAAACATTAAGAGACCTTAACCAATGTCTCATGACTGATTATTGCATTTTCATTGAAAGATTTTTGTGGTGTGCTTTAAAAAAGAGAGAGAGAAAATAAGAGAAAATTAATGTCATTTGTCTCAGTTTGACAAGTTCTATGCCACATATTAGGGACACAAAAAGCATAAACTATAGTCCTGCCTTAAAGTGGTTACAGTAGAGCTGGTAAAGTTGGATACATGCCCTAATACATAATTTCTAGAATTCTGGGAAAGGAATCTTTCATTAAAATTAAAAATACTTATGGTATTGTCTGGTAAACCCATTCCTACAAATCTATCCTGCAGAAATAAAATGACTAGAATTTTAGAGTAGATCCATGAAGATCTTTAATACAGCATCACTTCTGGTGGCAAAAGTTCATAGATAAAATGAATGCCCACAATGAGATAATACAATGTCTGGAATTTGCTTCAACATATTCCAAGGGGGTGAAGACAGAAAAATGAAACAGGTTGGCCCTGAATTGTAATTATGAAAACTAGGTGATGGAATCTACTATTCTAGTCTCTTTATATTTGTATATGCTTAAATTTTTCCACAATAAAACATTTGAAAGAACAAGTGTCAATCAATTAGAAGAATTGTTGAATAGGTAATGGTATGTCCTCGCCATAGAATATCATTGAGTTATGCAAAAGATTTAATTGAAGCTATACAAAGCTATAGAGCCTGACTTGGAGGAATTTCCACAAAGTGTTTTATGCCAGAAAATCGACACATATATAACACTGATATAATTCTTATACCAAAGAATTAATGACCAAAATATATGACCTTGTATATATGTATGTCTATCTGAATATGATGATATAAATGTGGATAAAATATAAAAGAATAAATACCAAATTGACATGGCTTATGGGAACATAAGGGTCATAAGGTGATGTGAATGGAAGATGAAGAAGAAAGAGACAAGGAGTCAAATAGAAAAGACCTCACCAAGTGTCTTTCCTCATTGACAGTATAGTGTATCATTTTTTAAAATGTTTTTGCTGGTTCCTCTTTCTTCAGAATCACCTACAAACTGTTCACCAAAACATTCAACCCTCTCTTGGTAGAGAAGTGTAGGAGAAACTTGACTTTCTTTGGTTAATTCTTTTTTTTTTTTTTTTATTTCTTTTTATTAGTTGGAGGCTAATCACTTTACAATATTGTAGTAGTTTTTGCATACATTGACATCAATCAGCCATGGATACACACGTGTTCCCCTTCCCGATCCCCCCTCCTGCCCACCTCCCCATCCCATCCCTCCGGGTCTTCCCAGTGCACCAGCCCTGAGCAACTGTCTCATGCATCCAACCTGGGCTGGTGATCTGTTTCACCCTTGATAGTATACTTGTTTCAATGCTATTCTCTCAGAACATCCCACCCTCGCCTTCTCCCACAGAGTCCAAAAGTCTGTTCTGTACATCTGTGTCTTTTTTTCTATTTTGCATCTAGGGTTATCGTTACCATCTTTTTAAATTCCATATATATGCGTTAGTATACTGTATTGGTCTTTATCTTTCTGGCTTACTTCACTCTGTATAATGGGCTCCAGTTTCATCCATCTCATTAGAACTGATTCAAATGAATTCTTTTTAATGGCTGAGTAATATTCCATAGTGTATATGTACCATAGCTTCCTTACCCATTCATCTGCTGATGGGCATCTAGGTTGCTTCCATGTCCTGGCTATTATAAACAGTGCTGCGATGAACACTGGGGTGCACGTGTCTCTTTCAGATCTGGTTTCCTCGGTGTGTATGCCCAGGAGTGGGATTGCTGGGTCTGGTTAATTCTTAAAAGCCCAGAATCTCCTAGATCTCTGCCTCTTCTCTCAATCTTTTCTTGGGCTATGTGGCTAGAATTCTTGTGGTCACCTTAAGAAAACTAATTTTATATTTAATGTTACATATTTTTACTGTGTGCTTCTTATGTGCTAGGACTGGACTGTGCATGCCTAAACATATATGTATATATATATATATATGGCTCTGCCTGGGTCAGTCTCCTAAAAGATAAGGGAAATAGGCAAGGAAAGATCTGTGCATTTAAGGAGACTGAAAGGGGACCAACATGACCAAAGAATATTGGGAAGAGCAGAACCACATGAGGTTGTTAAGGTGGACAGGAGCCAAATCACAGAGGGCCTTGCAGGCCACAGTAAAGAATTGGCATTTTATTAGAAGTACAGCACTATCCAACAGGAATACCAGGAGACAAACAGGAATGAACAAGTCCTTCCAGTTTCTCCATTGGCAGCATCCTCCATTGGCAGGATCTAACATGGAGCCAGCTGACAAAGAAGAAATGTGGCTTGCAGAGTCCCCACCCCAGTGTATAAAATTGAGTGTGGAACTCAAGTAATAATAACAGTAATATTTATAATAATATATATTATATAGGATAGTAAGATGGTTTAGTAATTGTCATGGTCTTTCCTTTAGCCGCTCAAAGTCCACGTACATCCTCCTAAACCTATCTGAACTCTTGTACTTTTACCTAATGGGCATCCTAGGTGGCTCAGTGGTAAAGAATCTGCCTGCCAATACAGGAGATGCAGGAGACATGGGTTTGATCCCTGGATCAGGAAGATCCCCTGGAGGAGGAAATGGCAACCCACTCTAGTATTCTTGCCTGGAAAATCCCATGGACAGAGGAACTTGGTAGTTCATGGGGTCACAACAAGTTGGATAAAACTGAGCATTCACTCATGTACTTTTGCCTAACAAGATCCAAGTATTAAGATATTCACATTCTCCCAAAAAAGAAAAAAAGAAGTGTAGTGGCACTTTTTGAAAAAAATTAAGCCTTGCTGAGCCTGTAGTTTAGAGTATGAGACAATCAGTAGAGTCCAATAGAGTTGGAAATAGGAGAGGAGGCCTGACTATAGACAACTTCCAAACTACAGTGTAAGGTTTTGCATTTGATTGGTAGGCTAGAAGTATAGATGGAACATATGAAAGTTGACATCAGAGGAAGCTGACACAATATAATCTTTTACTTGTATGTTGCCCATTGATCTATCACAACAGGCTGCTGCAATCATTAGCAAGCATCAGCAAATATTCATTCTAATTAACATTAAGGCTTGCATGATGGTCAGGGAAGGATTGAGATGACTGAAAAGGGAGATGTGCAACTTTGTTCTGGAAAACATTTGAAGAGTGTTGGTCTCCTAAGAAGACTTTCAACTTTACAGAGGAGTTGAGAAAATGTGTTCTCTAAAGGTGGAAGGAAAGGTGAGATGTCTGGTGAGTGAAGTGAAAGACGCTCAGTCGTGTCTGACTCTTTGTGACCCAATGGACTATAGAGTCCATGGAATTCTCCAGGCCAGAATACTGGAGTGGGTAGCCATTTGCTTCTCCAGGGGATCTTCCCAATCCTGGGATTGAACCCAGGTCTTCCACATGGCAGTCGAATTCTTTACCAGCCAACAGGAAGCCAAGATAAATGAGCTTCCCAGATAAAAAAGGAGTACGTGGGAAGGCTCATTCTGAAAACCACCCCCTGCCCCCGCCTGCAACATCACCTTTGCTGGGCTGGAGGCATTTTCTTCTAGGAGGTCTATGGGACTCCAGACCTGGGAGAGGGGAGGGGTGCTCTCTGGGAAGAAACAAAAGGATGGTTAGACTTTCCTACAGGGCCAGAAATGTCCTTGTTCCTTCCTATCTACCTGCTGTCTTGGCAACTTTAAATCAAGGAAGAGGCAGATGAAGAAGTATTTACACTTCTTTTAGCTCCAGGGACACAATCCTCTGGTGTCTTATCCTGAGGGGCTGATCTTTCAGGCCATCAGCAAGAACTGACTTTGCTCTTTGCCAAGTTCTGGTGGGGAGATCAGAGAAATTCTATTTGTTCTTAAGAAAAAAGACATCATCACCTAGTTGCAGTACATCTTCTCTTAGAATTTCAGGATTTAAAGCCATTTGAATGCGTTTGTTTCTTAAAAAAAAAAAAAATGGATAGAGATCAAATCCAAACTGACACACAATAGGAATTCCCTGGTGGTCCAGTGGTTAGGATTCAGCACTTTCACTGCAATGGACCGGGTTTGATCCCTGATTGGGGAACTAAGATGCCACAAGCCACATGGCATGGCCAAAAAACAGCAACAACAGATATGTAAGAAACTAGTAATATTCTATTATATAAAATGCTAAGGAACTATTTTTCTTTATTTATGTGTTTTCAAAAAGATTTCTTTAAAGAAAAGAATTTTTTTTATTTCAAACGAAATTTATCTTTACATTAAACTAGAAATCAGTTTTGGAAAAAGGAGAAAACTGTTTTCAAATAGAAATGCAAAGAGTTGTTTATAAAGATATTTTGATGATGATGATAGCAAACATGAATAACAAACCCTTTGCAAGAATTTTTATTGGAGTATAGGTGATTTACAATGTTGTATTAGTTTCAGGTGGGTGGCAAAGTGAATCAACAGCAAACTCTCTGAAATGGTGCCATTATTGTCCCTGAAGAGTGAAAGCGAAAGTCGCTCAGTCATGTCTGACTCTTTGTGACTCCCCATGGACTGCAGCCCGCCAGGCTCCTCTGTCCATGGAATTCTCCAGGCCAGAGTACTGGAACGGGTAGCCATTCCCCTCTCTAGGGGATCTTCCCAACACAGGGATTGAACCCAGGTCTCCTGCATTGCAAGAGGATTCTTTATTAAGAGATATAGAAACTAAGGTTAAGTGATTTATCTTAGGTCAAACTGGGTAGTTAAGTGGTGGAACAAAGATTCTAATTTCAACTTACCTTATTCCAAAGCCAAAATGTTTACTCAGTTGTGATAAACTATTTGATATAATGTTATGTAAAGAAATAGAAGACAGGATATAAAATTACATATATGGTACAATTTCAATTGTGGAAACATTACACACAGTTTTTAAAAAACCAGAAAGAAATACTGTTTCTAGCTCACGGGATTGCACATGATTTTTTTATTTTTCACATCTTTGAAATTTTAGTGAACTTGTATTTTTTTAATAGTCAGAAAAGGGTAAAAATAGGATGAAAAACTCTGGTTTATCAATATACCCCTCAAGACTGAGGATACTACTTTAGAAGTACTTCAAACAATGCAGAGTGCTATGGATTTCACCTCCTATTTTTTAGGTATTTTACTTCTAATAATGTATCCTAACACTGCATTTGATTTTTTTAATAGCCTGACTAATATGTGAGTTCATATTCAATTTATATTTGGTGAAGGGTGAGGATTTTCCACAAGAACCAATCTGAAACCAAGAATTTTCAATCATGAACTGAAAAACCAAGAGTTCTCCATTCTTTTCTTACTATGTTTCCAAAAGTTCTGTTTTTGTTACATATAATTTTATTAGTTGTGGTTCAGGCTCCAAATCCATTTAAATAATTTTTGAATCTCATTTCTCTTTTTGGCATTTACTAGCCTTCTCAATTTTATAACAGTTGCAAATTTAGCGATTTTTTTTAACTGTCTACATATTCATCCAAGTCATTACTAAAAGTGTTGTGTAGGACAGAGGCTAACATAGAGCCATAGGGAAGTCACTTGATAACCCTCATGTAAGACAGTAAGTAATTCAGTTATCAGCTTTCTTTTTGTACAATAAATCAACAGTAGCAAACTCTTCTAAGTGTATTAATACCCAACCCATATTTATTTCCAGACATTTCCTTAATGACATCAAAATACTAGGAGAATTCTCTCAACTGACTTATTGAGATCAGGGTACATCATTTCTGCAGTAACCACAGTTGTTTCCATGTCTTGGCCATTGTAAGTAGTGCTGATATGAATATAGGGATACATATATCTTTTTGAATTATAATTTTGTTGGAATATATGCCTAGGAGTGGGATTGCTGGATCATATGGCAACTCTACTTTTGTCTATTTAATTTTTGAATTGAAATATAGTTGATTACAATGCTATGTTGTACAGCAAAGCAACTCAGTTATAGATATATGTGCATTCTTTTTTCAATATTCTATTCCATTATGGTTTATCCCAGGAGATTGGATATAGTTCCCTGTGCTATGCCATAGGATCTTGCTGTTTATCTATTCTAAATGGAATAGTTTGCCTCTTCCAACTCCAAACTCCCAGTCCATCCCTCTTCCTCCCCTTCTCACCTTTTGCATCTACGAGCGTGATGTCTGTGTCTGTGAGTCTATTTCTGTTTTGAGACAGGTTCATTTGTGCCATATTTTAGATTTCACATATAAGTGATATCATGTGGTATTTTTTTTCTGACTTACTTCACTTAGTATGATAATCTGAAGTTGCCTCCATGTTGCTGCAAATGGCGTTACTTCGTTCCTTTTTATGGCTAAGAAGTATTCTACTGTATATAGATACCACATCTTCACCCATTAATCTCTTGATGGACATTTAGGTTGTTTGCACATTTTGGCTATTGTGAATAGTGCTACTATGAACATAGGGGTGCATCTTTTTGAATTAGAGTTTTGTCTGGGTATATGCCCAGGGCTAGGATTGCTGGATCATATGGCAATTCTATTTTTAATTTTCTGAGGAACTTCCATACTGTTCTCCATAATGGTGCAGCAATTTACACTCCCACCAACAGTGTAGGAGGGTTACCTTTTCTTTTACCCTCTCTAGCATTTATCATCGGAGAAAATGATAACTGGAAACTAGAGCAAGCCCACGGAGAAGGCACTGGCACCCCACTCCAGTACTCTTGCCTGGAAAATCCCATGGAAGGAGGAGCCTGGTAGGCTGCAGTCCATGGGGTCGCTAAGAGTTGGACACGACTGAGCGATTTCCCTTTCACTTTTCACGTTCATGCATTGGAGAAGGAAATGGCAACCCACTCCAGTGTTCTTGCCTGGAGAATCCCAGGGACGGCGGAGTCTGGTGGGCTGCCGTCTATGAGGTCGCACAGAGTCGGACACAACTGAAGCGACTTAGCAGCAGCAGCAGCAGCAGCAGCATTTATCATTTGTAGATTTTTTAATGATGGCCATTCTGATGAGTCTCAGATGGTACCTCATTGTAGTTTTGATTTGCATTTCTCTAATAATTAGCTATGTTAAGCATCTTTTCTTGTGCCTATTGGCCATTAGTATGTCTTCCTTCAAAAAATGTCTATTTATGTCTACTGCCCATTTTATGATTGGATCATTTGTTTTTTTGTTGTTTTTGACTTGTATGAATGAGCTGTGTGTCCATTTTGGAAATTAAGTCCTTGTCAGTCTCATCATTTGCAAATATTTTCTTCCATTCTGTAGGTTGTCTTTTTGTTTTGGTTATGGTTTCCTTTGCTGCATAGCATACTCTTCATATTTGTATAGTTACATTCATCTGTTCATCATATATATTCTTTATTCAGTAATTTGCATTGAGTACCTCCTATGTGAAGCCTTGTGTAGACCCTGGGGATAGAAGGGAGAACCTTGCCATCCCAGATGCAGAGTGAAGTAGAATGGCAGGCAAAAATCCATTTGGGAACTGAAATCTTCATAGCAAAGAGAACCAGGAAGAGATTCCAGACCCTGGAATTTCTAGTCTGGAGCTTCCTGACCAAAGACAACTGTCTGTGCCAGTCATTCCCATTGTCAGAAAAGCTTCCTAACAACCCCGTTCCCTCCCATCCTTACTTCTGGATCCATGACACTTCCTCCAGGCTGGAGTGCTGGAGGGCTCCCTAGCACAAGTTGTCCTTCTTACTCAGAATTCACAAGACCCTTCTCTCTAGACTCCCAACCTGCTGTTCATGTTCAGGAAACTGGCAGCTCCCTTGGCACCCTAAACAATACCTTGTTACAATAAGCATATCACTAATATTGTTTTGCTAAAAGAAAAGAAAAAAGCACTTAGTGTTCTGTGAACAGCTTGATATCCCCTTTCTAAAAGACCAGGGCACGGATGGATCTTTCCTTTCCAGCATTATTACCTCTGTGATAGGCTTAAAAACAAAGCCTTCCTCTAAGCCTCCTCCTTCCTGGTTAATCAGCTATCTATCCAGTTTATCAGATTTCCCCAGTGGCTCAGCAGTAAAGAATCTGCCTACCATGGAGGAAATGTGGGTTTGATTCCTGGGTCAGGAAGATCCCCTGAAGAAGGAAATGGCAACCCACTCCAATATTCTTGCCTGGGAAATCTCATGGACAGGATTGCCTGGCAGGCTATATAGTCCATGGGGCTGCAAGGAGTTGGACACAACTTAGGGACTAAACAACAACAAGAATCCAGTTTATCAGAGAAAGGAAAACAATAAAGCTACCATTTTCCATTTTTCCTTTCCTTACCTCAATTCTCCAGCAAGTCCTACCCATTCTCCCTACAAATATCCTGGGCCTCTTTATTCTTTCCATCTCTACTGCTGACTGCAGATCCAGACCAGCACACTTTCTCTCTTAGTCTACTGTAACAGCCTCCAACATGGTCTCCCCACTTCATTCTTTCCTCCTACCAGCCCCACAATTCAATCTGCACAGAAGCCAGAGAGGTCCTTTAGAAACGTCAGCTAGCTCAGGGCACTCTGCTGCTTAAACCCTCTGTTGCTTCCCTATAACACTTAGGAAAAAAAAAAATCTCAACTCCTTTTCATGGTATCATTTCTTTCTAGTCATACCAGAAAGAAAAATTTACACCATTTCATTTTGATTAAACAAATGCTACTGACCTGAAAAATAGCAGAAAATAATGTATTTTATTAGGGTTAGTGATAACCAGGAGATGGGGCTCTCATTTGGGTTTCCCAGGTGGTGCTGGTGGTGAAGAATCCGACTGCCAATGCAGAAGATACAGGAGATGTGGGTTCAATCCCCTGGGTCAGGAAGATCCCCTGGAGGAGGACATGCAACCCACTTCAGTATTCTTGCCTGGAGAATCCCATGGACAGAGGACCCTGGTGGGCTACAGTCCATGGGGTTGCAAAGAGTTGGACGTGACTGAGCATACACGCACAGAACTCACTTTCTTGGCACCTGAGTCGGATGAGAGGGAGATGCCCTGTTCCTGCTCTCTGGTCCTTCATCTGGGAGGAACATGCAGCAATGCCCTGCCTGGGATCTCCCAGATCAACATGCCTGTCAGATGCTCAGGATGGTAACTTGACCTGGATCTCTGTGAGCTTGTGAGCTAACAGTGGAGTTTGGCTAAGAAATTGTGGATTTTGGCTAAGTGGGCTTGGACCTCACTGGACTTGGACCTCACTGTGAGCTAACAGTGGAGTTTGGCTAAGAAACAGTGGAGTTGGCTAAGACAACTTGGACCTCACTGCGCTGGATGGTCCCTTGCATAAATAGTTAAACATAAATGATTCCTTCAAGTACCAAAATATAAAGAATGTTCTAAATGGCCTATATTGGTTTGCTAGGGCTGTAATAACAAAGTGCCACAAACTGGGAGGCTTGAGAAAACAGAATTTTATTGTCTCACAGTTCTAGAGTCTAAAAATATGAGACCGAGGTGTCGGCACGGTTGGTTCCTTCTGAAGGCTGTGAAGAAGAATCTATTCCATACCTCTCTCCTGGTGTGTGGTGTCGGCTAGCAATCTTTGGTGTTCCTTGGCTTGTACATTCATCACCCAGGCCTCTGCCTTCATGCTCACGTGGCATCCCATATGCATGTTTGACTCCAAATTTTCCCTTTTTATGAGGACACCAGTCATCTTGGATTAAGGCCTACATTAATGATCTCATTTTAAACTGGATTACCTCTGTAAAGACGCCATCCCCAAATAAGGTCACATTCTGAAGTTATGATGGGGGACACAATTCACCCCATAATGTGGTGAATTATAATGGTGTATCACTACACCATCATAATCCTGGCTAACATGAAACACCATATGAGCCCTTGATTTAAAAACAAAAGCATCCCGTAAAGGTATAAGATGTCATGTAGTTTAAACAAAATCATACACATTAAGATTTGCTATTTAATAAGTGCTTAACACATCTTAATTTCCTTCCCTTCCACATCATCAGCCAGATCTTTCTCAGAGGAGATGTGCTAAAGGATCATTTTCTTTTAAAAAATAAAATAAAATAATGACTCTCATACAAATAGAAAATGAACACATATTAGGATGTGAGAGTTGGACTATAAAGAAAGCTGAGCACAGAAGAATTGATGCTTTTGAACTGTGGTGTTGAAGACTCTTGAGAGCCCCTTGGACTGCAAGGAGATCCAACCAGTCCATCCTAAAGGAGATCAGTCCTGGGTGTTCATTGGAAGGACTGATGCTGAAGCTGAAACTACAATACTTTGGCCACCTGATGCGAAGAGCTGACTTGTTTGAAAAGACCCTGGTGCTGGGAAAGATTGAGGGCAGGAGAAGAAGGGGACGACAGAGGATAAGATGGTTGGATGGCATCACCGACTTAATGGACATGAGTTTGGGTGGACTCCGGGAGTTGGTGATTGACAGGGAGGTCTGGCGTGCTGCGGTTCACGGGGTCACAAAGAGTCAGACACAACTGAGCGACTGAACTGAACTGAAAAGTTTAATTTAACTCATTAATTAATGAGGGAATGAATAAGATGTTACCAGGGCTCAAAGGAGAATTCAAAGAATCACATGTATATAGGCAATAAGGAATATTACTGAAATAAATTTACAAAGAGGTCCAAAACGATCTAGACAACTCCTTTGCATTTTAGAGATAGAAATCATTTAAATTAGCGTTTCTATAACTTAGAGATTTGTAAATTGGTTCAGATACAATGAAAGGAAAAGATGCACTAGGCAGGACACCCAGCAATCTATTTTTTTTTTTTTTTTCATTTCAAAACATACAATTTTTCTTGACAGAAGTAAATCCTAAAAAAGTAGAACTTCTTGCTTTCTTATACTTTTCAAACAAAGAAATCGCCAAGAAAACTAAACTCGTAAAGTTCCCATTTACGAACATGCTAAAAATAAATATTTTAAAATTTAACCAGCATCTCAACTTGAAAGAACAAAAGTAGAAGTCGTTCAGTCATGTCCGACTCTTTGCGATCCCATGGACTATACAGTCCATGGAATTCTCTAGGCCAGAAAACTGGAATGGGTAGCCTTTGCCTTCTCCAGGGGATCTTCCCAACCCAGGGATCGAACCCAGGGATCCCACCCTGCAGGCAGATTCTTTATCAGCTGAGCCATAAGGGAAGCCCTTGTTTGGTTTTAAAGAAACAAAAACAGTCATTAAAAAGGTAGCAACATACTGAGAAAAAATTCTCTATAGACACGTGCTATTGTCGGAGTCTATGCTGGTAATAAACTTCCCCGAGGAATGTGACTGAAAAACAGCAAAAAGTCAGCCTATTTCTCGTTGTCTTTATAAATCTTTCCTGTTCCTCTGCTCTTGAAGCAGAAAGAGCTATAAGGAAAAGAATCCTAGTATTTTTCCCCTCCAGGATTCCGGCTAGCCACACTCCTCCCACACTATAAATTGGAGTTTGTGTCTGTTTCCCTCCTGGAGATATGAGTTCTGGGAGGACAGAGGTTGTTATACTCACTTTTGTATCCCTTGCACCTGGCACAGTGCCCAGCAAATAGCAAAGCTGGGTTTATTGAATCAAGTTGGGTTGAATTGAATTGAGTTGAACTGAATTCCTCTCTTAGGTCCCAGCCTAGAATCAGCAGCTCTGCTGTGTGGAACAGCCCTTTAGCCTCATCACAAACTCAGCCTTCTTTCAGTGGCCAACTACCATTTAACAGGCAATTGTACAACACAATTCACAAAAGAAAGGTCAATTGTTTCCCCTTTGTCTACACTGAAGCATTTGAAGTTTGGAAAGCCACAGAGGTACCATTTAGTGGAACAAAGACTTGCACAGTTAATCTTATTTTCAACTAATTACATATTAGTGCTAAATAACAATCTCCCTTTCTTTTTGGGTAGAACTGGGTATCAGATCTTGTGTGTGTGCTCACTCAGTCTTGTTCAAATCTTTGCGGCCCCATGGACTATGGCCTACCAGGCTCCTCTGCCCATGGCATTTTCCAGGCAAAAATAATGGAATGGGGTGCCATTTCCAGGGGATCCTCCCAACCCAGATATCGAACCTGCATCACCTGCATCTCCTGCATTGGCAGGTGTATTCTTTACTACTAGCACCACCTGGGAAACCTTTATTGCCTCAATAAGTGCCACCTTTCCCACTGTGGAAGGTGAAAACTTTCTGGGAAAGGAGTCACACAAATGGATGAGTTAGAGTCCTTATAGCCTAATAATGTTAATAATTACCACCAACTGCAAAGTACTATTCACACACATTATTGTATAATTTCTGCAATCATCCTGTGAATTGGGGCATCATTCCCATTTTAAATACGAGGATACTCATTGAGAGGAAGCTGAATGGGCAGAGGCAGGGCTTAGACTGAACTCATCTGACTTCAGAACAAATTCAGTCCCCTACCTCATTCTCTCTGGGGAGAATAAAGCCAGGGGTTTTTCACAGAATAATGGACACTCAAGAACCTGGTTAGTTCTTTACTTGGTTTACTGTTTTTCTTTTAAATTAATTTACTAATTCATTTATTTTTGGTCATGCTGAGTCTTCATTGCTGCTCGAGCTTTCACTAGTTGTGTGGAGCAGTCGCCTCTTCGTTGCAGTGCACAGGTTTCTCATTGTGGAGGCTTCTCTTGTTGCAGAGCACAGGTTTTAGGTGGGTGGGCTTCAGTAGTCGCCAAAGTGACCTAACTAAGTAAAGAGCAAATGATCACAGGTCCCCTTTCAACCTTAAAGCATTGACTCCATATCACCTAGACCTAACCCTCGGGTGTGTGAATGGCAAAGAGGGCTGGAGAGGAAATAAGAGCTAAAGATGAACCTCCTATAAAGATTAATATTTGTCAAAACTTATTCTGAGCACTTTACAAGCATTAACTAACTTAATTCTCGTAATAACCCTCTTTTACATAGAAAGGTGGAGAAGGAAGAAAATAAAGATTAGAGGGTCAGCAAGCTATGATCAGTGAACTAAATTGGTTCACTGCCTTTTTTCCCCCACTTTTTCAATTAAAGAACAGTTGCTATATAACATGATATGTTACAGGTGTACAATATAGTGATTCACAATTTTTAAGGATTATACTCCATTCATAATTATTATAAAATATTGGCTAATTCCTCATGCTGTACAATATATCCTTGAAGCTTGCTTTATACCAAATAGTTTGTGCCTCTTCGCTGCCTTTTTCTGAAATGAAAGTTTTATTGGAATACGGCCCCACCCACTCATTTATGTATGTCTGTGGCCGCTTTTCGGAGAAGGCAATGGCACCCCACTCCAGTAGTCTTGCCTGGAAAATCCCATGGAAGAAGGAGCCTGGGAGGCTGCAGTCCATGGGGTCGCTAAGAGTCGGACACGACTGAGCAACTTCACTTTCATATTTCACTTTCATGCATTGGAGAAGGAAATGGCAACCCACTCCAGTGTTCTTGCCTAGAGAATCCCAGGGACGGGGAGCCTGGTGGGCTGCAGTCCATGGGGCCACACAGAGTCGGACACGACTGAAGTGACTTAGCAGCAGCAGCAGTGGTCGCTTTTGGGCTTCCCTGGTGGCTCAGAGGGTAAAGAATCCCCCTGTAACGTGGGAGACATAGGCTCTATTCCCGGGTTGGGAAGATCCCCGGAGGAGGGCATGGCAACCTACTCTAGTATTCTTGCTTGGAGAATTCCATGGACAGAGGAACCTGGCAGTCTACAGTCCATGGGGTTGCAAAGAGTTAGACAGGACTGAGTGACTAAGAAACAGAGAATGGGGGCTTTTATGTTAGAATGGCAGAACTGAATAGTTGTAACACAGACCATTTGACCCATGAAGTCTAAAATATCAATATTTACTATCTGGCCCTTTAGAAATTTTGCCGACTCCTGGTTTAGAGGGATAAATAATATGTCATTATTTAGCATATACCAAATAAGGACATTTTGTTTATGTGTCTGACGCTCCCATGAGGGTAATGCAAAGAATGCATCCTACCCATCTTTGCAACTCAGAACCTAGCTGAGGAGTTCCATATAGTGGGGCCAGTTTAAAAAAAAAAAAAAATGTTAAAATAAACTGTATGGCCATAGAGAATGGACTGGCAGACATGGTGGGGAAGGAGATGGGGAGACGAACTGAGACAGTGGCATTGACATATATGTACGCTATCACGTGTAAACAGATGCCAGTGGGAAGCTGCTCTCCGCTCAAGGAGCTCCGCTTAGCACTCTGATGTGATGACTGAGATGGGTGAGACGGGAAGGGTGGGAGGGAAGCTCAAGTGGGAGGGGATATATACACATGACTGATTCATGATGGTGTAAAGCAGACACTAACACAACACTGTGAAGCAATTATATTCCAATAAGGAAATAAAACTAGATTTAACTGTATGGTAAAAATAAATAAATAAACTGTCTGGCTTTGAGATGACAGAACTGATTACACGGTTAATATTCTCGATTTAAGGAAAATCAGCAAATTGGCTGCCATTACATTTACCCAAAACAATGGCTAAAGGAAATCCCCTAAACAGAAAGGAAATAATAAGAAAAGGAATCTTAGAACATCAGGAAAGACAAAAGAATAATAAATTCTATGTATCTGGAGTAAATAGATGAGCAAAATATGGATAAATGCAATAAATTTTCCATCACCTCTTTGGTTTTCTAACTTATGTTTGATGGTTGAAGCAAAATTATGACTCCATCTGATATGGTCCTGAATGTATTAGAGGAAATAATTAAAGTAATTATAAACTAGAAACAGTAAAGGCATATAAAAAGAAGCAAGTTTTCTATATTTCACTCAAACTGGTAAAATAATAACAAAGACTGTTTTAAGTTATATATGTATGATGTAATACCTAAGTAACCACTAAAAAAACTATCAAAGAGGCACAATGACAGTATAGATCAATCAAAGTGGAATTCTAAGAAATGTTCAAGTAACCCACAAGAAGGCAAGAAAAGAGAAAATAGAAAAACAGAGGGAACAAACAGTAAACAAAAAATAAAAAGGCAGATTTAAGCCTTAACATATCAATAATGACATTAAATATAGTCTAAGTAAATACAACAATTAAAAGACAGCCTTTCGGGGTGAATTAAGGATCATGAATCAACTATATAATTTATAATCGCTCAAGAAAAGACATAGGTGTAAATCTAAGAAAATATGTACAGAATTGTAGGCTGAAAACAAACAACACTGATGAAAGAAATGTTTAAAAGACTAATTAGAGAGACATACTCTGTTCATAGCTAGAAAACTCAACATAGTAAAGATTTCAATTCTCCCCAAATTGATATACAGGTTTAATGTAATTCCTGTCGAAAATCTCAATAAGATGTTTTGTAGACAAGATTAATTTAAAATTTATGTGGAAAGGTAAATGAACTAAAATAGCTGAAACAATTTTGATAAAGAATAATGTGAGAGGAATCAGTCTACTCAATTTGAAGACATTTTATAGCTACATTAATTAAGACTGTGTGGTACGTACTAGCAGAAGGATAGATAAAAACATCAGTGGAACAGAATAGTGAGTCTAGAAATAGAATCACACAAATATGCCCAAATGATTTTTGACAGAGATGCAAAAGCAATTCAATGGAGGAAAGAGGATTTTCACCAAATGGCGCTGAAAAATGGGACAGCATGGACAATAACAACAACAATAAAATGAACTTTGACTTAAGTCTCAATCTTATGCAAAAATTAATTAAAAATAGATCATAGTCTTAAATGTAAAACTGTGACACTTTTAGAAAAAGCATCAGAGAACATATTCAGGGTTAAGCAAAGAATTTTTATATGTGACATTAAAAGCATGATCCAAAAAGGAATAACTAATACATTTAACTTCATTTAAATAACAAGCTTTCATTCTATGAAAGGATGAAAAGACAAGTTATAGACTGAGGAAAAATATTTGCAAACCTCATATCTGACAGAGGGCTAGTATCTAGTATCTAGATCTAGTATATCTATCGATATACTAGATCTAGATACTAGATACTATACTAGATACTATATACTAGATCTAGATACTAGATACTATATACTAGATACTACATTAGATACTGTATTCTAGATCTATATACTAGATACTAGATACTATCTATATACTAGATGCTATAGATATCTATATATACTATATACAGATACTATCTATATACTAGATACTAGATACTATTACTAGATACTATATCTAGTATCTAGAATATGCAGAACGCTCAAATTCAACAGGTTTTTTTTTTAAATCCATTTAGAAAATGAGCAAAAGACATGAACAGAAATTTTACTAAAGAGGATATGCAGATGGAAAATAAGCACATGAGAAGATACTCAACATCGTTAGTTATTAGGAAATTCGGATGAAAGCCACAAGAGAGATCATTACAGTATTAGTCTGCTAGGGCTGATGTAACAAAATACCACAGACTTGGTGACTTAGACAATAGAAATTTATCTTCTAACAGTTCTGGAGGCTACAAGTTCAAGATCAAGGTGCCACCACGGCTGATTTCTGGGGAGACTTCTCGTCCCAGCTCGGCGACAGCTGCCTTCTTGCTGAGTCCTCTGTGCTCTTCTCTTTCCTCAGAGAATGAGCTCTTCCTCTTTTTCCAAGGACCCCAGTCCTATATGATTATGGCCCTATTCCTATGTCCTCATTTAAACTTAATTACCTCCCTAAAGGCCCTAATTCTTGGGCTCCAAAATCACTGTGGACGGTAACTGAAGCCATGAAATTAAAAGACACTTGCTCCTTGGAAGAAAAGCTATGACAAACCTAGACAGCATTAAAAAGCAGAGAGATCACTTTGCCAACAAAGGTCTATATAGTCAAAGCTGTGGTTTTTCCAGTAATGGTGTATGGATGTGAGAGTTGAACCGTAAAGAGGCTGAGCGCTGAAGAATTGTTGCTCTCCAATGGGGTTCTGGAGAAGATTTTTGAGAGTCCCTTGGACTGCAAGGAGATTGAGAGGGTAACAGGCAGGAAGGCCATTGTTCCCCAAGTGGCAGGCATTTTTTTTCCTTCTCTACACAAAATTAAGAGGCTTCTTTTAAGGCCTTGAGGTAACCGATGTGTTTTCTTATGGAAATGTTTTTCTTAAGCTATGTTAATGACACGACGTATTTGCTTTGGAATTTGCCTTTCTTCAAAACGGTCCCACCTGAGACTAACTTTTTTGTTTTCTCAAACCTTGGGTTGATAATGGCTCAACAAACCAGGATTCCTGTCAATTGTTCTATGGCTGGGGGATGATGCGCCTTGTGCCATCCTCTCTGAAAAGTGCGTGTTGTGGGAGAGGGGCCTGGTGAAACTCCCTCAGCCTTGGGGTGTCTTTCTTATCTGATTAACAGCTTTCTAACAAACGTAAAAAACCCTGCTAAAAACTAGCAAGGGGGCACTCTTTCTGTCCCCTTCTGGTGCCTATGTCAGAAGCTTTCCCTATCGCTAGCTTTCCCTATTCCTATCTCGATGCGGGTTCTATCTCTGGATTGGGAAGATCCCCTGGAGAAGGGAACTGCTACCCACTCCAGGATTCTTGCCTGGAGAATCCCACAGACAGAAGAGCCTGGGGTCACAGAGTCAGACACCACGGAGCAGCTAACACTTTCACTTTCACTTCACTTCAGGCATACAGCAAAAGGATTCAGTTTCCTATATATACATGGAATGTGTCTGACTCTTTGTGACTCCACGGACTATAGCCCGCCAGGCTCTTCTGTCCATGGGATTCTCCAGGCAAGAATAATACTGGAGTGGGTTGCCATGCTATCCTCCAGGGGATCTTCCCAACCCAAGGATTGAACCCGGGTCTCCCATTGCAGGCAGATTCTTTATTGCCTGAGCCACCAGGGTATAGCTGAATCACCTTGCTGTATGCCTGAAACTAACACAGTATTAACGATAGTTGATAATTAAACAACTATACTTCAATTTTTTCTGTAAAAGAGGGCCAACGAAGGGTTGTGTGTCTGACCCAAAGTCATAGAGTTAGCTCACCATGGGGCTGGCAGTAGACATGGAGTCTTCTGGTTTTATGGCCTTTCCATTTTACCTAAAGCAAAGCAACATGGTGAAAGAAAAGGCTCTAGAATGAGTCCGACAGGCTCAGTGCCACCATTTTTTAGCTGTGACCTTGATGAGTCCTTTAATCCCACTATACCTCAGTTTCTTCCTCTGTAAAATAGGGATGGTAGTTCCTATCTTGTAGGATTTTGTAAGATTTCAATTAGTTAACGTATGCAGTGCACCCAAAATGCCTAACACAGAGTAATATCCCACTACATGTCAGTTGACATTAGATTCTGCCCTTATATGTGATAGAAATTACAATAGCACAGTAATTATTGTTCATACAAATATATGACCTTTCTTCCACAAATCTCCCAACTGTCCATCTTGTGTTGGCCACAGAAGGAAGCTGTGGTGTCTGTCTATCATCTGTATCTTGTAATCCTCTCCCTCCTCTGCAACTAGTGACAGTATGTCAAAGTGTGCATGTGTTTTAAAGCAGCCAGATGGATGTGGCATCAAGACGGTCATCAGTTCCCTCCCTTGACAATGGCCCCATTTTTTCACCTCTCCAATAATCATGGATTAATTATGAGTCTTGTCTCCCCGACAGGTGGTACCTGTGATCACTTGACCATATCAGATCTACCTCCAAAATCAGACAGATAAACAGTCTATCCAGCATTTCTACTATAAATGTCCATCACCTGGGTGTGCAGGAGATAAGACAGGTGTGGTCTTTACCAGATGCGCTTTGACTTGGTATTTCAGTGTCTGGTATCTGTTGACAGAGTTGATGAGGCAGGTCTAAGCAGCCCAATAATGGAATGTCAATTTAAATTAGATCATGCCAAGCCTGACATTCAATGATTTGCCTAAACGTCTCCAGGTGGGATGTAGACATGGTCCCATTTCTCCCCATTACCTTTCTGGAGGCACTTAGCACTCACCAAATAGCTTAGTTTCATTAGTGGCTTATGTCAGAGATTTTTAAAATGGTTCCAGTTTCAAGCATTCTCATAGTCAGTCTTACAAAATATCAAAGCCATTGAAACATCTGCTTTTCAGCCTGCCTCTTATACCTCAAATTGGCATAAAAGTCCTTTTGCAGACCATGTGTTCTGAAGGAATGTGTGTGTGTGTTTAGTTGCTCAGTCATGTCCGACACTTTGTGACCCAATGGATTGCAGCCTTCCAGGCTCCTTTGTCCATGGGGATTCTCCAGGCAAGAACACTGGAATGGGTTGCCATGCTCTTCTCCGGGGATCTTCCCAACCCAGGGATCAAACCCAGGTCTCAAACACAGGTCTCCCTCATTGCTGGCCGATTCTTTACTGTCTGAGCCACTACGGAAGCTCAAATAGTTGAAGCTAAATGTAGAGAGAAAGCAAATTATTTCTCAGTCATGACACTACCAAAACGACACATAGAAGGCTGCATGCCAAGGAAAATCACATGTACAGTGGCCTCACATAGGAGCTAAAGTAGTGGCAAGTTTCATGGAGGACCACTTTTGTTTGCAGTATTGATAAACTCTGAAGATCCAGAGTTGAATATTTGGCAGGTATTTTCTTCGGGATGAATGAAGTATACCTATCACTTAAGGAAAACAATGGGCTTTTAAAAAATCATTATCAAAATGTGAGCCATGAAATTAAAATTAGAATTTTGGAAAACTTGTATCTGCAGCTATGCAACTTAGATAAGTGTGAGAAATGAGCATTGAGACCTGTGAATTTAATGAGATCCCTCAAGAGATAGAAAAGAAGAGGATGAGAAATATCTTCTCAATGGGTAGAGAGAAAAGATGCAGAAAATAAACAGGAATAAAGATGAGGAGTAAGAAATGGGAGAAAAGCAGAGAAAGCCACCGAGGTACCTCATTGATAATTGTTGCCTTACTATGGGGCATGCCTAGCAATCTGTAGAAACTCAGTTCTTCCAAGCTTCTTCCTTTTTTTTTTTTTTTTGCCTTTAAATCTTCATTGCCATTGAAAACAACATACTGTGCTACCTCCTTGCATGGAATATTATGGTGATTTAACTTATCAAAATACCAAATGAGTAAACAAGTCTGGTTGTCCAATTCACGTCTTCTAAAAGTTGATCAAAATGGCTTCTAATCTTACAGAAATATCAAGACATCATCCTTATAATCTTACATTGTCTCAACTTTTTATAAGCTTTTGAGTTACAGTTGATGAAATAGCTTAAAACACCGCAGGCTATGACGTGGTCCTTTCTCACAAGATTCCCATGCAGCTTACCCACACTCTGTTCAAAAGACAAATTCGCTTGAATATTGCAGCCATATCAGATTTCTGTAAAGTTTTCTAAATGCTTGCTCTCAATTTTTGCAATTAGATTATCACAGGTAGATAAACAGTTCATAACCCAGCATGGGTAGCGCTGGTTTAGGCATCAAAACTTTCTTAAAATCCTCTTTAATCATTTCTATTGATCTTCCCAAGGCTCAGCTCCCTCATCTTCTCTATTTCACAACCTCCCTCACTGATACTTTTTCTCTCTGAGTAATTCCAGCTACCTTCTTAGTAAACTACTCCTCCTGCCTGCAGTCATTCATGTCTTCTACTTTCTCCCAGCTCAGCAAAGTAAAAATGCCTTCCTCTAAACTTGCTGCTCTGGTTGGGTGGACAAGGAGAGAGTGAGTGTGTGTGTATATGGAGGGGATGGGTGAACTGTAAGTATGAATACTTACAATCTGTCCCTTTAACAGCATTATTTATCATAGAACAAAAATGAAAACAAACTGATGGTTAGAATAGGTAAACAAGAATGTAACTTGACCGAACAGTATTTAACCACGTAAAGGGTGTTAGTCACTCAGTCATGTCTGATTCTTTGGGATCCCATGGACTGTAGCCCATCAGGCTCCTCTGTCCACGGGATTTCCCAGGCAAGAATACTGGGATGGGTTGCCATTCCCTTCTCCAGGGGAATCTTGCTAACCCAAGAATTGAACCCGGGGCTTCCACATTGCAGTGGATTCTTTACCACCTGAGGCAAGCCTAGGTGGCTTTAACCATGAAAACGTGCCTAGTAAATAAATCTACAATCTTTGCCTTTGGAAGTGATCTTTCTACTTTGCTTACCTGTTCAATACTTTTATAAATAATGAGTATATATTTTCTTTATATTTAAAAACTATATTTCAAACTATAAAATAATTTTGGGACTTCCTGGTAGTCCAGTGGCTAAGACTCCACACTCCTAATGCAGGGGGCCCAGGTTCGATCCTTGGTTGGGGAACTAGATCCCACATGCTGCAACTAAAGATCCCGCATGCCACATCAGATTAAAGATCTCCTGTGCACAATTAAGACCCAAAGCAGCCAAATAAACATATTTTTAAAAACATATATATATGTGTGTGTGTGTGTATATATATATATAATAGAAGAGTACAATTCAGCAAACATTTCTGAGTGCCAATCATGTGCTATGTTATATGCTAGGAAAATTACAGACTGATAGAACTGGGTCACTCTTATTTTCCAAGGATATCAATGATTTACAATGAATTCTTTGCAGAAGAAAAAAATGATCAGAACTCAAACAGAAGAATGGCCAAAGGTATGATCAGACCATTCATAAAAGATGAAACAAAAATGTTCAGATCCACAAGGGGAAAGATGTTCATTGTCAGTAACAAGAGCAATAAGAGCTTGAAGCAATTTGAGGTGCCATTTTTCCTCTCTAAATTATTGAGGATGCCAAGCGGTAGTATCACTTAATGTTATGGAGACTGGATGAAGTTGGCTCC
The DNA here is from genome assembly GCF_963930625.1 of Muntiacus reevesi. NCBI lineage: Eukaryota > Metazoa > Chordata > Mammalia > Artiodactyla > Cervidae > Muntiacus > Muntiacus reevesi. The sequence goes on from NC_089257.1 coordinate 52,777,914, forward strand.
CCCAGAGACTGACGGTGGCAGTGAAAACTGGATCAAACATTTACCCTTCAGAACCTCGTCCGATTTTCATAAATATTTATTAAATGCCCATTTGTTCTTCTTTCATCATGGAATGGAAGTCACACCCCAATCCCAATCATTACCTAAATGTAATCTGATCTACAGTCAGCTGTAGGCTGACTCTTCGTATTCTGTAATGCTTCTAGTCACGAACTTTGTGCCATTTTGACATGATGCAATTTGAAATGATGTCAAGAAAGTTTGGCACCTTTTATTTCCTCTATGTATCATTAAATCTATGATAGGCATATATATGGCCAGAGAAATCTGTCAAAAACCCTCAACCGTAATCTGGGGACCAGCCATACACACCATGGTGATGAAAGTTGTGGGTTAAATATTGCCCAACATCCTCCTTTGGAATTCTTGCAAAACAGGAAAGCCTCAGTTTCTGTGATGAAATTAAAGGTAGCAATAGAAGCATCTTTCAGTCAAAGTATTTAAGAAAGTCATTTCTGGAATTCTGGCTTTCATCTTAGATGATGACTTGAAAGGCTGTATTTCATACATAATTTTGTGAAGTCTGCCCTCTACTGTTATTTGTAGGAAATGTAACCTGTATCCACAAATTTATTTTAGGACTGAAATGAGATCCTGAATATTTAATCTACTGTTTAAGAGCAACTTCAAATGTGCCAGGCAATGAATAGATGCTTTATATGTTTGGCCCATATTATACTATAGCCCCCTGGCTATTATTCCTACTTCACATTGGAGAAAACATGCTCAGAGAGGTTAAGTAACCTTGCCAAGAACACGGGGCCGATAAGTCAAAGTTCCTATATTGTAACCCTTGCCTGTCTAATGCTAAAGCTCACAGTTTTTCTTGTATGTCACATTGCCTCTAACTTGTATACAATATGACAATTTATTACACAAATACATCTCTGTAATTTTTTATATTCACTATCATTTCAGAGGGCTTCCCAGGTGGCGCCAGTAGTAAAGAATCTACCTGCCAAAGCAGGAGACACAAGAGACATGGGTTCAATCCCCGGGTCCGGAAGATCCCCTGGAATAGGGAATGGCACCCCACCCCAGTATTCTTGTCTGGAGAATCCCATGGACAGAGGAGTCTGGCGGGCTACAGTCCATAGGGTCACAAAAGATGGGATACAACCTAGTGACTGAACAACAACATTTCAAATCCTCGTTTAAACACAAAATTGATCACCACATGTTCTAAAGACAACCTTTCAAAGGAAGCATTTAGACTTTAATCATGCTTTCTGCTGCATAATTCACCCTGGTCAAGTGGGCAATCAGGCTACAGACTCTGAGTGCTCCCAATGAGATGTATCCTAGAGCTAATGTCATTTCGGAAGATTATCTGGTTCCATAGGGCATGAAAGTTTAATTACAGTCGTCCCTCAACACCCTTAAGGAGTTGGTTCCAGGACCCCTATGGATACCTAAATTTGTCAGTGCTCAAGTCCCTTGTATAAAATGGCATAGTATTTGCATGTTACTTTGCATATCCTCTGTATGCTATAGATCATCCCTGGATTATTTATTTATAATACCTAGTATGATGTAAATACTATGTAAATAGTGGCTAGTATGTGGCAAACTCAGGTTTTGCTTTTTGGAAATTTCTGGAATTTTTAAAAAACATCTTTTCAGTTCAGATTTGGTTGAATCTGTGGATGTGGAACTTGCAGATGTAGAGGGCCATCTTACTTGGGGCAGGCATTCCTGGGGGAATTTTGAAAAGCCGCAGAAGGCTGAAGCCAGGCAACATCACCTGCAGGCAATGTGTTCCAGCCCCTGCTAGATCATCAGAGGAGAACCAAGGAGGCTGACAGAATAACTTCCAGGCTGCCAGTCTACACGGAGAGCTAATCACTTGACTGATGCCACTGGGCGCTCAGTGGTTCCCCAAGCACTTCACTTCCAGCCCAGCTGGGCTGCCAAAGAGGGCAGGTGAGTGGTCTCCTGGGCAGGGTAAGAGCAGCTTTTGTTTGTGATTCAGGAATTTTGAGGATCCTGCTCTGCCTCCGTGTAAATGACAGGAGTATGTTTTGTCTTCACCTAGTAAATGAGGTCATTTTATTGTCTTGGGTATTCGATTCGCAAATACTTGAAGCATGTCACCAGAGAAACTTCACAGCCTAGTCATGCATACAATTCATTCGTCATTGAATGTTGTTGTTCATTTAATGTATCTAAAACATCACACTGTGTGACAGTGTGATATGCAGAAAGTTTCTGGAGAAAACCCGCTCAGGATTCCAACCCCGACTTTAGGGCTCTCATCCACAGGCTTTAATGTGGTGGAACCAGGGGATCTTGTCTTGTCTCTCTCCCGTGTCTGCCGGGCAGGGACGTCAGAGCCTCTCCCAGCTCCAAGCCACCGCTCAGGGCGGCGGGGGCTGCCGAAGGAGCAGGAGGGGCGGAGGGGGACCTGGTGGGATTGGGTGCTGGACACCCACTCATCTGCTGCGGGTCAGCGCTTTCAGCAACGTTGTCCTCAGGAGGGCAAATTCTGTGTCCTGAGCTGGTGTCTGACCCTCCCTTTCTTTTCTTCCTCCAGTTCGCAATCTAGTCCAATTCCAGAGTCCAGCCAAATCTAGCGAGCAAGGAGGCTGTGAGTTGGATGGTTCAGCGACCCAGCAGAGAGTTAATGTTACCCTCCACCAAACAGGTAAATAAAGAGAATTTAGGAAAGGTATTATATCAAAGGGCTAAGGGAAGCTACAAGCACGGTGAAGTACCCTAGGGTAAGAAGAGAAGGTTGAAGGGACGATAAGGAGGGGAGAGGGAACCGGAGCCGAGAAGGAAAAGCTACAGGAAAGGGACGTTGGAGCAGACTGTGCTGTCAGCCAAGCGACACAGCCAGTCGGTGAGTGGGGAAAATTAACAACACACCTTCCCTCTTTCCCTGCTCTCCGACTTTCTGCGTGTGCTTCCCATTGGCCAAATCTAGCTGCAAGCCAGAAAGCAAGAGAACCTCTGGATGCAGTCCACAAAGGTCAGCCTCAAAGAGCGGGGGCTTCCCTGGTGGTCCAGTGGTTAAGGGTTCATCTTCCAATGCAGGGGTTACGGGTTCGATCCCTGGTTGGAAACTAAGATCCCACATGCCAAGGAGCAACTAAGCCGGCACACTCTAGAGCCCCCCCGCGCTCCACAACAAGGGAAGTCCACACACCACAACAAAGACCCAGTGCAACAACCACAACAAAAACAAAGAGGCACAGAGCAGAGTGGATGTGGGTTTAAAGTAGGTCTGTACTGGGGCTCATGAGAAAGTTAAAGTATGGGGGCCGTTCTCCACCTGTAGCAATAACTTGGGAGGTGGTTTAGTGGGTTGGCTAAAGACAAAGGGTTTATTCTTAAAATGACCAGTCCAAATACTGGTTCCATCACCACCTACATTTGTGGTTTTGAACAAATCACTTAACCCCCTCTAAGCCTTGGTTTCCTCCTCTATATAATGGGAATATGCCTCCCTACTGTCCAAACCCCTGCCCCCCAAGTATTGGTGCAGGGTTTTTCTTTTTTTAAGCCATGACCACCCTTCAGCCTGTTAAGAAGCACATCGTGTTTTAAAAGGGCCTGCCAGTGTCCTTGGAGTGTCCACATGGGACCCTTAAGATGCAGGTCAGCAAGGTTGCAGCATCCTTCTCTTGGTCATTCTAAATGTGACATTCAAGAAGTTTCTTGCTTGGTTGCATGGAGGGCCTCTACTATAGATTCACTGCACAGTTGATGGTATAAGGTCATGCCAATGACAAGGGGATCGCTGGAGGCATTGGCTTGGCTTCCACTCAGCACTCTTATGAGAGACCCAAGCTTGACCATTTTTCATTGAAGAAGCCACAGCTCCCTGTGTGGTTCTAAGTCTAATCCTGGAGGTTCCCCTACCCCATTCCAAGGACACTGTGTCTGCTGGTCCCTGGCCACAGGTGTGAACGTGTTCAGGGAGGGGTAGTTTTTTTCTCCCCTGTTCTTTTTCCAAGTTATTGTTTTGGAACAAATGGACTTGCAAGGTCTTCTCATCTACACCTGTAAGTAGGGACAAGTGGTTGTTGTGAGGTATGATCTACTTTGTTATGCAGTGTTTACTTGTTGATATGTGTAGATCACTAGCACCCTTCTGGGCTTCCCTGGTGGCTCAGTAATAAAGAATCTTCCTGCCAGTGCAGGTGATTCAGGAGACACAGTTTTGATCCCTGGGTCGGGAAGATCCCCTGGAGGAAATGACAACCCACTCCAGTATTCTTGCCTGGGAAATCCCGTGGACGGAGGAGCCTGGTGGGCTACAGTCCATGGGGTCACAAAAGAATCGGAACAACTTGGCAACTAGCACCCTTTTGGGAATAGCTTTTCATTAACAAGCAGAGGAATGAGGTATGTGTCTAGCATACAGGAGGTCACAGTCCTCCCCTGACACCTCCAGGGCCCCTTAATGCTGCTCCCCAGCTCAGCCTCCTCACTTTGAGGCTGGAACCCTGAGCCAGCCACTTTTATTCCTTCTTCCCCAGAGAGCCACCAACTGAAGGCTTATGTGTATATGAGTGTCTTCTACTAAAGAAGAGGAAATAGCAAAGAGTAACTGCAGCCCAGGCAGAAAATTGAATGTCAAGGGTCATTATCCCTCACAATTCCTCACTGATTTGGGGAATCCCAAAATAGCACTTCTTCTCCTGGTCTAAGTTCAAAACCAGTTGAGAATTAGATGCAGTAATCAAACTGAAGGAGACCAAGCCATATCCTTTTGTTTGGTTGGTTTTTCACTTTGTTTTGTTTTATTGATAGAGGTAGGTGGGCAAACCTTTGTTATATTAGCTAAAAGGGCCTCCTAACATTTCATCTGTGAAGTGGACTTACCCACCCAGACCATGCTGGAAACCCATAGCCCTCCCTTGCAGAGGGAGGTGGGGGTAGTCCTGTGAAACTAGGACACAGAGAAGCAAGTAGAATGAGTGTTTGTTGTTGTTGTTGTTTTCAGTAAGCCATATTCCAAAAGGAAAGGCGAGGGAGGTATGTAAACTTGCTGGGTTGTGCATGACCTTTCCTTCTGTCTAATTCAAGAATCTAAAATTTATCTAGAAATGCAAAAGACCAAGATGAATCAGTATACCTTAAGAGAAACATTTGATGACTTGCAGTCTCCAATTTCAAGACTTTTTAAAATAAAACTGCTGCATATAATGCAGAATTGGTGCAAGACTTGGGGCAAGTATATGCAAACAGATCAGTGGAGCAGACTGAAGACAAACCCATACATACAGGGACAGTTGAATTACAACAGTGCGTAGTAGAGAAAAAACGAATTGTGTTATTATTTGAATCTTAATATGGAAAAGCAGATAAATTGATCCCTACCACATGCCATATACAAAAAAATCAAAACAAGGTGGATTTTAAATCTAAATGAAATTAATGTAAGCAATAAAGTTTTAAGACAATGACATAGGAGAATATCTCTATGACCTTATTTTAATACTTAATTATTTTGTGTTCTTAAACAGAACACAAAAAGCAGTAATCATAAAGAAAGAGACTGACAAATTAGACTAGCTTAAAATTAAGAACTTCTGCTTATCAAAAGACCCTATTAGATGACCATATGACTCAGCAATCCCACTACTGGACATATACTCAGAAAAAGCCTTAATTCAAAAAGATATGTGCACCACAATGTTCATCGCAGCACTATTTACAATGGTCAGGACATGGATGTAGCCTAAATGTCCATCAATAGGTGGATGGATAAAGAAGATGTGGTCATATTTACAATGGAATATTACTCAGCCATGAACAGAACAAAATTGTGCCATTCCAGAGATGTGGATGGATCTAGAGACTGTCATGGAGAATGAAATATGTCAGACAGAGAAAAACAAGTGTTGCATATCAACATATATACACCACATATCGAAAAATGGAATAGATGAACTTATTTGCCAAACAGAAACAGACACAGATGTAGACAGCAGACATATAGGTACCAGCGGGTAAGGGGGGATGGGTGGGATCAGGAGGTAGAGATTGACATGTATACACTAATGTGTATAGAACCGGTAACTAATGAGAACCTGGTGCACAGCACAGGGAACTCCAGTCAGTGCTCTGGTGACTTCACAGGGAAGGAAATCCAAGGCAGAGGGGATATATTTATACATGTGGCCGATTCACTTTGGTGCACAGCAGAAGCACAACATTGTAAAGAAACTATACCCCAATTTAAAATTTAGAAAAAGAAGGCAGTAGCATTCTGCAAAGTACAATCAACCAAAAAAAGGCAAACCAGAGTTGGAGGGAAAAAATATACATACATATATATGTATTTGAGGTTTATGTATATCAGAAAAGGCTTCCTGTCTAGAATGTGTTTTTTAAAAAAAAGGCTGTGGTAAATTATTGAATGGTCACAAACTCCCTCTATTCCAATCAGCCAACCTTCAAACTGAATATAGTAACATGAGTAAGCTCAGGTGAAGCTAGCAGAGGAAACACCAGTCAATTCATAAACCACACACAGAAAAGTGATAAATTATTGTTTTATCCAATTTTGTCACTATCATAAATCAATGATAAATCATTGCTATTAATACCAAAGATTTGGAGGTGTTCTGTTACCTGGCATTAGAGAACTAAAACAGAACTCCTACAATGAGGAAAAATTAGGCAAAATACTTGAAAAGGCATTTCACAAAAGAAGTGTCCCAAAGGCAAAAACATGTGAAATGAAAATGTTTTTCATTTCATTAGTCCTCAAACGAATGCATAAGAAAACCACAATACAATACTAGTAAACATTACTAGAAAAGTTAAAATGAAAAAGACACCAAGTGTGGGCAATGATATAGCAACAAAGCTCTCATACACCGTGAATCAGACAATAAATTGGTGCAACCACTTTGAAAAACTGTTTTACAAGATTATAGCTGAACATGCAACCCCCCATGTCCCAATGATTACATTCTTATGTATACACCCAAAGAAATGTGTACATATATTTGCTAAAAGTCACAAACAAGAATATTCAGGACAAAAGTGGATCAAATTTAAAAATATAAGAACTAAAACTATAAACTTTGAGAAGAAAACTAGGCATTTGTAAACAATAGATTTTTGAGGTTAGACAGATTTTTAGATGTGACACCTATTACACAGGAACAAAAGAGAAAAAAAGATAAATTGTACTTCGTCAACATTTAAAACTTTAGTACTTCAAATGATTACATCAAAAAAGTGAAAAGACAGTCTGCAAGATGGGAGAAACTATTTGTGAATCATATATCTGATAAGGAATTTCTATCTAGAATGTAGGAAAAACTCTTGCAACTCAATAATAAAAACAAATAAGACAAAGTATCTGAATAGACATTTCTCCAAAGAAGATATACAAATGGCCAATAATCACATGGAAAAATGCTCAGTATCACTGACATCAGGAAAATGCAAATAAAAACAAGGTGAGATACCATTTCACACCTACTATAATGGCTATTATCAAAAAGATGACAATTACAACCGTTAGTAAGAATGTAAAACAATTAGAACCTTCACATTACTGGTAGTACCATGACCAATTTGAGCTCACCTTGGAAAACAGTCAGGAAGTTTCTGAAAATGCTAAATGTAGAGTTACCATATGACCCAGAAATTCCACTCCTTGGTATGTATACCCAAGAGAAATGAAAACATAAGTTCAGAGAAACAGTTGTACAGAAATGTTTATGGCAGTACTATTCATCAGCCAAAAACTGGAAACAACTCAAATGTCCATCAGCTGATGAGTGGAGAAATAAAATACTTATACTCACACAATGGAATGTGATTCAGCGATAAAGAGGAATGAAATACTGATGCAGGCTATAACATGTTTAAAAATGTTATGCCAAGTGAAAGAAGTCTGTCACAAAGACTTTTTCTGATTCTAGCTACATGAAATGTCCAGAATGGGAACATTTATATACCTGCAGATAAAGAAAGTTGATTAGTGGTTGCCTAGGGCTGGCTGGTGGGAGTAGGGTGACTGTTAATGGGTATGGCATTTCTGATTGGAGTGATAAAAATTCTAAAACTGATTGTAACAATGATTGCATAATTCTGTGAATATACTAAAAACCATTGAATTTTATACTTTAAATAGATGAATTGCATGGTAGGTGAATCAAATCTCAATAAAGTTGTTATTTTAAAAAATGTCCTGGAAGTAGATAGCAGCTAGTGAATTAATGCAGCCAAATTATACACTTAAAAATGGTTAAAATTTTGTTAAAGATATTTTACCATAATTTTAAATGTTTTAAAAGAATACCAATAATACCAAATACTAACAATAAAAATAAGGAAAACACTGGAAGCAAGACCAATATACATTAGTGGTGAACAAAAATACAGAGAAATACCCATGTATATTTTTTCTACAGTTATGCTATGCATAAATGAAAAGGACCAAATTCCTGCTACTTGTATCAACAAAGCTAAATCTCACAAAATAATGTTTAAAAGAGAAGCTCAACAAAAAAGTATACATATTTTATTACTTCATTTTTATAAAATTCAGGTACAGGCAAAACTAATGGCATAAGAAGTCAAGACGGCAGCTACCTAGGTGGAACAGGGTATTTCCTGGAGAGGGGCAGGACGGCGAATTCTGGATGCCGGTAATATTTCCTTCATGGGAGTGATGACTGCACAAGTATGCTTACTTGTGAAAATCCACCAGGCTGTACACATATGATGTGTGTAATTTTCTGTAAGCAAGCTAGAATTTCATTTTCTTTTTCAATTTTTAAAAAACTCATAAAAGTCACAGTCCCCCATGTAATTGTAATGCACAGCCAGGGTTAGACTGTATCTCTTTTTCCAAGCCACCAGTACCTTCTTAAGGACCCAGCAGAAGACAGCTCTAGAATTCTCCAAGACTTTTCTTTTCACTCTGTCATAGAGAGCAATACCCCTCCCCCTCCCCCACTGTTTTTGTTTGTTTGTTTGTTTTTTGCTAGACTTATTCCTGTTTGATTCTGTTCAGCGATGCTTCCACTTTTATAGCCAACAAGTCTATTGAGATGTATCCCTAACAAAAACACAGGATTATTTTTACCCTTCAATAGATTTCTGCCACCTTTCTAAGTTCAAACTTCAACTATATATATTTTTCTATCCATTACATATATAAAATTCTTAACACGATGACTAGCATTCAATGAGCACCAGCAAACAGAGAACGAAGACTGAGACCAGGAAACTGGAAAAGTGGGATTCAGATTGGCTCTCTGAAATGATGTTGGGCGGGGGGGGGGTAGGTGTGTGGGTGTGGGTGCGCGCGCACGCGCTCAGTCACTCAGTTGTGTCTGACACTTTGCAACCCCTCTGGACTGTAACCCGCCAGGCTCTTCTGTCAATGGAAATCTCCAGACAAGAATATTGAAGTACGTTGCCATTTCCTCCTCCAGGGGATCTTCCCAGGAATCGAACCCTCGTCTCCTACATCTCCTGTTTGGCAGGCAGATTCTTTACAGCTGAGCCACCTAGGAAGCCCCTCCAAGTAACTAATCAGGCATGAAACCCTGGGGGCTAGGTGAGAGAAGAGTGGAAATCATTCCAGAGGCAGCTAGACTTCCTGCCCTAGAAATTCCACTCATGGGAATTTATCCCAAGAAGGTGAATCAACAGAAGAAAAAAATATGCACTGGAGCATTAAGCATTACTAACAAAATAATTTGAACCTGCCTAAATATTCAATCATGGGAGAAATGTTAGTAAATTATGATCAATTCACTCAAGTAAATATTATGAAGTAATTAAACATGACAATTAGGACATCTACATGATAAGATGGAAATTTTATTAAAGTACTATTAAATACAAAAAAAGCAGATTATAGAATTGTGTTTTTACAGTGGTTAGCATTATGGAATTTTACATAATGTAAAATTATGCATTTTATGTAAATTTTATGTAAAAATCATGTATTTTTTTCATAATGTAAAGTTACATATGCATGTAGGTAAGAGAAGCAGGCATTGAAAGAAGCAAAACAACTTGACTTGTCAAGATGCTTAAAATACGGGTGTGTTTTTTTTTCTTTTACTCTGATGACTGGTAATGCATTTATAATACTCTTCATGCATAAAATTAAATTAAGCTTTTTTCTGAAATGGTATTAGTTATGAGTTAGATGATGTGATTATTAAATCAAAGTAGTTTATGGGGCATTCAGTTCCCAGTAGGTATTTGTGTTTTTAAAAGATGTTTCAAATGGATAGAGAGCATGGATTATCTTTGTGCAGGGGGACCTTTCTTTTCTGTCTTCATTTCCCCAGGAAAAAAAAAAAGAGTTTTAGATCATTGGGGCAGAGATAAGACATGAAGATCATTAATTTGCCTGGACTACTTCAGTAAAGATTCAATAATGCAGGGGGGAAAAACAGCCAATAATGCAGCCAATAAGATGTTTCAAGCCAGGCACTTTCTATGGGTTAGGAAAACAGAAATAACCATTCTAGGTATTTTCAGCAGAAGAGAACTTAGTCCAGGGAATTCGATGCTTGCTGAACAGTTGGAAGGGGCAGAGGAATGGAAGTGAGGGGAAGTCACATCTGGCTCTGAGCCTCACTTCCAGAACTCAGAAGCCAGAAGTCGCAGCAGCCAGGGGAAACCAGAGGTGATCGCTGCTGGCTGCAGCCCCAGCACTGGCGACTTGCAGAGGGGTGCCTCTGAAGCACCTCACATCTGCTAAAGCCACATATCTGTTGATCGTTGCCCGAGGAGCAATACAATGTCTCCACCAATTTTTCACATCCCAAATCCTATGCAGGTACCTAGAGTAGAGCAATCTAGCCCAGAACCCTGGCAAGGAATTCGGGAATACTCTAGTACTCAGGCTTCCATTCATCACAGTACAGGGCAGAGTAGATAAGATGGGGAATAGTGTTGAGCTGCCAATAAACAATATAGTGTAGCTACCCTGACAGTAGGAAGAACTCAGATCCACTTTCTCCGATCCAAAAGTAGTTCAGAGAAAGCTTGCTTGGCTTGCAAGACCTTAAAACAAAAGCCCTTTCCTTAGGTCCAACTCAAGGACAAGAGATGTAGCATACCTTCCTCTTCTCTGCCTCTCCTGGTTGTGCAAGGACAAACTTATGATTAGGACTCCTGAGACTGTGAGGTTTTCTCATGCAGAAAAGAGTGGATGCATCGGCTGATATTCTCTAGATCTGTCCTGGCTGACTAGTCAAGGTGGGGTCACTTACATAAGTGACTCAGGACTTGAATGGAAAAGCAGGGTTCCATCTGAACCATTATCTCTCAGGCAGGTGGAAAGTGCCAACCACAATGACCCCACTCCTGGCTTAATTAGAGCAATTTTGGCTCTTCCTTGGAAACTGTACCTTTTTATATCAGCCATGGGGCTGAGAACATGTCTGGTTAGTACAGGCCAGGTTGTGCTCAGTGATGAAAGTCACTGCCCTAAATTGTCAGCTTAACTTTGATCCTTTTTTAGAAGCACTCAGACGATTTATCAATTAAAAAAATAGAACAATACCATCATAGCTCATATTCCTGAGCACTTACCTGTATCAGAGGCAGTGCTAAGAATTTTATGTATGTTGCATCATGTTAATTTTGGAAACAATCTCAAGATAAACACTACTGACCTGTTTGAGAAAATGGAGATTTTAGTAACTTGCCCAAGATTCTGCAGCAAGTAGTGGAAGAGCCACTTTGAAATTTCATTGATCTTCTTCTGTTTGAGCAATAGGACTTCTGGTCCTCCTCTTTTCACTCCCCTACACACATTTGCCCAACAGGGGTACATTTCAAAGCATAATACAATAGGAGCTAAGCTTTTCTAGTGATACACTCAGGACAAAGTTAATAATAGGTTAGTAGCGGTGAAATGCATTTCTGTGTGTTGTGAGGGAATATTTGTCACTCAGTTATGTTTGACTCTTTGTGACCCCCTAGACTGTAGACTGCCAGGCTCCTCTGTCCATGGAATTCTCCAGGCAAGAATACTGGAGTGGGTAGCCATTCCCTTCCCCAGGGAATCTTCCCAACCCAGGGATCGAACCCAAGTCTCCTGCATTGCAGGCAGATTCTTTACCATCTGAGCCACCAGGGAAGCCCATTGTGAGGGAAGAGTGGCCCCCAAGTTCATTATGTTTTATTCTAGACTAGGAGCTCTGGAAAGTAGACAAGAACCTAGCCTCTGTTCAACCAAGGTTAAGTTCAAGAATGACTGTGTTAAACTTCATGCCCTTGGGTCCATATCATATCAACAGAATTTGAGAGGGATCCCCAGTGAGCTGGATATGGAGGTGTTGGACCTTGGAGTCTGATCAACACAGTCCTTGATGTGCCCAAAGCCTTCCATCGCCCACTCGGGCACCATCAGGCGGGTGTGTGTGGTTCTGCTGTGTTCTACGCTCCTACCCTCATTCCACCCAAATGCACACACATTTGTAGCGCCCAGCCTTGAAGGCGGCAGCTCCCAGAGCTTGTGGTGGAGGGCCTGGTACTCCACAACTCCAGGAGGTGACAGCCCCAGGAGGCGTGCGGTCCACAGCCGCTGGGATGGATCGGTTCAGGCAGATACCCAGTTGGCCAACCAGACCGGCAGCCACACACAGTGACCCATGCCTCTCAGCTGTCTGAGACCATTCACTGCTGAGCGTGTCTGCAATAATCCTTCTTGGAACTGCACCCACAGAGCAGGCAATGCCATTCCAAGAAACAGTCCTGGGTTAGCAAGGAGCATTCTGGAGGAATAGCTGGCTGATTCATGTCCCAGGAGAAATGCTCAAAGGCAACTTGGTATTCTCCCAGTAATCGGAAGGGAAGAACAAAAAATTCATGTCCTCATCATCAGGCACAGCTGGGACCCCCCCGGAGGCCACATGTGTAGGATGGCCTGCGTCTTTCCCTTCCAGGCCAATGACAGGTCAGCTTTTGCTCTGCCTCACCTGAGACCGTGAGGCATTTCCTGTATCACAGCTCTAGGACCTGAGCCATGTCCCCAGGACACAGCCTGGAAAGGTAATCAGGGCTGCTCACAATGGCATCAACTCCATCTGGCTGCCCTGAGATGAGATTCATATTCTGGATTCTGAGTCTGCTAAGGGTTGCACCAAAGACCAGACCAAGCAGAGTTATTTATCTAGAGGCAGGAGCACATCTCTGCAAGAAAAGCAAAAGATGAGGGTGTGTCAGGTATGGCAGAGGCAGGTAAATCATGAGGTAAGGAGACAGTGTGAGCACTGTGAGAAGCGGAGCGGACGGGGTGCTTCTGCGGGGTGCGAGCTCCACAGTGCGGGGCCAGGCTGCTGGAGAGGCATCCGGGGCAGACACCCGCCTCCTTGCCCCGCTCCCCACCCCTGCCTGCACCCAGCCTGCGCATACCGGGCTTTCTCCTGCATCCCGGTCCTCCTCTCTGCCTCAGTGCCTTGGCCCCTGTCTGTCTGCTCAGCTGGTCCCAGCGCTGCGAAGTGCTTGCTGACCCTCCTCTCCCCACCGCTCCAGCCCAGTTAAACGCTTCCTGCCCTGTGTCCCCACTAGTACCATCCACCAACCTCATTATTGCGGCTATCACATTGCTATAATTATTATAAATGCCTCTCTCCCCTGCTAATCCGTGAGCTCCCTGGGGCAAGGGCCACCTTCTATTCATCTATTCACCCTTTGGATGGGGCCTAACATACCAAAGGCATTCAAAAACTCAAGTGAATGAGTTTTTTTTTTTAATTTTCTTGGATTCAGCTGAGAAGGCAATTGCAGTCATTTGAATTGTGCAATTTCTATTGTCGTCTTTGAAAAACAGTTTTTCGCTTTTCCTCCTACTACAGATTACTCATTGCTGGGGCAGATAATGCGTTTCTGAGGTTCAGAATTTCACTACAGCCAATCTTCTGAAAATCTTTTTGTGAGTGTTCTTGTCTAAAGACAAAAAGATGACTAGCTTTCTTAATCCCTCAACTTGGTGTTGAGTGATGGAATACTAGAGAGGTCTTGGAACCCTTTTGATTACTGCAAAACATCTAAAGATGAATGGGAGGGTGAATAATGAAAGTGACAGAGCAAATATTGGCCTCACGTACTGAGCGCCTAATAAACGGCAGTGAATTTTGGGCATTTTGCTAAGTGATTTGCATCCTTTGCATCTCACTCAGTTCACATATAGAACCTTAGGAGGTAAGCATGTTTGTCTCCATTCAGATGAAGAAAACTGAGAGTCAGAAAATGTAGGTGACTTGCAGGAAAGTGGCAGGTGTAGGATTTGAACTCAGGTCTCTCTGATTCCGGAGTGGTGTCATTTACAACAATGTCCTGTTTCTTCTAGACCGAGTAAAGAAGGCATACACCAAGGACGGATTCTGGTTTTTGACAAGACAGCGTGAAGGTAAGGCATTCCTGGGCAATGATTTTAAGTAGGCAGAGGTGAAAAACAGACATCTGTCCCACATGAAACTTCCATGATGCCCAGCCATTCCACCCAGCTGTCCCTCTCCGTCCAATCGCATATAAGGGCATAAAGACCCTTTTCTGCGAGGAGCAAAGATCCTAGCTCACTGCTTAATTACAACTTACTGCTCCTTGTTCCAGCACTACCATGGCAACAAGTAGCACTGGCACAGGAATCAAAAGGGAGAAGCGTTGCCTAGCAACAGAGTAGTAGAAAGAGCTTTAGGATTCTGGATGCTGAGTTCCAGTTCTGGTTCTGACTGCCTGGAGCACTGTGGATAAAAAGCCCAGCTTCTCTGAGCCCCAGTGTCTTGTCATCTGTAAAATGGGGATATACCAACACCCTTAGAGTGTGTTGCCATGACTACATAAGAAGCAATTTCATTTCAGGCATGTAGCATTACTGTCAGGATCATTATTTTGGGGAGAAAAAACATTATGCACATGGATTAAATCATAAAGGGAAAATTTTGAAGGACTTGCTAGCTCATTTGACTTATTTTAGCTGCTCTGTCATAAGGAATGTAAATTGATAGAAACTTTTTGGAAGGTCTTTAAGATCTATCAGTCAAAATTTAAATATGGGTACCCTTTGATTCAGCAACTTCCCTTCTAGGAAATCCCTGCACATGTTCACAAAGATAGACATACAAGGCGAAAAACTGGATACCACCTAAATTGTGCACTAAAGAGGGACAGTGAGAGTTCAACACGAAGGAACATTGTGCATAAGTAAAAAGAACAAGGCGGGTCTTAATTCATCAACACAGAGAGATTTCTAAAATGTAACATTTAGCAAAATGAATCTAAGTCACAGATGCACATCCATCCACAAATATACTCATGAACATGCAACTTGAAAAACCTGAAAGACGCTGTAATAAACTGTTAACAGAAGTTACCAACTTCTTGCCGTTTCCAGAGCAAGGCTATGAATGTCTGGGCCTCCCTGCTTTTGCATATGCCATTCTGTCTACCTAAAATGATAATTCCCCTTTCCTCCTGTGAGCTCCTGCTGATCCCCAGAATGTAGGTAAATATCACCTCCTCTCTGAAGCCCTCTGGATTCCGCTGGTAGACTTCATATGTCCCTCCAGGTCTATAATGCTTTTATCAGGACACTGGCATTGTAACTATTTGCTTGAGCGTCTGATTGCTAATCTCCTACAGTGCGACCCTTGGGGAGAGGAATCACATCTCATTGTCTTGGTTACTCCAGGGCCTACTCAGGAGAGCTCATTGAATTGAAACAAGTGGCTAAAACATTAACAGAAGTAAGAATGGCAGGTGGAGACTTTGAGCCGTAGTTTTCCCAAACGCACCCTCCCAAGCCTTGCCTTTGTGTCCACTTACAGTTCAGGACGGGTGGTGTAGCAGAAAAGAAGAAAGTTGTGAATAGGGAGTGAGCTAGGTAGAAGTTTCACTTTTCACTTTCATGCATTGGAAGGAAATGGCAACCCACTCCAGTGTTCTTGCCTGGAGAATCCCAGGGACGGCGGAGCCTGGTGGGCTGCAGTCCATGGGGTCGCGCAGAGTCGGACACGACTGAAGCGACTTAGCAGCAGCAGCAGCAGGTAGAAATTGCTTGAAATAAAAATCCCGAGCCATTGGTGTTCGCAAGCCATTTCCCAATCTGAACAGCAGGGGGCGTAAGTGGTCTAGATTTCTCTGACCAACTCCAAAGGAAGCCATAAAGGTTTTGGAAAAACTGGGACGATGGGAGCAAGATCTTGAGCCTCTCTTTTTCCTGCCCTATTGACACGAGACACGAAGCAAATTTAGTGTTCCTCCCTAGGATTTCAGCTCCTAGATATCCGGCTTTCCCACCTCTGTTCTCCACCGTCTTCAATCCACCCACACTCAATTTTGTTCATTAAGAATGCATAGGCTCTATTGGGAAAATGAGCATTTCCATGTTCACCAGCGGCTGTAATGGTAAAACCCATTTGAAGGGCATTTCAGCGATGCCTATGAAAAGGAGAACATTTAGCTTAAGAGGAGACAAACAAGGACTCAAGATTTACTTAAATATTGCACTGCATTTATGGATGGGATATTTGTCACTTTGAATTTCTTCTTCTGGGTGCAATTGATTAGTCAATTATTTAAATGGCAGATAAGCAAACAAGTTTCTGCTGACTGTAATTTTATGTATTAATTAGGGCAAGGTAGATATTTTGGTAAATTTTGTAATTATTGTTATAACTTTATGTAATGGATTTATTTATGGCAAATGTAGGCATGCAAGTACATAATAGTTAGATGGGCTAATTAAATACCATACTGTTGCTGGGGAGGGTTGTTGCTTATGTTTTGTGAAAAATACATTTATTATTTCAATAAATATTTATTAAACACTTACTATTTATGCAAAAACTACTTATGGAGTGACTACCACAGCTAGGCATTATTTTAGGTGTTAGAAATAAAA
This sequence comes from Muntiacus reevesi, assembly GCF_963930625.1. Classification (NCBI taxonomy): domain Eukaryota; kingdom Metazoa; phylum Chordata; class Mammalia; order Artiodactyla; family Cervidae; genus Muntiacus; species Muntiacus reevesi. The sequence continues at coordinate 52,794,826 of NC_089257.1, forward strand.
TGCATTGTGGTAAACAAATTCTCTGTCCTCGTGGAAGTTTCAATCTAGCGAGGGAGATAACCAAATAAACAAGTACATATATGGCAAGTGATTATAACTACGATGGAAAAGGATAAAGCGACCAAAAATAAGAGTGATGGAAGCTGTTATTTTAACTTGGGTGTTCAAATTCTGTATTTTGTGCTGGAGATTCAATGTTGATCAAAATCAAATATGATTCCTGCCCCACATGGAACTCTAATGTAAGGAGAAAGAAAGCCATTACTCAAATAATGACGCATATGATTGTCTACTGCCATTAGTGCCACGAAGAAGTACATGCATGGTGTTATGAAACCTTGCTAAAGGGAAAGTTGACCTCTTTGGGGAGGTCAGGGCAGATTTCTCTGAGAAGGTAATGCTCACACTGAAGAAAATGCTCACACTGTTTGATGAGAAGCCTAACTAGAAGTTAGCTAAGCCAGGGGTACAGAAACTGTTCCAGGCAGAGGAAATAACCATTCAAAATCCCTGGGGCAAGAGGGAATGGGAGAATGGGGAAGGGAAAGAAAACTGGAGAGGGGAGAATATTGGATGGAGGGATAGATAAAAAGCCTTTAGTCCATGATAAGGGTTTTGTAATTGCTCTAAAAAGATGAAAAGTCATCTGTGTTGTAAGCATAATTAGTTGACTACTTCAAACAGACGCCTACAGATGCTCTTGTAGGGCCTAGACTGGAACGACTTAGATTATATGCGGCAGAGCCTAAACCATAGCAACTGTCCTTGCAATCAATAATGTTGACTTGGATTAGGGCAGTAAGTTGGAGATCAAGAGCAGTAGATGGATTTGAGAAACTTTTAGGAGGGAAAAGAAATACTCCTTGGCAATAAACTGGAGATAAGATGTGCAAGATAAAGAGATACCAAAAATACCTCTGAGGTTTCTGGCTTGTGTGATGAGATGAAGAGGGGTGCTATCCTCAAAGACAGAAAACACTGAAAGAGGACCACATGTGGCATTGGGTGGGGAGTCGGGGGCCAGGGGAGGGATCAGGGTTTGTGGCCTGTTGATTTGCCTTTGCGATTTCCACTTGGAAATATCAAATCAAAGTTGAGGCTATAGGCCCAGAACTCAGAAGAAGAGGTGAAGTCCGAAGGTATATACTTCCATGTTCTCTACGGAAAACTGAAGCTGTGGGTGAGGATGTGCTCACCTATGAAAAGGAACGTGAGTATTTGATGGTGAGAGTGAGAAGGATAGACCTGCAAAATACACAGGGGAACTAGGGAAGAAACTAGGAGAATATTTTGTCTTTAAAGCCAAGGGGAGAGCGTCCAGAAAGAAGAAATGGTCTGCAGTGTCAGCTGCTGCTAAGAAGGCAAGTAGGACGGGGGTGAGAAAACAGCCCTTGGACTTGATGACAAGGAGGTCATTGGTGACCTTAATGGGAGCTGCTGTGGTGGTGTATACAGTACCAGCATCTTATTTGGAGTGGCTGAAGGAAGAAGAGCAGAGTAAGGAGAATGGAGACAGTAAGTAGAGACAATTCTTTGGAGGAGCTGAACTGGGAAGGAAAAGGAAGAAATGAATGGGGCCTTGGAGTTGGAGGAGGTACCCATGCAGATACTGAGGTCAGGTAGAAATCAGCAATGGGAATGTAAAGGAAGAAGATGATAAACTAGGGACTCAGGTCTTCGGTGGATGGAAACGTGGGGTGGTGGGCTGGACGGTGAATGCAACAGGAAAGGGTGAGCACTGTGGGCATGAACAGCATGGATCTCAAGGGGAGAAAAATAATACTGTGGAAGCAGCGTTTGGGAACAAAGATAGCGACAAACCTTCCAACCTAAGACTGTGGTGCAGAGGATAAACGGCCATGGCTGGAGAGGGGCATGGGGTGTGTGGTGTCCTTGGGGCTGGCTGGCCTTCATTACTCAGAAGGAGTGGGAAGGAACGCCCCAGGGAGAAGTTGAAGAGCTCAGGTGGTTTGGTGGTTGTGGAACAGGCAATTCCTGAGGGCTCAGTCACTGGAGTTTGGGAGGGCAGGGGCTCAGTCAAAGGCAAGGCGGTCTGGGCCATTCTGGAAAGGATAGAATGAACATTAGCAAAGTGATGGCTTAATAACTTATATTGGTGTTGATGACTGATTCAAACAGGGATGGCCAATAGGCAGGATTTTGTATCAGCTCTCCCTCTGGGGGGTGCATCAGGTCACTGAGCTGCAGATGGGATGGACTGTTATTCCCTGAATCTCTAAAAGAGATGGGCTGGTAACAGCTACAGGATTGGTGACCAGGCACTGTTCAGCTTGGGTGATGGAAGACCCAGGAGAAGGGTCTATAAGATAAGATACTGCTTGGTGCATTAGAGGGAAAACTCACCCTAAAACCTCACCAGGTCTCAAATCAGAGCTTTTTTGTTTCTTGGCTTGTCTTCCTCCCAGATTTGCATTGACTCTTTATGGACTTATAACATATATGTAGTTTCAAGTGCTGCCTTTTTTCCCTCTTAACATAGCATCAGGTATTTTCCACACTCTTCCATCTTTATCACAGTTAGCCTTCAATATGGTAAAAGATAACCGTTGCTCTGATCCAGGAGCATTTTGTTGATCATGAATATATAAACCAACTCCCTCCCCCCCCAAAACACACAAATGATAAATTCTCCATGCAGACATGCATCCCTGCCTTCGTCGTGGATTATCCATGGCCCACTTATGCATCTCAAGATCTGTTGATCCCTTCTTAATCTTTTTTCTTTAACGCTTGGAACAATGATCAGCAAGCTAACTGTGGCCCCACCCCTTTCTCGCCTACTCAGAAAAACATGCGAGTGAGTGAAAATGACATTATTATAAGAATAACCTTGAATCCACTCCAATTTATAACAAAAGCAGCTCATTTGAAAACTTGGGTGCTTTTACTACCAGCAGTGCAAATCACTTGCTACCCAGTTCAGACCCAAGTGTAACATGCCAGTGAGTCCTGCCACTGTTGCTGAACCCTGCTGGCCTACTGGGGAAGGCAGGCATTAACTCGGGGAGACAGGAACAAGGTTGGCACCCCACGGAGGGTCAGGAGAGTGCAGTCTTCTCAGGACAAGTGGCATTGAATTGCCTCTTGAAAGGAGTTGCCAGTGAGAACAGGAGGGAGGGCTGTTTCAGGTAGAAGGTTGAACTATAAAGTCTTAGAGCCCCGAGTACATGCTGCCCAGTAAAGACTGGTACATACTCTGCAGTGGCTTTAACCTGTTGAACAGAGGGACCACTGAGATGGGAAGGACATGCATGATTCACTGGGGGATTTTAGCCTTTTTCCATAGGTTTTCAGGCCCTGGAAGTTTGTTTGTTTGTTTGTTTCAGCTCTGTTGAGGTATTGTTTTTGTTCAGTCACTCAGTCATGTCCGACTCTTTGTGACCCCATGGACTGCAGCAGTCAGGCCTCCCTGTCCTTCACCAACTCCCAGAGTTTGCTCAAACTCATGTCCATTGAATCAGTGATGCCATACAACCATCTCATCCTGTGTCACCTCCTTCTCCTCCTGCCCTCAATATTCTCCAGCATCAAGGTCTTTTCCACTGAGTCAACTCTTCACATCAAGTGGCCAAAGTATTAGAGCTTCAGCTTCAGCATCAGTCCTTCCAATGAATATTCAGAGCTGATTTCCCTTAGGATTGATGGGTTTGATCTCCTTGTAGTCCAAGGGACTCTCAAGAGTCTTCTCCAACACCACAACTTGAAAGCATCAATTCTTCAGAACTCTGCCTTCTCTATGACTCAACTGTCACATCCAAACATGACTACCGTAGCTTTGGCTACATGGATCTTTGTCAGCAAAATGATGTCCTTGCTTTTTAATATTGAGGTATAATTCACAAATAAAAATTGTGTATACTTAAGGCATACAGTACGGCATTTTGATATCATGTACTTTGTGAAATGATCACCACAGTTGAGTTAGATAACAGCCGTCACCGCACAGAGTTACCTTTTTAACACTTAACATCTACCTCTTAGCAAATGTCAAGTACAATCAATAGGTTAACCATAGTCACCATACTGTGCATTAGATCCCAAGAACTTATTCATCCTATTGAGCTAAGTTTTATACCCTTTAGCCAATATTTCCCCACTTTTCCCACCTCCACCCCTCCACTCCCATCAAACCACTGGCAACCCCATTCTACCCTGAGAGTTCAACTAGTTCAGATCCCACATGTAAGTGAGATCATTCATTTTTTGTCTTTCTGTGTCTAGATTATTTCACTTTGCCTACCGTCCTCCAGGTTCATCCATGTTGTTGCAAATGGCAGGATTTCCTTCTTTCTTAAGACTGAATAATATTTCTTTATATAAGTATACTGGAGAAGGAAATGGTGACCGACTCCAATATTCTTGCCTGGAAAATCCCATGGACAGAGGAGCCTGGTAAGCTGCAGTCCATGGGGTCACAAAGAGTCAGAAATGACTTAATGACTGAGCACATAAGCACATATAAATATACATCCCATTTCTTCATCCATTCATCCATCAGTGGACGCTGAGGTTTTTCCATGTCTCAGTTATTGTGAATAATGTTGTAATAAATATGGGAGAGCAGATATCTTTCCAAGATCCTGATTTCATTTTCTTTGGATATATACCCAGCATGAGATTGCTGATAGTTTTTAAACAGAATATGATGTTGTGTGAATGCACCTGGTTTAGAAAATTAAAGGGGAAAGGAAAGCAGGAAAAGTATGGGGGAAAGAGCAGAGGACCAATGTTGTCTGGGAGCCAGAATAGGAGAGTGAGGTGGGACAGTAGAGTGTGAGGGAGCAGGTAGACAGACAGACTTGGCAACTGATGATCCTCTGAGCTCAAAGAATTGAACAACAGGCCTGAGCTCTGCGTTATCCAGCTGGTGTGTAGTCTGGTCAAGTGGATGACTGACACCATGTCTGCAGCTTGCAACACTGCATCATCACACTGTCAAAACTCACGCCGTGACGGAGGACACGGTCATGCCGTCAACAAGGTTCCCTATGGTAAGGATTGGTGGGAGGAAATCTTTTCTCTCGCCAAAAAATAAATAAAAACAGTGTAAGGAATAGCAGTTCCCCCAGATAACTCTCCTGCTCTGCTGGTTAATAGAATTAGCAAGTGTCAAGGAATCAGATGGAGTCCAATTTGAATCCCTGCTCTGTCCCTCACCAACTTTGTGACCTTTAGCAAATGACATGTAATTTGCTTGACCCTCAATTTCTTCATCTAGATGAATAAAAATTCCTACTTTGAAGGACCACGGTGAAGATTCAACAGAATAATTATATCAAAGGTTCCTGCCCTATAACTTCAATGCAGATTCCTTCCCTCCCCCATCCTCATCCAATGCGCTGTGCAAGGGTTAATAGGCTGAATGACTACCAACCAGGAGCTGAAAAACAAAAGGTTTGGAGGGAGAGGCTACTGGGTGTACTTCCAGGCAGAAAGGGAAGTAGGGTGAGATGCTACCCATTAACGCTGACTAATTCCACTGGAATTAAGTGCAGCACAAAGGAGATTAATTGAGTGAAATCTCTGGAGTGCTTCAAAGAACCCTGTGTGTGTGCAGGAGTCCCCTTCCAGGGCTGGCCCGCCTTCTCTGGCTGGGGTGGGATGTCTGTGGGTGTGACAAGGGGCCTCTTAACAATGCCCTGAATTCTAACCAGGACAAGCTGCTTCCCCACCAGGCACCAGGGAAGGGAAGCTGGCAGCGACCTGGGCAGGGCAGGCTTCCCCGAACTCCAGCTGCAGGCGGCCGTGCTGGGCTTGGGGAGCCTCCCAAGGCTCCATGGCCCAGCTGGATCGAGTGACAGCCCACGGCTGACTCACAGCCCAAGAGAAGAGGCTGGCAGCTAGCTAGCGGCAGACCGGCCGGCGGCCCGAGGGTGAGCTCATTAACCACAGGGACGGTGAGCAATGCCATGTCACCAAGGCCCTCTCCATCTGGGGTGCAGAGAGACCCCATCCCTGATCTCCTTAAAGACCCCTGGCTCTGGAGATGCAAGGACCCCTTGTCCTTTTATCCCTGCTGTCCCCGGCATCCTGCCGTTTTACCTTCCATAAAGGCAATTCATTACATGGCTAGTGACGGATGATGTCATTTTTGTACCTTGGTGGGAAGGTCACATGACCACACTCATAAAGCAGAATTCAGTGCTCCACCAGATGCTGTGCCCCTATTTGGGGTTTGGAAAATACAGTTACTGTTAATGTGCTAAACTGAGGCCTTCCTGTCTGTGGTAGAAAAATTCACCAGGCCTTGCTTGATTAACCTAAGAAAACTACCTCCTGCCTAGCCTGCAGAAATTGCATCCCTTCCTGAGGCAGACAGTAAGAGAGAAATACAGAACACATGTGCTCACATGGTATCGATAAAACCAGAAAACATTCTCCTGAAGAGAAGAAAACCATTTCAGTCTTCATTCATCTTGATGGTCAAATTAGGTCCCAAAAATAATAGAGATTAATGGTATCTGTTAAGAACAACCAAACCCAGAGAAGCATTTCAGAAAAGGTAACTCTTGAGTGTGGGTGAATTTTAAGTAACCAGTACTCATTATAATTTGCTATTCCAAGGAAGTGTGTCAAGACTGGTGAGTTAAATCCATTGCTGGCTTATATACCTGGGCTCTAGGAAGCTCTTACTACTCCCAAGAATTTCCCTACCAGTTTGTGATGTTCTGGAATTTTCTTTGATTTAAAGGTTTTACTTCCAGAGTCCTCTTTCACAATATTTACATGATGGAATGTTTATTACGTTACAAACGTTGACTGAGTTTGAAAGGTAGCTGATCACTATAGCCTGTTGGATGTCTTTTCCTCTATTTCCTTCTTTCTTTCCTTTTTCCTACCTCTATCCCTCCCTCCCTTCACTCTTTCCCTCCTCCACTTTATTCATTTATTTGTCCCTTAAATATCTACTGAGCACATAACTGTGCTGGAAGGAAGTGTAGACCAACATCTAAGAGTCTGGGGCCATGGATCCAAGCCCTTTGCTTTCATCTTCAATGACTCAGACATGGCTTAAGATTCAGTTTTCTTATCAGCCAGAAGAGAACAATAACAGACCTCCCTCCTAGGATTGTTGAGGGAAATTGTATGACTATTACACATAAAATATTCTGCTCTGCCCCTGGTCCTTCCCAAATGTTCCCCAAATGTTATCATTGTTATTAAAATAATGCAGGATGTAGGCTCTGTAGCTAAACAGCTCAGGTTCAAATCCTGGCTTCTAACTACCAGCAATGTGACCCTGGGCAAGGAAAGTCTCTGTGCCTCAGTCTCTTCATCTGTAAAATGGGGCTAATAACAGGTATTTGTTTTATAGGATTTTGTTGAAAGGATTTCAACAACAGGTATTTGTTGAAAGGATTTATTGATATAGTATTTGTAAGGCACATAAAGCAGTGCCTGGCATATAGTAAGCTCTCAATAAATCAAGATATTATAATTGCTGCTATTATTATTGGTGGCTCAGAAATATGAAAATGGGAACTAAGAAAGACACTCTAGTAGGGAAGCCAGGCACGTACATCAATAACGATGTGTGAATGAGTAGAAAAGCAGAAGCAGATACAAAGTACAGGAGGAAGTCTTAGCTTTTGGAAAGAAGCTTCAGCAAAGGGGTGTCCAAACAAGACATTAACTGGATATATGTAAAACATCATTAGGGCTTCCCTGGTGGCTCAGTTGGTAAAGAATCTGCCTGCCAAGCAGGAGTTGCAGGTTTGATTCCTGGGCTGGGAAGCTATCCTGGAGAAGGAAATGGCAACCTACTCCGTTATTCTTGCCTGGGAAATCCCGTGGACAGAGGAGCCTGGCAGGCTACAGTCCTTGGGGTCATAAGAGTCAGATATGATTCAGTGACTAAACCACCACCACCAAAACCTCATTAGGAAATATTTTATTTTCTTCATCATTCCAAATCTATTCTTGAGTCTCAAGTCCAAATATCTCTGGCCAGTTCTCTAAGTTTTCTGTAATCTGGCCCAACTCTATTTTCATGCACACTCACGTACGTCAGCCTGCCTTACAGCTAAACTTCTCCATTATGATCCCTCAGCCTCACCTTCTGACCTTTGGTGCTGCAGGTCCCATATTCTAGGATGTCCTCTCTGTCGTGACCACCTATGTACAAAGGCTGCGTGGTCTTCAAAGCCCAGCAAAACTTTCCCTGCTCTTTGCAAACCAAATTCCACATGGCTGTGCCCTCTTCTGCCTACTTTGCATTTTTCAGGACCCTGCAATTGACACCGTCCCATCGTCCACTGGGACTTGTCCTTTTCAACCTGGCTCCTCATTTGCCTTCCGTAACTGATTCTCTATTCACCTGGCCCCCGTTTCTGACATTTTACAAGCTCTCCTCCCCCATCCCCGCTCTTCATTTCCAATCAACCTCCTGCATAGTTATGGTCACACTAGCTCCCTCAGTTCCTCCCATCTCGCAGCCTCCTAGGCTCAGCCTTTGAGCTGAGCATCTGCATCCTGTCTCCTATTCCCAATCCCTCCCACATACTGTTGTCTCCACAGAGATTAGTTGGGGCAAGAAGAGGTTAAAAAAAAAGACTTTTCATTGTCTGCTCTTGGGAATCTTTCCAGTTTTGCATCATGTGCATAGATTTGTGTGCTCATAAAAAATGAAAGAAAGTTTGAAACAAATGAATAAATTGAAACACAGCCTATATGCCTTATCCATTTTGTCCCATCTGAGTTGGCACCTCTCAGGAATCTCCCCAGCCTAGGATGCAGAGCCTCCTGGCTCTGCCACATCACGTTTTCCTTCTCATGGGACACAGAATGGCTTCTTCACCATCGTGAGCAGGTCTACCCCTCTCCCTAGAGAAGGGTTTCAGATGTGCTTTGAGAGAAGAGAACCAGGAATGGCAGCAAATACTGTTTGAAGTCCAGCTTTGTTTAGACATTTTATTTGCTGAACTTCAAATTTTTGAGAAACTGAAAGAAATTTGTTTATCCCTAATCAGATAAGGCAAGAGAAAGTTGTGTCCCTAGAGCTGGTGTCTCTATAAACTGGTCCCTATCAACTTTCTCTTTATTAAAGGAGACTGGGGTCAGGCTGGGGTCCAAGTCAGGGGCAGGAAGCTGTGGAGAGAAGGCTGGGCAGTAGTTGGCATTGATCTTGACGGGAAATAAAGTGAGAGTGAGACCCTTTGACTATGTGCTCCTTGATGTTCACACTTTCTGTTTCTTTATGATCCAAAGGCCCCTAAGAGTATGGAGGCAGCCACAGATTTCACCGATCTTCACGTAGCTGATAAAAGAAAAAGCATAACTGTCAGACTTTTAGAAAACCTGCACAGTGTTAGCACAGAGTGAATAAGCAGCAGTGCCTCTGGGTTAGCACTGCCGAGTGCTGAAACAGTCAGTGGCTTCCCACAGGCCTTGCCTGCAGCTGGCGTGGTGATAATGGACCCCTCGCTGCTCCGAGCTCAGGTCCAGCTCTTCTCAGGCCCCACGCTCCCACCTCCAGCCACAGCAGAGCCCAGGTACACTCCTGCCAAACCACAGGCCAAGAGGCAAAGGAGGGCACTGCATCGAGTAATCAGAGACGACAGAAACAGGTCAGAGGTGGAATGCCAGTCTAGGAAAAGATCATAAAGTCCACAAGTGAGCTCTCTGAGCTGCAGTCAGCGGAAGAATGTTCTTGCAACCACCCTCCCCGCTTTCCCCCAGTCTTTTGCCTTTGCCAGTTTATCTGCAGTCTTCTCCCTGAGTTGCCAACCGACGTTCCTCAACCCAATTCCAGGCCACAGACTTCAGCCAGTTACAAGCAGTTACCCCTGTGTGGAGGGAAGCTTTGATCCAATTAACAGGTTATTTAAAAGGACTCTCTTCAGCTTCTAAACAGAGCTTTCTTTTTCCCACTGCTAAATGCTGAAAATAAATTTTTTAAACAAATCAAAAAGTAGCAGCTTGGTGGAAGACACTGGTTGACTTGAAGAGGGTGGCGGGGGGTGGTGAGGGGTTGTGTGTATCAGGGGGAATGCCCTCTGTCCTGAGACCTCAGATCTCATCACACACCCCAGAACTCAAGGGTCAAAAGTCAGGAGCAGGGCTCAAGGCATCTACTTTTCACTTCTTTCCTAAAGCAAAAAATTCCAAATCAGAGTTTATTTTCTTTCACAAATCAAGGGCTTTGCATTTTCAATGAAGTGCCTTCTACCAAGAGGAATTTTATAATCCAATTCAAGGGGATTTCAGCTCATGAAAGAGGATTAGGAGTCATTGGGTAGATGACAAGTTCCAAGGTATTTCCTAACAAGAGCCTCTTAAGGTGCTTTTCCCTGTCTGGGAGTTGTGCTCTCTTTACCGTGAGAAGCTCAGGAGACACATATTAGAGGCTCGGGTAGTTTTCTCTCCCAAGGTGCCCCCACCTCCTTCTCTTGCTCTTTGCTGTATGTCATTTTTAAAGTCCATGTTGCCTTTTTAAATTCTGAGGCAAACCAAAAATGCCGAGAAAATGAAAACCAAAATTGTAACCAATCCTCGGGCCCCTGGGCACAGGTAGTAAAATGAACAAGAGCTGAATTTAATCTGTTCTGATTGCTATGTCTCCACCGGGCCAGCCGCCTCATTCCGGAAAGGGCAAGCCGAGAACATTCTTTCTCTCTAAAGAGGAGCTGTGTTCCAGGCTGGCTTCTCCAGCAGGAGCTATCAAACAAGGTCCAAAGAGTTGCCCCCACCAGGACTCAGGCAGCTGGAACCCAGCTCCCTAGCAGCCGCCTGCCAGGCCTGGCTCTGCACCAGGGCTCCGGCTCCCATGGCCTTCTGCAAGATGCGTAAGCAGGGAGGAAGGTTGAGGAGGGCACAGCCCTTTCCAGCCTCCCTCTGACTCACAGGACAAAAGAGGGCTAATTGTTTTTCTCTTGAATGAGCACGTAGGCATTAAAAAATGCTGCCTTACTTTGAGGAAAAAAAGTACTGCCTTGTGAATGGGAGACCTTGAACTTGGAGTCAGCCATGTCTGGGTCCCAATTTTTGCTCTGCCACTTTCTAGCCTGAGCGTACATCTCCAAGCCTCCCATCCATCATCTTTCACCTGTGAAAGGGCAAAGGAAAAATAGCACTTTAATGGGGCATTGTCAGGATTAAAGGGAGCATGCTGCAGAACAGGGCTGGTCTTCATAAACGGCTACTAAATTGGAACCATCAGTATGTTCGGCAGGCAGATTCTGGAACAACAAGCCTAATCTGCACAATTCAGAGCTGCTCTTATTTATTTTTATGGTTTCTAACTCCTTTGTTAGAAGGAGATGGAAACTTCCTCCTAGATTTCTTCACCTTCTAAATAAGGCTGCTGTTAAACTCACAAGGAGAAAGGCCATTGTCTAAGCAATATCCTCTTGGCACCCCCGAGAAGGCCACCGGTTCTGTGTGATCAGTTTGTCCTCACAACTCATCTTCAGGCTCCTGAGAGCCTGGGTGATCATTTCCAATCACCCGACTTCTGCGTTTAGGTGACATCTTGATGCTTAGGCCCCTGATCCCATCAGGCCTTTCTCCATCAGCCTTACCCCCACTCCATGTGGCCCCTGGGCTTACAATGATGCTCAGAACAAGTGCATCTTCCCTCCCTGCCTCCGAGTGCCTGGCCTGAGGCTTGGCTGCAGCCAGGACCCCAGAATCTCCCTCTTCTTGTGCAGAAATCCTGAAGCACTCCTCTCCCTCTGCCTGCAGCTCAGGTGGAAAACGTCCCAATGTTACCAGTAGGATGATTACATTTTTACTCACATGGCTTCCTCCCTTGGGTATCTCCACCAACGCTTTTTTGAAAGGAACATTTTTTTTAAATGCTCCTCTGCTGTAATTCCCTTGCTTCTGTGTAACTTCTCGCCTCTCCCCAGCTTTGTTGTTTGAGTTTGGTTATTCACATATTGGAATGATCTGGAGAAGGGAATGACAATTCATTCCAGTATCCTTGCCTGGAAAAATCCCATGGACAGAGGAGCCTGGTAGGCTATAGTCTAGGGGATCTCGAAGAGTCAGACAGGACTGAGTGCACACATACACACACACACACACACACACACATATGTTGGAATAATAGCCTTAGTTATCAATAGAAGTGTAAATGGGGCATGCTTCCTTAACCTAAAGAGTTGAAGAAGCAGCTGTTTGTCACTCATTCATTCCGGCGTGTTTCCTAGGCAGTGCCTGTCTGCAGGTTACTTTGCTCAGGAAATGAAGGGGAATAACACAGCCAGGCTGCTCCAAGGAGCTCAGAGGTTTGGGCAGGGACTGACCTCAGGCTTCATAGGTATGATTCAGAGGGCCCACAACCCTCTGAAATGATAAACATAGCTTATGCATATGCACCCAGTGAATTTTTCATGGAGAAAAATCTGTTACTCTTAATCAGATTCTCAAAGACATCCAGAACTTAAGAAAAGTGGGGTTGGGGAGGGGTGGTCTAGAGCCCCTGACCTAGAAGGGGATACTGACAGGCAAACGAATGGCGAAGATGCATTGCTCGCAGTCAGCTTTGAAGGACTGCTCCTCTCTCTGCTGTGCTCAGTCTGTCAGGAGCCCTCCTGGCTCCTGCTTGAAAATACATCACAAATCCGTCCTCTCTGCATCCCTGCCACCACCACCACCCTGGTCCAGCCCTCAGTCCTGCCTGGAGAGCTGCTTCCACCTTCGTCCCTACAGTGTATTTTTACCACAGAAGCCAGCCTGACGCTTTTAAAGAACAAAGCAGATTATATCACTCCTCTGCTTAAAATGCATCAGGAGCTTCCCCGTTCCTACAGAATAACTTCCACGTCCTTCCTCTGTTCTGGAAGGACCGATATGCTATGCCTATGACCTCCTCCTCTGACCTTGACTGGAACGTGTGCTCCCTCGCTCACTCCTCTCCAGCCCCATTCCCTCCCAAACGGACTCATACATCCCTGGTAAAGGCTGCAGGGCATTTGCGTGCCCTTCCTCTCCTGCACCTCTCCGCCCCCAGGCGTCAGCTTGGCTTCCTCCTCTACGTGGTTCAAATCCCTGCTCAAAGATCACGTGACCAAAAATGTCTATTATGACCCACCTAGCTAGATCAGCACCCCACTTTCTCTCAACTTTTGTTTTCATTTTCATATAGCATTAAATGATGTATTTGTTGATTTGCATATTGTACACCACACAAACACTCACAAGAATGTGCATTCCTTAAAAGCAGGGACTTCAGCTGTTAGTTTCAGCACTCTATTTCTAGCCCCTAGAACAATGCCTGGTTTATAGATCTTCCCATTAAACATTTGCTGAATGAATGAATGAACAAACTGCATGTAACAGCAAATGCAGTGAGGTGAGTAATAATAGCTTACAATAGCCCCTGATAGCCTGTAAGCCTGTGAATGCAGGAGCCATGCGTCTCCTGTTTCTAGTTATAGACCAGTAGTCTCCATACTACAGGTGCCTCCTCCACGTTCCTAGATGAGTTCTAAGCCCAAAGTTGAAGTCTTGAAGCCTTGAATCTCTCTACACACAACTGTAGGTATGTTCCCAACACCCTGTCTCCCCATGAGAAATGCTGGGGTCCCTCCTGTCCCAGCCTGAATTGAGGTAGAATGAGGATGGGGAGTGGGTATTTGGGAAGGGTCTAAAACAGCTTCTGAGTCTCCAGACTTGAGGGAACTGACATTCACCGCTGCCTCCGACATCCCAAGGGGGAATGAGAGCTTGTTGGAAGCTGTTAGGTCTCTCAGATATTAATTCCGTAAGGATTGATCCTTCGCTCTTCGGCTTAGCAGAATTCAGAGAGGCTAAAGTATGAAGCAGAGTTTGGATTCCAGTTGGTTGCTTGGGTGGCAAGTATTTCCTAAATTGGCCTTTCCAGGCCTGAGTTGATAGCATCTTCCATTGTATTCTTCCCAGGTGTATGCCTAAGGGTGCCTACTGAGGGACTAGACAACCAAGAACACAGTTTCTAGAATCTACAAAGAAACTTCTTCTCTAATTCCTGTAGGAGGCCTTTCTCTAAGAAAGGTTTGTTGGGGGAAAGCCCCTAGGGGACCTAGGGACGCCAGCACCCAGTGCATCGGGCACTCACTTTTGTAGAAAATAGCCACAGAAGAGGATGCTGCTTTGGGCTGGAGAGACTATTTGGGGAGAGTAACAGGGTACACAGGGACAATGACACAGAAAACAAGAAGGAACTGGCTGGGGGCTTAGGAGTCACTGTAATTAAAGGGGATCTCAGACTCTTGAGAGTCCCGTGGACTGCAAGGAGAGCCAACCAATCAATCCTAAAGGAAATCAGTCCTGAATATTCATTGGAAGGACTGATGCTGAAGCTGAAACTCCAGTACTTTGGCCACCTGATGAGAAGAATTGTCTCATTTGAAAAGACTCTGATGCTCAGAAAGATTGAAGGCGGGAGGCGAAGGGGACGACAGAGGATGAGATGGTTGGATGGCATCACTGACTCAATGCACATGAGTTTGGGTAAACTCGGGAGTTGGTGATGGACAGGGAAGCGTGGCGTGCTGCAGTCCATGGGGTCACAAAGAGTCGGATACGACTGAACGACTGAACTGAACTGAACTCAGACTCTAGCTGCTGTTCACCTTTTGTATGGCTATCTTGGGTGAGACATTGATTCAACAAATATGATAATGGACACCTACATTGTGCTATGCACCATGCCAGGTGTTAACAAGAGGCAGCAGCCGCATCCGTGACTGGAGATGACTAAATACTGGCTGAGCACAGGGCCTCCTGCTCTGCTTCAAGAGCACGGGTGTTGTAGTCTGACAAATAAGAGTTCAAATCACAGCTCTGCCACTTACTGGCTATGTCATTTTGAACAAATTAGCAAGACCCAGTTTCTAATTTATAAAATGGAAATATTATTACTGATCTCAAAATGTTGCTGAGGTCGTGGCACACAGAAGCCCTCCTGCAAATGCATTCTTTGATTTTTCATTTAATAAATACTTATCGCTATTATTCTGGTCCACACGCTTGCCCTCTGAGCTCCATCACCTTTCGTTTCCATTATTTCAACATCTCTGAAGACAGGAAGAGACAGAGGAACATTAGCCAATGTAGAAAAAGAGCTTTTACTGACTTGTCTCAATAGGCATTTTACCTGCCAAATGGTTTGGATTCTCACCACCCCCCAACCAAAAGGATAAAATCTATCTCTCGTTAAATCAGTGGGCAGAATGCCTTCTTCCCCAAGCGGCAGCTGATGTTGCTGGCAGCACCTCTGTGTGAATGTCTGGCAGGTGACCATTGACAGCGGCCAGAGAGGTGCTTACTGCGGCCCTGTGAATGGCCAGGCACCACCTGCTTGGAGCCCTTTGGTGTGCTGACAGAAGTGGCCAGATAAGAGCACACATCCAGACAAATCTCAGGTTTGTCCTATTGTCATCCAAAGCCCAGAGAGTCTGACTCCAGTGAGAAAGAATGTTCAGGGCAATGTAGGATATTCTACAGGTTTGCACACACTCGCACATACACATATACACACAGAACCAGAGCCAGGATGGTGTTTCTAAGCCAAGCCATTCTGTAATGAACCTACAGTGGATCCTGGCTAAAAAATAATAAGCTATAAGAGACATTCCAGGCACTATTGGAAATTTGAGTCTAGGTAGAATGTTAGATGATGTTATAAATTAAGGCCAGTTTACTTAAGTGTGAGAAGGGTGTTGTGCATGGGGGAGATGAGCCTGCTTGGGAAATGTGTATTGAAGGACTTACCGGCAGGGACTTCCCTGGTACTCCAGTGGCTAAGACTCCATGCTCCCAATGCAGGGGGCCTGGTTTCAATTCCTGGTCAGGGAAATATACCTCACATGCTGCAATTAAGAGTTCACATGCTGAACTCAGGGGCAAAGGGTCATGGTGTCTAGACAATAATTTCAAATAGTATAGCAAAATAGAGATATAAATAGGCCAAGAGATAATACAAGTATGGCAAAATGTTTACAGTTGTTGAATCCAAGTCGAGGGCTTATTGGGTTATTCTTTCAACTTTTTTAAAAATTTATTTATTCATTTATTTGCTTATCTATGGCTGCGCTGGGTCTTCGTTGCTTTTGCTTGGGCTTTCTCTAGTTGTGGTGAGTGGGGCTGCTCTTCACTGCTGGCTTCTCACTGCGTTGGCATCTCGTTGCAGAGCATGGGCTTTAGGCACTCAGGCTTCAGGAGTTGTAGGGCACAGACTTAGTGGTTGTAGCGCATGGGCTTAGTTGCTCGGCAGCAAGTAGAATGTTCCTGGACCAGGGGTCAAACTCATGTCCCCTGCATTGGCAGGCAGATTCTTGTCTACTGCACCACCAGGGAAGTCCTCTTTCAACTTTTATTTATGTTTGAAATTTCTCATAATAAAAACAGGGATGGAGAGAATTATAAAGTAAGAATTAGACACAGAAATACTAAAAAGCTGAAGCTTTTCATGACCATCCTGATTCACCTGAGTTGTACATGGGATATTCATGTGAATAAGGATGAGAAGAGTGTAGAGGATACTTAAGGGGGCTCCCTGCAGGCAACAGGGGAAGGAGCAGAGCCACATGGAACAATATGATGGACATCTCTAAAGAGCTTTGTCTTCTTCAGCTCCTTCTCTTACATATTCTCCCTCAGGTTTTACAAACGATCCAATATGTTAAGCTCCAGTTTTTGTAAATATGGGAATTGTTAACTCAGAGAGGCTGAAGTCAGTTACCTAAAGTCATGTGACAGAGTCAGGACTAAGCCCAGGTTTTCTACTTTAAGTCATGTACTCTTTTCTGAAGGTCGTGTATCTTACTGTGGGTTCTCCCAGAAGTAGAACTCGAGACAGAAACTCAGGTGTACTTGGGAGGTTCTGGGACGGCTAATGGGGAGTGGGAAAGATGAAAGTGCATATTGAGCCAGTTACCACAGTGAGCAATTGGGGTTGAATCCATGCCTCATAATGGTCACACCCAGGGATGAGGAAGCTGGGATATTTCTTCCCCAGTTACCAAGAACCCTTGCTTGAGGGCTTCTCCTAAGAGTGTTAATTCCCCAGCACTTCCAGGCTGCTGAAGTTCTGGGGGGAAAAGTGCTCGGGCATGGAGACACAGAGAGAAAGAAGGTTGACCCGTGCACCCCAGCCCAGTCAGATTCAAGGGATATCAAGACTGTACTGACAGTCTGGCTCTAAGGAAGCCCGAGCTCCGCTGCTGCCTTCCTCTCCTCACCAGCCTCACACAAGAAGTAGAGACCACCTCAGACTCCAACACCAGCCTAGGAAATCCAGCCCCTGCTTAGGACGAGGTAAGGTTTAAAGGCTCCCACTCATCCAGGTGGAGCCATACCTGGGAATCACAACCTAAAAGCAGCAGCAGCAGCTCTTAACCTGAAGGGTGTGGCCATGCAGACACACATGCATACACAGCTTTGCTAGTTTTGAAGATACTTCAATCCATATAAGCCTAAGGATGAACCACTCAGAGGGAGAAGTTCAACAGCTGTGTGCCAGAGTGTAAAAGCAAATGAATGGGGCTCATCACACATTCAGACATTGCAAGTCCCTCATTACAGCCCAGAGATGGGTTACAGGCTGGAATGAACATGGGACCCAGTGGCCTGCTCCAGTTTCCTCTTCACATCTCATTATTCATGTTGCATGCAGTGCTCTGAACAATCAGACACATCCAGCTGAAAATCACTTACAAATAGGAAAATACGGGGCAACAATGATTTATTTTAAATCTGTTTTTAAAATTTTACACCACTGTAGCACGGGCTTCCTTCATAGCTCAGTTGCTAAAGAATCCGCCTGCAATGCTGGAGACCTGGATTCAATCCCTGGGTTGGGAAGATCCTCTGGAGAAGAGAACAGCTACCCACTCTAGTATTCTGGCCTGGAGGGGACTCAAAGAGTCAGGCACGGACTGAGCGACTTTCACATAGCTCCAGCAACAGAACTCTAAATATTTCACTCACAGTTCTGCAACTACCAATAGATCAGTCTGCTGTTTTTTCTCTTTTCTCATGTATCCTTCCTGAGAAATACAAGTCTCTCAAGGAACTAAACTGTAGAGACAATGCATGTTAGAATGGAGCAGAAGGAGGCAGGTCACCCCAAGGAGTTGTCATTTCACATGCTTGGAATGGAGCCAGTTAATCTTGGAAGTGCTGACAGAGGACAGTGACCAAAGCAAGCCCCAGACACTCTGCCCCACACCCTCTTGGGAAATACAAAGCTTTAGTCAATGGGTTTTGAGTGTTTTCAATGTTGCCGACAGATCAATCCTTATGACAAAATCAGGCTGTCTTAGCTGGGAACTATTAGATACACAATTTCTCTACCTTCTTTCTTCTGGTTCCTTGATTACCAAGTAACCTTATGACTCCCTGTAGATCTGTTGCACAAAGATAGTGCTACAGTCCCACTGACTTTGCATTCCTGATCCTCATTGTATTGATCTTACACGAAAAACTAAGAAAGTTACTTTTTTTTGGCTAGCAATTATATAGGACACACTGTGCGCCCAGGATTGTTCCAGCACTAAGTAGTTTATGTACAGAGCGTCCCTGATGGTTCAATGGTAAAGAATCCACCTGCAATGCAGGAGACGCGGCAGACTCGTGTTCGATCCCTGGGTTGGGAAGATCCCCTGGAGAAGGAAATGGCAACCCACTCCCAGTATTCTTGCCTGGGGAAGCCCATGGACAGAGGAGAGTGGCGCACTGCAGTCCATGGGGTCACAAAGGGTTGGACATGACTGAGCAACTAAGCATGCACACACTTTATATAGACCTACTCACTTTACTCCTCATGACAACTCTGGGAGGTAGATATTATTATGGTCCCCATTTGGCAGATAAGTGATGAAAAATGTAAGCAATTTGTCCAGTGACACATGTCTAGTAAAAAGGTAGAACCAGAACATGAATCCGGACAGCCTGGCCTCAGAACTCATGCTGTTAAAACCATGCTCTCCCATTAAATCTGGGGTTATTTTCATGATTAAAATATACATAATATAGAACTTTAAGTTTTAACCCCTCTTAAGTGTACGATTCAGTGGCATTCAGTACTTTCACAGTGCTGTGCCACCATTTCTACCATCTGTTTCCAAAAGTTTACCACCATCCCAGATGGGAAGTCCATATCTGTAAAACAGTAAGTCCTTTCCCATCCCCTCCCCTACCAAGCCCCTGGTAACCTCTAGTCTACTTTCTATTTCTAAGAATTTACCTATTCCAGACACCTCATATAATTGGAATCCTACAGTATTTGTCCTTTCGTGTGTGTTTTGTTTCACTTTGCATAAAAGGTTCATCCATGTTGGAGCATTCATCAGAATTCTATTCCTTTTTAACACTGGGTAGTATTCTATCTCATGTATATACCACATTTCATCGAGTTATTTTTCCATCGATGGACATTTGGGTTACTTCTCTCATTAGGGTTTGTTGCTCCCTGTAATTTCATCCCACATTGCAACTTCGCCTTCTGCTTTGACTTCCTCTGCTCCTTGCCTCTGGGCAGAGAAAGCATCATAGTTTGGGACAGATGTCTCTGTTCTACAAATATTTCTATTTCTCTTAGTAATTGTCACTTTAATTTCTACCCCAGGTTTTCATTAATTTCATTTAAAGTGAAGATAGACTCTAAGTTTTGACGCCTCTGGGCATTGACATAACTGAGTCTCGTGGTCTTGAAACTGGGAAGACACAGAGTCTATCCTGAGACAAAAGATATTCAGTTCCAGATACGGGAATTCTCCAAGACTAACAGGCAGGTATATGCTTTTGGAGGCAACTTTTTATTAGCTCACACTAATTTCCATAAATGCAACATATATTTTGTATACACACCTGCTATTTATTCAGACCTTATAATGTATCAGACATCATGCTGGGTACTCTTCAAATATTCTCTCAATCCTGACAACAAGCCTACAATAACAAATATTATTACCCCCATTTGATAGATTGCTGCTGTTGTTCAGTCACTAAGTTGTTTCCAGCTCTTTGCAACCCCATGGACTGCAGTACACAAGGCTTCTCTGACCTTCATTGTCTCCCGGAGTTAGTTCAAACTCAAGTTCATTAGAATCAGTGATGTTACCCAACCATCTCATCCTCTATTGCCCCCTTCTCCTCCTGCCCTCAATCTTTCCCAGCATTAGGGTCTTTTCCATTTAATAGATAAGAAAGGTTAAATAATTTGCCCAAGGTCACATAGCTAGTGAGTATCAGATGGCTATATGCTACTCTGGCAGGTAGCTGTATCATAATCTACTTAACTGTGACTATTTTCATTGAGTAAAAGTTTTTTACTTTTAGTAAGTTTGTAAAGAATGTCTTTTTTATCTCTTTAAAATATTTATTTATTTATTCAACTGCACTGGATATTAGTTGCAGCATGTGGGATATTGAGCGGCAGCTTGTGGTTTCTAGTTCCCCAACCAGGGATTGAACCCAGGCTCCCTGCGTTGCGAGCATGGAGTCTTAGCCACTGGACCACCAGGGAAGTCACTGTTCCTTAGGATGTATTTCCAGAAGTACCTTTACTGAATAAAATAGTGGAAATATTTTTGTGGCTTTTTAACTGCTAAGGTATTTTCCAAAAGGTCAACAATGATGGTCACAATAAGATTTCAGGCCAAAGGTCCAAAATTGGCAAAACTGCAATTTAGGGAGGAAAATGTTGAAGGCTTCGCATCTCTGCTGTCTGGTTTTGTTTTGTTTTGTTTTGCTTTTGAGGAAGAGGTGTTATTGTTTTTCTTTTATTTGATCCAGCATCCTTAGTCTGATCCTACAATTCTGAGTTAGTGAACTGGCACCAAGTCCTACCTGCCTCTAGTGATGTTCTTACACCCCTACGATATTCTTCCTTCTGTCTCCTCTTCTCCCAAACACCCAACCACCCTCACCCCAACAAGCCTCCTTTTTTTTGTCAGAGCTCTTAACTGTTATTAAAAATAAGAAGCCTCTGAACAAGTTCACAGCAATCTATTAAATAGTGATTACAACACCCAGTGGTAATTTGTCATTTGTTTTTAAGATAGGGTGCCTGGGGAATTTGTTCTAAGAAGTAATAAGACAGGTGCTCAGAATGGTGTAAATGAGGATGTTCCTGGAGGTGTTAATGACAACAGCAGCTGGTTAGACAACCTAAATGTCCAACAACACTGGATTGTTAAATAAATTATGATAAGCCATTCATCTGAAGACCACAGAGCTATTAAAAATGATGATGTAAATGTATGCTATTGACTTGAAATGGTAGTATTAAATGGGGGGCAAATTATAAAACATTTAATATAATCAAAATTGATAAAGGAAATAAATACAAATATACATGTATATTTATATGTATATATATACAAACATGTATATCTATGTGAGTGTATTACATCATATATGTAACTTTGGATACATATTATATCAGTACACATCTAATCGATAACAAAAATAACTACAAGGATAGACATCAAAATGTTTTCTTTAAAAAAGTGGGAATAAGGATGATTTTTCCCCTTTAAACCTATTTTCTAATTAGCATGTATTACTTATGTCATCCTTTTAAAAACCTTTTTTGGGAATGGTTGCTTAAAGTTGGCACTGTCTTAGGGAGAATGAGCATGGAAGGGCATATTTCAAACGATGTGGCAGGTGGGTGGGAGAGATGTGGGGGCTGGAAACCCGTCAGAGGGTGGGGGCTGGGGGCTTGGGACCCTCCAGTCCACAGCACTGATATTGGCCACTCCAGCCCTGCTTCTCAGCCTGGCCTCTCCTCCCGTACCCTGAAGGAGAAAAGGGCTTGCACTCATTTGCCCCTTTCCAGAGGGCTATAAAAAGCAAGTTGATTTAGGATTCCATGAATCCCTACCTACTCTAACATATGTTGAACATTTCTGTTGTGTGCTTTTGTTAAAAATGTTTTTTAAATGAGCTGGTGCCCATATGCCCCAGGAACCTAAAATGTGGCTAGGTAGGCTGGCACAAGCCATGTTTCTTTAATTCACTTCCGTGGGTTTCTAATGAGCTCAGTCCCAACCATGCTGCAAACTGGAGAAGGAGCCTCTTCCCTTATTGCCCCTAGACCCTCCTGGGCATAAAAAAAGGAGGAAAGGTGGATATCCTTACAGCACCTATCCATTTACTAAGCACTGATTTTAAACATTGCTTTGTAAAAAAAAATAAAAAAAAAAACATTGCTTTGTTCTGTGTCTTTGCTTTTTGGGGTTTGTTTGCTTTAGCATACTCAGGAACTTTGTTCAGGGAGCATTGAGCTTGGCATTAAGAACATGGGCTCCCAGTTAGACCAAGCTGGGTTTGAATCCCAGTCCTGACACTAACTGGGTGATCTTGAACAATTCATTAAATCTAGTCTATCCTGTTTCCTCTCCTGTAAAATGGAAAAACATTACTTCATAGGGTCATTATGGAGACTGAATAAGATACCATGAAAAACACTTAGTATGAACCCTGGCACACAGTAAGAGTTCAATAAGAATTATTGTTCTTGCCCTCGTTACCGATGTGTCTATAAGGAGCTACCTCACAGTGAGATGAGCCAGTGATGGAGGAAAGCCACGGTCTTGTTGAAGAGAGACACCGGGGCCCTTCTCCCAGATGTGAGGGAGGGCGGGAGCATGTGGTGAAAGGGTGACCTCAGAGTTGACCTCAGGATCTGAAGAGTGTGTAGGAGAAGTCTGGTGGGAGGGAAGGGGCCTAGGGAGGAGAAAGTGTAAAGGTCACCGAACTGTAAACTTTCAGACAGCGAGAACTGCCTGTTCCTACACTTACAGTCATCCTTGCAATAACCCTGTAAATCAGGCGTCATCACTACTTCCATTTTACCACGGATAATACAGGCTCAGAGAGGTTAATTCATCTTTCCTTTATCACACAACTAGTAAGTAAGTGTCTGTCCTAGTATGAAGGGACCCTCCAGCACTTATTTATATTAAGCGTATAGATCCTTGTAGCATGCCAAGAGCAGTGGCCCTTGCTCAGGAGTGTTCTTCAATTAAAAGCATGAACTGGGTTAGCCTCTGAGGACACAAAGTTAAGGCTACTGCACTCTGGGAGCCCACAGCCTGATAAAGGAAAACAAGATTTTGATCAATCATAATGTGGGACAGACTCAGAAAGGTTCTAAGTTGAAAATAAGGAAAGTGTTCCTAGGTCTTCATGGAGACCAAGTCTCCATGACTTCAAGTGTAAACCTACGAGAGGTGGAAGGAAGATTCTGAGAGTTGGGGAGTGGGTCAGAAGATGCAGTCTAAGGAGAATGAACAGTAAGGACAAAGGTGTGGAGTTGGATATACACGTGGTATATATGGACATGATGATCATACCTTCATGGCTGGAGATTGAGAAGAGACAGACAGAGTGAAACAAGAGCCTGGAAAGACTGTGAGGCCAAGTCACGGAGAACCCCGAATGCCAGGCTAAGGCAGTGGGACTTGCAAAGCTGATGAGGAGCCATTAAAAGCTGCTGAGGACACAAGGGACATGTTCTGTCCTGGAGCAGGAAGGCCTAAAGACAGAGGGCTCAAGCTAATGAACATAATGTGGAGGGCAGGGAGACAAGAAATCACTCAGGTCATTGGTTGGGACCAAAGCGACTGAGTGGAAAAGGGAGAGAAGGGCTAAGGGACTCCAAGCCCTTACTTTCTCTGCCTTCACAGCATGGCGCCTGACCTCCATCTGAGTTCCAGGGTGGATGCTCAACAGGCCTTGGAAAACTGTGCTCTGGGTGTTAGGCAAGAAGGGGCAGGCCAGGAGCCAACAGGAAAAGAAACACAGTCCTCTCCCAGCCACCCACCCAATCCCCTGCGCCCAGGTCCTGTTGTCACAGTATCTTTACACTCATCACCACTTAGAGTTTGTGCAGCAGAGAGCAGACTGAAAGTGATTCATAATTACTGCTGTCTGCCCCCAGGAGTATTCCTCCTTTTGTACTCCAAGCACAAGGCAACTTTCCAATAAATATTTTTTAATGGCTTGATTGATTGGGTTATTGCTTAATGGAAGGGACTAACAATTTAGTCTACTCGTATGAATTTTTGAGGTTCCAGAATATGAACCTACTTAATATTCCTGCCTTTAAAACGGGTTTCCCTTTTAATCCTTATAATAGCATAAAAACACTCTCTCGTTGTGCTGAAGTTCCCAGGCCAAGACCACCAGGTAGAGAGCTTTTGTTGACTTGCCCAGGACTATGAAGTGAATTTGTGGACCAATTTGGGATAAAAGCTCAAATTCACCACATTTTATCCTATATCAGGTTAATGAGCTGTACTTCACACCCTATTGATTCTCCAAACTGCTGTCTATATGATCTGAACTTCCCACTATATGATCTTAATTCTTGTAAAGAAAAGTCATTAACAATGAGCACCCCTTTCCTAGAAAACCTAGAAAAGCATCCTTGAAACAGAAATTTTCCCTCTATATTTCAGCTAACTTCTTAGATCACTTGGTGGTTCTTCCATTTCCATTTTATTTAACAGACACCCAGACAAGTTTTTAAAACTTCCACTTCTTGATTAAATGTAACAATAGCCATCAAGTCAACTCTAGAAATGATCATTTTTGGAGGCAGAGAGAAGTGTGTGCCCACCATCTTCTGGAGTGTTTGTCATATCTTTGGGCAGAGATACAGAGCAGTGCATCTGAAACTGCAGTCTGCCCAGGAATCTCAGCAGAAAGCAAATTCTAATTCATAGGTCTGGGTTGGGGCCTGAGACCCTGCATTTCTGCCAAGATCTCAATGCTGCTGGCCCACAGACCACACTTTAAGATGCAAGGATAAGAAGACACAGAGCAAATCACAGATTAATTCTAATTCTCCTTAAAGCTTTCTGGGGAACTAAGGCAGCTCAGTGTAGGGTGGCAGAGATTCAGGGCTGAGTCTCAATTTCTCCATTCACTAGCTTCTCTGAGTCTCAATTTCATTTTTTTTCTTTTGGAATTAAATGAGACAGTGCACACAGAGTATGTAGCACACTGCCTGACACAGAGACACGGTTGCATCAATGTTAGTTAGTAGTACTACTTTTGAAAATAACAGGAAGATAAGTTGTTCTTTTCCCATTCACTCCACTACAGAATTTTGAGGAAAGGAGTGTTTGTGGCCACAGAGTGCCACTATTGTTTACTGAGCACCTCCTCGATGCATTCTGAAACTCCCACTCCTCCAACCTCACTGCCCTGACAATGCCTCGCCCCATGGCTTGCTGCTCAGTGAGTGTGTGTGTGTGTGTGTGTGTGTGTGCGCGCGCGCGCGCTTAGTCACTTAGTCATGTCTGACTTTTTGTAACTCCATGGACTATAGCCCCCAGGCTCCTCTGTCCGTGGGATTCTCCAGGCAAGGATACTGAAGTGGGTAGCCATTCCCTTCTCCAGGGGATCTTCCTGACCCAGGGATGGAACCCAGGTCTCCTGCATTGTAGGCAGATTCTTTCCTGTCTGAGCCACCATGGATGACAATAGCCCACTTTATCTCTACTTGCCCTAGAAGAACAATAGTGTGTGTTAGTCACTCAGTAGTGTCCGACTCTTTGTGATGCCATGGACTGTAGCCCACCACTCTCCTCTGTCCTTGGGATTTCCCAGGCCAGAATACTGGAGTGGGTTGCCACCCTTCTCTAGATCTTCCCAACCCAGGAGTCGAACCCAGGTCT
The DNA here is from genome assembly GCF_963930625.1 of Muntiacus reevesi. Taxonomy (NCBI): domain Eukaryota; kingdom Metazoa; phylum Chordata; class Mammalia; order Artiodactyla; family Cervidae; genus Muntiacus; species Muntiacus reevesi. Next base: position 52,820,469 of record NC_089257.1, read on the forward strand.
CCTGCATTGCAGGCAGATTCTTTACCATCTGAACCCTGAGCAATCTAAATATGGCAGGGGAGAAAATAGTGAATTGGTTGGAACTGTCACAGCTTGATGCACCATCACTCTTTTCAAACGTTCGTCAAAGGCCTACCCTGAACGTGTCTCCTTCTAGTGCGATCTGGGAAGGAACAGAAACCATGCTCTCAGCCATCCTTGCATGCTGCCTGTTCTTCCATCTCATCCTATTCAAAGAAGGTGAACTTTTCACCATATCCCAGAATGTATTGTTTGTCCACTAGAGTGTAAGTTCCTTGAAGGCAAGAATTGCTGCTTGTTTTTTTCCACTTCTGTATCACCAGATACTTGCAGGGTGCTTGGCATATGGTAAGGTGCTCTGTAAATAGTTTATTCTGCCAAAGAAGCTATGATAAAATGACAAAAAGAGAAAATATAAAATCAAAGTGGTTTGTCATCACCCTCAACTAGTATGATTTTCATATGTGTGACTTTAATAAGTAGCTCATCTCATTGAGCCTCAGTTTCCCCTTATACAGGCCAAAAATGATGCATATGCCTCCCACAGTTAAGTAAAATATTCCATATAAAGTGCCTGGCACGTGGCATGTGATCAGTTGCTGGAAGCTGAATATTCAGTCTTCCCCTGTACCATTTGATATTACCATACTTTTAAATTGCACAAACATTTAAAAATAGATGAAATGCAAAGATCTTTTGGAATATCTCCAAGCTAGAAAAATAGCCTTTGTTCGCCTGCCATTTAAATTATGCCTGTATATGTATAGAGACCTAAGAACGCATACGAATCTGACACTGACAAATGCAGAGCATGTGGAAATGCCAACCACTCCGTAATAAATCTGCTCTGGAGGAGGAGAGCGACGTTGCCTGGAGATTTTTATCCATTTGAAAATGTTACCATTCACCCAGGGAAAGCCAGGAGACCAGCAGTGGGACAGTTGGATCCAAGTGCTCTGACATTTCATCACCGACTGATACCATCAATGAATTTAGAAGCCGGAAGAGATAGCCACATTGCTTCACACGGTGTTGAATTAAAAAATGGCATATTACAAAGACAGTGAGAGAGCTGTCAAAGCCTAGCTTTCTGAGAGTTTCCTTTTGTCACAGACTGTTCCAGTATAAAGGTTAAGTGTGGAAATGTCAGCGGCTGGGAACTTTAGTCGAGAAGAACCCAAGAGCCCACTTTACAATAACAACGTAATACCCACTGAGTACTTTTCATCTGCCAATTGGGCTAAACAACTGTACTCAGAACATTTTATTGAATTCCCATGAAATTCCTATGAAATATACCATCCTCCACTTCAACGATGAGCAAGAGGAGTTGTGGGGGAAGTGAATTGCCTAGATTACACAGCCAAGACTCACTTCCAGGTCCAAGTGATGGCAGAGCCCATCTTGACATCATTGGAAGGTTGAGAGGCAGGGCTGAGTGCAAGGAGGAGGATGGAAGACTCTACTTGCCTTGGGTACTCTATGTAGTTTAAAGCCTCACAGTCAGAAAACAAGTGATTTCTGCCACTTAGTAACTTCATGCTTTGTGTTACTAAGCACTCCTCATCTGAAACATGAGGGATTTAACAGTAATAATAGTAACAACTAACTTTATATTGTATGTTAGGCACTCACTGTTCAAATATTTGACACAAGTTGTTGCTGTTGTTGTTCAGTTACTAAGATGAGTCTGACACTTTGCAACCTCATGGACTGTAGCTCCTCTGTCCTCCAGTGTCTCCCAGAGTTTGCTCAGATTCATGTCCATTGTGTCAGTGATGCTATCTAACCATCTTATCCTCTACCACCCCTTTCTCCTTTTGCTTTCAATCTTTTCCAACTTCAGATTCTTTTCCAATGAGTTGGCTCTTCACATCAGGTGGCCAAAGTATTGGAGCTTCAGTTTCAGCAACAGTCCTTCCAATGAATATTCCGGATTGATTTCCTTTAGGATTGACTAGTTTGAGCTCCTTGCCATCCAAGGGACTCTCAATAGTCTTCTCCAGCATCAAAAGCATCAATTCTTTGGTGCTGAGCCTCAGTTGGACCATAAAGATGGTCCAACTCTAACATCCGTACAAGACTTCTGGAGAAAGCATTCTTTGACTATACAGACTTTGTTGGCAAACTGATGTCTCTGCTTTTTAACAAACCTACTTAGGTTTGTTATATCTTTTCTTCCAAGGAGCAAGCCTCTTTTAATTGCGAGGTTGCAGTCACAGTCCACAGTGATTTTGGAGCCCAAGAAAATAAAATCTGCCACTATTTCCTCGTTTCCCCCTTTTATTTGCCATGAAGTGATGGGACCAAATGCCATGATCTTAGTTTTTTGAATGTTCAGTTTTAAGCCAGCTTTTTCACTGTCCTTTTTCACCCTCATCAAGAGGCTTTTTAGTTCTTCTTCACTTTCTGCCATTAGAGTGGTATCATCTGCTTGTCTGAGGTTGTTGATATTTTTCCTAGCAATCTTGATTTTAGCTTGTGATTCGTCCAGCCCAGTATTTTGCATGATGTACTCTGCATAGTAGTTAAATAAGTGTGTGTGTATTAGTCGCTCAGTTGTGTCCAACTCTATGGAATCCCATGGACTGTAGCCTGCCAGATGCCTCTGTCTATGGGATTCTCCAGGCAGGAATACTGGAGTGGGTTGCCATTTCCTTCTCCAGACATTAAATAAGTAGGGTGACAATATATAGCCTTGTTGTACTATTTTCCCAACTTTGAACCAGTTTGTAGTTCCCTGTAAGATTCTAACTGTTGCTTCTTGACCTGCATATAGGTTTCTCGGGAGACAGATAAGGTGTTCTGCTACTCCTAGCTCTTTAAGAATTTTCCAGTTTGTTGTGATCCACACAATCAAAGGCTTTAGCGTAGAAAATGAAGCAGAAGTAGATATTTTTCTGCAACTCCCTTGCTTTCTCTATGATCCAATGGATATTGGCAATTTGATCTCTAGCTCCTCTGCCTTTTTGAAATCCACCTTGTACATCTGGAAGTTTTTGGTTCATGTACTGCTGAAGCCTAGCTTGAAAGATTTTTAGCATAACCTTGCTAGCATGTGAAATGAGTACAATTGTGCGGTAGTTTGAACATTCTTTGGCATTGCCCTTCTTTAGGATTGGAATGAAAACTGACCTTTTCCAGTTCTGTGGCCACTGCTGAGTTTTCCAAATTTGCTGCCATGTTGAGTGCAGCACTTTAACAGCATCATCTTTTAGGATTTTAAATAGCTTAGTATCTGTGTAGTTTAGACCTTTCTTGTATAGTTCTTCTGTGCATTCTTGCCATCTCTTCTTAATCTCTTCTACTTCTGTTAGGTCCTTCCCGTTTCTTTCCTTTATCATGCCTATCCTTGCATGAGGTGTTTCCTTGATCTCTCTAATTTTCTTGAAGAGATCTCTAGTCTTTCCCATTCTATTATTTTCCTATGTTTCTTTGCATTGTTCATTTAAGAAGACCTTCTCTCTCCTTGGTATTCTCCGGAACTCTGCATTCAGTTGGGTATATCTTTCCCTTTCTCCCCTGCTTTCGTTTCCCTTCTTTCCTCAGCTGTTTGCAAAGCCATCTCAGACAATCACTTTGCCTTCATGCATTTCTTTTTCTTTGGGATGATTTTGGTCACTGCCTCCTGTACAATGTTACAAACCTCCATCCATAGTTCTTTAAGCCCTTGTCTCCCAGATCTAGAACTGGCAGTACTTTGACTCATAGTATCACACAAAGTACTCACAACAACTCTTTTAAAGGAACTGTAATTATTACTCCCATTTTTCAGAGGCAGAATCTAATGATGAGGCACAGAGCCTAGCATACAAGAAGTGCTCAACAAATGATGCTATTACCAGGGTGTTGCACTGCCTTCATGCTCACTTTTTGCCAGTTTCCTCCATCAGAACCACACCTCCATGCCCACCTTTTTCCTGAACCCCCATCTCCTCTTTCTCTTCCTTTTAAGCCCTCCCCCACTGCAGAAATTCCCTCTCCAAAATGTCTGAGATATAATTTGCCAATCCTCCCTCTAGTGATGGTCCAAGTGTAAAAATTTACTGAGTGTCAAATAAAGACAGTCATAAGAATTGGTTTGGGGACCACTGCTTATAATAGGGAACAATTACTGAGAGCTTGCAATGTGTCAGATACCACCCTTAGTCTGACTTTTTAATTACCATACTTGATCTTGAATTAGACAGTTACTGTCCCCACTCTACAGGTATGGAAACTGAGACAGAGAATGTATGCAATTTGCTCAAGGTCGTGGTTTCAGAGGCTGGCAGAACCAAAACTCTAACAGCCCTCCGACTCCAGAACCCGGGTTCCCAGCTTTTGTGCTTGAAGAATACTCACTCAAGCAAGACATGTGGGTTCCAAGTCCATTTTCACTATGCTAGACTTACGTCCCTCATCTGTAAAATAAGAGGGTGCAATGAATGATGAAGTGGGTGCTCTTACTTAATCCTTTTTACCTATGAGTTTGAGATTATGCCTTTCAATTCTACAGATATGGATGCAAAGATGCAATTCGCCAAAGTAGTAGACGGTAAAGAACTGTTTTCTCTGACCCCACACTCATGACCTTTCCTCTAAAGTGGCTGCTTCTCCAAGTTCAGGATCCAGTCATTAATTTTACCTAACCCATCCATTTCTAGAATCAATTTGAATTATGGATGGAATATGGTTTCCATTCTAGAATCACTTTTTTTATTTCAGCCATCCTTCTTTTTCAGACTCATCCATTTATCTTTTTACTTCTGAACTAGATATATTAATGAAAACTGAAAACAAAATTTCTACATTTTTTTCTGAAATAGATAGAATTTTATTCGTTAGTTTTTGATTCTAGAAAGCCACAGGAAAATTGAGCATCTTTGGGTCAGCTTTCAGTATAGCTCATAAGCCAAAGAAAAGAAATACTGTTTATAAAATGTATATTAAGTATATTACAACATATGAGTCATGGTCCTAACATCACATTGTCCAAAAAATATATTATTCAATATATGAATGAATGATTTTTTTAGGTAAGTCAACTCTTTAACATTAACAAAAGCAAACAAAAAAGATAGGTTATCTCAAATTCCAAATTCTCTATCAGGAGAATACCAAAGTGTGGGTAAACCCATATGATAAGCAGTATGGGAAATTTATTAGGGTATACAGCTTTTAAAACATGGAAAATTGAATCTCCAAATACTTGTGTATTATATGAAATATTCCTTCTTTGTCCTTTTCTTTTTAGAAAATTCTCTTAGTAGAAATAAATGTTGAATGTCTATTTAAACAAAAAAAATTTTTTTTTACAAAGAAATCAACTTTAAATCCCAGTTTGCTAATGCAACTATTTGAATGTTTGCACATTCTTGTTCATCAATGGTTTGCAATAGACACATTTTAAATATCTACTAAACTAATAGTTTATATTATTAATTTTTTTATTTAAGAAAGAATAAACATTTAATATATTTTAATGGATTTCAGTTATTACTATTGGTAATGACTTTATATAACTCCAGAGGCTAATATGCATTAATTTTCTAAACCATTCTCCTCACTATTTGATATCATGGTCCATTTACATCTGATCAGCTTACATCTGCCAACCCCAAATTCTCAGTCCATCCTTCTCCCTCCCCCAACCCTTGGCAACCACAAATCTGTTCTCTATGTCTGTAAGTCTGTTTCTGTTTTGTAGGTAGGTTTATTTGTGCCAAATTTTAGATTCTATATATAAGTGATATCATATAATATGTGTCTTTCTTTCTGACTTCACTTAGTATGATAATCTCTGGTTGTGTCTATGATGTGGCAAATGACAGTATTCCATTCTTTTTCATGGCTGAGTAGTATTCCATTGTATAGATGTACCACATCTTCTTTATTCTAACTGTTGATGGACATTTAGGTTGTTTCCATGATAAAACATGTGTTTTTATGGCTACTGCTACCTATTGCTATGTTGCTTTTCGAAAGAGTTGTACCAGTTTATAAAGAAACCAGCCCTGATTCTCTCAAGAACTTTACTGGCACTGAATATTTTAAAAAGTAAAAATACTTTTAAGTATTTTTATTTTTGTTAATTTCCAAAGTGTAACCTGGATGTAAGAACCACAGTGTCTGGGTTTAAACCTCAGTTATACCCTAACTAGTTATCTGATTGGATCAAGTTACTGAACATCACTTGGCCTCAGTTTCTGCATCTATGAAATGGAAATAGCACCATCTCCTAAGAAAATTTTTGAGATTAAGAAAATTTATATATATTAAGCACTTACTAAATGTTAAGAACTATAAAATATTGTATGCTATTATGATGATAAAAATTATTTAATCTGTAACTCTTTGATTATTATTCAGGAAAAATTGTTTCTCAGGATAAGTGTTTAACATTTGTATTTTGTTCTCTGTAAATTTTCTCTTCATGTCTTTAGGTCACTGACCTATTGAGACCTTGAGTTTTATTTTTCTTTTAAAATTTGAATTGCTCCATCATATGCATGTATGGGCTTTCCTGGTGGCTCAGTGAGACTCCCCAGTGCAGGAGGCATGGGTACAATCCCTGGATTGGGAAGATCCCCTGGAGAAGGAAATGGCAACCTACTCAAATATTCTTGCCTGCAAAACCCCATGGACAGAGGAGCCTGGTGGGCTGTAGTCCCCAGGATCACAAATGAGTCAGACATGACTTAAGGACCAAGCAGCAACAACAGCGTGCATGAATCATGTGGTTGAATGTTCAGGCATTTTTGGTTGAATTATTTTCTCAGTTTGTTGTTTACATGCTCATCTCATGTCATTGTTTTGTTTGTTTGTTTTTTGTTTTTTTTTTTTAGTTTTGAGTCTTTTTTTAAAAAATTTTTTTTATTATTATTTTTTTTTCAGTGGGTTTTGTCATACATTGATATGAATCAGGTGGGCTGGGAAGACCCATTGTTTTGTTTTGAATGCGACACACTCAATATAGTTCATCATCTTTTTAAATGTAATTCTTCCTTTACCTCAAAGCTATGAAAGCTGTTGTTGTTGTTGAGTTGCCAAGTCGTGTCTGACTCTATGACCCCATGGACTGCAGCTGGCCAAGCCTCCCTGTCCCTCTCCTTCTCTTGGAATGAAAGTTATCCCTCAGCAAATGATACCTATGTCTTCTGTTTCTGTTGGATCATCTATGATTTAGAGCTGGTTAATTTGTTTAGCAGAGGCTGGATTTTGCTAAAGATTTAGACCTTGACATGCAGAGGATAAAACAGAAACTCTTCCATTTGGGTGCCTGGAGAAATTAGTGCCTTCCCAGGTATGTTACGGTAACTTCATTTGAAACAGTGGGGCTCTATGAAGACAGACTTGTTCACTTCTATAAGCAAATTGAATGAATCTGGTCTAAGTCCTTGCTGAATGCAAAAGCTCCTAGAGGTAAAACCAGGTAGTACTGGGTTCAAATCCTCACTACTTATTAGCTGTGTGGTTGGAGACAATCACTTCACCAGCTGGGAGCCTCATTTTGTTTTACTGGAGATTAAATGCATATGAAAAGGCTTAGCATATAACAGCCAAAAATTAAACCCAACTTTTAAATTATTTATTTTAATGCAATATTCAAGATTATCTCATTTTCTTAGTGAGTCAGAAAAGGGAGTGGTTCTATATTAAATTTTTCCTTGTTAATCACATTTGGCTAAGATGTACCAGAAATTACTCCACAAGAGATGACTAGAATATGCTTGCTGTCTGTTTAAGACAAAGTGGTAGCTTTCATCCTGTTCCACTCCTTATATTAGGCCTTAAAACAAACCTACAAGGTAAACAGAATGTTAACTCTTCCGTTCTCTACTTTTGGAAAAGAAAACTGGAGCTGAGGAAGGTTCTGTGACTTGCCCAGTGTCACACAGAAGTGCCTCCAACAGAACAAAAATGATCTCCTAGTCCCAACTATGAGTTTCTCTCTCTAGAAACCTAGAGTCAACTGAACTGGATAATCTCTGATCCCTCCCAAACAAGTTATCATAGTTATTAAGTTTTCTGGCTCTGGATTCCAAGAGACCTGGTGGAATGCAGACTTTAGCCCCACTACTTTCAAGCTGTGTGACCCTGTATGGGTCAATTAGGCTTTCTCAACCTCAGTTTTCTGAGTAGTAGTGCATGCATGCATGCTCAGTCATGTCCAACTCTTTATGATGCTATGGACTGTAGCCCGCCAAGCTCTTCTGTCCATGGAATTTTCCAGGCAAGAATACTGGAGTGGGTTGCCATTTCCTCTTGCATGGGATCTTCCTGACCCAGGGATCAAACCCACATCTCCTGTGTCTTCTGCATTCCAGGCCAATTCTTTACTGCTGAGCCATCAGGGAAGCTCTAATCTGTAGCAGAGAGCTAATAATTTTATCAAACTTAAGTTTCAGGGAGGATGAAAAGAAAGGATGCAAGTAAAGCACTTAGTACAACATCTGGCAGGTAGTAAGTACCTAAAGTTAGGTATCTGAAAGTGAAAAAACTAAACCATGTCTAGGAATAGTTGGGTCTGAACTTAAATTTGAGTTAGGGCATCCAAGTGCTTGACCCATTAACTTGTCTATACTATCATGGAGGCTTCTTGAGGTTTTCTAGTGCTGTGTCTTTTGGTCCCATCTGGTATTTCAGGCACACAGAGCTATCCACATCAAGTCTTTGGGCAGGTGCCATGTTCCTTACCTGCCCCAGCTGGAAACAGCCTCATTGGATACAATGTGAGGGATGTTCCCAGAGATGTCCAGTGATTCATGTTAGTTTATCTACTGCCAGCACTCTTGAAGGACAGTCACAAGATACTAGAACTTGACTCCATTGTACTGTTTCACTCTACATTTAGCAATGGCAAGATCCTCATCCTCTGCAGCAGCAAACAAGGCAGCCTTTGCCTCTCTGGCCCCTGTGAACCCAATGTGCCTTTCTCATTGAACCTCTCATGTTGGGTTGACATTATCTGTAGCCCAGATGTGGCTAGCCTCCTGAGGACATCACTACTCTCATCAACCACATGGAGCCCAGACTTCACATTCCTCCCCCTTGTTGTTGTTCAGTCATGTCCGACTCTTTGTGACCCCATGGACTGCAGCACAGCAGGCTTACCTGTCCTTCCCTATTTCCCTGAGTTTATGCAAACTCATGTCCATTGAGTCGGTGATGCCATCCAACCATCTCGTTCTCTGTTGTCCCCTTCTTCTCTTGCCCTCAATCTTTCCCAGCATCAGAGTCTTTTCAAATGAGTCGACTCTTCACATCTGGTGGCCAAAGTATTGGAGCTTTAGCTTTAGCATCAGTCCTTCCAATGAATATCCAGGGTTAATTTCCTTTAGGATTGACTGGTTTGATCTCCATGCAGTCCAAGGGACTCTCAAGAGTCTTGTCCAGCACCACAGTTTGAAGGCATCAATTCTTCAGTACTCAGCTTTTTTATTCGCCAGCTCTCATGTCTGTACATGACTGGAAAAATCATAGCTTTGTCTACATGGACCTTTGTCAGCAAAGTAATGTCTCTGCTTTTTAATGCCCTATCTAGGTTTGTCATAGCCTTTCTTCCAAGGAGTAAGCATCTTTTAATTTCATGGCTGTTGTCACCATCCACAGTGATTTTGGAACCCAAGAAAATAAAATCTATCACTATTTCCATTGTTTCCCCATCTATTTGTCATGGAGTGATGGGACCAGATGCCATGATCTTCATTTTTTGAATGTTGAGTTTTAAGCCAACTTTTTCACTCTCCTCTTTCATCTTCATCAAGACGCTCTTTAGTTCCTCTTCGTTTTCTGCCATTAGGGTGGTATCTTCTGCATATCTGAGGTTATTGATATTTCTCAGGGCAATCTTGATTCCAGCTTGTGCTTCATCCAGCCTGGCATTTCGCATGATGGACTCTGCACATAAGTTCCAACAGCAATGAGAGTGACAAACTCCATTGAGGACCTCTTAGGAAGGTCAAGGAGAGGGCTGTATCACACACTATACAGAAAAGTAGATCAGAAGTTCAACTTTGAAAACTCACTTTCCTTGCCAAAGCCCTCCACCCTGATACTAATAGTCTGACCTCCTCTCTTTCCCACAGACCCATCCCTTTTTGTGTTTCCAGTAATGTGGATCTAGCCATAGCCTTGAACATCCTACAAAGACTTGAGAGTTAGCTAGTCCTAGAGCCCCTATAAAAGCATTTCCACCACCACACCTATTGCCCAATCATGTCTCTGGCATCAAAGCCACATCCTTGAGCATCTCATCAAAAACTTTACCCAACAAATCTAAAGTCCTCCTGTGGATGTGTGTGCACATTCCACCAAGAACATGATATTTCAGTAATGATCCTCTTGATTGTCCTGTGATCAGGTTTGCTTGACAGTGAGCTCTGTAATAATAGCTGAATTTTGTTCCATGCTCATTAAGCCAGCCACTAGGCCAAGTGCTCCACAAGGACTTTTTCATTCATTCTCATGACAAACCTTTATAATTAGCGATCATCACTGCCCTAGTTTTACAGATAAAACCCCAAGTTATGGAAAGTTAAGTCGCTTGCCTCCAATCACACAGAAAGTCTCAGGCCTGGCATTGCAGCTAGTTTGGCTCCAAAGCCCACAGTCTAAAGCAGTAGGCTACAAAGGCAAAGGCTGGGTGGTTATCAGGGCCCAGTTCCGACCCCCTTGTACAAAGAAACCCCCATAACAGAGGGGTATTGGCTGTTAGCTGAGGAGTCAGATTTGGTCTGTTTCATTTCCTGTCTTCTATTTTAGAACACCTGTTCCCTTCCCTTCCATTTCATCATTTAATTCAACTTAAAAAATAAAGACAAAACACCTCACATATGGAGCTGTCTGTCATGTGCTGGGCGCTGTGCCTGGCCGCGGAGAAACAAGGAGCTAGAAGGCAGAGTCCATGTCCTTGTGTGTGAAGGTCGCTGCAGGTAGGAAAGACACAGAATCCAATAAAGTAGAACACAACATTGAAAATGCCACATGAGAGGCGTTAGAATACAGAGGTGACCCTGCAGAAAGGGCACTCCCTCTGGTGGAAGAGGCAGAGAAAGGTGCTAGGAAGAAGTGGTCGGCTGGACTTGAAGGAAATGGGGATGGAAAAGAAAATAACTCTCAGCTAGAGAGTCACAGCACTGTGTCCCAGTTTCATCCTGCTGTGTAATAAAGATGGGATGGGAGAAGGAGAGCAGTCAGAGGAGGAGTTCAGGGGAGGTCAGCTTGGAGCAGCCTGACACCCAGTTAGCAGCCTGAACCCCCAGGAGGGAGTCTGGGAGTCAGAGAGGCACCTGAACAGAGACGGGCTGGGGTTCTCCTCTCTGCCTTCAGAGAGCACTCTGAGGACAGCATGGAGAATGGACGGCAAGGTGTCTGCACCATAGCTTGCATACCTGTGAGGAGGCTTGTGGAGTGGCCAGCAAGAGGAAGAGACAATGATCTGGATTGGGGAGGAAAGGGAAGTGTTTGAGGAGTTCTTAGCTGAGATGTGGAAGTTTTAACATTGTAGATTCCACTCTAAATCCGGTGATAGCATGATTGTTTGGCTACATCTGTATAGTTTCTCTCAGTTAATTCTCTAAATTTTCATGACTTGAGATAAGATTCCCTGATTTATCAAATTGAGAAATCCACTTTATTCTCTGGGTATATTTACTCAAGTCCAGTTAGGAGTAAGAAGCAGCGCTGCCCACCAGCCATTTCTTTCCATCTATCTTTTTCTGACCTCTTTCGCAGAAAGAGTTCAGGATATCTGATCTCAGATTTACAATTTCTTGCTGAGATTCTAGAAAATTGGGAGTTTGAAAGAGTGTGGCACAAGGCAGTAATTTTCCAGCTAGGGCTGTTTTCACTGGGCTATGTTCTCTGTCCAGCTAATTATCTTCCAAGAAGGCCAGGAATGAGTCCACCTGATCCAAGGGTAGCCTCAGTGACGTGTGCACCCTGGGAGGGGATGGCATCACAGTTTCTTCAAATTCTGATCTATAAAACCAGATGGGAGAGTGGGCAATTGTGTCTCCAAACCCTCACAACCCAGGTATTGGCTGACACGCAATAAATGCTTGCCTGATGAATGCATGAACAAACAAATAAATTGGTGAATGAACAAGTGAATGAATGGATGAAATGGAGAGCAGGAATGAGACAATTTGCATGTAGCCAAATAAATCTGAACTTGTTTAAATTGTATACCTTCAACCTTAGAAAAACTAAAGAAGCTCAGATAGTTCATTATTCAGTCTTCTCAGAGGGGTCCCAATGGTGGAGCCACAGGTGATAGCCCAGGGTCTGGTTCCTGGTAATGAGAATGTAAAGCCCTGAAACTGAAGCTATTAAAATCCAACATGAATAGCTCAAGACCAGCAAAGCAACCTCCTGAGTGGAGTCTTCTTTCTGCCTCCAGTCTATCCCTAAAACAATCTATTGGAGTTACTGTTCTAAGAGAGAAATCAGATGAAATCTCTGTGGTGGGAAACAACCCCCCCCCCCCCCCGCCCAAACTATCCAAAAAGGGGGGATTAATATTGACGAGAGCCTACAATATGCTGTGACTGTGCCAGGAATTTATACTTCATCTTGTTTTATCCTATCAACAGCCCTCTGGGATGGCCATTATTTTCTCATCTTATAAACATGGATGCTGAGACTCAGAGAGGTAGACTAACTTGTCCAGAGTCACAACAAGTAATGGAGCTTGGAGTCAGTTCACTCCAAACCCCAGGACATTTCTACTCACACTGCCAGAAATCCTTTCCACTGTACCACACTGCCCAGAAGCCTACTGCAGGCCCTTTATGAGGTGCTTTCAGCCCACATTTCCAACCTCATCTCCCTCACTCCACAGCTTCTCTCCCTGAGCTCCTGCCACAACCAGCCATGGAATATTTCAGGAGTGGCCATGAGTTCCCAGGTCATGGACCTTTTGCAGTGCTCTCGTTCTCTGGTCTGTATACCTTCCCCCCTTCGCCATCTGACAAACTCCTATTTATCCCTCAAGACCCAACTCAAATAGCCCCTCCCTGTGAAGGATCACTCTGATCATTCTCCCCTACCTAGGCAGTTGATGGTCTCTTGCCCAGGGCTCCCATTGCCCTTGGTACCTACCTCCATCACGGCAAGCAGCTCTGAGTCTCATCCTGTTTGCCATCCCACTAGCAACAATTCCATGTTTCAGAATCCACTGCAGGCAGATTCAGTGTGCTGCCAGCCCTCCAGCTAGGCAGATGCCACCCTCGCTCTGTGGGAAACACTCACACAGCACTCCCTACAGTGAAATCAGGCAATTGTTTTAAAACAAAATCCTTTCCCGGTGGAATTAACCATCAGGTGAGCTGTAGTTTTTATTCACAGTGCAGTATGTGAGTATGTGGTGACTTCTCCCATTTTGCACAAGGCGCTGCATTCCTCTTTTTTTTTTTATTATGACTGTGAAACGTATGGGCTATGAAACCTTGACATTAAATTAGCCTCACACTGTCCCCACTCCTCCCACTCCTGCGCTATGAATAGTAGAGTGTGCTGAGAGCAGGACAAATGAATCAATCGTGACACTGCTTTACCGGGGAGGCTGAAGCTCAGGATTATGGAGTAGCTGGCGAAGGGTTTGTGATCCGCACACAAGCCACTACATCATTCATTTTCTGCTGATCTTGTTCTTTTGTCTAGAATACTGTGCTTCCTTCTGTACACCTGGGTGAACTGGTCGTGAGGATAATAACTATGATTTCTAATATAATCATAAATAGCTATCGTTGATTGCTTAATATGTTCCAGGCAATTTTGTATGTTTTGCCATGCTCCCTTCACAACAAACTTGCAAATGTAATGGCTTTGTGGTTAAAAACAGGTTCTGAAGTCAGACAAATGTCTATTTAAATCCTGACACTCAAAAAAAAATTTTTTTTTAATTTAAAAAATTTTAAAAAATGAATAAATCCTGACACTCCACTTCCTCGCTGCATGGCTCTGGGCATGTCACTCAAGCTCTCTAAGCCACAAAATCCTCGTGTGTATAAAATAAGAGTAATAAATATATCTGTCCTTGAGTTGCAGTGAGAACTACATTCATCACTCTTTGAAAGAACCAGTAAGTATTTGTCATCGTACTATCCCTGTTCTGCAGGATGAAGAAACTGTGGCTCAGAGAGGTGAAGTAGCAGTCCAACTGTTACACAGCTACTAAGTGGTAAATTGGGATTGAGCCCAGGTCTGTCTGTTTCCAGTGCAGCATAGCAATACTGTACGGCGTTTAAGACCTGCTGCTCGCTAAGCTTAGTGATCTTAAGCAAGTCACTTACCCTTTTCTCTGTGCCTCAGTCTCTCCATTTATAAAATAGGCACGATGGGTTTGTTGTAACAAATAGATGTGTTGGTACATGTACAGCTCTTAGAAGAGTGCCTGAGATTCAGTAAACACTATGTAAGTGTTTTTTATTACAATGATTTTTCTGATTTTCCTAATTTTCCAGCATTGGAAAAGTCCAGAGTTGGTGGGACTCTCATTACAATAGTTAGGGTCAGTGATGGTGGAAATTCAGGAAGTTGGTCTGGGACAGTTCAGCTCTTCCCACTTCTCTAAGTTATTTCCTAGGTCTCTAAATCCTCTCCAGGATAAACATTCCTACTTTCTTCAACTGCTCCTATTGACACTGTTGTAAAAACTGTCACTACCACTAACCATGCCCTGGTTGCCTCATCCTCTAGAGCAGGGTTTCTCAGGCTTGACTCTATTGATAATTTGTTGATAATCTGAAATTTGTTGTGAGAGGCAGGGGCAGACGCAGGGGCAGTCCTGTGCTGTGTAGGATGTTTAACAGCCCTGGATTCTGCCCACTAGAAGTCAGTAGCATTCCCTCCCAGGGTGACAACCAAAACTCTCCTGGACTTTGCCAAATCTCCCCTTTTTGACCAAATGCAGGTCAAAATCACCCCCAGTTGTGAAGTGCTAGGTGTAGAGCTTGGCCTCCAAACAGACAAATTCTCAGGATAGAGTCTGGAGCTGGATGTGCAACACTTCTAAGTTACTGCATCTTTTAAGGCGCTTACCTTAGCTTCTTAGACTGTGAAGTGGCTCTGTTCTGTCATTGAACTTGATGACGGCTAAGACCTCCAAGTCTCTTTCACGGTGCTGCTCCCTGTGCAGATGGATTTTTGACCTACATTGCTTCTCTTCCTCTGAAATGTGTTAGGGACTACTTAATGGTCCAGCCTGTATGTGATCACCAAGGTAATGCTCTCTCAAAACCACCTTCCCCCAGTCCCAGGAGTGGCTACACTCTTCTATTCTTCTATAGCCGGTAGTCTGTAAGCCCTGTTCCAAACACCGCAGCCCTAGAAATTACCCTGGATCTTTCATTAAAACTCTTCTGAGAGACTTCCCTCATGGTCCAGTGGCTAAGAATCTGCCTTTCAATGCAGAAGACGCCGGTTCGATCACTGGTTGGGGAATTAAGATCCCACATGTCATAGAGCAATTAAGCCTGTGCAGTTCAATTACTCAGTACGCCCATTCTGGAACCCATGTGCTACAGCTAGACAGCCCACATGCCTCAAACCCTGAGCCCGTGAGCCAGAACTACTAAGCCCATGTACCACAATTAGAGAGTCCATGCATCACAACAAAAGATCCTGCATGCTGCAACTGAGACCTGATGCAGCCACATAAATAAATAAATATTAAAAGCAACAACAACAAGCTCTTCTTTCCCAACCAACTTGGTCTGCACTCTGCTTTGTTTGCATCCGATGGGCTATTTGTCCCAGAGGGTTGTCAGCTGTTTGAGAGGTACCAGAGCAGACAGGGAGAAATCCTACAGTTCCATTCATCTGCTTAGTGCAAAATCTGTCCCCATGAGTGTTCTTTTAATCAAGTCATGTCCTGCCCAGTTCATAAACCCTTCAACCTCTCCTTGTGTTCCAGCACATTGACACCCAACAATTCTCCCTGGCACTGAATGCCCTCCACGCATTATATCCACTTACCCATCTAACCCAGCTCCAGATCCATCCACCAATTTAGTCAGCTCACTGCTTCTGCCCAGGAACAAGTCTGCCTTACAGCCCACAAATAGCTGCTTTCCTAACCTGAAACACCTACCTCATCCTTAAATCCTAGTCATCTTCTCAGGCACAGCTTAACTCATATTTAGCAGCTATAGATTCATTTTGGAATGAGACAGGAAAGAAAATGCAAACCCTATTTTCACAGCTAAGTCTCTTCTTTGTTCTCTAAGGCGAATGGTGGGGTGATTGCTGTAGGCTAGCCAATCAGACAGGCATGGGTTCAAATTACAAGTCTGTAGGTTTTATCACACTGTGACTTCAGGGAAGTGACTTCACCTCCCTACCTCAGTTTCCTTATTTGTAGACAAGGCATTTACTTATATGTCGGTGCCTGTAGGACAGGGTAGATAAGAACAGTAACGTAATGCGTGTAAAGCATTCAACCCAGAGCCCAGCATAGAATAAGTACTCCAGAAGCATCAGCTGGTACCAGGTCTTCCCTGAGCAGGCCACTTCCTACTCATCTTCCTTCTGAATTCCTATGGGCCATAGACTATATGCCACCTGATATTGTTGTTGTTCAGTTGCTCAGTCGTGTATGACTCTTTGCAATCCCCTGGACTACAGCACACCAGGTTTCCCTATTCTTCACTATCTCCTGGAGCTTGCTCAAACTCATGTCCATTGAGTCAGTGATGCCATCCAATCATCTCATCCTCTGTTGTCCCTTTTCCCAACCTTTCCCAACAACAGGGTCTTTTCCAATGCATTGACTCTTCACATCAGGTGGCCAAGTGTTAGAGCTTCAGCTTCAGCATCAGTCCTTTCAATGAATATTCAGGGTTGATTTCCTTTAGGATTGACTGGTTTGATCTCCTTGCAGTCCAAGGGACTCTCAAGAGCCTTCTCTAGCACCACAATTCAAAAGCGTCAATTCTTTGGTGTTCAGCCTTCTTTATGGTCCAACTCTCACATCCATACCTAGCTACTGGAAAAATCATAGCTTTGACTATACAGACCTTTGTCGGCAAACTGATATCTCTGCTTTTTAATATGCTCTCTAGGTTTGGCACAGTTTTTCTTCCAAGGAGCAAACGTCTTTTAATTTCATAGCTATAGTCAACATCTGCAGTGATTTTGAAGTCCAAGAAAATAAAGTCTGTCACTGTTTCCATTGTTTCCCCATCTATATGACATGAAGCAAAGGGACTGGATGCCATAATCTTAGTTTTTTGAATGTTAAGTTTCAGGACAGCATTTTCACTCTCCTCTTTCACCTTTATCAAGAGGCTCTTTAGTTTCTCTTTGCTTTCTACCATAAGGGTGGTGTCACCTGCATACCTGAGGTTATTGATATTTCTCCTGGCAATCTTGATTCCAGCTTGTGCTTCATCCAGCCCAGCATTTCTCATGATGTACTCTGCATATAAGTTAAATAAGCAGGGTGACAATATGCAGCTTTTCCCAATTTGGAACCAGTCTGTTGTTTCATCCCTCCTTTATATACTGTCTTTTATTATTCACTTGTATGGATTTAAGGCTTGGTTGTGTCTCTCCAAATAGGCTGTTTAAATACCATGGTGCCAGGAACTCATTCACTGGACAAATATCTGTAGTGTACTCAGTATGAGCATTGGGCTAGGCCTTGTAGATGGTATGTGCACAGATATATCAAGTTTGGACCCTGACCTCTAGAAATTTACAATTTAGTGAGGAAGATAAGATGTGTACAATAAAGAGTCATAACCACGTAGAGAATGACTAGGGTCATTGGAAAGATGTAAGAGTCCAAAGGCAAGAAGAATCCCTGTTGCCTGGGAGGATCGGGAGAGAATCTGGAATCAGGATCAGGAAATCTGGAACTTACAGAGATGGAGGATGATGAGAGAATGCTTCATGGGAAGATGGGATGGGTTAGGCAAAAACTTGGAGGTGGAAAGGCAAGAAGCTTACATGGGAAGCTGAGTAGTTCTATGTGACTTTAGCATGGGATCTGTGAAAGGCAGCAGTGGGAGATAAGTTTGGGAGACAAGAGGGGTTTTGAATATGAGACTGAAGAAGTTGTACTTCATATATGTGGGGCGGGGAACAACTGAAGGCCTGAGCCAAGGAAAGGCATGCTCTGGGAGGATGGGAAGATCATTTATGAGACCACAATGGCAATTCACATTGAGATGGAGGGGGTTAAGTTAGGTCAGTGGCTATGAAGATGGGAGAAAGGGATAGATGTGGGCAAGACCCTGTGATGTGGCAAGGACACGGGTTCCTGTGTTGTCTTCACTTTACTCCCTGTAATTGATTCTTC
Source organism: Muntiacus reevesi (assembly GCF_963930625.1). Lineage (NCBI taxonomy): Eukaryota > Metazoa > Chordata > Mammalia > Artiodactyla > Cervidae > Muntiacus > Muntiacus reevesi. The sequence goes on from NC_089257.1 coordinate 52,838,779, forward strand.
TCACGACAGCCAGGGGGACCCTATGGTGTTTGTATACCAGAGCATGTCACTTTCCTGATCAAAACCTTCTAAAGGCTCTCGTGACACTTAGAGCTAAATCCAACCCCCTTCCCAGCACAGTCTGTATGTACTGTTTCTCTGGCCTCCATCTCTTTACTTTCAACCTGTCACTTGATACATTTCAGCCACTGAGCTTTCATCGCTCTTCAAGTATATTCCCACTGTGGACCATTTCAAGGGCTGTTCCCTCTGCCTGATACATTCTTTCCCCAATATCTGCATGGCTGATCCTTCACCTCATTCTAGTCTTTGCTCAAAGCTACTTCCTCAAAGACACCTTCTGTAATGAAAACAAGCAGCACTCCACCCCTCACTTCATATCTGCTTTATGTTTATTGATAACACTTATCATTTACTAACTGACATTATAATACATGTTGATGTGTTTACCATTGGGCATCCCACTAGGATGCAAGTTCCTTTGGTTTGAGTCCCTGCTATATCCTCAGCATTAGTGTACAAATAAATAAAGGGGAAAGTCAAGGAGACACCAGTGTTTCCAGTCTGGGTTAATGGTAGGAGTACCACTGACCAAGATAGGAAATACAGGAGAAGCAAGGATTCTGAAAAGAAAAATGAATTCAGTTTCCAACATTTAACCTGCAGTATCAGAAAGAAAGAGACCCAGTATATAATCTAAGATGGTAGCTTGGAAAAGGCCTGGGATTCAGGAGGGCATTAGGATTCAGGAATTAACCACAGAGAAGTGATTACTCAGCCATGAGACTGTATGTGCCAAGAGCAGATCACCAAAGACCCATCTGTGAGGCACACCCAAAACGAGGAAACAGGCAGAGGAAGAGAGGTTTTCATTAGCTGTCCCTTGTTCTTGGGAGTAAATCCCAAACCCTCTTCATGTCCTGCACGACCTTGCTCAATCTGTCCCTCTCTTTACAGTTCCTACCTCATCTCCCCACCACCTTCAGCCACACTGACCTGCTTTCAGTTTCTTGAATTTGCCAAGCACCTTCTCACCAAACCTTCACAGCTTTCCTTCTTTTTCCTGGAAGCCATCCCTCCAAATTCTCCACTCCTCACCCAGCTAACACTTATTCATCCTGCAGATCTCAGCTTAAATATCACTTCCTCAAACTGTCCTTCCTTGGCTTCCCTTCTCTGTCTTCCTCCCTGTTATTCTTTTGTGAGATTCTTGCAAGTACATGGCTACACACACACACCCAGATGCAACAGGTAACTGATACAAAGAAAATAGATGATTGTTTGTCTGATGTCTGTCCTCTTAGACCATACATTTTCAGGGGCCAGTGGGCTAGTGATGATGCCTATGTAAGTCACCACTGTGTCCCCAGCACCTAGCACCTATTTGTGCTTCATAATAAATCCTCAATTAAAACACGCTGAATGAATGAACTGAAAGAGGAGCAAGAGAGACAGGAGGAAAACCAAAATTGTACGGGACAGTCAAGGCAGATTTCTCGAGTAGAACAGGGCCCTGGCACTGTACAGTGCTGCAACTGAGCATGGTAGACTGAAGATGAAGGAAAACCAAGAATCCAAGGGCCTAGATTGTCATGGCTTTAGGAACCCAATTTAAGTAAAACGACGAGGGAGAGAGGCAAGGTGGTAAGGCCTGACAGCAAGGGATGAAGGAGAGCATCGGGAGGAGAGAAACAGAATTGGCTAGTGTAGACTACTCTCCAGGGAGATAAAATTAAGACGAGAGGGAGAATGGAGACTGGAATTCATAGTAGAGTCACAAGAAGGAATTTGGGGGTAAAGGAACTTCATGTTTTTATCTCAGTAGAAAATAGTCAAAGGGAAAGATAAAATATCAGAAAACAAGTAGGAGATAACTGAAGGGACAAAGTGCCCAAAGAGAAAAGGAACAGAACTGGGGACTCAGGTGGAAAAGCTGAAGGTAGGAGTTGGGAGAGAAGACTCAGAAAGTCTAGACAGGTGTCACATGCTGCACATGCTCCCAGCCATTCAGTGCTTTTTCTAAGTCCCTTTGAAGCAGATACTAGTATCAGGCTCACCTAGGAGTGAAGAAAGAAAGACTTCATTAAATAGAGTATTCCAGGACACAAGACTACTTGATACCTGAGCTGGAATTCAAGTCCAAGGTGGTCAGTTTTCAATGCCCATATTTTTCCATTATTCTTCATAAGCACCCCAAAGGATGAAGGGGAAGAGAAAGATTTTCCCTTCTGAGATGGGAAAGAAGGGAACATGGAGGAGGAGAGGAGAGTGGAGAGAGCTCCAGCAAGATGGCCTGTCGTCCACAGTCAAGGAGGAGGCACAGGCAAATTTGGAAAGTGGAGCTCAGCTCTAGGAGTTGGAAAGGTTTAGAAGATTTGCTAGCAAGTGAAGGAGGAAGCGAGTTGCAGATGATGAGAGGCTGGCCAAGCAGCAGAGAGGGTCCTTCTGAAATTGCACCAAAGGAATTTGGAGTGGATCCAAACAGCCTAGTTTCCTGAACTTCCTCAGCAACATGGAGAAGTAGATGCAATGGAAAGTGTTTGTCCAGGCCTAGAAGTTGGCAAGGGGGTGGATGAGGAGACTGCAGCAGAAAGACAAGAGAGCCAGAGAAGGAGCAGCTTTTTTGCAGTGACTGAGTCTAGGGTTGGGACTGAACTGATGTTAGAGATGTCAGAAGAGAAAGGATCTTTGTTGTGAAAATGGAGGTTTTGAGACCAGCACAGTGGAAAGATCATCAATTTGAAGGTGGGAATCCTTTAGGGAGACAGTAGGAGCTGGAGAAGTGAAGGCCATAAGCCTGGTGGGGAAATTCTTGAGGAAGGAAGGGGATGTGCCTGGAAGGCAGTAAGTCATGGTACCTTGCTGATGTCTCTATTTACTCCCTAAGTCATGGCCAACTCTTTGCAAACCCATGGAGTGTAACCCACCAGGATCCTCTGTCCATGGGATTTCCCAGGCAAGTATGTTGCCATTTCCTTCTCCAGGGGATCTTCCTGACCCAGGAATTGAACACAGGTCTCCTGTGTCTCCTGCTTGGCAGGTGGACTCTTTATGACTGAGCCACTGGGAAGCCAAGTCATGGCACGAGGGAGTGCTAAATGGATGGAGTGGACTTTAGAAGAGGGAAGGCCATTGCCAGACAAGGATAAGCCTATGGTCTGTGATCTAGCAAGAAAGCATGTGCTTATCAATTCCCCAAGAAGAGAGAGCACAGAGAGGTGGAGCATGAGTGACCTCTGTGGAGAACTCAGAAAAGAAAGCAGGGTCTTGAGAAGGCAGTCAGCTTTGCTTGAGACAGTGGTAGTAATGCTTGAGGAGATTACTGACCACCCAGGGAAGCTCATCCTTATGCAAAAGCAGAAGTTCTTTGGACTTAGAAGGTCAAGACTGAATTCATAAAGGAGTGAGGTAGCAAAAGAAGAGATAGGAATAGCAGTATCTGAGGTTGTGCTCCAGCTGCTGAGTTTAAGTCATAGGGACTAATTCACTCCAAAAATAATTGTTGAGGATCTATGTGCTCAGTTAGAACACAGATAAGATGCAGTTCACCTTCTCAGGGACCACTATTTAACAGGCAAAACAGATCCATAGTTTCATGGTTAGAGTACAGTCAGATGACTTAGGTTCAAATCACAGCCTTGCTGCTTTGCACTTAAAGTAGACAAGTTATTCAAACTCTCTAAACCTCAATTTTATCATCATTAAATGGAGATAAGAATAAGCCCCATCTCACTGGCTTGGTATGAAAATTAAACAAGATAATAACATACAATGAAGTTAGCCTGGAACTCAGTTCTCATCAATGCTAGTCATTAATATTAGAATAAAACGGAGAAGTGCTGAATGTTCACAATAGACAAAATGTGGAAACAATCTAAATGTCTATTGACAGATGAATGAATAAAGAAGATGTGGTAATATATACAGTGGAATATCATTCAGCCATAAAAAAGAATGAAATAATGCCATTTACATAACATGGATGCAACTAGAGATTATCATACTAAGTGAAATAAGTCAGAAAGAGAAAGACAAATACCATATGATATCACTTCATTTAAATGTGGGCTCTAAAATATGGCACAAATGAATCTATCTACAAAATAGAAACAGACTCACAGACATAGAGATCAGACTTGTGGTTGCCAATGGGGAGAGGAGAGAGGAGAGGGATGGACTGAATGTTTAGGGTTGGTAGATGCAAACTATTACATTTAGAATGGATAAATGACAAGGTCCTAATATATAGCATGGACTTCCCTGGTGGGTCAGTGCTAAAGAATCTGCCTGCTAAGGCAGGAGGCCCAGGTTCAATCCCTGGGTTGGGAAGATACTGTGAAAGAAATGGCTCCACACTCCAGTATTCTTGCCCGGGAAATCCCGTGGGTAGAGGAGCCTGGTGGGCTACAGTCCATGGGGTTGACAAAGAGTTGAACATGACTTAGCAAATAGCACAACAACATTTAGCACAGGGAACTATACTCAATATCCTGTGATAAACCATAATAGAAAAGAATATAAAAAAAGAATGTATATATGTGTATAGCTGAGATACTTTGTTGTACAGCTGGGATTGGCACAACATTGTAAATCACCTGTACTTCAAAAAATAAGAAACAGTAAAAAAAAGGAAAAGTATGACCAGAGTACTTTTATTACTAGAGGAAATCAGGCATATACTTGATTATTTCAAGGAAAGAAAGTTCTTCAAAGAAAAACCTAAATCTCAAAACCCATAAAGAAAATGATGATCATATTTACTGACATAAAAATGTGAACCTTGAAAACATGCACACCTTCTATAAGACAAGACTTTATAAAGTGAAAACTAAATATTTGAAAAATGTTTAACCTCTGTAACAAACAAAACTTTATATGCACACTATTTTAAAAGCCATATCAGTGTTCAAATTCATAGAGACAGAAAAGATAACAGTGGTTGCCAGGGACTGGAGGGAGGGGGGATGTAGAGTTATTGTTTATTGAGTACAGAGTTTCAGTTTTGCAAGATTAAAAGTGCTCTAAAGATGGATAGTGATTATGACTGCACAACAATGTGAATGTACTTAATGCCACTGAACTGAGCATTTAAAAATGGTTAAGATGTGGTCAGAATGACCATCATCAAAAAATCTACAAACAGTAGATGACATGATCCTCTACATAGAAAACCCTAAAGATACCACCAGAAAATTACTAGATCTAATCAATGAATATAGTAAAGTTTCAGGATATAAAATTAATATACAGAAATTCCTTACAATACTATACACTAACAATGAGAAAACAGAAAGAGAAATTAAGGAAACAATTCCATTTACCATTGCAATGAAAAGAATAAAATACTTAGGAATAAACCTACCTAAAGAAACAAAAGACCTATATATAGAAAATTATAAAACACTGATGAAAGAAATCAAAGATGACACAAATCGATGGAGAAATATACCACGTTCATGGATCAGAAGAATCAATATAGTGCAAATGAGTATACTACCCAAAGCAATCTATAGATTCAATGCAATCCTCATCAAGTTACCAAAGGTATTTTTCACAGAACTAGAACAAATAATTTCAAAATTTGTGTGGAAATACAAAAAACCTTGAATAGCCAAAGCAATCTTGAGAAAGAAGAATGGAACTGGAGGAATCAACCTGCCTGACTTCAGTTTCTACTACAAAGCCACAGTCATCAAAACAGTATGGTACTGGAACAAAGACAGAAATATAGATCAATGGAACAAAATAGAAAGTCCAGAGAAAATCCATGATTTAAGATAAATCATAAATCTTTGACAAAGGAAGCAAGAATATACAATGGAGAAAAGACAATCTCTTTAACAAGTAGTGCTGGGAAAACTGGTCAACCACATGTAAAAGAATGAAACTAGAACACTTTCTAACACCATACACAAAAATAAACTCAAAATGGATTAAAGATCTAAATGTAAGACCAGACACTGTAAAACTCTTAGAGGAAAACATAGGCAAAATACTCTCTTACATAAATCACAGCAGGATCCTGTATGACCCACCTCCCAGAGTAATGGAAAATAAAAGCAAAAATAAGTAAGTGGGACCTAAGTAAAGTTAAAATGTTTTGCACAATGAGAGAAGCTATAAGTAAGGTGAAAAGACAGCCTTCAGAATGGGAGAAAATAATAGCAAATGAAGCAAATTACAAAGAATTCATCTCAAAAATATACAAGCAACTCACGCAGCTCAATACCAGAAAAATAAACAACCCAATCGAAAAGTGGGTCAAAGAACTAAACAGACATTTCTCCAAAGAAGACCTACAGATGGCTGATAAACACATGAAAAGATGCTCAACATCACTCATTATCAGAGAAATGCAAATCAAAACCACAATGAGGTACCATCTCATGCTGGTCAGAATGGCTGCTATCAAAAAATCTACAGACAATAAATTCTGGAGAGGGTGCAGAGAAAAGGGAACCCTCTTACACTGTTGATGAGAATGCAGACTAGTACAGCCACTATGGAGAACAATGTGGAGATTCCTTAAAAAACTGGAAATAGAACTGCCATATGACCCAACAGTCCCACTGCTGGGCATACACACCCAGGAAACCAGAATTGAAAGAGACACGTGCACCCCAATGTTCACCGCAGCACTGTTTACAATAGCCAGGACTTGGAAGCAACCTAGATGTCCATTGGCAGACGAATGGATAAGAAAGTTGTGGTATATATACACAATCGAATATCACTCAGCTATTAAAAAGAATGCATTTAAATCAGTTCTAATGAGGTAGATGAAACTGGAGCCTATTATACAGAGTGAAGTCAGAAAGAAAAACACCAATGCAATATATTAACACATATATATGGAATTTAGAAAGATGATAATAATGACCCTATATGTGAGACAGCAAAAGAGACACAGATATAAAAAACAGATTTTGGAACCTGTGGGAGAAGGTGAGGGTGGGATGATTTGAGAGAATAGCATTGAAACATGTGTATTACCATATGTGAAAAAGATCACCAGTCCAAGTTTGATGCATCAAACAGGGCACTCAACGCCGGTGCAATGGGACAACCCTGAGGGATGCGATGGGGAGGGAGGTGGGAGTCGGGTTCAGGATGGGAGACATATGTACACCCATGGTTGATTCATGTCAATGTATGGCAAAAAACACTACAACATTGTAAAGTAGTTAGCCTCCAATTAAAATAAATTAATTGATTTTTTAAAATCTACAAACAATAAATGCTGGAGAAGGTGTGGAGGGAATCTTCTTGAACTGGATGGGAATGTAAGTTGATACAGCCAATATAGAGAACAGTACAGAAATTCCTTGAAAAACTAGGAATAAAACTGCCATATAACCCAAAATCCCACTACCGGGCATATACCCTGAGGAAACCATAATTGAAAAAGACACATGTACCCTAATGTTCATTGCAGCACTATTTACAATAGCAAGGACATGGAGACAACCTAGATGTCCACCAACAGATGAATGGATAAAGAAGTTGCAGTAGATATAAAGGATGGACTATACTCAGCATAAAATGGAATATACTCAGCATAAAAAGGAATGCATCTGAGTCAGTTCTAATGAGGTGGATGAAGATAGAGCTTATTACACATAGTGAAGTAAGTCAAAAAGAGAAAAACAAATATCATATATTAATGCATATATATGGAATCTAGAAAGATGGTACTGTTGAACCTATTTACAGGGCAGCAATGGAGATGCAGACATAGAAAACAGACTTGTGGATACAGTGGGGGATGGAAAGGGTGGGACAAGTTGAGAGAGTAGCATTGAAATATACATTACCATATGTCAAATAGATAGCTAGTGGGAATTTTCTCTATGACACAGGGAGCTCAAACCCAGTGCTCTGTGACAACCTAGAGGGGTAGGATAGGGTTAGAGGTGAGAGAGAGGTTCAAGAAGGAGGGGACATATGTATACCTATGGCTGATTCATGTTGATGTATGGCAGAAACCAACACAATATTGTAAATCAATTATTCTCCAATTAAAAATAAATAAATTTTAAAAAGAAAGACATAACTTAGGCTAAAAATGGTTAAGATGTCAAATTTTGTTATGTGCATTTTACCACAGTTTTTTAAAAAGCCATTACAAATGAGTAAAAAATGAAATTGAACACTTCAATGGGAAAATGAATAATGGATGTAAATAATCACTTACAGACAAAGGACATGAGTGGTCATTAAGTATGAAAAACTATTCAATTTCAACGACAATCAAAGGTAGGAAAGTTTTGACCAATTAGATAACAAAGGTGAAACACTGATAATATCCAGTCATGGCTGTGAAGATTCAGACATTCTTACCAGCCATGGTGGGAGGGTAACTGGGCTTTGTTTTTTAAGAAGACAATCAGACAGTCTATCAAAGTACAAAATGGGATACCAAATGGCAGATGTATAAAGGGATTTATCTCAGTATTGCTTGTAATTTAGAAAAACTAGGAGCTTCCTAAAGAGCCATCAAGAAATTGATGTTTTAAATTATGGTACAAGCACATAATGGACCAATAACCAGCATAGAAAGATCAAGGTTGTTCTCTTCCAACGTGAAAAGAAAAATGAGAGTAATTGAAAAATGTCACTCCCTAGTATTATTGTATGATCCATTTTTTACTTTCCTTTCTTTATTTAAATGAAAAGATTTTAATGTATTGTTGTAAATGCAGAGAAAAGAACTCAGTGGTACCAATGGCAGTCTGGGAATGGGAAGGGAGGATTTTGCTTTGGACTTCGTATACCTCTGTGATGCTTGCTTGAGTTTTCTAGGAGCATTTTCTAATTTTGTGGTGAAAGAAACAAATATGGGAAAATGCGGAAGAAATCAAAGTATTTTAGGAGCCCAGACACAGGAATAACTAACAGCTTGGGGAAAGTGTCACAATGGAGATGGTGGCTGACAAGGTGCTGTGAGGTGGATAGGAAAGTGTTAAAAGGAGAAGGTGATGAAAGACACTCCCAGGATGAGGGTATGGACATCTGGGAGACTAGGGGGAGTGGGCCAGGGAGCTGGCCAGGCAAGAAAAGACACTGGATTGATTAAAGCAACTACCCTAAATTACAAGTGAAATGTTGACTTAAAAGACTACAGTTGGCCCTTCGTATCTGAGGGTTCCGCATCCTCAGATTCAACCAACTGCAAATTGTGTACTGTGTTTATTTTCCTTGTTTGGTTGAATCTCAGATGCAGAACCAGGATGCACAAGGCGACTATAGGACTTGAGCATCCATGGCTTTTGGTTCCAGAGTGGTATTCCCCACAGATACTGAGGGTTGACAGTACCTTCATTCACCCAAAAGTATTTATTGAGCACCTACTATGTGTTCTGGATACAACGATAAATAAAACCCATATGAACCCTCTCTTTCAAGTTGCTCTCAGTCTAATGGGAGAAGACATCAAACACATTTAAATAAAATAATAAAATAAAAATACTTTGCAAGGGCTTTGAAGAAAATGTCAACAGTGCTAAAATGGTGACTATGAGGAGGCTAGGTCTAAGCAGACCCTTTGGAGGCAGGTATGTTTAATCTGAATCCTGAAGGGTGAGAGCACTCACTTAATAAAGGGGCTGGGATAGGGAGGGGCCAAGGCCTTTTAGGCAGAGAACAGCATGTACAACACTAAGCAGAGAAAACGTTTATTTGAAAATGGAAGATAAGTCAGTGTGACTATTTTTTCAAAATAACACCATGTACTGAGCTCACTGAACACCTGGAAATACCTGTGAACTTATCAGCTTTTCGTATTAAGTGGCACTTAAAATTCTTATTAATACTGAGTTTTGTACTATAAGCTTCCCCCCCCATTTAATTTGATTAATTAATTTATTTTTGGCTGCACTGGGTCTTCATGGCTGCACTCAGGCTTTCTCGAGTTGTGGTAAGCAAGGGCTACTGCTCCTTGTGGTGCTCAGGCTTCTCATTGGAATGGCTTCTCTTGTTGCAGAGTATGGGTTCTAGGCATACAGGCACAGTAGTTGCGGCACACAGGCTTAGTTACCCCTTGACATGTGAGATCTTCCCAGACCAGGAATCGACCCCATGTCCCTTGTATTGGCAGGCAGATTCTTCACCACTGGACCACCAGGGAAGTCCCTGTAACCTTTATTCACCTATCAATAGGTATTTCTACTTTTGTGGTGTGTGTGTGAGACAAAGAGAGACAGAGAGAAAGACAGGGTGGGAAGTTGGGAGTATAAGTATGCTATCTGTCTCTATTTTAAGCAATTAAACACAGAAATCAGTGCTCTCTGAAACCATTACTCTTTGAAATTGATTACCATAAGTTTCATTATGCAAGCCAATTGTTACTGAAAGTCAGATTGAAATTGCAAAAAGCTTCAAGGAAAGCGAGCATGGAGCTGGGGTACAGCATTTTTAAACTTCTAGCTATTATCTGAATAGCAAAGGGTATAATAATTGATATGCAAAACTCTCTTTCATTCAATTAAACATTGCTGATTTTTAAGAGTCTCAGATGGAGCAAACACAATGCCTGTCCTCAGGGAGCTCACAGACAAGTGGGAACGACTGACCCATGGGACAATCCCACACAGACAGTAACTGTTAGGAGAGAGCCTGCCTGTGGTGCAATGGAAACACACGCCAGGGGGTAAAGCACTCAGTGAGGGGCAGGACTAGGAGCCCTCCGGCAACAAGAGGTGATGTCAGGGGCTGGGCAGAAGTAGGGGAATCTCATTCCACATAGAAGGAGCAGTGTGAATAAAGAAAGCAGAGCTGAGAGTACACAGGGTTTTCAGGAAATAACTAGCAGGCAGTTGTGGTGAGAAGGTCAGGGAGTGGCTGGTGATGAAGCTGAAAGTTAGGCAGAGAATCAAGGAATGAAAGGCCTTGAATGGACTACGAAGAACTTCAGAATTCCTCCTGTAGGTGGAGGGGAGGGGGTGGGAGACCTCAAGGGTTTTTAGGAGAGGAGTGATCAGAGCAGTGTTTAGATATCACTCCGACTGTGTGGAGGACAGACACCCCACCCTCACCCCAGCCTGACCTCTGTACCCCCATGGTTTTAACGGGGGATGGAGAAAAGCATCGGCCAGTTCTAGCTCTTCCTCCCTGGGAGGGCGAACCACGCACCCCCACCCAGGCATTTTCCCTGGGATGGCAGGAACCAAGCAGGTGGGGCAGCATCCTCAGGAGGCTCAGTATACACCGCTACACCCCTGCGGAGGAGATGCCTGTAGGCCCTTGACTGGCTCAGACAGAGCTGAGACCTGGCTTCGGACTGCTTCCTAGAGGGAGCGAAAAGGAAGCTCATCCTTTATGTGCCCAAGAGACAGTCCAGCATGATGCTGGTTATTTCCTAAGCGGAGCTTTCTCGATGACTCTATATTTCAATTTGGGAAAGCCTTTGTCATTTAGGAGTTATTTTTCTGGCTGCAGATCAACAATGGCAAATATGGATACTGGGAACAGGCCCAGAGTCCCAAAATGATTAATATCCTGTGCTGTGAGATGTCAAAACGCATTGATAGCCAAAGCTTTTGGAGAGCCAGCAGTGCAATGCAGTGGCAGTCAGCCCCTGGAGTCATTTAGGGGGAAAGATGCTATAATTCCATGATACTGAGTCAATGAAATTGAAAAAAGGATCCAAAAACAAACCTCCGGGTAGATGTTCATTTTCAGGAAATGCTCTGAGTTGGTTCGCCAAGGTCTGGTTATCCACAGATTCTCCAGGGAAGCTCAGGCATTCTAGACTGACTGTCCTCTTGCTCTAGACTCAGTCACTTGCTTTGGTCAGTTGCGGTCCTGCCCCTCCAGACTGTCACATATCAATTGCTCTGTTTATCTTATTGTCGGCCTGTTTTGGAAACACTCTCCTAGACTCCTGTGTGACTCATAGGTTAAGGAGCATGAGTAATTCTTCTGGAACTCACTTGGAACAGGAGGGAACCCTTCCCATTTGATTTCCGGTCCTAAAAAAAGACAAGATAGTTCACACAGGATGCTAATTACTTTTCCTCTTCAACAGTTAGTATGGCCTACCCCTGCTTGGAAAACCACCTTTTATTCCGTAGGTTTTAGAAATGTGAACGCCTCCAGGCTTTTACTGGAATTATAAATGACACCAGAATATCATTTTGTTGTGATTAATTTTCCTGCTGAAGTTTTAGTTGTTGTTACAAAGGAAACCTAAATGATCTCTTTTAATGAGACGTGAAAATGTGGAGAAGTAAACAACGCGATTTCACCGCTGAATTCTTCTTGTTGGGTTTTGGTGTAGGGAATCGCTCATTGTCTTCTTCTGCTGTTTTTGGCCTGTCCTTCTAAGCAGTGGTGTAAACTCACTGAAGTTCTTTCACCCCAAACGGGTGTGGTTCCTTCTGGAACCAGAACAGTTTGGCGTCCACTTCCTGCAGCAGAGATGGTAAGAAAGTGGCTCTATGTCCCTTGGTTTCTAAACCAGCTTGAGAGAGAAAGAACCACTTCCAAGGACCTGGGGATTGTATTGGAGAGCTTCTCAGCATTGCCACCATAAAGGATTAGCACTGCTAGGGGCAAAACCTTGGTGATAGATCCACCTTATACCTTAGGGGCTGGATTATAGGGAACCCTAACTTTGTACTTTGTATAGTTTTGTACAATTTGAATTTTCTACAGTGAGTATGGAAAACAGTAAGGAACAAACAAAGACTGACCGTGTTTATTTGGGAATGGTCTCTTTATTCTTTTTTGCCTTAGCAGCTGTGTGACTTTGGGAAAATTAATTAACCTCTCTGTCCTTACCTGTGAAATGAAGATAATCGCATACTCCTTATAGCACTTTGGAACATTAAAACATGTGTGTAAGTATTCATATCACAGGCACATGGTAACATTCAATAAGCTTTTCTATTATTGTTGCTAATGTGACCTATTACCAATGCCCAAGAACCTCTCTGCCTGAAACAGCTATTGAGTGGTGCAGAACATAACTCTCATCCTTTTGATGGAAAGGAGAGTATCAGTCCTAATTAGACGGCATTCTATCGGGAAGACACTGAAAGATAAAAGTCAGTTCCCAGGTTTCTGTATTTCTCCAACTCTTTCCTCCAGAGAGCAGCTCAAAAGACTGCAGCCCATTCCACACTTCCTCCAAGTGTAAGTTAGATTAGGCCACTTGGCTTGTGAATCTCTCTGAAGGCTTAGATTAGGCCACTTGGCTTGTGAATCTCTCTGAAGGCTCTCTTTGGATGAAGTCACACTCCTTCTTATTCTCTTGCTCCCCCATGACCTGCCCCCACCCACGTCTGTCCTAGCTCCTCCACTCTCCCACCAGTTCATTAAGCTCTGGCTCCCAACAGGGCCTTGCATCAGCAGTGGCCTCACCCCATCCTCCCATGTTCACTGTTCCTCGAGGTCTCAGCTTAAATGAAAGAGACTCTTCCTGGACACCCTTTCCCTTATTCTCTACCTAGCCCCCTGTGTATTTATTTCATTGTACATATCACAAACTACAGTGTTTATTTTCTTGCTTGTTGGTTTTTTTCTCTTTTCTAGAATGTAGGCTCCAGGAAGGCAAAGACAATGCTTGGGTTAGCAAATTGTGAGTACTTGATAGATATTTGTGGAAAGAGGTATTGGAGAGAAAGGGAAGGAGGGAAGAAAGGGAGAAGTAGGAAGGAATAGAGATGGAGAAGAAACCATAATGGAAGGGAAAGGCTAAGTACTCAAATGGGTAAGTTTTAAAAGCCTAATGACTGGGAGAAGGTGGTGCCTATGGCAAAAACAGTAATAGTTTGGGAGAGAGATAAAAGTTGGAGGATAAATTGACAAGTTCAGGGTTAGGGTCAAATATGATGCATTTGAAGTGAAGGCAGGATACCTAAGTGAAACATCCAGCAGGTAGACGGATGCTGTAATGAGACTCAGGGCCAGGGCTGGAGTCGCCAGTTGGAGAGTCATGAAAATATCAGCAAATCTCACAGAACAGAAGAAATCTTTGAAGGGTAGGGAAGGAAGAAAAAAAGAGACGCCACTTCTGGGAACCCAAATCTTTGGGTTCCAGGGGTAATATGATTGCAAGACCAAAATGTAAAGGAATTCATGAAAAGCAGCATCAGGAGTGGCGCCAGAAGCCTAATTTGATCCAGCCTGGGAAATCTCAGCCAGCCCAGATGTGGACAAATCAGCAAATTGATGTCTTCAGGGTGTGACGTCAGGGCCAAGAGTGAGAAGGAGGTTTCTGAAGAAGAGACCAACTACGGTATAACATGCCTAAGAACACACTGCTGATAGGGAAAGACTCGGCTTAGCTCTGTGGCTTGAACAGTGTGGAGGTGATGGTGATGATGACCAGCAATATTGTGGTTATTGAAGTTTGTCTTTCCCTTCAGGGCTTTCTGTTTCCATTTGTCCCTCACAGGTTGCTAGTGGTTGTTAGAGGTGCCACAGAGAGAACACAAGGGTATAAGGTCTCTGGAACAAGAGGATGCTGGGTTTGTGTCACCACCAGCATCTGTGACTCTGGGAACAGTTCCTCCCTGAGCCGCAGCTTTTTCATCTTGTGGGTGAGGATGACACATGCCTCCCAGGGTTGTTGTGAAGATATTAGAGAGCAGCTGAAAAAGTCCCTCCCTGGGCAGATGTTAATTCTCTTTCTTTCCCAAGGCCTCTCACTTTCTGCCCTTGCTCATTCTGATCAGACATTGAGATTGTGGTACAATTAAGTTAGCTCTTCTAAGGATATTTGGAGTTGTGGGATTCATTTTTAAATTATTCATCTGCTCTTTCCACAAACATTTGTTGAATACCTACTATGTGTCCAGCGCTGGCCTGGGTGATGGATATACAAGGGTGAACAAAACAAAGGCACTACACTTCAGAGTTTGTTAGAGAAATCAGCTTTACTGCGCTAACGTACATACACAGAGGAGAAGACATGTAAAACTGCAGCATCTATGAGAATCACCTGGAGGCCTCGTTAAACCATTGATGGCAGGAGAGCTTGGGGGAGAATGGGTATATGGATATAGATGGCTGAGTCACTGCTGTGCATCTGAAACAATCTAAACAATGTTAATCGGCTATACTCCAATATAAAATAAAAAGTTAAAGAAAAACGCTGTTGGACTCCACTTGCAGAGGCTCTGATTCCATAAACCTGGAGTGGAGTCTAGGAATCTACATTTCAATCAAGTTCCCAGGGGATGCTGCTGCTGCTGGTGGTGCAACAAGCGCTCTTTGAGAACCATTGGAATAAAATATTAGAGAGGACGAAAACAGAGGATTAATAGAGCGTTAAGCCAGAAGAACTGGATACCTCTTATCTCTAAATATGTTATTCTCCTTGATGAACAAGCTGGCTAGTAGTCCAGGTAAGTGCACACATTCCAGAAGAATCTGAAAGCAGGGAAAACATAGCTCCCAGCTGTTGGAGCCAAGCTGTCTTGGACCCCAATCCACCTCTTCCCTGCCCACAAACCTCTCCGTGTCCTTCAAGTCGATCTTCAAATCAAGGCAAAGCTTTCTCATTTCCCCAGGCAGATTTTGGCCACTCCTCACTCTCATAGCACTTAATACATCTCTCTATTATGATAACTGTCTTATAGGACTATGAATTTTTTATTGACCCATATTCCCTACAAGACCATAAATTCCTAGATAGATGGGACTGTGTCTTATTTTGGTATCTCACTTACCACTTAAATATTTATTGTCGTCTACGGCCACACCATCCTGAACGCGCCCGATCTCATCTGATCTCGGAAATATTTATTGTCTACCAGACCAAATGAATGAATGAATATGTTTAAAAGAGTTATTAAAATGTATGTGGTACCAGGAAAAAAAAAACTATCACAATTGATATTGTGTGTAGACTGAGAACTGGAAGCAGGTACTTTCATGTCTCACAAAGACGGGTTCAGATCTTTGCTCCATCATTAACCACATCATCTGGGATAAATCGATCATTCTGAGCCTCTTTTTTAACATTGGTAAAATAAGGGCAATAATGTTAGCATGTGAGGATTAAGTGAAATAATATGCCTAAAATGTTGAACATGGTGTTTGCACATAGAAAATAGTAAATAAAATAAAATTCAGTATTTGATAAAATAAAGCAAAAAGAACAATTGAAAAACGAAACTTGATTGATCTGGGTAAAACTATCACTGTCAATTAAAGTCATTTACAATATTTGCTTAAAATCTCTATTTATGCCCAATTACTAAGCAGCAAAATACTGTTTTACTTATAACTTAATGTATGTCAAATTAACTGTGATAATTATTTTTCCGATATTAAACTCTGTCCATTTGTGTTACTCTCAAGTCCAGGAGACTGAAGACTAAGGAAAACCATTTGACAAGTCAAGTTAGGAGACGCAGCTTTGATCCCTGGGTTGGGAAAATCCCCTAGAGAAGAAAATGGCTACCCACTCCAGTACTCTTGCCTGGAAAATTCCATGGACAGAGGAGCCTGGCAGGCTATAGTGCATAGGGTTGACAAAGAGTCAGACGTGACTAAGCATGTACACATGATATATCTACCAGATTCAAAATGATTTTAACACAAAGTACCAGGCATTCTAAATCTAAAATCCTACAATGTTTTCCTCTACGTTCTGTGAATCAAATGTTCAAATATACACATAACTCATTTTAGTATTTCCTTCCAAGGACATTTTCTTTACCAATGGATTCCCAAGCCTATTCTTTCAAATAGGTTGTTGCTGCTTTAAAGGATAAATATTTAAAAATGGGCTGTACCTTGTGAGAAGAAGAACTCTGTTCAATAAATCAGGTTCTGCATACCAAGGCAGGAGAGAGCAGGCAGGACTCTCACTGGCTGAGCTGGTCTCAAAAACAATAATGCACAGGAAACAGATGACAGCAAATTTCAAAGCACAGCAAAAGCCTCATAAATGCTGAACATGGAAGTCACACTTCAGCTTAAAATTTGCTGAAATAGAAATAAAAACATACATGAGGCCCTTTGGGTCTTCATGTGTACAAGGAAATACGAATGATGGGGTTCTATGACAGTCAGTTTTGACTCCTTTTTTCCAGGGAGCTTTTATCTTAGGATTCATTCTCCAGGCAAGCTCATCTACTGTACTCCCCTCAGTGTGTTTGAATGTGCACCAAGGACTTTTTTTGCAAACAGAAACTTGGAGAGGGAAGCTTAAAAAGAGAGAGAACTTTTTGCTTTGCAGTTAATGGCCTCTTGTTGCTTTGCTTTGCAAAGAATAAGCAATCTAGAAGCATAATAGTAACTAATCAAGAAAAAGAAGTACTACTTATATATTTTTTATTTTTCTATTCATTGTTTTGTTTTAGAGAAAATATATTTTTCTAGTGCAACCAACTTGATAGACCCTTTGTAGACTAAGAAACAAAATGGAAACAAAATGTTTGCCTACCTTTTCAAATAACTGTGTGTGGCACCTAATATTTTAGCATCTTCTTTTCTAATCTCAATTAACCCATAATTTTCAGATGTAATGAATTGCAGGTAATCAATTATAAGGTGAGCTTTTGGAAGTCTGAAATCATTTTCTATTGGAGAAAAAGTTCTTTGCAATGGCTAGATTTTCACCCTAGTCCACACAAACCTAGTTAAGCCAGATATACTTAAAAGGACAGTAGGAATAAAAAACACTGTGAAAGTGAAGTGTTAGTCACTCAGTTGTGTCCAACTCTTTGTGACCCTACGGATTATAGCCTGCCAGGCTCCCCTATCCACAGAATTCTCCAGGCAAGAATACTGGAGTGGGTTGCCATGCCCTTCTTCAGGAGATCTTCCCTGACCCAAGGATCAAACCCAGGTCTCCTACATTGCAGGCAGATTCTTTAGTGTCTGAGCCACCAGGAAAACCCAAAAGGTACTAAGGTAGTGCAATTTAAGGGATGGAAAGAACACAGACATTGGAACCATAGAGGCTTGAGCCCGGGTTAAATCCTAGGTCAGCTGCTTACTGGTTTTGCAATGTTCGGCACGTAACTTCACATTTCCTGGCCTCAGCGGACTCACCCGTAAAATGAGGATAATGCTCAGATTCCTGGGTTGCTGCTGTGAGGACAGCACATGGATTGGGAGCAGAGATTCTCAAGCCAAATACCAGTTTTGCATTCTGGCTCTGCCATTTACCTGCTAGGAACCTAGGACTTAATTCTCCATGCATCAATTTCCTGACTTTATAAAATGAGAAAAAAGGGACTTCCCTGTTGGCCCAGTGGTTAGGAATTTGCAATGCAAGGGATGTAGGTTCCTATCTCTGGTTGGGAAGTAATATCCCACATGCCTGCATGCCTCTACTAGAGCCCAGGTGCCACAACTAGAGAGCCCGTGTGCAACAAGTAGAAAATCCCTGTACCACAAGGAAAAATCCTGCATGATGCATTGAAGATCTGGCACAGCCAAATAAATAAAAATTTTTTAAATGAGGATAAAACAGAAACACCTCTAGAGTTGTTTTGTGGAATGTGTTGGGTTGAGTCACTATACAGAAAGTGTTTAGAATAACACTTGGCATGTGATACCCACCATGGAAGTGTTATTATTATTATGTGTGCTTTCTGCCTCTTAAATAATCAAAACAAATCATCTCAAGCTAAGGAAAAAAAGCTATAGGTAGATAATAGGATTACTCTCCTAAGAAACTAATTTGGTTTATGGTAATTTATCACCATGTATATGGAAAGAAAATTTCATCCCCCAGAATGTGCAAATGGAGAAAGGAGGATTGTGTCTAGCCAAAAACCACAATTTCATTTGGTTTAGAAAGAATGTCAAGTGTTACCTATTCTTCACCAGAAGGGAAACAAGCAACAAGTCTCTGCAGTCAGACTTGGAAAGTATTGTTTTGAGAAAATGGAAAGGAGATCTCAGACATGCTTGGGCAAGATTATCATTCCACTGCCTTTTAATTACAATTATTATACTAAAAATAGTTGCATTGTATTTCATTCATTCATCATTGTACAATAGCCCCATTTGTAGAATATGAAAATATGTGATGCCTTGCAAATGAAGACAGCTGGATGCCTAAAACCTGGTCTGAAGCATTAAGTAGACTGAAAGTCTTAACATATTCTTTTTTTCTAGTATAGCAAAATTGTTGTTTATTAGATATATCCTTAGTCCCTAGGACTAGGCAGGAGTGGTGGTGGGAATGTGGTTTTAAAAGGAGGTTGCCTCTTTACCCCATGGGGGCCTCTTTAGCCCATGGGCAATGGCTGCAGACAGTAATGTAGTGTGTAGGCAATAGTGTAATGCAAGCAGTCTATTGCTTGTATGAGTTGGACCTTGGAGACAGCCCTTTCCAGTGGATATTCATGTCTGGCATGCTGTCCCTAGTCTAGGCTTCAGACAGATATGCGCAGTACGTTTGGAACGCCCCAGGGCACAGTGGCCAGGGTCCACATTGGCAGAGTCGTAATGTCCATTGGCACCAAGCTGCAGAACAAGGAGCAGGTGACTGAGGCCCTATGCAGGCCAAGTTCAAGTTCCCTGGCTGCCAGAAGATCCACATTTCCAAGAAGTGGGGTTTTACTAAGTTTAACGTGGATGAATTTGAAAACTCGGGGGCAGAAAAGTAGCTTATGCCGGACGGAGAGCTGTAGGGTCAAATACATCCCCGGTTGTGTCCTGCGTTCATAAAACCTTGATGTTGTCCCCTGCTTATTCCCACCCACCAATAAATACTACTTTCCTGCCTAAAGTAAAATCAAAGTCTACTTTTTCTTACATTAGAGCTGTATGGGAGGAAGACGTTGAAGTTTTGATTGTAATATTGAATTTCCATTTGGTAGGTGGAAAGAAAAAAAAGGGAGGAGGTTGCCAACTATTTAAGCTTCACCTACTTGGAAAGGTTAACTCACAAACACTGTAATGAACCAGAATTTGAGGCCAACCATCCAAGGTGCCAATATGGCATCCCGTGATGGGAGAAGAGGATAGAGGAGTAAGAGAGGTAGGGATCATGAGAACACCTAGCAATCTAATCACCCAGTCACCTTCATTTTCCCAAACCTGCTGTTCCCAAGAAGCAGGAAGTCACTGAGAAAAAAAATATATTTCCCTCATTCGGGTCCATACTGGGGCCCTCAGTTAAGGCAATGACGTGGTGTGGGATACGGGGTTCTAGTATTATACTGCGATGGTTCCTTAGCTCCGAATGTTCTTGGGCAGCAAAGTGTCTTCCCCAGAAGCAGGGCTTTAAGTTGGAGAATATTTGAAAATAAAACAACACTCAACACTACTAATACACTGTTTAAGTTGGTTTGAATTCATCTTGGAACTGGAAATTCACAATGCTGCTCTTGGTATTTCTCAGTTAATTTATTGAGACAAAAAGGGGTTTCAAGGCCAAAGAGCAGAGCACCTTGGAATTTTCCAGGGATCCCAGCCCAGTACGGCAAGTTATCTCAAAGCTGTCCAATTGGAAGGTGGATAACTGGTGACTTTAACTAAGGAGACAAAACCAGAGTAACATGAAGTGGTGCCAGAGAACACATAAAGTGTTCTGGGGCACTTGGCTCTCCTAGTTTCCTATTAAAATTACTTTGATTATTATAAACAACTTTGCAGAAAATTTACCCATAACCTCTTCAATAAAATTAGGTTTATCTCTATGAATATTTACAATTTTGTCCATATGTACACATACCTTTACTAACTTTTATTCACTCTGATATGATGGGGTTTTATTTTGGATGTGGCATTATTTTATGTTTTTCTTTGGCTTTTTCTGTACAGTTGTGGTCTAATATTTCATTTAACATGTTAAGAGATGGCATAATATCATAACCAGTTGATAAAACAAATTATTTTTCTCAAAGGTGAATCAAACTTCTTACTCTTTATTGTCAGACTCTCTAATCATAAAAACTCCAAAGCAAACCAAAAAAAAAAAACAAACCTGTTTCTACTATAGCTTTTGGAAAAGTTTGTTGTTTGTTTCTATTTATACCCAACGAAATACTTTATGAGAACATATCATCAACTCACTCTTAGGTAATATACCATAAAAATTTGATAGTGGCACATCTAAAAATGACAAATAATAGGAACAATGCAAATAATTAAAGGGAAAATTAAAGATAATTTATTTGTTTATAATGCAGTGGATTTTGCTGAAGTCTGATATAACCATGCTAAAGGCCAAAACGACCCAATTGCGTTCTGGAACCTCATTCATTCATTCACTCATTCAATTGATATTTACACACCTAATATATGCTAGAGTATTTTAAGTGTGGGAGCCACAGCAGTAAAAATACCCCTTATCTCACATATCATTGAGGGTAACATGCAATATATAAACGAATACATAATAAAACGCCAGGTAGTAAAAAAATATTTGAAGAAAAGCCAAGAAGGGAAGAGGCCTGGAGAGTCGCGAGGTTGGGAGAAATGAGGAGGGTGGCTGGGGAGTTTTTGGATGAGGGAGGAATTAAAGGGAACTGAATCCTACATGTTTCTGTGGGAGGAAGTGTTGTAAATCCATGAAGGAAGAGCAGTACACTTTCACATCTCTTCCTTGTTTTTTATTTACTCATCCAAACAATATTTGATTTTGTGAAGGTACTATTTTGATAGCTGTGGGAGATAGGAGAGAATATAGAGGTGTGGTATCTGCCTCACAGAATTTATGGGAAGACAAGACATCACAAGTGTAATAATGTTTTGAGAAAGGAAGCACAGGGTGCTTTTTATGCCTTGGAGGTCAGAGAAGGCTTCCCCGAGAAAGTGACCTTCAAACTGGAGCAGCAGGTGTGAGCCAGCTTAGCATGGACAGAGGCACTGAGAGTGAGGGAAATTTACAAGCAGAGGAATCAGTGTACAACCTTGTTTTGCTGATAACTTTCAACTTTTGTCTCCTATCCAATCTCGCAAAGTCTAAGAAATAACATCATCTGACCATATTTCCTTGCCTCCCTCTGGCAGATGTACAAATGCACAAAGAAATGATTTGGCAGCAGATAAAGAAAAAGACTCAGCATGTGGGCAAAAATAATAATACAACTGAAACTAAACGACTCTATTGATATTCAAGATTTGAATATCTTTATTTACAATTAAGTTTTATTATCAATCAGTCCTTTTGATAGCTGGAGTGCCCTTTGAAACACAGGACTGGGGTAATAAATTTTCCAAAGACCACTTATCAAGCTATAATCATTTCCTGTTTTGTTTTAATTGGACTGTATATAAATTTTCTTGTATCTTTAACATAAGATTTATGACAGAGAGAGAAATAGTCACAGGAGGGAAAAAAAAACCCAAAACCTGACAAAAAAATATATCTGGTATTCATTGCATATGCCAACTGATTCTTTGAACCCCGTGGGGTAATGATGTAGGGTAGGGAAGCTATGGGCCCATTCCATAAACCTATACTCTACAAAAACTATTAATAATAGAAGAAATTGGTGACAGTGTGAGGGCTGTGCTTGCTTGTGTGTGGTGACTCCATACAATGAAATAGCCTGTTTTGGGAAATAGATGGGGAAACAGTGGAAACAGTGTCAGACTTTATTTTGGGGGGCTCCAAAATCACTGCAGATGGTGACTGCAGCCATGAAATTAAAAGGCGCTTACTCCTTGGAAGGAAAGTTATGACCAGCCTAGACAGCATATTAAAAAGCAGAGACATTACTTTGCCAACAAAGGTCCATCTGGTCAAGGCTATGGTTTTTCCAGAGGTCATGTATGGATGTGAGAGTTGGACTGTGAAGAAAGCTGAGCGCCGAAGAATTGATGCTTTTGGACTGTGGTGTTGGAGAAGACTCTTGAGAGTCCCTTGGACTGCAAGGAGATCCAACCAGTCCATCCTGAAGGAGATTAGTCCTGGGAGTTCATTGGAAGGACTGACGCTGAAGCTGAAATTCCAATACTTTGCGAACTATTACAATCCTCATGCGAAGAGTTGACTCATTGGAAAAGACCCTGATGCTGGGAGGGAATGGGGGCAGGAGGAGAAGGGGATGACAGAGGATGAGATGGCTGGATGGCATCACCGACTTGATGAACGTGAGTTTGAGTAAACTCCGGGAGTTTGTGATGGACAGGGAGGCCTGGCGTGCTGCGATTCATGGGGTCTCAAAGAGTCGGACACGACTGAGCGACTGAACTGACTGACTGACTGACTTATTAGGTGTCATGTTGTAGAATAAGGCTTAATGACATGGGTGAATGTTCACAATAGATTCCTTTTATTTTTTAATATTTTTGGCCACACCATGAGGCTTGTGGGGTCTTAGATCCCTGACCAGGGATGGAAGCAGCATCCCCTACATTGGAAGTGCGAGTCTTAACCACTGGACCACCAGGGAAGTCCCACAACAGGTTAATTTTAAAAAGAAGGATACCAAACAAAATTTCAGTGTGATACAAGTTAGATTATAATATAGCATAGTTACAAAGAAAACTCAACAAGGAAAATACTTAATGGGGGTTATATATGCTTAATGAGATTATACATTATTTTCTTCTTTATGTTTATAATTTTTTGTCACAAAAATGTATTAGTTTTATAATCAGGGGGAGAAAAGCAATGGATATTCTTTTTCTTTGTTCTTGTTCCTTTCTTTGTTTTTAATTGCAAAGAGAAAGGAAAGATTTGAGTAGCAATCATTCTTTTAATGCACACACATCTGTGTGCAAAATGAAAGTTTTCCTTAAGCAGGTTTAGAATCAGTAGCTTTTCTATGAATGGAGTAAAGAACCTAGAGTTACTGCAGGGAATCCAAACAGGCTTTGTTGCCTGGGATAGTGCTTGGTGATTAATCTTTTTTCCACATTTTTTAAATTGAAGTATAGTTGATTTACAACGTTGTGCCAACCTCCATTGTATAGCAAAGTGACTCAATTATACACATACATACATTCTAAGGAGATCACTGACTTTTAAAGAAACACAAAGAGAGGGAGAGCCAAAAAAATGACAATTTTATAAGCAATAATGCTTTAAAAAGAGTATTTTTTCTATTACAAATGACAGGTTGAAATAATACCTCCAGAAGTATCACTTTTGTCTCACTATCCTAACTTCTGACTTTTTAACTGGAATATGCATGGTGCATTATTTATTTATTTACCTTTGGCTGCCCAGAGTCTTGTTGCTTTGTGCAGGCTTTCTATGCTGCTGCTGCTGCTGCATCACTTCAGTCGTGTCCAACTCTGTGCGACCCCATAGATGGCAGCCCACCAGGCTCTGCCATCCCTGGGATTTTCCAGGCAAGAACACTGGAGTGGGTTGCTATTTCCTTCTCCAATGCATGAAAGTGAAAAGTGAAAGGGAAGTCGCTTAGTCGTGTCCTACTCTTAGCGACCCCATGGACTGCAGCCCATCAGGCTCCTCCGTCCATGGGATTTTCCAGGCAAGGGTACTGGAGTGGGGTGCCATTGCCTTCTCCGCAGGCTTGCTCTAGTTTCCAGCAAACGGGCTAGTGTCTAGTTGCGGTGCACGGGCTTCTCATTGCAGTGGCTGCTCTTCTGAGGAACACAGGCTCTAGGCACCTGGGCTTCGGTGATTCCGGCACGCAGACTCAGTAGATGTAACCCGTGGGCTCTAAAATGCAAGCTCAGTAGTTGTGGTGCATGGGCTTAGTTGCTCCTCAGTCTGTGGAAGCTTCCCAAGCCAGGGATCGAACCCATGTCACCTGCAGTGGCAGACAGATTCTTATCCACTGCGCCAACCAGGGAAATCCTGATGCATTCTTAATAGTGTGTTCTTGGCTTGTTTGCTGGTTGTCCCATTTCTTTTGCTCATGATGTGGGTGTGTGTGTGTGTGGGTCTATAGGTGTGCACATACATTTATATAATCAGCCTTTATTTTTATGATCTCTGAATTTTGTGTAAAGCTTAGAAAGGCCTTTCAAGTTTATAAAAATTTTACTCACATTTTCTTCTAATTTTTTTTAATAGATTGCACTTCTTACATTCAAATCCTAAATAATGGCTGGTTTTATTTTGTTGTAAGGATTAGGGTAGAGAACAAGTTTTATGTGTTTCAACATGGCTAGCTAGTTGTTTTAATAGCATTTATTGAAAAAAAATCCATCTTTTTTCCTGATAATTTAAAAGTCACTTTTATATTATACTCAGTTTTCACGTCCATTGGGTCTATTTCTGGATGCCTTTTCATTCACTTATTGGTTTGTGTCTAAACCAATTCCATACTCTAATTGTCACACTTTTGTAGTGTGCTTTGATAATGAGTTAGGTCAAATTCCTCCCAACGTATCCCCTTTTCTTTCTCAAAAACATATTGTAATTTTGTTTAAGTTAATGTATTACTTAAAAGGCTTGACTTAACACTTCACTTTGCTTTACTAACTAGAAACTTTCTTTTTCTTTTTTTTAATTTGAAGCATGAATTTTAGTGATGCTCACTCTAGCAAAGCAGGGCAAAACCTATGCCAGTTTTATGAAGACAGTGTCTATTTGTTCTTCAGGGCTTCTGTTGGAGAAGCAATGTGGTTACTGGTGCTTTAGCTCCCTCTAGCAAACACCCCTCAGCCAAATGGAAAAGCCCCTTTGACATCTGATCACCAACATCTCTGAAATCTTGGCCATGTCTGCAAACAAGATCTAATCTAAAGCCTAATTACACGGTCTAGGATACATTCCAAATAAGGTATTACTGCCTTCCCATTCTAAGCTGCTGCTGCTGCTGCTAAGTCGCTTCAGTTGTGTCTGACTCTCTGTGACCCCACAGAGCAGCCCACCAGGCTCCTCTGTCCCTGGGATTCTCCAGGCAAGAACACTGGAGTGGGTTGCCATTTCCTTCTCCAATTCTGAGCTGCTAGGACTATCTTATTAAAAAAAGAGTCAAGGAAGGTCATTAAAGAAAATTAGCTGAAAGTGTTTAAACACTGGTTAACTCATCAATGCCTGATCATTTCAAGTTCCCATTTTTGTACACCCAGATATGTTTTCTTGCCTAGAGAATCCCTGGGATGGGGGAGCCATCTATGGGGTTGCACAGAGTCGACGTAACTGAAGCGACTTAGCAGCAGCAGCAGCAGATATGTCCACCTCAGTTTAAAAAAATCAAAGTGCACCTACACATATCATCATAAACCACTCTCAACTGGATCAGCTGCTGTGATAGATGATTCTTTTCCTAATTTTCCCTTAAATGACAAATGTCTTCAAAAAGTGATCTGTACTCACTGGTGACATGTTGTCTTCACTGATTTTTTCTATGCTGAATTTTCCCAATATCCTACACTGATCTGGCTATAGAAGCAGTTTCATGAAAACAGCTTTTTTACAGTCAAATTTCTTTGTTGTAACAAAATCTTTTGCTCAAGTATAAGTTCCCCTTATATTGTTTCTACACCTGTTGAGATTTTCTTCCAGTTTTTCAAAATCCAGCTTTTCACTTTCTTGCTTCTCCTTCTTTTTCTCTTATTACTCTGTATTTTCTCCTGTTCTGATTCTTCTTTCACTTCAGTAGGCATCTTTGGGGACTGTTGCTCAGCCCATGCCCCACTTTGACAATCTCTCCTATTTCTTTCTCTCTCTCTCAGGGATTGAGAGCATCCATAAAGGACCATGTACAAATGGGGTGGAGTAAAGAGCTACAGAAATAGAGAATCATCAAGCAGATAGAGAAAAGACAAGTCCAGAGGCCACACGACCCCAGAGGAGAAAATGGGAGCTGCTTCATGCCTAACTGCTACATTCCAGTTCTAATTCTCTATAAGGATATGCTTCTGTGCTTCTTACTCTAGGATTCTATGGACTACCACTGTCTCCTCCAGAGAAATTTCCCTCTTTGGACTAAGTTAGTTGAAGGGCTTCTGTTTCTTACATTCCCTAAGTCTGAGATGACATCCCCATCTCTAAGCCATACTCCTGTGCACTCTCCTTTCTTCTACATGAAACTCTAATCATTTGGAAATTAAAAAAAAAAAAATGCTCACCACCTTTGAATTGGTGACTCTTAAACTTATGTCTCTAAAGTATGAAGTTTCTTTGTTTTCCAAAGGAGTCATCAAAAGGAAGGGGTAATATACTGAAGTACTTAGAAGTGTGAGCTCTGGGGTCAGACTTTCTAAATAGCCTGATATCTTTAGTTTCTCCATCTATAAAATGGGAATAATAGAAGTAACTGCCTTATAGGAGTTTGTGAAAATTGAGGTAATGTAATAAGGCTTTTGAACTATGGTGTTGGAGAAGACTCTTGAGAGTCCCTTGGACCACAAGGAGATCCAACCAGTCCATCTTAAAGGAGATCAGTCCTGGATGTTCATTGAAAGGACTGATGCTGAAGCTGAAACTCCAATACTTTGGCCACCTCATGTGGAGAGTTGACTCATTGGAAAAGACCCTGATGCTGGGAGGGGTTGGGGGCAGGAGGAGAAGGGGCTGACAGAGGATGAGATGGCTGGATGGCATCACCAACTCGATGGACATGGGTTTGAGTAAACTCTGGGAGTTAGTGATGGACAGGGAGGCCTGGCATGCTGCGATTCACGGGGTCGCAAAGAGTCGGAAACGACTGAGTGACTGAACTGAACTGAATAAGGCTCTTAGAAGAGTACTGGACTCACTGTAAACCTGCATTAAATATTGTTGTCATGCTACCATTTATAGCAACACATTTCTACTTGACTTTCCACAAGAATTTTAACATGTCCATCTCAGAATTTATCAACTTCTTTCCAAAGACAGCAGACTGTATAACTTCCTGGTCCTATCATTAGCTTCTCCATTCAATCCAACAGTCCTGGAATTTGACCTCAGGTCTGTTTGACTTCAGAGCCTGTGCTTATTCCATTAAATCAGTCATTCCTAAATTTGACTGCATCTCTGATCCCAAAGATATTTAACAGAATCTTCTAGATTGGGGTTTGAGAATTTGTATTAAAAAAAAAAAAAAACTCTTCAGTTAATTCTAGTGGATCTGATCATTGAATCAGAGTTTGGGGGATTACTTTGGATTCTGTTACTTTGTTTTCACTAACATTATCTATAAAATGGATGCAGTAAATATCTATTTAATAGAATTTTAATACACATTGATTCTTTACTGTGCACCAGGCATTGTACTAGGGGCTTTCTGTGTATTATCTAATTCTCACAATGATCTTGTGAAGTAGATACTAGATTATCTCTATATGGGGCTTCCCTGCTGGCTTAGATGATAAAGAATACCTGCTATGTGGGAGACCTAGGTTTAATCCCTGTGTTGGGAAGATCTGCTGGAGAAGGGAATGGCTACCCACTCCAGTATTCTTGCCTGGAGAATTCCATGGACAGAGGAGCCTGGTGGGCTGTAGTCCGTGGGGTCACAAAGAGTCGGACACAACTGAGTGACTAATACTTCTACTATCCCTATATGGGATACAAAAGAGGTTTAAGTTACTGGATAGAAGATGTCTACCTAGCAAGTGTGGAGAGCCAGCATATTAATTGCTGGGGCCAATGTGACGTGAAGATTATATTAAATAATGTGGGCATCCAGTTCTTACTTGGACACTTTCTGTGACAAGAAACTCAACTTATAAGGGGAGAAGAGGCTCTAGTTGTTAGAAAATTGAGTCATTCTAGAATTTCTACACACAGGTCCCCCTTTCACCTTGTGGGGTCCTTAAAAGTAAGTTCAATTTCTCTTCCATTTGACAGCTCTTCAAATGTATGAAGACAGTTATCTTGTATCCCTGGGGCAAAACCTTCTGCTTCCTTTAATCTTTCCTCCTATGACATAGTTTCCAGTCTTGTTACATCCTGGTCCCTCTCCGGGGCCTGTAGATGGTTTTTCTTTGCCAAGCCTTCGTTGGAGATGATACTCCACATGCGTAATGACCACCACTGGGCACTATAACCCCGTCTTGCTTTACATGTCAGACTTCTATGGATCCACCTACTGCATGGCCTTGGGTCAGCTGGTTAAACGCTGAGTTTCAGTTTCCTCATTAAGAGGGAGGATACAGGGAAAGCGCTTAGCACACAGTAGATGTGTCACAAATGTCTACACCCCCACTCTTCCTTCAGGTGGACAAGGGTTCATTAATCAGCATCTTTAGGTAATGGTTACTTAACAAGTTTCTTATCCAACTAATTACATTAGAATCTAGATTTATAGTTCCTCATCATGTCCACAACATCTTGTTAAGTATATTGCTAAAATCCCACTTACATAGTGTGGTCACCTCATGAAATCAGGGCAGAGAGAAAGTAAACAGCAATCAAATTCCACCTGCAGTTAAACTTCAGAAAAGTAGTAAGGCACTGATGAAGTTGGTTAACCTTGCAAATGGTCACCATTCAGACCATAAGCATATACTGGACAACCACCATATGCCTGGCAGTGAACTGAGGACAGGCTACGGTTTTACAATATTTAAAATGCAGTTTCTGTGTTCGATGAACAAGGCAAGAAATCTAGTGTCTTAGAGAGTAGTCTGGGTCACAAGATTGAGCTAATTTGTTGCCATATGCAGTCAACAAACATGCTAGGAATCAGGCACTTCCCCCATCCCTCCATCTCACTCACAGCTAGGTGCTAAAGGTGAGAGGGTGACTATAACAAAAAAGAAGATGAGGTCCCTTCATTTAGGGAGTTTAACATCTAAAAGGGTAGGGAACTCTTTGTGTTAAAGGCCCTCTGTTAAGGGCTTGAGATGCAAAAATAAGATTCTTTGTCCTCTCAGTACTCAAGTTGTATCTTGTTACGAAACGTTTGTTTTCTACAACTATTTGTTTCCTTCCGTCTCAGTCCTTGGACAGCTTTTCTACGGTAGAAACAGCCACTGGGAAGTTGTCTGCCACACAGTAGTGCGGCCACTGAAAGGAAAAGCACTGGAATCGCTCCAGGCTAGAGTTTTCTCTTTTGAACAAAAAAGACAGCTCCAATCGGATGCTTGGAGGTCAGGACGAACGAAAAGAACGTAAGAACACTTGAATGGGAAAACCTTCTAGAAATACCAAGTATTTCTTCTTCGTTTGGACTTTGGCAAACCAGGATGTTTTGGGAAGGGTCTGGCACTCTATGTTCCTAAAACTGGTTTCCTAGATGGAGTTGGAGGTAGGGGAACGAGGAAATGTTGCTTTAGTCAGGATGCCCCGAGTGAAAAAGGGCAAGGAGGAGGAGTGAGAGCCGTGACCCAGAAGCAAGTCAGGAACCTAGAGAAGGACATCCCAGGCGACTGCAAAGAGTGCGGCGTCTGGACCCGCAGTGGCCAAGGCTAACGGGAGAGCAGGGGATAGAGAGAGGACGGGCGAGGAAATCCAGGGAAAACGCGTCCATTGGTCCTCTCCTTGGGGCGTGTGCTTCTGTGCGCCAAGCGATTGGTGGCGGGAAAGTAGCAGGTAAACCGGCCCTCGCTGCCTCGCCATTGGTCAGCGGCCTCTCTTGCTGCCACACGACTGGCTATCAGGCCGCCGAGCCGCGCGCGGATTGGCCGGGGGCAGCCGCCGAGACCGTCTCTCTTCGGGCGCTAGGATTGGTTGGAGGGAAGAGGCAGGTATCCGGGCTCCGCGACTCCTCCATTGGTGGGCGGGGAAGGGGGGTTGGGCACAGCGATTGGTGGGCGGGGGGCCGGGCCTGGGCCGGCGGGGAGCGGATTGGTCGGAAAGTAGGTTAGTGGTGCGACATTTAGGGAAGGCAGAAAGTAGGTCAGGGACTGAGGTGCCTGTTTACCCGCGCCGGACTCACCGCCGCCGCCGCCGCGGGATCCGAGTGGGGGCGCGGGCGCGGGCGCTCCCGGCGAGCCACGGTGAGTGTCGGGCTGGCCGCAGCCAGCGGTGCGGCCGCGGGCACCCCGTCGGGGCCGTTAGCACCCTGGTAGGCTCAAAGCCCCCGCCGCCGCCCGGGGCGCAGCCCGGCCGCCGGGGAGCCCTGCCCGACGTGCCCGCTGCCGGCCTTAAAGGGCCCGTGCCCGCTCCCTGCCCCCACCCGGGCCGCGGGGAGGCTGCGCCCCTTAAAGGCGCCGCGCTTGTCCGCCCCCATCCTCCCTCGCGGGGGCTGGCGCTGCGGACTAGAACGGGCAGAGGTGCCGAAGGCACCCTTAAAGGGACCGGGAAAGGGTCCGCGGAAATACCCGTCTCCCCTCCGCGGGCATCGCTACCTGAAGCGGGGGGTGGGGTGGGGGTGGTGGTGGTGGTGGTGGCAGGAGCAGCCAGCTGCCTCTTAAAGGGACAGCTCCACCCTTTGGGATCAGTGACCCGGCTGAGGGCTAGTCCTAGGATGTATCCCCGGAAGGTTCAGGGACCCCCGAGGGGACCATCCTTGACGGCTGCGCTCCAAGGGCGTTGGGCTAGAGATGCGGCTTCTGCCCTTCCTCCTTCTCCCTTCTACTTTCCTTTCGGGAGCCTGCAGGGGTGGGTGGGGGCGGGGAGGGCGTCTACGTCGGGCTTGGGGAGTCCGAGCCACCCTCTACCCCTTTGGCCCTTTCACGGGTGCTGGGGCTGCACCTGGGTATTCCCGGCCCGGGGATGCGGCCGACCCCAGTATGCGAACTTCGGTCCGGCCTGCGCCGTCTGGGTCCTGGGCAGCCCGAGGAAGATCCCCTGGGTCTGCGAGCAGGTGCTCCACGACAGGGGGAATGTCACCCGGCGCCCAGGTGTGGGTCCGCCGGCCGCCCTGGAGTCCTGGAGACCCGCGGACGGCGCAGCGAGGCAGGCTTTAGCACCGGATTTGACAGATGTCACAGAAAAAGCTTCCCGCTCGCGACTGTCGGGCGTTGACAGCCTAGAGAGCTCTCGTTTGCTCGGAGGAATAAGTGGAAGAATAGAAATTAATGCAGACCTGGTGGGGCTCGAGTCAGTCACCCCGAGGGGTCGTGGGAGCCGGCTGCAGAGCCGAGGGCAGACGCGGGGAAAGGAAAGGTTGTACTGGCCAGAGGCGTCTGTTGTCAAGTTGGTGCTGGCCGGTGGAGTACCAGGCTGTGCCCCCTCAACTCACGTTTCTCAGTCCCCTGTTCCCTCCTCTGCTTTGGCCCCTTCCGATCACCTAGCCTTGTTTTGTTTCTTTTCGCGGTAGTGGTCTCTTCTCCCTGCTTGCATAGCTACTCCTCGGCAAGGAATTATTAGCCAAGTTTTATCACTTAGCTTCCAGAAACAAGATTCAAAGAAGCGTTTCTTGACTGTACGTGTATTTCCAGGATCTTCGTTTAAAAAAAAAAAAATCCATAAAAGCTGCCCATTAGTTGCATCTAGTTTCCCACAACAATTGCTTGTCATTTGTCCTTCTGACATCCGCTGCTGTTCCCTCTTTTAATCTATTTTTATGTGACAACTATTATTTTAATTCTTCTTATCCATTGATATCAGGATCTGTCAATTTGGGTTGGTAGAGTTTTTAATTAATGTGCTGGTTGAATCATGAGCTTAAAATAATCTTTGCTGCTCCAGAGCAGTTTTGAATAATCTCATGCTCTCCGTGCTTGCAAGGCTTAAAAAAAGAAGAAAAAAAAAAATCACTGCTGTTAAATTCGATTTCCATATCAATGAAACTCCAAAATGTTTTCTTAATGCAAAGTTCAGTCTTTCACTCCATGATCTATTACTGAGTTCACTTTATTGCTAAGTCTTTAAAGCACTTTGTTGAACGTATTTGGAAGGCTTTAAAATTTCCCGGGCAGGATTTGAAATTGCCTGTATATCTAAAGCTGAATCTGTAGACGTATTTTTTTGTTTTGATTGTAGATGTAGCTGGTGAATAATATAAATAGGTTAAAACTATAGTTAAATGTATACCTTGTTCTAACCCCTAAGGTTTAGAAAGAGGTAGAGAGAAAAGAGCAGAGGTGGTGGAAGAGTGCTAGCCTGAGAGTTAGAATCTCCTGGTTCCAGCCCGACTTGGGTTTTTATGGCTGTGCCACTTGGGACAAGTCACAGAACCCTTCTGGGTTCTACTTGCCTCAGATGGAAAGTAAGGCAGGAGAACGAGGTGATCTCAACAGTTCCTTCTGCTCTAGAGTTCTGTGTTTCTCTAAATATTTAATACGACTGAATTCGGGTTGGTATTTACCTGCTGGAACCTCCAGAATATCTGAGCTGACGTCCTATTTTTCATAGGAAACTTAAACAGATCAACAGATGGTGTTTTAAAGAATCCATTTCAAATGATTTATAAAATGATGACTATTCAGGAGTTTGTCAGCTATTTGCAGAAGAGCTTTTCCTACCAAAGAGAGGAAAAGGAAGTGTCCCTACTTTCAGATTTATCACTTCATACCAATGATCTATATGCCATTTATATATACTAAACAAGGGACAGGCACTGTAGAAAGACTCGTTAACAAAATGCATATGAATATGTAAAAGCTAAATATACAGCATCTCTCTTTGATATAAGGGCTGCCTTTCTTTTGTGGGCTTTCTTCTATTTGTGATTATCATCGACTCCCATGGTGGTTGGAGAAAGTCACATATTAAAGGAACATTTTCTGCCCCAAATAATATTACAGTCACAGGCAGTGATTTTAGTTAACATCATGGTAGCAAATGAATGGAAGTAATTGTTTACTTCCTTTTTAAACCTTGAGGTTTAATTGAAAGCCTGGAAATGCAGGCATGTCACCCTTCTCCACAGTCTTTTCTCTCCTCATTGCCGCTTCATCATAACACTCAGACTTACTCCTAACATCCAGCCTGGCTTTCCTCCTCCTCTCTCTAAACAAGACCTGCTCTGACTTAAGCTCCCTCAGCTTCTCTTCCTTTCTGCTCAAAATGTCTTGTCTCTTTCCCTCATCTCTCCTCCTCGCCTGTTAGTTTGGAAAAAGCAAGTGAATTTCTTTCCTGTCCCCTCTTGGAGCCTCTGGGCAGGAGCCTGGTCTCGGGTAGCAGGACCTAGGACCTGGGTTGGGTGGTGTGTCCTTGGACAAGTGCTGGACTCCTCTGACCGCAGGCTCCGCCTCGGTGGTGTAGTGAAGGTGCCTGCCTGTCGGAGTCCCTAGATCAGGGGAGCTGATATGTGTAAAATGCCTGGCACACAGGAAGCCCTCCCTCAGTCCCTTCCCAGCACTGCCAGGGTGCTGTCACTAGAATTTCCTTCGGGCTTCTTTCTCTCAGCCTCCTCACCCACCCGAGAAAAGCCCTTGTCTTGACTGATGAGGGAAGGATGGAAGAGGAAGACACAGGTCTACTGTGGGCTGCTCTGCAGCAGGCAACTTTCACACATGTGCACTTCTGCTCCTGGGACCCTCTGTCTCTTTCTCCCCTCCCTGCCCAACAGCCTCTCCCAGGGCTGTGAACATTGACCCCCTCCACTCTCTCATCTGCTCCATCCTTAGCTCCTGCCCTCTGGCTTCTTTCTCTACCATCCTTATTTCTTCTCACATATCTCCAAAAACTTTTAAGTCTTGAATTCCAGGCACCCATTCTTAGTCCTCAGTTGTTGATCTTGGCCGTTTTGCAGCTTTTACCCACTTGTCTTTTCTTCCTTCTTGAAATCCCCTTCTCCCTCAGCCTCTGGGTTTTCTTGGTTTTCTTCCTACACACCCTAAATGTAGGTGTCTGTCCAGGTCTCTGCTCTTCACACTGGCTTTGTTGGCTTGGGTCCCGTTTCTTGTCCTGATGTGCCTCTCCTGCTTCAGCTGCTAGCAGGTCCATTGTGGATATTAACTGCAACCTGTTGCCAGCATCGGTGGCCTTGGCGTAACAGCTTACAAACACCTTGCAAACATGGTCTCATTCATCCTCAGGATAGCTGTACCCCTTCACCATCAGGCTGTCCTGAAAGGGACTTTGGTTGGGTGGCTAAAAGTACAGACTTTGGAGCCAGATTTTATCCTTACTGGTTTTATGACTTGTGGTCAAGTTGCTTTGCTCTGTGTCTTGGTGTCCTCATCAATAAGAATGGAATTACTCTAGTCCTTGGGCTTCCCTGGTGGCTCAGATGGCAGAGTCTGCCTGCAGTGCTGGAGACCCAGGTTCAATCCATGGGTCAGGAAGATCCCCTGGAGAAGGAAATGGTCACCCACTCCAGTATTCCTGCCTGGAAAATCCCATGGACAGAGGAGCCTGGCAGGTTACAGTCCATGGGGTCGCAAAAAGTCAGACACGACTGAGAGACTTCACTTTCACTTTCTAGTCTTTACCTCAGGGTGCAGTATGGATTCAATGAGTTAAAGAATGAAAAATATATAAAGCTCTTCATGAATCATAGTAAGCATTCATGGATATTAGCTATCAGTTTTGCTGCTCCTTTTACCCTTTCTATACCCAGCCTACCTGGCTGTGTGCTGTAGGACTGTCTGCTCCCTAGACCAGCCCTTGGCCTCTTCTGTGCCTCAACCTTCCCTCATCCAAATCCTACTCTTCTTTAAGCTCCAGCTCAAATGCTTAGTCCTCCTGGAGCTATTCTTCATTTTGTTTTTCTTCCTCTCTTGCTGGGCAGCCGTGTCACCCCAGCCCTTGATCTAGCTAGCGCTAATTTTAGGTACTGCTGCATCCCTTATCGTGTTGGGCTGTCTCTGGGAATATCTTACCTGCAGGTTGCAGGTCAATCACTTTTGGGGAGTTAATCTTGGTTTCCCCAAAGTAGAGGCACAGAGAGCTTCAGGACATGTTTGTCCAATCCCAGTGAATGATCTTGAGGAGGAGGAGGAGATGGGGTGGGGTAGGCACTCAGGGAATACGCACAAGGAGGGAAGGAGGTACACATGTGGAGAGGTGGGGTGTGAGATGAGGGAGTGAAACAGGGGCATGAGTGGACGTGGCCATGAGTAATTAAGTCCAGGTGGAAGGAGGGATTGAGTTGGGGACCTACAATTGGGGAGATGAAATTGGATAAGCTTTAGTCATCTTTGCTTCAGGAGAACGTGGAGTGCTGGCATATGATGGGAAATGATTTTTACATTAGTACGTGCTGTCCTTTTAAGTAGGATAAACTCATGTTTATCCAGCCTGGTTAAAGAAGGGGATGGATGGTCTGTCTAATTTAATATTCTGGTTATTACTCTACCCATTAGATTTTGTACATATGCTAAGTAAAACATTTACAAGTGTTTATGTGTTCAACTGCTGTTTGAAATGTGTGACCTGGGCAAATTAGTTAGCTCCTTTGAGTCTGATTTACCTCATTTGCAAAATAGGAATAATAATGATGATGGTAACGGCAGCTAATGTTTATTGAACATTCTCTGAGTGCCAGCAGATTTGTTAGTCACCTTATGTTTATTAACTTTTTCAATCCTCCTAATAACCCAATGAGGTAGGTAGAGCGATAATCCTTATTTTACGAGTGAGGTGGTTTTGTGAACTGCCCAACTGGGATGGGGCCAGGCTGGATTTGTGGCAGGGGAAGGGGGAGGGACAGAGTCTGCTCTCTAACCGCGGTGGTGGACGCCTGCTAGGAGGAACTTCTGGATTCGATCGGTGTCCAGCCAAGCAGGCCCTCGGTGATTGGTAACCGGTCTTATTGTTGATGGGCTTTCTTGGTGGCTCAGATGGTAAAGAATCTGCTGGCAAGGTAGGAGACCTGGGTTTGATCCCTGGGTCGGGAAGATCCCTGGAGAAGGAAATGGTAATGTAGCAACCCACTCCAGTATTCTTGCCTGGGAAATCCCATGGACAGAAGAGCCCGATAGGCTACAGTCGTGGGACTGTAAAGAGTCAAACATGACAGAGCAGCTAGCACTTTCACTTTTCACTTTCACTTCTTGTTGACAAACGTGGTGCGTGCCTCCTCTTAAACAGGACTGAAGTCCTCTGAGGGGGGCACACGGGTGCACATTTGGATGTTACCCGAGGGTCACTTAGAGGGGCTTGTGGGCATGCTCCTCACGTCCTCTCATGCATTTCTGTGTCTCCTGCTTCCCTCCTGCCTTTCCGTGGCATTGCCCTGACATGGGCCTCATGTGGTTCAGTCAGCCCCTCCCCAGGCAGCTTGTGAGAGATGAGCAGAACTCATTACCCACCGCTCCCTGACGTGGCCGTCACTGGGAGGAGAGCTTTTGTACAGTCTCTCACCTTCCCCTCCTCTCCCCAGCGCCTTACCCCAAAGACAGATGTCCACAGCCTTAATGTGTACGTATATATAGATAGATTTCTTTAATGCCAGTTGTTCCCCGAATGCATTTAGATAGTAAGGAAAATGTTGTTTTATGTCAAGAACCTGTTACATAAAAATGTGTTATATAATGTTCAAATATATACTGCACAGTGAAGTTAAATACTATTTTTTTCCCCCAAAGAATAAGAAGACAGTAAACACAGGCTTACTGAAGGTAATTAATCTCAGATGTGAAAGGCATGGAAAGACATGCCCTGCCCTGAGAGTTATCATTTCGAACCTCTGTTCCCCTCCTTGAATGCTCCAAGTATAGACAGGACGTTTGGGAACTTGACCCAAATCTGCCATGGAATGCTACTGGGAAATACTCTGGAAGTTGTCTATTTTTTTTTAAACTGGGGGAGTGCTCCTTGCTCGTTTATGTCTCTCTCATGTCTACGCAGAGAGGAGGGGTTCTTTTTGTCCCTGTCCTGTTCAGACCATCAAGGTCATCCTCTAAGCAGTTTTCTGCTTCCTTCAGTTCCTCCCACATGATGTATCCAACTTTGCCTCCCAAGAGCAGCCCTGCTGCCAGTGGCCGGTGGTTGACACCCCTGTTCCTGTCCTCCAGGCTCTGCAGAGTCTGACTGTGTTCCCCCTGACCAGCCGCCCCCCCACCTCCATTCCCACACCGAGCAGGGCGCCAGTTCAGTTCTGTTGTCCCCGCCCAGGCCACCCCGCGCCCTACTCTCTCTGCTGTCTGTCTTCTCTTGGATTCTCCCTTGACTAGAGAGGCCTCTCTTCTCTACCCCAGCCTGCCCTGACTCTTCTTTGTGAAGCCTCCTCTGATGACATTTGTCCCTTTGGTCTTTCTTTCTTTTTTACTTTAAATTGCCAGCCATTCATTCAGAAGCATTGGTACTACATAATTAGCATATTGATCATATCGATTTCAATCAGGATGGCCAGTGCTCTCATTTTTAGTTGTTTCATGAATAATTATCTTGTCCTCACTTCCCCACCCTGCACGCATACTCACTCATTCAGTGAAGTTTCTTGGATGCCTACCATGTGCATCGCAGTGTTTCAGGCATGGGAGATACCACAGTGAACAAAACAGAATCCTAGGGGGAGGAGACAGATCGTAAATACCTAAGCATGTTACCTCCTTGTAGTGATAGATGCTGGGTAAGCAACCACAGAGAGTAAAACAGCAGTGATGATGAAGGAGGTTGCTGTAGCTGCGTCCTTGGGTGATGTTAGAGCTCAGCTAAAGGAAGATATGGATAAAGTATCTCAAGAAGAGGGAACAACCAGTGCCAAGGCCCTGAGATTAGAAGCACCTTGATTGTTTTTGAAGAAAGTACAGGCCAGTGAGACTGGATGATGAGTTCGAGTACAGATGTTTTGTCTTCCTTCTAATCCTCAGCCAAGGCTTCCCTGGTGGTTCAGTGGTAAATAATCGACCTGCCAATGCAGGAGGCGCAGTTTCGGTCCCTGGCTTGGAAAGATCCCTTGGAGAAGAAAATGGTAGCTCACTCCAGTATTTTTGCCTGGAGAATCCCATAGACAGAAGAGCCTGGTGGGCTACAACCCATGGGGTAGCAAAGAGCTGGACACGACTTGTCAAGTAAACAACCACCACAACAGTCCTTAGCCCAGTGCTAAAAGGCCCTGTAAATACTTGCATTCAAAATTGGAGCATTTGCCCTTGGTTATACATTGTATAGGAGAAGGCAATGGCACCCCACTCCAGTACTCTTGCCTGGAAAATTCCATGGACAGAGGAGCCTGGTAGGCTGCAGTCCATGGGGTTGCTGAGTCAGACACAACTGAGCGTCTTCACTTTCACTTTTCACTTTCATGCATTGGAGAAGGAAATGGCAACCCACTCCAGTGTTCTTGCCTGTAGAATCCCAGGGACGGGGGAGCCTCGTGGGCTGCCGTCTATGGGGTCACACAGAATTGGACACGACTGAAGCACCTTAGCAGCAGCAGCAGCATACATTGTATAAATAGCAGTTGACCATATCCTGTTCAGAGGCTTTTAATAAAACATTACACTGCATGCATATAAACAAATTAAGAGTTTGAAGAGTTTTCTCATAAATATGCTCTTAGCATTTATCACTGTTACTGTTTTAATTACATCTAGTGCAGAGCTTCAGACTTCAGAACTCTGTTTTACGTGCACAGCCATCTTGAAAACAGGTTTGGTTCCAAAAGTTCATTTGTAAGGCAGTTGATGGAAACTTGGGATAAATTTTTCTGTGGAAAAAAAATGAACTAAATGGTGGTTTAGTTCCCAAGCAAGCCCACAGAAGCCTTTTAATGCTGCTTCTATAATAATTGAAACCATACTATTTAGTGGTAAAGCATTATCAGTGTTAATTAAGCCTTCCACAGCCAGACCCCCATTTATATAGCATTAAAGGTCATTTACTCTTAGTGTTCATGGGACTCATTGAACTCAGTCACTTCTCCTACAATTTTTCTAGTCTGAAAAGCTCTATAAAAGGGGTTTTTTTTTTGTTTTTTTTTTTTTTTCACTTTTGTGCCTTTAGGATTTCATTTCTTGTGTTATAAATGAGACAGTGGTGTGAAAAATGGGAAACTGGGCTGGAAGTTGGGAGAGACCCGGGCTCTGTTCTCGGCCCAACAACTGGCTTCCTGAGTAAAGTTGCCCTCAGTGAACTTTGATTTCTCAGGTCCTTCATGGCTGTAAAATCCTGCTTTCTCAGTCTAACAGGGAAACATACATACACTGCATTGTTCACACCTGCCCTCCAATAGCAACCTCCAGTTTCTTATTGAAGAATCAGGTGGCATACGAAATAATGAGGAACTCAATAAGCTCCCATGCGTAGTGCTCAACAGCTAATGCCTTCAGTATGAACCTTGACTTTGATCTGCTATCTCTCTTGACCAGTTGAAAGAAATTCTGTCCTAGAACTTTCAGTCCAGATAAGATTCCTGTGTTCCTGGTCAACTTATCTTCCCTTTAATTATGTAAATCATTTTTTCTTTTTAACTCTTAGGGATAAAAATGGTGACTCTGGTTTGTTGCTTTTGAAATAGACTTACAAGTGCCCTTAGGGAATGGAACGAGTTTGCAGGAGAGAGCAGAGCTGAAGGAGTGTGGGATCAAAAACAATTTTAAATGTTAAATGCAAAGCTATTTTCAGTATCTTGTTGGAAGAAAAAAAAATTTTTTTTTCAAGGCTTTAGATGATCGAAGAGGTTTCTGCTCTGAAGGAGAAGAGCCTCAGGTTTTACCATGGTGAAAACTACCCAGTTCTTTACCTACCACCCCTCCCTTCCTCTTCTCCCACCTCTAAGTCTTGTTTTTGGCCTCAAGAGCGATATTTGCTATTTGAGAGGTTTGATATTTAAGCAAATGCTAGTCTCAGGGCTCAACTGGGACCTAGGGTATTAGAGGCTTAGAGTTCAGCTGTCTTAGGGTGCAGAGTGCTATATGATGAACTTCCCCAGTAGATTCTAGAATGAGGCGAGCCTCATTGGCAGTGACAGTGCACTTTGAGCACTGCCTCTGCTTAGTTACTTGTGAATGGTATGTTCCATTTTTTTCCTTTTCCCTTGCTTGAAGGCATAGCAAGAGGGGTTGGTACAAGGAGTTGTTGCTCTGTGGATTTCACTTAGGAGCTAGAGGGTAGTGTTTTAACCAGCCTTCCTCCTTGAATCCTGGAATACTGGCAGGAATTTTGTCTGTTTTGTTCTCTGCTGTATCTCAGCCTCTAAGAAAGTGTCTGCACAAGTAACCACTCGATAAATAGCTGCTGACTGAGTGAGTTCAGCTTGGGAAAACCTGAGCTTTCCCACCTTGTCTGATAGTATAGGCTCATGTGCTTGGTCTTGCAAGGTACTTTGAATTTTAGATTTCTCTTTCCTTTTGCTATCTGTATTTTTCCTGTTCTTCAGGGTGACCAGATATCAGTATCTTTTATTGATGATCAGGACTTACCTGGCCGTGGTTGTCTCTGCCCTGCTGATGTTCATCTTTATGTTATCTTTAATTGGCTCCAAAGTACAGCAAATCAATAGCTGAGCCACATCAACTAAAGAAAACTTCCTGCATATTTCTTTGGGTGTAGTACTATGCATTTGTTTATTCAGTTAACAGATATCTGAAGGGCCATACACCAGGCACGATGCTAGACCCAGAGGAAGAACAGAAATAGTTATGGCCAAGGAGGCTGCAGTTTTATCTGCATATAGAGGATAACCTAAGGCCACATACAATGCCAGTAAAGTGGTCTAGATGATCTGTAATTGCTACAGGATTTCAGAGACTAGAGAGCTCTTTTTGAGTTGCTGTGGTAGGGAGGAAGCTTCGTGGAAGTGATCAAATCCAGACTTTTAAGGATGTGTAGAATTGAGATTCACAGAAAAGCGTAGCACAGGTGTTTCCAGGGAGTAGGTAGGTGGGAACATAGCATAATCAAAAGCATCGTGGTAGGGATGACCAATTTGTATTCAGGAGGAATACAAATGGAGGGTTTGTATTGCGTGGAATGGAGGGTTTTTCATTTCAGACGATAATAATTACTAACATACCGAGAGTTCTTATGATGTCCTTTGTACCTCATATATATTATCTGATTTAATGCCTACAAAAGCCCATGAAGGAGATACTATTATTAGCATCATTTCAGAGATGAGGAAATTGAGGCACAGGGTGATCTAGTAACCGTCCTCGGGTCATATAGCTAAGAAGCAGCGGATCCAGGATTAAAAACTAGGCCGTGGAGACTCTTGACCAGTGGAAGCCGCTGTCTCCCACCGTCCTTCAGATGCAGGATTTGTGTTTGGTTGGGAGTTTTAGAATCACAAGCTGTAAGTGGACAAGACTCTAGTCTACTTCATTTTGTAGAAGAAGAAACTCAGCAGGCTTAAATGGCAAGTCACACTTTACCTAGTGAGGTAGAGAACCAGTGAGGTGGTTTCATTATGATTATGGTTTTTAGTGGTGTGAAATCATTCTTCTCAGGTGGTTCTATGGTAAAAAACCCACCTGCCAATGCAGGAGATATAAGAGACGTGGGTTCGATCCTTGGGTCAGGAAGATCCCCTGGAGGAGGAGATTGCAACGCACTCCAGTATACTTGCCTGGAGAATACCACAGACAGAAGCACCTGGTGGGTTACAGTCCATAAGGTCACAAAGCATTGGACATGACTGAAGCAACTTACACATAAAGCATTAGTCCAGTGTGAGTGTTCCGGTTAGATTGGAGCAGAGAGACTGACTGCAGCAGAAACAGGATAGGAGGCTACTAGCCGAATCCAGACAGAGATTCAGCTGA
This sequence comes from Muntiacus reevesi, assembly GCF_963930625.1. Classification (NCBI taxonomy): domain Eukaryota; kingdom Metazoa; phylum Chordata; class Mammalia; order Artiodactyla; family Cervidae; genus Muntiacus; species Muntiacus reevesi. Next base: position 52,881,037 of record NC_089257.1, read on the forward strand.
GTGGAGCCAGAACTGGGAATTAATTGTCAATTATGTTAATCGGCATGGCTGTTTTCAGCCGCCCTTTAGAATTTAGAGTGTGGGGAACATCTGCCTGTGTGAGTGGCTTTCAAGTATGTGAATCTGTAGTGTACTGTGATCATGACACCTTGGTTAATGACTTCTCGAGAAGCAAAGCACCATTATGGAAGTCAGATGTTTAAAAACAAATACCCACATTTGCCAGGAAGGTTCCCTGATTAGAAATGGGATAACCTGCATTCTAGGCTGCTTCCAATACCTAAGGATCAGATTGTTGTTATTTAGTCACTAAGTCATGTCCAGCTCTTTTGCAACCCCGTGGACTAGAGCACTCCTGGCTCCTCTGTCCATGGGATTTCTCAGGCAAGAATACTGCAGAGAGTTGTCATTTCCTTCTCCAGGGGATCTTCCTGACCCAGGGATCAAACCTACATCTCCTGCATCGGCAGGCGGGTTCTTTACCCCTGAGCCACCAGGGAAGCACTGGATAGCCTAAGCCAGAAACTTAATGTCTCTAGCTGTGGCTGATTCCTAATCTGTGGAACAGGTATAAATTTTTATCCAGCCCCTTACAGTGTGGTACTAATGCTGGAGTAAGATAAGAGCAAGAGTTTTGGAAGCTGTAAACTCGCTCCCTGGTTGTAGGGAGCAGAAGTTGTGGTTTTAATAGTGAAGGTATACTAGCCTTTCAGGCAGAGCCTGGAGGGCACAGAAGTTCTCCTGCCTCCAGGGTGTGTTTAGGGATGTGGCGCTGTCCACCAGATGGGTGCTGACTAGCCTCACTTTGCTGGGTAAGGCCATATTTTAAAGATAATGGTATATTTCACCCTCAAAGATAGGGGAACCAGCCTGGGCATGGATAGAAAAGTTAGACCAGACATGCTAGTTAATCTATACTCCTCTCTGCACACCACTCAGGTTAGTGATGGGCTGCTGTGAACTGGAAAAACCAGTGTCAGGATCCAGCCAGCTGGCCAGTTGGGCATTCTTAGATATTTCACCTGTCCTGGGGCAATAGGCAGAAATCCCGAAGAAACTTGATTACTTTGGATATTTAGTGGGTGAGCCAGCATGCTGCCCTTATAATACTTGGTTACAGAGCTTGTGGTAGAGTCTTGACATGAAGGATTGGAGATTTGCCGAATCTTAATTTTTGTTAGTATTGCATGATGTATTTGTTATTCATAATAATAATTATAGCAGTACTTGACCTCTGAGTATTTACCATCTGCCGAGAACTACGCCTAGGGCTCACATGACTTTTCTCCTTTAGTGCTCATAATAGCCTTGTCACGTGGATTCCCACTGTCTAGTTAGGGAGACCGAGACCCAGTGCCTCCGATGGTCCAGTGAGTGGAAAAGCCAAGATTCAGACCAGCACAGTCTCCCTCGTACCTGCTGCAGTCTTCTTCCTCCCTTTTCCTGGGACCCTAAAATGCTTCCTGAATCTGGTTTTGAGGTTTCTGACAGCACAGTGTGTCTTTGGAAGGCATTTTGGGTTGATAGTGACTTTGGCTCACCACGGTTCTGCCTCCTTCATAGCCCATGGCTGGCATCTGGCAGCTCTTGCTGACTGCCCTGTGGCTCATGAGCAAAGGATGCCAAAGATGAATGCGCCGGATTGCCTAACTGTTGCTGGCTAGTCCAAGTGGTGGGGGGGGGGGGGGTGGTCTGGGGAAAGAGAAGAATGATGAAACAATTGCTCTGGGTCATTATCTCTGAAAGTGACAGGGTAGTTGGTAGTCTGTTCCATTTTCATGCTGATGCTTGTCAAGATCTCCTTATGAAAGCCTATCTAGAAGTCATGGTCCGATAACAATGCCATCCACCTCTCATGTGTGATTTACAAAGCAGTTTTTAGCTCTGTTGTCTTGTCTAGTCTTTACCACACCCTTATAAGGAGAGGTGTTACAAAGTCTCATTTTGCATGCTAGAAATATATAAAGAACTTAAACTACTGTCCAGGGTCCCGAAGCTAGTCAGTGGCAGAGTCAGGCTTAAACACCACTTTTCTGACAACTCCTACTCTCTTCCCAAGTTCCTCTTCACTTACTCTGTTGAAGACATTCTTAAATGTTCTGATTTACTATATTCAGAGGTCAGCAGGAATTATTAGGGTGAAGTATGTTGTGTTGCACACTACGCTGTTACTGAATCCAAATAAATAGACAGTCATGTGATTGGTTGTTGTGTTTGGTTTAATTGATTTGCACCTACTTTCAATGGTATGGAACACACATAGATCTTCTGTGGTGTATTATTGGACCATCAGCTCTTCTAGCTTTACAAGTCCCAAGGCTTTAAGAGATGATAAAACATGGAGTTTGCGTAATTTCTTTACAAAGTTGACCATCGAGTTCTTGGTTGGGAACACACGCTCTCATTATCACATTGTTTCCATGGAGAAATGAGTCTTGATTCACGTGATTTCAGCTCTCCGTGCCTTTTCTAGGAATGGAGTGAGCTGCTTTAGGAGAGAGGACTGGTCGTGTTATCACTTAGAGTTCTCTCCCTTCCTGTTACTACAGGAGGCAGGCTTGTTTTTCTGAGCTCTCTTAATTTTCCTGTGACCTGAACATAAGTCATCTTTGAGATAATTTCATTTGAGGTAATTTCATTTTTGAAAGGTTTTCTGTGAAATAAACCTGAATGCAATACTTACCCACACAGTTTTGAACATCCCCTTTAAGGTATTTCATCAGAGACACGGGGCTTTGCCAAGAGAATGCAGAACTGATTTCACTCAAGCTTTTTGTATTGATTGGGACACAGAGCACAGTCCTGTCTTGGGGGATCCACAGACACATTGGCTGCATTTGGGTGGAAGCTGACTTCTTTCTCATATACCAGTTTAGAGTAGACAGTGATCCAGTCCCACTGTCTTCAGTGTGTGCCTTCCACTTGGTGGCTGAAGGTGGAAGCCTTACTTTTTACCATCTCCCAGGGGAAGAGGATCAAGGAGTCATACTTGCAGTCATCTTAAGGGCAAGACCTGGAAGCCGCATTCTTTTATCCCAGTGGCCAGAACTTAGTCATATGGCTACATTTACCTGCAAAGGACGCTGAGAAAGCTCTCAGGAGTACAGCAAAATCTACTTTTCGGGTGGGAAGGAGACTGAACAATGGAGGGGGCTAGCAGTGTGCTACACTTTGGGAAGGAGTGAGTGGAGTCTGCAGCTCTTACCAGGAAAGCTGGAAAGGTACCCGAGTCCAGAGTCAGAATCTAAGAAGACCCCCAGAAACCAGGATACACACAGCCATTTTGTGATCAGGGGGCTGCATTGCCCAGAAACTGGGCAGCCAGGTAGAGCCCAGGTGCTGGAGGGAATATGAGTAATTTAGAAGACTTCCGTTGACAGTAAGGAAATTCACCAGCAGAAAGAGCCCTGGGTGAGAAGTCAGAAACCCTGGATTTGAGTCTGGCTCTTCCATGTCATAACCTGGGATAAAATAATCCAATGAGTGTTCACTTTATCCGTCTTGAATATGGGAACAGTGGTGGTGACCTTTCTGTCTCCCAGGCTTAGTGTGAGGATGATGGATGCAGAAGTGCTCTGCAACCTGCAGCTCCATGGCAGTGGGCACGGCATCTGTGTTATTCACCTTTGTGTCCCTAACACCCAGCCCAGTGCCTGGCGTGGACACATTTGTTCAATGAGGTGTGAACTATTATGAGAGGTGAAAAAAAAATGCATTGTGCTACAGAGCTCCTGAGTTTGGATGGTCTTCTTTGCTGAGTGGAGCATTTCTTCTTCTCTCCACTGGCCAAGACCTTGGACCTACATATAAAACCAGGTACCTCACCAGGATGCAGGCAGACAGTAGGACAGCTCCCAACCGGCTAGCATATGACACATAATATGTCCTTTGCAGGGCGATTTGTTTACTCCACAGGTTAGGTCACAGAATGCAGCAAAACTGGAGATAAGACTTTCACTTGGATGTCATGGTCCCGTGAACGTGATCTGATCATTTTTAAATGGTTTAGTTCACCTGCAGGTTGGAAGATAAAACTTTACCAACACCACTAAAACTTGATTTTTTGCTTCACAATAATAAGATCCAGTTATAAAATTCTTCTGTTGATTTGAAAAAATGTGTGGCTTAAAAAAAAAATATTTCTTGAAAATATGGTGTAGGTAAGAGGATATAAAGATGAATTTAATGTTTCTATCTTATGGGCCATTTTTATCTTAATCGTGATTTTTTTTTTCCTTTGGTAATAAGGAAATGGGGGCTCAATGAAATAATCAGTTTTGCTTTTCTTTTTTAACTTCACAAATGAATAACTTTTATTCATTGTGTTATTTAATTTGTATATTCACTAAGGGTGAACTTCTTTCTTGAAACCCAATGAAGTATTTTTAATGAACTTTACTGGCAAAAGACAGGAATTGAAATTGTATTCACAGTATGCCCTCAACTGTGTTAAAATTTCATTCATAGAAGGAGGGAAATACACCAGAGTGTTAACAGTGGCTCTCATCTTGTGGAATTAGAGGTAATTTTTATTCTCATCATCTTCTCTGCAGTTTCCTATTTTTCAACAATGAGCATGTATTACTTTTATAGTCATAAAGGGCCAGTTAAAAATTAGTCCCACAAATTAATACTCTCTAGCCAAATCAAGTTAACACAGACCTATCCAGCTTATTTTCTGACTGAGGCATTTAGGAACTTGTTATAAAGAGGATGTTTTCCTTCTGGAAATTAACGTACAAAGCTAAGTGTTTATAATGTGTTAGGCAAGATGTCCTGAGTAATGCTCTTCCTTGAATTAGCTGGCCTTTATTACAGTCACCTAAGGAGATGAATTTTGCAGGTTTCCCATTCGCTGCGTGACTGTTAATTTTTTTTCCTGTCCTATGCTCCAGCGTGCCTCAGGTACCTCTGGGGTTCTTACTCTGGAATTGAGCACCCCTGCCCTGTGTTCGCTCCGGACCCTTCCATTTCTAGTGTCCCCTCCATCTGCTCATGACTTTGTAGATTTGGTTGTGGCTTCTTTCCACCAACATTTTTAAAGAGTGATTGTTATCCTGTTCCCTGTAGCGGCTTCCCCTTTCTTCTTGTGGCTTAGGTGCGTGGTCTGAGCCGTGCTCCTGGAGTGCATTGGGGAGGACGAGTCGGGACTGCCAGGGCGGGGTGGGGGCCCTGAGCTGGCCGAGAGCTTTGAGGGAGGCACGAAGTGACCCATCCAGCACTTAGCCCCCTCCTGGCAGGACAGGTTCAGCCACAGCTCTTCGAGATGAGTGCTTGGTGTTTGAAGCCAGGCAGTCCCCAAGCCGTGCATTCGTTTGCTATGGTCCTGCGGTGTGGCAGCCACTGCTCTAGATGCTGGCTGGGGGCACAGTGACGAGCAAGGCAGACCTGGCCTCTGCTCCCTGAAGCTTTCATTCAGGTGGGAGAAACAGTTCACAGAGAAATAAGTGATAAAGATAATTACAGATTGTAAGATCAGCCCCAGAGGTGCCCCCATTTGTAGTAGAGCAGGAGGGTCCAGTGTTGGGATGCTTCCAAGACCCGCCTCTTTCTACATCCTCAGTACTTACTGGTGCAGAAGGAGGAGATGACAGAGACCTCTGAACTGCTTCTCCTATTCTGTCAGCCTGGGCCAGCCAGAGCCCACAGGTGGAGGAAGCAAAAGTTGAAGGCATGAACTAGGGGCTGGCTCTTTTGCCCCTCCCCTTGCCCATGTCTGGATTTACCCAAGTGCATGTCCATCCTTTCTGAACAGTGATGAGTCAGTTTGCACACAGGAGTCTAGATTTATGCATGCCCAAACTTTTGTCTAAAGACAAGCTTACATTTTCTCCATAATTCTCAACTTTGAATGAGGACCAGCTTCTCATTGTCCCTTCAGTGGGACATTGGGCTGTTACCATCAGGAAACTAGTTTCAATTAACTTCACTGGGCTTCCCCATCATCCAGCCACTCCCAGTCCTTTTGCTCATGGCCGAGTCTGACCTTTGCATGTTTGGAAGAATTCACTGAGCCCTTGTTGCCCTTTCTGAAACTCTTGATGACCAACTCTCGCAGGATCTCTCCGCCTCACTACATGCTTAGTTTTAGACTGCCCAGAAATGCTTGGAGTTGGGCAAGTGAAAGCAGTTTTCCTGAACATCCTTGTTGAGTCGTCTTTTATATTTGATTTCTCTGTCAGTGTAGGACTCAGCCATCCGTCCTGCTCTTTGCGTCCCCTCCTTTTGAAAACCAGGACACATAGGTCCCTCACCCCCATGGAGACTCAACCTCGTTCCTCTACAGACGTTAGGACTGCTTTTCTGACCCTACTTCTCCCATCTTCCTGCACAAAGAACAAAACCTTTGAAGCTTTTCTCGTATCTGTTTGATGCAGTACAGAAAACCAGGAGGTTATCTGCCTTCTGAAGGGGTCTGGGGACTCACTTGGCTTCAGTGTACCCCCCACCCTCTCCCACCCACAGTGGTGCCTTTAACCAGAGAAGCAAGTCATTCATGCAGTGATCAGTTAACACTCCTACCAGGGCCTCCTTGGGAGGCTCTTTGTTGCTAAATTCAGTTTTCCTGGGTGGGTGGGTGGGGGAGAGCTTGTTACTATTCTCATTCTTTTGGTGTTGTTACCATTCCTTTAAAAATAGACCTACATACATTGCATGTGTGTATGTTTATATATCTCCTTCTACTCATCACAAAGGGCTTTGCAGTGAGTTAAGCCTCAGGAGGCCTGGCTGGCTCACATTTTGTAAAGTTTTGTTTAAGCCTTAGCTTCATAGTTTTCCCTAGTTTCTGAGAGAACATTGGATCCACTGTATTAGGGCTCCGGAAAAGAATGCAGTCATTGGCTCCACCCCTTGAGTTCACAGTCTCCAGGAGGAAAGCCTTTCACTGCCTGCCTAGCGCCTGTGGTTCTGTCCTGCTTACACAGCTCTTAGACATCATCCACACGAAGAATGTTGTCCAGAGCGCTGGGGACTCAGGGACAGGCACCTCTTACAGTCTTTCCAGCCTGGGCATATCTGCAGACCTCCTTCTCCTTGGACACAGCGTGGCAAAGTGCCTCCAGTTTGCTCTGAAGTAAGCAATTTTATTTTAAAAAGTTGAATCTCAAAGCTGCCCCCAGGTGGTCTGAATGGCTGCCCTCTCCTCCTGCATTTTGGCGGGTTAATAGGGTCTCACTGGCCACACCTGCTGAGGAGGGAGAAGGAAGGGGTCCTGCCCCTTCCAGGGCCGGGCCTGGATGAGGCTACAGGGATGAGGGAGTCATCCCTTCACTCGACATCAGCTAAGGGTCTGCTAGTCACCTGGTACAATGCGAAGCCGCTGGCGTGCTGAGAGCAAGAAACTAGTATCTGATCTGTGTTGTTCAAGGACTCTTCTGGTTGCCTGTAGACTGAGGTAGGGATGACTGGCATGGGGAGGAAGATGAGCTGAGAGGTGGCGGTTCTGGTCTGGGCAGCGGCGCTGGCTTGGACACTGCTTGGACACACACTGGAGGCAGCTGTGTGGGAGTGGCCAGGGCACAGACGGGCCTCAGCGGCTGCCCTGGCTATTTGCCACCGTGCGCCAGCCCTGCCTCCACCTTCCAGGACCATGAGCCTGTCCTTCCCCAAGTATGCCAGCCCTGCCAGTCTCCTGTTCCATGGCTGATGCTGTTCACTCCCCCTGGAATGTTCTCATCCCCCACTTCCCACTCCTGGCCAGCCTGCCACTGCCGAGGCCAGAACCTTGGGCTAGTGACCAGATCTCTGGAGCCTGATCTCTTTATCTGTGAAAGAATGAGCATTGCACTGGCCTCACGGGATTGTGAGGATGTGATACATAGTTGAGTGTGATTATTACAAGTAGCCTCCCGAGCGGTCTCCTGCTTCCAGCCTGTCTCCTGACTGTACTCTCAGCCCATGATCCCATGAAGAGGAGATCAGCTCAGGTCATGCCTCAGGCTCAGAACTCTCTTGACGGCTGCTTCCTGTCTCACTCAGAGGAAAAGCCTTCCCTTGGCCCACAGGGCTTCCTGGTGCTTCTCTGACCTCATCTCCCACCCCAGGGCCTGGTGAGGATTTGAGCAGAGGGTTCTGCATGGCGCACCGTGGTGCATGTGAGCTGCACCTTCTTGAGTTGTGCAGTGCACAACAGGTACAGCTGTCCGCCCCGACCCTGCCTGCCCCCTCTCGCTTCTCTCCAGCCACGCTGGAGCCCTTGCTGTTCTTCAGACACACCAAACGTGCTTCCTGTCCAAGCTCTTGCCAGTGAGTGCCCCTGTGCCCTGAATGCTCTTCCCCTGATACCCCTGTGGCTGCTCATTCAGCTTCTCCAGGTCTTTTCTCTAATGTCACCCTGTGTGAAGTTGTACCACCCAGCCCACTGACCCATCCCCTTGTTTCCCTTTTCCCTTTTTTGCTTTATTTTTCCTCTTAGCTCTTATCACCATCTAACATATAATACATTTTACTTATCTGGTTTATTGTCTGTCTTTTTTCAACAGGATCTAGGTTCTGAGGGCCGCAATTTGTGTTTATTTTGTATTTATCTGGTGTGCCTAAATTAGAGCCTGACAGGTAGTCCGGTCCATAATGAATGAGTGGATAAGTTTGCGACAGAGCGAGTGAAGTGTCTGGCGCAGTGCTCAGCTTACAGTCAGCACCCAGTATGTGGGGAAGGCCGTTGTGTTTCTGGTTGATTACCACTCAGGGATCAGCTCAGTTCGGCTTTCTCTGAGCCCTTCCCCACACCTTTCTCCGCTGAACTGAATCGTTGCTGCCTCTCTTCCTTGCTCTTCTTCCCTCTGTCCCTTCCCTCTCTGGCTGGCTTTTGTCATGCTGCATTAGTGAGGCTTACCTCACTCCTTGCCTTGTTTGACTTTGAATTCCTGCAACAACCGGTGTGTCTGAATTTCTGTCTTTGTGCCCTTTGCCTGCCATTTGGCCCAGAATAGGAGCCCAGGAAGTGCTTACTGCAAGTGGGATGCTCTTGAATATGCCAGGATCCTTACCAGCTGTCCTGGCTCCAGCATCACTGCCTAATGTTTGCATCCGTTCCCAAGCGGGGAGGGGTCAAGGGAGAATTTGACAACTGCTGAAATGACGGACTCTGATGGTGTGTTTCAAGTGGATTTGGGGAGAGAAGGCCCTCCTGTGCATAGCCATTTGGATGACGGTGTCAGGATGAGCTGCTCGTTCCATATTTGAGAGCCTGGCTCTTTGGCTACTTAGACCCCAAAGGGTTGGGCTCTTTCCATGGAGATCAGTGTGTTGGGAAGAAAAAAATGAGACAAAGCTTGAGCTGGCACATAGGGGCATTGGGGTGGTGAGGAGAGCATGCCTTCTGGAGGTGGCATAAGGAACAAGCCCCTGCTTAACCTGGGGAGGGGGCTGGGTGCCTTAGGAGGCCTGGTCAGGTAGGTGGTTTGGGCTCCACGAGGGAGACCTTACATGCCAGGCAGGGAGTTTGGTCTCTTGTATTGGCAGGAGGTGTTCAGATTGGGGATTCCGGTGGAGGTAGGGGTGGGAGTCAAGGGGGATGGGAGCTGTGGGGAGAAGCTCTGGAGTCTTTTTCTCATGTCCAGAGATGGTCCTGTGGGACCCACGGGTGGCACAGCAGTACTGGAGGTCATGGCTTCAGGGACCAGCAGTGACACCCACGGGGCAGTGAGCTTCAGCGGAACCGACAAAGCGCAGGAGGCTGAGGGCTTAGAGGCAGGGGGTTGGCATGGGCTGGGGTACAGGTGGGGGCAAGCTAAGAAAATCTCAATTAACAGGGCCAGAGGGGCTGATGGTAGGAAGATGAGAAGCCGGGGTACAGGGCAGGGGCCTGCTAAGGAGTAGAGAATGGAAGATGGGAAAGGTGCTCCAAAGCCAAGGTCACTTCAGGAATTCCATCCCAAAGCAGGCAAGGGGAATGCGAACCCTTCCATTGCAGAATGAATCAATCCCTACACAAGAGAACAACTCCCAAACCCATGAAGCCTTGGCCTTTCCACACTGTGGCCCCTGGGGGGCCTTCATGTCCCTCTTTGGGGGCTATTGCTGGTGTCCTGGGGTCTTCCTGCCCTGCTCTGCTTGGCTCACCTGGTCATAACCAGCTGCTTCTCTGTCATCGTGCAGGGCCAGTTGGTCTGACTTGTCAGTTGTCTGGCACCAAGTTGCTCTGCGGAAGAGCTGTAAACCCGGAGACAGGCAGGCTTAGATTCAAGTGTCAGCTCAGCCCCTAACTCTCTGTGTGGCCTTGGCTAAGATACTTGTTCTCAGGGGGCTCAATTTCTTTATCTGCCAGGCTATCAGCAAACAAGCTAAATCCCTGGGTTCTAGGCTAGAGCCCCTTAAATCCCTCCTGCCTTGGGGCAGGATTAGCCTCAGAGGATTGGGAAGGGCTGAGCCTTCTGGTGGGAGCCCCGTGGAAAGGCCAAGGCTTGACTTTAAGCGTCTTAGGGCTTTGAAAGTTGTTCTCTCACCCAGGGATTGATTCATTCTGCAATGGAAGGGTTCCCGTTCCCATTCCCCTCACCTGCTTTGGGATGGAATCCTGAAATGACTTTGGCTTTGGGGCACCTTTGCGCTCTTCTGTTCTCTACTCCTTAGCAGGGACCCTGCCCCACGCACAAGCTTCTCATCTTCTTACCACCAGCCCCACTGGCCCTGTTAACTGGGATTTTCTCTTAGCCTTCCCTTAACTTTCCTTGCTTCTGACTTCAAGCTCTGGGCCTCGTCTGCCCAGCTGGGGCAACCTTAGTGGCAAGAACATACATCCTACACTTAGCATCCCATTTCCTCTTAAGACAATACCTTCAGCCTTTTCCCACATGGCTTCCTCATTCCAACATGCTTCTTTAAGATGGCTGTGTAATATTCTGTCAAGGGAATGCCTTCATTAAGCCATGAGCTTATTATGGGGCATTTTGATTACTTCTAATTTTTGCTCTTTCAGCTAATGCTGCATTAAGCCATCTTTGTTTATTATAGAATCGTTTCATTAGGTTGGCATTTATCTAGTTAATGGTGATGGCCCAAGATTAGATAAAGAATCAAGATTTTTTTTTCCCAAGAATATCATTAGGATATATTCAAATTTTACTTTAAATGCTAGGAAGGTCTTTGTCGTGTTTTCCATGATTGAAGAAGCAGAGTAACGGTAATGTGAACTTAGACGTAAGGAAAAGGCTGTGTATCTACAAGTAATACATGGCATGTTTGTTCTTAAGTGTGGAGGTGAGCCCCATATATCCTCTTAAGGAGTAATCTACCTGTGGAGAATTGAGGAATTATTTGTCATTTTGTTTAAAACAATAACAAAATAAACAATGATCTCTTCTTGAGGATGTTTTATAGAAGTAGCCTAAAACAAGAAAAAGTAAACAGGATTTTTGAGGGAGAAACCATGTCTCCCTAAGACAGAGTGAGCCTGTCAGGGAGAGAAGTCTTCTTCGCAGTGGAAGCAGATTGCCGACTTCCTGAAAAGGTTTTGGCTTTTTGTTGGCCATTAGTAAATGGCTAGAATGAAACAGAGAAACAGATGTCACTCACTTGGTCTCTTGTATTCTTTTTAACTTGACATCTGTATTGGGGTGATGGGGAAGGCTTCCTCCGTCCTGCTGATCTGTTGTTGATTGTTATGTAGACCCAGGCTCCGGGCTTTGCATTTCAACATAATCCAGCAAATGTTGACTGAGTCTTTACAGTGAATAAAGTTACAGGGGATAAAAACTTGGGAAGAAAAAAAAACCCAATGCACCCCTGTTTCTGAGGAGCTTATGAACTGGGAGTGGGAAGGTAAGAGATGTCTAAAATTAATGACTTTCAGACTTCCCTGGTGGTCCAGTTGTTAAGAATCCACCTGCTGATGCAGGGGACACAGGTTCGATCCCTGGCCGGGGAAGATTCCACATGCCTCAGGGCAGCTAAGTCTGTGCGCCACAACTGCTGACCCCGTGCTCTAGAGCCCATGCTTTGCAACAGGAAAAGCCACCACAATGAGAAGCCTGCTCACTGCAACTAGAGAGTAGCAGCCCCCGCTTGCCACAACTAGAGAAGACCCACGTGCCAGAAATAAATAAATAAAAATTTTAAAAAACTAAAATAAAGTTAATGATTACTCAAGAGAGATTAAGAAGAGGGCCCTGGGAGAAGTCAGCCCCACTCTGCCAGAGAAGGGAGATATTCCATCTCATTGGACAGCTGGGGTGGGGGATTACAGAAAGGTGTTTAAGAGTGGTTACCCCTGTCAGCATCTTAAGGACTGCACATCTCCAGCAAAGATAAAAGGCCTGAGTAGAGGAAACTGAGGCAGAAGGACAGGGTGTATGTTTGGGATTTGGCTTAAACAATGGCTCATGGAATAGCAGTCACCGCCAGCACATCATGGAGTGTATCAGGTCTGAGGCGTGGTTCTAAGAACTTTCTCTCTCTATTAGCTCATTTAATCCCTGCAGTGACCCAAATGAGGTCTTTTATAATCATCTCCGTTTTACAGATGAAGGGATAGACATAAAACAGTTTGTTAACTGCCTAAGACTATAGTGTTATACAACTGAGATCAGACCCAGTTGGTCTGGCTCCAGAATATCTGCTTCAAACCAGAAAGCTGTCCTGCCTCCCATATAGAGGAAGAACAGACACTGGAATCAGAAAGGTGGGTAGACACCATATTTTAGAGGCTTGGGGTACCAATGTTTAGAGATGCAGAGGTGGGAGAGGGGCCAGAGATGGACATGAAAGAGATCATGGTTGTGGGTTTGGGGGAGTTTGGTGAGAGCTGTGGAAGGGGCCTCAGGAAGAAGGAGTTTCAAGGAAGGCTTTGTCAACAAGGCAGAGAGTTCCAGGAGGTGAGATCTGAGGGTATGTCTGAGCCAATCAGAAACCCTAGAGGGCCTGTGTGGAGGGGGCGGCCAGGCTGCAGACACAGGAGTGTCAGCCTGGGCTCTCCTGACTACAGTGCTGTTCGCTCCAGGAGGCTCTGTATTCTGAAGATGGCGAAGCAGGTGCAGGCACTGGGTCTCATTGCCTGTGTCCTCTTATTGGTAGAGAGAGGCAGTCATACAGAGAGGACAGGTGAGAGCTGGCACGGCTAATTTGGCAAACCCTGTGGCTTTTCTGCAGCCTAATGATTTCTGAAAGCTATTTGCTATGCTTAGGCATAAGTGTGACTGCCTCATCTGAATGCTGCAGCAATCGCTGTTTTTCCTGGAAAATTGGGCCCATGTGGGCTCTGTGTGTGGTTTATTTGAGTTCCATTTTTATAGCCTTATTACCTTGTCCTCATGATGCAAGAGGCCTCTCTTTTCTCAAGCTTTGCTGTGAAAATTGTTTCTTAAAAGGCACAGAGTGATCTCTCATCACTGGGGTGGTGCTCTCTCCAGAGCAATGCTTTTCTGCAGACTCGGCACACATTTTCCATCACCCCTGACACCAGTTGTCATGTTTTTCTGATCGTTTGCAATTTACTGAGAACTTTCAGGCAGCTCTTGAATCGACCTAGGTGTTTGCCACGATTTCTTCCAGAAGACTTTGTGCATGTGAATATCTGTTCAGTTCCTTCCCCTCTGATAGATGGCCCTGCCAGTGACCTTAAGAGGGCCTGACACCCAGTCTTGTCCTCTGACCTTGAGTTGACAGTGTTGGTAATTAGCATTTATGGAGCCTGAGCTATTTCTAGGCACTGCACTAAAACATTTATGTTCATGATCTTAGTTATTTCCAGCCTCTATAAAGAAAGTACTGTTACTTCCTCCCATTTTACAGATGAAGAAAATGAGTCTTGCAGAGGGAGAGTAACTTGCCCCAGGTCACACAGGTAGTAAATGGCAGAGCAGGCCTCCACCCAGGCCTTTCTGACCTTGGAGCCCATATAGTCCCATTCATTCATTTATTCATTCATTCAACCACACAGGATTGTTGTTACAACTTGCCAAGCACTGTTCTAGACCCAGGGGATATAACAAGGGGAAAAGAAAAGCAAAAATTCCTGCCTTTAGCTTACATTCATATTTGGAGTGATAGAGAAAAAAAAAACAATAAAATATACAGTATGCTATGTGGTAATAAGGACTATGGTGATAAACAAAGTAAGGTGGTCAACTAAGAAGTGTTGGGAGGATTTTGAGTAGAGTAATCGAAGGTCTCATTGAGAAGGAGACCAAGTTGTTAGGTAATAGCAAACAGACATCCCAAATCTCACTGTGTCAACTCAAGAAAACTTTTATTTCTCATAGAGAAAAGTTCCAGTGAGGCTGCTCCTGGTTAGCAAGCATCCTTCCTGATAGTTGTTGAGGGACCCACACTCCTTCTATCTTGTGTCTCTGTCAGGACCCTCAGATTCCCTTCCATTCAGGTGAAAAAGAGAGAGGACTTTGTGGGAATGTTTACAGGCCAGTGTGGAAGAAGCCTTGCATCCCTCACACCCAGAATTCAGCCACATGTGTACTCCTAACTGCAAGCTGCTGCTGCTGCTCAGTCGCTTCAGTCGTGTCCGACTCTGTGCAACCCCGTAGACGGCAGCCCACCAGGCTCCCCCGTCCCTGGGATTCAGGCAAGAACACTGGAGTAGGTTGCCATTTCCTTCTCCAATGCATGAAAGTGAATAATGAAAGTGAAGTCGCTCAGTCGTGTCCGACTGTTCGCGACCCCATGGACTGCAGCCTACCAGGCTCCTCCGTCCATGGGATTTTCCAGGCAAGAGTACTGGAGTGGGGTGCCATTGCCTTCTCCATCTAACTGCAAGGGAAGCTGGGAAATGTAGTCCAGCCATGTGCTTACAAGTAAAAGGAAATGGATTTTGGTGGGCAGGCTTCCCTGATGGTTCAGCAGGTAAAGAATCCACCTGCGATGCAGGAGACACAGCAGATGTGGGTTTGATCCCTGGTTTGGGAAGATCCCCTGGAGGAGGAAAATGACAACCCACTCCAATATTCTTTCCTGAAAAATCCCATAAACAGAGAAGCCTAGAGGGCTGAAAAATCCCATGAACAGAGGAGTCTGACAAGCTCGCAAAGATGGATAAACTCCTGGTATAGTGTATAGTGAATGAGGTGAAGAAGTTAGTCATGGATTTAACTGGGGAAGAGAGTTAGGCATGGGAACAGCAGGTAAAGGTGAACAGGGAGGGCTGGAGTGGAGTGAGGAGGAGGTGAAGATGTGGTGGAAGTGAGGGCAGAGAAGTAAGGGGGCCAGGCCATTAAGGTCATTGGCAGGACTTGGTTGCTTTGTGAGTGACAGGGAGAGCCAGAACACTGCAGCGTTTTGAAAGAGGAATGGCATGATCTGAGTCATGTCTTGAAAGGCTCACTGTGCTGTGTTGAGGAAGGACTCAGGGAGAGAAGCTGAATCTGTTGGCATTATCCAGCGAGTGAGGAGAGCAGCTAGGTCCCGAGTGCAGGTGGTGGTGGTGGAGATGCTGAGAAGTGGTTGGATTTGAGCTCTGTTCTGAAGGTGGAACAGGTTTTGCTGTGGAATGGGTGGAGGGGTGGGACGGAAAGAAAGGACTCAGGATGGTTCTGAGATTGTGGCTTTTGCTTAATGACTATTACACTCAACTTTCAACCCTTGGAAGTAAAAAGAGGGGAAGAGTTTTTGGAAACTGGACACCCTCTGGGCCTGACCTCTCTCTCATAGCCTCTTCTCTTCCACAGTACTTCCTTCAGCACAGATAGGTAGTTCTTTTTCACAATGAGCTTTTAGGCAGTGGGACTGGGGGGGCGTCTGTGGCTCCTGTCGGCACAGAGTCTGGAGGGGATAGCACTGCCAGGGGCCTCATGTCATTGCTGGGGGTCTTCGGGCTGAGCCTCAGGGCCCCTCCCTCGGGCTGATATGGAAAGCGCCCAGTTTCCCTCTGGGTGAGAGAGAGGAGCCTGGAGAGGCCACTTCCAGTCCATGCTGTGTGTAATGTAAGAACATAAGTGTGTTTTGGAGTGGGAGCAGAAACAGCTTCCCTGGTTCTTCCTTGGCAATCATGACCTGCCAAGGCAGAAATGAGAGAGGGGATTTTTTAGTGGACGATGCTCCCACCAGGAGCATAAAGGGAAAGAAAGTCTATCTTAAACAGAGCAGAGTATGAGCTGTGGCAACAAATATTGCCTGTCTTCTAGGTGCTGGCTCAGTATTTTGGTTTCATTGGAGAGGGAAACAAATATACACTGTTCCTGCCCTCCTGGCAGCATAGACTAGAATGATTTGCTGCAAGAAATTATATTTACACCCAAGTATTTCTTTCTTTCTTCTTTTTTTTTTTTAGTGATTGTAAATGATACTAGATTTTTAATTTCAGTGTCCACATGTCCATTGCTAGTATACAGGAAAACAATCAAGTTTTTGTTTTTATTTTGTATCCTTCATCCTTGCTAAACTCACTCATTGGTTGTAGGCTTTTTTTTTTTTCTTTTTTGGTTATATTCATCAAGATTTTCTATCTGGACCGTCATATCATCTACAAATAGAGATGATGGTTTTATTTCTGCCTTTACGGTCTGTTTGTTTTATTTCGTTTTGTGGCCTCTGGTGCTGGCTGGGACTTGGAGCACTTGGTTGAGTGAGAGTGCTAAGAATGGACAGCATCATCTATTCCTGATCTTGGGGGAAGCCCTTCTTCGTTCTTTCACCAGTAAGCACATGGTTAGCTGTAGATGTTTTTTACAGATGTCATGCCCTTCGTTGTATGGGTATGGGTGGGACCATGGGTTATTCTGTGGTGTTGGCTTATATAGAGCAGTTATTATCTAAAAGTTGTCTGTCTTGCTGCAGGCAGCAAGCTTTTGTTGGAGCCTTTTTGGTCTGTGCTTGTTGGCATCTCCAGGTTCTTCCATTCCAAGTGGGACCAAAAGCAACTGTGGGCCGCTCACCACATTGTCCTTCCTCAGGGCCTGAGGCCCCTCACTGGGCTGCCTTCTTCACTCTGCCTTCGGAATCTTCTCGCATTTGTTTTGTGTGTCCCGTGTAGGAGTTTTCATTGTAAGCAGAAGGTGGAATGGGGAAAGTGTGTCTTCTGCATCCTCCTGAAAGTGGAAGTGGTTGGAGAAACTAGACGATTGGGTGGAAGCCCGTACATGAAGGGCCTTCACACCAGGGTCTTGACTCTGTAGGTGGTAGAAGGGCTCTTGGAAGTTTGGAAGTTCATCTCTGCCGTAGTGTGGAGGGATGGGGAAGGGGAGGGGCAGAGAGACCCGGAGGCTGGTACCTCAGCTCAGGGAGGAGAGGATGAGGTTCTGGACTGTGACAGCAGACACGGGGCAGAAAGAAGACGTGGGGAACCCACGTGGGCCTTGAAGAAGTCTGAGAAGACCAGGTGGGTCTGAGGTTTCTAGCTTGGGCAGCGAGCTCGGAGATTGGGAAGGCAGGGGAGGGGTGTGGGTGTAACCCAGTGGGTATATTCTAGGCCTTTTAGAGCACGTCAGTAAGACTGGACTGGCTGTGCTTGCCTTCAGGGCTGACCTCACAGAGGAAGCCTGGCTTCTGTGTAAAAACCCAGGGCGCTCACGTTCCGGGCAGAGGAGCCAATGTGGAGAAAGGCGCAGATAGAGAAAGTGTCACAGTGGGCCTGCTGGGACTCCAGCTCGTAGAGGCAGGAGTGGGTAGTTACTGGTTCCATAACCGGGAAGGATGCTGGATGCTGTAGGAGTTCACAAAAGCAGGAGGTTCCAGAATAGGAGTTGACACTGCTGGTCGTCCATCTGGCGCCTCCCGTTCGATGTGCGTTAGCATCAGTCTTTCCTACTGCAGACAGGCCTCTCTCCCTGGGGAGGCACCGCTGCTGATAGCCCCAGTGTTGCAATTCCAGAGAAGGGAGAACTCCTTTCTCTGCATCCATATATCAGTTCTAGAGAACGGCTCTGGATGGCCCAGCTTGGGTGATGTGCTTGGCCTTTGGGAGCACTACATCTCTATCGGCTGTTGTGGGGATGAAGATTGCTCTAATCTGAGCTGGATGGAATACCCTACCCCACCCCCACCCCCCTGTTGGGTCAAGCAAGACCTTTTTAAGAAGAAAGCAGAATAAAAGTATCTAGGGAAGATAAAAAGAATATTTACTATGGTTTATTGTAATATGTTTTGAAGAATTTATCATATGGCAATGTAGGAACTCTGTGCTTAGATGCTCAGTCATGTCCTACTCTTGGCGACCCCATGGACTGAAACTCCTCTGTCCATGAGATTCTTCTGGCAAGAATACTGGAGTGGGTTGCCATTTCCTCCTCCAGGGATTCTTTCCAATCCAGGGATCGAACCTGTGGCTCCTATATCTCCTGCATTGGCAAGTGAATTCTTTACCACTAGTGCTACCTGGAAAGCCCAGGAGCTATTTGGAAAGTTATAAAGCAGGGGACTTGATCAAATTCAAGTTTTCTTAAAATTATCACTATATGAGGTTGTGGCTGAAAATCAGTCAGTGGGGCCGCAAAAGAGCTGGACCTGACTTAGCAGCTAAACTGTCAGTGTAGATCTGGGGAGACTGGTTGAAAGGCTGCTGCTGTTGTTCTGAGGAGAATGGATAAGACCTGAGCTACTTTAAGTCCTTCAATTCTTATTTCATTTGGACTTCACCTTCAGCCACAGCATCAGGCAGGTCAAGGAGAGAGAGAGAGAGAATCTGGAGGAGACAATTAGACAGACAGGGCATGTGAGTGAAGGGGGCTTCAGGAGGACTCACCCCAGCACCAAGCGGGTAACAGCTGTTCTCCAGAAGGCTAACTCTTCTTTGGAAACGAGTTATGAATTGGTGGCAGACTCAACATGTCTTTCTTATGAATTCTTAAGAAATGTGAATGTTAATGGCTTCTTGGGGTATCCTAACTAGAAAAGTAAGTTGATTAATTATATTTTTCTCCTTTTAAGAAGTATCTTTTCTTTAAGGAGTCAGATAATAGGAGATGTATCAGGACTGCCAGTCATGAAATAGATGGTTGGGAGGGGGCCACTGGCCAGAAGACCCCGCCTCGCCCATCAGCCTACCCCGGGGCCCGCCAGTCTACTTTGGAAACACTATCCCTTGGGCATTGTCCTTGCGGGAAAAGCTTGTATGAATTTTAACCGACGAAGTGACATAATCTGACTTCCGTCATAGCAGACTCGCTCCTGTATTGAGACTAGGCTATGGGTGGAGGTGGCAGTGACACCAAACACAGAAGCAGAGAGAGCAGGGACACTAGCTAGAGGCTCTGGCAATGACCTAGGGTGGTGATGGTGGAGGAGGTGAGGAATGGTCGCATTCTGAATACAGTGAGTTGGCAAAATAGTTCATTTGGGTTTTTCCTGAGATGTTATGGAAAAACCCAAATGAAGTTTTTGACCAACCCATTATTTTGATGGTAAAAACCAGTTTTGGTGAGGATTGGAGAGAGAAAGAGAGGAGATGAGAGCGACTCCAAACCTTTGACCTGGGCAACTAGAAGACCAGGAGACCATACCCTTAAACTGAGATTGGTAAGATTCTGGGAAGAGCAGGTCTGGGGGAAGGTCAGGGGTCTATGTGAGACGTGTCAAGTTTGATACATCAAACACATCTCACAGAGACCTCCTCTCCACTTGACATCTTCCCTAAAGCAGGCAGTAAAGTATACTAGCCAGGAGTCCAAACAAGAGACCTGTGCTTGGAGAGACATCTGGGCATCCTTCATGTATAGGTGATAGGAGGCTAGGTGAGATCACCCAGGGGCCGACTGAAGGCATACAGAAAGGAGAACTATGATTCGAGCCCTGGGGCTTTCTGACATTAAGATGTGAGGAGACGAGGAAGAACCAGCAAAGGGAACGAACAGCCAGTGAGTGAGGTGGGTGGAAAGCCTAGAACGCTAGCCTGGAAGCCAAGTGAAGAGAGATGTCAACAAGAGGGGGTGATTCACTGACGGCAAGAGCTATATGGGGAAGACACAGACTTGCCCGTCAGATCTAATGACATGGAGGAGAAGCTAAATGCACGCTTTTGCACCCAAGCTCAGCCTTTCCAATAAGTAGTAGTTCCCGCCTTGAAGGAGAATACAAGTGTGCAAAAAGGGTCATTTAAGACTGGTGGAAATAGGTCTGAGAAAGATGTGAAGATAGTACCATGGGAGTCCAGCAGAAAGAGACAGTACTTCTGGCTTTGGTCGGGAGGATTGAGGTCAGATTTATTCATGTCTTCATTCATTCATTCCACAGAAATGTTTTGGGTGCCATGGACAGGGAGGAAAGGAGAAAGTAGAGCTGTAATTTCAGTTTCGTGGACAATAAAAGAGTCTGGAGGTGGATGGTAGTGTTTGCACAACAGTGTGATGTATGTAATGCCACTGAGCTGCACGCTTAATAATGGTTAAGCTTGTAAATTTTGTTATGTGTTTTTTATCACTACCACCATACACACACACACACACACACACACACACACACACACACACACACACACACACACACACATAATTCTAAAGGAGGAAAAAAAAAACCTTCTTGGGTCCCACCATGACCTTGGTCTGGAACAAGATGTTGAAATGGAGGTCACTGTAGTATAGAAGGAGATAATGTGGCAAGAAGGGGAGGAAGAATGCTGAGAGAAGGGACTGGCCACCAGTCCTTTCTGTCTGGAGTGAGGGGTCCACTGGGGGAAACCACATGAGCTGAGGCTGCAGACTCAGGCTGGGCCATCCGTTGTAGGCCTGGCAGCCTGCCTGTGGAGTCGGGCTTGCCTTCTTAGGTTCTGGGAGCCTCTAAAGGTTTCTGCTCAGGGAAGTGGCATTCCAAAGGTGTGCATTTAGAAGATTAATCTCATTAATCCTTCCTGTTAAACCATTGCCTATTAAAAGCGGTGGGATTGAAGCATGCATTTCTAGGATGACAATTTTGGTCCAGCAGAATTTTAGATGCCTGGGCATGTCTTCATGGACTGAGTGGGTTAATTTTTCCACCCATTTTATGAATATTTATTGAGAACTATCTAAATGCCCATAGTATTCTAGGCAGTGGGGATAAGGGATGGGGTAAATTTATCAGATCTCTCCTCTTCACAAGAGTACAGTCTAAGGACCCCTATTCACAAATAAGAAGTTACGCTATATTGTATTACCATAAATGTCTCACCAGAGTTCCACAGGAGCTGAAAGGAGGGGTGCCTGGCCTGTCTGGGACACTGGGGTGGCTTCCAGGGAGAGACTGTCCAGTGGATTTGAAGGATGAGCAGTATTTTCTAGGCAGAGATGGACAGCCTGGGAGGACAGTGAATCAAAACTCACTGGGAGTTGTAAATTTAAAGAAAATGTAGAAATGTTCTCTTCTAAAGCTAAACTCTTATTTCATTGGCTTTTAGGTGGTGCTGTCTAATGTGCATGTTTTTGGACCCAAGCTTAACTTTTCAAATGTGGAATGCTAGGCCTTCATTGGTAAGTTTGTTTGATGCCTTCTTACCGAATTATGCTGTCAAGGATTGGTATTTGGAATGAAGGGCAAGGTTGTTATCACTGGTACTGCTCTGTGAAGGGTACTGCACCTGTACTCTGGAGAAGCCTACAGCGTAGGTGGAAAAGATCTGCAGGAGACGGGGATCTCAATCTATGTTTCTGTGGTAGATACAAAGAGAGAGGCCAGAGGGAAAGTATCCCAGGTGCAGGGGATGGATACAGCTGGCCTTACAGAGAGGCAGAGCTTGACTGTGTTCTGAAGGATGGACAAGTCCAGTTGGGGGATGAAATATGCTTTTCTGGCTTGAGAAGGTGGGTATAAGATGGAAAGAAAGTGGATTCAGCAAAAGACCCATGAGAACAAAAATTTCATCCAAAGGAGTGGTGAGTAAGAAGTTTGGCAGGATCTGCTGCTGGTGGCTGATTACTGTAAACCAGGGTCAGCAAACTTTTTCTGTAAAGGATCAGATGGTAAATATTTTCGGCTTCCTAGGCCATATGGTCTCTATCATGGCTCCTCAACTCTGCCATTGTAGCGGGAAAGCAGCCACAGATAATATGTCTGTGATGGTGTGGCTGTGTTCCAATTATACTTTATTTACAAAAACAGATAGTGGACCGAATTTGGCCAGTGGGCTATAGTTTGCCCACCCCTCTTCTAGACCCTGAGTGCTAGGCTGAGGCACTTGGAGACAGTAGGAAGCCATTGAAGTTATTTGGAGCAAAGAAGTAAAATGGCCGAAGTAACATGTTAGGGGCATTCTGGACAAGAAGCATAGGCTCTGTTCCAAGGCAGCAGCAGCAGTCCAGGCGTGAAGTCATGTGGCTAACGGTGGTTAAGATGGAGCAAAGGACCAGAAGAAGAGAGAGTGCAAAGGGAGAAACGTAGGGTTTGTGGTCTTCTTAGACTTTAAAGACAGGAGCCAACGAAGGTGAAAGTTTAAACTTGATAGTTCATAACCATTGACCAAAATGTGGCTGTTCAGGGTGCAGAAGGATGGTCGGTGCATCCAGTTTTAGATATACTGAATTCGAGGTGGCAGTGGTTCATCCACAGGACATGTCTAATAGATCATTGGAAATGTGCGGCCAGAACCTGGGCTGGGAAGGGTAGGCCTAGAGATGTAGAACAGAAGCATAGGATTAATAAGTGCTCCCCGTGATGTGCCGAGAGCTGAGCCTTAGTGAGCGTGCATAACTCTGGGATGGGAGAAACAGAAGCTGGAAGAGAGCCAGAAGCCATGGGGAGAGAGTCTCAGGAAGCAGAGAGGATGGGGCGGCAGAGACCAGGGAGAAAGGGACCTGAGGGAAGGCTGCGGTATTGGTGATAAGGTGGTCACAGCTGGCCTTGAGAACATGCTGCGGGGAGGCAGAAGGGGGAAGGCAGCGAGGTTGCACAGGGTCCGTCATAAACGAGGGATTAAGAATCAGAGACATGAGTAAAAAGAGGCCAGTTACGGAGAGTTTGAGTGGTAAAAGAAAGGAGATACAAAGATTTCAGCATCTGAATGCCAAAATCAGCTTTTTAGCTTTGAGGCAAGAAAAGCATGCTGTGACCAGTCCTTCTGTCCTTCTCTGGAGCCAAGTGTGTTTGGGAGTTTGTGTGTACCTTGGGCTTGCGATTGTGTTCTTACGCTTTGTTTGAGGTGTGGCGTTCCGAGCTCTGCTACAACTTGCACCAGTGGAATCCAGTCCGTGTCTGGACCCCTGCCATGAGACAAGATGCGATCTGTTGGGGAAATAGTTGCATTTGCCTGAATTGGAGGAGAAAATAGGATAGAGCAAGAAATGGAAATGAAACTCCTTACTGCAGAGTCTGCCCAAGTATGGGAATTTGAGACAATTCCTCAAGTCACTTAACTAGATAGCAATTTATGTTTCGAACACTTTGGGTGTTCTTGGGTTTGAATTCTAAGTAGTTTTTGGCTCGGTTTTCACAAATATATCAGTTAGAGATGGAGTCATAGAAGCAACAGGTGGAACTGGTTTGCAGCCTCCGTTTCGTGAAATCTCACTGAGTTCCAGGCACAGTGCTGAGTGCTTTGTAGGTATCATTTTTATTTCATCTTTGCAACAACCTACTACAGAGGTATTAGTGTTTCCACTTCAGCAATAGGAAATCAAATCACAAGAGACTGAGTAACCTGCCCGAGGTTAGAAGGGATTTGAACCCAGAGTATCTGACCCCTGATTTGCACTGCTTTCTGTTTCCCACCTAATTCCCACCTAAATCCGGAATTGCTCCTCTGTCTTATGTAGAAGGATTGGAGACAGCATGAGCTCTTAAGGTTATATACTTAGAGCCTACAATGGGTGTTCCTGCTTCTTAGGAGTCTATTAAAAGGGTGGCAGAAGTGTGGGACCCCTGGAAGAGACTAAGGCCAAACTTCAAACACTTACTTGATTGTTTCCGCAGCTGAAATGTCCCTTTAGTTAGAGAAGGCAGCACCCTTGGGCTTGGAAAGGAAATCTCACTAGAAGGCGGGACAGTCAGATTCCAGTCCTAGCTCTGCGGCAGTGATAATCTGCTTTTTGTTGAAATACTTGAGTTTCTCTCTGCTCACCTCCAACTTCAGGTTCCAAGGGCAGGGTCCGGTTTTGTCTTGCTCCCCACCAGCATCCAGCCTGGTATCGGGTGTGTCGCATGTGCCCACTGAATTTTGTTGTTTCTAGTGAACCAGGCAGCCTGGGACAAGGAGCTTAACCTCGGTGTCCCAGGCACTGGGCCGGGCACTGCGGTCATGGAGGAGACACCAGACAAGTTCTGTCCTCATGAGGCAGATGCATGAGCAGGGCAGACAGAATAGAGGGGGTGAGATCTAAGGTCAGACAGGCAGGATGAGGCTCTGAAGAAAGCGGGAATAACGCTCTTTGGGATGACCGCGAATACGTCCCCACTGTTCTCTTTGCTAGGCTTGGTGCGCTTGCCGATACCAGCTAACTGCTCCCCGCCGCCAGAGCGCCCCCTGGGTGTCAGAGGCGCCTCCTGCCTCTGGCGGAGCTGAGCGCTCCCCGCTCGCGCCCCTCCTCTGCTCACTGTCTGCCCTGCCGCCCCCTGGTTCTCGGCAGTTCTGTAGACCGGGCCTCCGCAGCCTGCTGTGCCGGTTCTTTTTTCTCAGTCTTTAGCTTAATAAGGTTTTGCTTGATCCCGCGCGGGTCAGCCCCAGTATTCCTCCCCGCCGAGCTCATCCACTGCTCACCTGTATCCTGAAGTCGCCGGAAGATGCCCAGAGCCTCTCGCAACCCCCACCCCGCGCCCACCCCCGCTCCGAGCTATGGTCCGGTGGGTGCTTCCGGTCAGCCCTCACCTGGTACCCAGTGCGTCGGTCTTCCTGCAGTGCCTGCCTTAAGGTGGCGTGTCAGCTGCAGGAGTCATCCTTGGCTTTGTGCTTTCCCTCCACGGTCATCTTCCACCCGTTATCTTATCTGGAAAAGCCCATCTTCTCCTTCACCCCTCCCTCCTTCCTTCTCTCTCTCCACCCCTTCACTTAGGACTCCTCCTTTGGGTTGTTTTAATAGCCTCTCCATTGGCCTTCCTGGGACCGCTTTTGTCTTCCTAATTGCACCCCCATCTCCTCACAGCATGGTTTCTAACTCACGCGTCTATCGAGGCTTTCTTTTGCTGAAAGCTCTCTTTAGGGGCCAGACCTCCCTGGTGGTCCCGTGGTTAAGACTCCAGGCTTCCAGTGCAAAGGGTTCAAATCCCTGATTAGGGAACTAAGATCCCACATGCCTCACCGCATGGTCAAAACCCCCCAAACTCTCCAGGGGCTCCTCATTGCTTGTAGAATAGAACCCCAGCCGGCTCAGCAGGCCTGCAGTCTTTTCATAACTGGCCTTCAGCCACCTTCCCCATTTCACTCTTTCCATAGCCTGGTTTTCTAACCTCAGCCTAGCCTCTCAACAGCTGTCACCCCTTGGTGCCTTGGCCGGAGCTGGGCTCTTTCCCTGGAATGACCCTTCCCCTGCTCCCCATTTCAGTAACTCAGCTCAAGTTTCTGCTCTTCTGGACACCTTCCCCTCAGCCTGCACTTCTCTATGCCCTGGACATGACCTTCCTCCTGGCTCCCGGAACACCCTGCATTGCTCTGTCTCCCAAAGCACTTATTGATGTAACTGTTGATTTACTATCTGTTCCGCTCAGAAAACTGAGCTCCTTAAGGGTGGAGACCACACACACACACACACACACACACACACACACACACACACACACACCTCTGGGTTCTTGGTGCCAGCACAGAAACACACACACACACACACACACACACACCTCTGGGTTCTTGGTGCCAGCACAGAAACACACACACACACACACACACACACACACCTCTGGGTTCTTGGTGCCAGCACAGAAACACACACACACACACACACAATATCTCTGGGTTCTTGGTGCCAGCACAGAACACTTGGCTCAGGAAGTCTTTGTTGAAAGTGTGAGGACACCAGAGTCTGTTTGTGCAGCCAAACAACAAATTTATAACATGATCAAATGTATTTGAAATTGGAGTTTCATTGGTTATTGAGTTTCTCAGTTCTGATGGCAGGATAGGTTGGTGTGGGCTGGGGTTTGTGGTTGCCTACTGCATCTTCCCACCTGTGGAGGCTTTGGGAACATAACTTCTCTATATTTTTTGCCCCTGACTTTTGTATTTTTAACTCCTGTTGTTGATGGGCTAGGAAAGCAGTTCAAAATGAAAAATAGTCCATCATGGAATGCTGAAGAATGAGATCCACCCAGCTTCCTGGACAGATCCCAAATTTCCTAAATTAGCCAAAGTAATGACTCTTGCTAACCACTGACAGCTTTTCCCTTGTGCAGTCCAGCAGAGAGTGCTTTTCTGGCTGGGGGATGAGGAAGGCCAGTGGTCCTTTGTAGAGGGCCCCAATGGCATCTTTATCTTCATTTGGAACGTTGTAAAGTCCTCAGTGAATACTGTGTGTGTGTGTGTGCGCGCGCGCACGTGGACACTCAGTCACTTAGTCATGTCCAACTCTTTGTGACCCTGTGGACTGTAGCCCACCAGGCTCCTCTGTCCATTGGATTTCCCAGGCAAGAACACAGAAGGGGGTTGCCATTTCCTTTTCCAGGGGATCTTGCCAACCCAGGGATTGAACTTGCGTCTCCTGCTGCATCTCCTGCATTGCAGGTGAATTCTTTACCACTGAGCCACCAGGGACCTTTCCCCGTGAATACTGAGGAGTAGCAAACAGGAAGCAGCTATGAGCCCAGCGATGTCAGGCCCACGTCTGCGTTCCCCCACCCTGGGAGCTCCTGCAGTACACCTCAGTGCTAGCTGCTACCTTCTCATGTTCTGTGGGGCTTTCAACTTCATGCTCTTGCCTCTCCTTCACTCCCAGGTTCTGCCACAGAACCAGGAAATTATGTCGAGAATGCAGTTTCTCTTTGGGAGCTTAAAGTAATCCAGGAAGGCTTCCTTGAAGAAGCAGTCCTCCTCCCCCCAGAGGTGTCCTGCTGACCTCAGTGCTCCAGCCGGCACTTGGGCTGCTTTCCCCGCCTGGAAACACTGATGCTGCTGCTGCTGCTTTCCCTTTTGGGGACTTCCCAGAAGCTGTTCCCTCAGCATGGAATGCGTTTTCCTTCTGCCCTGCCTGGTTCATGCCCCTTCACCCGTCTGATATCGGCTGATTCATTTCTTCTTAGGAAACCTTCCCTGCCCTCCTCGATAAGGAACCTGGGTCTTATCATCACCATTACTGTGATCCCTTTATGCTGCTCGTTGATTGCTCGCCACAGGGCAGGCACTGTCAAAGTGCTGGGTGGATAACCACTTAGTATTAGAGCCTCAGTAGTGTGTGCTGAGGTCAGGGTTAGCATTATTACCGCAGATACCTTTCAGAGAACCAGAGGTCCAGATCAGTTGGAGGCGTGAGAGCAGGATTTGCACCCCAGGAGCCCGACTGGGTCTTTGCTCCCGCCCATGGTCTTCAGCAGCCCATCCTCCTACTCATCCTTAGCCCTCATCCCAGAGGCCATTTCGCATGTATGTGTTTGGTTATAGATGAATAAATGTTTTGTTCACTGACTGGGCAGCCTGTTAAGCTCCGGCTTCTAGGCAGGAGCTCAGCACAGAGTTGACCAACAGCCTGCCTGCCCAGGTAGCTACTCACCTGCTGGATCTCTTTGCCCCTTGCATCCCAAGAGTCTGGGCTGTGAACATGAACTCCCTGCAGGTCCTCACAGTTTAGCCCGCACTGTTCCCTCCTGTTTCCATGTCCTAGTCAGTGGTGCTAAGGAAGCGTCTGTCCCTGGCAGCATCTGTCCCTTCATCTTTCTTCCATCTTGTGAACCCATCCTCGTCCTTGTGTAAGAAAGTGGACCCCCTTCTTCCCCTAGGACAGAGCCCTCGCCCTTCCATTGCTCCTCTGGACCTACCTGGGCACACTTGGGATGGCGCTGACCACCACGGCCATCCTGACCTGTGTGCCTGCCTCCTCGCCCTCCTGCAGCCGCTTAGGACCATCCCTGGTGCGGCCTCTGTGGGCAGATAGCATCTTGTGCAGTCAGGACTGGGGGTGCCCCAGAGGGGGTAAGAGGACAGGAGTTACTGCTCTACAAGCAGCTGCTCCGTGATTGCAAGTGTGTGCGGGTGCCTGTGCTGCTGACTCTGTATCTGTGTGTTTCTGGCTTGATGCTTTCGCTTGTATAATTTATCCTTGTGCACATTAGAGACCATGCCTCACTGTCTCAGGGGTCTGATGTGGGGCTCTGAATAATAGATACAACAGAGCTGTCAGCTAAATAGATTTGCTCCTCCTCCCTCTAGCCAGAGGCACCTCCCCTTTCCCCCATCCCCACTCTGGTACCCCTGCGACTATTTCATGGGATTGTTATGACTATCAGGACCCCCTTCCCAGACCCCACTCAGGCGACAGGGATGTGAAAGCCCCACCTAGACCCCAGCAGGCTAGCAGGGCACCAGGCTACTCTGCATTGGTGGCAGCAGGGAAGGCTGGTCTCCCAGGGCACCTCACCAGGCTCCAGGGCTCTCCAGGAGCAGGCTGGCTGAGCTCCAAGTGTCTCATGCTGGTTTTGAGTGGGAAACATAAAAATGGCTTCTGACCAAGCTGGGAAAGTGGGCATGGGTGGGGTGGGGATGGGGAGCCGAGGACTTGGCTGCGGCTTCCAAACATGCTGGCAACAAACTGAAATCAGCTTACAGGGAAATGGCCTCTGGGACGCTCACCATACTGGTTGGAGGCAGACATGCTTCACAGTGTTGACTCTGCCTGCTAGTGGTGGGGCCGAAGACAACCCACCCAGGCTCTTTAAACCTCAGTTTTCTCACCTGTAAAATGGGCCAGTGACCATAGTAATCACCTCTGTGAGGCTCTTGTGAGGGTGAGATGAAAACATGCTGAGCACGGTACACAGTATGTAGAAAATGCTGAATATCTGTTATCATTTTACCGTTGTTTTTAAAAAGTAGCATTGTCAATAACTCTGGACGACATACGAAGTCTAAAATGCACCATTAAAGGTTGTGAGGAGTAAATGAGGTGGTAGTGTAGGAAAAGCACTTTGTGAATTGCAGACTGTGTGTAGATATTATTATTAGCATATTATTATCATTGTTGGATGTTATTATTAACACAAACATCTCTTTTATTGTTTTGACTTTGGGAAAAAAATGGCTGAGCACAACTTTATGATGCCGACTCTAAGTTCTTTGTTGTTTTGTTTTTTTGTTTTGGAGGGAGATTTGTCAGACAGGCTTTCACTGGAATCTTGCCCAGAGGCTGTGTGACCTACATTGGTGATGCCAGGTGCCAAATGTCTGAATAGCACCTGGCACAGAGGAGAGATTCTGTGGTTGCTCATCTTATTTTAAATCTTTATGATAAGCGTTTAATACATAGTGGTATAGTTAAGTTTTTGTAAAGTTCATTGATAGCAAATTGTGGGCGTTTGCTTAGGACAGATTCCTGAGAAATTGCTTGAGAAATACGCACTCTTTGAGCTTTGTACCTAATATAGCTGAAGAAATGGAAGCAATTTATTCAGCATTAGATGTAGATAGCTACCATTGTTTTCTCAAGTATGTTAGGAATATTTTGTTAACATCAACAGGTTTGCCTCTCATGTTTATCTCCATCCCATACCATTTCACTGCCTCCACCCATCCTTCCAAAAATAAAATTGATCAGAAATTAAACATGTAGACAGAGGTTGAAATTTTTCTACTCATTGACTGCTTTTGGCCTGCAGATGTATTTTGTTAAGCACTCACAATGTTTTAAAAGGCTTATATTAGTGGGTAACATTTAAAAATTGGGAGATGTTATCTAGAAATCCGGATTTCTAGATCTTTGTGAAAATCCGAAGATTTAACAACACTGGGTCCATCTACCCTCATGGCATTGATGAAGATGCTCAGCCCTCTTAAGGGACCTGTTTCTCCAGTTGCCCAGCCTCGCCCGGCCCCTGCTCCTGTATATGGCCTGTAGGTAACTAAATCTGTAGTCTGAGCTAAATGTAACCAACACCTCTTAGACACAGCGCATCAACTGAGAATTATTTTCACCAGCAACTTTGACCATAGAGAGGAAGATTGTTTCACTTGCTAAGTTGTCATTTTTGTGATAAGCCAGGTAGCTTCAGTGTTTTATTTAGACTCTTTTGGGTTTAGTACAGTCACCTCTCTCCTCCTGTGCATTTCCCTCCTTAATAATTTTTAAGAAGTCTTCAGCAAGACTTATAAGTCAATGTAAAATGTTGGCTAAGGCCAGATATAAGTTTTGATTGCTTCTATTTAAGGAAGGTTGAACACAAGTGACCCGCTTTAATTCAGTAACTTATGATGTTGCACATTTGAACAATTAAAGATACTTAGTCCTTTTGATTGGTCATCTCGTTGTTGTTCATTTGCTCAGTCATGTCCAACTCTTTGCAATCCCATGGACTGCAGCATGCCAGGTTTCTCTTGTCCTTCACCATTTCCTGGAGTTTTCTCAAACTCACGTCTATTGAGTCGGTGATGCCATCCAACCATCACATCGTCTGTCGTCCTCTTCTCCTCCTGCCTTCGATCTTTCCCAGCATCAGGGTCTTTTCCAATGAGTCAGCTCTTTGCCTCAAGTGGCCAAAGTATTGGATCTTCAGCTTCAGCCTTTCCAATGAATATTCAGATTTGATTTCTCTTAGGATTGACTGGTTTGATCTCCTTGCAGCCCAAGGGACTCTCAAGAGTCTTCTCCAACACCACAGTTTGAAGGCATCAATTCTTCAGTGCTCAGCCTTCTTTATGATCCAATTCTCACATCTGTACACGACTACTGGAAAAACCATAGCTTTGATTATATGGACCTTTGTTGGCAAAGTAATGTCTCTGCTTTTTAATATGTGGCCTAGGTTTGTCATAACTTTTCTTTCAAGGAGCAAGCATTTTTTAATTTCATGGCTACAGTCACTGTCTGCCGTGATTTTGGAGCCCAAGAAAATAAAGTCTGTCACTGTTTCCTTCGCTTCCTCATCTATTTGCGATGAAGTGATGGGACCAGATGCCATGGTCTTTGTTTTTTGAATGTTGAGTTCATCTCATTGAAATAGTTGTAATTTAGCAGAATCTTAAAACCCTGAAGTGTATAACATTCAGGAAGAAAGTCTTCTGTGACACCTGCCCTCCCACCTTCCCCCAGGACTGGCATTCTTGAGACTTTGTTGGATATAGTCCTGGACTTCTTCGTTTGCTTGTATCCCCTTAACCCCTTTGTATCCCCTTGTATCCCCTTTGCCCTCATGCCCAACATAGATGTTTTTACTTTCATAGAAATGGACTCTCTTTATGCCTACAGTTTTCCTTTTTTTTTTTTTTTTTTTAGCCAACTGTCAATTATTATGGTTTTCTTTTCAAGTTGACATGTACAGATAAATGTATCTTATGTATAACAGTTGTAATCCATGGTATGGGTACCTTTGAAACTTCTTTAATCATCCTTGTATTGGTAGACACTCGGTTTGTTGCTGATTTTTTACCATTACAATCACTGCTGATGTGGAAATTATTTACACCCACCTGTGAACTTCTGCATGAGATTTTCCTGCACATAGACACCTGAAAGGAGGACATTTGGCTTAAATAGTTTGCCATTTGCAAACTGAATCAATATTGTCTAATTGCCCTCCAAAAAAGCTGCACTAACTCACACTCCTTTCAAGAGCATCCAATTATGGCTCCAGTAATCTAGTTTTTGCTTCACCATGCATGAGAAAAGTAAACTTTAAAAACTCACAAATATGCCATCAAAATTACACATTTGTCTTAGAAAAGCATTCAGCATATACATCTATAGATTTAATTAAATGATTTACATACCTTGATTTTGGTGACAGTTATCCTACAAGATGACAAAAATGTCCCCCAACTGTTGTTATCAGTTTAATTATTAAATACTTACATGAGGATTTTAGTTGTCCCAGGGAGCCTTTGGGAGAATAAGTCACAGCTTCCTTTTCTGCTGCTCTGCAGGGGCTGCCTTGTCTTTCCTATTAGGGTCTGAGCCCTCAGGGCAAAGGTCAGGTCAGCATTTAAGCAGGAGTGCCAGGCCTTGGTATGGGGAGATGGCAGGTGATGTCTTGAGGTATCCGAGGTGTTCCAGCATCCTCTCCTGACATGTAAAGCCGTTTCACATGGACAGGTCCTTCCCCCCTGTATTTTCTCATGGTGTCCACATGACCTCCCTGTGAAGCGGACACTCGCCACCAGATGATTTACATCTGGAGACACTTAGGAGGCTCAAAGGTCTGACTTAGTGAGTGTCACACAGCCACTGAGGGTCAGTACCTTGGACCAGGTCTTCTGACTCCAAATACAGTGGAGTCAGACCCCTGTGAGGCTGATAGGCAGCTTTTTGCCTGTAGGACACCTACAGGCAAAAAGTTTCCTTTACTGAGCTGGGGGTGGAGACAAGAAAGGGAAGTGACATTCCCCAACTTCCTGTGGTCACTTTTGGGCATGTGAAATTTTAGATTCCATCTTCTCTAGAGGCCTCCTCTCTGCCCGTCTGACCTGTTGTCTGGCTCTTGTTAACAGGTTACCCTGTATTAGCCAAAGTTCCTTAGCCCTAACCTCAGTTGTGAACCTGAAGGTAAATTTGATGAACATATTAGTTGCTCGGTCATGTCCAACCCTTTGTGACCCCATGAACTGTAGTGACCCCATGGACTGTAGAACACCAGGCTTCTCTGTCCATGGAATTCTCCAAGCAAGAATACTGGTGTGGGTTGCCATTTCCTCCTCCAGGGTATCTTCCCAACCTAGGGATCAAACCCTCCATATTCTTTACCGTCTGAACCACCAGAGATGCACCCCTGCATATCCTTCCACGATGCCGTTAGCTGCATGAGATCCATGCAAGGTCATCTGGTCTAGTGGAAACAGGGATCTGGAGTTGGTTCAAATCCTGGCCTCGCTACTTTTATTACTAGCAGTGAGAACCTTTGACTGCTGATCTTACCTCTCTGAGCTTCAGTATCCTCTTCTACAAGATCGGGAAAATGATTCTCTCATAGGGACATTTTGAGATAAGATTCTTAATCATGAATTAAGATTTGAAATGTACCTCTAAGATGTTCAGCACTTTATAAAAGTGAGTCCTCTCTTATTTTCCTGCTATAGAAAGAAGGTTCTTCTCTGGGGATGCTCCATACTGGTAGCTGCTAGCTGGGGATCCTAGGACCAGGAACAAGGCTACCACATGAGCCCCAAGATGAATCATGAAGAGTGTATACCCTCAGAAGCTCACTATTTGGTAGGGGAGCCCATTGAGCAGAGACGGTGTAATTTGTGCAGTGATAAGAATCAATTAACAGAGAAAAGAGTAATTAAACTCCAGGTGGAAGGGGGTGAAAGAAGTCATCAAGCAACTGGGGTTCTGAAGGTTGAATAGGAGTTTGAAAGGACATTTAAAATTTATAGGCAATTTTATTCGTTAGTAATAAAGTTGCATTTTTAAATGTAAAAATGTTGACTTCTTTTGACTTTTATTAATACAATGAAATATTCAAACTCATCCACTCTCTTTTCCATTTCTTTCCTTTCTCCTCCCATTCTGCCTCTCCAGCTGCTAACAATTTCTGAACGAGTTTTTGTATGCTTTAGTAGATCCTCAGAGGATGATGCCATTTTACTCTAAGTTTTTTATTTCCTGCTAAGTTTTTATAAGAGCTTTGGTATAATTTTTTTTTCATTCCTTTTTTCTATAGTATGAGCAAATTCTTTTGCTTTCTCAGTAGCGAACAAGCTACCAGTTATTCGATGTGTTCTGCATCACGCCTCTACACAGGGGCTTGTGCCATCCTGTCTAGTAGCCAGAACAACGTAGTGAAACAAGGCCTGCTGGGATCTTTTTCATAGATGAGGAAACTGGCGCTTAGAGAGGTTAATATACTGACATCCCACAAGCGTGAAGCCATATTTCTGCTCTGGAGTCCTTTGCCCGTCGTTCTCTGCTGCCTGGCCCAGGGTCTTGCCCTGATTTTGTGCTGCTGATTTTGTGATCCACTGGGTGTGGTGCCAAGCCTCCTCACACAGCTTCCTACCTATTACCAGACTCTCAGAATCACACAACAGCAATAATTGACGAAAACCACAATTTCCCTGTCCTCTTGCTTAGAAGCAGCTAGGTTTGACTTAAACTTTCTTTCTTGCTCTGCCTCTTCCACTGAAGGAATGATGACAGGGTGCATGCACAGTGCTCCCAGGGCCCGGCCTGCACGTCTGAGGATGAGGCTCCAGCTTATCCCTGCTGGGGACTCCCCGGTAACCGTGGGTACCCCTCATCCTCTCTCTACCGCCGTATTTCCCCAGCATGATTCAGGGCTCAGGTGCTCCCCAGCTATCCTGCCTGCTGCCGTAGGAGCTCCTGTGATGGAGTGGGCCTCTGGAGTGTGCCGGAAGGGACTCAGGTCTTGGTTTCAGGAAGCCCTACTCAGGCTGAATCTGCCCAGCTGTGTGACCTTGGGCCCACTCACTAACCCCTCTGACTCTCATTGTCTGCATTTGTAAAGGAAGACAAGTAGGACCCACTTCCAGGCTCACTGTCTGGATGAGAGGAGTCCATAGGAAAGAGGGCAGTTTCCTTCCCTCTGGCTCTGCCTCCCAAGTGCTTTGATTGGGGACTTGCCAGCGTTTCTGCAGCGGAAACCTAAAACACCTTCCCTAGGTGCAGTGCTCATCACACCTTCAGCACCCTGAGAGTCTCGCCTCCCGGATTTCTTGACGCTCCTTTGTGTGGCTGAGAAACTCCTCAAAGGAAGGGAACAGCCCATTGAGCTCTGCTGCTGTTTCCGTGGCGGCGCCTTCCTCTCTTGCCCGTCTGCCCTGCAGACAGCAGCTGCAGTGTGAGTCAGTTGCCTGTATGTATTATCATTTCTTTTGCATCTCTCTGCAGAGAGGAGGATGCCATTCATTTAGCCAGTGTTGGCTGTGCCCAGGCTTCAGGTGAGGGCTGGGACACGGAGAGGAACGGACTCACAGACACTGCCCTGGAACTCACAGGGGAAAGGTGCAGAGAGTCTGACACACGTGCTGTGCTGTCCCCTAGGCATGTCCTAGGGGGCTGTGGGAGAAGAGGACCCAGCGGCCTCTCCTGAGCACCCAGCAGACAAGAGCAGATCTTTAGAAAAGAGGAGCAGTCCACACTGCCCAGGTCCGGGCAGAGCCCTGGGGGAGGCGACGCTGGGTGTCTGTCTGGAGCCAGGGCCCAGGGGTGGAGGACCTGAGTGGCCGCGCCCTGCTAGTCATCTGCACACCGACGACCTTTCGGGACCTTTCCCCCCAAGCCCGAACCCCACACACTCACTGCCCACGCAGCACCCACCCTTTGACGTGTGATGGGCACCCCAGAAGCAGTAGAACTAAACAGAAGTCTTGGGCAGAAACCTAACCCGGTTCCTCCCCGGTCTCCCCCATGGTATGTGGCCCCACCATTTACCTGGTTACTCAGGCCCCACACATGGTGTCATCTTTGACCCTGCTCCTTCCCTCACCCCTCACTTTGTCTGCAGTCTTGCAGCTGTTCCATCACAGTATATCTTGAAAACCACCACACCTCCCTACCCTAGTCCAGAGGGCTCCCATCTCCCAGCAGGTCTCCCAGCTTCCACTCTGCCCCCAGTGCTACCAGCCTTCCACACAATCAGGCAGAATGACCTTTTAAAAAGTAAATAATACTGTGTCACTTCCTTGCTCAAAACACCCCGTGGCTTCTTAGCATCTTGAAATAGAATCTGAACTCCCTCCCCTGTCCTGCCTGCCCCTCCTACTTCCCTGGTTTCATCTCTTAGCACTCTCAGCCTTGCTCATTCCATTCCAGCCCTGTGTCCTCCTTTCTGCCCTTCTTTCTTGCCCCTAGGCCCTTGAACTTCGCGCTCCTCTGCCTGGATTACCCCAGCATCGCATGGGCTTTCCTCTGTTTAAAAGGCCCTGTCCTGTCCTACCGTTTACACCATCACTTTTTTTCTCTTACTCTGCTTTATTTTTCTTCACTGGCACTGGATTTACATTATATATTTATCTGTTTTCTTTATCATTTGTCTTATACCTTTGGGCTTCCCAGATGGCACAGTGGTAAAAAAAAAACCCACCTGCCAATGTAGGACATGCAGGTTTGATCCCTAGGTTGGGAAGATCCCTTGGAGTAGGAAATGGCAACCCACTCCAGTATTCTTGCCTGGAGAATTCCATGGACAGAGAAACCTGACAGGTTACAGTCCATGGGTTTGCAAACAGTTGAAGTTGACTGAGCATGCGCGCGCGCGTGCGCGCACACACACACACACGCACGCACACACGCGCGCACACATACACACGCACAGAGAAATGTAAATTCATGAGGATGAGCCCTTGTCTTATCTCTCATTCACCACACTATCTCCAGGCCCTAAAACAGAACCTGGCACACAGTAGGTGTTCATCACACATTAGGTCGGTAATCCAGAAAAATGAATGAATGAGCAAATGCAAGTTAGGACTTTGGTGTTTATTCCGTGGGCAGTGTGAATCTAGTAGACATCTTTCAGGAGGTGAGTGACGTGGTCAGCGCTTTTATTTAGAAAGCCAGCTGGTGGCAGTGTGGAGGCTGGACTGGAGGAGGAGGCAGCAGAACAAGTTAGAGGCAGTTAAAATGGTCCAGGAAACTGATGCTGAGGCCTACGTAGCGCTGTGGAGAGGAAAAGAGGGGACCAATGACAGGTGGTGAGGACCTTTGAGTATCTTTGGCTCCTACCAGAATAACTTGGTGTAGCAATCCTTTTAAAAGACAGACAGGAGGGGACGAGCTGGCCTGGGCGGGAGGCTGGTGACACTCCATAAAGTGTTCCTCCCGAGGTGGGTGTCAGCCCCCGATGCGTGTCCCCTGCCGTGCAGTTGTCCCTCTAAGGAGAGACTGCTGCTCCTAGACTCCCTGTTGAGTCTTTGCCTAAGAAAGTTGTCAGTAAATCAGTGATGGTGTCAGTAAGTCTGATGCTTCTTTCTGCTGACGGGTTGATGTTACACATTACGAGCCACAATAAGTGGTTGGTTCTTTCTCGCAATGGGTACATTTCTTGATATTTAACTCCAAAGGAGACTCATGCTAACACATTCTCTTTTTCTTTAAGAATGCCTAGGCTCTGCTCAAGTTCCAGGTGGGGGTTACTGACAACTTAGGGGCTCAGCATCTCCCTTATGACAAACACGCCCAGGAATTCTCATCCTCTCTTGGGTGTCAGGGTGTCAGGGAGTCAGATAAACAGTGGGCCCACATTCCTAGACCAGGCAGAGCTGTGCTCTCTGGCACTGTCTCTTGAGAACGTCTTCTTGAGCTTGAATTATTTTTCTCCCCAAATCCCCAGTCCACCGCAAGTTTTGATGCAAAGCCTTTCATCTCTGAGTGCACAGATACTTACCCATCTTGCTGAGGTGTCCCCTCTCTGTCCCTAAGGGGGAGTAGGTCAGGCCAGACTCTTAAGCTTTGGTACAAAGTTCCTAATCCTGTGAAGTGAAATGTTGTCCCATCTGTGTGGCCAGATGCCACCTCCCACATCTTCTTCTCTCTTCCAAAGGTTCAGACATCATAGGAATGACGTTAATAGCTACACTATAGAGCTTCTTGCATGCCAGGTACTGTGTTAAGCCCTTCACATACATTCTGTCTAATCTTTATCCTGCAGTGAAGTGTTAGTTGCCCAGTCGTGTCCAACTGTTTGTGACCCCACAGACTGTAGCTCGCCAGGCCCCTCTGTCCATGTAGCTCTCCAGACAAGAATACTGGAGTGGGTAGCCATTCCCTTCTCCAGGGGGTCTTCCCAACCCAGGGATCAAACCTGGGTCTCCTGCATTGCAGGCAGATTCTTATCTTGCAGGGGTGAGTATTATTGTCCTTTTCACAGATGCGGAAGCTGAGGCTTGGCAGTGCAGTGAAGGTTAGTTGTTAAGAGTCTGGGCTAAGAGTCAAGTAGACCTGGGTTTGAATCCCACTTAGCTGTGAACCTTGGGTATGCTACTTAATTTTTTTAACCTTCTTTTTCCCAGATCTAGAAACACATTCTTAGCCATCTTGCTGAGGTGTCCCTACTCTGTCCCTTAAAGGGGAGTAAGCCATCCC
The DNA here is from genome assembly GCF_963930625.1 of Muntiacus reevesi. Taxonomy (NCBI): domain Eukaryota; kingdom Metazoa; phylum Chordata; class Mammalia; order Artiodactyla; family Cervidae; genus Muntiacus; species Muntiacus reevesi. The sequence continues at coordinate 52,918,992 of NC_089257.1, forward strand.
AGGCTCTTAGACCTTGGTTCAAAGTTCCTAATCCTGTTTGCTGTCCCTGTGAAGTGAAGATAATATGGAAATTGTTCACAGGGTTGCTGTGAAAAATTAAATAATATTACATATATTATTTCAGAAGATATAAGTACTTGCTTACTAAACGCTGGACTTTGTGCTGTCATTAAATAATAGCTCATTGTAGATACTGCTTTCAGCATCAGTACCATCATCGCCTTCATCCCCATCCCAAGGCTACAAGACTAGTGTGTAGATGGGGCCAGGATTTGAACCTAACCCTGCCTGACTCCAGAACCCACGTTCTTCCCCATGTCACACACTCTCAAGTTCATTTTGCCTGAGACTTTCTGGTCCGTAAGGTTGCTCTCTTGGTCTTCTTGATTGTCCCGTGTGTTCCCATCTGGACAGTAGGCTCAAGCCGGGGCTCAGCAGACCCTCAGTCTCTTCCAGCCAGTGACCTCTTTTCAGTCATTGACTGGGCATCCCCCGTGGCTGCACTGTTCAGCAAAGGGCTTGGACAGTTTTCCTTGATCGCCAGTGTTGTGTTGTCTGCTGTGAAAGCTGGGATGTTGAGGGGGGTTCCTGTCTGGTTGTTTATATCAGTAGGATTATCCAGAGAAAATAGGTGTGGCAGCAGAAAGGGCTGGTGGGTGTCCTTATCTTTGGGGGTCACTGATGACTTTGTGAATCTGGTGAAATTTATGAAGCCTCTCTTCAGAAAAAATGCCATGATAAGGCCAACATTTTCTCCATAGCCCACCCAGGGATCCTGGCTGAGAAATTCAGACCCAGAAGGTTAATTCACATACCCGTAGGCTGTTCTGTGTCTATAGGCTGTTTGTACTCGAAGGCTGTTGGGCTGTCCTGGTAGCACTTGGAAATACCTGTTTTACTGATATGGTTTGCCGTTTTCATTTTTTTCCCATATTTAAGAAATGTATCCATGCCTTAGAACTGACCTAGTCATTTTGATGAGACTGACCTGCTGGTTTGCACATAAATTCAAACCATAACCTGCACCTAGCAGACCAACTGGAGAAGGTTTTTTTGGCCCCAAAAATCAGACTAATGGGCTTCCCAGGTGGTGCTAGTGGTAAAGAACCTGCTTGCCAATGCAGGAGACATGGGTTCAATCCCTGGGTCGGCAAGATTACCCAGAGAAGAGAATGGCAGCCCACTCCTATATTCTTGCCTGAAGAATTCCATGGACAGAGGAGCCTGGCGAGCTACAATCTGTGGAGTCGCAGAGTCGGACCCGACTGAAGGGACTTAGCACATGCACACATCAGACTAATAGGAATTTAATTGTAATTTTGTCATTGTTTAGTTGCTAAGTCATGTCCAACTCTTTTGCGATCCCGTGGTCTGTAGCCCACCAGGCTCCTCTGTCCATGGGCTTTCCCAGGCAAGAACACTGAAGCAGGTTGCCATTTCCTTCTCCATTTATCGTGATATATAGATGATAAAGGTGCATAAGCTTAGCTTCAGTAGGGTTTAGTGGTCTAGATTCAGGTAAATGTAAATCTCTACTTTTAAACTTAACTTCATTTTTGAAATTTCAGTCTTCAAAAGTATGCCTCTTCCCCTTTCTTCATTCCAGTTTTCAAGGTGGGGGTCTGATTTCCAAGCACCTTAAATCTTCAGCCTTCTGACTTGCTTGTCGGCCTGTCCTTGGAGCCTTTCCAGCGAAGCGTGGAACAGACCTGCTGTTTGTAGCAGTAGCGGGAACTGTAGGTGTGGCTGCTGGTGGCTGCCCCCCTCCCTGCTCATTCTTCGGGTCCTCCCGGAAAAACAGGACCAAACCTTCCTTAGTGGAAGCCCCAGGATCTTTCCTCCGGCTCAGGCCATGGCGCCACTGCCCTCTGCAGTTAGAAGTGGGACTTGGATTTCGGGCGCAGGAACTGAATTCATCACATATTAGATCATTTGCCAGAAAGCTTTTTCTGATGCGTAGTTTTTTTCTTTAAAGTATTTCTTCTTTGCTTCTTCTAAATTATAAAAGCAACAGATGCTCACTTCAAAGCCAGGATTAGAACTCTTCACGCCTGGCTTGGAATTCCAGCTCCATCAGCTCATTAGATGCGCAGACCTGGAAAAACGCACACGCTCTCTGCAGCCTTGGTTTTCTCCTGGTGCCGGAGAGAGAGGAGTTCCACCTCCTAACACTGTGGCAAGAATTCAGGGAGATTGGTCCATGGGATGCATCTGCAGAGGTTTGGCGTGGATTCTTTGATTCAGTGACTGTTTTATTCAGCACCGGCTCCGAACCAGAGTTCTAGTTGCTCTGGAAACATTCAGTAACGAGACAGAGGGGGCCTCCCCTCCACTGAAGCACACATTGTAATCAGAGGCGACGCAAGGACTCAAGGTCATTTCAGAAATTAAGAAGTTAGAACCCCCCGCCCTGGGTGGTTTGAGAGCCCTAGGAGGGATCCCCGGGGCCATCTCTGGAGGAGAGGCTTGGTGCTTTGTGACCGAAGACACCAAGTTTTCCAGGACACCCAGTGTGAACAGTTCTGCCCTCTAGGGGTGGGTCCCAGTTTTAAATTTGGAAGATCTGACCAGTGAGCACTTGTAGGTTCTCCTTTACGTGGCTCCCCGTTCCTGAGCTTGGGGCTCTGTTGCAGGGCCTTTAGAAGGCCTTCTGGCGAGCTTGGGAAGTGCTGCTCCCCGCTCACCCAGCGGAGCTGACGCTGATTGAAGAGCCTCTGCCGTGTAGGGAGGGAGGGCGATCAGCTTCTAGCCAGAGCCCACTTCGCTCCGGTGCTGCTGGGAGCAGATTCTCTGGGAGGCTGTCATGCTGCAGTCTCCCGATTCTCTGCATGCAGCTTTAAAATGGCTTGTGGAGGCCATGTGGAAGCTGGGCCACCCCAACTTGTATGTTGGACCACAGGGCCATCAGCCCGACCTCCCATGTCCACCGCATCACCCCTCTCAAGTGTAGTATGCCTTTTTAAAAAATGTTGTTGATTTTTTTTTCATATTTAATTTACTTTTTGGCTTCACTGCATGGTATGTAGAATCTTAGTTCCGTGACCAGGGGCTGAACCCACTCCCACTGCATTGGAAGCACAGAATCCCAGCCTCTGGACCACCAGGGAAGTGCCGTAGTATGCATTTTTTAAATGACTGTTCAGCCTCTATCTTGGGCAACAGTGACCCAAACTGACTGGCGAAGGAAGCTGTTGAGCAGAAGGGCAGGCTGCCTCTGACTCACCTGTCAGATTCATTGCTAACCTACTTTTGTTTGACCTTGATTTGCTCAGTATAATTAAAGACACCATTGTGAACGCACTTCTGTTGATGATTTAAGTCCAACATGTGACAGCCCAGGATCTTAACCACACACATGACCCAGGCAGATGGATGGACGGATGGGTAGTTAGTTTTTCTCTTACCTCTGAATGGTAATTCGATCACAAGGAAAAGGTTTAATTTCAGGAACACTGAGCAATTCTTTGCGACCAGATATGATGCCAAAGCAGCAGGCCTTGATTCCTTGCTACTGGGCAGCTTAATCAGGAAATGGCCTAGATGGCCGCCTTTCAAGTGGGTCCTTGCAGTAGCTTGGCAACTGGCACAGGGTCATAATTGGAAGAATTTGGCTCCGAGTGTCTGTGGGTGTTTACAGTGCACTATAGGGCAGGGCTTCATTTATTTATAGAGTATTGTGAGCAACAAGCAGCAGAAGGCTCAAAAGCCACTAAATCTCAATTTATTTTTAACAAATTCCATTTTTCCCCTCATCCCAGAAGGAGAACTGAGTTATTAAAAAACAGTAAAAAAATACATCATCGCAGAGTATGCCATATCTAATTATGGGGTTGCCAGCATCGGCCTGCAGCCACGTTTTAAGGGCTTTGTAAATCAACCATCCATTCAATCTGTGAACTTATATGACTCCTGTTCTTCATTTAGATGTAGAGGGAAGTTATTGGCAAGTGAGTGCTGATCAGAAGTTCTACGCTGTCTAAATTAGGAGATGGAGGATATAAATATAGGATAGTGTACTTATGTTCTCAAAGGGAAATAAAAATCACTCTTCATTGTCCATCATACTTAGCCATCCAAGCATATACTCCACCGCACTAAATATCCACTGTAGGGCTGTTCAGTCGTTGTGATGGTGGATCCACGCTTTTTAGGGGAGCTATATTGTGGTATCCTGCTGAGCCCTACCCTGAGTAAATATTACCCACATATGTCATGAAACGATGTGACTCCAGTGCCTTTTGGCTTCCTAGAGCATCAGAACTGGATGAGACTTCAGAGACCCTCTAGTTCAAGTACATCTTATTGTAGTTGGGGAAGCTGAGGCTCAGAGAGCAGAGTGACTTGGGCCCCATGGTGCGTCGCCGCAGAGCTGCCCTGAGGCCACAGTCCCTACCCTTTTCTCTGATGGTTTCTGCTCTACTGAGCTTGAAGCTAATGAATTAAACAGATCTGATTTCTGCCCTTTAGGGTTCACAGTCTCAGACAGACAGACAGATGGTCGAATAATCATCATATGCATGAGTGAACCAAGTTATATGTACGGTAAACCAGCTAGTGAGTGGAGGAGATGATGGTTAAGAATGGGGTAGCTTTGGAGTCTGTGTGTTTGGATACCAATACGAAGGTAAAATCAGTAGGTCAGAGCTTTATAGATGCTGTGAAGTTTCTGATGTGAAAAGGTGCAGCAAACTTGCTGTGTGTTGCAGGAGGGGAAGTACGGTGCAGCCGTGGGCGCTAGTGAAGGCAATGTAAATATTGCAGTTTTGGAGAGCCTGGGAGTGGATCACTGGGGAGGTTTCAAGGGAACTCCATAGGGAATGAAGGACTGGGGTGCAGGCCAGGGTGGGTGGTCTGAGTTCTGTGGGAGGCTCTGCCCCATCCTGGGACAGTGCGGGGGGTGGGGGGTGCGTGAGTGCTGCTATTCTCAGCCCTCAGACCTCCAGGTAGAAGGGTGAGAGCAGATCATGGTGGTCTTTTTCTCTGACCCTCAGGATCCTTCTTTGTGTAGCTCTCTGGGCGGCCAGTAACTATGGACTGGGGCTGGCATGGGAGCTGGAACATGTGTCTCTTTCTTGCCCTGGACTGATGCCCAGCGCATGCCTGGGCCGAGTGGGCCCTGGGTGTTAGTTCTTTCTGAGGCTGGGAGGGGACAGTGGAGGCTGAGGAAGCCTTTCTGAGGAAGGCGGGGTGGTGGAAGCTTCTGGGGAAGACTCCTCTTGCAGCACTGGAGGGCAGTGATTTTCAATTGAGGTTGTAGCGGGCAGCACAGAGAGGAGTGAGTGGGAGGGAAGAGATCACAGGCCGGAAGAAGCAGTGGGAGTTACATACAGGCAGACAGAAAGGCAAATGGAGAGGGAAGGACAGTGACACGCTGGGACTGAGGAGTCTGTGCGGGCGGGCAGGAATCAGGGCCACAGCAGGCCGGCCCCGAGTTACTCAGGCTGGGCCTCCGGGTTACAGAGCACACACTTCTCTGAGCAGAGTCTGTCTTCCTGTCCAGTGAGCTCCTCCCCACTCTGGACAGTGGTTCTCAAACATGTTGCCAGGTATTTCCATGTGGCAAAGAATAAAGTCAGTACATGGAATATCCTCAGTGTCACCTCCATAATTTGTTGGGTTCTTTTGTTAATCTTTTGATACCTACAGCCACTCATCTGCTTTTGAGTTAAGGATGTATAAATTAGCAGTTTCCACTACCTGGAAAATAGCTGATAAGTTTTTGTTGTTGTTTAGTCACTAAGTCATGTCCGACTCTTCATGACCCCCTGGACTGCAGCACGCCATGTTCCCCTGTCCTTCACTACCTCCCTGAGTTTGCTGAAACTCATGTCCATTTTGTCGATGATGCCATCCAATTATCTCATCCTCTGTCACCCCATTCTCCTCCAGTCCTCAGTCTTTCCCAGTGTCAGAGTCTTTTCCAATGAGTCAGCTCTTTGCATCAGGTGGCTAAAGTTTTGGAGCTTCAGCTTCAGCGTCAGTCCTTCCAATGGACATTTGGGATTGACTTTCTTTAGGATTGACTGGTTTGATCTCTTTGCTGTCCAAGGGACTGCCAAGAGCCTTCTCTAGCACCACTGTTCAAAAGCATCAATTCTTCGAAACTCAGCCCTCTTTATGGTCCAGCTCTCACATCAATACGTGACTGACTACTGGAAAAACCATAGCTTTGATTGCATGGACCTTTGTCGGCAAAGTGATGTCTCTGCTTTTTAATATGCTATCTGGGTTTTTCTTCCAAGGAGCAAGTGTTTTAATTTGAGAAGTTCATACTTTTTCTCAGATGTGTGTTGTAGTTTTAATACAACCTAGTAATATTTTGGTTGATAAAATAAAAGTTTTCATTTTTATAGTTTATAAAGGTAACACAATTTCAGTGTGGTGGATGTCTCCTGTGTGTCCCACTTCCGAACCAATTTTCAAGGAGCAGATTCTCTCCTTTCTGTCTTGCATCCTGCTCCTGGCATTTAACCGTGTCCTGGTGTCTTTCTGTGTGTGCAGCTCAGCCCAGGAGCCCAAGTAAACCCAGGTCAAGGGCTGTGTCAGTAAAAGGTTCCGGGATAAAGGACACTGAAATCTTCACCTGAGATGAGGTTGGGAAGTTGCCTGTGGCCTTCCTGTCCCAGTCCCAGCCCATGGAGTTACTAGCAGGCCTGGCTGCTTCATACTGTGTGTCCCCCAAGTAGCAATGGCATTCATAATTGATGCCAGCTTTAAATTCGCCAAAGTAAGGCAGTGTTCATGGTTCATGGCCACAGCTCTGTCATTTCGCTTTCTCTGAATCACTGTGCCAGGCGCCCAGCTGGCATTCAAGAAGCACTTTTGGTTCACTGAGCCATTGGGGTCAGAGCCCCTGCTGCCTCGGCCACCACCACCTGGAGTCCTGAGAGCTTCAAGTGAGAGTCCTGAGGGTTGTGATTGCTAAGACCTGTCCAAAGTCCACCCTCCATCCTCAGACTGATGAGCCACACCCTGGCTATCCGCACTTACTTGCTCCTTGTCAGAGTGACAGAATGGTCCAGGGGAAGGGCATCCAGGGGTCACTTCCTGTGGCCACCCTCCTGTGCAGGAAGACCCCATTTGTGCTGATCAGGACAGGCCCTGGTCCCCTCGGGCGCCCACACGCCCAGCCTCCTGCTCCCCCCGTTATGGGTATGTTCGCCTGTTAGGAAATCCTTCTTTATTCTAATCCAGATCTGCCTCTTGGCACTGTTTCCTCGTTGACCTAGTTCTGCCCTTTGGAGCAACACAGAACAAAGGTCCATAGGTGGGCCGTGGTAGAATTTGGAATTCGTGCTCACAGGCCCCCTTCCTCTCTCCCCCCAGCCTCTCATCTCCCTCCCCAGTGTCTGTGTTCTCCAGCACCTTCCGCTGCCCTTGTGCAACATGGCAGTCCATATTAATAGTAGCGATTGGCGACATTCATTGAGTGATTTTCACGGGCCAGGTGCTGTGCTATGCTCCTTACATGAATTTTCTTACTACTCACAGTCACCTATGAGGTGGGTACTGTCACTATCTGCATTTTGCCAACGAGGAACCTGAGGAGCAGAGGTCAAATGTTGCCCAGAATCACACAAGGAAGTGGTGGGGTGAAGACTGCAGCTGGGTGGTCTGGCTCCAGCGCCCATGCCCTAAGATGTGGGGCCACACTATCTCACAGCCATAGCGCTGTACTGTCTTATAGCCATAGCATTGGAAGTAAGCCCATGATGCATTAGATTGGGACCGGCCCCTACTTTGACTGATTTTGCAAGGAATCATTTGGAGGGAGCCTGAGTTGAACCATTTCCTATGAAACATCCTCAGAATTTGTTTTGACAGAACTACTGCAGTCCAGAGGCCTTTGTCTTGTCACCAACAAATGGGTTCATCCAAACTCTGCCAGACCCTGCAGAGTTCATGGTGCAGTGGGTTTTGATCAGGGTGGCAAATGTGTGCTCTTAGTATTTTCTTTTCCTGCACATGAAGTCAAATGCAATAGGTTTCTTGTTCAGAATGCTTCATCATGATTTTGGTGGCCATAAAGCAGAGAGAGAAAAGTGCCTAAGACTTCTAAGACGGGACCTTAGCTTCAAGTTCCTAATTCAGCATTCAGTCTCCCAGAAAGGCCCCAGCGGTTGTGGAAGGGAGAGATGCGATACCCCCTACCCTCCAAAGCTGGGATGGCAGGTGCCAAATATACATTTTCCTGAAATGCATGCATCAGGAAGGGTTTGGGAAGCGCAGGTGAGGGAGATGAGAAAGAGTGTGTCAAGGCCAGTCCGAACTGGACTTGAGTGCTGTGTCCCCGAGCTGTGTGACGAGGTACATGCCACTGTGGTTTCTGTTTCCTCTTCTGTAAGATAGAGGTAGCAGTGCTTTTCCTAAGGATGCTTCTTGTAGGGTTAAATGAGCAAAAGCAGATGTGCCATGAAGCTGCAGTGGGTGTTTCAGACCATTTCCCACACCTGATACCTCGAGGTTTGGTGACCAAGCCCTTGTTCACTGTCTGGACCTTCCTGCTTTGCTATCATGGGCCCCAAGCCTTCGGCTGCCTATTGTCTTGTGAGGCATGGAGTGGGATGGTGGGGGTGTGGGGTCTTCTGGGGCAGTAACCATCCTACCCAGCCCCAAGACCCAGCCTGCATCCACAACAGTCACCCTGCCCTGACCCCAGTGCTCAGGCCAGGTTGCCCCAAAAGTCCAGGAAAAGGTGATTCATCAAGAGTCTGCTTCCTGTGCTCATGAGTCCCTGGGCTTTCCTGCTCCAGGTGGTGGTCACACAGGGAAATGGGGCTTGAACCATCTTTCTCTTCGTCAGTTATTTTTTCAGATTGCATGCATCCTGGTTACTATTTTTTAGAGATAAGTGGCAAAGTGAGGGACTTGATTTCTGAGGTCTGGACCCAGAAATCTGGAAGGAGAGCAGCTTGAAGCAATAGAAACAGGACTCGATAAAATCTGGTTCTGTAGTTACCAAAAACGGGGCCCTGACCAGTGGCCTAGCCTCCCTGAAACGTAGTGTCTCTGTCTGAAAACGGGGGGCAATAAAAGAACTAACCCTGCAGGGCAGGAGGAGGATTAGATGAGATCCTCGATGGCGTAACAAAAGGCATCTGGCACAGTGTTTAGCACTTTATAAATATTATAACAATCCCCTTTCTTCTCCTCCATCTACTCTGCTGTTGATTTCTTATATGGCTTTGAGTAAATCTTACCCCCTCTTTTTTTTTCTTCTTACCCTCTCTTTGACCCTTCTCTTTGCAGGAAAGAGTTGAAACATACTTGTTCTGAATGGGTGCATTGCGCCCCCTATAGGACATATTGGGAATGTGTGGGGTGGGTGGGCTCACTGTGGGGGTCAGGGCTTTCGCTGGGTGGGGCAGGGCAGCAGAGATGCTGGATTAGCACATGGAGAACAAAGAACTCTCCGGCATCCTACCCAGCTTCCTAAAGTTCAGAGGGCATGCGTGTAGGCGAAACTGTATGTAGTGACCTGGGCCTGGAATCTGACTTCATTTTACATATAAACAAAAATACATTTTGCATGTTTTTAATATATACTGAATTTTCCAGGAACACAAGCACCGAAGTATATGAGGTTTACCTATTTGCTATAAATAGCTACAAGCATCTTATTACATCTTTCACTGTGTCTGGAGAGTAGCTGTGCCCAACCTCTGCATATTGATGGATGTATTATTTTATTTTAACTAACTTTATTTTTCTTCTTCTTTGTATTACAGCCATGTTGATTGTCTTGAAATTGTAAGTGTTGATAGGTTATATGATTTACAAATTTTATTTCAAGTGAATGAAAAGAATATTAAAAATATCTGTATTGAGTCTTTGAAAGTATGAGAGAGAGGGGGAGTGTGTGTGTGTGTGTATATATATGTGTGTGTGTGAGCTTATAAATCAGCTGGAGAAACCTTAGGATAGACTTGAAATAAAAAGAAATGGTTTCACTTATAAAGGTCCTTTTACGTAAGGATATGTAATAGAAGTCAGAATTTAACTGCATCCCTTGTCAGAGAAATAAAGTGTTTTGATGTCTCCCCTGGCCCTTTTAGAAAATATATAGAGTCTAAAACACAGTTTTTATCATCTTTTTTCAACTTGGCCATCTCTGTGTTTTTCATCCCTCCCAACTGTGTGTGTGTGTGTATTACCATCTATGTGTAGATTTTTCAGAAAGGAAAACCAGGCAGGCCTCCAAGTTTGTTTTTGTTTTGTGACCTCTGCCTGAACAAATGGACTGTACAAATTTTGCAAATTACCTATTCACGTGCTTTATTTTTCCACTGAGGTGATTGCCTTTTCATTGATTTACAGCAGGTTTTATTTTTGTTTTGTTTCACTTAATTCAGAAAGGATAATATTTCTTTACCTGCCACAGAGCTCTGGAGTCAGATGACCCTGAGTTTGAATCCTGACTTTCCCGCTCATGTGCTCAGAGTTGACAGGCAGTTTACTTGACCTCTCTGAGATTCAGTTTAGTTCAGTCGCTCAGTGGTATCCGACTCTTTTGAGTCCCCATGAATCACAGCACGCCAGGCCTCCCTGTCCATCACAAACTCCTGGAGTTTACTCAAACTCATGCCCATCGAGTTGGTGATGCCATCCAGCCATCTCATCCTCTATTGTCCCCTTCTCCTCCTGCCCCCAATCCCTCCCAGCATCAGGGTCTTTTCCAATGAGTCAACTCTTCGCATGAGGGGGCCAAAGTATTGGAGTTTCAGCTTCAGCATCAGTCCTTCCAATGAATACCCAGGACTTATCTCCTTCAGGATGGACTGGTTGGATCCCCTTGCAGTCCAGGGGACTCTTAAGAGTCTTCTCCAACACCACAGTTCAAAAGCATCAATTTTTCGGCGCTCAGCTTTCTTCACAGTCCAACTCTCACATCCATACATGACCACTGGAAAAACCATAGACTTGACCAGACGGACCTTTGTTGGCAAAATAATCTCTCTGCTTTTTAATATGCTATCTAGGTTGGTCATAACTTTCCTTCCAAGGAGTAAGCGTCTTTTAATTTCATGGCTGCAGTCACCATCTGCAGTGATTTTGGAGCCCCAAAAACTAAAGTCTGACACTGTTTCCACTGTCTCCCCATCTTATTTCCCATGAAGTGATGGGAACAGATGCCATGATCTTAGTTTTCTGAATAGTGAGCTTTAAGCCAACTTTTTCACTCTCCTCTTTCACTTTCATCAAGAGACTCTTTAGTTCTTCATCACTTTCTGCCATAAGGGTGGTGTCATCTGCATATCTGAGGTTATTGATATTTCTCCCGGCAATCTTAATTCCAGCTTGTGCTTCTTCCAGCCCAGCATTTCTCATGATGTACTCTGCACATAATCTCTGAGATTAGTTACTTCTAATTGAGAACTAGATGGAAAAACACTGCCTGGCACAAAATAAAAGCCCAGTGCGTGGTTTCTACTGCTAGTTTTTGTGTCGTCATTTTTGTTGTGATTCTCACACTGAATATTTTTCTCAGAAAAAGTATCTTGAGCTCTACAACTCACGTTGTTTGAGATTCTTAGACGTGTAACTCTCACTTGCTGTTGCTAAGGCTCAGAAAAATGAAACTGAAATTGCTGAAATTTTGTTTATTCCTTGTGTAGGAAAGAGACCAGTGAAAGAAAACAAGCAGATTCCATTTTAGTTAAAGGAGGAGCTTGCAGGGTTATTCCTGGGGTCAGGAAACACTCAGAGGAACACCTGAGATCTGGGGCACTGGCAGGAGGCCTTGGCATTCATCATACAATTAAATCGTCTCCCTCAAACTGTGTTTGCCAGGGCAGGCAAGTGGACAAGTGCATTTCAGAAAGGTTCCCAGGCATTCCAAACTGGAACAGGAAGGACCATCTGATTTACTGTTTAACCAGTTAAACACACCAGCCGTGCCCCCAGCACTGTGGTCAATTCACAGCCTTGTGACCCGTTTGGGCATCCTTGAACCGGAGGCGGGAGGCGGGTGGGTGAGAGCCAGCCCTGCCCTCTTCCTCCTCTGTGGGATATCACTTTTGCTTTTCTTTGCTGAGTCTCTGCAGCAACAAAGTGTATGCAGTTCCAGCTCCAGGAGCTGGGCACATCGGGGTTCTGTCTTTGATCCCCCATTCTGGCTGTGTGATTTTTGACAAGTTGCTACACCTCTCTGAGCCTCCATACCATCTTTTTACATAATGGTGATCATAATACCTTCCCCAGAAGGCCGTGAGGCCCACATGAGCTGGGTAAGGGCTAGCACCGTCCTCAGCATGTGTGACGCTCAGTCAATGGGAGGTGGGCGCTGCTTCAGGAAGGCGGGCGGCAGGTACGTGGACCACAGCGCAGTCTGTGATGCAGACCTCCCACTCAACGTCCCCGACCATCTGCTCCTGCCCCGCTAGGTGGACCACAGGAAGGCTTCTCTTCCTCCAGCCGTCACATGGGCATGCGGCCCAGCAGGGGGAGTTCAGGGGGGATCTTCTCTCCCACTGGCCCCCTGGGCTGGGGTCCTTTGTTCTGTTCACAGACAGGCTACAGCCCTCACGCCAGGAAAAGATGTGAAACCCCACCGGCTGTTCCCTCAACGTATATCCAGCACTCAGCAGCTTCTCACCACCCCACCATGGCCACCCAGCCCCAGCTCCTCTCAGACCTCACATCCCGTTCATCCGCACCGCCTGCCTGAAAATATACCTTGAATTCTTTCAGTCACTCCTCAGACCGCGCCTGAGGTATGTCATCTTTTCCCCAGACTGTTCACTGTTCTAGATGTTTCCTCACTGGCCTTCACTGGTGATGCTGCTACCTTTATCACACACACACCCACACACACCCACACCCTACCCCCCCACCCTACCCCCCCGCCTTCACTGGTGATGCTGCTACCGTTATCTCACACACACACACACACACCCGCCATATACACTCACAGCCACACACTGGCCTTCACTGGTGATGCTGCTACCTTTATCTCACACACACACACACACACACACACACACACACACCCGCACACACACACACACACACACACACACACACACACACACACACACACACACACACACCCGCCCGCCATATACACTCATAGCCACATACTGGCCTTCACTGGTGATGCTGCTACCTTTATCACACACACACCCACACACACCCACACACACCCACACACCCCCCCACCCTACCCCCCTGCCTTCACTGGTGATGCTGCTACCTTTATCACACACACACCCACACACACCCACACACACCCACACATACCCCCACCCTACCCCCCCGCCTTCACTGGTGATGCTGCTACCGTTATCTCACACACACACACACACACACACACCCGCCATATACACTCACAGCCACACACTGGCCTTCACTGGTGATGCTGCTACCTTTATCTCACACACACACACACACACACACACACACACCCGCCATATACACTCATAGCCACACACTGGCCTTCACTGATGATGCTGCTACCTTTATCACACACACACACACACACACACACACACACACTCGCCATATACACTCAGCCACACATGCACGTGCACACACACACACACACACACACACACACACACAGCTCCTCCATCACTGTGCATGGGTGTATGCACAGCACCTCTCCCATAGGGTCCCCAATCCCCACCTCGCCTCTGAACCCCACAGCCAGACTTAAATCCCAAGTGGGTCAATCCATCCTGTTTCACTCAGAGTCAAAGCCAAGGTCCTTACGGGGGTCCGCCCAGCCACCCTGTGGCTTCCACCACAGCCCTCTGCACTGGTTCCTCTCTCTCCTGGAACACTCCTTGCTTATCCTCTGGCTCCCCTTGTCTCCCACCTTCCTCCCCAGTGCTCCTCCTGCTCTCGTGGCTGACTTTCCTCCCCAGCACTTCCCATCTCCCAGCATCATTTACTTCCTTATCCCTCTGCTGGCCCTGGTCACACAATGCATATGAGAGGAGGACAAGGGTCTGTGTCCCCCACCCCAGCCCTGCTGTGGAGCAGTGCCTGGCACCTGGGTGCTTTCAGTGAATATCTGCTGAAAGATTCGTGAAGGATTGTGGGACCACACACGCATAGTGTCTTCATCATTACAAAACTGTCCCGAATTGGAATTTGTGGTGGAAATTTACTCCGATTACCAGTTCTTTCACTGTAGCAATTACCTGGCACATAGGGGTGCCTAGTAAGTTCCGTTGGATGCATTGCTTTGGGGCTTTGGGGCCGTCTGAGCCCTCCTTCCCCATCAGCCCAACCCTGCAGCGGGCGGGACAGTGTCCCTGGACCCCTCCGAGCCAGCTGTCCCCCCACTTCCCCACCGTGCATCCTGGTTCTGGTAGCACTGTCAGCGGCTGGCCCCCCTTGCCCTGTATCCCCATCTCTGCAGGCACGTCATCGTTCTTTGCTCTCACCATCTCATCTTTCTGGTAACTCTACAGTTTTGTTATTACTACCTGTTGATCTGGTTTTCTTGTTATCATCTTCCCAGCTTCCCTTGGCAGTTATTTTTCTGATTTTAGTTTCACTGGCTGTAGGACAAAAGGGATGGACTCTCAAAGTAGCATCCCCGGTTTCAGATTCAGAGGTGCTCTCTGTGCCACCCACTGCAGCACGCGGTCCTCCGGCGTGTTGTCCAGCCCCACTCCCAGGTCCTGTCACCTTCATCCTCTCCCTCCTACTCCCGGAGCTTATCCACTGGCCAGGCCCTACCCTCTCCCCCAGCAGCTTCCACTCCCACCGTTTCTGCGCTCCTTCACCCCAGATTTGCAGTCCAAGCTTGCTGTCTATGACCTCCAAACTTATGCCCAGCCCCCGGCCTTCTGCTCCTGGTCTCACCTCACAGCTCATCTCTTCAGTAACCACAGTTAATCCAACAGGCATCCTAAGTGCTTTTAGTGCATTGGCCTCATTCAATCTGGGAAGAGGAATCCTCCTCTTACAGGCGAGGAGACCACACTCCCAGAGGTCATGGAACTGGCCCAGGACACAGCTAGTCAGCAGCAGGACTGGGATTGAACCCAGGCTGTCTGGCTTCAGAGGACTGACCACTGCCCTGTCCTCTCTTCTTGTCCCCATCATGCCATCCCCTGTTTGTCCACCCCCCTGCCTGATGCTCTGCAGGAGGGGAACCCTGGCTCTTCCTCTGTTCCAGCTTGGGGAGCGGGGGAGGTGACAGGCGTGGTTGAGCATCTGTGGATAAATGCGCACCGCACGGCCTTGCCCACCAGGGAGCTCTGCTGCCCTGCATCCACCACACAGCCCTCCCCGGCCAGTCCTCAGGTCCTTCCCCACTTGCAGTTGGCCTTGCTCTCTGCCAAGGCAAAAAGGTGAAGGCTGTTCCCTATAATATTGCTCAGTGCCCCATCTTTGCTTCTGCTTCCCCTCAACACCAGCATCCTTCTCTTTGTGTGTGTGCTAAGTCACTTCAGTCATGTCCGACTCTTCGTGACCCCATGGACTGTAGCCCAGCAGGCTCCTCTGTCCATGGGATTCTCCAGGCAAGAATACTGGAGTGGGTTGCCATGCCCTCCTGCAGGGGATCTTCCCCACCCAGGGATCAAACCCCCACCTCCTGCATTGGTATAGGGGGTTCTTTATCACTAGCGCTCCCTGGGAAGCCCCTCCTTCTCTTTATCACCAAATAACAGCAATGCATCCTTTTGTTTCCTTTAGAACAAGATATAGGTGTTTTCCATAATTTTTTTTCCAACATCAGGCAGCAGGTTCTTTGGTGGAAAGAGTGTTCTTTCCCTGAGTCTTTAGGGCCAAGCTACATTCTCTTAGTCTGTAGCATTTATAAAAAAGGAAAAAGAAGCAGGGTGGGGGCGGGGGGCGGGGGCAGGAAGGAAAAGAGACAACAACAACTTGAAGCCAGGCCAATGCGTCTTTGGTTAATGATCCTTTTTGGTGGGGGGCGGGAGAGGTTATCCTTGTGCCATCATTAAATGCAGGGGTGTGTCGGGGCTAAAGGTCAGGAGGAGAGCTTTGCCCTCAGGAGGCTGCCTCCCAGAACTGACAGTACAGAGCAGCCAGGATGTGTGGACCCAGAGCACGCCCTGCCTCCCCAGACATTGAGCATCTCCCCCAGGCCCTACACGGGGCACCTGGGTGCAGAGGTGAATGAGGCCTGGATCTTTCTGAGGGAGGCAGCCCATGTGAGCCCCCCAGAAGCTTCAGATCCCATTGTCATCCTCCAGGCAGTGCAGAGAAATCCTGGGTCTCGGCTGGCGGGGGAGCTGAATGCACTGTGGGTGCTGAGAGGCAGAGGACACATGGGGCAGAGGGCATGCCCTGGGCGGAGGAGGTGGCCGGGGACAGGGGGGACAGAGACCTCAGACATCAGGATTTTCTCAGAGGAGCCGAGAAGCTGACAAAGCCATGCCAGGCACCTTCTGGCATGGAAGTGGGCAGGGAAGGCGGGGAAAGCAGGACTGCTGCATCCTGAGTGATCCTGCAGAGCAAGCGTGCCCCACCCAAGCTCCCATTTAGCTCCAGTAGATGCTGGGTGCAGGAAGGCGTGGGGACCAGCGCCTGTGAGGAGATGGAGACCCTGCTGCTTCCCCACCGTCGCCCTCTTCAAGGCCGTGTTTAAGAAGCCCTGCAGAGGAGAAACCCAGCCTTTAAACAGAATTCCCCATGCTGCTTTGACCATGGGTTGCCCCCCCGCCCCCCGTGTCTTTGCATTTAAGTCTCATAGCGTCGGTGTTCTGCGACAGCTCTTTGGGAAGTGCTGCTATGGAGAATTGTTCAATCCCTGCATACTCTGGAATGTGCCCACTTCTTATTTTGCATGGAGTCCATGCTACATAGTGGAAAGACTGTGGGCTTTAGATAGGACTGACCTGGGTTTACATCTACCTTCCTGTATAATTTCTGACTTTGCTCAGGTTACCTAAGCGCCTCTCTGAAACTTAGCTTTCTCATTTTTAAAATGGGAGAACATTAGCCACCTAACAGGGCTGCTGTGGTGGTTAAATGAGAAAATACTGATAGTTTCCACGTGGAGGGCTTATCATGTGTCAGATACAATGGAATTCGAAGCCACTGGGGGGCTCACACGTGCTGCTTCCCCCAGAAAGATCCAGGCCTCGTTCTCCTCTGCACCCAGGTGCCCAGTGGAGGGCCTAGGGGAGATGTTCAATGTGTGGGGAGGCAAGGCGTGCTCTGGGTCTGCACATCTGACTAAGCACTTTCTGCCTCTCTTTTCATCTTCACCACAGCTCTGAGGCAGGATATATTGTCATCCATATCTCCCAGGTCAGGAGGCTATGACACACCAAATTAAGGGTCGTGTGTATGAGATTTACATCCCAGGCACTGATGCCTGCTGGAGTCAGGATTTGAACCCTAACCGTCACCCCCCAGCAGAGAGCATGCTCCAAACCACCATGTCATAAAGGGCCTGGTGCATCGAAGGCACTAAGGAATATCCATTCCCTTTTCAGGAGATTCATGGGTACTTACAGGGAGATTGGTCATTCCTGAGACTCCAAGTTACTCTTCAGTCTTTCTTATTAAACCTGTTAAAGGAGTAATCTGGATCTGCCTGTCCACTCATTTTTTTCTACACATAAAATAAAAATTCTCCTTCAGCCAGTGTCAAAAAAAGTTATGACGCTTCTCTTATGACCTCTCTGCTTTGCCTTCATATGCTGATCCACCTCAATTTGGGCAGCGTCTCAACTGTCTACTGGTATTGGCCAGTCTCCAAACTGGTCCCGCTAGTGGTCTGTGCATCCCCATCCAGGACCAAGGGTCCCCCCAGAAAGCACTGTGGATCTGTAGCTTGTTCCTCCGGCTGTTCTCCGTCCTATACTTTGGTGATAGACTTGGCAAAGGTCTAAGAAGGCATCCCTTTTATCACTCATTCAGCAAACATTTACTTAGCGCCATTGCTAGACTAGGAGTATGCCCTGTATTGTGCCTCTTAATTAGATCGCAGAATCTCACAGCCCTCAGTAGGCCTCCAAGACTGGAATGCTGCAGTTTTTCCTCTGTCCATGGTGTTGGGGATCTTTTCCACATCGACCAGCCTTGTTTACAACCTAATCCAGCATTCACATCCCCTGCCTCTTGTGAGACCCTCTCAACAGGCCCTTCAAGTCCCATAGTTCCAAGTGCAAGCTCCTTGATTTTTGTTTGATTTCAGGATCTAAAGCTTCCAGCAGGACTGGGTACACAAGTGCCACAAACGGGGTTCTCCCCAGGCCCCTGACAGCCACTGCAAATACACTCTCCTCTGCTCAGAACATCATTCCAACTATCCAACCTGCCAAGCAAACATCTACAACACCTGGTTCAAGACTCACCTCCTCCCTGGTCCCTCCTCCTTCCATTACCCCTCACACACCATCAAATAAGGCTAATCGTTTTCTCCTCTGTTCTGCTCCTATACTTAACCTACATTGCGCCCCACAGCTAGAAAAAAAGGCACTCCTTCCTCAAGACACTTGACTGCCACCTGCTGGAAATTTAGGGTAAATGCTCTGCAAATCTCTGCCATTAACAGAAGTGAAGGTGCATCCTGACATTGCGTAGGGTGCTGCACGCCTGCAGGCAGGGCGCTGCCTATTGCAGTGATCAAGATCGAGGTGATCTCAAACATTCCCCTCTGCGTCCAAGTTCCCTGGCTTCCACTTGGGCTGAAGAAATGCTTGATACTGGTGCAAGCCCCTGTTACCTTAGACTTGAGGCACCTGGTTTCGTGGCTGAATGATCGCTAAATCCATCTGTTGCAAAGGAAGGCAACCAAACTCCCTACAAGCTGTCAGAATAACCAGAGGGTCTCAGAGGGATTTGCAGTGGGGACCAGAGACGCTTCAGTCTGTCATCTCTGCTCAAAGGCCACCACCATAGGAACAGACCAGAGTAACTCCACATTCCTCCCCACAGGAAACCTCAAGTCGAGAATATGATGGAGAATTGGAGCAGGTGCTGTGTCCAGGGCCAGCTCCTTGTAGGTTGTGGGGAGGCAGAGGTGGCCACACAGGGGTCCTTGCAGGGAGCTGGGGGTTTTGTGAGGAAGTCCATCAGTGAGCACGCAGCTGACTAGACAAGGGTAAGCAAGGGTGTTGATCCACTATCGTCCATATTTTCCTAAGCCAAACCCTTTTATTAAGCCACATCATGGAAAACCAGTACCCCAGTGACATCTGGGTCTTCAAAAAGTGGTGTCAATAGAGCTCCATCCAGCTGTTACACTTGCAGGTGGGGGCAGGAGGGGGACATGCTTTTACTAGGGTCCTGTTTTATAAAGGGAGAAGCCTTCGCAAAGAAGTCCCTTCGCAAAGCTTATTTTCCCAGAGCCATCTGGCATAGCATTGCTCAGGTCCCACGGTCTCCCAGAGAGGTACCCTCTTTGGTAACCCTCTCTGCCCTGGCTGCCAGGAAGCCCAGAGACAGTGTCTGTAGCTTTCCTGAACCAGGATTGCGTCTTCTCATTGCTTCCCTGATACCTTCTCCAGGAGTGCTCGTTTTGGGCTGTTTGTATTTTCCATTGTGGGGATGGCTTTGGGGGCTGGATGGACAGTGATGTGGCAGAAGAAAGAAGAACCACCAGTGAGCCAGACACACATGGATTTCAGTCCCACCTGTTAACTGTGTCATCTTAGGCAAGATGTCTTTACCTCTTCAATGCCGAGTTCCTTACCTGGAAATGACCACGAGGAACAGATAGGTTACTGTGAAGATTAGACTCTGCCAGTGTGGCCTGCACTGTTCCCTCTCCCTCCTCCCAGGTCAGGCTTGGTCTGTGGCTCCAGGATCGGAGTCAGTTTTTCCTTCTTCCTGCCACTGTCGGTCAGCTTAGGATGAGTGATACAGCGGAGAGAAGCAGGGGGCCTGCCCTCCTGGTTTGTCTGGGACAAAGGGGTTTCCTGGCATGCAGGATTTCCAGTGCTCAAACAGGAAGGTTGGAGGCAAACAGAAGAGCTGGTCACCCTAGTAGAAGACTACCTCAACATCTCAGGGGCTTAGAGTGGCTTAGGTTTGCTTCTTGCTGGAACAACCATCTATCCGAGACCTTGGCTAAAAGGGGAGTCTCTATCTGGCAGTCGCTGATCCCTTGGTAAGGGGGCAGTTGGTCAGGGCCAGTTCAAAGGCTGCCGCTGTCCCCTCCACTCACGTTCATCTGTCCGGGAGAGTCACTTGGCCGGGCCTGACATGGGGCAGCCTGCCGACTCCCCACACAGAGCAGCAGCGATAGGTTTGAACCTTAGTACAATCCACACACTTCGCTTTCTCTTCTTGTCATTCCGGGGTGCTGGGGCAGGGAGAGGCAGGGCAAGCTGAGAGATGCCTGGTCTGTGATTGGAGGGCTCCCGGTGGCCATCATGCTGTGGACGGTGTGTGTGAGGGGGCTCCTTAAGGGGTGGTTAGCCTCACCGGCTGTGCTCGAAGGAGCAGGCATCTAACAGTGGTTGACATACCCGCCTCTTCCAGCCCCCTTGTTCCTTTGTGTGGAGCCACAGAGAATCTTCTTCCTGTGCTCCGAGGACCACCAGGGGACTGAGGTGGGACGGGGGGCCCCCAAGCTCTTCCCAGGCACACTTCCCAGGCCCCTTCATGCCTGGCTTTCTCTGGCCACCCAGAGAGCCTCCCTCCCACCTTTGGAAATCTCTAGCTCAGAGGTGGGCACAGATGTGACACCCACTCTAGGACCAGGGCCGGGCTCTCCCCAGAGCATCTTCACTATGTGTCACTTGGATGACAGCACCAGGGCTGGCCCAACCCCCGCTCAGCTGGGGTCCCCCCCTCCCAGGTACCTTTGGTCTCTGGGGGCCCCCTTCCTTGGCTCAAACCTCTTTTAAGAGGTAATTAGCACAGAAAAGGTTTTTGTCTCTTTTGTTGTTTCCTTTATTGTCTTATATCTAAGAACACCTTCCTGGAGAGAAAACAGTTTTCCCAAAAATATTTGTCACAACTGATTCAGCTTCCTTGTCCAAGCATATAAGAAATACGGTTTAGATTTTGCAAAACAGAGTGCTAAAATGTTTATCAGCATTTATGATTTCTATAAAGGAAATCTGAGCATTGGTAAAAAATGATCAAAATGAGAATTCGTGGGGCGTTTGGTACTGAGGACCTCTATCTAAATTTCAGGGATGTAGGGGAAAGAGAAAACGAGAGACATGGTATTGGGAGACGCGGAACCCTGAGATCCAGGTGCAGGGGGCGGGGCCGGGCGGGGCGGGGCGGCCGGGACGGCGCGGGGCGGGGCCGCAGCGGGTGAGGGGAAGGGTCGGCAGCCGGGAGAGCCGAAGGCTTGCCTGAGGGGACACCTGAGGGCAGTTGAAAGGCACGCAGGAGTTCACCAGGTGACCGAGTGGGCAGAGGGAGCCATGCCTGCTCCCTGCAAAACCAAGTGGACGCAGCTGAGGCCTCGTGCTCTTGGGAACTGAAGTATTTCAGTGGCCTGGGGCCTCAGGCAGCGAATGCGCACGCTTGGGCTGGGGAGTAAGCAAGCCCATTGCCGAGGCCTGGTGTTGCCTGCTAGGTGTTTGGGGTTTTATCTGGAGGGCCTGGGCGAGCAGTGAAGCTGTTGAAATGTTTTAAGCAAGGGGTCGTCCTGTCTTTTACCACAGTGAAGAGAGGGCAACGCTGGAGCAGGGAGCAGCCCGGATGGAGGGAAGTGGCTGGACCCTGCTATCCAAAGGCCAAGCGGGGGCCCTGGGGTGTTGGAAGGAGAGGAGCTTATGCCCAGGGTGGATCCTGGGTCGCCCATTTGGGGTTGGGAGGATAGTGTGGGACCTGGATGCCGGTCTGATTGAGATGGGGTCCTGTGTGGTAAGCGCACCTCCGTCCCCAGCAGCCCTACCCTGGGGACTTTGCATCCTTGTGCCTCTGCTGTATCCATAAGGCTTAGGGACTGAAGCCCGGAATTCCTGGACACATCTTTGCAGGGGCTGAGATCGGGTTACCAGCGTTAGACAGGGAGGGGTTCTGAACCAGACTGCAAAGAAGAGTAAATTGGAAGGACATGGTCTTTTCTATTCCCTGGATACTCATTTGAAGACCTTTGTAATGATCTCGGCAAGGTAGGTTGTCCAAGAGGCCAGAATTAGCCCGCGGAACATGAAGTGCCAGAATTTGTGCTTCAGAAAGGTCAGAAAAACCCCATTTAAAGCCCCTGTCTTTTCATCTCAAGGCGGAGCAGGGAAGGAATAAGGGGGCTTCTTTAGAGCCTGTTCCCCTTTCAGGGTTCACAGGGACAGGAGGAGACCCTGTGTCCTGCCAGCAGGAGGGGGGCAGGGCAGCACCACCCGCCCCCCTTTGACGTCAGCAGCTTTTCAGAACTGATTTCTCTACCAGACGTACTTGATTTCAGGGACATTTTCTTTAAACATCTTAGCTCATTCCCAGCCATTTCAGGCATTGGCCCTGCTGGCATTTCGTCTTGGCTTAATGTTTCCTGAAGACTTGCTTTCTGTTGTTCCACGTTGTGTGTGTGTAGGTAACTCACTTGGCGGGTGCAAGTTGAGTAGTGTCCTCGGGGGCAGGTGTAGCTCCGGGAGCCCTACTGCTCTTCCCTGCTGCGTGATCTTGGCTGGTTTCTTCACCTCTTTCTGCCTCAATCTTCTCCTTGGTCAAATGTGGAAACAGTAGTATTAATACTTACCTCAGAGTTATTATCGGGTTTAAGTGAGTTAATCTACATGGTGCAGTAAGAACAGTGCGCGATGCCAAGTACACGCTCAGTCAGCGTTCACTGTTATTGTTGCTTGACCCAGCAGGAGAAATGAAAAATATAATTATCTTCTTCCTCTTAAGGCCCTGTCCAAGAATCTA
The DNA here is from genome assembly GCF_963930625.1 of Muntiacus reevesi. Taxonomy (NCBI): domain Eukaryota; kingdom Metazoa; phylum Chordata; class Mammalia; order Artiodactyla; family Cervidae; genus Muntiacus; species Muntiacus reevesi. The sequence goes on from NC_089257.1 coordinate 52,941,756, forward strand.
CGTTTAGTAATTTTAAAGGCATTGTTTTTCACAGAAAATATCTCCCAGCATATTTCCTCATGTGTTTGCAATTGAGTTGAACTGGCAGCTGAAGGATGGGATGGTGAGCTCAGCATTGCTCCCTGTAATCGGGAGTCATGATTGAGCTCCTCATCTCCTTCACCTGCTGTGAGACTTTCAACTGTGTCTACTTCAAAGTGACCTGTCTGGGGTTTCTTTTCCTGTGGGCCCCACTGCAGGTTTCTGGAAGAACTTGACTGCCTGAAAGGAAGCGACAAAACATGAAAATCGCTTTGAGGTGACCAACAAGTCCAGCGGCCCCTTGCTTCTCCCAAGGTGGATCTGAGGTTTAAGAACCATAACTTCAGGTAACAATCCTATCCTACCCACCGCCACCTAGATACACTATCCTTGCAGCTCCAACGGTCATTCTTCGTTTAGGAAATGTGGTTTCTCCCCAAATCCCTGAAACCTGGAATATTCCACCTCGTGCAAATGTCTGGCTGTTCAGAAAGAGCAGTGGGGGCTGGAGTGGCATCCCAGGTCTGACATGTGGCCCAGATGGTCACTGAGACCCTAAGTGTAGGGCTCTGCTCACAGATGACGGGCTTCTCTTAATGTCAGTAGTATTGGTAATAATAACAGCAGCGGCAGCTACAGCAGGGCCGTTAGTGTGATTAAATGATTATAAAATACTCTTCGAAGAATACATCAGACTAGCCAAGAAATTTCTGAGAACAAAAAGTACAAAGAGGGAAAGGAGTTGTTCTATCAGATATTAAAATGTATTTTACAACCATAGTCATCAACAGTGTGGTGCCAGAATGGAAATAAGCAGGTCAAGGGAACAGAATGGAAAGTTCAGACTAAAAAATGAGTCAAGAAAAGTGGCATTTCTAGTGACTGGTAACAGGACATGTAGATCTAGTAAGTAGTGTTGGAATAACTGTATCCTTTCGAGGGAAATTAGAAATCCCCAGCCTTAAGTAGTGCACCGAAAATAATTTCCAAGTGGATTAAAACTGAATTTTTTTTTTAAAGTTACGAAACTGTAAGCAAAGAAGAGGATATTTTTATTGTTTGGGAGTGAGAAAAGAGTTTTTAAAACCTGTCACTTTTAGTATCACATGCAAACACCATAAGCAAAAATAAAAGACAAAAAGGGGAGAAAATTATTTACAGCATCTGTGATGAGCAAAGATTAATATTCCTAACATACAAATTTATTTATTTTTCAATATGTATTTATTGAGTGCTTACTATGTGCTGAAACGTGACCTGGGCACTAAGGGTGCAAACAGTAAACCAAAGTCCGTACTCCTCTGTTGCTTATGATCTAGTGGAGAGGACAGCTGGTAAATTAAGTAGGTTATTGCTGGCCAGATGTGGATAAGGGCAATGGAAAAAAATTAAGCAGGACTGAGGTGGTTAGAAAGAGTTGTGGGGGTGCGTGTTATATGGTTATCCTGGGAAACTTCACTGATAAAGTGACATTTGAGCAGAAATATGAAGGAAAAAGGGGAGAAGTGGTTGAATTTTGAATGTTTCTTTTTGACTGTTTAGCTATTAGGATTTGTTGATGGATTAGATGCAGGCCATGAAAGAAAAGGAGTCAGGGGTGACTTCTAGGTTTGGGGCCTAAGCAGCAAGCAGGATTGAAGTACCACTTACTGACCTGGGCATGACCAAGCGGCTGGGCTTGTGGACAACCAGGGATTGGTTATGGATGTTTCACGTTTCTATTGTATATTGAAGGGGAGATGTCAAGGTGATTCTTTGGAACTCAGAAAAGGGTCTGGGCTGGAGATGTAAACATGAGAGTTGTCATAGTATAGGTAGTTATTTAAAACAATGAAACTAGGCAGATCTCCTAGGGAGGGAGTGTAGACAGAGAGGGGGGCCAACAACATCCATGGGTCGCTCACCTAGAGGTGAGGGAGACAAGGGGAACCAGCTGTAGAGACCAAAGAGGAGTGACCACTGAAGTAGGAGAACCATGAAGCTGAGAGCCAGGAGGGAGAGGTCAGGTCTATCAGATGTGTTGATGGGCCAAGCCAGGAGGGGATGGAGAAATGGCCATTGCATTAGCAATGAGGAGGTCATTAATGAACCCAGCAGGGGCCGGTATATTGGAATGATGGGGACAAAAGCCTGATTTGAGTTATTTGTAGCGAGGAAGAGAAAAGCAATTGAAAACAAAGAAATGGGGCAGTAACTGGAAGGGAATCAAGTTCAAGAGAGTTTATTTCCCACCCCCCCCCACCCAAGATGAGAGTTGTTGCAGTGTGTTCTTGTCCTTATAGAAGCAATGCAAGAGAATGCGGAATGTGGATGATGCAGGGTTGGGGTGAATGGTCCACACTCTTGAGAGAGGAGGGCTCAGCATGCTTTGGGGTGGGGTCCTAGCCGGCAGTGTCTAGGTTGCTGGTAGAAGTGGTCACTGGCCTCTTTTCTCAGTGGCGTAGAAAGCTGATTTATCGGCAAAGGGTGAAAATCGAGACATTGGAGGTTTGAGGAGGAAAGCGCAAGTGTGGTCGCAGAGCAGGGGAGTCAGGGATTGCTGTGTGCCTTTCCCCAGGCTCAGGTGCCCAAGCGAGCATGAGTGAGGAGGCCCTCGATGCTCAAGGCAGTATGGTAGGAAAACAGGACACAAGTGAACACCAGCGATAACCAAGAAGTACCTATAGGGACTTCCCTGGTGGTCCAGTGGTTAAGACTTTGCTTTCCGATGCAGAGGATGCAGGTTCAATCCCTGGTTGGGGGGCTAAGATCCCACATGCCCCATGGCCAAAACACCAGAACATAAACAGCAGAAGCAGTATTGCAACAAATTCAACAAAGACTTTAAAAAAAAAATGGTCCACATCAAAGAAAGAAAGACATGCCTATAAACAGAAACACCATCCATAATAATTTTAAGATACAAGTAAAAATAGTGAGGTTTTGTTTTTTCCTTCAGATTGACAAGAGCTTTTACTGGGGATAAAAGTCATTGTGCTTTTCTGGAGCACAGTGTTTCTGTATTTAGCAAAACATACAATGTGTGTCCCCTTTAGACCCATCAGTCCTCCTTCTAGAAGTTTACACTAAGAGATAAAAGCTCAAATGCACAGAACTATGTGCACAGTCAGTGTTCACTCCAGCAACAATGGTGAGAGTGACCAGGAGGGCTCTGGTCACCAGTCAGTGGACACAGTGGAAACAAAAGCTCACCCTCACCTTTCACTTTGCAGATGAGGAAGCTCAGGCCCAGAGAGAGGGAGTGACAGCCCCAGTCACGTCGCCTGGCGCTCAGACCCCAACGGTGGGCAGTGCACGGCCCCCTTCACCTGGGTTTGGAGTTGGAGTCCCTTGCAAGGTACTTGCCAGTCTCTTTTTTGAGCTGACTTGCTTTGCGCTTTTAAGATATGAATTCTCAAAATGCTTTGCAAATGTTTGCAGTGCCTTCACTTCATTATGCAAGGTTTTCCTTGAAATGGAATCCCACATGCAAAAGGGCAGGCAGAGAATAGACAGACTTTGCTGTCTGGATCAGTGATTGGGAGGGACTGCTTTTTTGACTCCCAAGTGGGACTTATAGGCTGAGAAAGGATATTCTATGCTTTCCTACAACTTTGATAAAAGCTGTAATAAAAATACAGAGATAACAAGTAGATCGTATTTATTGCATTGATTAGATTTGATCAAAAGAAAATTAAGACTGTGAGAACATCTGGGACACTTGGTCACCTCCATGGGTGGAACATGGGGCTGTACCTGCTAGAGCCTTGGGTTCTGCTTTAGTTCTTCATGCCCTGGCACAGGGCCCTAAGAGAAGCCACATAATTTCTCTGAGCTTTGTGTCTTTGTCAGAAAAAACAAGCAGATGAGCCTAAGTTACCTATAATAACTCCTGGAGTAAATATGACGCTCCTTCTGGCAGTGCCTTGTCCTCGTCCCAGCTGGCTGGGTGAGAGAGATGTCAGTGCTCTCGTGAAGTGCCTGTCATTCCACAGCGCCACCCTAGTCCTCCTCCACCTTAGAAAAGCTTGTGGAAATAAATGCGCCCCTGTCTCCTTGTACCTATTTCAGACCTCCAATGGCCGACCAGAGAATGGACATTTCTTCAACAATCAGTGACTTCATGTCCCCAGGTGCCACCGACCTCCTCTCCAGCCCTCTGGGCACCGGTGGCGTGGATTGCAACCGGAAACGCAAGGGCAGCTCCACAGACTACCAGTAAGGCCTTTGGGCTTGTCTTCCTCTGACTAAACTTGGTGTCACCTTAACGGGCATGAACCTCCAGGGGACCTACTATTCCTTCTGGAAGAAGGGATCCTGTCTATGAAAAGGGACGGGAATGAAAGATCTGACTTGACTTTTCCCTTTATCTTCCCTTGGATTGCAAGCAGGAGACACCTGAGCCATTTACTCTCCTTTTGTGCTCCCCACTCAGGTCCCCAGATTTTTGAGGGGAAAAGGAATAGCCTTAAGGCCAAGTTCCACCTCTTACCACTTTCTTCATTTTCCTTTGCTTCTTTGAGCAAGATGGCTAAGTCCATGGATATAACCTCAGTGGTTCCTTAAGCTTTGCTTAAGGACCTCTATAGAGGAGGACATCAATGGTTTACTTAATGTTTGTAGAATGAGAAAGTAGAGGTCATCTCTGGAAACAATATAGGAGCAGTGAAATTGCCCTTAAAATGTTATTTGAATTAGTGTTCCTCTTACATTAAATAGCACTTTTTTTTTTTTTTAAGACTTGGTGGCTTTTCTTTGGAGTAAGTAAATTTTCACACTTACAGTCAACTCTTCTGTATCTCTACAGATATCTAGGGAATATGTCAGCATAGAACATCTAAAAGTCACGTTTTGTTTTGTAGAGGCAACTGCGAGGAATCTTGCCCAAATGTCCATTTGAGAATTTTCTTCTGTTTAATGAGAGAAAATCTCCAAGGAGGTGTGCCCCCTTACAGCAGATGTCCTTTCTGCTGAAGTTCACAGGTCAGATTTGGGGAGCATGGTAGCTGGAGGTCAGATGCCCACTAGGAGATGCTATGAGTAAGTGAGCGGCCGCCCAGGGGATGGAGAGTGGATGTGAGGACCAAGAGGGTGTTCTTCCATGGCACTAACTCCACAACAGGGAAACCAGATGTTGTCTGTGGAGTTTTTGTCTGATGGAGCCCTTGACATGTTCTGAGACTTCTGCTGTCTAGATCTGTGGTTTCCACCCTTGTCACCACTCCGGACTTCCAGGTTTCCTGCATGGACCCCAGTCTGCAAGCCTTCTGTAATTCATGGACACCCTATGAATTAAGCATGTGTCATCCCTTTCTTAGCAGCTTGATGTACCGAACTCCTACCTTAGGGCAGAGCTTCTCTTCACCTGAGATGATCACCTGCCTCAGTGAGCAGACATGAGTCTAGACAGAAGGGAAAGGGACTTTTCATTTTCCCCTGTGGCCTGTAGAATTTCTTCTAAACTTCAGGACCAGGTAGAGAAAGTCTCCGCCTGTTAGGAGATGGAGGGCTCCTGGTTGGGAACCACTGTTCTGAGTGCCCGCAGCGTACCTCAGTGCTCCTGAGAAAGTTGCTCTTGCTCTTGAGATGATGATGTTTGTAGGGTCATGATTGGAGAAGGGAGAGAGGCCCAGAGGGTCATCAGTGTCCTCCTGAGTGATTTAGGGATTAGAGGAAGGTGTGAGCTCACCTGGGGGATTTAGAACTCCTTCCTCAGAGGATTTCAGTCTGTTTTCTACTGAACCCACAACGTGCTGTGAAAACTGGATGCGGGAGTCCATGAGGGGAGGGCGGATCCTTCTGTGACCCCGGGACTCTCTGTGGTCCCCAACCCATGCCTCCATCTGTCCCAGTTCCTCGGGGCTCAGGGTTTCCGCCGAACTGAGAATCAGAGCAGTGGGTAGCAGTGGTGCCTCTGGGAGCTGGCTTGGGGTTCTACTCAGTGTCCTTAATGGGCACCTGGGTGCTCCCTCCTCACCTTATGCACCACCAGATAGATATTCAGTATATATGCCCACGTGGAGAGGGCAGTGGCACCCCACTCCAGTACTCTTGCCTGGAAAATCGCATGGAAGGAGGAGCCTGGTAGGCTGCAGTCCGTGGGGTCACGAAGAGTCGGACACGACTGAGCGACCTCACTTTCACTTTTCACTTTCATGCATTGGAGAAGGCAATGGCAACCCACTTCAGTGTTCTTGCCTGGAGAATCCCAGGGACGGCAGAGCCTGTTGGGCTGCCGTCTATGGGGTCACACAGAGTTGGACACGACTGAAGCGACTTAGCAGCAGCAGAAGCATGTATACCCACGTATGTTTGATGCTTGGTATATTTTATATATGAATAAACTCCATTTATCCAGAACGATGGGGGTTGGGTGCGGTGAGGGGAATGAGATTATATGGTTACTTGGATACTCTGGTTAACTAAGAGTTTCCATGAATGCCATGTAGTCCCACTTTTCTCAAGCAATCAATACAGTAAAATGCATGAGCACACAAACTTTATTGAAGTGGTATATATAACTTTTGATAAACTGGAAAATGAGTCTGGTTTTATAGTAGGTTCGAGTTGGTTTTACTTTTATACATCAGGAGTCAATACTGTGGCTCTTTGAGCTTTCTAATTGGTTGGTTTCTGGATAAATTTTGGCCTTCTGTATTATGGTGAGAAGCGATTTTTGTATGTCTTAACAGTTATATTCTCTTTTGTTTTCTCAGAGAAAGCATGGACACAGACAAAGATGACCCTCATGGAAGGTACCATGAATTAGTCATTTGAACTTCAGCATCCTTAGAGCCATTTTCCTTGCATAATTAAACGTGCAGTTTCTACCCATCTCCTTGATTAGGGATAAGCAAGGAGGCTGTGAGCCTGTGAGTTCAGAACTGTCTCCCCCCACGCCCCACCTTGTAGCCCAAACTGTAGAGAATCTGCCTGTGATGCGGGAGACCAGGGTTTGATCCCTGGGTCAGAAAGATCCTCTGGAGAAGGGAATGGCAATCCACTCCAGTATTCTTGCCTGGAGAATTTCATGGACAGAGAAACCTGGCGGGCTCTAGTTCATGGGGTCACAAAAAGTCAGACACGACTGAGCAACTAACACACACATATACACGCCCCACCCTGTGTAGCTAACAAACAAAGCCCTTGTGTGTCATGTAAAGAGGACATGGATCAGGCAGGGAAGAAAATGGATGTGTAACTCCACTGTTAATCTCCAGGGGATTGTGTTTCTTTTTATTTCTTTTCCAGGTTAGAATACACAGAGCACCAAGGAAGAATCAAAAATGCAAGGTGAGCTTGGACCTTCTTTCTGTCTATAAGCCATCCTGGTTTGGTTGCTTAGTGTGCAGTCAAGGAGGCTCTGAATATCTGTTCCCTGTCTGTCGAAGAGTCTTTGATGCTGTCATGTCCTTAGGGAATGAGGAGGGGGACAGGGCCCTGGCTTGATGTGGTTCTGTCCCCCACTGCCTCCAGGCTGAGCTGCCTTCACTCTTTGCTGTCTAAGCATGTTTAATCTGAAGGGAACTCTGGAGGGAGCCAAAGATAAATCAAGGCTAAAGGTTTTCCCTGTCTTCAGCAGGTTCCTCCTTCCTGCCTCGGGGCCCTCTGGGGAGACCTGACTCGAGGAGTCAGTTCCCCGGCTTTGCCTGGCCTCTGAAAGGGCCCTAACTGCTCTGCAAGGTGTGGCTGAAGGCCAGACCTGGGGAGGCCCTGCTCCCTCAAGTAGATTCGCTGACTCTGCTCCATGTGGGTCCTCTGCTCTCCTGCCATTAACCCCAGGGCCATCTGATGCTGTGTCCTGACACAGAACTAGGGCTGTAGAATTCAAAGGACCTGAAACTGCTGGCTTTCCCCTCATGGACCAGCTTTGGCGAGAGATCACACGGTTCTGTGGCAGTGGCACTGTTGACATACCTCTTTGGAGGACAGTCACAAATAGCAGGTGCAAACCAGTCAAGAAAAGAGTGTGTGCCATGGGAAGTGTCACGCTGCTCGGCGAGCAGCAACTCTTGGGGACAGATGTAGCCTCTGCTGTGTCTTGGTGGGGTCACGACTGATCCAAGGACAGCCGCATTAGTTACCTGGTGTCTCAGTCTGTCTCCCACAGACCACATGGCAGACTCCCCTCAGACCTCAGAGACAGCTCAGCCTGGGGCCCTCACTGATGTCTGTTCCTGGGTGCTTTGCCCTTCAAGTCCTCCACCTCCCTTCTTTCTTTCTCCCACATCTTAAAATCCAACTTTATTGGGGCTGAGAAGAATAGAAATGAGGAGAAATTAAAAGCTCAGTTGACTGTGAAAAGACAATTTTTGTAATATTTCTCAATTCCAAGGATAAGGTAAGCATTAAAAAAGAAAAACACTAATACCGACTTGGCAGTGAGCCCCACTTTTTTTGGTGACTTTAGTAGAAAAGCCCAGTTTGAAACATTCTTCAGATTCTAAATTTGCCTTGTCAGATGAATATTGAAAACAGTTATTTTCATCATTGTTTCCTTGATGCTCTGTTACATTTTACAGAAATCATTTTTCATGTTGTTGTTCAGGGAAGCTCACAGTCAGATTGAAAAGAGGCGTCGGGATAAAATGAACAGTTTTATTGATGAACTGGCTTCTTTGGTACCAACGTGCAACGCGATGTCTAGGAAATTAGATAAACTTACTGTGCTGAGGATGGCTGTTCAGCACATGAAAACCTTACGAGGTGAGACCCCAGCTTTATTGTCTTTTATGCCCTCGCTCACAGATGTTACCACCCTTACTTAGAATGTCCCTGAGTCCCTAAGGCCAATGTTTATTACTTGCAAATGTGTAGCCTTGAGGAGTATACCAGTCATTTTCAGCAGCAGACATCATGCCAAGTGAAATCGGCATTACCAAGCTTCTGCGGGTATCAAGAGGCAGCGTTGCTGTCCTGCATCCCCAGAGGGTAGAGGCTGTGTGCCATGCATGTGTGTGCGCACGTACCCAGGCTACATACATATCAGAGAGGCACACGCCCCATCTTGCATATATGTGGTGCCTGGACCTTGCCCATACAATGATAAACTTCAGAAATGTAGCTGCCCTCCATGACACAGGAAAGCCTGTTTCAGTTTTTAAGAGGAAAAATTCATCCTGGTTTCTTTTGAAGAGTGAGTCACTGGTTGACAGCACTTGCTGCATTTTATTGTTGAGCGAACACTGATGATATTTTCATCTTCCTGGAATTTTCCCAAACCAGATCAACTCTTTATAAGGGAGGCAGTGTTTTCTTTCTTTTCTGAGTGTGGGGAGGGTGAGAAAACAGAGGCAGAAATGTGGAAGTGACTTATCCAAACCACAGGAGAAATCTGTACCGTGGCAGGCATTTTAGGGAAGGCCGTCCCTGGAATTTTCCACAGCTAGACTTGGACTATTTGAGGAAATCGGAAAGTAGGCACTCACTCAGATCTCTGACCTGCGTGGTAAAAGAATTACGTCTTTTATGTTTCTACAAAGCCCCCAGAAATAAGAAGTAGCTGGTTTTGTCTTTTGACCTTGATTCAAAAATATAAATGTTGTATCCTGGGCTTGGAGAAGGGCGTTTTAAAATTCATGTTAGGGAAGATAGAAATTAAATCATTACAACTAATTTCTATTACATTGGAAAGAAAAGAGTTGCAGAACTCAAGTGGTCCTAAAATGCAGGGGTGTGGATCAGTGATATGCACCTTGTTAGTTGATTTGAAAGTCACTGACAGGTTCTGTTTCCCCCCTTCCTGGTGGTCTTTGGAATTATCATGAGCTGTTTTAGTTCACTGTGCTACTAACCATTCTGCAGATTCCAAGTCATTTACTGCTGACATTCTTCTCTAAGTTATTCTCCTGAAAGATGCCAGATTGACAGCCTTTTAAACATAAGTCTTATGCCCTTTCAGTCCTGGGAGCTCAAGTTGCATTTACTGAAGTAATGCATTTCTCTGGGTTGCCAAACTCATTTAACTCAACCCTGATGAAGAGGAACTCACAGCAAACGCCTTCCACAGCATATTTACTCAGGGCCTGGCAGACTGGATGACTTCCCAAGAACATTTAGAGTGGTGATTTGAGCACCCGCTAGACAACCCATTTAATATAGATGTTGGAGGGAGGGGAGTGTCCCAGGAGTCTCGACCAGTTTGCTTCCAGAGCTTCCTTCTGTATTTGAAGCAGTTTCTAAACTTCTGTTAGCTCCTGAATTTTCACTGTGGTGACAAAAGCAAGCTTGTTAAGTCTCCTGTGGTCAACAGTGTTCACTTTTCAATGACATTCTCTTTAGCGTTTGAGCTTCTGTTCAAAGCCAGAGCTTGCCTTATCTCCACGATGGAGAAAGAAAATAAAATGTAGCTCCTAGGGGCTAGGGACGAGGCTGCATCTGGAAGACTTGAGACAGTCGAACGGAACAAGACATTATCTGAAAATAAAGTGTTCCAACTTTTTCTCTTTTTCTCCCCGGAAGGTGCCACCAATCCATACACAGAAGCAAACTACAAGCCGACTTTTCTGTCAGATGATGAATTGAAACACCTTATTCTCAGGGTATGTTGCAATTATGGGATTGTTTTTACACAACATTTATTTTCGCAAATCTCAGAGTTAAGTGCCAGTGTGTGGGAATTTGATGTCTCAACACCGAACTTGTTTAGGCTCACTTCCTCTGGCAGGGTCTCCCCCTTGTTCTTACTGTTTGGACAGGCCTCACATGTCTTCCCTGGGACCCTCCTCTTCTACCCTCACTCAAACAAAAATGGAAGGCCTAGGCTACTGGGATTTTAAATCAGAAGAGCAGGATTTTATTAAAAATAGGAGGTAATCAAGAATCCCCATCCTACATATGAAGGTTTTAGAAAGGGACTGAAACTGGTAGCCATTGAGAATTTCTCTCATCCTCACTTGACCACTAACACAAAAACAGCTACCTAAACCTTTCTACTAAAATTCCATCAAAACAACAAAGCTTCCAAAGATGTCGCAGCTCTGGGAGGAAGATGAGTGGAGGAGGCAGGTGCTTCCACCTGCTTGACCGTAGCACTCGCTTCTCCAGCTGGTCTCTGCAGAAAGGCAACTGGGGTGGCACCGAGGGAACCTGGCTTCTGTGAGAATCAGGTCTGCTCTGGGCCAAGCAGGATTTCGCTTGGAAACTGAAGAGAGAGACACTAAATTCAGAGACATGTCCTCTTGCAAACAGTAGAAAGAAAACCAAAGAAACCTAACTGAAGGGAAGAATACCTACGCCATCTCCCCCCAGCCAGGGCTGCCCTCGCGTCTCAGAGCAAGTATGCAAGGCCCCAGCATAGAGGGTGGTCCCTCTGGCTTTCTGCATCCTCACTGCCCGTTTTCAGCTCACCCTGGCTTCAGGCCCCCTGTTCGCCTGGCCTGCCTGCTCATTCCAGTAGTGTCTGTCCGTCCCCTTGTGACATGCTGCCTTAAGTGCAAGGAACAGGACATTATGAGTCAACAGGGCTTTGTTTCTCAAGCATAGGCAGTCCTGGTTAGACAGTGAGGGGATGCTGTGGAGGCTCAGGGAGGTCAGCAGGAACCAGGCCCTTTCTGTCTTCTCGCACCACCCTGCTGAGCCAGATTTCCACCTTGGAAGGAGATGGCTGTGCCAGGCTTCAGTAGCTCACCAGCCTGAAAGAGGGCAGGGGAGACTCCAGGCCAGCCATGCTTTGTATCAGGAAAAGGCGTGCCTTCCTGGAAGTACAGGAGTAGACGTCAGCTTATCTTGAAAATGTCACCTGGTCCCCCAGAGGTGCAAAGCAGGTTGCCGCATGGGTATCTAGATCTTCCAGCCTCCGGAGGAGAAGCAGGCAGGAGAAGAAGGGTCAGGAACAGCAGATGGCACACGTTCTTTGCAGAGCCACATCCATCTGCTGGATTTCCCTCCAGTGATGGCTGATTTAAAGTCCTGACCCGGTGTGGAGCTGCAGCTGTGGTCTGGTTGGCCTGGGGTCAAGTGGGGCTGGTGCCTCCTTGCAGGAGAAGCCATCTCATTAGTGCCACATCTGGGACAGCTGTCACAGCACCCTCCCCGGCTCTCTTGTACATGAGTTATTGTTAGGCAAGGGTTTTTATATCTTGTGCAGGTGCAGTTGGTCTTTTTGAACTTCTCTGTCAATCTGTTGGATAGTCCCACATTCCAGCTTATCACTAGCGATCCTTCAAAGCTTTGTGTGACTTGTAGATTGGATAGGCATAGCCTCTGTCTTCCGTTTTCACTTGTTCACTAATTCAGCAAACATTTTAGTACTTAATGGGTTTTGCACGGCACTGTCCTACAAACGTCCAGTCACTGATAGACACTTCAAGGTGGCGGCGAGGCTTCTCAGCAAGTTAATGACAGTCATTTGGTTACCTCTCAGGGCAGACTCAGAGGGCTCAACTCTGCCCTCGCCTTTCCATCCTTTTCATAAAAATGTCCTTGTCCTCAGGGAGGACATACTAGAATTAAGATATGAACGATATCTGCAGCATCTCCAGAGAAACTATCAGGACTGGCTTCACAGGCATGCAACCCTTACAGCTACGTAGGGCCCGGTACTTGGTTTAATGCTCTGCTGTTGCCATCTTGAAGACTGTATTTTGAAAACAAGGGTCCCTGCATTTTCATTCTGTCCTGGACCCTACTAATTATGTAACTGGTCCTGATCACCATACTGGTGATTTGGTGTTTTTTAAAGAAATACGTATATGTATATACACATATAAAATAAGTTCCTTTCATAGTGACAAGTGTTTAGTAATTGTTGCTGCTTTTCTAAATGATTCTCTGTTAGATGTTCATACTTAGCAGGGTCTGGAATAAGGGTTTTAATGCTGTTCAAGTGAAAGACTTCATCTTGGGCTTGCCTTTTCTGCTCCTCTCTCTCACACATCAGTGGTGATCTGTCTTCTCTCATGGAACTTTTCTCATCTCTCTGCCCCATCTCAGTGGCTGGGAACCACTCTCTAATTCCTTGCCACTTCTGGATGCTGAGTCCCTGGGGATTTGCTTCAGCAGACAGCAAGGTCCACTCAGATGATGTCTGAACAGTTTGGCAGCAGGAATTGGACTTTCAGTCTCCCTTACCAGTGCAAATCTGACTAATTACTTTCCTTACCAAGTGCTTTCAAAAATATCTTGAATGACCTGCATGTCAAGGAGCAGTGAACCTGATCAGTTTATAACGTCTGGAACCTATACGTGCCGAGTTTTGAAAGTGAGGCGGCCCCTCGGGCTCCATGTCACTCATTAACTCAATACCGTTTTCCCTGAGGGCGAGCCTGCCTTGGTCTTCCCGGCCCCATGGGGCTCGTGTTCTCACCCCCCTGCTCTCTGGCTGGCCCCTCAGCCTGGCTCCTTCACCTGCTGGTATTCCTCTGCCTGAGCGAATCGGAGTCGGAATGTTTTGTGCCTCCCCTACACTGACCGTATTCACCGGCCTCTGGAACCTTCTCTCCCTCCCCTGAATGTGTTGAAATCCACTCCCCTTGTCATCAGCTTGGGCCTGAGTCTGCTCAGCATCTCTTCTAGGATGTCACAGGAACCGTCTTCCCAAGCACCTTTTGAGTCACATCACTTCATTAATGAAAAACCTCAAAATACTCTCTTCTCTAGTTAAGATACAAGGTTGTCTGCAAGGCAAATGAGGAAGTTATTAATACCCTCTTTTTCTTGACAGAATGAGGCTTCTAGCAGATGGTGCTTGGGAAGTGGCTTCCCCCTCGCTGTCATCCTTTGCCCCCAGGCCAGAGCAGAGGCCTAACTTAGGAAAGGATCAGCCCCAGCTTCCTTCTGGCAGGTGGCCTGCCAGGCCCTCTCACGCGGTAGTGAGTCTGTCCCCCTCTCACTCAGGTCTGTCATCCCAGCACAAGTGAACGTACCATTCTGTTACCTTCTGGTGCATGAATTCATTTCCTTAGTTCTTAGAGTTTAACTGCATCCCAAAGGCCCTTTTGTGGAAAAGGGAGCAGGTTCTTTTATTAGTGTGTGGTTGTGCGCTCAGTCACATCCGACTCTTGCAACCCTATGGACTGTAGCCCTCCAGGCTCCTCTGTCCATGGGATTTCCCAGGCATGAATACTGGAGTCGGTTGTCATTTCCTTCTCCAGGAGATCTTCCCAACCCAGGAATCGAACCCATGTCTCTTTGAGTCTCCTGCATTAGCAGGCAGATCTGAACCATTGGGAAAGCCCCAGGTTCTTTAGTAGTCTATTCCAAAAACAGACCGAGGACCAGCGAATAACAAAGATAATGACGCATGTGATTTAGTCTGTAGTAGCTGAGTATACTCAATGAACATGAGTTTGAGCAAACTCCGGGAGATAGTCGAGGACACGGAAGCCTGGCACACTGCTGTTATGGGGTCACAGAGAGTCGGACATGACCAGGTGATGAAACAAAGACAACCTGAGCATAGAGCCAGTGCGTGGCAGGGCAGGGAGCACTCTCTGGCGCCCAGCAGGCCCCAGCAGGGGTTCTTAGGGGTTGCCCATCGGGGGAGTCCTGGGTAGCATTCAGTCACATTTGCACAAAACATCCTAAGCTCTCATGTTCCACATCTTCAGTATTTATCTGCCTTAGTCTGTCTGACAAATACTGTCCTGTCTCCACACCTGTCTTTGTCGACACTTTGGACTTTTGCCTGTATTTAAAGTGAAGAAGAGGTGAAAGACTATCGGGAAATTTTTGCTTGGCTTTTCTTGTCGCATTTAGGATACAAACAGCTCATCTCTTCATCAGGGAATAAAACTTGAGTGTAGTTGTTCTTAACCCTGTGAACATTAGAACCGCTTTGGGGTGGGGGTAAGTGGGGGAGGAGGTAGAAATCATACCAGTGATCCAGCCCCACTCCAGACCATCAGCATAAAAAAACAAAAGCAGACCACACTTCAGATGCTGAACCCACTGTTCTAGAGAGCTCCTTGGAAATGGAGGTGTTCAAGTCTTGGACAGATGGTGGCTTCAATATTTGAGAGGGAATTTTGACCCTAAAGTTTCCTTCCACTCTCAGATTCTATGATATTATATTGTTGTTATACTTAGAGCAATGAAATGGATTCCTTTGGACCTTCATGCAGTCAAAGGAAAATTCTTAAATTGAGTTCTCCTTCAAAGCAAAACTCTCTGTAATTGGACTTGCCCCGGTAATCATTAGTGATACATGTGAATATGTCTGCCTTGGAGAGAATCTCATCATTCTCAGAAGGTATTTGTTCTAAGCATCCTGTTCTCAAGACACCTATGAAACTGTCAGTGACTGCAATCCTGTGCTTTGGACACTTAGAAAATAAATCCTTATTTGCTGTCAGAGTGATTATAAATCATGTTTCCTAAAGTGTGATAAATTGATTATCCATTTCTCCTGATTAGGCAGCAGATGGATTTTTGTTTGTCGTAGGATGTGACCGAGGGAAGATCCTCTTTGTGTCAGAGTCTGTCTTCAAGATCCTCAACTACAGCCAGGTACTGCCCCTGTTCCCGTTGGTGGTGGGCAGCCTTACAGCGGCCAAAAAGGTTACCCCACTTCTCAGAATAATTAATAGACAAGTGACATGTGAAATGCTTCTATTGTTCCCCAACCCCATCCTTCTTCCAGAAAATTCTTAACACAGAAATGAATATAAACTTAGAAAACTTCCTTTAATATGCTTTCATTGGGAAGTTTGACCTTATCAGCCTTGTAACTTTCTCACTGCTGCAAGTGTAGGGGTAAGCGGGGCAAGGGGCTATTTGACAGGGAAGACAGGCAGACAGTACAGTGCCAGGGAAAAAGAAAAATGGGAATCCACCCATACTGTGTCTACAATGATGTATCACTTATTAGCTCTATTGAACCTCAGCACCCTCTGTAAAATGATTGTATCAATGACTGTTTATAGAATCATATAACTGTTTATATAAAAGCTTCTAGAACGGAGCTTATCACCTGTTTTGTCCCTAGAGTTTTTACTCATTTTTTTCATTCATTCACTCACGCTCATACTGGTATTTGCATGGAAATTTGGTTAAGCAGAAGAATTGCAGTATCAAAATAAAATTTATATAAATTAATGTAAATTTCATGTTTCCAAAGTGTTTTGCTCTTTTCAGTCTTAGAGCAAAGCTGTGGAGGAAGTTATTTATATCTCTGCTAACAATTAGGCTAGTGAGGCATATAGTGTGACACAACTTGTTTAAGAACAGAGGTCTAATGGAGCTAGAGTCAGAGCCCACGCCCTACATTCCTCCTGCTGAGGTCTTAGAAGGGAATCTGTGGGCATCAAAGGAAATGATAAAGGGATACATGCTGTGAAAGACTTTTGCCTTAGAGGAGCGTGAGCTGTTTATGTGGGTGAGCCCTTGTCCCTTCTTGCCTTCTCAGCACCACACTTTCAGTGCCTCATTCATGGTGTCCTTATCTAGGCAAAGTGCCTGGATGTGTGTCCATGTTAACATGTGAAATACTTAAGATTCTCATGCTTAAACGTGCAGAGTAAAGGCAAAGCCCTTGTTAGTTAATTTATATTCCGCATGCCGTTGACTTGTCCTTCTTGGTGATGCGTTCCCACAGAATGATCTGATTGGTCAGAGTTTGTTTGACTACCTGCACCCTAAAGATATCGCCAAAGTCAAGGAGCAGCTCTCCTCTTCCGACACCGCACCCCGGGAGCGGCTCATAGACGCAAAAAGTGAGTTTGGGAGCCGCCGAGCGCCAGGCTGCACGGCGTGTGCTCTGCCGGCCTCAGCGGCTGGGTTCCTACCTCTCTGCCCTTTATTTGGGTCAGAAGAGCTCTTTGGCTAAATGGAATTATTATATTACTTCATGTTTGTTTCTCTTCTGGTTTATATAAAGAAGAAAAAATTTCAACGTCCTAATTCGTGAGGGGAAAAACAGCCATTTTAATTTGATTCTTTCTGATTTTTAGTCAATTTTTTTTTTAGGATCTAAAAATCCCCAGTTGTATGTTCCTGAGTTAAAAGGGTTCACATCAGTTTGATTTGTTCCCCCCAAAAAAATCACTTCTGTGTGTCTGAGTTGTACTCATGCAGCCTCGTAAGATGAAAAAGTCTAAATATGACATCTCTCTGACCAAAGTGGTTTCTCTTGAGGTTCCTCCCCTGCCGCCCCAACCTGCCTCCCTGCTTCCTCGTGGCAGCGGTGGAGCACCACTCACGTCCTCCCCCGGCTTCCTGCACCTGCCCCTGTGCCAGCCACAAGCTCTCTCCCCCTTCAGTCCCACAGGGAGCCCTGCACTCCAGCAGTTAAGAGCATGGACTCCAGAGTCAGAGGCAGGGCTCAAATCTTGGCTCCACCATTCACTAGCCGCATGACCTTGAGCACGTTACTTAACCTCTCTGTGCCTCAGCTTCCTTACCTGCACAGTATTACTGATTTCATCAGGTTGTTGTGAGGATTTAATATGCTAAAAACATAGAGCACATTGTTTCCAGCACGAAGTGAGCACAACGTTGTATTTACCTTGGCCCAGTGCCGTCATAGTCTAACTAGTTTCCTGCTCCCAAGCTCTCCACTATAGTCTCTGGAAGGAAATAACCACCAGAGGAATCTCCTTTAAGTCATCCTTTGCACCAAGGCACTCCTCGTCTTCCTATAAGTACAGTGTAGAGCCTGCCACCTGTTGCCCTTTATAGTCTGGTCCTGCAGCTGTCTTAGTGACCCCAGGAGGAAGAGGTGAATGCTGTTTGGTCCTTGCCTCTAAGGCTGTTACCCATGTAGTCAGGGCGACAAGGAGACGGCACCGTGTATAATAGGTGCAGCCATATACGTAGTACCAGCCACAGAGAACGGTGATTCATCCTCATGTGGGTGTGGGCACACGCGTCATGGAGTAGGTGACAGCTCCAGGTGGGTTTGAAAAGATGAATTAATATTTGCCAGGTGATGAAGGGAGGAAAGTAGCAGAGGAAATGATTGGTGGATGGGGGCAGAAGGGTGGTGCTGGGGTTTGCTGGTGCTGCTGGTGAAAAACATGCAGCGGAGGGGGAGGACTGGACCACACAGACCTTCTCATCTGTGAGGACACAGTGAGGGGCTTCAGGGTTGGGGTGGGGGGCAGGCTCAGTTCCCCAGCTTCTGTGCTAACAAGTAGCCCATGTTTCTGTCAGGATGACAGTCAAGCTTTTTCTCCAGAGATTTTAATTCAGTGGGTCCAAAACTAGAATTCAAACCACAAATATGAGCCACATATATGATTTTAAATTTCCTGGTAGCTACATTTTAAAAAGTAAAAGTAAATGCAAAACTAATTTTAATACTATCTTTTATTTAACACTAAATCCAAAAGGAAGTCTTTCCGATTTTTTTTTTTTTTTTTGCACTAAGCCTTTGAAATCTTGGGTATATTCACATATAGAACATGCCTCCAGTTTGAAGATCCCAGTAGCTGCATGTAGCTAGTGACTCCCACACCAGGCAGCACTGATCTAGAATGTGGCTCAAGCATCTTCAGGTTGATACAGCGTCTGGGGGTTCTGGCATCCAGCCAGGCTTGAGAACTTGAGTCAGCCCTGCTGCCTCTTTTCCATTCCAGTGTCCAATTCCCAGCCCACCTCCTGCCTCCTCTGGGAAACACCGATTGTTTCTGCCCTTTATTTGGCCCTTTTCAGTCATACACCACATGTGGCATCAGCGCCGTCCTCCTGGTGAACTGCCATTTCCCCTGCTCAGCTCCCGCTGAGAAGAGGGTCCCGTGTCTATTTCTTTATTTCCCGGAGCACCGAGTCTGTTCATCAGCAGCTGCATTCTCCGTGGTCTAGCAGCATTGCGGGCTGACAGCGCCCCATCCGTAGAGGTTCTGTGCAGCCTGTGAGGAGGAGTGTCACTGTCAGATCCCCGTTACAGAACAGAGGCAGGAAAGAAAAGGCTTTCTTCCAGGGCACGCTCCCCTGCCTGACAGACAACACGACCCTCGGTTTATCACGTTTTGTGTATTGATTTGCAGCTGGACTTCCAGTTAAAACAGATATAACCCCTGGGCCATCTCGATTATGTTCTGGAGCACGGCGTTCTTTCTTCTGTAGGATGAAGTGTAACAGGCCTTCAGTAAAAGTGGAAGACAAGGACTTCCCCTCCACCTGCTCCAAGAAAAAAGGTAACCATTTAAGAGTTCATTAAATCCTTTCACAGGTGAGGCTGGCTTTTCCCCAGAGGGGCGCTCAGCAGGGTGTGGGCTCAGAGCAGACGGGTTGCAGTTTTGCAGCCAGGACCTCTGTGGCCCTGCTTCTGTGAGGGCAGTTGGGGAGCAGCAGGGAGGTAGAAAGCCCTGATGGAGTCATGGTGACAGATTCATGGAAAGGCTTCCTCTCTGTTTAAATTCTGTTTGTTTTCATGTGGTTGGGAAAGAGTATTCTCAGTCACAGTTCCCTGCTTCCCCAGCACCTGCCAGAATTACCCTAAGTTCACCAGTGCCCACAGGTGCCTAGGAGCAGCAGACACGTCATTTCTCTTCTCTGGTGAAGTGTTTCTTCTCACCTTCCTGTCCCCTCCCACTCTGAACTCTCCTCTGAGTTCTTTCTGTTGGTTCCTTTCCAGCCTTCTTCTCTTAAGAGGAGTAGATACATACACAATCCATAGGTAATGTCATCCACACATAGGTGATACACGTAGAAGTAACCACCCAGGCTTCCTCTGGAATGTTAGTGGCAGTCCCTTGCATCTAGCTGTGTGTGCTAAGAGCCTGGGAGACACCCTCTCCCAGTTTCTCTCCCACCTAACCTGGGGTTCTAAAGTCTTGCTGCTGTGAATCGCCCCTGCAGAAGTGTGTTTGTTACTCGAGCTATCACTCGATCGAGGCTGCCCTGGATCTCATAAGTCTGTTGAAGTACCCTCCTCACACTTTCCAGCCCTTCACATGGCCAGACTGACCTTTCTAAAAGCAAATCTTTGTATCAGTCCCCTGTTTCAAACCCTTCAATGGTTCCCATTGCTCTTGCAGGAAAGTTTAAAATCTTTAATGTGACCCTGCAGCGCTCTCCCCTGACACTACTCCGTAGGTTTGAGCCATGCAGACCTCTGTTTGATGCCTCCAACCCCCTTTCACTCAACCTCTATGCACGTGGTGTCACCTCTGAAGGAAATGCCTCCCTCGCCACTGGCTCCCCTCCCTGGCTCTCTGCAGACCCTCCCTCAGAGTGGACCTTGATGTCTGTCACTCAGTCCTTCCGCCCGCCTTCTGTCTGCCTGTCACACCCTGCAGGTTTTCTTTCTAACACTTGCTTCCCATTGCAGTTATGTAGTTCTTTGTGCGATTATTTGTTTAAAGTACCTCTTCCCCATTAGGCTGTAAATTCCACAGAGGCGTGCCTGACTTGTTTTCTACTCTTTCCAGTAACTAGCACAGATCCAATGCTTGGTAAACATTCCATAAGAATGTGTCCACTGGGACTTCCCTGGCGGTCCTCCACTGCAGGGGGCACAGGTTTTTGAGCCCTGGTTGGGGAACTAAGATCCCACGCTGCCTGGCAAGGCACTGCCCCCCAAAAAAGATATGTGTACTGTTGAAATTCATGGATGCTCCACACTTAACATGTCTCACATTGAAATCTTTTCTCCCTCTCCTCTAAAACATACTCTGTATTCTCTCCCCTGAGTCAGCAATCTGTACTGGTAACCACTCAATCCAAAGAAGTTGGACTCATCTTTATTTTCTTTTTTCATACCAAATATTTGATACTCATACCAGATCCCCAATGTTCAGCTGAGAAATTCTCTTGCATCCTTTCTGCCTCTTCCTCGTCTTGACAGCACTGCCATTGTACAGTCCCCGGCATATCTTGCTGTATTACTATCCTCTTCCTGGCTTTTACTGTCTTCCAGTCCCCCCCGTCACTAAAGCATCCATATCGTGATGTGATTTTGCTGTTTCTCCACCGTAAGTGCCCTTGGAAGCTCTCCATTTCCAATCTGGAAAAGGTTAACACCTTTGTGAGCAAATGATCCAAGGCCCTGACAATATGCTGCCAGCCTGCCTTCCCCGCACTTACCCCCGGCAGCGCCCTTTTCACTTCACCTGCATGGAGCTCTCTGCTGTTTGCTGCACAGGATACCCCTCTGGGTCTTTGTACCTTCTCAGTCTTTACACATTCTGGTCCTTTAGCCAGTGCTCATCCTTCCCGGCCCTCCTCCTACACAGTTCTTCCGGGCAACCTGCCTCTGCCCAGGGAGATTGTGCTGCTCCTTCCTTGGCGTATGTGATACCCATTTGGTGTCATCATTGCTACGAAACACACATGACGCGGGATCATGCCTGATCTGTCTGTCTTTCTCTTTCACTTGATGCTAACTTCTGGACAGTAGGCTTTGATTTTTATATTTTCAGTCCCTCCCTACATCCTAACGCACGATAGGCTGCCTGTGCCTCCAGGCCCCAAAGCCCCACTGACATTGGACTTTGCTTTCCAGCAGATCGAAAAAGCTTCTGCACAATCCACAGTACAGGCTATCTGAAAAGCTGGCCACCCACAAAGATGGGGCTGGACGAAGACAACGAGCCAGACAACGAGGGGTGTAACCTCAGCTGCCTTGTCGCCATCGGACGGCTGCATTCTCACATGCTTCCACAGCCGGCAAACGGGGAGATCAGGGTGAAGTCAATGGAGTATGTCTCCCGGCACGCGGTAGATGGGAAGTTTGTTTTTGTAGACCAGAGGTGAGAGTCTGCACGTTACCCTTGGACAGTCTGGCAGCAGATTTTCAACCCTGAGTAAAGCAGAGCAGACTGGCTGCCTTTCATAAGGATAGAGAGGAGAAAATGATGGGTGGATCTGTTGAAAAATGAGACCTAGTGGGTTATCATCAAAAATATAGAGATTTTCTCCGTGTCATTCTTTGGCAGGTAAAGTCAGTGAAGTGGGGTGGTTTGATGTCCATGGCTAAAAGAGAAATAAGAGGCATAGCATGCTATCTGAATCTATGGAGTGTTCCATTAATTACTGTGAATTCTGGGATGTGGGACTTGGAAAAGATTATTTAGTCTTGAGCTATCAATACAGTAGTCATTGGCTGTAGTAACCCCATGTGGCAATTTAATTTAACCAATTAAAATTAAATAAAATGTGAAATTAAATTCCCCCAGCTCACTAACCACATTTCAAGTATTAGTAGTCACATGTGGCTTCCCTGGTGGCTCAGCTATGGAGAATCTACCTGCAATGCAGGAGACACGGGTTCAATCCGTGGGTCAGGAAGATCCCCTGGAGAAGGAAATGGCAACGCACTCCAGTATTCTTGCCTGGGAAACCCCATGGACAGAGGAGCCTGGTGGGCTGCAGTCCTTGGGGTCGCAAAGGTTGGATACAAGTTAGTGACTAAACAGCAGCAGCAGTGGCTAGTGGTGCCTGAATGGAACATTTCTGTCGTCACAGAAAGTTCTGCTGGAAGCACTGATCTAGTCCAGTCTCATTCTTTATGGGTGATGAACTGAGGCTCAGCCTGAAAACCAGCCCCCTCCAAGATTCGTAACTTGTTGGCAGTAGACCTGGACTAAGAACCCAAATTTCCACTGCTCTCTGCTGCCTCCTTACAAGTATCCACAGGCTAGTAATTTTTGTGGCTACTGGAAACAGCCCGCCACTAACTACTAGAAAAGGAGGCAGTCACTTCTCAAGGTCCCTGTGGGCCCCACAACTGGGGCTTCTGGTCACTCTGATAAAAAGCGGGCAGTAAATTGGAGAAGCTTTGACCTGGAGTTTAGAGTCCTACCACTTTTTTTAATCTAAAACAGTTACTACTTTTAAACCTAAAATTTGATGTCTTGTGCTAACAGCTCCTCTGAAAGTCTTTGCTTTCTCTCTCTGTTTTTGTAACCCCGATTAAAGTCAGCTTCATGAGATAGAACAAACCCATGTAATAAGCCCTCTGAACTCACCCAGCTTTGACCTTGTTTTCATTGGCTGTAGCAGGAGTCATCCACTGCAGAGATGCTGTTAATTGCCTGAATGATTTTTTCTTTTTTTTAAAAAAAATTTTTTTTCCCTTTTAGGGCAACAGCTATTTTGGCATATTTACCACAAGAACTTCTAGGCACGTCGTGTTATGAGTATTTCCACCAAGACGACATAGGACATCTCGCAGAATGTCATAGGCAGGGTAAGCTGCTGGGCTGTACACCAGATCCTAAGTTTCAAGTGTCCCCCTCCTTCTAGACATGTCCACGGACCCTTGCAGAGCAATCTGCCCCCGTGAGGTGGGAGTCAGCCAGCCCAGGGACCTGCAGGCCAGAACGTCTGGGAGGAGAGGATGCTGCTCCTTACCCCAGGCCCCATCTACCCCCTTCCAGATAACCCCCACCCCGACTGCCTAGCAGATCTCTACACAGGCCAGGGCAATTTCTGGAAGGCATCTCTGGTTCAGAGGGTTTCCCTGGACTATGTAAGGATTTAGTATGGCCCAAGCAGATCTAATTTTCTACAAATCCCTGTACTGCCTCCTGCATTTTCCTCTTGGTTAATGGTGCAGTTACATACATGGCCTCCTGAGACAGTAGCCAACATTGACTCCCTCCTTTACTCTTTGCTCCATCAGAACTGTTCACTCACCTCAGCCATGCATCTCCAAAGAGGCCCCTTTCTGCCAACCCCCTGGTGCGGTCCTGGTACCCACCTGATAATTGTGATGGACTTGCCTCTGACCCGCCAGTCCATCCTCCATTGCTGTCCCACTTAGGCTCTGACAGGCTGAGCCTGATAACTCACATCTTTGCTCAGAGCCCCCGCCTAGTCACCTCTGACAGATGCTCAAGACCCTTCACGTCCTGGCACTGAGCCACCTCCCCAGCTTCACCTCCCTGCCTGATCCCTGTATGCAGAGGCCTTGTCCTCCAGACACACTGACGTCTTACCATTCCCTCCCCCACCCCACGCCCTGCCACTCCTCGGGTAGCACTGGGTTCTTCCCTCCTTCCTTTTGGCAAACTTGTATTAACCCCTGAAGGCTCTGCTCTCTGCGTGGCTGTCTCTCATTCCTCTCCTGAGGGGCAAGTCATATCCTGTCTCCTCTTTTATCTCTAGTACCTGGCGCATGAAGCATACTTGCTACATATTTGTTACATGAAAGAATGAGCTTTCCATGGGTGAGATGCTGTCTGAATCCGGATGTCCTCTGGACATCCGGCTTTGTGATGGGGAGATAACATGGTCACTGTGGATCGTGCCTTCTTGTGTGGCGTTCACTTCATAGATGAATCCAGTTAAATGTCTAGAATGCACTGTTATTTCCTTCATATTATTTCCTTCATTTCATACACTCTGAAGAACAGTGACAGGTTCACAGCCAAATTGGAAGGCTCAGAATCAGGCTCTCAGAAACATCCTCTTCTCTGAGGGGCCACCTCCCATGGCTTATTAAAGAGGGGATGGCGATCCTTTTGCAGTTCATGAGCATGATGATTGGGTGTTCACGCTGCTGCGTGACATGTGCCTCCCTCTAAACCTTGTTACGACATCGGCACATTACCTGTCTGACGTGAAAAAAAAAAATAAAGAGGGGGTGGCCTTGGAGCCTGAGCACATTTAGGATTTGGTTAGTTTAATGCATTGTTCTGAGGGAACAATAATGTTCATGGTTTCTTTGTATTATCAGTTTTACAGACAAGAGAAAAAATTACCACTAAT
The DNA here is from genome assembly GCF_963930625.1 of Muntiacus reevesi. Taxonomy (NCBI): domain Eukaryota; kingdom Metazoa; phylum Chordata; class Mammalia; order Artiodactyla; family Cervidae; genus Muntiacus; species Muntiacus reevesi. Next base: position 52,966,350 of record NC_089257.1, read on the forward strand.
TGCTACAAGTTTAAAATCAAAGATGGTTCTTTCATCACACTGCGGAGTCGGTGGTTCAGTTTCATGAACCCTTGGACCAAGGAAGTAGAGTACATTGTCTCCACCAACACCGTTGTTTTGTAAGTGTCTTTCCTATTTCAGAAGCTCCCTTGCTTCAAGGAGAAATGCCTTGGGCCCCTTACCTGGGAAAGGGGATATAGGCAGCAACCAGTATCCCATCCTTTACTGTCATCTTGCTAATATCCTGTGAAGCCTCAGGACTGGCAGAAGCCAGAAGGTGGCTAACAAAGGACACGCTTCAGTACTCAGAACTCGCAGGCCCCCAGGTGCTGGAAAGGCTCTCGGAGACAGCAGCCTTTCCTTCCCGACAAAGCAGCCAGCCTTTGAGTTCTGCAGGCCTGGCATCCACTGGTGTCGCTATGGAGGGAAGGGTTGATGACCCTTGAAAGGCTCACCAGCCCATACAGGCCTTGGCGGAGGAGGGGTGGGGATCTGTGCCCCCCAGGCTGGTGGCCTGAGCACTCGCCGCTGCCGGAATGACGGCTCAAAGGCTGCCACCTGCTGGGCGAGCAGGGAAGGGAAGGCCCCCCACCCTGCCGCCTGCTCCCCTCATCTCCTTCCTGGTGATGTGCAACCCCCCACCCGTAGGTAGAGCTGACTGAGGGGCTGGGGTCGGTGCCTTGCCGGCTGCCTGGAGAGGAGCCTCGTGGCAGCGGCAGCGGCAGCGGCTGCTGCATCACCACCCCCGCTGGACCGCACCCTGTGTGTGCTAGGAAGGCCGGAGCCCCGGACGCTCTCCGCCGTGTCCTCTGACAGTGAGGAGACCCGCTGAGCCACTCAGACACTTGGTTTTCTGGCCTGTCCAGGTCCAGAGTGGACACCAGACACCTTGGCCAAGGTGAAAGGTGCACAGTTCTGGGCGGGCCTGACTCACGTTTCCTTGTTGCTGGGATGTTCACAGAGCCAACGTCCTGGAAGGCGGGGACCCCAGCTTCCCGCAGCTCACAGCGTCCCCCCACAGCATGGACAGCATGCTGCCCTCTGGAGAAGGTAACTATGTGCCACCGGGGCGCTGGGGCTTGCCCGTGAGGAGCTGCTTGTGGCCACCGCCCCCCGTGTTTGGGCTCCCCGGCCACCATATTCTGTGGAACAAGGAGGGGGGCCTCGCGGGAGTGATCACTAGGGACCCTGCCATCTCACTTTCTCTGTTGAGCTTGAAATACTGGGAACTTGGTTTTGCCTTTCCTGAGGCTGCCGGGACCCCGGAAGCCCGTGAAAGGCCAGCGCCTTGCTGCGTGTGCTGTCCTCCACGGTGTTGCCCAGCAGCTGTGATGTGAAGGGCTCTTCGGCCAAGGCCACTGGCTCCTGAGGTGGGAGGAGGGTGTCTGTCAGCACCGCGGGGTGAGCCGTGCTGGGCCCCCTCCCCAACCCGGCATTGGCCGCCGCTCTGTGCCCCCGACTCCTTCCTGGGCCTGCTGCCGCTTGCATGGCTTCAGTCCCCATCTCTTCGTCGATGAATCCTACATTCGCTCCCTCTAGGCCTGTTCCGCCAGCTGCCTCCTGGAGTCCCCAAGGAGGCACCTGTAACTCCACACGTCCACGTCGGTTTTCCGCACAGCAGCAGCCCCCACCCCCAACCTGGTTGGTTAAGCCAGAAACCATGCCTCCTCCCTCTCTCCCATTACCTGGAAACACGAAATCCTGCCCCGTCTACCTTTAAACCTCCCGTCGCCACCTTCCCCATCTGTCGCCTGGATTACTGCAGGTAGCTCCCCAGCCCTCGTCTCACGCTCCCCGCTCTGTGCCCCATCCCCCACCGCAGTTCGCTGTGCGGCGACCTCAGTGACCTGCGTCTGAGTCGGTCCTCTGGCGCTGCCCAGCCCCTTGTGGGTACGGCTCAAATCTGTTAGCGTGGCGTCCAAGGCCCTTCCTGGTCCGGCTGGTGGCTGCCGCTCCGTTTCATTGCTCACTCCTCCATCAACCCACTGAGTTTCTTGGCGTCATCTCCCAAGCTGTGCCCTCCTCGGGGCTCTGGTATACACCGGTGGCTGTGCCCGGAACGCTTTCCCTTCCTTTTCTTTCTGCCCCCCACCCCCCATACGTGCCCCTCTCACGAGACCCAGCTCAGAGTTAGTCTCCTCCAGGAAATGGCACCTGGCCCCGGACGCCTGGTGCCGCCCTGCCAGACTTAGCACAGTGCGCTCCAGCCCTTGTCTGTCTTACGTGTCTCCCACTTAGACTGTGAGCTCCTTGAGGGCAGGTATGCGGACTTAACCTCTGTGCCCCTGGCCTGCAGCACAGTGGCGTTCGGTAAATGTATGTGGCATGCATGAGTAATTAGAGGCCATGTATCAGCATGTCTGATCCTGGAAGGAAACGTGAGCTTTTTCCTGGCTGGAATGCCCTTTCCTGAAAAGCCATGGCTCTCATGTCCTCCGGGCACAACCCTAAGGCTGAACTTCAAGTGGATCATGGGAGGAACTGATTTTAATTCAACACGTAATGGCGTCTTCTCCCTCGGTTTTTCCCTTTCACACTCTCAGATTCCTCTGTTGTAGGTGGCCCGAAGAGGACCCACCCCACTGTTCCAGGGATTCCAGGGGGAACCAGGGCTGGGGCAGGAAAAATAGGTCGCATGATTGCTGAGGAAATCATGGAAATCCACAGGCAAGTAACACCTAGCTGTTCCCTTAAACCAGTGTTCATGCTGTGGCATTTTACCCCTGGGGGGACGATTTGTTGATGTCTGGAGACATTTCTGGTTGTCACAGCTGAGTGGGAGGTTGCTGCTAAACATCCAGGGGAGAGAGGACAGGGATGCTGCTTGCTAAACATCCTACAGTACGCTGGACAGCCCTCCCAACCCCTGCCCCCTGAGAGAGAATTTTTCAGTCCAAAATGTCAGGAGTGTCGGGATTAAGAAGTAGTGCCTTTAAATAAAGAAGCTGAACCTGAATAGGTCAGCACTAAAGGGAACTCTGGGAGGCCCAGCTTCCTTATTACTTTGTGTAGGACCCAAGGAGCTTCCCAGCGGATAGATGAGCGCTGACATCACAGGACTGCAGAAGCAGAGCCGTGAACTGCCATGATCCCAGCCTAACATTTCCGGTCAAAAAGTTGCCTGGGATTAGTAATAGAGGCCAAGCTAATCAGCTCCTAATAGAAACTTGTGTGGGTGGGCCTTCTTTTCCATATGAAAGAGGAGAAGCTCAAGTAGTTTACCTGAGTCCTGGGCCTCTGTTCAGGAGAGTCACTCAACTTCTTGGACTCTGTTGACTTAAACCATAAAAGGAAGGCAATTATCTGTCTCCCCCAGATTGCTCTAGGACTGTGAGAGAACTCAGGAAAGTTCCTAGAACTGACATGTGGTGTCATGTAGCGACAGAAACTGACAAGTGGTGAGTGCTCAAAAATTGTTAATTAATCCTAAGTCTTTAAGAGCAGTCATTGAGTGGGAAGCAGTAATTATAAGTCCATTTGAATTTAGAGAATGGAGAGGGTGGAAACCAGGTCCTTGGGAATGCAAACTTAATGGGACACAATCAAAGGATCCCTGCTGCCACTGGATTGATTCTCTGAGGAGAACTGGAAGCTGGCCTTGTTTTCTAATTGGCCACAGAGGGGCTCTTATCCCAGTGGGTAGCACAGTTCTGTTCCAGCCCTTCAGGAAGGACGGATGTGGCTGCTTCAGTCTGTTTCAGGAAGGAGATGTGGGTGGGGCAGGCGGTGTGCAGTGATAATGCGGGCTGATCAGCCACTGTGTGCATACCCAGTGCTTTGCTTGAAACCATCCAAGAATAGTGTAAAACAGCCCTTGATCTTTGCGAAGCCTATTTTCTTCATGATAAAAGCAAAAACGAAGATTCCTTGGGCAGAAGCAAACAAGGGAGGAAGGGTTTGAACTTGACTTTAGCTGAGTTTTGTGATGAAGGTGTACATTCCTTCTAAAAAAGATAGCCACATGTTCGAGTGGGCATGTAAGTGGCATATTCAGGATTTAAAAAAAAAAAAAAAAAGGCCACCTGCCTGGGCAGCTTCTTTGTAGGAAAGAACCGCAGAGCTGTGAATGGGAGAGTCCTAAGAATTCTAAGAAATGATGCTGAGAAGTTGAGACTGGAAGAAAATGTTAAGACCCCGTGCATTGTAGAGTGCTGAGCAATGTGTGTTAATAAGCCTCAAAGTTGGATTGGAATAGGAAGAGATGAAGGTGAGCATGCTTAATGAATCAAAATGAGGCTGACTCTAGAGTGATAATTGTGTTGAAAAAAGAAATCAGTAATTTAAGGACTAGATATTGAAGATGAAATAAGTAATGATGAAAAGGCAATTCCAAGATAGGGAAACTGGGGCAATAGTGGTTCCACAGATGTAGGTAGGGAACAGTAAGAGACATTCAATAATTTTTTCTATAAGCAATTAGTAGTCATCTGTATGAGTGAAGAATACCTGGTGTATAGTTGTATCCTGCCTTTGAGGAGCTTATGGTCCCAGGGGAGAGAGAGAGAGAGAGATCTTGTTTACTCAGAAATTACAGAACTAGGCAGTACAGCCAAGAGCCAAGTCTCCTGGGCAGTGGAGGGGTCCCAGGGTCACCCAGAAGCTGCATTCATTCATCCACGTAGGTGCTAAGAGCCTGGTAGTCACAGCTGCCACTCAAGTCTCCCTTAAACTCTAGCTGTGGTGCCCCGTCATGCTTTCCCTTCCTGAGGTTCTTCAGCTTGACAAGAGTTTATGTGGATTTATATTCTAAGTCTTTGCCTCTCTAAACCTACTATGCTGAGAAATAAGCTAGCTGAGAAGGGCTTGAACCCGTTTTTCATCACCTGTTTCCTTAGATGATGACGACTATGCCTGTAAGACTAGTTTCTAGGTGTGGGTGAGCTGCCCCAGCACCCTCCTTCTGAGCATTCACTAGCTAAGCAGTGTTTGTGGGTTAGAGGATAAATCATTTGCTGTGGAGTCTAGTTCATCTATCAGAGATACAGGTTGGACTTCTAAAGTTCTACCAATCCACTCTGAGATCTGGCTGTGAGGAAATTGGCCACCTACTTGAAATTCACAAACCTGAAATCTAAACTTTAATCCAAGGGCTTTGTCAGTGATAAGCTTGCCTCCAGGATTTTCTAGATCAGGTGCCAATGGGATAAATCCAGCTTATCACCTATACATAAAGTTTTATTGGAACACAGCTACACCCATTCATTTGCATATGGTCTTGACTTTTTTTCCAGCTATAGTGGCAGAGTTCAGTAGTTGTGACAGAGGCCATATAGCCTACAGAGCCTGAAATAATTACTCTCCTCCCCTTTACTGAAGGCTTGCCAATCCCTATTCTAGATCTTCTCACCTCCATCCCTCATCAAAACACACACACTCCACTGAAAAAAAGGAAAGGCAATGTAACTAACTCCTCTTTTCTCTGACAGGATAAGAGGGTCATCGCCTTCCAGCTGTGGCTCCAGCCCCTTGAACATCACAAGTACACCTCCCCCTGATGCCTCTTCTCCAGGAGGCAAGAAGGTAGGGCTGATGACTCTTAGACTAAGGCCCTTCTTCATGTAGAGAGCTCTTGCCCAAGTTCTGAAATACTGGAAGTGGGAGTATGTAATTGTGGTTGCTGAAACAAATAGGACCCTTTTTTCCTCCTTGAAGTAACTGCATCTGTGTTAGGTGAGGCCCAAAGCACCCCAGTGGACTAGGGAGGCTTGCTGACATCCTTAGAGGGTCTATCCCGTGTGAGCAGAGGCAGGCAGAAAGAGACTGTAAGGATTGGAGAGCTGTTAGTCCATTGCATGGAAGGAGGAATTCAAGAGCTCCCATGAAGGATTCACCGGTATGTAAAACTACCTCTTCTCTGCCAGGAATCTTCAAGGGAGAAAGTATCATTAGTGTCGAGCGCAGGCCCTGGAAACAGTGGTACCAGCGGTGCTTTGGAAGGCAAGTCATGCCTGTGCAGCTGCAGCATACTTAGGGATCTGCCTGGTTTTCTCTGATGGGACAGCGTTGAGTACAAGTAGTTTATCTCTTGCCAGCCCTAATGAAGAACTGACCAGAAGACTACACTATGGTCTCAGAAACCAATAACCTGTTTTCATTTTTGCGCTGAGAATTTGTAAGCCTAGGCCAATGTTAATTGTAAATCATAAATCTATTTATAGTGCCTGATGTTAACATAGGTTAGGATGACCCAGATGGCCAGCATCTTGAGACATAAAGTCTTCCTTCCCCTATCTCCCAAAACAGACACAGAGAAAGAATTTACCCAGATTGGACTCCTAAGGCACACACTGTATCAAAAGCAGGGCATGGGTTTTCAAAACTTAGCTTCTTAGAGGCTCAGGTTACCAGGAGCTGTGGTGCTGCCAGGTAGGGTGGGGCTGGGGAAGGGGCCAGCTGATGAGAAAGATAAGGTCAGGACTCCTGCTTCTACCAGGGTAGCTTTATTTCTGTTTTATGATGTGTGAGTCTTCCATAAAAATTTTTGTTTGGAAAAAGGTTTGAAAGCCATTAATGGGGAAGAGCACATTTGGAAGAGAGACCTGGGTTTGAAGCCTGCCTTTGCCATGCACTGGTGTGCGGCCTTGTATAATTTTTTAAGCCCTTGATTTCTCCATAATGAGGCTAATAATAGGCTAGGGCAGCCAGCATCTTTGCACATGAAGTCCTGTTATGAGAGGATATATGTGGAAGTGCCTGGTTGGTCATGACTTGAGTACAGCATCCGTAGATGAAGTCTGGCCTGGGCACAGCCCTCCCCACTGCTCACAGACTGAGCTCTTAGCTGTGTTTTGTTATATACTGCTAGGTTCTTCTTCCATACTGGATCCACCATCTTAGTGTAGTATCCTTTTCTCTGGGTCTCAATCCAACTTGTAGGCACTTGGCTTTCTGGTATTACCAAGAATCCCACTATTCTATTTTGGAAGGTCATCACTTCAGTGCTTAAATATTATTCAGACAACGTTCATATACACTCTCTCATTTTATTCTTACAACCTCATAAGGTGGCAAAATCCAGGCTACCAAATGGTATATGACTAGCCCAGAATTTAATAAGTATGGCCCCAAACTAAATTCAGGTCTCTTGACTTCTGATTCTTTTCACACCAACAACTGCCAGAGATCTGAATGTGTATTGTACATCACAGAGCCCAAGTATTTTTGAGGCATTTATGGAAAATGTTTCCTTTTCTTTGGGCTTATAAAAGTGGATCTGAGAAGAAATTCTGAATGTATTTTGAGTCAGCAGCAGCAGAACTTATAAGAAGGGCATCTAAACAAGACAGAGTTTAAAAAGACAGCCTTAACTAGTATACCAAAGTCACGAGAGTAAAGGTAGCCCCGGGGTCCCAACACTTCCCAGTCACTCTCAAACTTGGCAGGTCCAAAAATGAGTCATTTAGCCTGCCAGTTGTTTTAATTAGTGTCAAGCTAAAAGTGGGAAGATTAGTGAGCTTCAGATCCCAGGCGATTCTGGACATCCAGAGGCACCAAGGCAGGGTTGGATAAAGCCAAAGTTCCCTGAACATCATCTATGGTCTTCTGGTGGGGGTAATGGAGAGGGGAATCTTTTCAGGGGTCTGTGTGGGCAATAGTATTTTCATAGCAATGCTAGAAGTTTTTTGTGATTGTGCTGTTATGTGAACTGACAGTGCAAAAGCAATGTTGGATAAAACTGCTGGTGCTTTTGCAAAAAAAAAATCAAGCCTGTAAGCACCAAACTGTACTGACAGTCACTGTATTTCACCACTATATACTCGCAATAAAAAAACAATAAATTTAAAAGCCAGTTTCATTTAAGAATGTCCTTAATAAAGCAGTAAAATAATTTTATAAAATCCTTGAGTAAATCTTTTTAATAGTTACAGAATGAGACGTGCTTAAAGCACTTATGCTGCACACAAAGTATGATGGTTGTCTCAAGAAAAAGCACTTGTGTGATGGTTTAAGTTTTAAACTGAACCAATCACTTTTTTCACAGGACACCATTTTTACTATTGCAAACTACGGTTTTTCAGACTTGGGTATTTAGTATATATTTTCTTGAAAATGAGTGGACCTGCAACTTCAAGGAAAAACAACTGAGAAGTGATAACATTTTAGCTTTCAAGCAAAAGTTAGAATTTGGGGGAAAACTTGTATCTGCTGCTTTGAGCTCGACTGCTTGCCAAAACTTAAGATATTTCTGATCATAGATAATATTAACAGTGGTGATGTTTTAATGTTACACAATGAAGTGTCAACATTTGGAAGATCTGCATAACTCAGTAAACCAGTATTTTCCAAATGACCAATATATTTCAGAATCGTGTGAAGGTAAAAAATATCCATCCCAAATACCAATATATACCAGTGGATTTTTACAGAGTACCAAAATTTCATTGATATGGTTTCAGATTCCACATTTGCCTTATCTTTAAGAAACCTCCACCTGCTGAGTTCTGATGTAATATCAAAGAAGAATACCATGGTTATTTGAAAAGGCCATTAAAGTACCTCCCTTTTCCAACTGCCTGTTAATGAGAGGTCAGATTTTTTTCAGATATGTACTTCAGACAGCCTATCTAAACAGACTGAATGGAGAAGCAAGTGAGAATCCAATTAAATTCTGTTAAGCTAGACATTCAACTTGCAAAATAAATATATAGATAAAATGATACTTCCAACTTTTATTTTGGAAAATAGTTTTTTCATTAAAATGCTATTCATGTTCATGTGTAATAAGTTTATTATAATTTTTAGTGATTTTAACTTCAGATTAGTAATACTGTTAAATACAGCCTATATAAACAAAAGTTCTTTGGAGTCCCTAATCGTTTTTAGAGTGTAAAGTTTTTCAGCACTTTTTCAGAAAGTTGAACTGTGGAGATAAAGTTGTAATGCCATCTATTGGCAAGGCCTGGAATCACTGCCTCTCCTGAAATCTAGATGCTACCAAACTGTTTCCTCATCCACATCCAGATACTTCTCAGAGGTGCTTTTCTGTGAGAATCGAACATGGGAGGGTGAAGGGGGTAGACAGTTGAGGGAAGGCAGGAGTTCTTCTACTGAGGAGTGGTAATAATATTCAGTATTTCTCAGTAGCCTCTCTCAGAGCTTAAACCACTGGTTACTAATGTAGGCCCCTTGTGGGACAACTAATGACGATGAACTTCTAGTGTTTTGTTGTTCATTTGTGACTCCTGAAAGCTGTCTCTCTTCCCAGTATATAACCCTTTCTTACTGATTGTTCAGCAGTATCTGTTGCTGTAAGGAATCTTACTCCCTTACAGGGGAGGGGCCCTGCCCACCTGAGTTCATTGAGATTTAGTCCTTGGCCTTAGAAGACCATGTGAACAGCATGATCCAAGGTAATGAGTGCTCTAAGGATTTTATTCGGCCTTTAAATTGCTTGTGTGGGCTGAATCGAGTAAAGAGGATACTGGTTTGGGGGAGAGATTTTCTCCTTACTGTGACCATTCCTAATAGTCTCTGGTGTGAAATCATCCAATAAGAAACCAAAACCACCTGAAGCTTTTTTCTCCTCACCTTCCTCTTTTCAACAAAATTCATTTTCTTGGTGACACTGCGTAAAATACCGATTGAAACTGTTGATGACACGAGAACTTCACTTTTGTTTGTAGGTTTTAAATGGAGGGACTCCAGACATTCCTTCCAGTGGCCTACTACCAGGCCAGGCTCAGGAGAATCCAGGTTATCCATATTCTGATAGTTCTTCTATTCTTGGTAAGTAGCATTATTATCTATTGCACTGAGCTTGCAAAAAACATCTGGCATGATGTCAGTTTTAAGAACTGAACGTACAAATCAGTTCTAGGTAAACTTGTTAAGAACAAAGTAAAGGTTTAAAATTTATTTAAATCTTTACTACAAAGTTAAGTTTAATGGTTGGTTTCTGGTGGGGGTCCAGGTGTGTCTCTGGAATTCAAGAGGGGTTTCCAGCAGCCTGGACACAGGCTTTCTCCCGTTATGTGTAGGATTATGTGTGGAACATAATCTCTTCAGAGGGAGAGCTCATGGAGGTTCAGACAGAACCTAAAAGGGTGATCAAAAAGCATTTCAGAGGGTATTGAAAGTCACCAAGCAATGAAGAGTTTGCTTCTCCCACACTACCAATCTTTTTCCCTACTTCTCTTTCTAGATCTTTTCCCCCTAATCTCTGAAAGTCACTCAGTCATGTCCGACTCTTTGCGACCCTGTGGACTATATAGTCCATGGAATTCTCTAGGCCAGATACTGGAGTGGGTAGCCTTTCCCTTCTCCAGGGGATCCTCCCAACCCAGGGATCGAACTCAGGTCTCCTGTATTGCAAGCGGATTCTTTACTAGCTGAGTCACAAGGGAAGCCCAAGAATACTGGAGTGGGTAGCCTCTCCCTTCTGCAGTGGATCTTCCTGACCCAGGAATCGAACCGGGGTCTCCTGCATGGTTTTCCTTCTATAATTCCCTCCTTATAACTGGTTATCTCAGAATATTAAAATGAGGTCAACTCATACTTTTAATCTTTATTGAATTTTAAGTTGTTCCTTCTTAAAAAGTTGGGTCTTCCATCTGAAAAACATGAATATAAAAAAACAAAAAAATGGCAAAGCAGCCTTCTTGCCCTACTGTTAAGTTTAACTTTCTTATTAAAAGTGTACTTAGGAACTGCTTACTAAAGTTAACCATGCTTTGGTATCACTTACCAGTCTTTATCTCCTCCCACAGGTGAAAACCCTCACATAGGCATAGACATGATAGACAACGATCAAGGCTCAAGTAGTCCCAGTAATGATGAAGCAGCAATGGCTGTCATAATGAGCCTCTTGGAAGCAGATGCTGGGCTTGGTGGCCCTGTTGACTTTAGCGACTTGCCATGGCCGCTGTAAACACTATATGTTGCTTTGGCGACAGCTACAGTATCAAAGTGCATTACTGATGGAGTTATACAGTCTGTGAAGCTTACTGGATAAGGAGAGAACAGCTTTTATGTACTGTCTTCATAAAAGCCATCTCAGAGCCATTGATACAAGTCAATCTTAACTATGTGTAACTTCAGACAAAGTGGAACTAAAGCCTGCTCCAGTGTTTCCTCATCATTGATTATTGGGCTAGCTGTGAATAGCTTGCATTAATTGTATATTTTGGATTCTGTTTGTGTTGAATTTTTTAATCATTGTGCACAGAAGCATCATTGGTAGCTTTTATATGCAAATGGTCATTTCAGATGTATGGTGTTTTTACACTACAAAGAAGTTCCCCATGTGGATATTTCTTATACTAATTGTATCATAAAACCGTTTATTCTTCCTTGTAAGAATCCTTTACTATAAATATGGGTTAAAGTATAATGTATTAGTTAAATATTTTTAATAAATGTTTCCCTTGTTCTATAAATATTGTTCACATTTCAAATAATTAAGGAAAAAATGCTATAGGGCTAGATCATGATTTTTCCATGGTGGGTGTTTTATGGATGATCCACACCAAAAACATTTACAGTGCCTTTCTGGTCTTCATAAAAATTCTAGGACATACATAATTTTCCTTTGTCACTTGTTTAGCTGTACTGTAATATTAGTTTCTGTGAGAACAAAGATATTACTGCTTAAACACAAATGTCAAGCCCTCTGAAATTACAAACTCAAGATTAGACAGAACAAACTGGCTTCTCTAATACAACTCCTCTCTACTACCAGTTGTTTGGCTTCAAACATTAAGTGACTGCAGACTGAAAGCATCTGAATACTTGTGGATTTTTCTTGAACTGAGTCACAGAATATTAAAAAAACAAAACAAAAACATATGTGTGAACAATTTGCTAGGCACAACAGCACAGTATAATGAAGAAAGCACTGAACTAGTATCAGAATTTGGCTCCGAAACTTAAGGTTACTACAGAACCTAGTAAAAGTATTTTATCTTCGTATCAGGTTGCACTAGAAAATATTCCCTTTTCAGCTCTAATGATGTTTTGGATTTATAGTATATTTTATAGTTATTGGAGAATATAAGTGCCTCATCACACATATGTCAAACTGGAGTTCCTTGAGCTACTTCCTGGTTTCTAATTATACTGACACCAATAAGACAGGAAATCTGCAAAATACGAGACTGAAAATCTGGTCAAGATGCTTATAAAGATCAGAAACATTAAAACAATGGAATTTTATTTTGATGAAAAACAAGTTTACAATCATTTAGTAAATGAAGAGCAAACACTTCATTTGCCTATCCCATAACTTTCAAAAAAAAAGAATCATTAGTAAATAAATATCTGTGAACAGATTAAGGGTAAGGCAGACCGGATAATAACCCACCTCTGATGTTCACACTCTCTGCATGTGACTCACTTGAAAAGGATGAAAACGGCACTGAGATAACTGATAAGATATGGTTGAATCTCATCCTCATCATTCAAATAAGCCCAGTGATACTCATTTTTTGCTCATCATGGGCAGCAAACTATACACATTTTACTGAAGGAATACTTTGATAGAAGCACTTATTTAAATTATATTGTGCATCACAACTATAAAAATGGCTTGAACAGTTCCACTTAACCACCATTTATAAAGTGCAACTATATAATATTCTACAATTTATCTGGGGTGTGATGAATATCTAGACAAAGTACCCCAGCTGCCAATTTCCACCACTTCTGGAAAGATCTAGATGTGTGAAAAAGGACTGTCCCCCATACAAAGAACCAATTTCACAAACCTACTAGTAAACAAATACATTTATATAACTGGAACCTCAAGATGCTAGAGTTGTACTCATTTAAAAAACCATTCAGCTACCTTTGGTCTTTAAAAAAAGCCTACACTGCAATATCCTAAACATCGTCCTGTGCATCTCACAATGAAGAGAGTGGCCTTGCAGTGCAGGATGAGGAGAGTGCAGCGTCGCTGTGAAGAGTAGCATGCTATGGTTTCGGGGAACATCGCCGTCACAGCATCGGGTTCTGCGCGTCGGGATCGAGGTCACTGCTGCCAGGAGGGGCGTGGATGGGTAGGATATCCAGCTCATCCACTTGCGGAGTGGGATGCATGACCACCAGCTGGTCCTGGGGAATGTCTGCGGCAGCGGCGGCAAGGTTGGTGATCGACTTACTCTTCACACACTGGAAGTCTACATGCCGGCTCTTTCCTTCTTCCTTCTCCCAAGACATTCGAATAAAGGGTCTTTGGACATAGTTGTAAATCACTTCAGGGCGGCCCCCAGGCCTTTTCTTTACTTTTTCTTTGTAGGTAGGATAACCTAAAGGAGAGAAAGGTTTTAAAAACAGGATGTACATGCACACAGGTATGCACATGTGCACACGCACGCACGCACGCGCACACACACACACACACACACACAGGTCCCCACATTCCTCATTCAATTTAACCTAAAGAGGGTTACTATAGTTCTTGAACAAACAGATTAAAACAAAGAAGGAAACCAATATTCTCTTTGGTCATTAGTTCAACAGCAAGAAATTGAAATCCTACTGATATAATTCACAAAACCTCCCACCAACCACCAGAAAAACTTTCAGAAAGCATGGCAGGGCTGGGTCCCTAATACAATGGGAGGTAACCTAGTGCATCATGGGCTCTGGTTGTGCACCCTTGATGTCCCTGATCCCTTCCCTTCACACAATTATTTGGCCTCAGGGCCTGCAATTTACTGCCAAATGTTTTCTACTTTCTTTAAACCTAAATCTCATCCTTACATCATTTTGGGATTTTTCTTTCCTTTTTACTGTTCAAGTGGCAAGAAGCTGTAGTGATCTCCAGCTTCACCGATTGCAGGTATTTCGGTGTCTAGGTCAGCAAAGCCAATATTTTAATCTCGATATCATTTAAATGTTACTACTCTGAACAATCAAGTTCATTCAGACTGGCAGTTCCAAAGTAGCATAGACAAAAAAAAAAAGTTGCCTGCCATTTCAGTAAATAGAAATGTTGTGGCCATCAAGTCATCAGCCCCTGCAGCCCACCCCCGACCCAAGGGTGCCCCTGAGGGGAATTCAGGGTGGAAAAATAGCCCTAGATAGTTAAGATGTGTATCAAAGGAATAATTTCAACAAGCCCAGACTCCTGCATTTCCCCAAAGATAGAGAGGCACTAAAATCAATACTTGAGCTGTCTGCCTTTTGTGATTAGCAGTGACCTTTCGATCATTTTTTTCTCTTCTCCCAGCAAAAACTCCTACATATCCCAGCTCCTCCCCTACCTCCTTGGAAGAGCTTCTCAGAGCTGTCTGAGAGGCTATATTCAAGGATACAACTGACAGTAAGGTCACTAAATAAAACATAATTCTCAACTTCCAGGTTGTGCAACATTTTTTTTCAGTAGACACAGTTTTCCCTGGTAATTATACATCTTCCCTCTCTTAGATCGTAGTCACTGAAGAGTAACAACTGGTAACAACCATCCCAGTCTTGGGAACATTTCAGTCCATTTACCAGTAGGCAGTTTCTCTAAAGATATACTTTCCTTAGATGCTATCACAAGTTCCTTCTCTTTCCTACTAGCATGAATTGCTAGTTTAGACCAAGTACTGCCAAACATGTTCTATAAAGGGCCAGACAGTAAATACTTCAGGCGTGTAGGCCATATGGTCTTTATCACACCTATTCAACTATGCCATAATAAAATGAAATCAGCCACAGACAACACATAAAATTAATGAGTATGTCTATGTTACAAGAAAACTTGATTTATAAAAAACAGGTAGTAAGCTAGATTTGGCCTATGGGCCACAGTTAAAATCAGAAGAAAAAAAAACAGGCCTCACGTAGTAAGGGTTCAATTAAGGATTCCTGCATAGGAGTTTGTTATGCAGGCATCACTGGCAGCTAGTATATTTAGCCATGTGTGCAGAGGTGTGTGTGTGTGTGTGTGCGTGCGCGTGCACGTGTGTGTGTGTGGGGGGGAGTTGACGTGAGGGAGGCACAGGGGCAAGCAGGACTAAACACCTTCTAAAGACCTTGTATAGAATGTCTTCTTCGTTTCCTACTTCCAATTACCAACTGAAGGGCAGCTCTAGAGGTCAGAAAGGTTTCCTTTTCTCTATTCCCTAGTCCCTGATTGCTCCAGGACTACTAGAAAGTCTTTAAATTCCCATCTCATTGTATTCCAATCTCTTCTCCACACTGAATCACCATTCTTAACACAAGTATAATCATATTACATCCTTGCTTTAGAACTACCAATGGTTTCCTCATGCTTAAAGGGGAAGGTCCACACTCCCTAGCACAATGTATCAGGCTTTTTTAAACATAGTTCCAACCCACTTGTTATCAGTTCAAATAACTGTTAGGAGCCTGCTAAAGTAATTCCCCTTCCAGTTACAGTCTCTTTAGCTTTGAAATCAAGCAGCTAAAACTCACTGTTTGCAAAATAACAGAAGAGGACATATACTGGTGAAGCTTATGTGCCTTCTTTTTAAACCCCAAATTTCCTCCCCTCCTCTTCCTGCAAAGACCTTGTTTCTGGTCATTCTTCCCTGTATATCTCAGGACATCATCTCCATCATCTCCAGCAGCTCATCTGATCACTGATCTGAACACCGTCATCTTTGTTGTCACCATCACAAACACAGAAACTATGTGCTCAGTTCAGTTCAGTCACTCAGTCGTGTCCGACTCTTTGCAACCCCATGAATCGCAGCACGCCAGGCCTCCCTGTCCCTCACAAACTCCCAGAGTTTACTCAAACTCATGCCCATCGAGTCGGTGATGCCATCCAGCCATCTCATCCTCTGTTGCCCCCTTCTCCTCCTGCCCCCAATCCCTCCCAGCATCAGGATCTTTTCCAATAAGTCAACTCTTCGCATGAGGTGGCCAAAGTACTGGAGTTTCAGCTTCAGTATCAGTCCTTCCAATGAGATACCCCTCATTCAAGGTAAGGAGCAGCGGCTGCGCTTTGCTGGAGCAGCCGTGAAGAGATACCCCACGTCCGAGGTAAAAGAAACCCAAGTTAAGACGATAGGTGTTGCGAGAGGGCATCAGAGGGCAGACACACTAAAACCATAAACACAGAAAACTAGCCAAACTGATCACAGGACCACAGTCGTGTCTAACTCAATGAAACTACGCCGTGCCGTGTGGGGCCACCCAAGTAGTCGGGTCATGGTGGAGAGAGAGGTCTGACAGAATGTGGCCCACTGGAGAAGGGAATGGCAAACCACTTCAGTATTCTTGCCTTGAGAACCCCATGAACTATGTGCTAGGCCCTATTTAAAGTGTTCTTCATGGATTAACTCATTCTACACTCATAGTAACCCTATAAAGTACTTATTAATACTCTCATTTTAGATGAGAAAACAAAGGCAAAGGGAAATAAAGTGCCTTGTCCAAGGTCATACAGCTATTAAATCATAGGCTTTGAACATAAGCAATCCGGCTCCAGAACCTTTACTCATTACCCTAGGCTATGATATGCCAAGGAAGAGTAAGGGCATTTTAAAATAAAAGAAGGATCTCAGGTAGCATCTGTATAAATTCATTTAAATCACAAAGTATATGCAAACTTTTTAGATTGCTTTTTAAGTAAGATGAAGTACATGGACATTCAATTCAATTTGAAAATAAGCTATTATCATACCTTAAGACACTAGTAAGCTATAGTAATTGTGATCACAGTCCAACAACTAAAATCTAAAACTTTTTGAAAATTCATGTAAAGAGTGGTGCTGGTGGTTTAGTTGCTCAGTCATGTCCGACTCTTGCGACCCATGGACTGTAGCCTGCAGGGCTCCTCTGACCATAGGATTTTCCAGGTAAAATCTTGGAAA
The DNA here is from genome assembly GCF_963930625.1 of Muntiacus reevesi. Lineage (NCBI taxonomy): Eukaryota > Metazoa > Chordata > Mammalia > Artiodactyla > Cervidae > Muntiacus > Muntiacus reevesi. Next base: position 52,983,116 of record NC_089257.1, read on the forward strand.
ATTAGTGGCTAAACCACCACCACCAGTTTTTACATGAATTTTCAAAAAAGTACTAGATTTTAGTTCTGTTGGGCTATGATCACAATTACTATTAGGCAAAGAGTCCTGTCAATCTTACGGGAGTATACACACGTGTGCCAAACACACTACATGGGCTTAGTGAAAAATGCATTAAGTAGGGTGATGGCAGAAAAGACAAATTCATATCTCTATATTGCTAGAGAATCTTATAGAATAAATACTCATTTTTAAGGGCCTTTTATTTTTCGTCTTAGATAAAGAAAGCTGACTTTTGGTATTTATGTGTTTACTGCATGAGCATTCAGTAATCATTTGAAATTTTCTCGAAGTATTCAAAATATAATCTCAATGGGATCCGGCTTTTAAACCTTGCTAGTTCCAAAAGATAATTAATAAAAAAAAAAAAAAAAAGCTTACCTTCTATTCCCAGTCTAATCTTCTTAAGACCCCTCTCCTTCAAAACTGATTTGGCCACATCTCTGTTTTCAATGTACTTGAAAAATCTATATAATTTTGTGCTATAAATAACTGGAAACAAAGAGAAAAATATTTTCTTATTAAAATCAAAGTATTTAAGAGATGACTGACTCAAGCTTATTTATCTTGATCATCAAAGGGGTCTGACAACCCTAAAAGCCCAAATAATGGATGCAGTGATGCCAAAGGATGACTAGCCAACATGACAGGACAATTCAGTACAGTTAATATAGAAGCAAATGTCTACATAAGATGAAACAAGAAAAGCTTTAATAACCAATCAGGTAACCCAATCCATAGGAAGACTCTCCTTCTGAAAGATATATCATACACAGACTTACTAGAATGGGGTCTGCCCCAATTTCTTCAAATAAAGAGAATTAAAAAAAAGGTATCAGTATCACATCATTATCAAGCAGGCAAAGTAAAAGACTTTGCCAGGATGCCTACAAGGCCTCATCTGGAGGGGAAAAAACTGCCTCGTCAGAAAGTGCAAAATGGATACATCTTACATTTCATGGATTGAGCAACTATTAATAATTCCCCCAAAAGGCAAAGACCCTCCCCACAAACTGTTTTCCATTCAGGCGAACAGCCCCATTTAATACTGATGTTAAAAATGGCAGATTCGAGCATGTTCTGCCTAGGTTAGTCTGTTTAGAGCAAACTGGTTTTGCAAAGGACAGACACTCCACTGACAACATGTTGAGTCTTCCAAATGTGCTGGGCACTTCAGGGAGTTAGACTGATGGACCTTCCTCGCCTTCTCTCTTTCAGGTGGAGTTATCTCCCTTAAAAGGTGAACTGCAAAGGTTTTTTCAAAAAAAGAAAAACACACTCACAAACCAAACATGCTGGTTTAAGAGCCAATAAAAGGAAAAAAACGTATACAGAAGCTACTCATGGGGTAAAAGTTGTGATTATTACTACATCCTTAAGATTACTGATATTTTAAGATAAAGATTTTTTTGACATTTCAGAATGGGTGGTGTATGTCACTCTTAGCAAAATCAGCCTGAAGAGATAGGCTATCTCTTGTCTCCTCAAATGTTATCTTCTTTAGGTTGGAACATCTTGGCACAAAATGAAACATATTTAGACAAATTAAGTAAAAATGTTTCCAGTCCTTTTAAACTTCAAAGTTCAAGAAAAGAAACAAACAAACAAACAAACAAAAAAACCCAAACAAACCAAAAAACACTGAAATGAAAAGCTCAATAACTAAAATGGAAAAGCCAGGTCTAATACTATTCCTCTATCACTATAAAGTCCTTTCTGTGCTCTATGGTTGGCCCTCCTCTCTTGAAGTCAAACTTTCTGAAAACTAAAGCTCAACGTTTTATTCCACATACTATAGAAAACCATGGTCAGCAAAAAGCCTAGGAATGAGGAAACAGCAAAATTTTATTACTGCAACTGTCCACAAAAGAATCACAGTACTCATTCAAGTGTATCATGCAAAGAATGATGTAAATTCTGAAAAGTACTACCATAGTCTGTGTTAAAATAATCATCTGAAAATCTTTAGAATTAAAATTAGAAAAGCATACCACTTGGAAGTCTGTTTTATCTTTAGAAAAGGGTAAATAAAATGGAAAAACCAGAGCTTAAAGGGTTCTAATACTTCATACAATCCTGTTCTTCAATCATTCTTTTATCTGTAATTTTTTCTAAATCTATGGAACTGTTCAAAAATACTATATTGGGCTCACCAAAAAACAAACATTCAAACAAACAAAATCAATATGAGATACACTTGCTAACAGAAAAAAAAAAAAATCAAAAGGTTCTAATTAGAAGTTTAGAAGTACAGTAAGAAAAAAGTCACTGCTGCTCAAGATGTGCTGTTTTGACCAAAAATACCTAAAGTTCCACAATGCTTTCAGAAGGGTCATGTATTCTCCAAGAACACATGACCCTTCTAAAAGGAATGTCTTAGGACTTAAAGCCATCTTTGTAATCAGTGAGTTGCAGCTTCTCACTTTATATACAAATAAAAATTCATCTCTATAAAAAACAGCTTTATTTTTCATTATCTACTATTCCAGGATCTATTTCTCTTAGATGCTTCTAAATGAAAAAAACAAAAAAACAAAAAAACTAAGGTCTGGATACTCAGCAAAGAGCAAACCACTTCTGTGCATGATATGGGTGAATACACTTTTTCTGTAAAGGGCCATATAGTAAATACTTTGGGCTTTGCTAGCCATGCGGTCTTCATTCCAACTACTCATCTCAGCTATTGTAGCGCGAAAGCAGCCATAGACAATACATGAAACTTTATTTATAAAAACAGGCAAAAGACTGGATTTGGCCCACAGGCTGTAGTTTTGTCCACTCCTGGTGTAAGAAAAAGTTCAGAAAACTTTCTTTATAAAAACTGTCCTTTAATAAAGATTATAAATGATAAAAAGAAAATCTGTGGTGATTTAAGAGACAGAAAATATGCCACAGTACATACTTTGTGAATATTCTTCTCCCATCTGTGGTGGATACTCTTCATCCCAATCAACTACATCATCATCTGTAAGCACCACTATGTGGCATTCACGTTCCCCACTCTGGGCACTGGCTACCATGAGAGGCAGGATCATTTCTTCCAAGTAAAACTCAAACTGTCTGCGAGCACCATCATTTGACAACTCATGCATTAGGGCACCTGAAATAAAACCCACAAAAATAACTTCACTTTAGGGGTGACTGAAAAGTAAAAGAAGAGCAGAAACAACAAACACATAAACAAAACACCACATTAGTTCAGCATCTACTTCGGGACCCTGTAGATAATATAATGACTATTCTTTAGTCACTAAAACTTTTCTCAGAAAGAGTTCTTATGGAACTGCAGAATCTTACAGCAAGAAGCGCCAATTAAAGTCATCCAACAAAAGCCTCTTCACTTTACACACCATGAAGCAATCTGCCTAAAGTTACAAAACTAATTTTCAAAATCAGAATTAAATCCACCCTCCATGACTCTATTCGCAGTCCAGGGTATTTTTTATTACATCATTTTGTCTTCAATCAATGTACACAGTTATATTTTAAGGTATATTCTAAGGATATTTTTGCAGATTATCCATATGAAATAAAATAGTCCCCATAGTCCACTTCCCACATTTTCTTTCTCAGAAAATTATTTACAAACAACATTGATACTACTGTGTAGGAAGCAGAGTGAGATGAAAAGGGTCACTTGACTTTGGAGTAAGGATGGCAAAAGGTCAACCAAAATACAGCATGGTACAGGAATTACCACTGGAGAAGGGAATGGCAACCCACTCCAGTATTCTTGCCTGGAAAATCCCATGAACAGAGGAGTCTGGCGGGCTACAGTTCATGGGGTCGCAGAGAGTCAGACATGACTGAGCATACAGGAATCACATAGCTTATGTGACTCTAGAACTGAGAGGAATGAAAGATACACTTCACCTGACCCTCTGACATAACAACTTTAACTTTAATACACAGTCACAAATTCACCTGCACCAACCTATTCATTTTTATTTTATTCCTACTTCATTGGCAATGTCTGATTTCTTATCTAAGGATCTATCACCTCAGAAACTACCAGGAGAGTGAGAAGACACTAAAACTCAAATCTATAGTCTCCCAAATTACAGCTTTTTTCCTCTCTACAAAATGTTACTTAGTAACTATTAATAAACGATTAAATAATTAACTATGTTATTATTATTTAGCTATGTCTCTCTCTAGGCTGCATACTTCCATTATGATTTTTTTTAAATTCCCTTTATAGGTAAACTCTTAATAAATACATTCTCTTATATAGTCTCCAAATGACTTCTGGATTGTTAAAGAAAATGAACATCTTTTAAAAAAATTTTACTGAAGTAAAAAATTTTTTACTGATTTACAATGTTAATTTCTGCTGTACAGCAAAATGATTCAGTTATACATATAATGTTTCTCATATTCTTTTCCATTATGTCACAAAATATTGAATACAGTTGCCTGTGCTATACAATAGTTCTTTATTTATCTATCCTCTGTATGTGTGTGTGTGTGTGTGTGTGTGTATTAGTTTGCATCTACTAATCCCAAATTCCCAGTCCTTCCTTCCCTATCCCCCTCTCCCGTGACAACCACAAGTCTGTTCTCTACGTCTTGAGTCTGCTTCTGTTTCATAGGTATGTTCGTGTCCTACTTTAGATTCTATAAACAAGTGACATCATATGGTATTTGTCTTCATCTTACTTAGTTCACTTAGTATGATAATCTGTAGGTTCATCCATGTTGCTGTAAATGGCATTATTTCATTCTTTTTATGGCTAAATAATATTCCATTATGTGTTTATATACCCACAAGAACACACAAACCGTATCTTCTTTATCCGTTTGACTACTGATAGACATTTAGGTTGTTCCCATGTCTTGGCTATCATAAACAGTGCTGCTATGAACATGGGGTGCCTGTATCTTTTCAAATTACAGTTTTCTCTGGAAATATGCCCTGGAGTGGGACTGCTGGATCATATGGCAACTCTACTTTCAGTTTTTTGAGGAACCTCCATACTGCTCTCCATACTGACTACACCAATTTACATTCCCACCAACAGTGTTAAGAGGGTCCTCTTTTCTCCATAGCCTCTCCAGCATTTATTATTTATAGACTTTAAAGATGGCCATTCTGACCAGCGTGAGGTCATTATAGTTTGATTTGCATTTCTCTAATAAGCACTCTCATCACTAGACTTTAAAGATGGCCATTCTGACCAGCGTGAGGTCATTATAGTTTGATTTGCATTTCTCTAATAAGCACTCTCATCACTAAGATTTGTTATCATTATCCCTGGTTTTCTTTCTTCTTTCTGGCTGCTGTTCTTCAGTCACCTTTTTCAATTTTTTCTCCTCTAGCTGGCCATTCAGTTCAGTTGCTCAGTCACATCCAACTCTTTGTGACCCCATGGACTGCAGCACGCCAGGCTTCCCTGTCCATCACCAACTCCCAGACCTTGCTCAAACTCATGTCCATTGAGTCGGTGATGCCATCCAACCATCTCCTCCTCTGTCATCCCCTTCTCCTCTTGTCTTCGATCTTTGCCAGCATCAGAGTCTTTTCCAATGAGTCAGTTCTTCACATCAGGTGGCCAATGTACTGGAGCTTCAGCATCAGTCCTTCCAATGAATATTCAAGACTGATTTCCTTTAGGAAATTATCTAAATATTTAGGTTAAATATTTCCTAAATATTTAGCTGGCCATTAAATATTGTTATTTCGCAGGGAAGTTCTAGGTTATTTTCTCTCACCTTAAGCTGACAATTCTCAAATTTATTCTACTAATTTCTGCCTGCTATATTCCAGATGCATTATATTCAACTGCCTCCTGAAATCTCCACTAGGATGCCCTTTCACAGGCATCTCAAACTCAATATATTCCAAATTGAACTTTATCATTTCAGTCTCTCTCTGTGCAGTTTTCCAAATGAGTAAATAACATCACCATGCACTCAAGTTCTCAGAACCATCTCAGAAGAATGTTAGTCATATTACAGTCTCTTAACTATTTGTAAAATAAATGAATGAATATTTGATTCCTCCATCTCTTAACCATTCCTCAAGCCCTATTAAGTCCACCTCTTAAATACATCTTGAACTGTGCTATTTCTTTCTCTGAAAGATGCTATTTTCCAAAGATAGCCAAAAAGTTTCTCACGCCACATACTTCTCTGCAATGTGACTTTGATATTTCCTCCCAGTAGAAGTCCAGTGCCTCTCCCCTTCAATTTAGGCTGGTTATACTGACTTGCTTGTAACCAGGGGAGCACAGCAGAGGTGATGAGCACATGACTTGTGGTTCTGCCTTGTCTTGGGAATGCTTGCTCTTCAGATGTTTCCTCTCTGATCCAGTGTCCAGGCTTGAAGAAGCCCAACCCACATGAAGAGGTCACATGTAGGTACTCTGACAATCCTCACTGAACCCGGCCTTTCAGTTGTCCCACTGTAAAACTCACCAGCTGCTTTTGCCTTCATTTTCTCCACAGCAGCCAAAAAAACACAAATAGACGTCTCTAGTTTAAACCTTTCATGGCTTGTGCTATCTCAGAATAAAAGTCCCCAATCCTCAACCTGGTCCTTAAGCCTGTTATGTGAAAAAGGAGGTTATAGATCAGTGTCTACAGTACTTAAATTTTTTTTTCTATAAATACTATCTATAGTATTTAAAGAAAAATACTTTAAATTCTGATGACTCCCACATATAAATATCAAGTCCACATTTCTCTCTTTAGACATGTATACCCAATGCCCTGCTCAGCATTTCCACTTGAATGTCTAACAGATATTTCAAACTTACGTCCAAAGTCAAGCTTTTAAGTGTTTGCCCCCCATGAAGTCTTCCCCCATTTCAATCAATGGTTAACTCCACACTTCTAGATAGTTTAAGTACTATTCTCTCTTTTCAGCCTCAACAAGTAAATCCTTACAACTCTACCATCCAGTATATTCAGAATTTGATCATTTCACATTGCTTCCACCTTAATCTAAGCCACCATCATCTCTTACCTAAATTATGATAACAGTTTCCTAATTACCTCTTTGTGTCTACCTTAGTTCCCCCTGCAGTCCATCTCCAACCCAACAGCCAAGAGTGATTCTTTTAAAATATACATCAGATCAGGAATACACCACTGCGTGACTCTAAAGTGAATTCTGTGTGAACAGTGTGCTCATGAAATGGTAAAACATGGCATCCCTACAGATCATATCACTTCTCTGTTAAAACCCTCTGATGGTTCCTATCTCACTCAGAGTAAAGTCAAAAGATAAAGGCCTTACACCACCTCATCTCCCACTACTGACACCCTCACTCACTCTACTCCAACTCCTTTGTGTTTTTGCTACTCTCGAACTTACCAGGCAAATGGCTTCAACACTTGCTCTCACTGTGAACCTCTGCTTGAAATTTACTTCAGTTTTCCTCTGCAATGAAGGCCTCTCAAACTACTCTTTATCCCTTCACCTTTCTTCTCCCTCCTCAGCACATATCACTACCTAACGTATATGTTGTTTGTTCACATTATTGCTTACCTCGTCTGTTATCTGTCTCCCCCGTGAGAGAAAGTTCCATTAGAACAGGAAGCTTTGCCTGATTTGTTCCTGCTGCATTCCCCAAACTTAGCACAGGACTTGGTACAGGATGAACAGTTAATACAACACTTAACCAATTTTGTTTTCTCCCTATCCTCTGGCCTTATGTCTCATCACTCAAACACTACTATCTCTTCCAATCTAGCCATAGGTCCCTTCTTCCAGGACCTTAAGCATGTCATATTCCTTCAAACCTGAAAGCCTCTGCAAATACCATTTCTGCTGCCTGGAGACCTTCTCACTCTCTTTTCCATTCCCTTAGGTCTCAGTTTTAATGTCACTGATTCAGATAATGATCTTTCATAGCTCATTTACCATACATCTGTCATAGTATCTCATTTCTTCGCTCTATTTTCACAGCTTTTCATTACTTCTTGAATGCCTGTCTTCCCCACTAGACTGTAAACTCCATAAATACAGGGACAAAGTCTTTCTTGTTCATCACTATATGTAGTATATGCATGGAACTCACTGAAAGCCTGATTAAGAAGAGAAAAAAGTTATACAAGTTAAATAGTACACTAGAAACATAAAACTGGTAATTAGGAATTAGAGATAAAGAGCTGGAAACCTATGGTGTATAGCTAATATTTGAAGTCCCAGTGATGAATGACATTACTTAGATTAAGTGTATAGATTCTGTAAGAGCGAAGGTTCAGTTCAGTTCAGTCACTCAGTCGTGTCCGACTCTTTGCGACCCCATGAATTGCAGCACGCCAGGCCTCCCTGCCCATCACAAACTCCCGGAGTTTACTCAAACTCATGCCCATTGAGTCAGTGATGCCATCCAGCTATCTCATCCTCTGTCGTCCCCTTCTCCTCCTGCCCCCAACCCCTCCCAGCATCAGGGTCTTTTCCAACGAGTCAACTCTTCGCATGAGGTGGCCAAAGTATTGGAGTTTCAGCTTCAGCATCAGTCCTTCCAATGAACACCCAGGACTTATCTCCTTTAGGATGGACTGGTAGCTGAAGACAAAACTGGCAAGGAACACACTCAACGTATAAATGATCAGGAAGCAGGTAAGAAAAAAAAATAGCAGAAGATCTAAAATAAGGATGTCAAAGAGCCAGAGTATTGAAGAAAGAATCAAGGAAAAAACAAAACAAAACAGTGAAACCTAAAGGAAATGCCTTTAAAGACAGATACCAGATTTACCACTAAATTTAACATTGTACAAAATATTATAATCAATTCAGCAAGACAAAAAGATATAAAAAGTTTTACTTACAAAAGGGTCAATTATCTACCAATAACATGTAAGAAACAACTGAAAAACTACTAGAATTCAGTAGCGTTCAGTTAGGTGGCTAAACACAAATATAGAAAATTCAATAATTTTCTTTTATGCTAGCAGTTAGAAAATCTGAACATATTCTACACACAGCAGTAACAAAAATACAAATTATCAAAGAATAAACATAGACCATTGCAGAAACACAAAAGAAAACTGAATAAATGGAAAGACACAGTAGTTGGAATAGGAGGCAGTATAATGAACGTGTTAATTCTTATTGTCATTGTTCAGTCATTTAGTAGTGTCTCTTTGCAGCCCCATGGACTGCAACACGCCAGGCCTCCCTGTCCTTCACCATCACCCTGAGCTTGCTCAAATTCATGTCTACTGAGCTGGCGATGCCATCCAACCATCTCATCCTCTGTTGCCCCCTATCCTGCCCTCAATCTTTTCCAGGAGTAGTGTATTTTCCAATGAGTTGGTTCTTCCCATCAGGTGGGCAAAGTATTGGAGCTTCAGCTTCATTATCAGTCCTTCCAATGAATATTCAGGGTTGATTTCCTTTATGATTGATTGATCTCTTTGCAGCCCAAGAGACTCTCAAGAGTCTTCAATACCACAGTTCAAAAGCATCAATTTTTTGGCACTCAGCCTTCTTTATGGCTCAGCTCTCACATCTGTACATGACTACTGGAAAAACCATAGCTTTGACAATACGGACCTTTGTTGGCAAAGTAATGTCTCTGCTTTTAATATGCTGTCTAGGTTTGTCATGGTTTTTCTTCCAAAGAGCAAGATACAGTACAAAAGAGTCTGAAATGCAGCACTTGGGTGCAATCTCAAAAATAACAGAATGATCTTGGTTCGTTTCCAAGGCAAACCATTCAATGTCACAGTAATCCAAGTCTATGACCCAGCCACTGATGCCAAAGAAGCTGAAGTTACAGAGTTCTATGCAGACTTACAAGACCTTCTAGAACTAATACCAAAACAAGATGTCCTTTTCATCTTAGAGGACTGGAACGCAAAAGTAGGAAGTCAAGAGATATTTGGAGTAACAGGTAAGTTTGGCCTTTGAGTGCAAAATGAAGCGGGGCAAAGGCTAATAGAGTTCTGCTAATTCTTACCAAAAAAATAACTTCAAAGAATCAGTGAAAAGCTCAAAAATTTTCAAATGATGTATTTTTGAATGCCTATAACAGACACAGGTCAGACTGGAGTATGTTTGAGCCTGAGGATTACTCTATAAAGAGGGAAAGACTAATGATACTAGAGAAGACAATAAGTAGATAAGTGTCTTAAAAATGCATGAGGGAATAAAAGAGTTTATTCATCCAACAAATGCTTATTGAATCCTTACTATGTGCCTGACACTACAGACACAGAGTGAAAAGGTATAGTCCCCGTCCTCAAATTCAATTGGTTTAATGTTATAAACTGAAAAAGAGGGCAAGACAGAGAAAGACAGAGAGAAAACATACACGTGTCTGTTGTTTCAGTGTCTCTATTTCTGTGACTCCAAAGTAGTCTCTGCCTCTTAATATCCCTTCTTAAAATAAATTAAATGTAACTTCAGTTTTTGATCTTCATTTGTAATCCCATTGTCTCCCACAAGGATGGTGCCTTTCTTCCTAGGCTTTCTGAACTTGTCCTTTTGCAAACTTTAAATTTCATTTTCCACACTACTTTCAAAACGCCAAGATCATGGCATCCAGTCCCATCACTTTATGGCAAATAGGTGGGGAAAAAGTGGAAACAGTGACAGATTATATTTTGGGGGGCTCCAAAAATCACTGTGGATAGTGACTGAAGCCATGAAATTAAAAGATGCTTGCTCCTTGGAAGGAAAGTTATGACAAACCTAGACAGGGTATTAAAAAGCAGAGACATCACTGTGCCAACAAATGTCCGAATAGTCAAAGCTAAGGTTTTCCAGTAGTTGTGTTTGGATGTGACAGTTGATCATAAAGAAGGTTGAGCGCCGAGAATCAATGCTTTGGAATTGTGATGCTGGAGAAGACTCTTGAGAGTCCCTTGGACAGCAAGGAGATCAAACCAGTCAATCCTAAAGGAAATCAACCCTGAATATTCACTGGAAGGGCTTATGGTGAAGCTCCAATACTTTGGCCACCTGATGTGATGAGACAACTCACTGGGAAATTCCCTGAGGCTAAGAAGGACTGAGGGCAGGAAGAGAAGGGGGTGACAAAGAATGAGATAGTTGGATGGCATCACCAACAAAATCGACTAGAATTTGAGTAAAATCCAGGAGACAGTGGAGGACAGGGCAGCCTGGTGTGTTGCAGTCTATGGGGTCACAAAGAGTAGGACACACCTTAAGAGACTGAACAAATACCAATTTAACCTGGGACATTGTATTTTCATTTCTCTTAGCCCCAGGCCTTCATTCCTGAAGTCAGCCCTGGTTCTCAAAACCTCTTCTGGATTATAGTGCTTGCCTGGGAAGATGAGGACAAAAAAGAAATTAAAGCCTAGTTGCCTCCAAACATAGCATTCCTTCTGCCTGAAACACACTTCCTCTTCCCTCTTCTCCAGAAAGCTTTCTCAAGCCCCGACACCTGAGTTAGATACAGCTCATACATGCTCATCTAGTACCCCATTCTTCCTCTAACACAATATAATTTACTTATCTGCCTTTTCCACTACATTGCAAGCATCACAAGAGAAGGGATCCTGTCTTTTCTTACTGCCTTTTACATACCTAGTATTTGGTATAAAATGAGCATTCACTAAAAATGTAGAAAATGAGCATTAACTATGTAAACCACTGAACAAGTTGTGACTAAAGGATTATCTTCTAATATAGTTATTCACAATATATTTTCATGTGGAAATAGTCCTGTCTGACTCTGCAATCCCATGGACTGTAGCCCACCAGGCTCCTCTGTCCATAGGATTTTCCAGGCAAGAATACTAGAGTGGGTTGCCATTTCTTCCTCCAGATCATCTTCCTGACTCAGGGATTGAACCCGCATCTCCTCCTTCTGCAATGGCAGGCTAATTTTTTTTTTTTTACCACTGAACCACCTGGAAAGCTCTTGTCAAGCACTATCCATTTAATCTTCACAACAACTCTGTGAGGTAAGTAATATTAGTCTCCCATTTTAAAGATGAGACAACTAAGAAATAAGGTTTTAAGTAACCTGCCCAAGAAATCCAGGATGCTGTATTCAATACATTCAATACACTGAGTACTTTTATAATTTTAAGTAAGAGATAAACAGACATTTTAGTGTAAAGTACCATTACAATATTCAGTAAAAGCACATATTTGCAAGAAAAAAATAATTTTTGCACTCAAGTCTACACCTACAGTACACTTTCATATTTTACAAGACCATTTCTATCTCTTCAGATTCTATACAGTTTTCTTTTAATAAAGCCTATGAGAATTGCTAATTTTGTAACAAATAAATGATATTTAACAGTGATGGTAAATAGGTAAATAATGTCCAAAGGATTACAGAACTAAAATCCATTTATCTTTAAGGAATTCTAGTGTCTTTTTAATCTGACAGTCACCAAAATTCAACATTTAGTCATATGCAATTAAATTAAAATGTTCCCATGAATTAAAAAGCACAAAACCTTTACAGAAGGTTTTATGAAGTCAAGAATTTATAAATTAGAATAATGCTCATGATTTCAACTAAAAACATTTTTTAAGATGTGAAAGCCATTGTAAATTTGTTCAAGTTTACAGCTGTATGCTTCAGCTGTCCAACTAATTGGTTTTAAACTTTTAAATATCATTTATATAGAAATGGACTCAGAGGTGGACCACCTAATCTTTTTCTCACCTACTGATATTTTTATGGAGATTTTAAAAGAATATTTGGTCAAACAAATAAAAACAAAGAAAAACTGGTACTTAAGGACAGACCTAATCAAGACCACTCATTTTCAAGAATTAGACCATAATTAAGCATGAAGGGTAGATAGCTATATTTAAATATATAATAGATGCCCTACAAGTTTCCCATTCGCAATTTCTAATACAGCAACGTTTCAGAAAAGTATGGCTCCACTTTGCTAAGCTAGTGTTACATTTAGGTAATGAAGTAAACATAACCATATACTTGGGACTAACATACATCTATAAGCACAGGTAGCAAAGTTTTACAATGGCTTCCCACATTATACAGCATAAAATATAAGAATATTAATTTTAAGACCTTCCACAATCTCGCCCCCATATTTATTCTCATCTCCTTCTGGTCCCAATACAGTCTCTTATATAGGTTATTTCCAAAGTATACCACTCATGTCTGTAATCCCCTAACCTTCCTACTCTACTACTGTTAAATCATTCCTGTTCACTCTTTACAACCTGTCTCGTCTGAACTCTTCCCTAATCCTACTAGCCCACAATGACATCTCCTTCTTCTGGGCTTTTCCAACCACTTAATAACCAAGTCAACATTTGATAATTTTCAAATACATTTTAAATTTTCTGTGTATAATCACCTTTTTTCTTAGGCATAACATAACAGTAAAAGGGATGGGCATGGGGGCAGGGGGGTAATGTGACAGGAAAATATCAATCAAAGAGTTAGGATTTCGAAAGTTCTAGACTTGCTCTGAGACTATATTTGAAGTTCCTGAATAAAGCCATTTAATTCTTATAAATGAGGGCTGGTATTTGGTATTCAATCTAAGATCTTTAATGACAAATACTCTTTTTGAGAATGATTTGTATCTTCCATAGTTGCTTAGGATGTTATATTGCATGGCAAATACAAAAAGAAATTATAAATTCTTGGTTGATGTGATCTGAGGAGTGAAGCCAAATACCACACTTGGACAAAGTCAGGGCTACCAAGGTGGGAGATACAGACTGGCAAAAAATGACAGAGGAAGAACAAATAGAAGCATAAATATGGGAGACTCTACAAACAAAAAAATTATTAAGTTGAAAGAAAGTTTTGGAAAATTGTACCAAACAATGATCTCTGTGGACTTTCATAAATCTTCACGGTTATTAGTGTTTTAGAATTCAATTAAACAAATACTTGAAGTCTAGGTAAACAGCACTATTTCAGGTATTTCATTCCAATACATTGTAACTCTACAAACCACTCACACACAAAACATCATACTTACTGAGATCTCTACATTTAATAGTACTATATTCGAAAGAGATACAAAGATAGTCACAAGCTTCTCTCAATTCAGGAATAGATATGCCATCAGGACAACGGATTATTCCTGTTTTATAATAATCCTGAAAAAAAAAATAAATGCATAAAAGAATGCACAAGGTAGACAAAATGTGTTTTTAAGACTGGGCTGATAGAATTTTTTAAAATTGTGATACTCTTGAGATTTCTGAATTGTGGAATTTTAAAGTTAGGTGGGACCTCAGTTCACCTAACCACTCTTTCGCTTTCCTGACAAGAAAAATTTATGTCCAAATGGATTCACTGACTCCTCCAGTTATGAAATTATTTAACAAGAGAGATAAAGTTAGAACCCGGGTCTCCTCATTACTTATGCATCTCTTCTCTCTACTGTACCATGCTAACTCACATGTATTCCCCTCTTACAAGTTATCTGTCTACATACCTACTATATATTTTTGAAAGAAATTTTAAGGAAGTTAAATGATATACTTTACGTTACCTTAACTATTACCTAGAGAATGGGGCAAAACATAAGGTTTTTAGTAAAGAATTTCAAAATCACCTCCAAGTATTCAAATATATGGAAACAGAACACACAATTATTCTTCTTCCAAATACTGTTCTTTGGTGTTTCCCACAGAAGTACAAACAATAATAGCTATTATTTCCAAAATCTACTTGAAATGCTGTTAGGGGCTGGCCCAGAGCTATAGATAAGTTACTCCACAGCTGAGTCATGGAGTCAATACCATTACCATTAAGGGACAAATGGAAGTATGGGCAGCTGAGAAAGCACTTCCCAAAAAATTAAGATCTGCCTCAAGCTTCTTGATGTTCAGAGCCACAGTAACACCATTTCTGAAGTTGCTACATGAATCAAGCAAGAGATCTTCTGGTACTTTTCCAAGTACTTGTTAGTACTGATCACGATCAACTCCTTTTCCTGTCTTGTACCTCAGGATCCTCCTTCTCGTCTTCCCACAAAACTATTTAAAGAAACCATATTTTCAAACTGTAAAATAAACTGTCACATGCTATGAATCAAATTTTATCACCAATTAAAATTACAAGTAGTGACTGTAGTAATAATTCAAATATTTCTCAAAATAAAAGGTTAAAAAATTTAAGTTTTAATACAAAAATGATAGGAAATACATTTTAGAGATGGCTTTCAAACGTTCCTAAGTGTCCACCACTAGTTATATGCAACAAAATGTTAGAAATCCAGTAGCCACATTTATTGTGACAGCAAAAAATTATCAACTTCTTGTATTTAATAGAATTGAAGAAAGTGGAATAGTCTGACTATAGAAATGTTACCACTAAACCCTTGAAAGAGCTGCCTATGCAGACCTGAGAGATGAATTACCCCTATCTTATTTTTGCAAAGGTTATAAAATTCACTTATTTTTATCATGTTATATTTACATACCAAAAGAAAATGAATTAAATGATATTAAAAAATACACTGGATACTTCCAGAGATATCCAAATACAATTCTGCTTTCAAACCAAGTACCTACCGAGAAAGGGTCAACTGACTCAATCAATACACACAAGAAACAGCACTTACCAGAATTGCTCGAAATACAGTAGAGCCAATTCCTTCTGCCACCTCATACTCTCCCTTCTCATTAGGACGTGTAAAGTTATGTTCTCTGCCAGATCCAAACATCCTATAGTAGCAAGTAATTGAGAAATAAATCAATAGGCTATCCCTTCAAAAGAGAAAAATTGTTTTCATGTACAAAAGTAAAAAGGAATTATAATTTTAGCATTAAATTATATCATTAAATTAGCCCACAAATATTTATCAGACATTTATTCTGGCAAATGTGATAAATAAAAGATTATAAAATTTTTTTTTTGTGGGAGGAAACAGTAGTAAAGATTTCCCATAAGAAAATAAAATCAATTAATAAGCTTCAAAAGGTAAAAAACTTTCCGGTCCCTTTTCTACAGGGGTGGGAAAAAAACAATCTAGGAGAGATTCTTATATTAATTTTATCCAGAGAAAGAAAAAAATGAAAGAGAGAGAAGAGGGAGACAGGGAGGAAGGGCAAACGACTATCTTCAATGCAAAGTTAGTCTATTAAGTAGCACGTATGATAATCTAAACTAGAAAAAAGTAAAATAAATATAGGCAGATTAGATTATTTTACTTTTTACAAAACTATAAACGTAACAAATCCTGCACAAAACTCTTACACTGGCATCCTAGAACTGAAAAATAAGCAATCAAATACTGGGGTAGAGAGGAATGAAGAAGAGAATGAAAATTCTAAATAAGTAACAAGCTCATAATATTAATTTTTACAAAAAGAAGATGCAGATGAACTTCTATTTTTTCAAGTCATGCTGTTGGCCCTTTAACAGTAAATATTTTAAAAAGAGGCAATCTGCTAAATATGTCCTTCAAAACAAAAAGTTGAATGCATAATTTCCAAGCAAATTTTTAAAGTGTGATTAAAAGAATCTGAACCTCTAAATTCAATGACATCATTACTAAAGTCGATATAGCTGAATAGTTTCCTATTCAACAATTTCCCAATTTAAAGAGTTCCCTCTTTTTTTTAATAACATAGAACCTATAAAGAACAAAGCTTTCTTATTTCAAAGTTTCCAAAAGAATGCCAACTGCTTTTTACAGTTCCCATGAATATTAATTTTCATCCCCAACGACATGCTTTCGTCAACTGACATGAAAAGAAGCCTTCACTGATTTGGAAAAAAAGAAGCAAGTCTTTCAGGAATCAAATGTCATGCAATTTTCTCAAATACTTGAACTTTTTACAAAAAAGGAAAGTTATACTTTTCAGATCAATATGGATAACAAACACAAAAAAATCTTCTGAATTTATTTTTAAAAGAAAATGTAGCCTATCAGCTGAAGAAAAATTTCAAATACCTACTTTTGCCTTTCAACTGTTTAAGTTTAGGTAAAAATGTAAAATATGATCAGTGTCAAGTTATCCTCCTAAAAATCTCCCATCAACAATCTTTCCTTCAAGTTTTACTGTTTGTTGTAATGTCTTGGAAATAAATAAACTATGCTTTGATTTTTTTAAGAGTCTTTCCTATGCTTCTAATAATATGTAAAAGCCTATAGAGTACAAGTATTTCTTTCCTTACAGATGTAAAGTCAAGAGCCAATGTTAAAAGGAAATATTTGTCTACCCAAAATGCAAACAGTGTCACATGCTGGCATTTGTTCTGGATTCTGAGATACTTACAAATCATACACATACACAGGTACCCCAAATAGTTACTCATATGCAACCAAGCAAAAAATTCAAGTTTTCCTTTTTAACCTCATGCAAACTTCCATTTCATTTATGTTTCCTTCATTTTATATTAGAACGAATAGAAAAAAGGCACTAATTTTCCAATTAAAAGGTGTTTGTAAGTCAGTAAAAGTTGAAAGTCAGTAAAAGATTAATAACAATTTTAACCATCCTAAATACTGAAAGTATTAATACTATTCTGAAAACACAAAGTACAAACTTTGGACTCCAATTAAAAGACTTGAAAAATCAAGTCTATTCTGAAGTTCCCATAACTACAGCCCATATTTTCTCTACCAATTCTAGAATATGGGTTCCCTTAACTACAAATGTTATATTAATCTATTACTCCAGACCAGTACAGATTCAGAGACCATTATTTCTCCTTCATTCTACTGACTACTTGTTAGCATTATTTCTTTAAAGTAAATATATCAAACTTAAATTAATATATCAAACTTAAAATTAAAGTAAATATAACTCATGCTGACTTTTCAGCTAACCAAATGCTGATGTCTGCTGTATCTGAAGATTGAATTTGGGAGCCCTAAGTGAAGGAAACATTATCACTGTTAAATTCATCTTGTCAAATACAATCTATGTTTTCAGATCTTTAAGTATCCTGTCTTCATTTAACTACTGCATTTGCTACTTCTAGGTACAGAAAACATTATTCAAAATAAAATCATGCTCAAGATCTGGTTCTACAATTTCTAGCTGGATTAACTTGAACAAGTTATTTAAAATCCATAGCTCAACAGCAACACTGTATTCCACTAGAGACCTACTGTAAAACTTTTTTAAAAACGTAATGGAAAAGTGCTTTTTATTAATAATACAAAGAATCACAATAATACAAACCTGCCCAACATTGTATTTGGCTGTGCAGTAAAAATAGATGGGTCTACAACAAATCTAGTGTTATCCACTATAAGTGTCACTCGTTCTGATGTTCTTACATTCCGAGCTCCTTCTTTTGCATTTTCATACACAAACACCATTTCCCCAGACGTCTTACAGCTACTATCTGAACTTGACTGACTACTGTTTCTGCTGCTGTTCCCAGCACTGCTACTGGATCCATTTGGAGAGGCTTTCTGAGGACGAGGACTGCTTGGACGAGAGGAACTGTGATCTTTTTCACGTTCTGAAATAAAGATGTTAAACAAATTAATGCAAATTTTCTTTTAAAAAATATGAGAGATATATATATATATTGAAAATAGTGATTTAGAAAAGTTTTTTTTATCACAGCAATTCTGCTTTTTCTATTTCAGATAACATTTTCACAGAACATCATAAATGTTCATTTATTTTCTAGGAATAAACCTAAAACATTACATTGTTTTCTAAAACAATTAATTTTGTAGACTTTTTAAAAAAGATGTATACCTAACCGATGTTGACCCAAACTAAGATCAAAATTAAATTGAATTATATTACTGCTCTACTTAAAAATATACAGAAACAAAAGGAGTAGAATATTCTAAGTCAAATAAGCAAGCATTGAAAGTCAGTAAAAGATTAATAACAATTTTAACCATCCTAAATACTGAAAGTATTAATACTATTCTGAAAACACAAAGTACAAACTTTGGACTCTTAACTACATTAATAAGGAAACCCTTAAACCAGCAATTTAGCTCACAAAAGGAAGGTACCAAAGGAAGAAAATATTTTTACCACAGACACTAAGAAGTATTTATGTTTTCAAATGACTTTTAATGTTTTACCAAATTAAGTGGTTTAATAGCTGATGATATACTGCTTTCTTCTCACATTTTTGAAAAAAGCACTGCTACAAATTTTATAGGATCATATTATTGTTACCTATAATTTTAATATAAAGAAACACTGTTAAAATTCAGAAAATTTTCTTTAGCTGTTCCAACAGTCTACAAAAGGGAAATTAAAACTAAGATTTTGTGATGTTTCCTTTAGAGATTAGATTACTAAACTTTAAAGGTGACCTAAAAATGTACCTCCATCTCATCAGTTTCATCAGCTTTTGCCAAATTCCTTCATGACTCAGGCTACTTAGAACACTCTGTACAGCTTTACTGGTTATATAATTAGGCTTGCTGTATCTCCAGAGATACCCTGACACCTCCCTTGTAGTGCCTATTTCTACAATGTTGGTAGCACCCTAAAAGTAAAATTTGCTAAAGCAATAAAATAACTTATTATATCCTCTGTTCTCTTCCCAGATACTAAACTTTGCATACAACAAACTGTCAGCTCTTATTTATACTTTTGTAGGTTTTTAGCTTATTAGCATTAATCTGACTTTAAAGACCTACTTAGATACTGACAACCTCTCCACATAATTAGACCTAATATACATGATTTTGATTTATATGAGGTAATCAGAAACTGCCTCAAATAGTAAGTCAAAATATTTAATTTGCCACTTCTGAGGTAAAAATAAAAATCAGCAAGCTCACATTGTATTTACCTGGAGGAATAGCATTCATTTATAAAAAAGAGTAGGAAGGAATAAAGACCTGAGCTGTCAAGGGGGAAAAAACCCACTTCCACCCTCCTTTTCCTCCTCTGTTTTTTATTTAATTTTAATTAAATTTAAAATATTGTTGAAAATCAAGCTAAATGTCTCCATGATAGTTACTCTTTCACTTCCTTTTTTAGTATGATTAACAAGGATTCTTATCAATAATTTACTATAGATTATTTTAAATAAACCACTGCTATATATCTCAAAAGATAAAAATTACTTGAAAAAAAATTTTAATCTACATATTATAGTTGTAAAGCCTGTTCAAATTATTTCTTTTATAAGACGGTCCCAAACTCTGAAAAAAAAATGTACTTTAAAGTTTCATTTAGTAAGTTTTTTTTTTTAACAGCAAGAATCAAGCTAAGTTAAAACAGAAGCAACTGAAAAGTAAGATGTTAATTTTACTGTAAAGTATTAGGCATAATTCACTGTTATTACTACTTTAAAAAGGTAAGTGCATTGGGAGTTTCCTGGCAGTCCAGTGGTTAGGTCTCAGTGCTTTCAATGCCAGGGCCCGGCTTTGATCCATGGTCAGGAAACTAAGATCCCACAAGTCGTGCAGCGTAGCCAAATTAAAAAAAAAAACAAAAACCTGTTGGGAAGTTTAGTAGATTTTACATACCAACATGGTGCTGTCGTGTTGGAGAAGTAACATTTCTAATACAAGGAGTGAGCTGAGATTCTGTTCTTTCATGAGATGAATCTCGTGATCTGTCACTTGACCTTCGTCTATCTCTTGATCTCTCATGTCCCCCACTAGCACCATGCAGACTCATTTTGGTGTGGTCGACAGCTCCTTTAGCAACACGTGAGGGAGTGCTGATAAATTAGAAAAGAAAATTAACCATAAAAGTAGAAAATGAAATTGCAAACACTTTCCATAAAAACTCCCAAGTAATATAAAACTACTAATATTCTGAAGTGCAACAGTCAAATGCTATTATACTTAACAATTCTGAAACCTAATTTATTTTAAACTTGCAGGTTTTATAAATTCTGGAACACTATGTCTTTAAAGATCACATACTCCAATTCAGTTTTTTTAAGGATGAGAAAACTAAAGCCCAGAAAGGTTGACTGACTGTTGAGTTAGTATCACAGTAGAAGAGGTAGCAGTAGTAGTTAGCAGCAGTAGTACTAGCAATAGAGACCATCCAAATCTCTAACTCAAGTGTTCTCCTGGTTTTGCTGTTTGTAAGGGAAAAGGAGAG
This sequence comes from Muntiacus reevesi, assembly GCF_963930625.1. Classification (NCBI taxonomy): domain Eukaryota; kingdom Metazoa; phylum Chordata; class Mammalia; order Artiodactyla; family Cervidae; genus Muntiacus; species Muntiacus reevesi. The sequence continues at coordinate 53,004,114 of NC_089257.1, forward strand.
GAAGAGCACCAGCTTCTGGAACTCTTAAACACTGAGTTATGGGACAAAGTCATTGGTCTTGCTGCCAAATAAAATAAGAATACATGTTAGGGACTTCCCTGGTAGTCCAGTGGTTAAGACTCCCCCCAAGTCCAATGTAGGGGGCATAAGACTAAGATTCTACATGCCATGAAACATTGTCGAAAAATAATTAAAAAAAAAAAAAGAATACATGCTAACTCCAATCAGTTCATTTTGATTGGACTCTCTTGAAAAATTCTGGAAAGTATTTTTCTAAAAAGCTAATAGCACTGACTAAATAAAGTAACAGAACTTAAAATTTTAAAATATCTTACATAGAACAAATCTGCCCATGGGAAGTGAGTAACTGAAGATGATTAAGATATTCTAGTTGACAGCATTCATTCACACAATTACCTATTAAGTTATATGTACTATGTGCACAATGCTGTTACATGCCAGGATAGAAGCAGCTTCCTTAGAATGCTTATGATTTAAGTGCAGCAGTTATACATGAATTGTTACATTTAAATAGTGTAAACAATTCAAATGTTATCCCAAATTTAAAATATAAAATAATTAAATGTATTTCAAATACAATGAATAAATGAATGACAAATAAATGCTCTAAGATCTCACAAGAAGACATTACTGTAAATCGCTGTGAACCTGGCACTAACAAATAGCTAAGATTTTAATAATCAGAGTACACTGTAAGTAGGAAAACTGACAGGAACAGAAATGAAAGAGCCTAACCTAAGGCAGGTGAAAATTTACCATCTTATTAGCAAACAACATAGTTCATCATTTAAAAATATTAAAGTGCTTTTCAGAAACAGGAAAAAGACAGGAATAGAAGGAACTTCATGACTTCAGAGTAATAAAGACTTACAATCAAATTGTCTTTTAATACTTAATTTCTCAACATGTTGAATGCTAACTTAACATTTTGGAACCTTAGTTTCCTCACCTGTAACTGTAGATCCTACCGACTTTCTAAGTTTAACATGAGGATTAAGTGAAGTATAATCAGTAAACTGACCAATAATGTACCTGGCACAACAGAATCACCCACTAAATGTTACTTTATTTAGTTTTAACAGGTGAGGACATTAAAGTTCAAAATCACAAGATTTTGCTCAGAGTCACATGGAATTTTAGATATGCTCATAACACTGTAACCTAATCCTTTCAATTCATTCCAGTGCCTCTTCCATGATGTTACCCTACTGTCCTTCAACAAAACCACATTATTTAAAAATTTAACCTTGATGAATCAGTTTTAAATCCAACAGTGCTCAGGGATCATCTCTGATTTATTAGCTGTAACACTGTTATTTTAGTGGTTTCTTTCATTATGAAGATCGTTATCATCTCACTATAACAGACTAAAAAAACAATAAATAAGGCTGACTCTGTATCTACCCTAAGAGTGACTTCTAAGGAAATAAAGGCAACCAACCAGTTTTTATCAGTCATCTGTCTCTCATAAATCTACAGAAAGAAGAAAAGAATAACCCTCTATTCCCACCTTCCTTCCAGTGAAAAAGATCAGAGTAGGATCACATCATTAGAACATAATTTTTTTCTTTAAATAGAACAAATCAAAAGATCCTACTTTTAAGTTAAAAACCTTACAATAGGAACAATGGAATTTCTGACTCATCTCCTAAAGTAGGAAAAAGAAAGGAATCCACAATAATAGAATAAGCATTATATACTGGAAAAAACCCTTGTATTATTCTAAGTTTTAAATGTACTACTAAACACATTTTCTAAATATGAATCTAATGGATAACAGATAAGATACAAACACAATTACAACTAAGGCAAATAAAGGATAAATGTTCAGTAAGGGCCAAGCCAACTGATTAATTGAAAAAGGATTTCAACTAGACATCTTTATAGCTGAAAGATTAAATACCGCTAAGTATTTTGCTTAAATACTGGCTTCATTTCTAAACTGTTTAGACATTAAACAAATGCAAAAGGTGTCATAATATATTCCTGTTCCTTTTTTTCATTCTCAAATGGAATGTACTCTGAATGAGACCTTCAAAATCAGATGTCATGGAAGACTAATTATGTCCTACTCTATTTAATTAAATAATTTTAGATCAGGAAAGCATTCTAAGGGCAAACATAATTAACAAGTGCAAACGAAAATGAGGACAAGCAAGTTCATAGAGGATAACTGCTTCCTGTTGCATCTAAGAGTTTGGGATACATGAACTGAGAAGAGGAAAGGAGATGAAAAGTATATCAGCCCCAACACCTGCTTCTAGCCAAGACAGAGAAACAAGGACTAAATTTACCTTCCTGTCTGAAACTACCCAAAAGCAAAATATATGAAACAATGACAAAGACATAGCACATTTGGAAAAGAGAGTAATCCCTGGAAGATGAAAAAACAAATCAGATAAGGCTAACCATGGGCTTCCTTGGTGGCTCAGTGGTAAAGAATCTGCCTGCCAATGCAGCGGACATGGATTCAATCCCTGAGTCGGGAAGATCCACTGGAGAAGGAAATGGCAACTCACTCCAGTATTCTAGCCTGGGAAATCCCACGGACAGAGGTATCTGGAGGGCTCCACTCTATGGGGTGGCAAAGAGTTGGACACGACTTAGCAACTGAACAACAACAACAACAAAGGCCAACCACTGCCCCAATTTACTACCTTGAGAAGAGTTTCTCAAGTAAAACACAGAGGCAAAACCCAGGCAGAAGCTGATGGACTCAGTTACGGATGAGGAGCTGAGAGGTTGGGGACAATAGGTGGCAGTGTTCTAAGGAAAGAGTATGCCAGAGAGGGAAGAGCAGCACAGAGAAAACCTCAGCAATCTGCAGAGTCTAGTACCAATCAACGCACACATGAGGAAACCTCATTAATGAAGCTGGAGAAACAACTGATTCAGAGAATTAGAGGAAACACTGCCAAGGACTCGTACAGAGCCAGGAAAAGGGCCTGTCCCTCTCTCCCCACAGTGAGGCTGGAAAACCTCATAAAAGGGCACTAGAGGGGGAATCTAAAGGGTCTTGGCTCTGAAGTGGGAAATAATTAAACCTAAACTGAGTACTGTCCTAGTCACATCCAACGAATGCTAATAGCAAGATGTGAAAGAATCAAATCGTTTCCAAGTAAGTAAACTAAATCCTAAAACAAAGATCAAGAAAATTTATAGGAGTACAAAAGTATCCATCAGCCAAACAAGGTAAATTCACAATACATGGCATTCAGTTAAAAATTAACAGGCAAGCAAAAAAGCAGGAAAAAAAACTCAACTAAAACCAACCCAAGTATCTTAAAATAAGAAAAATTTTAAATTAGGCACACATCTTAAAATTAAAAACAAAAACATTATAACCATATTCCTCCAAAAAGTTATATAGAAATATAGAATGTTAAAAAGATACAAATCAGACTTCTAGAGACAAAAATGGTATCTGAGAAGCAAAATACATTCATTTGGAATTAATGGAAGATTATACATTATAGAAGATTCATGAATTTGAAGACTGCAGTAGGAAATACCCAAATGAATACACTATTCATTATAGAAGGATAAATTAAGCATAAGTGAGCTATGGGTCAACTTTAAGAGTCCTAACATAGGTATAAATGGAGTCCATAAAGGAAGAAAGGTGAGGAAAAGAAAAACATTTGAAGAAATGTCTTGAAATGTAATTAAAACTACAAACCCACAGATGTAACATGCACAACAAATCCCGAACACATTTTAATAAAAAATAAAACCCAAAATGATAACTGCTGGCAACCTATGATTGTTATATCCTGTAAAAATATCTCTCAAAAGTAAAAGGGAAATGCATTTTTAGACACACACACAGAAAAAGATGAATGAATTCATCATGAACAAATCTGCACTATAAGAAAATTTAAAGAACATCAGGTTCTTTAAATTAACACCAGGTTAATTTAAAAAATTAATTCTTTAAAATAACACCAGGTGAAAAGATGGAAGTGTTAATCGTTCAGTCATGTCCAACTCTTTGCAACCCCATGGACGGTAGCCCGTGGACGGACAGGATTCTCTGTCCATGGGATTCTCCAGGCAAGAATACTTGAGTTTGTTGCTGTGCCCTCCTCCAGGGGATCTTCCCAACCCAGGGATTGAACCTCCAGGGGATCTTCCCAACCCAGGGATTGCTAGCAGATTCTTTACCATCTGAGCCTACACAAAGGAATTAAGAATACTGGAAATAGCACAAAGTTTGGGAGGAGAGAAACAGAAGTACAATATTATAAGGCTCCCATATGATGCAAGAATTATTTAATATAATGAAGTAAGTAGTGATAAACTAAAGATGCATATTAAAGCTTTAAAGCAACCACTGAAGTACAGAAACAAAGTATTATAGTCAATAAGCCAAAAAAGGGGATAAAATGAAATCATAAAAAATGACACAATCCAAAAGAGGGCAAAAGGTGAGGGGAGGATAGGGAAGCAGGAACAAATGGGACAAACAGAAAATAAACAGCAAGATGACAGACTTAACCTTAACCATATCTACAATCACATTAAATGTACATGGTCTAAGCAATAAGAGGTAGAGATTATCACACTGGATATAAAAACCAGACCCAACAAACAGTATGCCCCATCTACAAGAAGCACATTTTAAATATAAAGGTACAAAGAGGTTCAATATAAAAGGATAAGGAAAGACAAATGATGCTAACACTAGTTAAAAGAAAATAAGAGTGGTATACTAATATCAGACAAAGTAGACCTCAATACAAAGAATATTACCAAGGCAGTTCATAAGAATAAAAGGGTAAATTCACGGGGGTCTCCTACACTGCAGGCAAATTCTTTACCAGCTGAGCCACCAGGGAAACCCCTAAGAGCACTTAATAATCCCCAATGTTCTTCTGCCTTGTTACAGAGCTTCAAAATACATGAAGCAAAAAAGCAAAAAATTATAAGAACTCCACAATTATTGTCACAGATTTCAACATCTCTCTTAAAATATTTAATAGAACAAGCAGACAGAAAATCAGTCAAGATGAGTAAGATTTGAACAGCACTATCAACTGGCTTAACCTAACTGACATTTATAGAACACTTCATCCAACAAGAGCAGAAGACTCATTCTTTTGATAAGCACATAGAACATTTATCAAGACAGACCACATTCTGGGCAATAAAACAAGTGTTAATACATTTCCAAAAAATTCATACAAAATATGTTCTCTGATTACAAGTGAATTAAAATTCAATAACAGAAAAAATAAATAAATAAAATAAAATTCAATAACAGAAAGATACCTGGAAAATTATCAAATATTGGCAATTAGATAGATAACATCTTTGTAAATAACCCATGGAGCAAAAAAGAAATCAGAAAGGAAAAGAGAAAATTTTGGACTGAAAAAGCCCAATGGATCAAAATTTGTGGAATGGCATGATATTACAGCAGTAGTTAGGAAGCAAATTATATCTTTAAATGCCTATGATAGAAAAGAAGAAAGGTCTAAGAAAAATTAACTCGGTTTCTACCTTAAGGAACTAGATAGGGACTTCCCTGGTGGCCCAGTGGTTGAGAACTCACCTTGCAGGGCAGGGACACAGGTCTGATCCCTGGTCAGGGAACTAAGACCCCACAAGCAGCAGGGCAACTAGGCCCTAAAGCCACAATCAGAAATGCAACATGCGGCAACTACTAAGCCTGTAAGCCACAGCTAGACATGCCACAACTAAGACCCAGACCCAAAGCAGTCGAATAAATATAGACAAAGAACAAAATAAACCTAAAGAAAGTAGAAAAAATTATTAAAGATCAGAGTGGAAATCATAGAAAATAGAAAAAGAATTGGGGGGAAAAAAAAATCAATGAAAACAAAGGTTAGTTCTTTGAAAAGGTCAATAAAATTGATAAAATATAGCCAAACTGGGCTTCCCTGGTGGCTCAGAGGTGAAAGAATCTGTCTGCAATGCAGAAAACCTGTGCTCGATTCCTGAGTCAGGAAGATTCCCTGGAGAAGGGAATGGCTACCCACTCCAGTATTCTTGCCTGGAGAATTCCATGGACAGAGAAGCCTGGTGGGCTACAGTTCATAGGGTTGCACTCCAGAAGAAATAGATGGAATGAACAGTTCAATGTCTATTAAAGAATTTGAATTTGTAGTTAAGAACTTTCCTTCTAAGAAAACTCCAGGCTGAGATGGCTTTACTGATAATTCTACCAAGCATTTAAGATAGAAATAATACAAATCTTACACAAAATCCTCTAGAAACTAAAGATATTTCTTAACTCATTTTATGAAGCCAGCATTATCCAGATACCAAAACCAGAGACAGATATTACAAGAAAACTACAAACCTACAACCCTCAGAACATAAATGCAAATATGTTCGACAAAATTTTAGTAATTTGAATACAATATACAAAACTGTCAATACATCATGATCTATAGATTTTTGTATCAAAAATGCAAGATTGGTTAAATATTCAAACATCAATCAATACAATTCACCATATTAACACATTAATAAAAAACTTGTATCTCAATATACAAAGAAAATACATTTAACAAAATCCAAAATCCATTCTTGATTTAAAAAAAAAACAACAAAAACCCTCAATAAAGTAGGAATACAATGGAATTTCATCAGCTGGATAAAAGACACCCATGGAAAACCTACAACCAGCAGTATACTCAGTGGTCAAAGACAAAATGCTCTCCACCTAAGACCAGGAACAAGACAAAGATGGCCACTTGTACTATTTCTCTTCACCCACCTACTGAAGAGTCTAGCCAGAGCAATATGGCAAGAAAAAGATATAGAAGGCATCCAGATTATAAAAAGAAGCAAAACTGCCCCAATCTACAGAGAAGATAATCATCTATTATAGACTCTAGTACAAAAAAGTTACTAGAACTAAAGAGTGAGTTTACTATGGTCACAGAAGATCAATATTCAAAAGTAGACAATATTCCTATATACTTGCAACAGCAAACAAGCCAAAATCTATATTTTAAAAACAATATCATTTAAAAAAGCAAAACTTGAAATGACCTAAATGTTTATGAACAGATGACTGGATAAACAATTTGTGGTATATACCATACATACTGTTGTTGAACAGTAAGTATGAACTACAAAGCAAGTTTTTAAATGGATCAAGTACAAAATTATTAAGCTCAGTGAAAGAAGAGAAATACCCTTCCTTCCCCAAATTTGTACATATGTATCAAATTCTAGGCAATACAAACTAATGTTTTGTATCAGAAAACAGACTGGTGGTTGTCCAGGCATGCAGTGTGGGAGTTGGAAGAAGGAGGAGGAAAAGCTTACAAAGGACCCCAAGGAAACCTGCATGTGATAGATTTGTTCACTACCCTGATTGTGATGAGGTTTCGTAAATGCATACATACATCAAAACTTACCAAACTATATGCCAAAACTGGCCTCTTGGCCAAACACAGCCCAATTAAGGCTACTCTTCCTGGAAGCTGCTATTTAATCATTTCAATTACACATAAGTAATAAAAGTCAGGCCTTTCTTCTATTAAATTATAAATTTTCTTTCACTAAACTACATAGATTTTTGCATCCCCCTCTTAAAATGGTTCATGTTCTCATGAAACCAGAAGTTTTCCTACCATCAGACTAAAAAACAACTACCATCTCCAACTGATTACCACTTGAAAATCCCACAGATCAAATTTATTATCCAATAATGTTAATATAGAACTCAAATAAGAATCCTTAATCATGAATCCTCTAAGATCACAATTTTTATTAACTAAGAAATAATGCTTCCAGCTGAGAGCCCATGCTCCACAACAAGAGAAGTCACGGCAATGAGAAGGCCATGCACCACAACTAGACAGTAAACCCTCTCATCACAACGAGAGCTAGCCTACGTGCAGCAACGAAGACCCAGTGCATCCATAAAAATAAAAGTTTCTTTTTAAAAAGAACGCTTCCAGTACCTCTAGATATATAAACAAACCCATCTCAAATACAAACCTCATTATTTTTTTGCAAAAGAAAAAGTTTCATTTTTAAAATTTACAACTTTATGAGCTTCTGATTTCATCTTATACCAACTCTGACTTAACATCAAAATCAACAGGCAGTAAATCTCTCCAAAAGTTTTTAAATCTTACTAAAATAGTCACCCTCAGAAGTATCTATTTATATCAAACTTTGGAATATTAATTTCATATGAATTTCCACATGTGACTTTGCCACCTAATTTATTTAAAAATTCTATATATATATATATGTACAACTTCCAATGATAGGCAGGTTCCTAACAAAGAAAAATTTTAGGGTCTCTATCATTTTGTACAGTGAAATGATGGATTCCTACAGGGGTTAGGGGTAATAAACTAAAGTAATATATAGAGAGAAATATTTTAAATACAACAATATTGCAAAGTTTATAACAAAACCCATGCCACTCTCAGAATGGATAATGTGTGGCACATACATACAATGGAATACTACTCAAAAATTAAAAAAAAAAAAAACTACTGACACGTTCAACAATGTGGTAGATATCTCAAAGGCATTATGCTGAATGAAAAAACCCAAACCCCAGAGTTTACATACTATCTGATTTCATTTACATATTATTCTCAAAAGAGCAAAATTACAGTGATGGAAAACAAATCAGAGTTGCCAGAAGTTAGGGACAGGGAAAGGGTATGACTCTAAAGGGGCAGCATGAAAGTTTCTTCATGGTGATACAAAAGTTCTGCATCCTGATTGTGGTGGTAGTTACACAAATCTGTATGTGATAAAAACATCACAGAATATATACCAGAAAAAGAGGACATATAAAAACTGATGTCTATAGTCAGTTACAGAATTATATATCAATGTCATTTTCCTAGTTTGATACACTTAAGTGAGATGTTATCGTAGAAGGAAGCTGGATGAAGAGTACCCAGGAACTCAGTACAATTTTTTTTAACTTCTTATAAAATAAAAATTTTTCACAGTAAGTTTAATAAACATAAACAAAAAGACAAAAGACAATGTAGAGACAGGAAAAAAAAAACCTATAATAAAGAAACTCAGTGCTATTAAAAAATATATCCATAAAACAAGGACAGGAATTTTTTAATTAAGAGAATAAAAAAGAGTTCTTAGTTATTTTTAAAAGTTAGAAGAAGGCTGAAAGAAAAAACTGGTAATAAAAGAAATAAAAAATGAAAGTAAAGGATGAGAAAATTAGAGGAAGGCACTCAATTTTCAAATAGTATATGTTCCACACAGAACAGAGAAAAGAGCGGGGTTATCAAAGAAATAACACATGAAAAATTTCCAAAAATAAATATTACCAGCACTGCTGCTACAAAATCATTGTAACAAATACACAAAACTAAAATATCTACAAAGTGAGTGGTACCCACTTATGTATGGCCCCCTTATGTAATATACATATGGGAAATACAACCTTATGTGATATCACTTTCCAGTTTTGAGGAATTATCTTTAAATACTTCCAGCAACATCATATCCTTATTATTAAGGATATGTAACTTATTAATCTTTGCTGAATTTAGCTGAAATTTCAGGATATATAACATCTAAGCATTTCCCATGTCAACTGTTTTTTCCTTGTCAAATATTTCCATGTGTATGTATTCGTGTCTGTAGAGATATAGACATGAAGCTTTACAGTTTATGAGGTGTTTTAAACATTTAATCTTTTAAAAATGCATCATTTTTCTTAAAAACAACATAAGCATCTTTGTAAATTTCATATTAGATGTTCCCATCCATTTTTTAATTAGTCTGTCCATATTAAAGAAGCAATATTATTTTGAGGGAAAAAAAGGTGTTTCTATTACTATGTTCTGTATTGTTTTAGATTTATTAACTAAACCATTTAAATGATCTTACATTAATATATTATAAGCAATCAATTTGCATATGATTTTTACAAGCATTTTTAATATGTTAGGTGAAGAGTTTGCAAACAAAGCCAAATTCAACCTGTTATCTCATTTCATAAAGTTTTATTAGAACACAACCATGCCCATTAGTTTACATTGCTTATAGTTGCTCTCATTCCATAATGGCAAAACTGAGTGATTCTGACAGACTCTGTAGCCCACATGGCCAAAAACATTCACTATCCAGCCTTTTACAGAAAGCTGTTTGCTGATCCTCATGTTAAGTGTTAGCAACTGTGATGACATAAAAAATGCAATGAAACTTTTAAATCTATTTTCAACAGGTTTAATGCAAATTTCTCTCCCTTTTCTTTTTTTTTTCCCTTCTTTTTCAATTTGCCTTTTCTGTAAGCTTTTTGTTGTTCTTAATTTATGGTCAGTTTCCCAAGAAACAAAGGCTAATCACTGAAAAGGGCAGTTCTCAGCTGAAGAAGGGGCTGTGCTCTAAATGGCCATCGGTTAGTATGTTGTTTGATGCATACTGTCCATAAATATTTTAAACCGTACTTAAGTCCCGGATTCTCCCCTCCTCCCCTGCTGCCAAAAGACAAGAAATACAGCTCAAAAATAGTTTTAATACTAGTCTTTCTCTTCTTAAAATCTGTCAGACACGTCAGCAACTCTGGTGAGACAGAAGCAGTAGCAATAGCAAGAGAGCTTTATATACCGTTGTATGACCACTCTAAGAGTGTTTTCTTAGAAGTGAAATGAAGACCTAGATCCTAAGAATTTTGACAGAAAAGGAACTCTTACTGGTAAACATTTAACACTTTACTAACAAGGTCAGCTAACTAACTGTCAGCTTTCCTGACAAAAACTATTTTCATGCAGTGACAGAGGTTTCTTTTGACTTTAAAACAAAGGTTTCTTTTGACAGGGCTTTCTCAGATTTTGAACTTTTTTAATGAAGGAAGATGTTGCAAGGAAAGAACCTCTCCAAAATGACGAGTCTCTGAAAAGAAGTTATCTAATTGTTACATTGCTAATTTTTTTACTTCTAAAAAATAATCATGGTTTTAATTCATCAATAAAGCATTAGGTGCTTGCAACATACAATAATTATACCCCATAATAACTAAAATTATTCTTACCCTCTCCTCTAGCAATGCTTTTAAGTTTTATCATGCAGTCATTCTACCAAATACTCACTGAATATCTATTATATGCTACTTATTATTCTAGCCCTGGTGGATATAAATCAGAAAGTCTCTGCCCTTAAAATTTATACATTCAAGTGTACAAAAACACAGAACATACATAATAAATATATTAAATATCATGTGCTGGTAAGCGTTATGAGGAAAAATAAAGCAGAGTTAAGAGGACAGAGTCATCATTTTCAGGTGAGAGGTTCTATTTCACATAGTAGTCAAAGCAGGACTCTCAGAGGAGAAGATGTCTGAGCAAAGACGAAGTGAAACATAAAACTATGAGATTGAGGGTAGGGTAGATAAAAAAGATCCAGTGCCAAAAGTAACCCTTGGGTTTTTCAAGGCATTCAAGAAGGCTAGGACAGCTGGAGCACAGATAGCAAGAAGGACAGTGTTAAAAGATGAGCTCAGAGATAAGACTCGGACCAGATTAAGAAAGACCTTCAAAGAATGTTCAAAGCTTTTTTGCTTTTGATCTGAGTGAAATAGGTACCAATAAAATTTGAATTACATGATCTAACTTATGTTAGATGAAGCAGACAATGAAAGAAAGAAGGTAACAGTAGGATCAGTGACCATTTTGGAGGCTACTACAAATAATCCAGGTGACAGCCAAAGTGACTTGGACCAGGGTTGTAGCAGTGTACATTGCAAACACTGGACTAGACTATATTCTGAAGAACAAGACTTTGGAATTTGATAGATTAACAATAAAAGGTGAGACAGAGGAATCAAGAATGACTCTGATTTTGGCCTGAAAAACTGAAACATTTCAGATTTTGATTATCATTCTCCCACGTTAGAATAACAGTGGGAGGATTAGCTTTGAAAAGTGTAAATGCTTTTTACACACATTAACACTGAAATGTTTATTAGACATCCAAGTGAAGATATCAAATATGGAGTTAGATACACCAGTCTAAAGTACAGGAAAAAGTCCAGATTAGAGACAAAAATAGGGGAATTAAAAACCATTATATATATAAAAAAAAAAAAAAAAACAGTACATACTTTGTATTCTCAAGCCCTACCATAGAAAATTATAAAACATTTCTGAAAAATTGATAATCACTATGATCACAGACTTGTCATGCAAAGAGGCTTGTGTAATTCTATGAAGCTATCAGCCATGCCATGCAGGGCCACCCAAGACAGACAGGTCACACTGAAGGGTTCTGACACAATATGGTCCACTGGAGGAGGGAATGGCAAACCACTTAGTATTCTTGCTGTGAGAACCCCATGAACCGTATGAAAAAGCGAAAGATGATGAGCCCCCAAGTTGGAAGGTATCCAACATGCTACTGGGAAGAGCAGAGGGCAATTACTAACAGCTCCAGAAAGAATGAAGAAGCTGGGCCAAAGCGGAAATGACACTCAGTTGTGGATATGTCTGGTGGTGAAAGTCTGGCCTTGGAGTACAAAATGAAGTAGGGCAAAGGCTAACAAGAGTTTTGTCAAGAGAACACGCTGGTCATAGCAAACATTCTTTTCCAACAACACAAGAGATGACTCTACACATGGACATCATCAGATGATCAATACTGAAATCAGACTGATTATATTCTTTGCAGCCGAAGGTGGAGAAGCCCTATACAGTCAACAAAAACAAGACCTAGAGCTGACTCATTCAGATTATGAGTTCCTTACTGAAAAATTAAGGCTTAACCTGGAAAAAGTAGGGAAACCCACTAGGTTACTGAGGTATGACCTAAATCAAATCCCTATGATTATGCAGTGGAGGTGAAGAAACAATAGATTCAAGGGATTAGATCTGGTAAACAGAGTGCCTGAAAAACTACGGAAGGAGGTTCCCTATATTGTACAGGAGGCAGTGACCAAAACCATCCCAAAGAAAAAGAGATACAACATGGCAAAGGGGTTGTTTGAGGAGCCTTTACAAATAGCTGAGAAAAGAAGAGAGGCAAAACACAAAGGAGAAAGGAAAAGATATACTCAACTGAATGCAGAATTCTAGAGAACAGTAAGGAGAGATAAGAAGGTCTTCTTAAATGAACAATGCAAAGAAACAGAAGAAAACAATAGAAAGGAAAAGACTAGAGATCTCTTCAAGAAAACTAGAGATATCAAGGGAACATTTCATGCAAGAATGGGCATGGTAAAGGACAGAAACAGCAAGGACCAAGCAGAAGAGATTAAGAAGAGATGGCAAGAATACACAGAAGAACTGTACAAAAAAAGGTCTTAATGACCCACATTACCATGATGGTGTGGTCACTCACCTAGAGCCAGACATCCTGGAGAATGAAGTCAAAGCTAGTTGAGGTGATGGAATTCCAAGTAAGCTATTTAAAATCCTAAAAGATGATGCTGTTAAAGTGCTGCATTCAATATGCCAGCAAATTTGGAAAATTCAGCAGTAGCCACAGAAATGGAAATGGTCAGTTTTCACTCCAATCCCAAAGAATGGTTATGCCAAAAAATGTTCAAACTATTATACAACTGTGCTCATTTCACACGTAAGGATATGCTCAAAATCCTTCGAGGTAGGCTTCAGTAGTATGTTAACCAAGAACTTCTGGATATACAAGCTGAATTCAGAAAATGCACAGGTACTAGAGATCAAATTACCAACATTCGTTGGATTGTAGAGAAAGCAAGGGAATTCCAGAAAAAAAAAAAATCTGCTTTATTGACTAAGCTAAAGCCTTTGACTGTTGTAGATCACAACAGACTGGAAAATTCTTCAAGAGATGGGAATACCAGACACCTTATCTATCTCCTGAGAAGCCTGTATGCAAGTTAAGAAGCAACAGTTAAAACAGGATATGGAGCTGAACTAGTTCAAAGTTGGGAAAGGAGTACAAGGCTGTGTTTTGTCACCCAGTGTATTTAACTTCTATGCAGAGTACATCATTTGAAATGCTGGTCTGGATGAACCACAAGCTGGAGTCAAGACTGCTGGGAGAAATATCAACAACCTCAGATATGCAGATGATTCCACTCTAATGACTGAAAATGAAGAGGAACTAAAGAGCCTCTTGATGAGGGTAAAAGAGGAGAGTGAAAAGCTGGCTTGAAACTCAACATTCAAAATACTAACATCATGGCATCTGCCCCATCACTTCATGGCAAATAAAAGGGGACACAGGTCAGATCTCTGATTGTGGAACCTGCATGTCTTTCATGTGTCTTTCATGCATGTCTTTCATGCATGTGGATCCTGAATGTCTTTCAGTTGCAGAGAAGAGGAGGGGAAGAGTTCCTTTTTTAAGACCTTGGGAGCATCTTTTTCTACTAAAAAATAAAACCAATAGAAAAAATATATGAAGTACAAATACAATACTTAGTTTTAGAAACATTTATCATATGACCATGAATATTTTAACAAAGCTTACTTTCACAAACCAAGATTCTAGAGAAAAATCAAAGCAATCCTACAATCACTCATTTTCAAATGGCCTTTTTTTTGGGGGGAAGGGGGCTATATAACATGTGAGATCTTAGTTCCTTGACCAGGGATCAAACTCACACCCCCTGCACTAGAAGCATGGAGTCTCAACCACTGGACCACCAGGGAAGTCCCCCAAATGGCCTTTTGAAAACACAAATAACTTGTTCCATTAAATTTCCTCCTCCTATGCTTCATACTAAAATTTTAAGTATTAAAAGAATTAAAATTAAAAATCTATCCTCTTTTCACAGTTGAGAAAATGACAATTTAGAGGGTAAACAACTTACCTAAAATCATGTAGCTAAGCAAGCGGCAGATCTGACATGTGACCTAAGGAGCACAACTTTGGAGTTCATGCTTTTAACCTTAAACAATTCTGACTCAAACGTAAGTCTAATTTCTTTTAAAAATGACAATTCTTCACATATTTGAAGACAACTTCACATATTGAAGATACAACTCTTATTGTGAGATTCCTTAACATCTATCACAGTTGCCCCCAAGACCTTTGAATTTTCAGTTTCCTAAACTGATAAGGCATCCAATTTACTCACATCCTTCCTTCTGAATTTACACAGAACTAAAGACAATACTTTGGTGTAATGAAGTGGCTCTAACCTTTTTTCCCATTCATTGCGATGGTTTCTAAGGGGGATGGTGGTAGGGGGAAAGATGGGATGATGGCAGCCACACTGTATTTTTGTTTTTTATCAAGTTTATTGCCAACAACTACCCCTCAAGTCTTTTCAAAATGTGATGCTATAAAGTCATGCTAACAATATATATTTGCTTTTCAGTTCTTATCTATATTCTTCAAAAGTTCATTTCAATTTAGTTCAACAAATCAGATTTGGAGATCACTTTGGATCATTAGCTTTTTATTTACTATCCTTTCTTCACTGTTACCTATAAATTTAAGAATTTTCCTTCTCCATATGAGCAATAAGACAAAGCAATGAACAGAGCCACCTTCTAAGATCAATAACCTCTGAACAGGGCCCTTCAAAATGAAAACTGTGTTGGTTAACACAATCCACTAATGGTTAACTCATTTCTCTTCACCCAAGGGGAGATACATATATATATAAAAACTTCACCAAAAACTAAGCTAAAACGAAGTTGAAGTACAAATATATATTGCTACTAAACTACCAACTGCATCAGAGAAAAATTAAAGTTGTTCTGACAATCTATTTTTAGCAAACCCATTCTGGATATAATTTTTAACCTGTTTTTTCCTTCAAGTTAGTCATAACTATCTTTTGTTTTCTCATATCTTTTTCAAAATCAGGCCGAGGATCTCCCATCTTTTAGTACTTCTTGTATTCTCCTAAAACTTTTTGAAGACTATAAATAATATCAATAATTTAAAGATTTTACAGTCAGGTTCTTTTTTAACTATAAGATGTTCCAGAAGACAATTCATTTAGCCAGATGCATTTACTTATCTCTATATTAGTGGCGGTTTCACTCTTTACTAGAAATGTCTTTGCTATTATTATTGATGATGGTGGTAGTTTGCTCTTCCTTTCTGCCAAAGAAGCTCCTAAATAAGAGTTGATGGATTTTTTTTTTCTTCTCTCATTCCCATTCACTATTATTACACTTTCATTGATAACCTTTTGAAAGTGTAACATAAGAAACTCTTTTGGCTGGCCGTAGCATTTTTTAAAAGTCTCAGCTCATCTGAGCTTGTTTCCCTGAAATTTTTTCTATACTTTATTATGGCAATCTTATTTGCTCTCTTTTAAAAGTAATGTGCATATCTTTAAAGAATTCAATGTATAATACACATTGAGGGCCTTTTTCCTTCTGAAAAGTATCAAAATTGTATTTTTACTGAACTCAAGATATTCTTCTTTTTTAGAGAAACTGATGCTGTGAAATCAAACTGATCTTTTATCAAGAACCAGAAAAACTCAAATTCAATAAATTACAAAACATACATACAGAAAACCCTATGCAACTCTTAAGAATTATGCTATAGAAGACTATCCCATGACACAGGGAATGTTCATGATTAAGTTTGCTTTTCATTAAAGAAAAAAAAAAGATGGGTTATATAACAGTACATGTAGTAATATCCCTAAATTATTTTTAAGTGTATACATGTGGATTTATATTTTTATATATACACAGGAAAAAAAGGTTATATACAAAAATATTTAAAGCTTTTCTTTTGATAACATTTTAATTTTATTCTATGTGCTTTTCCTTACCTACCAAATTTATGTAATAAATATATATTACTCCTATAATAATACAGGCATTATTTTTTTAAAAATCAGCCAAACTAGAGAAAAAAATATTCCATAAAGTGTAAGACAAAAAAGTCTAACGTGAGACTTCTGCCTTTATAACTTTATACTTAAGCAAGCTTAGAAAAACATTTCTGGACACCAAACCAGGAAAAAAAAAAAAGGCCAAAACAAGACACCACCAGTTAGTCTAACTAAACAAACAAGTTTTAACGATCATTCACACTTTTAGAAATTAAATGGGGCAAGTCACAAGAACCTCCTCACATTTCAAGTAAAAGAATGTTACAAACTACTTAATAACATTTAAAATAATTTTAAAATGTTGTATATCCCCCCAAATCCCTACAAAATGAAGACTCAGTAGGACAGGGATAATGAAGACAAAAGGAAAAATATCATTAATCAAATTATTTTAAATTGTGCCAAAATTTCCTAATAAAGTAAGCACTGTCACCTGTAAAGATTTAAAATCTTAAAGGAAGAATAATTGTCTTTATTTAGGAGTTTTTCTCATTGAAAATCAATTTGCAATAATCCGAAAATTTATCTGATTTACTCTTTCAATGGCAGTATCTAGATCATCTACTCAGAGTCTGTGTTCTAAAAGACGAGGGAAAAAAGTCATCTTAACCAGTTAAAACTTTATCATTCAAATACATACAGTTCTGTAAAATACATATAAAATGGATCAACTAATCCTTAATTCACCCAAAAGTAAGACTACATTCACCTTCTTTTTTAGGAAATTATTTCAATTATTTTATCTTGAATTTTATTTTCAAATATATAAAAATATTATTTCAAAATTAGCTTTTCCTTAAATAAAATTTTGTATGACATTCATAAGAAACAAGATCAAACATAATGTATTCTCAAGTTACATGATGATTCTACTAAGACTTTTAATGAAATAGGAAACAAAGCCTCAAATCCATGAAAATAATAAAAACACATACTATTTAAAATAACGTGCCATTAAACTGACAATCAAGACATATGATTTTAACATTCAAAAACATAAATGATCATAATGAAACAAAAGCCAAACATATCTCTCTCCACCTCTCTCATATTTAGAAATCTATAGAATTATAACCCAGCATATTATCATGTAAGAAATGAATACACACCTTACTTTAGTATATGCCAAGGCAGACACACAAAAACAAGAAAAAAATTTTGAAATCAGAGTATAAAGGGACTCTGCTTTTTCAAACAATGCAGCACTGAAAGCCAGGTCAGCATCCTTGGGCATTACTAGGAAACTTTAGCACATCTGATATTTCCATCATCTTCAGAATTCCTCTGAACAATGAAAAAATCTCCCAGTCCCCTACCTCACCTGTCTACAGACTTCCTTTAGCTTTCCCCCCTCTACTGTGTAATAATGCTATTGCAGTTATTTTGGCCTTAAATATTCAGAGATACAACCCCCGCTCTGTATTAATTCAGTTCATTTTCTCACAGACACTGACTCAGCCGTGGGTTGTGCAGCACTGACGTTTCTAACCAAACAGCATCGTGTGAGCTGTGATCATCCCATTTCTCCATCTCTGTGCAGTGATTGGATATTGTAATTGATAGACAGGATGAAGAAAACTCAGGAGATGAGGGTTAGTGATATGTAGATATGTTGCCAAATACCATCTGTAAAGCTAATTCTAGCTCTGCCAGCTTGCCAGGTTTTAAAAAACTAGGATGCAGCTAACTTTCTTTTTTCCTTTCAATATTTTATTGTGTACCTTTCTGGGCAATAAATCTTCTCTTTAAAACCAAAGAGAAAATATTATCTGTACTTTAAGGACCCACAAAAAGAACTACTCTTTAAAGCAACCCAACTTTTCCATTTCTAAACTGCTGCTAGGACTAAAGAGCGACTTAAAAAGGAAACTGGAAAGCTCAATCTTCATGCAGAAGAAAGGAGCATGCGTACTTCTATGTGGGAATGAACCCTTGCGGCAAAGTCTGATATTGAATGTATGATGCATTTATCTTTAGTAACCTGAGCAGACTGCAGATTTGAGTTTTAAATAGCTGTATTCGACCCAATTCAAATATGCAAGAGCTTTTAGCATGTTGTCACTCTAGGGCATTTTGACATTAGTTATATAGAAAAGGTGCTCTTTCTTTTTCCTTTTTAAATAGCAAAAACTCCTCTACTTTATAATTTAAAGAAAGGTGTCACATTTCAGGCCAAATAAATTTCAACTGAGATGAGCTTTAACTTCTCGGCAAGCTACCAAACTCCTCAATATAAGTAATGACTATACAACTACTAGTCAGAAAGAAAAGTTGAGTAATTTTTCAACTAATTCATTTGTATGCACTTGCAGAGGAACCAGAGGGACCCTGAATTTCATCCATGTCCAGATCAGCTTCCCTGTCTTGCCTTTTATATCAGTGTTATACCTATGAAATCTACATTCAAAGAAACTTGACAGAAGAAAGGTATTATTAGGTATTATTAATTGTATTAGGTAAAAGAGAAATAATTCAATATTCACCAAACCCTCAAACCTCCAACATAAGCATATGAATATAGTAATTACTATTGCTACTTCTATAATTCAATTTTATCCTTGCCAGTTAGGAAAAGTAGAGGGAAAAAAAATCAAAAGAAAAGGATTTCAGAAAGCAGGCTATTCCAATATGTGAAAAGATAACTTTTTAGAAAAACTCCAAAAACTGACTCTTTTAATAAATATGCTTATTTCTTTATTACTAAAGTCTAAGTGTTTTTAGCTCCAAAATTCACATACTGATATGGTATTTGTAGGTGAGGTAATTAGCTCATGAGGGAAGAGCACTCATGAATGGGACTAATACCATTACAAAAGAGATCCCAGAAAGATCCCTAGTCCCTTCTACACCATGAGAGAACACAGAGGAAAAAAATCTGTCTGAAGCAGGAGGCAAGCCCTTACCAGACACCATATGTGCCAGCGTTTTGATTTTGGACATCCTAGCCTCCAGAACTGCATGAAACAAATTTCTGCTGTTTATAATATAGTCACTCAGTTTATAGTATTCTGTTACAGCAGCCCTAACAGACTGAGCCATTTAGTTTTGTAGATTTAAATCCCCAATTCTGTTTGAGGTGGCAATGTGAGCACTTGTATTTCTAAGTCTCCATGATCTAGAGATGACCATATGACATAGTTCTAGCCAATAATTTATAAGCAGTTGCCTGCTAGAAATTTTTGAGAAATTTAATTTCCTGATATAAATGAAACCTCTTTCCCATTATCCCTGTCTCCATTCCTCCTTGTCTGGAGGGTGGGCATGATGGCTGGAACTGTATAGTAAGCCATTTTGTGATCATGAGGAAACAACCAGAGAAAAATCAAAGATCTTTGACCTTAATATCCTTAAGGATATTAAGCCACTAAGTTTATATCAGGTGATGCCTCCCTGTGGACTTTTGTGTACAAAAAAATAACCCCCTAACTTAAGCCAGTGTTTACTCTGGCTTTCTTTTACTCAGATATCCCTAAATAAAATACACAAGATTCAAAAAAAAAAAGATGCAAAAATATGTAGAAGGACAGATGAAACAAAATTAGCCATGAAATGATAACTTGAAACTGGGGAAAGAGTACACAGGGGTTCATTATAACTGTTTTCTCTTATATGTATTTTAAATGCACCAAAATGAGTTACTGAAAATTTTTTAAAATAAAAAGAATAAGCAGCTTGTTTATAAATTCCAGCTTTGTATTTACAAGTTGGATAGTCTTAGGTAAGTTTATTAACCTCATTTTTTCCAAATGTTAATTGGAGACAGTAATACTATTCATAGAGTTCAACCTTCAGATTTAGTCAAGGTAATTTCCAGAAGGTTCTTTGGCAGGAATGCCCTCCATCTATCCAATTATCCAAGGATTAGTTCAAGTCTCATTTTTACCTGCTCAGACTGGCACTGATTTCTTCTCTGAACTCTTATTTTACTACAACTCATTACCACAATTTATTGCCCTCTTGTCCTCTGATTGTTTCATACCTGGAGGTTCAAGTCTTCCATGATGGTACTGTGACAAAGTGCTGAATCTTTCCTGAACTGAGCACAGGTTCTCAATAATACTTATACTATTAGTTTTTAATACTGCTCAATAAATTAACAATTAATTAAAAAACTACCACTTTAAAAAAATCAAACTGAATTATTTTTTAAAGCATCGTAAGTTATATGTTTACAAGTACATAGGAACAAAAGCTCCCAAAAAGTAAACTGTTCTCCCATGGGCAGATTTTCCACGAATGAAGTTAAAATAAGGTCAAAGGATTTCCTTATCTTTCCACTTAAAAAAAAAAAAAAAATCAATAAATTTGCATTCACATAAGCAACCAATAGTATTGCAATCATATTTAAAAAGAGCATCAGAAAGGTATTGATGTTATAGAAATCAGGAAGAGCTATATCTGTTACTGAAGTTAAATAACAGCAAGTTTAAAACTGTTTTTAAAAATCTTTCCCACTGTTTGCACATAGCTTTTATAAAGCAAACAATAGCTTATTTTTACCTTGTCACCACTTAATATACAATGCAGTCTTGTATATCAGAAAAATACTAAGAACTAGCAAGGCTAAGTTGAAAATCACCTGAAAAAATGCATACAACGTATCAGATAAAAATACAGCCCCACACTTAATGAGATAAAACAAGTATCTCTTTACCTCAAAGACAAAACAAATATCCATGTAAACAAGCTGCAGAAAGAAAACTAGAGCACCAGCTGAAGGACACACACATGAAAAAAAAAAAAAAACAACACTCACACCATTGCTGTGAACTTTATAATCAAAATCAACTCAACATCTTCATTTTAGACCTCACCACAGTAAAAGCCCACAATAAAAAATACATCTTGTCAGGAGACCTGAATGGTACTCATCACTCTTATTTTCTAGCCATGTATACAGTTTAAAAGTAGCTGAATCATTTCTTTAAAATTACAAAAAGGATTTCAATATCACTGCATGTTTTATTCTTTAAGAAAGGTGGTATTAGTTATCCTAGTTAGGAGAATTTTACATTCAAGTAAGTTAAATGTTCAATAATATCCCCCAACTAAATATTCATAAAGCACAACTCTCTATGAAAACAATGTTTACATACCTGCATTATGTGAGGTTTATGAGCTGTTAACACCTTAAAATATCAGATCATAAAGTGTTCTAAATGAACTGTTCCTCATTAAGTCACACAGCACAAAAAGAAAGCTTTAAAAATAATATATAAAAGGGCTGAAACTTTTGAACCGAATAAATGAACCAGGTGAGTCACAGCAGATAGACTGATTTTACCACTAGCATCAGGATGATAACCCAATATAAATATACACAGTTAAAAATGTACAGAGGCAAAGACTGACAAAAGCCTATAAATTATCATACACAATATATTTAGAGCATAAAATAAATTCCTATTAGAGAGTTTTAAATACAAAAAAATAATCTGTCTTGCCAGAGTTCCCAATTAACTATAGCATTGATTCATGGGGTCAACTAAGGATATTTTAACATTATTTAGAAACAGAAACAAAAATTCATAAAAATACAAATAAGATTTAAATAAACACAAATAAGAAAATTAAAAGGAAGACGTTTCCCTAAAAGTTATTTAAAGAGAAATGCAAATATTCACAGTATTTTGTGAATTGATCTCCATCCTCTTAAAGGCTTTGCCACAACCAAACACAGTTTGGTTCTTCATAAAAATTAATTTCAGCAGAGTTCTGATATGTGAAATACATATTTTCTACCTACCTTGAATGTTTATAAAGTTTACGAGGTCTACTATGCAATTTCCGATCCCAATTCTCTGGATCACTGGAGTTACTGTCATAGGGATGAGGCCGTCCTGCCATCCCACTTCAAGCTTCCTCACACTACTGCTCTGAAAGCACACATGTAGCACCCATAACCTACATAAAAGAGTAGTGTTGACCTTTAAATCTATTCCATGCAGAATGAAATAGTCACAGAATTGTATATATTTTCTGATATTATTGTGATTTTTTTAAGTGATAAACAGGATTATTAAACATCAGACACAAATCAGATTCAAATAAACACCAGACATCTTTTTAGGTACTTTTCATTTGATTATCTGATTAAATGTGTTATTCCTGTACAACATTTTAATAATGTGCCATTTGTATTCAGCAAATATACTTAACTGCCATTTGAGTACCTTATGCCTCATGTTTCCAAACATTAATATAGAACCAAAAAGACAAAAACAATTCCACAGAAGAATGATTCTTTTAGACAAAATTTTATTTGGAACACATTTCTTAATTACTTAAAGTTTAAGATGCTTAACAAATAAGTAAGATGACAATGTTGTTATTTCTTAAACCAAGTTAAAGACATGAATAGAAATTTAATATTTGTTCAAAACTAAAAGTATGTAAACATCCTAATGTTTCCTTACAGTGCAATTATCAAAAAGCACTCTATCAATATAATTCATGTATTTTATGCCTTTTCACACGTAAGGCTTATTACTCTTAGTGCTACTACAGTCATCTGAAATTATAAGAAAACTCATTTAATAATAGCTTTACAAAATATCTGAACTAAGCACTTTAAAGTATATTCACTATCCAATTTAATCTTCACATTCAACTTACAAAGGTGGCATTATACTTCCCATATACTGAAGAGAAAAGAGTTTAGTAACTTTGACAAAGGTTACAATGCTGGTTAATGGCAGGATTCTAAAGAACAATGAGAATGTATTACTACACAGAATAAAGTATTGATCTTGAAAGATGGAAAAATGCTCAGACTGGAGTATTTTGTATAAAAATAGTAGGTCAGATTTGACTTTCAAAGACTGCACAAAAACCAAAAGAAAAGTCAAATAAGGTTAAACAATTTGAAAAAAGTCATATAAACTGGATTAGAATCCAGGTTTCCTGACACCCACTCCTGTATGCTTTGTAAATACTTTTCTAAGTCAGATTTGACAGATGGAAGTGAGGAGTGAGTTACACATAATAGACAAAGGGATGAGAGGTAGTGGGATGGATGTCCACATTCTCCATCAAACAAAGGCAAAGGGAATCCAGAATTGGGGAAATACTGTACCTCACTGAATTGTATATGTTATTCCAGTACAATTTCACCAAAAATGCCAAAGACAAACTCATGAAAAGTGTTAAGTCTATCTCAGAGCTTATTAAAAGAAATAATTTTAAAGAAACTATTTTTCTATAATTTTCTTCTTCATAGTTACCTAGTACTTTCTTTCCAAAACTGAAAAAAATCTAATAATACATGAACATGTTAATATAATAAATATGTAAATAAGGAGCTCAAACAGTGAAATAAAAATAATAAAGGGGGAAAGAAGAAAATTATACAACAGCTAATTCAAATTTCTCAGCAAATGACACAGTTTATTTGCTTAATACTTCTGGAAAAGAATGTTTCCTGAAAGATTGCTGAATGATTAAAAATCAGTCAGATATTATATGAATATAAAAACCACAAAATTGTTATGAAAACAAAAAAAAACTCATTTGATATTTTATTCAGAAAAATAAAAATGTATTCACTAAATAAACTTTTTTAAACTTCAATTTGGTATTACAGTTAGGTATCTGTACTGAAAAGATGAGGCAAAAAAGAAATGTAAAACAGAACAAATCAGATAAAAGAGAAATTCAGATAGGAAACAATAGCCACAGATCAAAAGAGACCCAAAAGGTAAAAAAGAATAGTAGAGAAAATTGGTAAAGGGGGGAAAGAAAGATGTAGACACTTAGCACGATCTGTAGAATGAGATTTAGAGCTTTTTTCCCTTACAGGATGGATAGGTTTTCCCGGAAGCTATTTCAGCTATTAGCATTTCCTTCAAGGGGCACGTTAGCTTCTAACCCTTAACTATAAGACACAACCTTCTGGAAACCCACAGAAGGCCACTGAGTAAAGAATAATAAGCCTGGACTTCCTGGGAGGCCAGTGGTTAAGACTCCATGCTCCCAGTGCAGGGGGTCTGGGTTCAGTCCCTGATCAGGGAACTAAGATCCTACATGCCACACGGCAGAGCAAACAAACAAAAAAAATGAACAATCCTAAGCCATGGGAGACACTAATTAAAAAATACAACCCCAAGGAATGAATAAGGTAAATTTTGACTCATATTTTCCACTATTTTATAGTGGATGGCATATATCTAGTAGCAAGAAAATATCAGTATGTATTCCTAATCAATCCTACTAACAACATGTATATTGCAGCCAGCCACAAGAAAGTAAAGAATGTTCAGATGAAGACTACTGAAAAAGTCAATTGAAAAATCATATTTACATTTCATTTGTTAATAAAACTTGAGTATCACCATGTGAAGGATTTCACCCCCACTTCTCATTACCAATAGTAAGCGTACAAACATATAAATGAAGTTGGAAAAAAATATGCCTGTGTTTGCCTACACATGTTAGCATACTTTTAAATGCTACAGATTTAACTACAAATAGATAAAAAAGCAAATGACACATTATATACTATTAATATTTTCAAATGCTAATCTTATATTTTAATCAGCCTCTGTGCCATACTCAGTGAAGTTATATTTATCTTATTTCATTTATTCATTCATGCACTTACTGAACACCTAACATAATATGCTAAGAAATTTACAGATGCTAAAGCAAGTTGGATGCTGTTCTTTTTTTTTTTCTTTTTTAAATTTTATTTATTTACTTTTGGCTCAGTAGTTGTGGCACACAGGCCCAGCTGCTTCGCCACATATGGTATCTTTCCAAACCAGGAATTGAATCCAAGGTCCCTACACTGGCAGCAAGACTCCCAACCACTGAACCACCAGGGAAGTCCCTTGGACATTGTTCTTGTGCTCAAAAAATTCACTGTAGTATGGGAGAAAAAAACTCCACTAACAGCTCTATACCACTTACTCCTGTATCTCTCCTACCTGAGTAGTCTTGTGCCATCACCCCAATTCTTCAACCTCGTTAAATCTTGGATGTTCTTTGGGATTCCATCTTCATCTGCTAGGTCCAGGAAGACAGCAGACAAAGAAATAAGAATCAAACCCTTGAGAACACCAGGTTTTACACACAACATATACTGAATCAAAAAGCCAGAAGTCATCCTTGACCTCTCCTTTCCTACCATCAAATCTAACTTCAAATTCTTCTCTTGACTCCTTCTCTCTCTTATCAATCATACGGCAATTGCCTTCATTTAAACCCTTAACATCTATCAATAAACCTCTTAGTTGACTTCTTTATCTCATTCAATTCCACATTTGCTCTGCTGTAATCACAACTGTCTAAAAACTTTTAATGATTCTTTATTTCCTGATCTAAATTCTTTACCATAAAAAGTTCTTTAAAATCTGACACTTGCATCCTCAATGTCTACTTCATATTAGGCAAAATAAAGATCTTGTTGGGATTTTCTAATCATCAAAAAATAATTATTAGGTTATTGGAAACAAACAGACAAAACAAATAGACAAAATGTAACAATTCATTACTATTTTTAAGTATGACAGAAATAATGCAAACTCTAAATAATCTAGAAATAATCTGTACAGAGGATGGATCGACTGGGCCTATTGGCTAAAGACATGCATTCAAGACACTGCCAAAAGTCAATTGTGAAAAAAAGTGATTCAATCGCTTCTCCTCTTGGATATTACTATCTTTAAAAAAAAAAAAAAGGTGTGGAGGGAACCAGAATCTTTACAACTACAATATCATAAGTAAGTACTCCCTAGGACATTACTTCCAGGTAGCATTACTTGATGACAATGACCCACAGAAGAGTTAAAAAAAAAAATCATGATAGTATATGGATACAAGTTATTCTGTCCTTACTATTATCAATGTGCTAGGAAGTTTATCTACTTTCTCCTATTTAAAGCTCAAAACAACCCAATAACATTACTACCCTGTTTCATAGGTGAGGAAACGTTAGGGCTAAGATGAGAATCCCAGCCTAACTGAAAGCCCATGTTCTTTCCAACATAATAAGCAAAGTACGCAGAAATTCATATATTTGCTCCTTATTGCTAACAGATGTAGCGTTTAACGGCAGCCATCTTGTGGCTTTGCCCAAACTACTGAGATCTCACTCTAAATAGGGTCACTACACAAGAGCTTTTCTGTTAAGTGAAATTGTTTTTCTCTCTCAAACTTTGAAAACAAAGTAATTCAAGTGAGGTGTTTATTGGAGAGAAAGACCTTAAAGAAAAAGAAACCAGTGAAGAGAGCAGAATCACACAGTGATACCAGGGGCAGTCGCCAAGAACTGCCGTCAGCTGCACAGAAAGCCAAATATCCAGAGGTATGGTGGGAAAGACTGACCAAAAGGCAGTCAAGAAGGCACCTGAGCTAGTAAAATGTCCTAAGGTAACCTTTCCTATGTGGAAAAGATCAAAAGGAGTGATAGCCCCACAAGGCAAATGAGTCATTTGAGATTGGCAGACTGAAAGAGCAAACACCTAAACACTGACATATTCAGAGGGGTCTAAATGTAGGAACAATTTCTGAAGGGCCAGAAACTTGAAGGATCATTTGATGAGATTCCCTCTTATAGTCATAAAAGAGAGACTGTACCATCTTAAAGGCACAAAATACATAATATAGATGTAACTGTGAAAGAAAAAGAACAGGTGGAAGCAACTTTTAAAAGAAAAGGAAAACAGAGGGATGAAAAGAACTTCCTGCAAACACAGTTGAGAGAAATGATCATGCAAGTCTCCTGCAAATAACAACTATTTAAACCTGGATAAATTTTTTTTTTAATTGTTTTAAAGCATTTTTTGGAAAGTGTCACAAAGTACACAGTAGTAAAAGAAGAGTTTACTCTTGAAAAACTCCAACTGGAAGGGAACAGAATCATGAGATTAACTTGAAGTTTTTCTATTGAGGGCCCTTCCTATCCCCTGACAGACAAGGTGAAGGCAGTCACAAAGCTCAAAGTGGTAGACAAAATAGTTCAGGGCTTGAAGTGCAGCTGGAAATTTAAGGTAGACATACCAGGAATGGAAGAACCACGAGAGCATAAAAATCTGAGCATAAACTCTGCTCAGTTAAATTACACATGAATGGGGGGTTGGGGAGGAGACCCCAGGTAGTCTCTGTGGTAGACCATAGAAGAATTGAAAGCTGCATGATGTAAGATCTATATAAGTTTGATGCTTTTTAAACCAAATGCATTCCCCAACCATACACAGCCCAAGCAGCAGAAAGCTGAAGTCCTTACTGGCTTGGAGGTGTCAGAGGACAGAGACTACTCTTGGCAGACAAAATAGGTGTTAAGAGGAATACCCAGAAGCAGGGAAACACAGGGCAGGTGAGCTCCAAAATTTGACTATAAACTCTGCGCAAGCTTTTGGCTGACCACCAAATTACACAGGTACAGAGAGCCCTACCCTTAACCTATTCCCCAGGAGACCAAGCTAAAATAACAAGTAGTTGAAAGAAAAGAACTGAGCACAGGTATCAGCTGTCTCACACAATGTGAGCTTCCCCAATGCTTCATACCATAGAGAGTCTGCCTGCAATGCAGGAGACATGGGTTCAATTCCTGGGTAAGGAAGACCCCCTGGAGAAGGAAATGGAAACCCACTCCAGTACTCTTGCCTGGAGAATCCAATGGACAGAGGAGCCTGGTGGGCTACAGTCCATGGGGTCACAAAGAGTCGGGACATGACTGAGCCACTGTAACACTTTCCCTTTCACACTGCATAGGAAACAAAGTTTGCAGACTGAGTCCAAGCAAGTTAACAGTTCACTAGAACCAAAAAACCCAGCAATCCTCACAAAACACCAAACATTTCAACCCAAAATTATGAGATCCAAAGAAACAAGACAGTAAAAAGGCAGTCAATAGAAACTGACTCCAAGTGTGTCTGAGGCAGGAGATAGTTGGGCCCCGGACTAGGCATTTACAACTGACCTCTTGTTTACATTTCTAAGGGCAAGAGAAAGAAGGGCTTCAGGCTGGACACTTACAACCAGCCTCCTGTTTACATTTTCTGAGACAGGAGATAGGTGGGCTCCAGGTAAGGCATTTATAATCAGCCTCCTGTTGGCCCTCCGAAATGAAAGCAACAACAGAAACAGGGTAAATAGCCAGGCTTTGTCTCCTGTGGATACCTTAAGAAAACAGTCATGGCAGGAACAGACTGGGGCTAAACCTTGTTTGAGTAAAGGATCAAGATGCCATATACTTCCAGAACACTCTTGGGTAAGGGAGACACGGGTTCAATCCGTGGTCCAGGAAGATCCCACATGCCATGGAACAACTAAGCCAGCGCGCCACGACTATTGAGTCTGTACTGTAGTCCCTGAGCCATAACTGCTGAGCTCAAGCATCCTAGAGCCCATGTTCTGCAACAAGAGAAACCACTGTAATAAGAAGTTCATGCAGCACAACTAGAGAAAGCCCATGTACAACAACGAAGACCCAGCGTAGCCATAAATAAAATAAATCTTTTTAAAAATCCTTTTAAAAATAAAAAGCATGGTACAGATACATATTGTGTATTCCACTATAGTCTTAAAATATGTATGCAAACACTCACTCATGTTTTTATGTTTTTAAAATGTCAAGCAGCATCACATAAAACTTATACTTAGTTGCCTCTGAGGAAAGGCTGAAGTGAGACTTGGCGACTCGGACGGTAGATCTGCCTGCAATGCAGGAGACCCAAACCCCTGGGTCGGGAAGTTCCCTGGAAAAGGAAATGGCTACCCATTCTTGTATTCCTGCCTGGAGAATTCCAGGGACAGAGGGGCCTGACAGGCTATGCTTCATGGGGTCACAAAGAGTCAGGCATGACAGAGCAAATAACACTTCACTTTTCATTGTACTTCTTACACTATCTGACAATATCACACCTTGTTTTCGAAACTGGGGAAGGGGGGATTAAGTATTTGGAGATGGCTTTGTTACAGAAATTTTCTTCCTTGTTTAATTTTACTGCTTACCTATAATTCTGTTTTTGTTTCTGACTGCTTAAATATGGTCAATACATACTGTAGGGGAGGAAAAATCTTTTTGCCCTACCCTTCCTAAGTTTTCAACTGGCATCCCTGTAACAAGACAGATTAACAAGAGAAAAGCATACAAATTTTTAATAAAGTTTTACTGGGTTGGCCAGAAGGTTCATCCGTTTTTTTTCTGTAAGATATTACAAAAAACCCAAACTTTTTGGCCAACCCAGTACTTGACCCTGGAGCCTTCTTAAGGAAATGAAGACCTGAAGAAAGAATTAAACCTGAGTGCTCTCATGCCAAGTTTGATGAAAAGCAGAAAATCGTGGAAAGATATGACAGGACAAAGAGGATGAGCTGAGTAGAGTGAACTTACTAGTATTAGCTGTTGTTCAGATTTCTATGTTCCTTCACCTTTGGAGCTAAAGATGCTCCTTTCCTCTGGGCATAGGAAAGAAACTTCTCATGAGGACTTTATAACCTGCTTTAGAGGCAGGTCGGAAAGCTCCTCCAGCATATGCTGTTGCTCTAATTCCTTCTGCTTAAAATATTCAATATATGAAGGCTACATACTTTGGGGTAGCATGTTCTGAACCCCATCATTATGCATTGGTAGAATATATTTCTGCCACATCTTCCCTTAAACTGTAAGACTCCTTGAAGGCAAGAACAAAGTATGACTCATATTTGTGTTCCCACAGCTTAGCACATGTTGTATGTAAGCTTTCACAAAATATTTTAACGAATAAAATTAAGATAAAAGGAAGCTAAAGGGCTTTTCATTTAACACAATCCACTACTATGAAGATTTACAGGGAGTCTTTAACTTAGTTTGGGCTTCCCTCAGAGCTCAGTCAGTAAAGAATCCACCTGCAATGCAGGAGACCCCAGTCTGATTCCTGGGTTGGGAAGATCCACTGGGGAAGGAATAGGCTACAGTATTCTTGGGCTTCCCTTATGGCTCAGCTGGTATAGAATCTGCCTGTAATGCAGGAGACCTGGGTTTGATCCCTGGGTTGAGAAGATCCCCTGGAGAAGGGGAAAGCCTTCCCCTTCAGTAAAGCCTACCCATTCCAGTATTCTGGCCTGGAGAATTCCATAGATTGTATAGTCCATGGGGGTGCAAAGAGTCAGACATGACTGAGTGACTTTCACTTTAACTTAGTTTAACTTAATTGCTTATCTTTGAAAAGAATTCTATTGTACAATCATACACACCAATCATGCAAATCATACCCACCATTCTTGCCATTTTCACCCTCAAATGAGCAAAGAGTACCTGATGCCAATACTCACTTTTAGGAACTATACACTAAGAAAGTGGTGTTAGAGGACGGAACATAACAAACATTCCTGTAAACATTTTTAAAGATATTATCAAATGATCCTAATATTCCCCAAAAGATTCCTCAAAGCTGCCTGTCTAAATCTCACAGAAGCACTTTCAATTGTCAAGACTTGTATTTTTTTTTTTTATTGGATGCAATTAAAATAAAGCAAGTAAATAAAACTGAAAATTTTATTCAGGGCACTTTTATATTATATTATATCTGACTAAATTTTATGTAAATAGTTCCAGGATATCAAATTCAACTGACTTATGTTTTCATTCAAAATCTATTCATTGAGTACTCAGTATCTTTCCAGGCACTCTGCTAACTGCTAGGGATACCCGCAGAGAAGGCAATGGCAACCCACTACAGTACTCTTGCCTGGAAAATCCCATGGATGGAGGAGCCAGGGGGAGTACAGTCCATGGGGGTCGCGAAGAGTCGGACACGACTTCACTTTCACTTTCAGTTTTCACTTTTATGCACTGGAGAAGGAAATGGCAACCCACTCCAGTGTTCTTGCCTGGAGAATCCCAGGGACGGGGGAGCCTGGTGGGCTGCCGTCTATGGGGTCACACAAAGTCGGACATGACTGAAGCGACTTAGCAGCAGCAGCAGCAGCAGGGGTACACTAACAAACAGATTTAATAAAATTGCATGAATTTTCCATTAAGAGTAGGGTACTTTGTCTATTTGAAAGACTTCTTAATCAAATCAATCAAAATGTAAGACTTTCAAAGTCAGCTCATATTCACTCCTTGAACTTCCAGGGGTGACCTGCAGATAAAATCTCTGATTTGATTGATTTTATCACTTTTATAGAATTTCTATTGAAATTTTGCTAACTTCTTGTTTAAGACATTAACACTTCAAGAACCATTTATTTTTTTCCCATCTTAAACAGCTCAATCAATGTTTGAAAAATCTTTCTCTATCTTAGGCATTTTCTAAATGCCTACATTACATAATTAGCATTATAATGAACTAGATGCTGTTTACAGTGCTAAATTCTTAAAGCTCACTGAAAGGCATATATGATTTTTTTTAATTTTCTAAAAAAAGTATCAATGTTTTATTTTCTATGTGTGTGTCCCTATTTTTCCTTTTCTTCTATGACTAAATAGTAATGCCTTCAAAACCGGAAACATCTCAGTTGAAGCAAATCACCTTGACACAAAATTTAATATAGGCAAATCCCCAATAAGCTGATGAAGTGCCCTAAATCAAAGGAGATTATATTCAACTCCTTAAGAACCAGCACCCTTTAAACAAAGGCAGACTCGAGCAATGTTCTATTTTTTCCTCCATGATCCTTTAAACAAAGTCAGACTTTTAAACAATGTCTTCTTTTTCCCCTCTGAGAGGTTTTCAAAATAAGTTATATTTTTCATATAACTTTTACTGTGCTGTTGCATTTTGACCCATCTCATCCCATTACCTTCCATTCCTTTCTGATTTCTGCTTATTTAACTGCCCTCAATTAAGACAGAAAAGGCCCTAAGCATGACTCAAGCTCCAGACTGCAGTATTGCCCAACAGAACTTTGTGTGACAACGAAAATGTTCTATGTCTGCACTGTCCAAAAAGCAGCCACGAGCCACAGGTGGCGATAAAACACTTGAAACGTACAACCAATGAAATGAATTTTTAATTTTCCATTTTAATTCATTTAAATTTGAATAGCAATATGTGGCTGAGCTGAGAATCGAAGAATTGATGCTTTTGAACTGTGGTGTTGGAGAAGACTCTTGAGAGTCTCTTGGACAGCAAGGAGATCCAACCAGTCAATCCTAAAGGAAATCAGTCCTGAATATTCATTGGAAGGACTGATGCTGAAGCTGAAACTCCAATACTTTGGCCACCTGGTGCAAAGAACTGACTCACTGGAAAAGACCCTGATGCTGGGAAAGACTGAAGGCAGGAGCAGAAGGGGACAAGAGGATAAGATGGTCGGATGGCATCACTGACTCAATGGACATGAGTTTGAATAAGCTCCAGGAGTTGGTCATGGACAGGGAAGCCTGGCGTGCTGCAGTCCATGGGGTCACAAAGAGTTGGACATGACTGAGCAACTGAACTGAACTAATGTGGCTGTAACTACCATCTATGCTAAAATAATAAGCAATGACCAGTAAGTATCAGAATGGGTTCCTGAACAATATGATCACAATTATGCACCTGAAATACTTCCTTAGGTATCTGAGCTTTAAAATTTACTTTTAATGTAGTCAACAAAGAGATGATTTTTAAAATGTCATGCCATTTTTCTCTATGGTATATTCTCTCTTCCCTTTTCTCTACGCTTCCACCTGACATTCACATTACAGAAAATAGAGGACATGGCCAAGATGCTGGAGTAGGAAGACCTTGAACTCATCTCCATCCATAGACACATCAAAATTACTACTTACAGAGCAATTATCTAAAGGAACAACTTGAAGATTAGATTGCTGCAGGAAACTTGCTGCAGAAAAGATTTTCCTCAGCTAAAGACATAAAGGAACCACATGAGAAAGACAGGAAGGGTGGAGACACTGTATTGTCAGAACCCTCATCACTTGCTTCAGTTCAGTTCAGTCGCTCAGTCATGTCCAACTCTTTGCGACCCCATGAATTGCAGCATGCCAGGCCTCCCTATCCATCACCAACTTCCAGAGTTTACTCAAACTCATGCCCATCGAGTCAGTGATGTCATCCAGCCATCTCCTCCTCTGTCATCCCTTTCTCCTACTGTTCCCAATCCCTCCCAGCATCAGGGTCTTTTCCAATGAGTCAACTCTTAGCATGAGGTGGCCAAAGTACTGGAGTTTCACCTTCAGCATCAGTCCTTCCAATGAACACCCAGGACTTATCTCCTTCAGGATGGACTGGTTGGATTTCCTTGCAGTCCAAGGGACTCTGAAGAGTCTTCTCCAGCACCATAGTTCAAAAGCAACGATTTTTCGGTGCTCAGCTTTGTTCACAGTCCAACTCTCACATCCACACATGACTACTGGAAAAACCATAGCCTTGACCAGACGGACCTTTGTTGGCAAAGTAATGTCTCTGCTTTTTAATGTGTCTAGGTTTCACTTGCTTAGCAACCCACAAATAGGAGAAATATCATAATTGATCATCCCCAAGGAAAAGGGCTCAAGTCCCACATCAGGTTTCCCAGTCCATGGGGGCGTGCACCAGGAAACAAGTCTAGCTTTGAAAACAAGAAAGCTTATGTTTGGGAGCATGAGAGGCAGGGAGGGGGTGTTAGGAAACAGATTCTGCTCTTAAAGGGAGCACACAAGATCTCAACATGCTCCAAGTCCCAAGCAGAGGCAATAGTTTGAAAGGAGCTTGGGCAAGACCCACTTGCTGATCTTGGAGAGCCTCCCAGAGAAACAAGAGGCAAATGGGACACTCCTTGGGGGAGAAAATGGTGACAATAGCTGTTTGGGGGAGCTTGTCCTACCATGCTAACGCTAGTACAGGCAATCTCCGTTCTGGAATGTTCCCTTTATTCTATTAGTGCCAGGGACCCAATTCAACTCTCCAATGAGCCAGCAGCAGTCCTGTGCCCACCAGGCCCTACAAAGAGCCAGCCACACAAGAAGCCTATCCTGCCCTCCAGGAGGCTTGCAGCCACCACATAAGGCACAGCTAACTGGACAGAGGACAGGCCTGCCTAGCAGCACACTCACAGTACTCAGCCCCAGAACAATGTAACGGTTCATGAAGCTCACATAAAAGGCACCTTTAGAGCACACAGCTCTGGTAACCAGAGTGGAGTGTGCTGCTGGGCCCCATAGGACATCTCCTACATGAGGCCACCTCAAGATAAGGAAACATAAATAACCCACCTAAGACACTGAAAGAAATACAAAGATTTGGCCAAATAAGGAGATAGAGGACTATATTCCAAATGAATGAATGAGACATAATCTGAGAAAAAAACTAAATGAAGATATGCAATCTACCTGAAAAAATGTTCAAGGTAGTGATCATAAAGATACTCAACAAACTCAGAAGAATGAATGAACATGGTGAGAAGTTTAACAGCTAGAAATAAAAAGAAGAACAAAGCATATAGAATAAGTGAAATAAAAAATACGTGGAACCAATGAGCAATCTGGAAGACAAAGTACTGTAAATCACCTGAGCTGAACAGAAAAAAAGAATGAAAAATTTTTAAATGAGGATATAGTTTAAGAAACCTCTGGGACAACATCAAGCATACTAACATTATAGGGGTCCCAGAAGGAGAAGACAGAGTGAGAAAGGGGACAGAGAACTTACTTGAAGACACTATAGCTGAATACTTCCCTAACCCAGGAAAAGAAAAGACATTCAGGTTCAGGAAGTATGGAACGTCCACTCCAGGTAAGAACACTGGAGTGGGTTGCCATTTCCTTCTCCATGGGATTTTCCTGACCCAAAGACCAAAACTGGGTTTCCCGCTTTGCAGGTTGAGTCTTTATAGTCTGAGCCACCAGGAAGAGCATAGGAGCATATATATGGGTTTTGTTTTGTTTTAGTCACACCAAAACAAATTATAATTAAAATGGCAAAAATTAAAGATAAGAAAATCTTAAAAGCAGTGAAAGAAAAGCTAACTAGTTACACACAAGGAACTCCCAAAAGACCATCAGCTGACTTTTCAGAAGCTGCAGACCAGAAGGGAGCGGCATGACATATTCAAAGTGAAGAAAGAAAAAAACCTACAACCAAGAATACTCTACCAAGCAAAGTTATTGTTCAGATTTGAAGGGGAAACAGACTTTAGAGATCAGCAAAACCTAAAAGAGGTCAGCATCACTCACTAAACCAGATTTACAAGAAATGTTGAAAGAACTTCTGTAAGTAGAAAAGAAAGGTCCACTGCTAGAAATATGAAAATTATAAAAGGAAAAAAAAAACTTGTAAACATATAGTAAAGGTAACAGATCAACCATTATATAGTAGCAGGAAAGCTAAAGACAAAGGTAATAAAATAATGTATGGCCATAATATATACAAAAAGATTTTAAATATGTCAAAAATAATAAATATGTGTAGGATAAAAATGTAGGGTGGTTAGAATTTGTTCAAAATTAAGAGATCAATTTAAAACAATCATATACATGTGTATACATATATTTATTAACCTCATTGTAACCACAAACCAAAACTCTGTAATAGATACAAACACAAAAAAAGAGAAAAATTCAAACATAACACTGAAGACAGTCATCAAATCACAAGGGAAGATAGCAAAAGAACTACAAATAACTACAAAAGCAATCAGCAAATAATTAAAATGGCAAAGTATAAACTTATCAATAATTAATGTAAATGGACTAAATGCTCCAATGAGAAGAGAGTGGCTGAATAGATTAAAAAAAAAAAAAAAAAGACCCATATATATGCTCCTATGCTCTTCCCTGGTGGCTCAGACTGTAAAGAGTCTGCCTGCAATGCAGGAGACCTGGGTTAGATCCCTGGATCAGAAAGATCCCATGGAGAAGGAAATAGCAACCTATCCCAATACTCTTACCTGGAGAATCCCCATGGATGGAGGAGCCTGGGAGGCTACAGTCCATGGGGTCACAAAGATTCAGATACAACTGAGAGACTAACACTTTCACTTTACATGCTCATATAAGAAAGTCACTTTAGATTTAAAGATATACACAAAAAGAAACTGATGGGATAGAAAAAGGTATTCCATGTAAGTGGAAATGAAAAGAAAGCTGACATATCAATACTTATATCAGACAAAACAGACTTTAATACAAAGACTATAACAAAAGAAGGTTATTACATAATGATAAAGGAATCGATCCAACAAGAAGATATAAACAATTATAAATAAACATGCACTCAATGTAGGAGCACCTAAATATATAAGATATATTAACAAACATAAAGGGAGAAACTGATAGTAATACAGTAACTGCAGCAAACTTTAAAACCTAACATGTCAATGGACAGATCATCCAGATGGAAAATCAATAATGAAACACTGGCCTTATATAATACATTACAGCAGATGATTTAATAGATATATACAGAACACTTCACCCAAAACCAGCAGAATATACACATCCTTTTCAGTGTAAATGGGTAGACCAAAAGTTCAGCCACAGAACAATTCTCACTAAATTTAAGAATGCTGAAATTATAAGTATCTTTTCTTAGTAAAAGTATAAGTATCTTTTCTGAAAACAGCATGAGACTAGAAATGAACTACAAGGAAAAAAGCTATAAAGACACAAATGTGAAGGATAAAAAAAATGCTACTAAACAATCAATGGCTTATTGGCAAAATCAGAAAGGAAATCAGAAAATACCTGAAGACAAATGAAAATGGAAATACAACAATCCAAATCTAATGGGGCACATCAAAAGCAGGTCTCTCCCTATGAGGGAAGTTTACAGTGATACAGGCCTACCTCAGAAACAAGGAAAATCTCAAACAACCTAACCTTATACCTAGAGAAACCAGAAAAAGAAAAAACAAACCCAAAATTAGTAGAAGGAAAGAAATAATATAGAGCAGAAGTAAATGAAAGAGACTTTAAAAAAATAATAAAGACTAATAAAATTATTAGTAATTCTTTGAAAAGATAAAATTAATAAACCTTTAATCAGACTCATCAAGAAAAAAAGAGCCCAAATAAATAAAATCAGAAATGAAAAGCAATGAAATAGAAACGACACCACAGAAACACAAAGGATCATGCTACTAAGAACAAATATATTCCAATGAAATGGACAACCTAGAAGAAATGGATAAACTCCTAGAAACATATGATCTTCAAAAACTGAATCAGGAAGAAGTAAAAAATATGAATAGACCAATTACCAGTAATAAAATTGAATCAATTAAAAAAAAATTCCCAACAAACAAAAGTCCAGGACCAGATTTTATAGGTAAATTTTACAGACTTTACAGAATTTACAGGTATTCTTCAAAACATTTAAAGAAGAGCTAACACTCATCCTTCTTTTTATTAAATCTGTTTGTTAGGGTACCCCTGCTGTTGCTGCTGCTAAGTCACTTCAGTCATGTCCTACTCTATGTGACTCCAGAGACGGCAGACCACCAGGCTCCGCCTTCCCAGGGATTCTCCAGGCAAGAACAATGGAGTGGGTTGCCATTTCCTTTTCCAGTTCATGAAAGTGAAAAGTGAAAGTGAAGTCGCTCAGTCGTGTCCGACTCTTCTTGACCCCATGGACTGCAGCCCACCAGGCTCCTCCGTCCATGGGATTTTCCAGGCAAGAGTACTGGAGTGGGGTGCCAAGAAAATCCTCAATACACTACTAAAACCCACTAAACAAATAATTTCAGTAAAGTTGCATTGTTGGTAGGAATGTAAACTGGTGCAACCACTATGGACAACAGTATAGAAGCTTCTCAAAAAATTAAAAACAGAACTTCCATATTATCCACTAGTTTGACTTCTAGGTATTTACCTTAAGAAAACAAAAACACCCATTTGAAAAGATATATGCACCCTATGTTCACTGAAGTATTATTTACAATAGCCAAAATTCGGAAGCAACCTAAGTGCCCATCAATAGATGAATGGATAAAGAAGACATGGTCTATAAATACAATGAAACATTTTTCAGTCATTAAAAAAAAAAACTTGACATATGCAACAACATGAGTAGATCTAGAGAGTCTAATAATAAGTGAAGTCAGTCAAATACCACATGATCTCTCTCATATGTGAAATCTAAAAAAAAAATGCAAACAGACTCACGACACTGAGAATAAACAGGTGGCATCTAGAGGGAAGTGTGGGGGAAGCTGAAACACGTGAAGGAGATTAAGAGGTACAATCCTCCCGTTACAAAACAAATAAGCCATGGGGGTGTAATATATAGCATAAGGATATGGTCACTATATAGGGACAGATAGTTTTGGATTTATCATGGTCATTTCACAATGTATGCAAATATCAAATCATCATGTAGTATACCTGAAATTAACATAATATTGTACATCAACTATATTCCAATTTTTTACTTAAAATACCAGATATCAGTCAATGGATGCCAACATGAAAAGCAAGAAAGAGAACCCTTATGTTCAATGTGGACTAGAATAAAGAAAAATAACTTTTTAAATTTCCAGTGGAAGTGTCATATTGTCAAGGCTGTAAATAGCCATTTGAATTTGTTCCCTACAAATGAGACAGCTAGATATAAATGTAAATTTCCCTGATGTGTCTTAAGATTACCAGAAGGTATGTTATTTTCTGAGTATAAACACAGTACAAAGTGTTAAAAAGTTATATTCCCTTTACTATTTACACAGCACTTTTACATAATTTATTTCATTATTAAACTCCTGACAATTATATTCAACCTCCATTTTTCATGTGAGCCAACAAAGTCTCAGAGTAGTTAAGTAACTTTTATGTCATAGACCTAACAGATAGCTTTAAACACAGATCTAAATGATCCCAAATAAGGTATTCCAAGTAGAAAAGTATGATTACAATGTTAAATGAGCCTAGAAAAGTGTTATTAATAGTTTCTAATCAAGTATTTCAGTTAGTCATTTCACTATGACAGACTCTCACCCTCAACCAAGTATCAAAAATGTTAATTTCAGTTCATGACCAAAAGTACTAATAGGTCATTCATTTCAGCTACAAGAAAATAAAAACAAGTACCATGTAATCAGATATCTCACATTTTTAAAACAGAAAAATATAATTAAACTATTAGGATAAATGGAGATGCTTTTATTGGCATACTTTTAGCATTTTACAAATCTTCAAAAATGACATAAGGTCACATATTCCACATAAAATCTTTCCCCTTTAATGTCAAGTTTCTATTATTTCTACATGGAACATTTACCAACTTCTTAATTCCCTCCCAAAGAGCATCTCTTTGAATTCTGATTGCTTACCTTCCATAGCTGAGCTCTAGATCTCTGCTTCCTGAACAAGCCAAGACTCAGTTTATGACAAAGTAAACAAGAGCAAGCCATAGCAGGGAAACACATTAGCTTAAGCCCTAATAAACATTCTATCCAAGAGGAGAAAACATTTCTAGTAGTTCTTCCTCCATTAATGAGCATCTTTCTCCCTTATTGTAGGTCATAACCAACAAAAAACAAACAAAAAAGGGAGTCAAAGATAAAAATACAGCTGAAATGAGTGGCTAGAAAAGCTTCCTATTACTGCATTGTAAATTAAACTTAGAACTGTAGATGTTTCGTTTCCTTCTCCCTCATACATAGAGTCTAGCCTGCTCAGATGCATCTACCATACAGAGGAGTAGAGAATGTTATGTCCTAAGAATTGAAAGCTCTAAAAATAGAACCAGAAGCCACTGAGCAAAAGCATATTCAATTGCTTCACAGGCCTCATCTAATCTTCCCTTGGGAAGGCATCTCACTCAAGGAATTGAAAGACAGGAGAAAAATACTTCCAAGAGAGAACTTCCTTACTTTACAAGTTAGGTAGATACATGGGGAGAAGAAAATGATGGTTCCTCCTTCAACAAACATAATCTCCAAAAATACATAACAGATTTTTAAGGATGTTTTCTAAACTCTCAAAGAGGAACACCTCATAGAAAACATACCATCTTCTCCTGTTTCACTTCCCACACCAGAGAGAGGCAGGGATTGGGTGAAGAGGTGTTAGATTAACTTGACCTAAAAAGACTAAGCTAAAGAAAGAAAACTAAGTCTGCCAATTCCCAAAGTAGACCTGATTGAAAACCAATATTCTATGCAGTCTTTGCATAAATTATGATAAATAACTCTGCCTTGTAAAAGGCAGAGCTCTTTGTAAAGCTGCACAGAAGATAAAGTAGTACTTAACCATTTTATCTTCCTTTTTAAAACTCTTTCCCTCACCTAGACTTTTTTCTCAACCTTACTCCCTCCGAAGACCTTCACCTTGCCCTCTATATGTCTAAGGTTCACTTCTTTCTTAGAATTGACCTCTAAACTTCCATTCCCCACAGTCCAACTAAGTATGAATCAGATTATGTGATTAAAGTACTTCCCTTTAATGGGTAAATGTGGTTTAATCCACAGGGTTCAATTCCACAAATATCATTAAGCTCTACTACGTACAAGGCACCATGTGTTTAATCAAAGTACCTATTCTTCTTACAAGAAAACTAGTTAAATCAATCTTGTAACAGACAGTGTAAAAGAGAAGTACGTTGAGTGCCTGCTTCACTTCACGCTCTTCTCTTCCCATTTCTTCACATCTCAGTGCCCCTTCCCCCTACCCCATCCTTCAGGAATCAATATTGCTTCCAATAAAAGTCAGAGGCTGGGAAGACAACAAGCAATGGTAGAAACAATAAACATTCAAGACCACACATGAGTCTCCAAGATTTTATGTATTAATCACAAGTACAATAAAAAGCTTCTTAATATATAAATTCAAGAAACCTACAAATCCGCTTTGCTCAGAACCCTGAGTTAGTAAACCAATATACTGAGAGTTTTTCCCTTCTCTTATTTCCACACAAGAAAATATCTTTTTAACTATTTAAAAATTTAAATTATTTAAAATATTACTAAGCATCAGTTCAATTTGCCCAACCACATTTAAAGGCTACTAAACTTAACTGCTTTCAATTAGAACTGACATTTTCCCCCCAAGTACTTCTAGTTTTGAAACTGCAAACTAATTGGCATACTTGCTTTAAAATCTTTTTTAGTTGTACAATTATTAATTTTTACTTATAACAGAGCTCCAAACCTAGAGAGCAGGATACAATAACTGACAGATTTGGTTTGGTTGAGCCACATGAAGTTATTTTTAACTGTTTCAAGTAGTTGTCAATATTTTTAAAAGTCAGGAGAATGGCAAGCAAAAATTTAGATTCCCTGTGTTCTCTTGAGAAGGTTGAAGACTGGGCCCATATTCATTATTGCACTAATTAAAATGAACCTGAGAACTAGATATTCCTCTTACATGAGGCATAAACTCTCTGGTGTATTTCACTCATTTTTATTTTCATATGCCTAGTATCTGAAGCATGTAAGTTTGCTGAAAGATGCATATTTTCCAGATCACTTCAACAAGTCACCTAATGTATCAAACCACAAAGCAGGATGTATCGGTTTGCAACTTCATAGTTAATAATAAAAAAGGTTTTTTACAAGATTTAGAAGAAAGGTTGAGAAAGAAAAAAATTCAGACTGGTGGAAAGGTAACATACAAAATGTAAAAAGCCCACCTGAAAGTTTTTCTAGGAGTAAAAAGAAAGGTGAAAATTCAAAAACATTGTCAAGACACTGAAAGCTTTCCTGATTGAACTTATGTTACTCCAGTTCCTTGTCACACTCCAAGCTTCAGAACCTCCCTTCCCACTTTTCTCTTTATGTATAACAATAGCAGTTACGCCATAAACTCTGGGAAATATTAGAGAAATTTATGAAAACACATATACATCTTCAAAAACAATTCTCTCACACACTTTTTTAATAGTCTTTATCCACTATCAAATCCTCTCCCAAGTTATTTTTATGGCTTTCTGCCTTGTATTTTAATGACTACAGTCCTCACTTTCAAAGCCTGGGCTTCAGTCCTGGATGGGTTCTCCAGTATAGAAACTTTTT
This sequence comes from Muntiacus reevesi, assembly GCF_963930625.1. Lineage (NCBI taxonomy): Eukaryota > Metazoa > Chordata > Mammalia > Artiodactyla > Cervidae > Muntiacus > Muntiacus reevesi. Next base: position 53,046,757 of record NC_089257.1, read on the forward strand.
TGGCCCTTACAGTTGCACTCTTTATTATATCTCTTATTCCAATTTCTACAGTCTATTTCATTCAAAATTTATCTATAATCCCCTCTCCAAAAAGTCTTGATCAAATTTGTTTAAGGGGGTGGGGATACCAGTTGGACAAAGAAAATCAATATACTGTTTTCTCTGATATTCATTTAAATAAAAAGCATGAAGGCTCTTAAAGAGTAAAAAATAAATAAACTGTATATGCTAAATGCATAAAGTGACAAGAGACTGATGCTCTAACCATGACTGTACTAGTGACTTCTCATCACGGACTCAAAGTACTAAGGAGAAAAATTAGCAGGAAATCTGTGCAGTCCAAAGATGGTCACACTGCCCCCACACTAACAAGTTACTACGTGATGTCCAACCTCCCTGCACCCCATTCAAGAGGATAAAGAGTGTCAAACTTGTATCTAAAAAAAGAAAAAAAAAAAGAAACTTGTATCTGAAGAAAAAAAAAAAAAGCAGCTTTTCTGTGCAAATTTTGGGAAAACAAAGCTTTACCGCACGTGATATCGTTACAACATAAAACCACGCAACACCTTATTAGGGTCTCACTCCTCTTCACCCAAAGCGAGTCACTGGGGCCAACTTAGCCCCTATTGTGATGCGCCCTCCTCAGGATGTCGCGGCGTTAACCCAGAATGACTGAAAAGGGGCGGGGCACAGGGTTCCCCTGCCCTGGGAAAGAGGGTTGAGGGTATTGCCTTCATCTCTGGGGAAAGGCCTCAGAACTTCCAACCCAAAAACAGCACCCCCGAAAAACCCACGTCCCTTCACTGCCTCTCCGAACTGGGAGCCAGCGGCCGGAGCCCAGAACCCCACCCACCGTCCTCCACCAGGATCTGGGACGCCCAGACCACCGCCACAGCAGTTGAGCTCTCAAGCCCAGATTCGCCCTCCGCCCCCTTCCTCCTTCGCCCCCACCAAGCCCAGGCTCCGGGGCCGCCCCCAGCGAGTTCCCCAACTGAGTCCAGTCACCCTCGAACCTGGAATCCCTTTTGAGTGTCCAGGCACAGGCCAGGGCCAGCGACACCTCGGCTTCCTCCCCAACTAGATTCCTCCAGAGAGGTGTCTGTGGCTGCGGCCGCCCGAGCGGCTGCGGCTACTAAAGCCGCCCCAGCAGGTTTACAGGCCGGCTCCAGGCTGCTTCTCGCGAGATCCCTCAGATCGAAGAGGCGAGATTAGCTGAGTCGTCGCGAGAATGGAGCCTCTCCGCCCAGTAGTTGGGCGGGGCGCAGAGGGTGCTGGCGGTTGAGGGAGTGGCAGCCTGGGGTGGGCGTTCAGCCTCGGGGCGGGTGCCACAAAATGGGAAGCGCTTGTGTCCACAGACGTCAGCTTGGAATCTACTGCGATCCTCGAGCCTGAGCGGCTGCGAGCTGTCACCTCCAAATCTTTGAATACCACATTTTCTCTTGATTTCTTGTTACCGTTAGAAAAAAGCGGACGTCCCAGAGTTAGAGGAATACCTTAAAGACGCTGAGTTTACTCAAGGAAAGCCTTTTCCTCAACTGGGTGAACTCTGAACTCGCTCTGCCGGCTCAGCTGGCGACTATTAGCCGGTCTGAGTTCAGGAAAAGCGGTTTTCGTCAGAGTCATCCTCTATTTCCTATCATCCGCAGCTGTTTGTTTTTAAACTGTGGGTAAGCGGGAACCCGTGTACCAGCTGGAACTTGTGCAGCTGGGCCTCTGTGGAACATCGATAGCAACGTGGATGGGATACTACTCCTAGCGGCAGAAGATTGCCAATCGTAGGGTTTCGGTCACTCATCTTTACTGTCTGTCACATGCTGGACTACACAAATGGAAAAAAAGAAAACAGGTCTCCGATCTCAAAGCTCAGGCCCTGGGAGCGAGACCCACCCTGAAACAGATAATCCTGTTGCACTGTGGTAAAGGCCAAGTTATAAGCTGTGACAGGAAGGAACCGACTTGGCCTGCCATGTTGAGGAAATCACCAGGGAATGACATTTGAGCTGAATCTTAAAGGATAGGTAAGAGTTCCCCAGTTTTGAGAATAGTGGGAGGAGCATTTGTTCCCCAGAGGAAGCGAAGAGGGAGAGGACCGGGTTTGAGTAATTTGCTATGAAAACAGATTTTGCAGAAAGAACTTTGTTGAAAATCTGTTAATCACTTTTAGTTGGGAAGATAAAACTCCGTAACTCCTACATGTGATAACCAAAATGTTTTTTCAAACGAGTGTTCATGGAGATGAGCAGTTGACTGTACAGTAGAGAATAGTGAACATCCTCGTCCACATCTCAGGCCACCTACATATGAGAGACCTAAGGGAAACAGGTTACTGTCATAGTTGTGTTAGTCTCCCAGTCATGTCCCACTCTTTGGGACCCCATGAATTGTGGCTTTCCAGGCTCCTCTGTCCATGGAATTCTCCAGGAAAGAATACTGGAGTGGGTAGCCATTCCCTACTCCAGGAGATCTTCCCAACCCAGGGATGGAACCCCAGTCTCCTGCATTGCAGGCAGATTCTTTACCATCTGAGCCACCAGGGAAACAGGTTATTGTCATAGTACACCAAATTATCATTGCCACATTTTGCTAATGTGGAAGTCTTTGAAGATTTCTTAGAAAGAAAATCTAATAGTTTTGTAATACAGGTATATCTCATGGAGAAACTTCAAGAAAACCCTCAGGCAACAAAACAACCACAAACACCCCCATTGACCTTTATGTATTATAATGGCTTTCTTCTGTAAGACAAAATCAAGAAATTCTACAATCCAAGTTAAGCTTCGGGAGATCTGTCAAACAGGAATTATTTCCCTGTATCAAAATAAAAGCTATCATTGCCTAAAGGGGGCTTCCTTGGTGGCTCAGATGATAATCAATCTGCCTGCAGTGTAGGAGACCTGGGTTAGATCCTTGGGTGGGATCCCTGGGTCAGGAAGATACCCTGGAGAACAAAATGGCTGCCCACTCCAATATTCTTGCCTGGAGAATTTCATGGACAGAGGAGCCCGATAGGCTTACAGTTCATGGGGTCACAAAGAGTTGGACATGACTGAACAGTTTTCACTTTTTATTTCCTAAAGAGAGACTCTGATATTCTACTATAGTATTTCTGCCAATCTCCCTTTAGACATTATTTTCATATTATCCAACCTTCCAGGTGGCACAGCAGGTTAAAGAATTTGCCTGCCAATGCAGGAGACACAGGTTGGATCCCTGGGTGGGGAAGATACCCTGGAGAAGGAAATGGCAACCCATTCCAGTATTCTTGCCTGGAAAATTTAGGGACAGAGGGGCCTCGTGGGCTACAGTTCATGGAGTCACAAAGAGTCAGACACAACTGAGCAACTGAGGACACATACATGTATATGTATATTATACATACATTTGACTCACCTTACTCTCCGTACAAATAAACCTAACAATAGGAAAATAAAAAGTCATAAACAAGTGCTGAATTATTATGTTATACACCTGAAAATAATGTAAATTATACCTTAATTTTTTTAATTAAAAATTTTTGAAAAAGTATTTCAAACTCTTTTGTGTGCCAGTCAGGTGCTCAACTTAGCATAATTCACACAGTTCTTGAGAGTCCGTTTGACAGCAAGGAGATCAAACCAGTCAATCCTAAAGGATATCAACCCTGAATACTCATGGGTAGGACTGATGCTGAAGCTGAAGCTCCAATACTTTGGCCACCTGATGCAAAGAGCTGACTCATTGGAAAAGAACCTGATGCTAGGAAAGATTGAAGGCAGAAGAGGGTGACAGAGGATGAGATGGTTGGATGGCATCACCACTTCAGTGAACATGACCTGGGCAAACTCCAGGAGATGGTGAGGGACTGGGAGGCCTGGCTTCCACAGGGTCACAAAGAGTCAGACATGACTTAGTGACTGAACAACAGTAACAATTCCAAGTTCTAGGAATTTTCCAGGGAACATTGGAATAATTAGTGAAAGATTTTTAGATGAAGTATGGAACTTTTTTTCCATTTTAGAATCAGGTCAAGTCATTTTACTTTTGAGGGACCTACAGTTCATTTTACTCTGTTATTTTTTTAAAAGAAAAGAAAATCTAATAAAGCTATCACTGTCATTTTTTTTTTAAAGCAACTTTCATTTGGGGGCATAGTAGCAGCTTTATACCTAGTAGATAATGCTATTGATCAAAAACTTTTGTACAATAGTTTATAAATGCTAGCTGACTGAATGAGCTAAGGTTCAGACCCTTAATACAAGTCTTCTTTCTGTGATATCAATCTATGTATGAAAGAGGTCAAAACAGAAATAGAGAAGTTTCATAGACAAACAATGAACAGACAAGTTTTTTTAGTTGTCTATATCATCATACCTCATAGCATGCTAACACAAGGTTGTTTCCAAGGCAGATAAGGTAGACCTCTGGTTGAATATTTGGTCAAAGAAGGAATGATAAGCTACATACCCAGAATCCTATTTAACTTTAAAGCCTCAGATTTCTTTGTACTGTTTAAGCACTGTCATCTAACGTCAGGAACAGGAAAATCATACACACACACAAAAATCTATCTCTATTCAGCAAATATATTTATTGATCAAGACCGTGTGTAAGAATGTAAGAGGAGATAACACATTATCAATATATAGGTTTTACTGGGGAAAAAATGAGATATATAATTAAATAACAAAAGGAAAACAAGTTGGGTCATACAGAGATAGAGAAATTGGACTATGGGAGGTCAGAAATAGGAAAGATGACTTCCAACTGAAAATATGAAGAAGGTGCAGAAAAGGGGAGGAAAAGAATGTTTGTCTTAGAGGTTGTAAAGAATAGATAGGAGTCTGGCTTGAAGCTATGGTAGGAAAGGGCATTCCTATGCAAAGATCAAGAAAGGCATATAAATAGCTAAACTCAATATTTTGTAGGGCGTTCAGTCGCATTCATGCTTTAACCATATCCGACTCTTTGTGATCCATGGACCACAGTCCACCAGGCTCTTCTGTCCATGGGATTTCCCAGGCAAGAACACTGAAGTGGATTGCCATGCCCTCCTCCAGGGGATCTTCCCCACTCAGGGATCGAACCCTCATCTCCTGCATTGCAGGCAAATTCTTTACTGCCAAGCAATCAAGCCATCAGGGAAGCCCTTATGTAGGGAGAAAAGTAGCAATTAAAAAGAAAATGAAAATTGAAATTGGGACAAAAAGACCTTGAAATGTTAGATTAAAAGTAAGAGTTTGTTAACTTTTTCTGTAACTTATTAGCTGGTGATAGAGTGAAATCTCAGATCTTTCACAGTTTTTGACAAATGCTTTCAGGCTTTCTTTGTGGAAAGTGACAAACTGATCCAAAAATTTATGTATAAATGTTAAAGTTCTAGAATAGCCAAAAAAATTATGAAAAAGTACAAAGCTGAAGAACTTAACACTTAAAGATTTCAAAACTTACTACAATGCTTTAGGAATCAAGACAGTGTGATATTCAACATTGTAAATCAACTGTACTACGATAAAGAAAAAAAATTTTTTAAGACGTGGTATTGGCAATGAGCTAACCAAATACCTCAATGGAATAGAACTGAGAGTCCAAAAATGAACCCATACATTTATGGTTGGTTGATTTTCAGCAAATGCACCAAGACCATTCACTTCAATGAGGAAAAGATAGTCTTCTTAAAATCATGGTGTTTGATGCCAGTACAGTTAGATATCTGTATTTAAAAAAAGCTAAAAAAAAAAAAGAAAAAAAACTAAAAGAAACAAAAATTTAGATCCTTATCTCAAAAAAAAATTAACTTTAAATGGAACATAGACCTAAACATAAAAACTAAAACTGTAAATTTGCTAAAAGAAATTAAAGGGAAGATCTTGATGAATTTGGGTTTAGGCAAAGAATTCCTAGTTATGATACCAAAATCACAAAGCATAAAAGAAAAAATTGAAACTGGGCTTCACTAAAATAGAATTTTTTTTAGTTTATGCTTCAAAAGACAGTATTAAGAGGATGAAAAGACAAACCATAGACTGAGAGAAAATGTTTGCAAATCATACAAAGGATGTACACTTATAATATTTATAGAACTCTTACAACTCACTAATAAATAAGACCACCTAATTTAAAAATGGCAAAGACTTGCAAAGACATTTATATGCAGGCATACAAATAGCTAATTAGCACAGGAAAGGGTGCTAAATGTCAGTAGTTATTAAGTAAATGTAAATCAAAACCACAATGAAATATACTACATCCCCACTGATAATAACATATCAGACACAAGTGTAGATGAAAATAGGGAGAAGAGTCCTTATATAGTGCTGGCATGAACATAATTATATTACAGCCACCTTGCAAAAATTTTGGTAGATTTTTAAGTTAAATATAGACTTACCATACTATACAGAATACTATACTATACTATACAGAATATACCGTACTCTACAGAGCACCATACTATACCCAGTCAGAGACTTCAAAGAAGCTGTCCCACCCTTCTTTACAATATTAGGTATGGTTCCATGACCATATTATAATCAGTGAAATATGAAGAGATGATGTCACCTTCCCAGGCTTGACCAGTAAAAACTTCCCACATGGCATTCCTATCTTTTTCACTTCCACTTACCTGGATAGGTGACCGTTAGGGCTACCATAGTAGAAGCTGAGTTCCTAGCTATCCTATTGAATTGTTCACCTGCCTAGTAGTATAACATTCTAGTAATATGTGAATAAGAAATAAACTTCTATTTAATTTAAGTGGGTATATACTGGGGATCTATTAAAGCAATTTGCTCACCGTAACCAATTCAACCAATTCAGAGATGAGCACCTTTAAATGGATAAAAAGGTGACTGGTAAAAACCTAACAATATGGAGCCAGGGCTTAGCCATAATGGATAGTGAGAAAATAGACACCACAGGTTAGAAAAATAGAACCTTTCCTATGCAAGAGCATAAATATGAAAAAAATTTATTAGACCATCCAATCTAACCAAGGGATATTGATTTTCTATAAAGAAGAGCAAAGGAATAATGATAAAGTGAGGATGAAGGGAATGTGATCAAGGAAGGGCTTACAAGGAATTTCTGAGGTAGTAACAATATTCTCTTTCATGATCTAAATAGTGAGTAAATATTTTTTTCCTTAAAAATCTATATATATATGTACAATAAATTTTGTATGTACAACAAATTTTACTATTTTAAAAAGTAAAAACATATCAATATAAAGTAAATTTTATTATAGGCATGCAAAAATATTTATTACATTAATGAACTAAAGATGAAAGTTACATATTTTTTGAGAAACAGCATTTTATAAGGTGCTTTTATAACTTCAAAAGAACCCTAGAAAACTAGTTACATAAGGGAATATCATCAATATTTAAAGGCCATTGTCTTGTTGAGAAATTATATGTATACTCCTATTAAGGTCCAGAATATGATAAGGAAGCCCATTCATTCATTAACATGGTATTGAAGTACTAGATAATGCTATTAAAAAAAGAAAAAGAGGTGTAATCACAGGGAGAAAAGAGAGAAAACTATCATATGTTGAGATTATATGATCATCCACATAGAATCCAAATGTAAATAAGATATTAGAATTAATAAGATAGTTCAGCAAGTTTCTTGGTAATAAAAGAAAATTAGAAAAATGAATAATATTTCTCTATACCAAAATTAACCAATTAGAAAATATAATAAACATTTAGATACCTTCACATTAACCATATAGAGTTTAGCAATTAACAAAGGATACATAAGATTTTTCTACAAAAAAATGTTTAAACTCTATTTAGAAGGCATTAAATTCTTGCCTGGGAAATCCCATGGACAGAGGAGCCTGGGGGGCTACAGTCCATGGAATTATAAGACTTGGACATGACTTAGCAACCAAACTACCACCACTACCAAAGTAGATTAGAATGAGTGAAAAGGTTTACTATGTTGATCAATAGGACAATATAATAAAGTGACAATTCTTCTTAAAATTAACATTTAATTTTAATACAATCCAGATAAAACTGCAGCTGGATTTTTTAGAAGAGAACTCAAACTCAAATGTAAATACTGAATGGTAAAATAGAGGTTTATAAAGAAGGATGTGTGTGTGTGTGTGTGTGTGTGTGTGTGTGTGTACATAAAGTATGCAAGAACAGGCAAATACATCAATACATACATAGAATTCAAAAACAAACCTATGTTGGACTTTCCTGGTGGTCTGGTTGTTAAGAACGCACCTACCAATGCAGGGAACATGGATTTGATCACTGATCCGGGAAGATTCCACATGCCACTGGGCAGCTGAGCCTGTGCACCACAGCTACTGAACCCGCATGTTGTCGAGCTCATGTTCCACAACAAGAGAAGCCCATGCAACTAAAGAAAGCCCACGTGCAGCAACGAAGACCCAGTGCAGCTATAAATGAATAAATGCACATATCTTTAATAAATAAATAAATAAACCTCTGTTAGCAAAGTCAACAATATGGTGGAATAGAAGGTCCTAGCCCTTGGTTCCTCACAGAAGCACTGATTTAGCAGTAGTATATAGAGCAAAGTATCTTTATGAGAAGTCTAGGATCCAGGTAAGAAGTTGCAGTACCCTGGCTATAGTTGCTCAGTTGTTTCCAACTCTTTACTACCCTATGGACTGTAGCCTGCCAGGCTCCTCTGTCCGCAGGGATTCTCCAGGCAAGAATACTGGTGTGGGTTGCCATACCTTCCTCCAGGGTATCTTCCCAACCCAGGGATCAAACCCAGGTCTCCCGCATTGCAGGCAGATTCTTTTCCAGCTGAGCCACCAAGGAAGCCCTCAATACCCAAGAGAAGCACAAAATCAATAACGGCTGTATTGAAATGTGGCCATGGCAGAAAAAAACTCAAAAAAGACAAGATCCCTGTTTGACATTCTGCAAACAGAGCTTATGCCTCACCTGTCTTAGGTACTTGGAGAGGGGGAATCAGGACATCCTGTCCTCTTGACTCCAGTGTCTGGACATCTCCAGGATCCAGAGGATCCAGACCAATATGGCCTTGAGGAAACTGATGACTGAGATCAAAGTGGTGATGCCTGTGCTGAGATTCTATGTGAAAATGACTCTAAATATGGCTATACACAATAACTTCCTCTTATTCTGTTAATGACCTGCAGAGCATTGAAGGAGGTAGTTTCAGACAAGACCACCAACGGAAGCCAAAACATATATCTCTGCTGCTTGTGTCCTGGGGTGGTTCTGCTTCACTTCTGGCTGCCATTATTAGGAGGTGGAAGTTAAATAAATGCTGAAATTGGCTGTGGATGTTTACGTGGAATCTGCATATCATGAAGGACCTTTCCCGGTATCATCAGGTCTGGGATTCTGGGTTGTGAGCCCCAGGTAGAGACATTGAGTCACTGCCAGTACAGAAACCAGGACTATTCTCCATGTGAGCTCAAACTTAAAGATGAGGATTTTTCTGGATTGGAACCTGAAAGCCATTGTATTCTTCAATGCCTCTGATGGTTCTCATTTATACGTCTTCCCAAATATATATTACCTTGGAGCCTTCTGTGCCCACCCTTTTCCCCTGGGATCCCAAGAGATGGAGAAAACATGTAACCTGTGAAGACTTGTGCCAAGAAAGCTACAAATGTTAAAATTTGGCCATAGTCCTTTCAAAGAAACATGTGATCTCTTATCCCAAAAGAAAAGCGTATATAGCGTGAAACTAATGGATCATATGCCCCCAAGCTCTTTTGATATTACTGTGAGTTTATATTATTGAGAAAATTATCTTTTTTTTTTTAAACAGAAAATGAAGACTTAGGATAAGAATTGCAAAAACAAATCAATTGATTTTAAAACCTAACTTAATTCTAAATACTGGGCTTTGCTTGGGATGAAGTTGAACTAAACCCAAGAGGCTCATAGTTTAAGGTGTTGACCTAAAATAAATAAACTGTTAGTCATTTCTCCAGCAAAAAAAAAAAAAAAGAATTACAGTTCAGGATCTGCAACCATGGCGAGCAACATGTAAGTCTTCACACAGGAAGGGAAGAAGAACCCTTTCACAGAAGGGGAACGCAAGTTGGGAGAGCTATAATAAACAATCCAGGACTTTTCATTGGCCGGCCAAGTTATTGGCAGGAAAGAAAAGATCTGCCAGTTGGGCCCTGCTTTGGAAGCAGGGCATTAGAGCTCCCCCTTCTGGTCTCCTGATGATTTGACGTTTCTGTTAATTTTTTTTTTTTTTTTTTTTTTTTTTTTACAATTTCCTCTTTTAATCTTGATCTCTCTGAAAGAATCACTGATCAAGGGTCAGGTTTTCTGGTTTTATCAGCTCCCTGTCCCTCAATGTCAGGAAAGACTTTTCCTGAGTGTAGTGTCTCACCTCAGAAAGAGTACATAAATTGGAAACCTATTGAAGTCACATTTGAGTAATAAGGAGTGTAAGTGACAGAACTCTCAGGCACTTTTTCTCTGAAGTTTATATATTATCAAGATATTAGGCATTGGAGATCACCTCAAACATTATGTCATCATCAAGTTTGGCAGACAGACTTCCAACAGGCATGGTCCAAATAGCTTTGGAAAACTATCTCATCAAAAGTTGTCTGCTTCAATTCCAGGAATCTTTACTTTCAGGTCACTAGATAATGTGCAGGTCCAGTCAGTGCTTTCTTTAGATGTGTCACATGAATCTCCAAGTCTTTTCCCTGGAGTTTGGCAGCACAAAAATTGGGTTGCAGTATCTGATGGGGGCCTTTCCAGCAAGGTTAAAGAGAGTCTTCATGGAGGTGCCTTTTCCAATAGACAAAATCTCCAGTTGGCAAAGTGTGATGCTTAAGGTCTTCCTCTTCCAGGAATGTGTGGTGAAAAGAATGCTCTGTGATTATTGGTAATAGAAGCAACTAGATCTTTGCAATATTGGAGTATCTTTCCTTTCATCAGTGGTGGGTCAAAAGAGGCAGGAGCCAGATGCACTGGGCATCCTGTGACTGTCCCAAAGGGTGAGATTTGATGTGTTCCAAAAAGGCTGGATCTGAGATTTAGAAGGACCACCAGCAATGCTTTTGGCCAAGGTATTTGGAGGACCTCTACAAATTTTGTCAGTTAAGTTGGGAGTGAGGGTGGCATATGGAATCTTAGTTCCCCAACCAGGGTTTAAACTCATCCCCCCTGCAGTGGAAGTCTGGAGTCTTAACTACTGGACTACCAGAGAAGTCCCTGTCAACTGAATCTTAATAACACTGTGTACATTAAACCAAATGAGAGGATTGAACACAGTGAAAGTGTTACAAAACCAGTCAAACAGAGCAGACTGGTAAAAGTACCTGACCAATAAAATGGGTTCCTTGATTACTATGAAGTTCAAGAGCAGTTCCCTAGGTAGGGATAATCCTATCCAAAAGGACTTTAGCCACAGAACAGGCAGTAGTTCATCAGTCCAGTGTGAAAAACATATAAAGCATGACTAAAACATGTATATCGATGAGATGGAGGAAGCTCCACCTCATTAAATCCATTAAATTAAATCCAATTGGCAAGAACTCAAATGATCCATTAGGCAGTTTAAAATGTCTAGGAGCTACAAACAGACTTTCCTGGGTTGTATTTAGAGCAAGTGGAACAAGTAGGTTAGGGACTTTTTTTTGGCTTTGTTAATGTTTCTTCACCAATACTGACACATGAATGCTCTCATTTTGTGAATAGACCAATCGTTTAATGCATGTATAGTGGTTAGCAATCAGAATTTTAGAGTTTCTGGAAGGACTAGGATGTTATTTGGTTCGAATCAGAAATTTCTCTTCTTTTCAAACCAAAAACTGTATATTCAATCTTGTTTTTCTTTTCTGAGGCCAACTATTGGGCTTCTCTAGTCAGTTGCCTAAGTTGTCATTTGGGAAAATATCCCTCTGGATCGTGACAGAGATTTGATTGCTCTTGGTTCCTTTAAGGGCAGCATTTCTTATGGAAATGTCAGCAAAGTGATTTTCCTTAGCTTCCAGAGAGTGAAGTTTAGCATGCCCTGGAACCTTAATAGTAGCTAAAGTGGCAGGTAAAAGTATTACATCCAACAATTCTTGAACAAAGGGACCATTTAGCATTTCATATCTACTGGAAGTACGGAAGCCATGTCGCTTCCAAAACATTCCAAAGCTATGAGCTATTCTGAGAGCATATCTGTTATCAGTATAAATATTAGAAGTTTTGCCCATGACTAAAGCACAAGCCTGTGTAACAGTGTATAATTCAGTCTGTTGGGCCAAAGTAGTCGTAGGTCTAGATATTGCCTCATCAATATCAAATGGAGTTGCAACAGACTATGCAGCACAATATTTGCCACTGTCATCTTTTGAATAAGAACCATCAGTGAACCATGAGAAACCTATGTAACCATGTTACATAGAGGAATTGCCTATAGATTGTCACCAGGAGTCAGGAGGTGACCCATCACTGTTAAGCATCATGAGGGATGTCATTGGTGATGGAGATAAGAGTACCAGGATTAAAGGTTGTTGTTGTTCAGTAGCTAAGTCATGTTCCACTCTTTGTGACCCCATTGACTGTAGCCCACCAGACTCCTCTATCCATGGAATTTTCCAGGCAAGAATACTGGAGTGTGTTTGCCATTTCCTGCTCTAGGAAATCTTCCTGACCCAGGAATCAAACTTGCATCTCTTGTGTCTCCTGCATTGGCAGGCAGATTCTACAAACAATAAATGCTGGAGAGAGTGTGGAGAAAAGGAAACTAGGACATGGAAGCAACCTAGATGTCCATCAACAGATGAATGGATAAAGAAGTTGTAGATAAAGATATATATATTCCATCTATAATGGAATATTACTCAGTCATAAAAAGGAACACATTTGAGTCCATTCTGATGAGGTAGATGAAACTAGAGCCCATTATACGAAGTAAAGTAAGTCAGAAACAGAAAAGCAAATATTGTATATTAATGAATATATATGGAATCTAGAAAGATGGTACTGATGAACCTATTTTCAGGGCAACAATGGAGATGCAGACATAGAAAACAGATTTGTGGACACAAAGGGGAAGGAGAGGGTGGGATGAATGGAGAGATTTTTTGATGATAACCATTCTGACCAGTGTGAGGTGATGTCTCATTGTAATTTTGATTTGCATTTCTCTAATAATGAGTGATGTTGAGCATCTTTTCATGTGTTTATTACCATCTGTATGTCTTCTTTGGAGAAATGTCTGTTTAGGTCTTCTGGCAAGTGAATTCTTTACCATTACATCACCTGGGAAGCCCAACTAAATATCAAACCTGGGTTTGGGCAAACTGCATTCTTTCCTTGACAACTGTATGTCCCTTTAAAGGTAAAAGTTTTAGCCTCTTCCTGTGAAGAGGCTTGAGAAGAAGAGCAAAGAGATTTCATTCACATGTTACAACAAAATAGAACTTCTAGGGAAATTTTTATCACCTGGATAAATCTTCAAGATTTGTGAGAAATAAGTCCTAAGACATTATTGTCCACGTGAATTGTTTTTCTTTTCGAGTGAAGTAAAGAAGGTATTGACTAGTTTTATCAGCTGAACTACTAAAGAATGCACTGAATAAATCAATTACAGTAAAGAAACTGTGAGGCGAGTAGAAGTAACGCAGCTTAGATTAGGAATAGGCCTTCCTACTTGGAAAGAACACTGACCGCTGTTTGCCAATTAGGACCAATTAGCTTTCACTTAATACTGACCGCTGTTTGCCAATTAGGAAATTAGGAACGGGGCGGAAACCCCCAGGAAAGCCCCGCCCGCGTGAAAGTATTGACCAATGAAATTGCTTTGCAAACGTGTAACCAATCCGCTTCTCACCCTATAAATTTGTGTAACAGCTTGGGCTCGGGGCTCTCTGACTCGCACCACTGCGTTGGTTGCGGGCGGAGAGTCCTGGCTCGAGTCAGTAATAAACTTCCCTTCCTTCGAGTTGCATTGTCTTGGAAGCCTTCTCTCTTCCCGCTCGGGGATTCGGACATCGGGCATAACAGAAACCACTTCCGTTGGGAATGGATGTTAGTAGTGTATGAGGTTTAGGAACAGAAGGGTGTTGGGATAACAAAGTTGTTTATTAGTCAAAGGTCCTGGATAAGCTCCCACCCTGTAAAAGATATCAAAGTGAAGTGAAACTCCCTCAATTGTGTCCAACTCTTTGCGACCCCATGGACTATACAGTCCATGGAATTCTCCAGGCCAGAATACTTGGAGTGGGTAGCCTTTCCCTTCACGTGCTTTGCAGGTGGATTCTTTACCAGCTGAGCCACAAGGAAAGTCCAAGAAAATGGGAATGGGTAGCCTATCTCTTCTCCAGTGGGTCTTCCCAACCCAGATAATTGAACCGGGGTCTCCTGCATTGAAGGCAATTCTTTACCAACTGAGCTATCAAGGGGTTGTTTAATTCACCTGGTTGGTTACTTTAATGACAACTGTCAAGTTCTAGAATTATTTATCCTTTATCCTTCTGGAAGAAAGAAATTCCAGCATGATACTTCTCTAAGAAATCTAAGCCTGATATGTGAATGGGATTGAGGCAATAAGAAGAAAAGGGAGTATACCTCTCAAAGGGCCAAGCAAAAGGAAACAGGTTCGGAGACACACATCTCTTGTGGCTGAATACTGATCCCCCTATTTGAACTGATTTAGTACTTTGAGGCTGTTTTATACTAGTGAAGTTGAGCAGCAGAGAGTGTGGTGGTTCTGGTGTCAGTTAGGACTGGAAGAAATTAATACCCAGTCCAGAGAAACATTTCTCCAAGCAGATTAAGATGGAGATTTGGGGAAAGCTCCTGTAGTTTCTCAGAGCGCCACCATCAGGGACTGGGGGGATGCTGGAAAGACGTGTTAGAAGGCCGGAGGTGCCTGAAGCACTTGAATGTATGGTGCTGTTATGTCTGACTCTTTAGTGACCCCATGGACTTAGCCCATCAGGTTCCTCTGTCAGTGGGATTTTTCCAGGCAAGAATACTGCAGCGGGCAACCATTTCCTTCTCCAGGGAATCTTCCCGATTCAGGGATCAAAACCACATCTCCTGCATCTCTCTGCATTGCAGGTGGATTCTTTACCACTGAGCCACCTGGAAAGCCTACTTGAAGGCATAACAATCTCTTTCCCAGTGTCCTAGTTCTTTGCAATAATGGAAACTAGAAGGGTTTTGTTTACGGGGTCTTTGAAGAATTTGAAGATTAAGAATTAATCTTAATTTTGCTTTGTTTGTTTTGAGCTTTCTTGGTCATTCCACATGGCTTGTAGTATTTTAGTTCCCTTGCTAGGGATTTAACCCAGGCCTTAGCAGTGAAAGCACTGAGTCTTAAACACTGGACTACCAGGAAATTCCCTAGTGGTATTTCTTTTAGGTGAATCATCTACAGTGCCAGAGAGCAAGTTTATCAGATTAAGTCTAGAGCAGGCATAGCTTCCATTCCATCCTGATCCTTTTTACTAGATGGGAAAGATTCTAGTTCAACTCCTGAATAAACATGGAGTTAAAGCTACCCAAGTGGAGTATGGAATAAACATATAAAGGAAGACCAGAATTTTCTTTAAAGTAATTTGAAGTCAATTGTAATTGTTATGAACAGATTCATCAGATATTTTGTGCAAGCCTAAACTTTGCTGCTATCAACAGGCTTTGGAAAAGCTCTAGGAATTGCTCCATGAAGTTACTCAGCAACTGTCCGAGTCTGATCTTATGATAAATTAGCAGCTGGTCTTCCAGTTGCAATTCTAGAGACCTTTCAGGATATTTCCAATTAGGAATTTTCTTTCTTTCTTTTTTTTTTTTCCTTTAGCTATGGACTTTATTGTTTGAATATTAACAACTATTATTCTATACTCACATTTTAATTTCTTACAAAACTCTACATTCCACATTGCTAGGTCTCTTCATTCTCCATTTTATGCCACATTTTCATGAAAAGGTATTTCCCTGAACCTTAATCTGCCTGATTGTGTGTTTGTTGTTATGGTTGTTGTGGTGTAGTCACTAAGTTGTTACCCCATGGATCATAGACCCCTAGGCCCTTTTGTCCATGGGGTTCTCTAGGCAAGAATACTGGAGTGGGTTGCATTTCCTTCTCCATCTTTCTTTTTTTTAAACAAAGACCTTTATTTTTCAGGAGTCTGAGTAGTCATCTGCTTTACATGCCTTGTTTCTTGGGGTTAAATTCCAAGGGCGGATAACCCAAATAGCCTTACATGCACTCTTCTACCCACCACAGCCTTGACTTCCTAAGGTTGCTTATCTGGATTCTCATTCCTCTTTCTCAGCCGCTCCTCCTCCTCTTCCTTCTCCTTTTCCAATTAGCAATTTTCATGCAGTGCTGGGTGGACCTGGCCTTTACCAGCAAGCATATGAACTATGTCAGAGAAACAAGATTGACAAGTTTGAAAAACTAAATCTGTGAAGATCTTCAGTTACTTTGGGAAAATCTTTGACTATGGCTTGCAATTCATCTTTAGTCCAGGGAATATAAGAAATTCAGGGTTTAGGGTTTAGCCTTTCGGTCCTCAGAAGGTTTAATTTTAAGGGGAGAGGTTCTGGTAAGTTCAGAGGAAAAGGAAGTGGGGAGTGTTTTAAAGAAATAGGACAGTTCAGTGAGAGAATTAATATGGGGGAGCTAAGGGTGTAGAGAAGGTGTGGGTAGTGCAGAAGGGAAGGTGTAGCCTGATCATAGGGAGCCAAGGGAGAGGAGCATGAGGTTTCTGAAGTCACCTTATCTTTCCTTAGTTGCTTGTTTGCTTCAGTTAATCTTAAAATCCTACTTCGTAAAGAGGCAATTTTAGGGTGCTAGTGATATTTGGAGGCCTCAAAATACCAATCAAAATAGGCAATTCATTCAATTTTGGAAATCTTAGAGCTATGGTAATCCAAATTGGTTTTAAGAAGATTGAGTTTGGAGATTTCGAAAGTTCCCCATAATGACCATTGATATTCTAAATTGTCTTTGGTTAAGTCAGTTCACTTTATTAAAAATGCATGTGAGGAAGGACAAATGAACAGTTATATTCTTTTAAATACAAAAATTCTATTCTATTGCAATTTGACCTCCAGACTAGGGATATGATCAGTATCCCTAGTTTTGGGTATAGGGCTTTGGGTATAGGCAAATGCTTTTGCCATGTTTCTGACCACTTTCTGCCTCTCCTTGCTGAGCATTTCAGTTCCTTTCCTGAAGTGAAGAGGACAGTAGTATCAAGCTAGTAATGATTCAGGGATCTGGTACTTTGATAATATTAAAAGGATAATTTCAAAATATCAGAACGTGAAACATATGGTTAAAAAACATTTTGTGTTGTTCTTCTTAGTCATGATCAATTTTAACATATTGGTGTTACTCATAACCAAAAGATATTTTTACAAGTGAGAAATACTTAACTTCATTTATTTGGAATCAGCAGAAATAGAATTATTAAAAGAGCTCTTAGATGAATAAAGTAGAATCAGAATAATTAAAATTGTAGGTATCACAGCTAGCAATAGATTACACATAAAGGTTGGTCATAGAAATATTGGCACTTAATAGAACGTGAACACATTAGCAGCATGTAATATTGTTGCCCTATGCTGTCTAGAACAGTGCTCTGATCATATCTGATCTTTTTTCACTGGGGTTTAGCTTTAATTAATACATCCACATCAGCTTTGTCTGCTTCTCCAAGACTTTTTTGATGGCTCTCAACCAGTACATTGTCTTCCGTTTTTCGAGGTCTCTGGAAACTACCATCTCTGTAAGCTATAGAAGCTCCAAGGGCAACAAAGTTGTGCACATCCTGTAGCTTTTTCCGTAGCCATTCCACTCTTTCCATGGAGCTCAGATGTTTGCCCAGGTTATGCATAAACTGTATTTCACTCACAGCTCTCTTCCTGGAGGGAACAGAATCAGAGAGGATCACTCCATTATTTCCCCTCTTCCAAATCATAAAACCAACCTTAAAAATCCAATTCCCCTGGCCTCACGATGCAGAATAGGCTATAGTACTTACTTAACAGACTTCCCATCTGATCTTGCAAGAAAACAGATGGCAAACATGACCATCATTACCTTAACCATGTCTTTTGCAGACATCATATTAACTAAAAAAGAAAAAGCAAAATGTAGGTATTTAAAAATACTTTTAACATTCCAAACTGTACAATTAAATTTATAGTAGTTTATATTTATAACCATACAAGTTTGCACAGAGTGTGACAGTGACTAATTGGATTTTTCTTTGCGAGAGACTTTTGGAATCAGTCTCTTTATTTTAGAGTTTATATATATGACATATACACATAATTAGTATATATTATATATATATACAATAATTAGTATATAGTAAGTATAACCCAATTGGCTTAGAAATGAGACAGATTAGTTTTACTTTCTTAGATATCTTTTTGAGAGTTCTTGTGCAAGTTATATGAATTTTAAGCTACGTGAAGAATCAGAAAGTTCACTGTTTAGAATTTCCTCCCACATTTTGTGTTAATTATGACTAAATGCTTCTAATTTGCTTGAAAATGGCTACTTCTCTTAATTAGGTAAATTGTCAACACTGTCTGTTTACTTAGCAAACTTCTTTTTCATAAGTAAACTTCCTTTCAATGTCATGATAACTATAAATGCCAAATTAATATGTTCTGATTTAGAGATTTTTACTAACTTAACACCGAGTTCTCCTAGCATTAAAAAGAATGTGTCAAAGCATTTAAGCATCATCTAATTAATTACTTGTTATACAAATTTAGAGCTTTGATTCCATGTAAAATGTTTGTCTGTATCTTATCTTTTCAGTTCATTTTATTAACAATTTTGTTTGAGTATAATGTTTAGAATTTTGCTCTTTTGCTTTTAAGCTTTTTATCTCAAAATAGAGAAGTCTTACCTTAGTCTGCATTTCAACAGTTGCAAAAGCCTTCATGATAGAAGTGCCTTTTCTTAATATTTAAGTTTCTCCATTTTAACATACACATAAGGTGGCTGTGGGAAACTGCATCATTTAGAAGTATAAGGGACATTATAACCTACTATATTTGTTTTCACTGTGCAATATAAGCTATTGAAGGAGCACCAAATGGATATTCTTCATTTTTGGTTTATGTGAGAAGCAATCACTGTAGCCAGAGGACAGGAGTTTGTCCCAGCTCTGTCACATACACCTAGTGAGAACCTCTGCCTTTCTTCCCTGTTCTTAATAGAGAGGTGAGATTCTTACAAGAAGGTCATTAGAAAGGTGTAAAACATCCGTAAAATTCATGTACAGTTTTCAGATAGAAAACTAGAAAAGGTTTTATGTAAAGGGACCAAATATTCAGCAGTAAAACAGTTTCTCCAACTATAGTACACAGATTGAGCTCTCTGTGAGGATATTATGTGGGAAAAAAAATGAAATTTTAACTCAGAGACATAAATTTACATTGATTATTTAAATCAGAATTATTCATTTCTCACTAGGCTGCTTTATTTCAAAATTTTAACAAGATATCATTAAAGCACATCATGACAAATTTTAATTATTTCCATGTAATTGCAAATGAGTTTAAAAAAAGCAAGTCCTCTCAAAACACTTTAATCACAAAAATAAGTGTTCCAACAATATTTTAGTAGCATAAATTTATTTTTTATCGTGGCATTTTAATATTAAATATAATTCAAACCCTCCCTTAACATTTTACCTTGAACAAACAGCATGACATTAGTAGGAAATGGTACACATTAAATGACTACTTGATTGTAAGAAAAGAACTCATGGAAACTTAAAAGAGAAAATAAAGTTTACTCACCACACGTCTTAGGACACGATCTTCTTTCAGACGTATGAGCAGCTGATGCTTTCTCAAAGTTGAGTAAACCTGAGAATGCTGATGAATTGAGCTGTATGTAGGCCCTTCAATGTGACTTTTATATATATAAGTCTTCCACACACTGTGAAGCTTTTTTATTGTTACAGATGACGTCACTCCCAACTCTGAATTTTAACTATAGGATCAGAGAACAGCACACACACTCCCATGGGGCGGTGCTCATTCTTCTTAAATTTTAGATAATTGGATATTAAAAGGAAAACAGTGTGGGCTGGGAAAAGTGTTTATGCAAAGATTTCTAACAAAGAGTGAATTGTAATTCTGATTGGATTAATGAATCTATATTCCAAAAAGGAATATATATTTATAAATATTATATATATATACACATATTCCTTTAGGAATTCTAAAAGAACTCAACCTTGAATATTCATTGGAAGGACTGATGCTGATGCTGAATCTCCAATACTTTTGCCACCTGATTCAAAGAGCCGACTCATTGGAAAGGACCCTGATGCTGGGAAAGATAGAGAGCAAAAGGAGAAGGAAGTGGCAGAGAATAAGATGGTTAGATAGCATCACAGACTCAATGGACATGAATCTGAGGAAACTCTGGGAGACAGTGAAAGACAGGGGAGCCTGGTGTGCTGTAGTCCGTGCAGTTGTAAAGAGTTAGACATGAATTAGCAACAAAAATTTTTTTTTTAGCAACAAAATTTAAAGTCCAATTTCAAAAAGTTATGGTCAAGTCATCATCTTATTGCAGGCTTGCCTCGTAGCTCGGTCAGTAAAGAATCTGCCTGCAATGCAGGAGATCTGGGTTTGATTCCTGGGTCAGGAACATCCCCTGGAGAAGGAAATGGCAACCCACTCCAGTATTCTTGCCTAGAGAATCCCATGAACAGAGGAGCCTGGCAAGTTACAGTCCATGGGGTCACAAGAGTCAGACACAACTTAGCAACTAAACCACCACCACACCATCTTATTGTATTTGAAAGTGAAATTGAAAATAAATATATTTCTTACAGCCATAACATTGGCACAATTGTTATGAGGATTATAATGAATCATGTTACATTATGCTTACTTTACAAGCCATATTGGACCAATCTATATCATTCCTGATCTTGTTTCAAAAAAAAAAAAATATGTATAGTGCTTTTCTTTTTTTTGCTTTTCTTAAAGGAAGTGTTAAAAATATTTTGAGAATATGCTCTTAGTACATAATTTTAAAGGCTTCAAAAGTAAAACTATTTTAAAATTCATTTACCTTATATTTTTATCCCTTTTAATTTTAGTTTTCAATAAAAGAAAAACACTTGAAAAGCAGTAACTGTATGCCAGACCCACTGCAGTATTCTTGCTTGGGAAATCCAATGGACAGAGGAGCCTGGAGGGATACAGTCCATGGAATGGCAAGCAATCGGACATGACTGTGCAACTAAGCAACAATAACCGTATGCCAGACCTTCCGTATATTATCCAGCTAAGTCTTCATACCAATCCTTTAAAGTAAATACTATGATTAGCTCCATTTTCACTTGAGGAAGCTACTGGGGTTGGAGAGTGGAGAAGATGAAATTCAACCAAGTCTTTATGACTCCAGAGTTATTTTGATTCTTACTACCTCAGTTTCCCCTTTAGAAATGTAACCCAAATTGAGAGAGTAGCACTGACATATATACACTGCCATGTGTAGAATAGCTAGCTAGTGGGAAGTGGCTATGTGGCACGGGGAGTTCAGCTCAGGTCTGGGATAACCTAGAGGGGCGGGATGGAGCGGGAGGCTCAAGAGGGAGGAGATATATGTAAACTTATAGCTGATTATTGTTGTATAGCAGAAACTAACACAACAGTGTAAAGCAACTACCTTCCAATTAAAAATAAAATATTAAGAAATTATATATACCTTCTTTGAACCCCAGTCTTCTTCACTCTAATTTGTCCAGCCCTTTGCAACCTCTTTGCACAGGAATTGGGTCTTGTTTCTCATGTTCCCCACCTGGTGATGGAGGACTTGCTCTAAAACCTATGGAGGCAAGATGCTGCCACCTGTCTAATTTCGAATACTGCTACAGCCTGGTCCCCATCTATTGGCCAAAACCCCTTGAATACCCTTGGTATGTCTAAGGTTCATTAGGAACCTTCCTCCCAAAATAGCCCCGGAATTGGATCAGTTCTCTCAGTCTGCACCTACTCAGGCTTCATGTTATCCTCTTTGCTGCTGACTCTTGCCAAGGTTTGACTCTACATCAAGTAAGAGCCAATCCAAACTTAAAATACCTGTACAAAGTCTGCAATGAAAGGCACGTGTCAGTGCTGCTCTGAGAAATCCTCTGCACTGGGCACATCTCACTTGAGTTGCTCTAGGCTTCATTTCAGAAGTGTTAGAGACTGACTGTGACATGTCTGGAGAATATGAACCAGCTAGGTGAAAACGTCGACAAACGTGACATCTCAGAAGGAATTGAGTAAAACTGGGAAAGGCTTGGAAAGATGATATAGCTGTTTTTAATTCTTTATAGGGTTTCCATAAGGAAGAAGGAATTATTTTCTGTGGTTTAAGAAGGAAGGACTGAGTCCAATGGCTAAAGATTACAGGAAGGCAAATTTGAGCTCAACGTGGATATTATAATTGTTAAAATAAAGAATCAATACCTTCCTAATAGTGAGTTCCCAGTCACTGGAAGTATTCAAATAAAAGCTCAATAAGCATTTATCAGAAATACCATAGAGATTCATACAGAGCAGAAAGTTGAACTAGATAGCCAAGAGGTCCTTTTTGACTGAAAAGAAAAAAAGCTATTGTTTTGATCCTCTAAAAGTCTTCTGATGTAAAGTCTAAACCTGATGTTTGCGTATCATTTTTTATTATACTCTTGCTAAGAAGGAGAATTGGGAAAACAAATGATTTCATAAGCACATTTTTCCATTATTATTAAAGCCATGTTTAACATTGTAATTTGGAGATTTTTTCTGCTTCTTTGGGTGAGATTGATATAATTGACAACCTTTGGGAATATTGAAAACAGTGCTTTCACTATCTTCTTCTTATTACAATTATTTAAGAATAGATTGCTATATTCAAGATAATCACATTATTAAACTAGTTTTACAGGAAAATAAAGAAAACAGACAAGGTTTATTCATTCAAAAAATGCATTGAGTATCTGCTAGATATCTGCTACAGACTGTGTTAGTCATTACATGATTGAGACACGATCCCTGCCCTGAAATTTGACACATAAATTAGAATATAATATAATAAGCATTGTAGTAGTGATATTAACAGAGGCTTATAAAGAGCACAGAGGAAGAAGTGACTAATTTCTTGGAGTTGTTCACAGTTGTTTTACTGAAAAGCTAAAGTATTCTCAAGGAGGAACATGAATTTTTCATCACAGAAGGTGAGAAAAGAAAAAAGGAAGAGCATGTGCAAAGACATTGAAGCCATGAAGACTGAATATGTACAAATGGGAGAAGAGAGGACACAGCAATGACCCTTTAAAAAAGTGAGTATGGTACAAATTGTGGAAGGCTTCTGTGTGATGTGCCTAGGGGTTTATTTTGTATTCCTTTCTAAACTCATGTGTCCAGCTGTTTGCCACCCAAGGACTGTAGCCCTCCAGGCTCCTCTGTCCATGGGATTTCCCAAGCAAGAATACTGGAGTGGATCTGGCATATAGTTACTGCCTGTAAAGTACAACTTTGACCTTCCCACAAAGAAGAAATATAACTGCCAAGATTTGGCTCATAGTTTATCTGAATCATCAACCTTTGGGACTGCAGACATTAGATAGAAGGAAACCATTTAGGAATAAGAGGGCTAAGGGCTATGAGGGCACAAGAAGCTGATGTCACAGTGACAGGGGAAAGCTGAGCACAGCTTTTTCCTTTGAAAAGCTCAGCCTTTCTTAATGCTCTCAAATTCTCTAAAGCCAGGGTCAGACAACCTACTGTATTCCTCATATTTGGGAAGGATAAAGGGCCATGTGTTGTTTCCTCTTGCATTGTGAGAGGTTTAATCTGAGACTGATACATTTTCCTTCTGTTTGTTCAGCAGGAATTACTATGGTTTGGGGGACTTAGCATCAAGAAGAAATTTCCAGGCCTAGAAAATACAGCTATAGTTCTCCTAATTTTGTGGGGTTTTTTTGACAGATTGGATGATGACTATCTTAACAGTTGACCTATTCTTTTGCTCTAAGCTCTCCTGTGGGATATTGAGCTACTGAGCTCTTGATCTTTCAGAAACAACTTTCCTCCCTCTTACTCACCAGCCCCCAGACTTTCCTGCTGTTAGAGATGAGTAAAAATGTTTTAAAGGACAGCATATAACAACTGTTGAATTTTCCATGTGTTTTTTTGTAATAGTTTTTTATTTTTCTTTTTCCATAGGCTTATATTGATGGATATTGTGAGTGTGGTTCTCTGATAGGCAGCATTTAATAAGCCATTGATCCCTTTATATGTATGAGCTGTTATAAACCCTGGGATCCACTATACCTGAGTAGCCATTCAAAGATGAAATGTAGAGCTACCTTCACAAATGTTATAAAATACTGCTGCTGCTTTTTGTCCATTCTATTAGTGAGTGTGCATCCCTGCATGTGTTTATGACCTTTGCCATGCTTATGTGAAATGGAGGAGTGTTAAGATGATATGCACTGCTTTCATAGTCAGAAAGAAGCATCTCTACAGGTGGGGGCTGAGGGTAAACAAATACTAAGATTCTGGATGCCAGGGATGAGACAGTCTTTCTAAATACAGAGAGGAATGTTTCTGTCTTGTCACAGTGTAAACCAGGGTGTCACTTGGGGAAGTCTTTGGATCTTTATTGATTGAAAAGATTTCTAGTTGTGCAGATACCTCTGTAATGTTTTTGTGACATAGAGAAAGATTGGAACAAGTCCATGAGTGTTCTTCATTCAAAAGCCCCCTGAGATTTAATTTATTTCTAATCTCTGTTTCTTAAAGAAATGGAGGTGGGGGGAATGTAGGCTCAATTGAGAGTTTTTATTTTGGAACCATAAGGAAGTTGGATAACCATAGGAATTTAATGGAGAAGTAAAGTCTCACATTTTTAATGACTCTGTTCAGTGAGCTGACAAGACCACTGATGTCACTGCTAATTCTAAATATTCTTTTTGTATTATCTCATAAATTTACTCATACTTTTCAGATCAAGTGTTCTTATTTGGAGTATAAACAATATGTTTTCCTCAGTAAATGTAAATTTTCCCTTGGAATAGATTCTTAGTTTCACACTATTTCCCCTTTACCCTTGGTAGAATACCATACACAATTTATGATATCAGGGGGAAAAATGTACAGCGTCTTTCACGTCCCTTCCCAATAGTCAACTGGAGCCAATAGGCTGTCTACCTTGATTCCTTCTTTATGTTTTACGATAGTGTGGGGAAAATACAACAGGACAGTGGGTATTGATTTCCCATTAGGGAAGCTTTAAGTCGAAGGATCTGGGTGCTCAGAATCTGAGTTAGGAATGCCAACATGTCAATCTAAATTGCCATTTCAATCCAACACAGTAAATATTTGTTGAGCACTTAAAATCAGCTAGTTAAGAAACAGTAGCAATTTCCCTGCTCACAATCTTCTCCCTAAACTTGAAGTTTTCTCCCTATGTTTTCTCATCATCTTTTAAAGTTGAAGCATCTTAACTTTCTCAGATCTCAGATTCAACAACATGTCAAAGTAGAGTACTGCCTTCCCTTTCAGAGATGAGCTATCTTATATGAAAGTATTTTGCATATAACTGGCATTCAAAAAATGCATATTGAATCTAAATCAGAAAGGAAAATGTCCCTCCCATTCTCTCACACAGATCCAGCCTCATGTTGGGAGTCCCCAGGAGTAAACATGGAGAGTGTTGAGTTCCTGAAGTCAATCTGCTCTGTTCGACCAAGACCCACTAGCCCAGCCCCCTGAAGTGCAGAGAATTCTGAGGCAGTAGATAGTTGTGGTGTTCATAAATTCCATTTTGAATTTGCTAATTGCACAAGGAATTGTAAAATTTAAACTAAAAATTAAGCATATCTTCATATTGTTAATAACAAAATGTACAACAAAATGTTGAAAAGTGGATTCCAACACAGGTTAAACTGACAGGCAGCCCTAGAAGCTCTGACCTTCTCATATCCATCCATCTAGCAGCACTATGCAGTGAAAATGCTTAAGACTTGAAGATGGAAGATGAGGGCAAAGGTCTGGCACTTATTAGTTGTACAACCCAGAATAAGTCATGTTATTATGAGGATCACATAGAATAATATATATGAATGCATTTTGTCAACTGCATACCTGGTATTGATCAAAATTACAACTATTGATAACAACAATTATTTTTACAAATCCTGTTAGGGTTGTGTAATTCCAGTTTGCAGCTTTGGTGTCCCCCTTTCAAGCTTATTGCATGACATTTCAAACATCACAGAGCTGATCTAAAGGTTTGACCTAGAGTGCTATTGACTTCATCTTTCAACAATGAAGAGAATCTTCAGCATGACTTAACAAACTGTCCAGAAGAATAATCTAATGGGTACAGAGAGAGGCATGAAAATGAGATTCTATATTTCCCTGCCAGGACATTCTTCAGATGCCCAGGGCACCAGTAAAGTATGAAAAAGTCCCTGTGAAACGCTTCCAGATATACTCATGTGGCTGGTTATTTTATGAAATCAATTATAAGGAAGATCATAGTGGAAAAAGCACTAAATTTGGAGTCAGAAGACTTGAGTTCAGATCCTGATGAGTAGGATCACTAGATTCAAAAATAAAAACAGAACACCACTCAACAATAATGTAGTCTATACACTAAGTTTTATTAAGAGGCTAAATCTCCTGTTAAATATTTTTTCCACAATTAAAAAAAAAAAAAAGAATTAGGGAATTCCCTGGCAGTTCAGTGGTTAGGAGTCTGAACTTTCATTGCCAAGGGCCCAGGTTCAATCCTTGTGGGGAACTAAGATCCCACAAGCTGTGTGACAGGTTCAAAAAATTAACCAAAAAAAAAAAAAAAAAACCCACAGGAATTAAAAAACCCACAGGACAACCAGTTACATTTGAATTATTTCTAAGTACCTATGCAAATACATACTGAAATTAGAAAAGATATTTCATGGGGCCTGTGTGTAGTAAAAATTATATGCATTTATCTGAAATAAATATCTG
The DNA here is from genome assembly GCF_963930625.1 of Muntiacus reevesi. NCBI lineage: Eukaryota > Metazoa > Chordata > Mammalia > Artiodactyla > Cervidae > Muntiacus > Muntiacus reevesi. The sequence goes on from NC_089257.1 coordinate 53,073,717, forward strand.
AGTTCCACACCTCCTTCTTTAATTATATTTCCCTTATGATTTGGCTTTTCTTAATAGTTCCTATTTTGTAGAATTTGCTTATATGACTTATTGCAGTTACAGTCTATGTTCCAGTTACATTGTAACATAGCTTCTATAGTGACTACATCCAAATTATTTTAATCTTTTCTGAAATGAACACATATTAATGAGAAAAAATGCTCCAGATTATCATACAAGGGGATATCCTGAACCTGTACAGGAATAAAATCAACTCCAAGAACTTCTCTTCAAATTTGATTTGCTCATGGTATGAGCTACTTTTCTTGGTATCATCTTTCATCACATGAACTCCTTTTCCCTTTCTTCAATTTTACGTTTCATCTCTTGGTCAATGACTTTTTAAATTTTTAGCCACTGACAAAAAAAGAATATTGTCATCAATGCTGATTACCCTCTTCTTCAACACTACACATAATGATTTCATTTGTTGCCATACTAGGTAAGTATTTAGACTACACAAGTAAACAATCAAATTCTTCAAGGGATGAAATCCACTAGAAAATATAGCTATGGCAACTACCATAATTACTGTCCACTTCAAGTCAAAATTACTTTACATATTCATAAGTAATGTTATCCCTTTTAAGAATAAGCTCCTAAAAGGAAACATTTTTTTTTATCGACTCTTGTTGAACATATTTAGCAAGTTCCTACAAGCAATGGAGCACTTTAATAACACTGTTGCTCTTCTTTTAATTTGCATAATCTGACTGCTAAAGAAATATTGAAAACCTTGTATAAAAATAAATAAGCCTCATTCAATGGAGTATTTAAAAAGTCAATAAGAATTTGGGGAACATTTGCTTTAGAAAGTATTTTAATGCATCAAGTAAACTGAGGATTCTTTAACTGTATTTATTAAAGAGAAGTCAATGGGTTTTTTAATGTGAAAGAACTGGACACTACTACTGAATGCCAACAAAATTACAAAAATCATTTAATCATTCGGTTTGAACAAGATAAATTTTGAACTATGTCTTTTAATTAATGAAAAAGTCAATACTGGCTCATGATTATTACAAATGTACTATATTAATACAATATTCTAATGATAGAGGAAGCTGTGCATAGAGGTGGATTTATGGGAATGCTTTTGCTACTTGGTTAAACTTTCTGTAAATCTAAAACTCTTCTAAAAAAGTAAAGTCCATTAAGTTTTAATATAATCTCTTTACATTTCATTTATTTATTTATGGCTGCACTGGGTCTTTGTTAATGCATACAAGTTTTCTCTAGTTGCGGCAAGCAGGGCCTACTCTCTTGCTGTGCAGCACATGCTCTAGGGCACTCAGTCTTCAGTAGTTACCCCACTTGGGCTTTAGTAGTTGTGGTGCAGTGGCTTAGCTGCCCTGTGACATGTGGAATCTTCCAGGATCAGGGACTGATACCATGCCCCCTGCACTGGCAGGCAGATTCTTAATCACTGGCTCACCAGGAAAGTCCTAAATTCTTTTCTTTATTTATCTGGCTGTGTTAACTCTTATTTGCAGCATGAGAGATCTTCATTGTGTCATGTGGAATCAATCTTTAGTTGTGGTTGTGGCAGGCGAACTCTTAGTTACTCTCAGTTGTGGCATGTGGGATCCAGTTCCCTGACTCGGGATCAAATTCCAGCCCTGCATTGGGATTGCAGAATCTTAGCCACTGGACCACCAAGGAAGTTCTGAAAGTCTATTAATTTTTAAAAAGCTCATGGAGATATGGCAGGCCAAGATAAATAAACCAGTGGCAATTTAAGCAAAAAAAAGTTTAGAAAGTAAATTGAGAACTAGATAGGTGACTTGATACTGCAAAATTCAGCCAAATAAGACTATTTTGTTCATCTATTATCACTTTTCATAGCACTTTATATTATGCATTGTCTTATTTGGTTCTCACATTATCTTTGAGGTAAATATTATTTCTAGCTTTTATGTGAGAAGTTGAAGCTTGAACTTATGAAGTTACTGGTTCAAGTTTACTCAGCTAGTGAAAGAACAAGGCCTTGAATTTAAATCTACATCTCTTATATCCGTGGCTTCTTCCTCAGTGTCAGATAACAGAGAATAAAAGGTGAATAGAATGGAAGAAAGGAGTTAAATCCAGAACATATCTGCTAAGATGTTGAAAGGGATGGTATTATAGAGAAGGTCAGGCATGAAACTTGACCTTATGTATGTGCTGGGGGAGGCAGGTTGAGGGGGGCAGTGGTTGACGGGCAACTGTAATTTACAATAACAGTAGGTCCACTGGAATGGGAAGGGGAGGCAGAGGTAGCTCTTGAATGTGCCCACAACCTCATTCCTTCTGGTGGTAAAAAATTTCAAGGTCAGACTCCTCCACTTACATGCAATCTCTGCAGATTGGAAGATTATTTTTTTTCACCTGAGGTAACACTGAAGGATAGGCATCTTGGTTTCTTTTCAGATATAAATAAGATGACACACACAAATGATAAAGCTGACAGTCTTTTATCTACTGTAAAGATTGCTGCCTATAGTTTTTTGGCTGTAAGTGCTTTCCTTTCCACCAAATCATTTAGCTGGCAATCTGACTTTAAGTTTGGATTCAGCAAAATACTCCTATGTCTCATTAGTCAGAATGCAACAATATAATAATAGTTACACTGCACTAGGAGAAGGGATAGGCTACCCCACTCCAGTATTCTTGGGCTTTCCTGGTGGCTCAGCTGGTAGAGAATCCTCCTGCAATGCAGGAGACCTGGGTTTGATCCCTGGGTTGGGAAGATCCCCTGGAGAAGGGAAAGGCTACCCACTCCAGTATTCTGGCCTGGAGAATTCCATGTACTGTATAGTCCATGGGGTCCCAAAGTATCAAACATAACCGAGCAACTTTGACTCAGTGTGCATAGAGCAGTTACTAGCACTCCAGGAACTATTCTAAGTGCTTCATAAACATTGTATCTTTAGTCTTTTCAACAGTCCTAAAGTAGGATTATTTTAACACATTTTACAACTGAGGAAATCTGAAACATAAGTAAGTTTAAGACTCATCTGGGGTTACCAAACTATAGCGGATGAGATTTGAACTGAGGAGTGATTATGTTTGAGAATCTGTGGGGCCCTTCCCAGTACAAATCTTTTCTGTGGCCTCTATTTCTTGTTTGCAGAAAATAGGCTTCATTTAGCCTCCTTGACCTTCTCTGAGTTCCAAAGGGCAGATTTAAACAGTTGCCAATCAAGGAAGATGATTAGCAAACTCTGGGAGATGGTGAAGGACAGGGAAGCCTGGCATGCTGCATGCAGTCCATGGGGTCTCAAAGTGTCAGACAAGACTTAGCAACTGAGCAACAACAAATCAAGGAAGGGAGGAAATGCAGAAACAAAGGAGGAGCAGTCAAGAAATAATGTTGTCGCTGTTGTTCAGATGCCATGGACAGCATGGCAACCCCATGGACAGCAGCACTTCCCTTCCATCACCATCTCCCGGAGCTTGCTCAAACTCAGGTCCATTGATGGCTGAGTACCATCCAACCATCTCGTCCTCTTTCATTCCCTTTTCCTCCTGCCTTCTATCTCCCAGAATCAGGGTCTTTTCTAATGAATTGGCTCTTCACATCTTTTCACATTCTGCCATAAGGTGTCCAAAGTTTTGGAGATTCAGCATTCAATAGAATATTCATTTCCAGTGAATATTCAGGATTTGATTTCCTTTAGGATTGACAGGTTTAATTGCATTGCTGTCCAAGGGATTCTCAAGAACCTTCTGCAACACCACAGGTCAAAAGGATCAATTCTTTGGGGCTCAGCATTCTTTATGGTCCAATTCTCACATCCGTACATGACAGCTGGAAAAACCATAGATTTGACTAGACAGACATTTGTCAGCAAAGTAATATCTCTGCTTTTCAATACGCTGTCTAGGTTGGTCATAGCTTTTCTTCCAAGGGGCAAGCATCTTTTAATTTCGTGGCTGCAGTCACCATCTGTGGTGATTTTGGAGCCCAAGAAAATAAAATCTCTTACTGTTTCCATTGTTTCCCCATCTATTTGCCATGAAGTGATGGGACTGAATGCCACGATCTTAGTTTTTTAAATGCTGAAGTTTTAAGCCAGCTTATTTACTCTCTTCTTTCGCCTTCATCAAGAAGCTCTTTAGTTCCTCTTCACTTTCTACCATGAGGGTGGTGTCATCTGCATATCTGAAATTATTGATATTTCTCCTGAAAATCTTGATTCCAGCTTGTGCTTCATCCAGTCTGGCATTTTTCATGATGTACTCTGCATATAAGTTAAATAAACAGGGTGACAATACACAGCCTTGACATACTCCTTTCCCAATTTGGAACCAGACTTGTTCCATGTCAGGTTCTAACTGTTGATTCTTGATCAGCATACAGGTTTCTCAGGAGGCATGTAAGGTGGTCTGGTTTTCCCCTCTCCCTAAGAATTTCCCACAGTTTCTTATGATCCACACACTCAAAGGTTTTAGTGTAGTCAGTGAAACAGAAGTAGATGTTTTTCTGGAATTCTCTTGCTTTTTCTATGATCCAAAGGATGTTGGCAATTTGATCACTGTTTCCTTTGCCTTTTCTAAATCTAGTTTGAGCATTTGGAAGTTCTCAGTTCACACTCTGTTGAAGCCTCTCTTGGAAAATTTTGAGCATTACTTTCCTAGTGTGTGAAATAAGTGCAATTGTGCAGTGGTTTGAACATTCTTTGGCACTACCTCTCTTTGGGATTGGAATGAAAGCAGACCTTTTTCAGTCCTGTGGCCACTTCTGAGTTTTCCAAATTTGCTGGCATATTGAGTGCAGCATTTTAACAGCATCATCTTTTAGGGTTTGAAAAAGCTCAGCTGTAATTCCATCACTTCCACTAGGATTGTATATAGTGATGCTTCCCAAGGCCCACTTGACTTTGCACTCCAGGATGTCTGGTTCAAGGTGAGGGATCACACGATCTTGATTATAAGTCATTAAGATCTCCTGTGTATAGTTCTTCTGTGTATTCTTGCCAGCTCTTCTTAGTAGCTTCTGCTTCTGTTAGGTCCATACTGTTTCTGTCCTTTATTGTGCCCATCTTTGAAATGTTCCCTTGGTAACTCTAATTTTCTTGAAGAGATCTCTAATCTTCCCATTCTATTGTTTTCCTCTGTTTCTTTGTAAGAAATAATAGTGCAGTGATAAAACAGGGTTCTAGTTCCTCCTCAAGGGAAATACATAATAGTATCTTTGACTCCTTCTGTAGGAACTAAGGCCCCCACCCTGGTAAAGGACAGTAACTGCAGGCTCAACACTGCACTACCTCCCCACCAGCCTATCAGCAGAAAGTCTGCACACAGCGGAATATAAAGACTGACCTCCTCCCCTGCGATTAACTTCCCCTTTCTCCCGTTAAAAATTTTCTTGGTCAACCAGAATCTTTGGAGTTGGTTCTTGAGTCCTCCTTCTCCCCAGGTTGCCAGCCACCTAAATAAAGTGAACTTTCCTTTCCAAACAACACCTTCCAAGTGGCCAGCAGCTGAACCTGAGTTCTGTAACTTACTGTCCACTTACCCTCTCTAATACACAGAGACACACACACTGAATAGTATATTAAAGTGTGTTTACTTATATTATAAATCAGTTTCTCTAATCTCTAAAATTATTTTGATCTTCTTGAGCTCCCAAGAGCTAGCTAGTTAGCAGGAGCATAAAAATTCTTAATTTGATTTAGTTTAAAAATGAGTTCAAGGACTTCCTTGGTGGTCCAGTGGTTAAGAATCTGCCTTGCAGTGTGGAGGACACAGGTTCTATCCCTGGTCAGGGAACTAAGATCCCACATGCCTGGGGGCAACTAAGCTACAACTAGGGAAAACCCATATGCCACAATGAAGACCCAGTGTAACCAAAAATAAAAGAGTTCAATTATACATCATTATTAAGTGGGATTTATTTTGGTAATGCAAAGATGGTTTAACATGCAAAAATCAATTAATGTACTATATCATATTAACAGAATGAAGGGGGGAAAATACCACTGATCATCCCAATTGATACAGAAAAAGCATTTAACAAAATTAGACACCCTTCCATGATAAAAACATTCAAAACACTAGGAAGAGAAGGAAATTACCTCAACATAATAAAGGTTACATATGAAAAATCCACAATTTACATCATACTCAAAGATGAAAGACAAAGCATTTTTTCTAAGAATAGGAAAAAAAAGGCTGGCTTTTGCCACTTTTTTCCAACATAGTACTGGAAGTACTAGCCAGAGAAATTAGGCAAGAAAAGGAGATAAAAGGCATCCAAATTGAAAAGGCAGTAAAATTAGCTCTGTTCATGGATAACATGTACATAGAAATTCTTAAAAATTTTAACACAAATATACACACGCACATATAACCTATTAAGAGCTAATAAATAAACTCAGCAAAGTTGTAGGATACAAAGTCAACAACACAGTTGCATTAATTTATACTAATAAAGAACACCCCCCTAATTAAGAAGACAATTCTATTATAACCATAGAGGTGGGAGACTTGTATACTTGTATAGTAAAAACTACAAAACATTGTTGAAAGAAATTAAAGACAGCAATAAACAGAAAGACAACCCAGAGAGTTCCCTGGTGACCTAGTGGTTAAGAATCCAACTTGCAATGTGGAGGAGGTGGGTTCTATCCCTGGTCAGGGAACTAAGACCCCACATGCCACAGAGCAACTAAGCCCATGTGCAACTACTGAGCCTATGCAATCCAGAGCCCATGAGTCACAACTGGAGTCTGTGTGCCACATGACACAGCAAAGATCCCATGTGTCTCAATCAAGATCTATTGCAGCCAAATTAATTATTTTAAAAAAGACAACATAATTTCATGGCTGGGGAGACAATTGTTTTTTGGCTATAGTCCACAGCTTGCAGGATCTTGCTTCCTGGATCAGAGATTAAACCCAAGCCCTCAGAGGAAGAAGTACATAGTCCTAACCACTGGTATGTGTGTTCAGTTGCTAAGTCATATTTGACTCTTTGTGACCCATGGACTGCAGCAAGCCAGGCTTCCCTGTCCTTCACTATCTCCTGGAGTTTGCTCAAATTCATGTTCATTGAGTCATTCATGCCGTCTAACCATCTCATCCTCCACTGCCCCTTTCTCCTTTTGCCTTCAGTCTTTCCCAGTATCAGGGTCTTTTCCAATGAGTTGGCTCTTTGCATCAGGTAGCCAAAGTATTGGAGCTTTAGCTTCAGCATCAGTCCTTCCAAAGAATATTCAGGGTTGATTTCCCTTAGGATTGACTGATTTTGTCTCCTTATAGTCCAAGGGACTAACCACTGGACCACCAGGGAATTCCCAAGAGAACTTAATATTCCTAAGGTGTCAATATAACTCAAAGCAATCTACAGATTCAGTGCAATCTCCAAAAAGAATCTCAAGTGGTGTTTTTTGCAGTAATAGAAAAATCTATCTAAAATTCATATAAAATCTCAAGGGAACTGTGCTTTCAATACAGAGGGTCTGGTTTCAATCCCTGGTCAGGGAACTAAGATCTCACATGCTGCACAGAGTGGCAAAAAACAACAACAACAACAACAACAACAAAAAAAAACCTCAAAATGCATTGAAGACATATGTAAGACCTAATAGTATAAAACTCCTAGAAGAAAATACAGGCCAAAAGCTGCACAACATTGAATTTGGCAGTGACTTCCTGGATATGACACCCCAGGCACAGGTGACAAAATTAAAAATAGACAAATTGGACTTCACAAAAATTTTAAAATTTTGTACATCAACAGACAACAGAATGAAAAGGCACTGTATGAATGGGAGGAAGTATTTATGAATACCATATTTGAAAAGAAATTAATATCTAGATTAGATAAAGAACTCCAACAACTCAACAACAACAAAACAACCTGATTAAAAATGGACAAAGGATTTGAATAAATACTCCAAAGAAGATACACAACTGACCAATAAGCACATGAGATGATCTAAATTGATAATCATTAAAGAAATCCAAATTAAAACCATAATGACATACTACTTTATAATCATGACAGCTATTTAAAACCAAGTGAAAAACAGAAAATACTAAGTGTTGGTGAGGATGTGGAGAAATCGGAACTCTTGGGTACTATTAGAGAAATATAGAATGGTGCAGCTGCTGTGAAAAACAGCATGGTGCTTCCTCAAAATACTAAACACAGGCTTACTATATAATTCTGAAATTCTACTTCTAGGTATACCCCCAAAAGAATTGAAAGCAGAGACTAGAACAGATAAGTGTACACTCAGATTCTTGGTAGTATTATATACACTAGCCAAAAGATAGAAACAACCCAAATGACCATCTACAGATAAAAGAAAAAGCAAAATGAAGCATATACATATATAATATGGAATAGTATCCAACCTTAAAAAAAAATGAAATTCTGACACATGGTACAACATGGATGAACCTTGAAGACTTTATTCTATGTGAAATAGTTCAGTTCAGTTCAGTTCAGTCGCTCAGTTGTGTCCGACTCTTTTCGACCCCATGAATCGCAGCACGCCAGGCCTCCCTGTCCATCACAAACTCCCGGAGTTTACTCAAACTCATGCCCATCAAGTCGGTGATGCCATCCAGCCATCTCATCCTCTGTCATCCCCTTCTCTTCCTGCCCCCAATCCCTCCCAGCATCAGGGTCTTTTCCAGTGAGTCAACTCTTCGCATGAGGTGGCCAAAGTACTGGAGTTTCAGCTTCAGCATCTGTCCTTCCAATGTACACCCAGGACTTATCTCCTTTAGGATGGACTGGTTGGATCTCCTTGCAGTCCAAGGCACTCTCAAGAGTCTTCTCCAACACGACAGTTCAAAAGCGTCAATTCTTCAGCACTCAGCTTTCTTCACAGTCCAACTCTCACATCCATACATGACCACTGGCAAAACCACAGCCTTGACTAGACGGATCTTTGTTGGCAAAGTAACCTCTCTGCTTTTTAATATGCTATCTAGGTTGGTCATAACTTTCCTTCCAAAGAGTAAGCGTCTTTTAATTTCATGGCTGCAATCACTAACTGCAGTGATTTTAGAGCCCCCCCAAAAATAAAGTCTGACACTGTTTCCACTGTCTCCCCATCTATTTCCCATGAGGTGATGGGACCAGATGCCATGATCTTAGTTTTCTGAATGTTGAGCTTTAAGCCAACTTTTTCACTCTCCTCTTTCACTTTCATCAAGAGGCTTTTTAGTTCCTCTTCACTTTTTTCCGTAAAGGTGGTGTCATCTGCATATCTGAGGTTATTGATATTTCTCCTGGCAATCTTGATTCCAGCTTGTACTTCTTCCAGCCCAGCATTTCTCATGTACTCTGCATATAAGTTAAATAAGCAGGGTGACAATATACAGCCCTGACGTACTCCTTTTCCTATTTGGAACCAGTCTGTTGTTCCATGTCCAGTTTTAATTGATGCTTCCTGACTTGCATACAGGTTTCTCAAGAGGCAGGTCAGGTGGTCTGGTATTCCCATCTCTTTCAGAATTTTCCACAATTTATTGTGAACCACACAACGAAGGCTTTGGCGTAGTCATTAAAGCAGAAATAGATGTTTTTCTGGAACTCCCTTGCTTTTTTGATGATCCAGCGGATATTGGCAATTTGATCTCTGGTTCCTCTGCCTTTTCTAAAACCAGCTTGAACATCTGGAAGTTCTCGGTTCACATATTGCTGAAGCCTAGCTTGGAGAATTTTGAGCATTACCTTACTAGCATGTGAAATGAGTGCAATTGTGCAGTAGTTAGAACATTCTTTGGCATTGCCTTTCTTTGGGATTGGAATGAAAACTGACCTTTTCCAGTCCTGTGGCCATTGCTGAGTTTTCCAAATTTGCTGGCATATTGAGTGCAGCACTTTCACAGCATCATCTTTCAGGGTTTGAAATAGCTCAACTGGAATTCCATCAGCTCCGCTAGCTTTGTTCATAGTGATACTTCCTGAGGCCCACTTGACTTCACATTCCAGAATGTCTGGCTCTAGGTGAATGATCACACCATCGTGATTATCTGGGTCGTGAAGGTCTTTTTTGTACAGTTCTTCTGTGTATTCTTGCCACCTCTTCTCAATATCTTCTGCTTCTGTTAGGTCCATACCATTTCTGTCCTTTATCGAACCTATCTTTGCCTGAAATATTCCCTTGATATCTCTAATTTTCTTGAAGAGATCTCTAGTTTTTCCCATTCTGTTGTTTTCCTCTATTTCTTTGCACTGATCACTGAGGAAGGTTTTCTTATCTCTCCTGGCTATTCTTTGGAACTCTGCATTCAAATGGGTATATCTTTCCTTTTCTCCTTTGCTTTTCACTTCTCTTCTTTTCACAGCTATTTGTAAGGTCTCCTCAGACAACCATTTTGCCTTTTTGCATTTCTTTTCCACAGGGATGGTCTTGATCCCTGTCTCCTGTACAATGTCACGAACCTCCATCCATAGTTCATCAGGCTCTCTGTCTATCAGATCTAGTCCCTTAAATCTATTTCTCACTTTCACTGTATAATCATAAGGGATTTGATTTAGGTCATACCTGAATGGTTTAGAGGTTTTCGCTACTTTCTTCAGTTTAAGTCAGAATTTGGCAATAAGGAGTTCATGATCTGAGCCATAGTCAGCTCCTGGTCTTGTTTTTGCTGACTATAGAGCTTCTCCATCTTTGACTGCAAAGAATATAATCAACCTGATTTCAGTGTTGACCATCTGGTGATGTCCATGTGTAGAGTCTTCTCTTGTGTTGTTGGAAGAGGGTATTTGCTATGACCAGTGTGTTTTCTTGGCACAATTCTATTAGCCTTGCCCTGCTTCATTCTGTACTCCAAGGCCAAATTTGCCTGTTACTCCAGGTGTTTCTTGACTTCCTCCTTTTGCATTCCAGTCCCCTATAATGAAAAGGACATCTTTTTTGGGTGTTAGTTCTAGGAGGTCTTGTAGGTCTTCATAGAACTATTCAACTTCAGCTTCTTGAGCATTACTGGTTGGGGCATAGGCTTGGATTACCATGATATTGAATGATTTGCCTTGGAAACGAACAGAGATCATTCTGTCTTTTTTTAGATTGCATCCAAGTACCGCATTTCAGACTCTTTTGTTGACCATGATGGTTACTCCATTTCTTCTAAGGGATTCCTGCCCACAGTAGTAGATATAATGGTCATCTGAGTTAAATTCACCCATTCCAGTCCATTCTAGTTCGCTTATTCCTAGAATGTCAACATTCACTCTTGCCATCTCCTGTTTGACCACTTCCAATTTGCCTTGATTCATGGACCTAACATTCCAGGTTCCTATGCAATATTTCTCTTTATAGCATTGGACCTTGCTTCTATCACCAGTCACATCGACAGCTGGGTATTGTTTTTGCTTTGGCTCCATCCCTTCATTCTTTCTGGAGTTATTTCTCCACTGATCTACAGTAGCATATTGGGCACTTGCTGACCTGGGGAGTTCCTCTTTCAGTATCCTATCATTTTGCCTTCTCATATTGTTCATGGGGTTCTCAAGCAATAATACTGAAGTGGTTTGCCATTCCCTTCTCCAGTGGACCACATTCTGTCAGACCTCTCCACCATGACCCATCCTTCTTGGGTGTCCCCACACGGCATGGCTTAGTTTCATTGAGTTAGACACGACTGTGGTCCTGTGATCAGATTGGCTAGTTTTCTGTGATTATGGTTTCAGTGTGTCTGCCCTCTGATGCCCTCTCGCAACACCTACTGTCTTACTTGGGTTTCTCTTACCTCGGACATGGGGTATCTCTTCACTGCTGCTCCAGCAAAGCGCAGCCGCTGCTCCTTACCTTGAAAGAGGGGTATCTTCTCACAGGCAGACACAAAAGGACAAATATTGTATGATTCCTGGGCTTCCCAGGGGGCGCTAGTGATAAAGAACCTGCCTGCCAATGCAGGAGATGTAAGGTTCCATCCCTGGGTTTGGAAGATCCCCTGGAGGATAGCACAGCAATCCACTCCAGTATTCTTGCCTGGAGAATCCTATAGACAGAGGAGCCTGGTGAGCTACAGTCTATAGGATCACAGAGTTGGACATGACTTAAGTGACTTAGCAGGTAGAATAGTCAAAAACAATAGAAACAGAAAGTAGAATAATGGTTGCCAGAGGTTGGGAGGGTAGGGTGGGTGAGGAGTTATTTAATAGATGCAGAGTTTGAGTCTGGGAGGATGAATTTCTGGAGATGGGCTATGGCAATGGCTGTAAAACAATGTAAATATACTTAATACCACTGAACTGAGCACATAAAAATTATTGTGGTAAGTTTTAGGTTATGTGTATTTTTCCACAATAAATAAATAAAACCAAAAAATTAGTTCAAGTCACTCATTTAAAAGGGTTTCTAAATTTAATTTAGTCTTTCTAATTGTACCCCCTCTCCTCTTTTTTCCCTCCAAGATGGTATCCAGGGGCATAGTTGGAAGGGTCTGGCCCACATGATCTTGTGACATTGGTGAGTAAAAGACCCTACACCTAAGTTGGTCCATGCATGTGCACAGTTGGCCATCGATTCAGATGCAGTTGGTTCATTCCTGACCTTTGGCATGAAATTATAGTCTATTTCTTGCTCACTTAGTTTCCAGTGGCCTTTCCTTGCTGATTTAATTTTTCTTGTTTCTAGGTATTATAGTTTCCACTCCCAGACTCTGCATTCTCCAACCAGGCCTTGGCCTGGGCTGCCCCTGATAATGCCTTTGCTGCTACATCATCTTACTTTGGGCTTCCCTGGTGGCTCAGCAATAAAGAATCTGCCTGCCAATGCAGGAGACCAGGGTTTGATCCCTGGGTTGGGAAGATTCCCTGGAGAAGGAAATGGCAACCCACTCCAGTTTTCTTGTCTGGTAAATCCCATGGACAGAGGAGCCTCCTGGGCTACTGTCCACAGGGAAACAAAAGATACAGACAAGACTTTAGCAACTAAACAATAAGAACAACATCTTACTTGGGAGCTGTGAGACAGTGCCAGAACCACTGGCCCTTAACTCAGAGTACCTACCACAAGGGAACCAAGGGAACATGAGTGAGCAAGTTGAAAGCTCTCTCTACCTGACAAGGCCACTCAACTCATTTAGCTATGTTGCACCTTCCCTTCTTTTACGGAACCATGCAGGATAGTGATTTCCTTCCGAAGTCTCAAATGGGGATCAGTGCAAGAACTCTTCTGTTCTTGGAGCGTGGGTGTGTACTAAGTCACTTCAGTTGTGTTCAACTCTTCATCATCCCTGTGGAATGTAGTCCACCAGGCTCCTCTGTCCATGGGATCTCCAGGCAAGAATACTGGAGTGGGATGCTGCGCCCTCCTCCAGGATATCTTCCCGACCCAGGAATCAAACCTGCATCTCTTACGTCTCCTGTGTTGGCAGGTGGGTTCTTTACCACTGGCACCACCTGGGAAGCTGTTCTTGGAGTTTATTTTAAATTATCCAGGGCCTCTCCATCTTAGAGTAAATCCTGAAGCGGTGAAGAGAATCCATGAGTTCGTGAGTGTAACGTCTTACCTCTCCTCTCCTCTTCTTAGTCTTCCTTTCTCTTCCAACCAGTCTCCCTTTCACCCCTTTTGACAAGTGCTGGGATTTTATTTTCATTTCCCTGTGTCATACCCTTCTGCTACCAGGCAGCATGTCTCCTGTGCTAGTCATAGTAAATGGAGGGATTATCTTGACTACTTTATGGAAGGAACACTGTGCTCTGATTCATATCTAGCTTCTGATACTTCAAATACAAGCTAAAGGAATTTAGAAAATTCCTTCATAAAGCCCATTTTCTTACTGTAATATCCTATTTTAAACATTAACATTTCTGGGTATTACTTATTGTTTTTACCTTTGTAGTCCTTCTGCAACAAATTCCAACCTCTCTCAAGGAGATGATGCTTGTGTTATACTAGACAAAGCATCATAATTTTAAAAATACCAAAAAAGAGAGATATATAAATATGTTTTCAAAAAATATTATCTCTCTTACATTTGTGTCATTGCTTCCAAGTATCTCTATGGCAACTCTACCGCTCAGCTCATTGTAAACACCCTGCATCTGGATAACGGCACCAACGTCCAGAAAATCCATTCTCCATACAGTTGCAAGAATTGTCACTTCAAAACAGAAACAGATCACATCATACATTCACCTACAAACTTAAAATGTTTTCCTATTTTAGAATAAAATCCAAAGTCATAACCATGGTCAGAGAGGCTTGACTTGAAGTGACCTCTCTCTACCTCACCTCTTTTCACTCTCCCCATGTCCTTTTCTACTAAAAAAAAAAAAAAAAAAAAAAAAATGCCTACCGCAGAATATCCCCAGAATCCCTCTACTCAACAGACAATGGGAACAATTCCAAACCACCTATTCAAAGTCTGCTTCTACCCTTCTGCAATTTCACATGGACTAAATCTGTGTTCTGAGGCTCTGGTTTTTCCCTTGGCCACTTGACAAATCCCTGCCCATCCCTAAGATCCAGACCAGTTATAACCTCATCTGTGATGCCCATGTGAACACTGACCACCGAGATAATGCCAAGGCACTTTGTACTCATCTCCATCAAAGCACTGAAAATGGCAACCAAGGCTGGAACCCAAGTCTAGCCATTTCTAATACCCCCACCACCTCTGACATTAACTTCTAAGCTGTGACACTTGCAGACTGACCAATGAATCTCAAAACAGAGGCTAGTAAAAATTAGGAGATTGTCTTTTCAGGAAAACAACAGCTGTGTGACAGTGATTTGAGTACTGTGGTCATTTCTTTTCATACTTGAACATTTTTTTTTTTTTTTGCCAAAAGCTCCCCTCAATCAGTTTTTAAATTATCTGAAATTAAAGCGAGATCAAGTGTACATGTTAGTTTAGTAGCTACAGAACATAACAACAGTAAGCAATTTTATGTGTCTCTGAGTCAGAAATCTATGCAGATTTCTCTTGGCCCCTCCATGGCAAATTCCATTCACCTTCCAGTTGCTCTTGGTTCCCATTAATCTCCAAACCATTAATTTCTAGGACCAATGGAAAGCTTTCTACGTCTCTTCCACTTTAACCTCCTGTTTTACACATACATCTTGCACTGTTAACTCTTACTGTTGTTCTGTCACAAAGTTGTGTCCAACTCTTTGCAACCCCATGGACTGCAGCATGCCAGGCTTCCCTGTCCTTCACTATCACCCAGACTTTGCTCAAATTCATGTCCATTGAGTCAGTGATGCCATTCAACCATCACATCCTCTGTTGCCCCCTTCTTTACCTGCCCTCAATCTTTCCCAGCATCAGGGTCTTTTCCAATAAGTTGACTCTTCACATCATTTTCCAGTGAGTAGCTAAAGTACTGGAGCCTCAGCTTCGGCATGAGTCCTTCCAATGAATATTCAGGGTTGACTTTCTTTAGGATTGACTTGTTTGTTCACCTTGCTGTTACCTATGGAACTCACATATTACACAGCAGTGCAGAAGCCTCCCTTGCTATATTTTAAGGTAAAGCTACAATTTATTCAAAGTATCTTTTCCACAAAATCACTTCTATACATCTTCATAGTCTAAAAGTTTGTGAGAAAGTTTGAGAGTTATGGGATGAACTTTCTTTATTTCCTTTGTAAATTCTGTTTATGGAGGTCTGTTTCATACACACGTTGATGTCTGATACCTCTGTACTTAGCACCATTGTGCAAATTGATGCCAGGGGAGTCATTTCTAATACCGTGTTATATTACTATATGTATTAGGAAACCAATGTGAAAGTCACTCAGTCGTGTCCGACTCTGTGACCCCATGGACTATACAGTACATGGAATTCTCCAGGCCAGAATACTGGAGCAGATAGCTGTTCCCTTCTCCAGGGGATCTTCCCAACCCAGGGATCGAACTCAGGTCTCCTGTGTTGCAGGCGGATTCTTTACCAGCTGAACCACAAGGGAAACCACAAGGGAATCCAATACTGCATTACAAATTACCCCCAAACTTGGTGGCTTAAAGCAATAAAAATTATTTGTGATTTCTACTGTTTCTGTAGTCAGGAATTCGGTAGTGGTTTGGATGGTCAGTTTTGTGACAGGTCTTTCCTGAGGTTGTAGACAAGATATTGGTTGAAGCTACAGTCATCTCTCTAAATTTGAAATACTGATTTTTTTAAAATTTAAATTCTAATTTTCCAATGACTCTAACATGTTTTTGTTAGTCCTAAGTGTTCATCCAAATTCTGATTGTATATCTCCACTTGTTAACTGGATCCTATGACTTATACTTCAAACTGAAAGTATCAATGTTGTGCTTTAACTGGCTTCTTGAAAAAGCTATCAACAAATATTTATTGGGGGCCTACACTGTGTCAGCCTTGGATTAGGTGCTAGCATAAAACAAAATAAGAATAAACAGCAACTGACCTTGAGGAACTCATAATTTAGGTAAGAGAACCAGAAGCCAATAAAAGATCGAATGTGCAAATGAACAATGGCCAGACCATACATAAAAGTAGGACTGTGGCCCATAGGCTGCAGCAACACACTCAGGAAACCAGTCCCTCATCAAAATAAACAACACAGGAAGCCAGTCTTCTGTAAATCAGACTTGCAGAGAGCCAGGCTGCTACCTCTGGTAACAGCCCAGGAAGCTAAACAATAATTTCTATAACAATTGGCTTCAAATGGCAAGGACTTGATTGATAACAGTTTCTCTAATTTCGTCCCTGCTTCCAACTTAGGACCAACCAGAGAAAGCCAAATATGTATCCCTAACCAACCACATAGGATGCTCTACTTCTGTTACTGAGTCCAAGCTCATTCTGCTTGCTGCACAATAGGCCAATGAATCCAAGAGATGAGGTGTAGAGGCAAGGAAGAGACTTTAATCGGGGAGCTGGCAGACAGAGAAGATGGCAGACTAGCACCTCAAAATAACCATTTGTTGGTGTCTGGACGCCAGGTTCTTTTATAGATCAGAGAGAAAGAAGCAGTGAGGAACTAAAGTCAAAAGGCAGAATAGAGAGAGAGATGCAGTGGGTAAGTAAACTGAAAGGGTCTTCAGTCTTGTAAAACATCTACAAGGGCATGTCTAACCTTCAGAAGGAGTGTGTTAATCTTCACAGGTGGGCAGGGACAAACTATCTCTTCAAGAGCTGAACAAAGACGCTTTAGTTTACAGTCAGGCAGAGGGGCAGAGTCCTCCAGGCAAACCATTGAGTATGATTATAATAATAAAAGAAAGTCAAAGAAAGTTTCCAAGATGGAGTCAGAATTGGCTTCCTCCCTGCAGCACTCCCACCTCAGCTGCACCGTGCCAACAGCCTCTAATCGTGGCATATTGAAACCTCCACTTTTCCCCACAAACTTTATCCTTCCTCTGCCTGCCTTTGAGTCTATGACAAAATGCAAATAACAGTGTCTGGCTCCCTTGCTGTAGCATATTTCGAATAAATAGACTTTGTTTATTTCGTTTGGTTGGTCTTTGTTTTTTTCCACACCAACATCCACATGACTGTGTGGGATAAATGCCTTAATGGCAGCTATGGAAACAAAGTGCTGTCAGATTCCAAGGTAGGTGGAGAAGTTGTAAAGAAAATTTTCTCAGAAGAGGTAGCCTTCAAGCTGGGTCTTTAAAATTAGGAATTATGTTATTACTTAAAAACTTTGCATGTATATCTTGTCTTTACAATTAGATCAAGAGCAATTCATGGAAGGGAAGCTGAAAGAAACAAAGTTTCAGATTCCAAAGGGCCATTAGAGATGATTTAAGGCCTCCCTGGTGACTCAGATGGGACTCTGCCTGCAATGCAGGAAGACCTGGGTTCAATCCCTGGGTGGGGAAGATCTCCTGGAGAAGGGAATGGCTACCCACTCTAGCATTCTTGCCTGGAAAATTCCATGGACAGAGAAGTGTGGCAGGCTACAGTCCATGGGGTTGCAAAGAGCTGGACACGACTAGGCAACTGACACCCACTTAGAGATGGTTTCTAACTACTGTAGACTGAAGGTTTGTGTCCTCAGAAGATTCATATGTTGACACCTAATTCTCAGTGTGGTGGTGTTTGGAGGTGGGGTCTTTGGTAGGTAATTAGGTCATGTGGGTGGAGTCCTCATGAATGGGATTATTCCCCAGAGAGCTCCCTCACCCTTTTTCTACCAGTTAGGAGGCAGAGAGAAGACAGCAGTCTGTGAGTCCAGAAGGCTGGTTCACTGGGCACTCAGTCTGCGAGCACCTTGATCTTGGGCTACCCAGCTTCTGAAACATAAATAACTTTTTGTTATAAAGCCATCCAGTCTACAGCTGTTTGTTATAGCAACCTGAACAGACTGAGATGCTAACAAAGAGTCTGCGGCTCCTAGATGGGAAATAACTTGCTGCAAATTTATTTTCATTTTCCTTGTAGTACCTGTCACAGGCTTAATGGTTCTAAACCTCCCGAAACTAAGACTGTGAAATGATTTCTTTAATATTCAAATTATTAGGGCTTTGTGCCCCCATCCCTTTTGACTGAAGAAAGTTTAGTCATTCTCTGGGCTCTCTTCCCCAAGTGTTTTTAACCTCAGAGAAGCTTACATGTTCCACAAATCCAACCTGGTAGGGTATGCCACCTAATTAAGCTGCTGGCCTCAGAATATTGGTTTTCTATCCATAAGCATAGCCACTCACTTCCTGCAAACCACATGCTGCTATTTGGGGATTATCATACATCATCAAACATATGCTACCTCTGCCCTTCTGGCATGGGCAGTGAGAGAAGGATGTAGACCCTTCCTTTAGTTGATAATGGACAGAAAGTAGAACAGAGAAAATAGTGTACACCTGTTGCTGAATGTGGTTGCTCTGAGTCTTCAGACCCGCTCTGTTAGCAAGATGGAAGGATGTCTGGCTACTGGTCCACCACCTTCTGGTTGGCGCCATCTTCTTTCTCAAAAAAGACAATCCCTTGAACATTTTGCCTGACACGTTGAAGTTCCATGTATGATGTGGAATTATCACAGATATTAGATCTATCACTCTAGTCCTCCTTTTCTGTTCCAGAATCAATGTCTTTCTAAGTTGACAGAATGAGTGGGAGTGAAAATATCAACTTCATCCGTGAGAACCTCCTTCTACTATCCATAAGAGGGTTGCAGTGTAGAATGGCTCACAAAAATGCAATCTCAGATAAAAGTATTTCAACATCAGCACCGTTGGGTTATTCCTTCAAATGATCTCTAGATAATAATCAATAGTGCTTTCTAGCTCAGTCTAGATCCTTTCATCCTATTCTTTTCTCCAGCTCCAGATAAAGTTTGCAATCTCATATTCTGGCACATTTTTCAGATTTCCAGATCTCTTGGAGTAGAAATACACTCTCATATTTTCATAGAATAAGCCATTAAGCTGTTTAAATTCATTCAAAGAAAAGAATAATTTTTCCTAGATAAGCACAAATTCTAAAGAGTAGTACTGCTAAAACACATCAAATTTATGTAATCAAATAGAAAACTGAGCTGCTTCATCCAAGACATCTGGTTTTGTGTTGTTTTCATTTTCCTGAAAACCAATGGATGGGTATTTGGGATATATAGATATAGATATAGATATAGATATGGTATATGTATGCATATATGGGCTTCCCTGGTAGTTCAGCTGGTAAAGAATCCACCTGCAATGCAGGAGACCCCAGTTCAATTCCTGGGTCAGGAAGATCCACTGGAGAAGGGATAGACTACCCACTCCAGTATTCTTAGGCTTCCCTTGTGACTCAGCTGGTAATGAATCCACCTGCAATGTGGGAGACCTGGGTTCAATCCCTGGGTTGGGAAGGTGCCCTGGAGAAGGGAAAGGTTACCCACTCCAATCTTCTGGCCTGGAGAATTCTATGGACTGTATAGTCTATGGGGTTGCAAAGAGTCGGACATGACTGAGCAACTTTCACTTTCCCATATGCATATGTATGTTCTATTTCATATAAAACAGAAATTTTCAGGTGGTTTCCCCCAAATCAAGTAAGGTCCTCCTTAAAGACAAACAAGGTAAAATATGCCTTCACCTTTTACTGAAAGAAAAAAACCCCAAAGATTAAAGTTTGAAAATTATACATATCTGATGTCCATCCATCAAGGTTTTTTTTTTTTTGGGGGGGGGGGGTCACAGTTGCTGCATGTGGAACTTCCTGGGGTCAAACCTGTGCCCCCTGTAGTGAAAGTGCAGAGTCTTAACCACTGGACCACCAGAAAAGTTCATTTCAAAGCTTTTTAAAAATCTTAAGGCTTAAAATATTTTTTAATGAATGAATGAGTGGATGAATTGAATGAACTTAAATGTTTACTGAGCACCTATTATATGAAAGCATTGAGCCATGTAATGAGTATACTGCTAGAAAATAAAACAATGACCCTTGTCCTTCTGCAATTTCAGACTAATGGAAAACATAGGCAATAAAATGAATACTGAACTGCAAACTGTGATAAGCACCATGAATGAACAAGACTGGGTTTTATGATAGACAATAAAGACCATTATGGGGAGGGGATACCCTCTTTTTAAAATTTTTATTTATTTTAAAAAATACATATTTATTTTACTGTACTGGATCTTAGTTATAGCATGTGGCATCTTTGATCTTTGTTAAAGTATATGCCATCTGGTTCCCTGACCAGGGATTGAACCTGGGCCCCCTGCATTGGGTGGGCAGAATCTTAGCCACTGGATCACCAGAGAAGTCCTGGGATATTCTCTTTAAATAAGATGTGAAGGAGGGCCTCTTTAAAGCCAATCCATTTAAGCCAAGATTGAAAACTGATTTGGAGTCAGATCGGGGACCATATGCCTAAAAGGCTCTCCCCTTGTACAGTCTGCAGAACTGAGGACAGGCCAGTGATGGTGGAGTTTAGTCATAGGGAGGAGAGAGAGGTAGCTGTGTTAGTTCATGTAGGGCCTGATAGGATGCTGGTCTGGATTGCATACTGAGTGCAATGGGAAAGCCAAACAGGAGTTTAAATAGGGCTGATATGAGGATTAAGCAGAAGATATAAATAAATTTACAATTTCAAAAGATTGCTTTGCTAATTGTGTTGGTAAATGCATGTGAAGGATGCAATGGATAGGATCTGAGAGACTAGTTAGGAAGCTCTTGCAGGAGAGAGATGAAAGCAAGTCCAGGTGACAGATGAGAGCAACCTGGACTAAGATGGTGGACTGGAGATTTGATCTGTAGGTGTGACTGGAGGTGGAGGGTAAAAAAGAGATAAAAGTCAAGGATGACCGACTATTTGCTGCTTCTGTCTTTTTTCTTTTAAATTATGAAAGTATGATAACACATTTACAAAAGACTTGGAAAATACAGAACAAGGTTACATAAAATTACAGTATATTATGATTATTTTTTAAGTAGATAAATTAAGATTTTTAGTTGGAGTTTCAATGAATATACAGAGAAGTAGAAGGATATAGTAGACCTGAAAAGCACTATGAACCAATTCAACATAATTAAGGTTTATATGACTTTCACTCAACAATAGGACACAAATTCTATTCAAGTTTCCATAAACTGTAAACTAAGGGACACTGGAACATACCTAGGGACATAAAGCAAGGTGCAAAAACTTCATGGCCTAGAGATATTGAAATCATACAGACTGTTCTCCTATTACTGTGGAATTATGTTAGAAATCAGTATCAAAAGATGTTTGAAAATAACCCAGATATTTTCAAGAGCAATGTGACATTTACCAAGAGAGATCTTCGACTTAGCCACTGAAAGCCTTAGTAAAGTGAGGCTGGAAAAAACAGAGGGTGATTGCAGAGAAGAAAGCATTTAAATGAGGAATTAGTATCAAAATGGCTGCTCCTGTCTTGAGGGCACTTATGTAAGGGTTTCACTTTCTGAGTTTATGTCCTTTTGGCCTTAGATTCAATGAGACTGCACATGATGAAGAGCAAATTTTAAAAACTGCAATCCCCCTAGCAGCTACCCAGAGAATGCACAAAGTGAAATTTACATTCCTTGTCATTACAAATCATTATATTGATCCTGCTAGGCAGCTGTCCTAAATTATTAGTTTTTTGGGACTATGGTTTATTCATCTCTTTATCTTTTGCAACACTTAGCACTCTATTAACACAAAGTTCATGGTCAATGAGTTATGTGTTGAACTAACCTGAGAGAAATTAAATATCCTCAAAGGTGGGAGATCTACCATTTGAAAACAGTTTCAGAATTTGGGAATAGGCAAAAGTCACCAGGAATCAGATGTAAGAATCATTCCACTTAAAGGCACTATGTGGCCATTAAGTAGTGAGTGATTGTCTTGCGTGGCCCGTAAACTAACTAAAAGGACAACTCCCAGAGAGGATCTACTTCCTGCAAAGCCCTGAGTTCACACAACTAGCTGCATATGCTCGTTCACTGACCACTTACAATACTTAGGGTACTATCTGGGCACTGGATATATAAAGTTGGAAAAACTAACATAATACATTCATAGCCATCAATCCTTCCCATACCACAGTGTATATTTTACATTATTGCAGCTTCTTTTTCGTCTATCTGCACTAAACAAAGCTGATACGCTCTGTGACAACAGAGACGTGTGTATTTTTTGCTCACCATTGTATTTTTTGCCCCTACCAGTGCCTGGAACCTGGTAGAATGAATTCTTGACATTGCCAACCAGCCTTCTTCCTTCTTTAATTAAAAACCCCCCTTTCCTGAGAAGCATCTACAGCTTGTGGTTTACTTGGTTCTGATTCCACCTGTATTGCAAAAGAATTGCACACATCAGAGTTCACACTGAACTTCTCAGAGATTTAAGGAGAAGATCTTTCCTCTGAGATTGACCAAGCTGCGGATCAATCTTGACAGTCATCATGCCTGCCGCATGGTTGCTGTTGCTGCTTCACCCATGTCCCTTTCACAAGGAAGATTAACACAGACCTTCCCATCTAACAGCTCTTGACTCATCGTCAAGGGAATACAAAAGGCAAAACACCCTCAAGATTTCCCTGGCAGTACAGGGTTTAAGATTCTGTGCTTCCAATGCAGGAGGCGTGAGTTTGATCCCTGGTTGGGGAGCTAAGATCACACATGTGGCATGTTGCGGTCAAAAAAATAAGAAATAATTTCTTTTTTTAAAAGCAAAACACTCTTGACTCCAGGTAGGATAAACTCTGTGGTGTGATTTATGCTTTAAATCTCCCCATGTGGAAAAACTGAAACTAATTTCCAATGGAGGCTGCGTTCTTACTTGACTTTCTTCCCCTGTTTCCCTTCCACATCTTTTCCTAAAGGCATCCCCACAATAAATCACTTTCATAAGAATCCTATGTCAGACTCTATTTCTAGGGGACCCAACCTAATCAACTTGTACAAAAAAAAGATGAATACAAATCGCATCATTTGAATGCCTGGATCACACCATGTTTTTCACTGTGCTTTTCCATTAGGTGAGCTGCCTTGTTTAAGCTATTTAGATTTGAGTTTGTATCATTTGCATCTAAAAGAGTCCTGACCTTTAGCAGCATTCTGTAAATGTTTGTTGACTAAGTATATTGAATTATAAATGGAGTAAAATGGAAATATAGGTGAGGATGGAAATGTGGTGAGCTAGCTTGTTTAAGCTATTTGGAGTAGCTTTCTGTCATTTGCATCTTAAAAGGTCCTGATATTCAGCAGGCATTCTGTAAATGTTTGCTGAATAAGTATATTGAACTATAAATAGCATAAAATGGAAATATAGATGAGAATGCAATGAATTCCATTGAGTATTTTGAGGAGAGATGGCAATTTACATTTATCTGACCCTGAAAGCATAAAGAGTTAATCAGTAGGAAGGTGAGGGGTGAGGACTTTCTAGGCCTAAGGAACCTTTATAAGGACAAAAGTTTGAAAATGTGAAAGTACATGGTATTTGAGGAAAATGAGTTGTTCTGCAAAGGTAGAGCAAAAGAGTGAAAAAATGCTTATTATGTTGAAACAGCAAGTCTAGAGATTGTATGGGAAGAAAGGCAGACAATCACTGGCATGTTTGCCAAGACTGTGGGCTAATGTTGACAGGTAGACTCTAAAAGATGGTACAAGATATACAGACAACACCCTGATATGTTTGGAATGCAATGGTAAAGAGATTGTAGCCAGTGTAACCAAGCTGTTGCTATTAGTCATGGTCACATTGCAATCAAGGTCAAGATCTGCTGAGACTCACTGATTCTGAGATGAGTTCTTTACCCACATGGGGACTCAGCATACACATCAGTCTCCTTGGTGTCATTTTGTCCCGATCTGTTTCACTTGGGTGATGCTAGAGCTGGCCTGTACAGGGTAAAGTGCATTTATTTTGATCCTGTTAAATCATCATCAAAGTTATTGGGTGTTTTTCAGAAAGCAATGTTATAGGTACAGAGCTTATATTGATTGCTCATAATAATACCTACTCTCACAATGTACATTATAAACCTCCATTTATACAGCCACATGCTTTCACATGAATTTTTCCTCTTCATTTTCACAATCATCCAACAAGGATCAAATAAGTTTGAACTTTGCCAGTCACCAGACCTTAAATTATGTCTTCTCTTTTCAAGTTTATGCCTCTTTCTATTACCTGAGACAGGTAAGGTATTCAGGTACTCCCATCTGTTAAAGAGAGTACCAGACCACCTTATCTGTCCCCTGAGAAACCTATATGTGAGTAAGGAAGCAACAATTAGAACCAGACATGGAACAACTGACTGGTTCAAAATTGGGAAAGCAGTATGACAGAGGCTGTATATTGTCACCCCACTTATTTAACTTATATACAGAGAACATCATGTGACGTGCTGGGCTGGATGTATCACAAGCTGGAATCAAGGTCACCAGGAAAAATATCAACAACCTCAGATATGCAGATGATACCACTCTAGTGGCAAAAAGTGAAGAGGAACTAAACAGCCTCCTGATGAACGAGAAAAAGGAGAATGAAAAGGCTGGCTTAAAACTCAACAGTCAAAAAACTAAGGTCATGGTATCTGGTCCCATCACTTTATAGCAAATAGAAGGGAGAAAAGTGAAAACAGTGGCAGGTTTTATTTTGGGGGGCTCCAAAAGCACTGCAGACAGTGACTGCAGTCATGAAATTAAAAGACACTTGCTCCTTGGAAAGAAAGCTATGCCCAACCGAGACAGCGTATTAAAAAAGCAGAGACATCACTTTGCCAACAAAGGTGTCTATAGTCAAAGCAATAGTTTTTCCAGTAGTCATGTATGGATGTGAGTAGGACCATAAAAAAGGCTGAACACCAAAAAACTGATGCTCTTGAATTGTGGCTCTGAGCAAAACTCTTGAGAGTCCCTCGGATTGCAAAGAGATCAAATCCATCAATCCCAAAGAAAATCAACCCTGAATATTCACTGCAAGGGCTGAAGCTGAATCTCCTAAACTTTGTCCATAGAATGTGAAGAGCCAACTCACTGGAAAAGATTCTGGTGCCGGGAAAGACTGAAGGCAAAAGGAGTAAGGGGCAGCAGAGTATGAGATGGTTGGAGAGCATCACTGACTCAATTAGCATAAATCCAAGCAGACTCTGGGAGATATTGGAGGACAGAGAAGCCTGGTGTGTTGCAGTACCTGGGGTCACAAAGAATCGGACATGATTTACCAACAACAACAAGCCTCATGGTGATTCCTATGGACTTTCAATGAATATTTCCTAAGATGAGCTGCAATAGCACTGTTAGTTCTTGGTTCTTATCTCTTTGGTCTCAGGATAATGGTCTCCTTCATCTGACACCTGCTCCAGGACCCCGGAAATCAGACTTCCTTTGACAGTAAGCCTTCTTCCTCAGCTGCTTTCCTTGCAGGAAGGGCCTGATCCCTATCTGACAAGCTTTTTGAATGTCTCATAAGTGTTTCAAACTCAACATGTCTAAGATGCAATTACGGATGATTTTTTAAAACCTATAAATTCTCTACTTGTAGTCTTCCCCATTTCGGCGTATGATGTCACCATACAGCAAAAAACTTGAGTGTCAACCTGTTATTTTCATTTCCAAAATACATCTAGAATATTTTCACTTCTCTCCATGTATCTCCACCAGTACCATCCTAGTCTAAGAAAGCTTTCTTTCATTTTGACAGCTGCAATAGCCTTCTAGCTGAACTTCATGAACTTCAGGATTTTAACCTGGTTTACTTATATACCCAATCCATTCTATACACATGGTAGGAGTAAGCTTTTAAAAATACAAATCAGATCACAACATCCTTTGGTTTAAAATCCTTCAATGGCTTCTAATTGTACTTTGGCTAAGAGTTTTTGTTTGTTTGTTTGTTTTTTAAGAAAGCACTTGTTAACACTTAATGAATTTTCCAGCATGTGGCTTCAAGCCACCAGGCCATAAGCCCTACCTACACCCTCAGTCTTCTCCTCAGCTCTTCTGCTGAAGAATTTGACCTTCACGATGACAGACTGCTTTGGGAGCTTTCCCTTCCCCAAAACTTCGTAGTGACCCTAGAAGAACAGAGAAAAGGGTTTATAACACACCATGGCCAAGAATGTGAAGAAAGATGCCGACCAATCCACTCCATCTTGGAGCCATTGAGGGCATGTGTCTGATCTGGGCACTGCTGGGGGCAATGATTGCCCTCACCAGTGAACCAAGAGCAGCAGATTTTCTCCAAGGACTCTAGCACACCAGGACCAAGAGTTGTCAGGATGTGATTGTAGTCTCGAGCTGGATAACTCAGTTCTTGGGTCCTCTCCAATGCCCTGTAAGCACCACCTGCTTACCTCTCCAGGATCACTGTGCTCTTGGCTTAGTATACTTAATCTCATTGGCTTTCTGTCAGTCCCCAGGCTACACCCAGCTTTTTTCCTGCCTCAGGGACTCTGCTGTTGTACTTTCTTTGCTTGAAATGCTTTTGATGGGGCTAGTTCTCTCTTATTCTTTGTCCCTTGACAAAATTTTAAGTCTTTAAAGTGAAGTTTTCTGTAAACCCCCATCAATGGTAGTTATCTCTGATATTCTCAATTTTGGCAGACTTTCCTTTTCTTTACAGAAACCTGCAATTACTTGCTGTAGTTATCTTGTTATTTGTTAAATTTCTTGTTCTCTTGTACAAGAAAGTAAGCTCTATGAAGGCAGTGACATTATCTCTTCTTGATTATAGCACTAATCCTTGGCGCACAGTTAGCCCTGAATAAATATTCTTTAAATGAACAAACGATTGAATGACCTCCCACTTAAATGAGAAGGCTATAAGATCCAGGATTTACCTTAGTTCTCATGCCATTCAGATGGCCATTTATCCAGCCCAGGCCAGAGAGAAAATATAGAAGATGTTTGAGAACTACAGAAGGAATTACTCTTTTTGCAGTGAAACTATTTGGGGACTTGGCGTCAAGAGAACTGCATTCCAATTTGAGAGAGTTACCTAAACCTGAAAATGGATCATGTTGCCTATCTTGCAGCCCAGTGTCTTATATCCATAATGCCTGACACAGAACAGATGATAAAAATATGATAACTTAATTATTAAAGTCATAATATTACCTTATATGATTTTTATGAGGATTATATTAGATGTGTATATGTGTTTTTGGTATACTATAAATGTTCTTTAAATGTTTCTCTCATAAAACACATAGTTGAGAGAAACACAGCTGCTTTCTTATTCAGAACAACTGTGAAGAAAAACAAAGTTGGAGGACTTACACTTCATGATTCAAAATGTACTGAAAAGATAATCAAGGCAGTGCAGTAGCAGCTTAAGACACAAAGATCAATGGAATGGAATTGAGAGTCCCAAAATAAACCATCACTTTTATTATCAGTTGATTTTAAATTAATTACTTATTAATTTATTATTACTAATAAATCAACTATTTATTGCTTTTGGTTGTGCTGGGTCTTCTTTGCTGCCCGCAAGCTTTCTCTAATCATGGCAAGTGGGAGCCACTGTTCATTGCAGTGCTCGGTCTTCTCATTGCTGAGGTTTCTCTTGTTGCAGAGCACAGGTTTTAGGCACCCATGCTTCAGGAGTTGCAGCTCCCTGGCTCTGGAGCCCAGGCTCAGTATTCGTGGCACATGGGCTTAGCATGCAAAATTCTCTCAGACCGGGGATTGAACCCATATCTAAGATTCAGTTGATTTTTCTCTAAAGTTTTGTTGACATAAAGTGTCATAACTGACAATTTTCCATCTTAATCATTTTTAAGTGTACCACTCTGTGGTATTAAATATATTCAGAATGTGGTACAACCGTCACCACCATCCATCTTCATAACTTTTAATCTCTTAAAACTAAAACCCTTATACCAATTAAACAATAACCTCTCCCCCACAATGCCTGACAACCATAATTCTACTTTCTCTCTCTAGATTTTGACTACTCTAAATACCTACTTCATAGAAACATGCAGTATTTGTCTTTTTGTGACTGGTTCATTTCAGTCACCATAATATCCTCAAGGTTTATCCATGTAGTAGCATATGCTAGAATTTCCTTCCTTTTAAAGGCTGAATAGTATGCCATTGAATGTTTATACTACATTTTGCCATTCAATCATCAATGATGAACACATAGATTGCTTCCATGTTTGAGCTATTGTGAATAAAACTGCTAGGAACATGGGTGTACAAAGAATTGTCCTTGCTTCCAATTCTTTTGGGAATATCTCCAGAAGTGGAATGCTAGATGATATGGTAACTGTATTTTTAAGGAGCTGCCATACTCTTTTCCATAGGGGCTGAACCATTTTACTTTCCCACCAACAACATACAAGGATTCTAGTTTCTCCACATCCTCACTGACGTGTTATTGTTGGTCTTTCTTTTTTTGGTAGGACCCATCCTAATGGATGTGTGTCATTATAGTTTTGACTTGCATTTTCCTAATGATTAGTGATGTTGAGCATGCTTCATGTGCTTACTGGCCATTTATAGATAACCTAAATTTTTTTTTTTTTCCTGACTGCACTGTACAGCTATGAGGATCTTAGTTCCCCATCAGAGTAACTTAGTTGCTCCTGCAGTGAAAACATGGAGTTCTAAGCACTGGACCACCAAGGAATTCCCCCTTGTTGGCCATTTATCTATTTTCTTTGGAGAAATGTCTGTTTCAGTCCTTTGCCAAATTTTTCATCAGTTTGTTTTTGTTGTTATTAAGTTTTAAGAGTTCTCTGTATACCCTGAAAATTAATTCCTTATCATATATATGCTTTGTAAATATTTTCCTTTATCCTGTGAGTTGCCCGTTTATTTTACCGACAGTTTCTTTAAAAAAAATATTTTATTTATTATTATTTTGGCTGTGTGAGTCTTCATTGCTTCACAGGCTTTTCTCTAGTTGTGGTGAATGGGGGCTCCTCTCTAGTTGCGGTGCTTGGGCTTCTCATTGCGGTGGCTTCTCTTGTGGTGGAGCACAGGCTCTAGGGTGCACAGGCTTTAGTAATATGGGTGCACAGGCTCCTTAGTTGCTGCTTCCGGGCCCTAGAGTATAGGCTCAAAACTTGTGGTGCACAGGCTTAGTTGCTTCTTGGCATGTAAGATCTTCCTGGATCAGGAATGGAACCCATGACTCCAACATTAGCAGGTGGATTCTTTACCAGCTAGCTACCAGGGAAACATGACAGTGTTTTTTGATGCACAAAATTTTTAGATTTTCATAAACCATAATTTGTCCATTTTTAATTTTGTCACCTGTGCCTTTGGTGGCACATTTAGGAAATCATTGCTAAATCCAATATTGTATAGCTTTTGTCTTATTTTTCCTCCTAAGGGTTTTATACTTTTAGGTCTTATATTTGAGTTTTTGATCCATTTTGAGGTAATTTTGTATGTCATGTTAGATAAAAGTCTATTTATTCTTTTGCATGTGAATATCCACTTTTGCTGGGCTTCTCAGGTGGCGCTTGTGATAAAGAACCCCTTGCCAATGCAAGAATAAGAGACATGGGTTCGATCCCTGGATTGGGAAGATCCCCTGGAGGACGGCATGGCAACCCACTCCAGTATTCTTGCCTGGAGAATCCTATGGACAGAGAAGTGTGGTGAGCTACAATCTATAGGGTCTCAGAGAGTCGGACATGACTAAGTGACTTAGCACACAAGCATCCAGATTTTCCAGCACCATTTACAAAAAGGCTGTCCTTTTCCAACTGAATTGTCTTGGCACCCTTGACAAAAATCATCTGACCACATATGCAAATAGTTTGTTTCTTGACTTTTCATTTTATTCCACTTGTCTATATATGTATATATATGTATATATATGTCTGTTTTTATGCAAGTACCACACTGTGTATGGTCAATTGGTTTTTGACAAGGATGCCAAGACAGTTCAATGGAGAAATAATAGTACTTTTATTAAATGATATTGGGACAATTGAGTATCTATATCCAAAAGAATGAGGTTGGATTCCTACTCACATCACATACAAAATTCAACTCAAACAGATCAAAGACCTAAATTTAACAACTAAAATCACAAAGCTCTTAGAAGAAAACATAGAAATAAATCTTTGTGACTTTTTATTAAGCAATGGTTTCTTAAATATGACACTCAAAGCACAAGCAACCAAAGAATAAAAGATAAATTGAACTTCATCAAAAGTAAAAATTTTTGTGCCAAAGGATACCATCAAAAAAGTGAAAAGAAAACCTACAGAATAGGGGGAAATATTTACAAATTATATATTAAATAAAGGAATTATATTCAAAGTATATAAAGAACTCTTACAACTCAACAAGAGAAAGACAACCCAATTTTTAAATGGGCTAAAATCCTTTAAATTGAAGGATTTTAATAGACACTTCTTCAAGGAAGATATGCAAATGGCCAATAAGCACATGAAAATATGCTCGACATCGTTAGTCATTCTGTTCAGTTCAGTCGCTCAGTCACGTCTGATTCTTTGTGACCCCATGGACTGCAGCATGCCAGGCTTCCCTGTCCATCACCAACTCCCGGAGTTTACTCAAACTCATGTCCATTGCATCAGTGATGCCATCCAACCATCTCACCCTCTGTCGTCCCCGTCTCCTCCCTCCTCCCTTCAATCTTTCCCAGCATCAGGATCTTTTCCAATAAGTCAGGTTTTTTTGCATTAGGTGGCCAAAGTATTGGAGTTTCAGCTTCAGTATCAGTCCTTCCAATGAATATTCAGGACTGATTCCCGTTAGGATTGACCGGTTGGATCTCCTTGCAGTCCAAGGGACTCTCAAGAGTCTTCTCCATTAGGGAAATGCAAATCAAAACCACAATTGAGATACCACTGTATACCATGGAATGGATATTTTAAAAAAAGATCACTAAGAATTAGCAAAGAAAAAAAAGACTTCAATAAACAATGCAGAAAATTATTTAAATAAAGAAATATTGGTAGGAAAAAAGGAGTGAAAACATGGAGAAATTGGATTCTCATACCTTGCTGGTGGAAATATAAAGTGCACTTTGGAACACAATATTGTATTTCCTCAAAATGTTAAATATACAGTTATATGACCCAGAAATTCTCCTCCTAGGTATGTACCTAAGAGGACTGAAAACATGTGCACTCAAAAACTTGTACGCAAATGTTCATAAGAAGTGTCATTCATAAAAAGTAAAAAGTCAAAATGATCTAAATATCCATCAACTGTGGTATATTTATACAACATTAGCAATAAAAATAAATTAAGCACTAGTATATGCTATAACATAGATGAACCTTGAAAACATTATGGTAATGAAACAAGCTAGACACAGCATACCAAGTATCGTATGACTCTTTTTGTATGAAATGCCCAAAATTGGTTAATTCACTGAGAAAGAACTTAGATTAATGGTTGTCAGGTGCTGGGAAAGGGAGGATGACTGCTAACAAGCAGAGAGTTTCTTTCGGGGGTTATGAAATTACAAAGTGTGATAGTGTTACCACTTTAGGACTTTTCACCACTTCAGGACTGATCCTAAAGAAGATCAGTCCTGGGTGTTCATTGTGTCAGGCAAGTGTATGCTCCTCAGTTTTTGTCTCATCACAACAAAGATTTGGATTGATGGACATTAAAGCCCCCTTGGCGTGTCACAGCTCTCGGGTCTTGAACAGACCATGTTATAGCTCTTAGACAAGTCAGTGTTACAGCTCAATGTTACAGCTCTATTGTATTTAGAAGATAGCAGGAAAATCCATCTTAGAGGCGTGAGGGCATGTTGATCCAAAGACGCAAAGAGAAGAGAGCCCCAGCGCACGGGAGAGAGAGAGCTAGCTTTGGCTCCTGTTTTAATATATTTTTCTCTCCCTGGGCCTGTCCTATGTAAATTGGGCCAGCCAGGAGTGCTGTTTGTTTTACCTGAGGTTCTCACTCCAGTTCTCGGACCTTCCTTTGTTCTATTTTCGTGGGCTTTTCCCTTCCAGGTCTTTTAGCCACCGCCATTCTGGATTCCTTTTCCCTATTCTAACTTCCTAACAATTGGAAGGACTGATGTTGAAGCTGAAACTCAATGCTTTGGCCACCTGATGCCGAGAGCTGACTTATTTGAAAAGACCCTGATACTGGGAAAGATTGAGGGTGGGAGGAGAAGAGGACGATGGGAGAAGAGGATGAGATAGTTAGATGGCATCACTGACTCAATGGACATGAGTTTGGGTAAACTCCGGGAGCTGGTGACAGACAGGGAGGCCTGGTGTGCTGCAGTCCATGGGGTCGCAAAGAGTCGGACATGACTGAGCAACTGAACTGAACTGAACTGTTACCGAATGCAAGTTCTTGTTCCCAACTCACAGCAAGACAGGTAAACCAAAAGTTTGGAGTCCGAAGCAGAGAAAAGTTTATCGCAGGGCCAAGCAAGGAGAACAGGTGGCTCATGCTCAAAAACCTGAACTCCCTGATGGTTTACTGGGAGAACATTTTATAGGCAAAATTTGGGGTGAGGGCTGCAGGGTATGTAACTGTCTTTTTAAAAAAAATATGTTTTATTTTACTTATTTGGGTGTGCCAGGTCTTAATTGTGACAAGCGGCATCTTTGATGCAGCATGCAAGATATTTATTTGCAGCATGTGGGATCTAGTTCCCTGAGCAGGGATTGAACTTGGACCCCCTGCATTGGGAGCATGGAGTTTTAGCCACTGAACCACCAGGAAAGTCCCATGTATGACTGTTTTCTGATTGGTTGATGGGGAGGTAACAGAGCAGTGTTGTAGGAATCTTCTACTCAGCCCAAAGTTACCATCTTCCAGCTAAGATGAGAGCCTTAGTTCTTGACTCAAAGACACTGCATATTCCTTGAATAGGAACCAGGACCCTGCTTTAATCACTGCACTATAGCTTCTTGATTGTTCCTCCTTTGTTCCTGCATTCCTTTACTTCCCTGATTAACAAATGTTTGAATCAGCTCTTTGGAGTTCAAGGAGATCTAGGAGGCTGACCGCATACTGTGCTGCAGTCCTTGGGGTCTCAAAGAGTCAGACACAATGAGTGACTGAACTGAGCTGAGGAGGCTGAAGCCTTTATCCTGTAAATAAGAAACTGGGATGGAAAAGGTTTTTGTGCCCAGGAGGGCTCCACAGGGTCCCTTTCAGATTCACAACTCTGTAAATATACTAAGAACCACTGAGTTGCACACTGTAAGAGGGTAAATTTTATGGTTTGTGGAATATACCTAAATCAAATCATTATAAAAAGAAAAGAACATTTACCCAAAGACCTCATTTCAAGTGTGATGAAATTTAGATCCAAAGAATTTGACTGTTGACACACGTACCAGTGGCTTCTCTTCAAACGAAGCTATAAAAACAAACCACAAGCTGGGTTAAATATTGGGGAAAAAATCTATCTGATAATGACATTTATCCAGGATATGCAAGACATTCCATAATAAAAAGACAACTCAATGTTTAAAATGGATAAAAGATTTAAAGATCTTTAACCAAAAAGGATACATGAAGGACAAATAAATACAAGGAAAATGCTTAATATCATTACTGATTAGAGAAATGATGATTAAAGTAACTATTAGAGACATCTACACACCCACTAGAATTGTTAGGGAACCATTGACTGAAACTGCCTGCATTGGCCAGGCACAATGATGACTGCTTGCCTGAGTTGTCTCCGGACAGGAGGTCCTGATAGAGAACACGGTGACTGGTTTAGGAGAGTTTAGGAGGGGCCCAACTGAGGAGGTAGGAGACAAAATGTCATGCCCACCTTCCTGAGGCCCTCAGGCTGGAATCCATCTTGACTGAGAGATGCACGTGCCACCCGGAAGGACCTTGAGTCACCATATACAGGCCAAGTGAGATCCTGGCCAGAGACTACCTCAAAGCTAACTGCATTACTGTAAAACCTGACACTGAGGGCCACATAGCAGAGCTTTCTCCTGGGTTCTCTTAGCCTGCTGCTCTCCATACAGGTGACCTTTCCCAATAAAGTTCTTTTGCTATGTCAGCTTATGTGTCTCCTTGGACAACTCATTTCTGAGTGTTAGACAAGAGCCCACTCCCAAGCCCTGAAAGGGGCCCATTTTCTGCAACAGAGTGGCCAAAAAGAAAAGACTGACAATACAAACTGTTAAAAAGTATGTGGAACAACTAGATTGTCTGCAATTGTCAGTAAGAACAAGAAATGGTATAGTCACTTTAGAAAACAGTTTGCAATTCCTTATAAACTTAATTGTGCACTTACTATCTAACTCAGAAATCCCACTTACTGGGTGTACACCCAAAAGAAATGAAAACATATGTTCACTCAAAGACTTGTTGTATATGAGTGTTAACAGTAGACTTATTAATAAAAGTTTAAAAAAAAACACCTGAGAACAACCCAAAATATTCAATTGACAAACAGATGAAAACTGTGATATATTCATAAAAGGGCATGCAATTCAGCAATAAATAAGCAAGTTACTGATATGTACAACACTGATGAATTTCAAAAACATTATGCTAAATAGAAGAAGCCAGACATGAAATTTTTGAAAAGGCAAAGTTGTAGTGATAAAAATCAGATATATGTTTTCCACGGGCCTGGCAGAAGAGAAGGAGATTGTCTGTCAAGTTCAGTTCAATTCAGTTGCTTGGTCTTCACCAACTTTTTGTGACCCCATGGACTGAAGCACACCAGACTTCCCGGTCCATCATAAACTCCCAGAGCTTACTCAAACTCATGCCCATCGAGTCGGTGATGCCATCCAACCATTTCATCCTCTGTCGTCCCCTTCTCCTCCTGCCTCCAATCTTTCCCAGCATCAAAGTCTTTTCCAATGAGTCAGTTCTTCGCATCAGGTGGTCAAAGTATTGGAGTTTCAGCTTCAGCATCAGTCCTTCTAATGAATATTCAGGACTGATTTCCTTTAGAATTGACTGGCTGGATCTCCTTACAGTCCAAGGGATTCTCAAGAGTCTTCTCCAACACCACAGTTCTAAAGCATCAATTCTTCAACGCTCAGTTTTCTTTATAGTCCAACTCTCACATCCATACATGACTCTTGGAAAAACCATAGCTTTGACTAGTTGGACCTTTGTTGGCAAAGTAATGTCTCTGATTTTTAATATGCTATCTAGGTAGGATTTTGTGGTGATGAAAATGAAATATTCTATATCATGATGATGGTGGTGGTTACAGGACTATACACGTTTTCAGAACTCATCAAATTATACCTAAAATGGCACCTTGCATATGCAAGTAATATATTGTCAAAGTTGATTTTTAAAAAGAGCATCAAAAAATAAAAAATAAATAAAAAGAGCATCACCCTAAAACCTCCTTTAAGGATGAAAACATTGAAATTTAAAGATGATAAAAATAGCCAAAGTTGGAAGTACATCTAGCATTAAAAACAGTTCTCGATTCTTTATCTAGGTCTATTTGTATTACAACTTGTATTTTTTTTAAGAAGAAAAGCAACAAATGTACTTTTATTTGGTTTTTCCCACCTCTACTGTTTGCTGGATCTTCCTCGGAACACGGTAGTTAAATGTTTACATTATTAGGTTTGTCTTTTATTTAGCTCGACCTGGGATCAATAAAAATGGATAATAAATAATTCATTGTAGTCCTCAGTTGAATGACAGACTGTCCTACAGTTGCTAAATCCTTTCAGAAAGGGGACTAATAATTTTCCCTATCAGCTCTTTAAAGGACTAAGAAAACCAGGAAATCTCAGACAGTGGATTGATATAAATAAAAGGTGTTGGTTCCAGGCTTCTGGCTTGTTTCGTGTTTCTCTATGGTCTTGTTTCAAAAGAAAGCAAACACTTAATACTTGGAGAACTCACAACTCAGAGTGGTGAAAGATGTTTTTACAGACTTCATTAGGAAAATGCAGGGGAGCCCCCTGGTGTAGCTTCTTGACACTGCACTTGGGTGATGCTGCCATCAAGTGGGGAGAGAAGAAACACCTGCTAGTCGCACATGTTCATTCAGATGTTCCAGCGCCTTTACGTTGTCATGGTGACTAGCCTAGCTAATGCAGAATGCCTGCGACTTGGATGTAATTCAACGCAGATTATTAAGAGTCTATTATTTTCTAGGTGTTAGATTGATGCATAGAGAATGGACACTTGGAGACCTCAGAAGTTATATGTTACAGAAATGTATGGCATAAGTGCTCTTATGCAAATTATTGGGTTTGATATACAATGTAGGTACTATAATTCTAACTTACCAACAGATAAGGAAACTGAGGCTCAGAAAAGCAGGGATTTTCCCAGTAGTACTTTATTTATTTTTGGTGGTATTAGGTCTTAGTTGTGGCGTGCAGGCTCTTCATTGTGGCATACCGGCTTCTCTCAAGTTGTGGTGTGTTGGGCTCAGTACTAGCAGCTCATTGGTTTAATTGCTCATAGCATGTGGGATCTTAGTTCCAGGGCTTAAATCCCTGTTCCCTACCTTGGAAGGTGGATTCTTAACCACCAGGGAAGTCCCCAGCAATACTTTTTCACAAAACACTTTAAAATTGAACACTTTGTATTATGTAATACACCCTTGGCCAGGTTCTGGGAATATAAGGGAAATAAGTTCAAGAACCTTACTATTGGTTTTAAGATAGAAAAAGCAAGAGAATACCAATAAAATATCTACTTCTGCTTCATTGACTATGCAAAAGCCTTTGTGTGGATCACAACAAACCGGAAAATTCTTAAAGAGATGGGTATACCAGAACACCTTACCTGTCTCCTGAGAAACCTGTATACAGGTCAAGAAGTAACAGTTAGAATGGGACATGGAAAAACAGACTGGTTCCAAACTGGAGAAGGAATGTGTCAAGGCTGTATATTGTCATCTTGCTTATTTAACTTATATACAGAGTACATCATGAACAAACCAGGCTGGATGAAGCACAAGCTGGAATCAAGATTGCGGGGAGACATATCAATAACCTCAGATACTCAGATGACACCACCTTTATGGCAGAAAGTGAAGAGGAACTAAAGAATCTGTTGATGAAGGTGAAAGAGGAGAGTGAAAAAAACTGGCTTAAAACTCAGCATTCAAAAAATGATCATAGTATCTGGTCCCATCGCTTCATGGCAAATAGATGGGGAAACGATAGAAACAGTGACAGACTTTATTTTCTTGGGCTCCAAAATCACTGCAGATGGTGACTACCGCCGTGAAATTAAAAGATGTCTGCTCCTTGGGAGAAAAGCTATGACAAACCTAGACAGCATATTAAAAAGCGGAGACATTGCCGACAAAGGTCCATATGGTCAAAGCTATGGTTTTTCCAGTAGACATGTATGGATGTGAGAGTTGGACCATAAAGAAGGCTGAGTGCTGAAGAATTGATGCTTTTGCACTGTAGTGTTGGAGAAGACTCTTGAGAATCCCTTGGACACAAGGCAATCAAACCAGTCAATCCTAAAGGAAAGCAGTCCTGAATATTCACTGGAAGGACTGATGTTGAAGCTGAAACTCCAATACTTTGGCCACCTGATGTGAAGAATGGACTCACTGGAAAAGACCCTGATGCTGGGAAAGAATGAAGGCAGGAGGAGAAGGGGATGACAGAGGATGAGATGGCTGGATGGCATCACTGGCTCTATGGACATGAGTTTGGGTAAGCTCCGGGAGTTGGTGATAGTCAGGGAGGCCTGGCGTGCTATAGTCCATGGGGTCGCAGAGTCGGACACAACTGAGCGATTGAACTGAACTGAGGTCTGAATGATTTCAATGAGACTAGAGCTATGCATTTTCCCAAACATAGAAAAGCACACAATTCATTAACTTGAGGTGTCAGATTTTCTTAATCAACAGTAATTTTTTGAAGTTTCGACTACCTGGTCTTTGTTTCGAAAATTCCTGTACATCCCGGTCCCCTTCTTACTTCTTTGGAGCAGACTCTCTGAGCTGAGACACTGCATCCTGGTCTTAAGTCCTCAGTTTTGTCACCAAATGAAACATAATTCTCAACTTTCAGGTTGTGCAGTTTTTTCAGTCTGCAGATTATTACCAGGGTCTGGAGGAAGGGAGAAGAGGGAGTTGTTGTTTAATGGGTTAGGGTTTTAGATTTATACGATGAAAAATCTCTGGAGATCTATTTGATGACAATGTGAATTACTTAGCACTATTTATGTTATGTGTTTTTACCACAATAATTTTTTTTTAATCATCACAGAAGAAAACAGTTAAAATTAAAAAAAAAAAAAAAGATTCATTGAACTGAAACTAGTCATTCATTGAAACATTGAAAAGAAAATGAAAAGGCAAATCACATATCAGGAGAAACTATTAAATATGTGTATCTGCAGTGGAGGCAGTGATACTCTCTCCAAATTTCCCTTCTACAACTGCCAGGTATTTGGGCTGCTAAAAGCTTGACAGTTAGGTCTGCCTCTAGACACTGCCCTTGACCAAAAGGGAAAAAAATGTTAAGATGGAAGAGAAGAGGAAAGATAAGGGTCTCCAGAGAGTGGGGAGGATAACTAGGGTTTCGTGGAGACATGGAAATCACAGGTAGAACATGCATCACAAAAGAGGTAGTTTGTCGATTGCTTCTGAGTGATTATGTAAGAGAAAGACTAAATATGTATGGACAATGGCATACCTGATAGCATCTTGGAGGTCACTGGAGACAAGAGGTAAGAGCAATTTAGTTACCTAATGGGGACAGAAACCAGACTATATGGTGTTCATGAGTGTTACCTAATGGGGACAAAAACCAGACTGTATTGCGTTCAGGAGTAAGGAGGTAACCAAATAGGCCCAGTAAGTGAAACAGCTCTGAAAAAAAATTGAATGCAAAGGGGAAGAGTGAATTAGGTTTGTACTTGGAGCAGCTATATGGGTTGGAGGGTAAAATGTTTAAAAATTCAATTTAATTATTTTTGAATAAGAATAATAATATTGGGTTGGCCAAAAAGTTTGCTTGGATTTCTCCATAAGATGCTATAAGATCTTTCGGGAAAATCTGAATGAACTTTTTAGCCAACTCAATAAATTCACTTGGTTTAAATTTTTTAAATTATCCACTGAGTAGTCTTATAGCCTTACTCTAGTTCCCCACAATTCTCTTCCTCTAATCTGATCTTTATATGTAACCACTATCTATTAGTTTTTTTGTATCTTTCCATTATTTCTTTAGGCAGATATAAATACATACTAACGTAGTGAATGTGAATGTAATGTAAATTAATAATCCTCCCCTCTTTCTTACACCAAAGCAGCATAGCTTTGATTTTTTTCACTTAACAATATATCCTGTGTATCTTTTCAGACCTATTCAGGGACACAGGTTGTTTCCAACCATTTGCTACTGTAAATGATGCTACATTGGCTAGTCTTATACAATTGAAAGTTTATACCTATAGGCATGTTTTTAGGTTAATATTTCAGAAGTGAGATTTCTGGATTAAAGATTGGAGCATTTTAAATTTTGATGGATAACATCAATTTGCCTTCCATGGGGTTTGTATCATTTTGTTCTCCCAGACATTATGTGAAAATGCCTGTTTCCCCTAGCTCCAGTCACAGAAAATGCTATCACACCTTTGAGTTTTTTATAATCTCATGAGTGGTCACTGTTATTTTAATATACTTTTATTTTGCATTTATCTTATTATGAAAGCAGTTGAACATGTTTTTGTATGTTTAAAAGCAATTTGCATTTTTTAAATAATGTACTTTGT
Organism: Muntiacus reevesi; assembly: GCF_963930625.1. Classification (NCBI taxonomy): domain Eukaryota; kingdom Metazoa; phylum Chordata; class Mammalia; order Artiodactyla; family Cervidae; genus Muntiacus; species Muntiacus reevesi. Next base: position 53,113,747 of record NC_089257.1, read on the forward strand.
CTCTCAAAGAGTCTTATTGCTTATATCTAACTATTTTTCCCTTGGGTTATTGGCCTTTTTCTTTTCAATTTCTCAGAGCTCTTTATACATTAGGGGAGAGGGAGCTTTTAATGACACAAATGAGAAGAGAATAATAAAGTAAGTTTAGTAAGAACAGTTGAGGAGTAATATCAAAAGCAAAAAATACAAATATTAGCTTTAAGTAAGAGATAGTATACATTTTGTTGTTGTTCAGTTGATAAGTCGAGTCCGACTCCATGATCCCATGAATTGCAGCATGCCAGGCTTCTCTGTTATTCACTATCTCCCGGAGTTTGCTCAACTTGTGTCCATTGAGTTAGTGATGCCATCCAACCACCTTATCCTTTGTTGCCCCATTCTGTTGCCCTCTGTCTTTCCCAGAATCAGGGGCTTTTCCAATGAGTCAGCTCTTCACATCAGGTGGCCAAAGTATTGGCGCTTCAGCTTCAACAATCAGTCTTCCAATGCATATTTAGTGTTGATTTCCTTTAGGATTGACTGGTTTGATTTCCTTGCAGTCTCAGGGACTCTCAAGAGTCTTCTTCAACACCACAGCTCAAAAGCATCAATTCTTCGGTGTTCCAGCCTTCTTTATGGTCCAACTCTCACATCACCCCACGACTTCTGGAAAAACCATAGCTTTAACTATATGGACCTTTGTTGACAAAGTGATGTCTCTGCTTTTAATATGCTGTCTAGATTTGTCATAGCTTTTCTTCCAAGGAACAAATGTCTTTTAATTTCATGGCTGCAATCACCATCCTCAGTGATTTTGGAGCCCAAGAAAAGAAAATCTTTCGATGTTTCTACTTTATCCCCATCTATTTGCCATGAAGTGATGGGATCAGATGTCTTGATCTTAGTTTTTTGAATGCTGAGTTTTAAGCCAGTTTTTTTCACTCCTCTCTCACCCTCATTAAGAGTCTCTTTTGTTACCTTACAACAAAAGGGACAGAGAGAATTGGGTCCACATGCAGGTGGATGAGAGGATTTTGTGGTAGAGCTTCAGGAGTACCAAATTATCAACTCCTACTTTCACAATTAAATAGAAGGTTAGTTCATCTGCAGAGACTTGATAAGGGGCCAGAGATGGGAAAAGAGATGTTTAGAAGGCTGAGAATGGGATATCTAATTTAGTGATTTTACAGGCAAATAGTTTTAGGTGAAAATAATAACCAGGATGTAGTATTGGGACTATGTGACTGAAGTGACAGGGGTGGAGGTTACTGAAAATAAAATGTTTAGGAGACCAAAAGGCAGGATGTTAGATCATTAGTATTCTCGAGACATGGAAGTCACCTATGGTGATGTCAGGTGTAAGAGTGGAGAGGAAGGTTTATGCTGAGTGCCTGTGTCTACAATGCCTGAGAGATAGAATCTAGGATGTCAAGAGATGACAGGCACAAGGAAGACTAGAAGGTGATAAAGCTGAGTGGCATGAACTATGAAAAAGCAAAGATTTTTACAAGTGTATAGAAGAGTAAATGTGAAAAAGCAACAGTAAGAAGCAAAGGAAAAAGAGGTTTCTGACCACACCTAATATACAGAACTACACAGGGTTGTGAAAGAATGGTAAAGAATCTGCCTGCAATGCAAGAGACCTGAGTTCAACCTCTGGATTGGGAAGATCCCCTGGAGAAGGGAATGGCTACCCACTCCACTATTCTTGCCTGGAGAATTCCGGACAGAGGTGACTGGCAAGCTATAGTCCATGGAGTTGCAAAGAGTCAGACAAAACTTAGAGACTAGCACTTCTCCCATGTGGCACAGGTGTAAAGAATCCCCCTGCCAATGCAGATACACAAGAGATGCAGGTTCGATCCCCAGGTTGGGAAGATTCCCTGGAGTAGGAAACAGCAACCCACTCCAGTCTTCTTGCCTGGAAAATTCCATGGACAGAGGAGGCTGGCAGGCTACAGTTCAAGGGGTTGCAAAGAATCAGATACAACTGAGCACACATGTAGCCTACATAGGAGTCTGAAAGAATAAGCAGGCTTCACTTCCATGGGCTGTAGTACAATCTGACCCTCAGGAATATTCTTTACAGATTTTAATATTTTAATAATATAGAGGTTTGAGTTACTATTTATGAACATGAACACCCTTCTACTTACTAACTTTTGAGAATCATCATGTAGGAGACATGTTGCCAATGTTAACACCACCTGCAATTATAGTTTCATCATTTCAGGTTAAGGTTCATGGTATTGCAAATGCCTCTTAGCTTTTACACTGGAGCTTTTCAAGGAGGAGATTGGATGAGACAGAGGCTAAGGGGATAAGGAGATTGGATGTTTGAAGGAGGAACCCTCACTAAGTGAGAGAAAATTACCATGGGTCAGACCCTGTCCTAAGCACTTTATGTGTAAAAAATCATTTACATCTCATAACCTAGTGAGGTAAGTTGTCATAAACTCACTCTTATTTTTTAGATTATGAAAACTGAGGGAAAGAGATCATAGGTAACTTGCCCTGGTGTGTCACACAATTTGTGACAGAAGGGAGACTCAGCCAGTCCTAGCTCCAGAAGCCATGCCCTTGACCACCTTACCATGCCCTTTCCAGAAAAAGTACATCCAGGTACTACCTTGGAAATCCTTAAACATGATAAGGGTTTTACTTGGCAGCTGTTCTGGAGCCTTCCCATCATCCCTCAAAGAAAATCTCTAAGGGACTTCCCTAGTGGTCCAGTGGTGAAGACTCTGGGCACCCAGTGCGCAAGGCCCAGGTTAAATCCCTGGTCAAGGAATTTGCAATTCCACATGCTGCAATTAAAGACCCCATGCCGGGATGGGGAATACGTGTAACTCTATGGCTGATTCATATCAATGTATGACAAAACCCACTGAAAAATAAAAAATTAAAAAAGAAAAAGAAAAAAAAAAAAGACACCATGCGCCACAGCTAAGACCAGCACAGCCAAATAAATAAATAAAAACATTTATTTATTAAATATTAAAAAGAAAAGAAAATCTCAAAGAGATTGAGTAATCCTGGATTGTGCAAAGAATTAAGCTGCGGGCAATGGGGGAAGAGAGAGACAAGAGAATCGGGCTGTACATTATAAAAAACAAAATAGGTTAATGGAAGCAGTGTTCGAATAGTCAGGAAGATTTTGAGAAGTGAAGCCAGAGTAGAATTGTCCTTTCTGATGGCTCCTCTGTTCTTAGTCAATCTCTTAAGCTCATGGTCTGGGACTTTGAGGGAGGCACAGTCATTCTGGAATAGTGCTGTGAGGTTAGCTTCATGTCTCAGTTCTTAAAGGCTAAGAGGTGGGGGAGATTGTGGGGAAGAGAAAGGAGATGCCTCTCTTCCTGCTGTCTCTGTTTCAGAACTGACCTCACAAAACTTCAGATTCACCCAAGTCTTTGGGATCTCTTGAAGAACGCAGACCAAGGAATTCTCTAATGTATTTCAAACAGCTGTGGAAACTTAGTTATAACCACAGTAAACCATTATTTATTTACTTATTTCTTACCAAGTTGTTCAGGAGAGCAAGTCACAAAATAGTACATGCTGTTTGAGCCCCCCCCCCTTTTTTTTAATTACCCCAACAAAGATACTTGGATGCAATCTCAAAATCGACAGAATGATCTCTCTTCGTTTCCAAGGCAAACATTCAATATCATTGTAATCCAAGTCTGTGCCCTGACCAATAACGTTGAAGAAACTGAAGTTGAATAGTTCTATGAAGACCTACAAGACCTTCTAGAACTAACACCCAAAAAAGATGTCCTTTTCATTATAGAGGACTGGAATGCAAAAGGAGGAAGTCAAGAAACACCTGGAGTAACAGGCAAATTTGGCCTTGGAGTACGGAACGAAGCAGGGCAAAGGCTAATAGGGTTTTGCCAAGAGAACACACTGGTCATAGCAAACACCCTCTTCCAACAACACAAGAGAAGACTCTACACATGGACATCACCAGGTGGTCAACACCGAAATCAGGTTGATTATATTCTTTGCAGCCAAAGATGGAGAAGCTCTATGTAGTCAGCAAAAACAAGACCTGGAGCTGACTGTGGCTCAGATCATGAACTCCTTATTGACAAATTCAGACTGAAATTGAAGAAAGTGGAGAAAACCACTAAGCCATTCAGGTATGACCTAAATCAAGTCCCTTATGATTATACAGTGGAAGTGAGAAATAGATTTAAGGGACTAGATCTGATAGAACTATGGATGGAGGTTTGTGACATTGTACAGGAGACAGGAATCAAGACCATTCCCAAGAAAAAGAAATGCAAAAAAGCAAAATGGCTGTCTGAGGAGGCCTTACAAATAGCTGTGAACAGAAGGGAAGTCAAAAGCAAAGGAGAAAAGGAAAGGTATACCCATTTGAATGCAGAGTTCCAAAGAATAGCAAGGAGAGATAAGAAAGCCTTCCTCAGTGATCAGTGCAAAGAAATAGAGGAAAACAATAGAACAGAAAAGACTAGAAATAACTTCAAGAAAATTAAAGATACCAAGGGAACATTTCATGCAAAGATGGGCTCAATAAAGGACAGAAATGGTATGAACCCAGCAGAAGCAGAAGATATAAAAAGAGGTGGCAAGAATACAAAGAACTGTACAGAAAAGATATTCGTGACCCAGATAATCACAATGGTGTGATCATTCACCTAGAGCCAGACATCCTGGAATGTGAAATCAAGTGGGCCTTAGGGAGTATCACTATGAACAAAGCTAGTGGAGCTGATGGAATTCCAGTTGAGCTATTTCAAATCCTGAAAGATGATGCTGTGAAAGTGCTGCACTCAATATGCCAGCAAATTTGGAAAACTCAGCAATGGCCACAGGACTGGAAAAGGTCAGTTTTCATTCCAATCCCAAAGAAAGGCAATGCCAAAGAATGCTCAGACTACCACACAATTGTACTCATCTCACACGCTAGTAAAGTAATGCTTAAAATTCTCCAAGTCAGGCTTCAGCAATACATGAACTGTGAACTTTCAGGTGTTCAAGCTTGTTTTAGAAAAGGCAGAGGAACCAGAGATCAAATTGCCAACATTCACTGGATCACTGAAAAAGCAAGAGGGTTTCAGAAAAGCATCTATTTCTGCTTTATTGACTATGCCAAAGCCTTTGACTGTGTGGATCACAATAAACTGTGGAAAATTCTTCAAGAGATGGGAATACCAGACCACCTGACCTGCCTCTTGAGAAACCTGTATGTAGGTCAGGAAGCATCAATTAAAACTGGACATGGAACAACAGACTGGTTCCAAATAGGAAAAGGAGTACATCAAGGCTGTATATTGTCACCCTGCTTATTTAACTTATATGCAGAGTACATCATGAGAAACGCTGGGCTGGATGAAGCACAAACTGGAATCAGGATTGCCAGGAGAAATATCAATAACCTCAGATATGCAGATGACACCATCCTTATGGCAGAAAGTGAAGAACTAAAGAACTTCTTGATGAAAGTGAAAGAGGAGAGTGAAAAAGTTGGCTTAAAGCTCAACATTCAGAAAACTAAGATCATGGCATCTGGTTCCATCACTTCATGGGAAAGAGATGGGGAAACAGTGGAAACAGTGTCAGACTTTATTTTGGGGGGCTCCAAAATCACTGCAGATGGTGATTGCAGCCATGAAATTAAAAGACACTTACTCCTTGGAAGGAAAGTTATGACCAACCTAGATAGCATATTAAAAAGCAGAGACATTACTTTACCAACAGAGGTCCGTCTAGTCAAGGCTATGGTTTTTCCAGTGGTCATGTATGGATGTGAGAGTTGGACTATAAAGAAAGCTGAGTGCTGAAGATTTGATGCTTTTGAACTGTGGTGTTGGAGAAGACTCCTGAGAGTCCCTTGGACTGCAAGGAGATCCAACCAGTCCATCCTAAAGGAGATAAGTCCTGGGTGTTCATTGGAAGGACTGATGCTGAAGCTGAGACTCCAATACTTTGGCCACCTGATGGGAAGAGCTGACTCATTTAAAAAGACCCTGATCCTGGGAAAGATTGAGGGCAGGAGGCGAAGGGGACGACAGAGTATGAGATGGCTGGATAGCATCACCGACTCAATAGACATGGGTTTGGGTAAACTCCGGGAGTTGGTGATGGACAAGGAGGCCTGGCGTGCTGCAGTTCATGGGGTCGCAAAGAGTTGGACACGACTGAGTGCCTGAACTGAACTGAACTGAACTGAGCTGAACAAAGATGTCTGTATCTGTATACAAAAAACTTTAGATGCCATATGTAACCAATGGTGGTTAAATCTGAGGAGCTATTATAAGTATTTATAAATTTGTTTTTCCATTTATAATTTTATTCTTTTTTGACAAAAAACATAGCCTATAAAAGTTTAAAAATTAAATAAAGAAGTTAATTGCAACATTAATAGTGGGTCATGAAAGCATTTAGCAAGATAAGGTCAAGAAAATAAAAAGGGTCTCCCTGAAAGCTGTGTGTGTCTCAGAGGATAATGTTAGTAGAATTGGGCCTCTCCATACTACATGTCTACTTTCCCCACAACAACCAATCCCAGCAGGGTCACATCAATTGTCAGCACCCTCAGTTTGACTTTTTCTGGTTTTTTCCTATTCATTCCTCTCTTGGAAGGTTCATCTTCACTGTCAGGTCAGGAGATGTGGGTACAGTTTTCCAAGCCCATCTGTGCCCACGCCAGTCCTCTGCTGGCAGAGGGACATAGTTGTGCACTTTCTTGGACTCACTCACGCTTAAAACCACTAGCACCAAGCTTGCAACTTCCTGATACGGCAGTTCTGTCATTTATCCTCTTCCTTTTCCCAATCATCCCTGGCTCCTCTGCTTAACAAAATTAATAAACTCCAATGACAGGTTTAATTCTGTCTCTTCTACCTGGTAGGACTGGGAGGGTGGCAGAAAAGAAAGAACATCACCCCTCAAAAAAGTGATGCTTCTGAAGTTTACTCCAAAAAGGTTCAGCAACATCCTCTCTCTATTGAGACAGAGATATCTCTGTGTCTAATGAGGTATGATCCTGTGATGAGCTATAGTTTTATCTTAACCTTTTCTGCTGGGGCTTGACTAGAATACCTCCCCTAGCATCATCCATATGCTGTATGTTCTCAACTTTTGCTTGAGTAAGTCCTTGACTTATTATATGAGCTGAAGGCATGGCCCAGACTCATGATATCTTTCCTTAGGCATTCTAAGGAATAGAAATAGGAGACATTTTATCCCACCAAAACATTAACATCAAATATGCCATGAGAATTTCTTAGATTGTCTCACCAGGGTTCTCAATTATTTCACCAAACTTCTCAGAGTTTGGTAATATGCATATATGCTCATGTCATTTGGTTATTACCCTTCATGACATTTTTCTCCTGCTAAGAAAGACCAGTTAATCTCTGGGTTAACCAGGAGACACCACCAATGCCCCTTAACTAAGACAAATGTCCAACCAGCTGAGTTACTAAGAATTAAATGGAATGAGGTTGGATACAAACACTCAATAGTATTATTTTCTGCTGCTTAGAAGCAACATGCTGCATATCCCTGACAGACTATCACTTTTCTAAAAACTGGGAGTGTCATATCCCTTGAAAATTCTTTTTGATGATGTTGAAGTTTTGTTCTCATTGTTTAAAATATCTAGAACTTTGGGACCTCTGTGGTGGTCCAGTGGCTAAGACTTCATGATCCTAGTGCAGGGGGCCCAGGTTTGATCCCTGGTCAGGGAACTAGTTCTCACATGCCACAACTAGAATTTCACATGCCACAACTAAGACACAGCACAGCCAAATAAATAAATATTTTTAAAAAATATCTAGAGCTTCTTAATGCATGGTTAAGTCCATTATTAAAGAAAGTAGTGGGAAAAGAAAGCCTGGGTGTTTTTCAAGTATTGGAAGAATTAAAAGCCTGTATCCCTGGAGAGGTAGATTAGCAAAAAGTAGGAAAAGGCCAGTAGAAGTATGGAAGTAATAGCTTCCTTAGAGAAATCAGAACAATCCAAATATAGTGCACTGTAAACATACGGGTAGCTGCACTAATCCATGGCAGAACTCTCTGTACCTTGGCTTGGTGATCTGTGGCAAAGTTCGCCATGGCTGAGTCTTCGCAACTGAACCGTCTACTTTTGCGTAATATGAAGTCTAATGAAAAATCATCTCATGGCAGAACTCATGAACTAAATGAGACTAGGCCTTGAGGCTGTCTCTGGTAGTGATCACATTAGACTGAAGTCTAGAGGTCTCTGTCTTGTTTACCTTGCAACTCAGTAAGCTGTGGAATCTGGATAAAATCCAAAGACAAACAAGAAGAACCATGAAGAATGATTGACATTGAACTTATCCTTCCTCTTGGAATAAGATTTTATTTGACAAAGAAAAACAAAAACTGTCACACTGTTGGTACCTGCCACCATAGCGGGAAAGACTGGAGGAATCTGTTTCCCTGAAGCAATTTGGATGATCCACACATTAGTGTTTCAAGTTATAGTCAAGCTTCTAACTCAAGTCTTAGTGCCAGGGTCCCCAGAGATTTTTACATTCTATCACACATAACATATATGAAAGTTAATTTAGTTAGCTGGGCACCTGAAGTTGTCTTCTGTTCTTTCTTTTTTCTTTTTTAATTACAGCGGCCGAGGCAGGGACGCATCTTGCGGCCGCGCTCATGGCCGGGCCTGCCGGGCCGGTCGGAGGGGGTCGGCCGCCCAGGAGAACACGAGACCCGGAGGCCGGCCGGAGTCTTCTGTTCTTTCTTAGCAGGAATATGTATGTATATTTTTGTGTGCAAAATAAAACTAAATACAACATATAATCTTATATATATACTTTTAAACAACTATTCATTTAAATTTCTCACAAAGGAAAGTTCGAAACAAGGGCTTAAGTTTAGGAGGTAAGCAGGAGGGAGAGAATAAAGTGAATGAGACATAGAAAAACTGCTGATGGTGGGAGGTATGAAGAGAGTAACATGGAAATATACCTTGCCAAATGTGAAATAGACAGCCAATGGGAATTTGCTGCATGACTCAGGGAACTCAAACCGCGGTTTGGTAACAGCCTAGGAGTGGAATGGGGAGGGATGTCCAAGTGGAAGGGGACATGGGTAAATCTATGGCTGATTCCTGGTGATATTTAGTAGAAACCAATGCAGTACTGTAAAGCAATTATCCTTCAATTAAAAATAAATACTTTTTTTAAAAAAATGAGACAAGCTCCTGATAAAAGATGTGTTATTAAGTGAGTTATTGCATAGGCAATTGGAATTCAACCCCTCTCTGAACCCTCTAAAGAGCTACACAAAATGGGCCTCAGGATTGTCCTTCTTAAGGATGGAAAGCTAGGGTTTGTTCGTTTTGTTTTTACTGATTCTCACTCTGCATTGAGGCTTGCTCCTCAGAGTGTTTCTGGACTACCCTGTGGAGGGACTACCCTATGCAGCATGTGGGATCTTAGTTCCCTGACCAAGGATTGAATCCAGGTCTCCTGCATTGAGAACAAGGAGTCTTAACAACCAGACCACCAGGGAAGTCCTTGGATTTTAGTCTTTTATCCAAGAGATAAGATTTGCAAAAATCTTCTCCCATTATGTATATTACCTTTCACTTTTTCAGTGGGTGTACTTTGAAACACAAAAATTTTTAATTTAGATTAAGTGTAATTAATCTATTTTTCCTTCAGCTGCTGTTTTTAGTTTCATATTTAAGAAGCAATTGCCTAATCAAAGATCATAATCTATTCCTATTATTTCTTCTAAGAGTTTTATACTTTTACTGTTTGGATTTAAGTTTTTATTCATTTTAAGTTAATTTTTGTATATGATGTGAGGTATAAGTCCAAATTTACTCTGTAGTATGTGGATATCCTGCTGTCCCTGCACTATTTGTTGAAAAATTATTCTTTTCCAATTGAATTGTCTTGGCACCTTTGTTAAAAATCAGCTGTTCGTGAAAAGTAAGGGTTTATTTACGAATCCCAGTTTTATTCCACTGATCTGTCTTACTATCCTTATGCCAGAACCACACTGTCTTGATTAGTGTAGCACTGTCTTGAAATTGGGAAGCTTGAGTCCTTTGAATTTGTTCTTCTTCAATACTGTTTTGGCTTGTTTGGTTATTCTTAGTCCCTTGAATTTCCATATAAATTTTAAGAAAAGCTTGCCAATTTCTGCAAAGAGGTCAGCTGTGATTGTAAATTGTTATTTAACTTTTCTTAATAATAAATTACTTGTAACATACCTCATGCTGATTATAACATTTTTCAACATGAATACTGAGAATCATACACATATTTATTATTTTTGTGCATGTGCATTATGAAATTCTATGAAGGTGCCATTCAGAGGATAGCAGTTGAAAATCATAGCAAAAATTTCTAACTTTGTGAAAATATATTTTTTTATTTTCATGAAGCATAATAATATACATATAACAGTGACACAACATGACTGTTTCTATCCTTTTCAAATGTACCATGTGATATTTTTGTTGTAGAGGATAAATGTTAACAAGATTGCAGACAGATTCTTCTTGTTTTTTATTTTTTAGTTAATTATAGAGTGCTGAATAATATTGTTCAAGAAAAGTATTCTCTAAAATAACCTCATTATATTTCTGAACTACTTTGGCATTAATCTGGAAGTTCAATTGAACTCTTGATTTAGTGTAATTACTTTTCCAAAAGATAGTATCTGTGAATCAGATCAAATAAAATGTAACACTTCTACAACATAAAAAAATATACCGACTACCTCACATAGGTCGAGCCCATCTCTTCATTGTGAAACTTGAATTTATCCTGATCACTTCCGTCTGACCCAGATAAAGTGTTTCTTTAATTGTTGAAATGTGGCTTCCTTACCTTACTGTTTACACTCTTCCACCAGTGTTGCCACACTCAGGGATCAGTTTTCTTTTATTTCATGTTACGTCTATACTTCATTAGGGACTAATGGTAAAGGTGGCACTAGCAGTAAAGAATCCACCTGCCAATCCAGGAGATGTAATAGACATGGGTTCAATTCCTGGGTCGGGAAGATCCCCTGGAGGAGGGCACAGCAACCTACTCCAGTATTCTTGCCTGGAGGATCCCAGGAACAGAGGGGCCTGGACAGCTACGGTGCATAGGGTCGCAAAGAGTTGGACATGACTGAAGCAACCTAGCATGCCCACATGCATGCGGCATTAGACACGATGGCTTGCTCTCTACTTCATGAACTATGTCCTTTGAACTCTGTCCAGGTATTATACTATTCTGGATCTCCTACTTCTGAGCACCTGGTCTCCACTTTCCCTAGTACTCCCTATTCTTCTTACCACACCCAAGGAATATGACCTTGGTTACCCTAGTCCTTGCTTAATAATTTCAAAACAATTCTTATCCTGACGTTTTCTCATCAAGGCTCATGCCCCCTCTTGTCTAGAGGGCAGAGCTACCTGAACATCAGTTCAGTTCAGTTCAGTTCAGTCGCTCAGTCGTGCCTGACTCTTTGAGACCCCATGAATTGAAGCACGCCAGCATATCACCTCAAATATGATATATCTGGATATGGACTCCCTTCACTCTAATCAACTTCATTTCATGATGGTAACAATCATTTCCTTGTGTCACTAGAGTTCAGTCCCCGGCCCTTCATCCCCTATATATAGTCAGTTACCATAAAGTCCTGCAGGTATATCCGGCAAGAATTCTCAAACCGATCTATTCGTCTCCATTTCACTTCCACTACTTGTACAATTACTTATGAAACTTTTTTGTTTACAAGGTCAAGGGCAACCTAGTTAAGAACTTTAATCTGCAAGAGCTTTGATCTGTAAGACATGCACCAGACTAGAAGGCAAAATAAGCCCTAAGAGCTGGGCCAGATAAAATAATTTGTTGATCAGAGTTGAAGGGGAAACACTAGAGATATCTTCAGGAAAATTGGAAATATCAAGGGAATATTTTGCCCAAAGATGTGCATAATAAAGGACAGAAAATGTAGAGACCTAGTAGGAGGAGAAGAGATCAAGAGGAAATGGAAAGAATACATGGAAGAACTATACCAAAAAGATCTTAATGAACTGGATAACCACAATGGTGTGGTCAGTCACGCAGAGCCAGACATTCTGGAGTATGAAGTTAAGTGGGCCTTAGGAAACACTGCTCAGTAAAGTTGGTATATGTGACAGAATTCCTGTAGAGCTGTTCAAAACCCTAAAAGATGGTGCTATCAAAGTGTTGCACTCAATATGTCAGCAAATCTAGAAGACCCAGCAGTGGCCACAAGACTGGAAAAGGTCAATCCTTATCCCAATGCCAAGAAGGGCAGTACTAAAGGATGTTCAGACCTTCAGACAATTGCACTCATCTCCCATACTAGTAAGGTCATACTTAAAATCTTGCATGTTAGGTTTTAGCATTATGTGAACCAAGAACTTCCCAACATTGAAGCTGGGTTTAGAAAAGGCAGAGGAACCAGAGATCAAATTGTTAACATTCACTGGATCATAGAGAAAGCAAGGGAATTCCAGTAAAACATCTACCTCTGTTTCGTTGGCTACACCAAAGCTTTTGACTGTGGATCATAACAAATGGTGGAAAGCTCTTAAAGAGATGGGAATACTGGAACATTTTGCCTGTCTCTTGAGAAACCTGTATGTGAATCAAGAAGCAGCAGTTAGAACCCTGTATGGAACAACTAATTGGTTCAGAATTGAGAAAGGAGTAAGATAGAGCTGTTTGCTGTCACCCTGATTATTTAGCCTATACACTGAGCACATAATGAGAAATGCTAGGCTGGATGAATCACAAGCTGGAATCAAGATAATCAGAAGAAACATCAACAACCTCAGATATGTGAATGATACCACTCTAATGGCAGAAAGTGAAGAGGAACTGAAGAACCTCTTGATGAGGGTGAAAGAGGAGAATGAAAGAGCCCACTTAAAACTAAACCTTTAAAAAACTAAGATCATGGCATCTGGCTCCATTGCTTCATGGCACATAGAAGAGGAAAAGGTGGAAGTAGTAACAGGTTTCCTCTTCTTGGGTTCTAAAATCACTGCAGATGGTGATTGCAGCTATGAAATCAGAAGACAATGGCTTCTTGTCAGGAAAGTTGTGAGAAACCTAGACAGTGTGTTGAAAAGCAGAGACATCACTCTGCCAACAAAGGTCTGTATAGTCAAGGCTATGTATAGTTGTGAGAGCTGGACCATAAAGAAGGCAGAGCACCAAAGAACTGAGGCCTTTGAATTGTGGTGCTGGAGGAGAAGACTCCTGAGGGTCCTTTAGACACCAAGGAGATCAAACCAGTCAGTCTTAAAGGAAAACAACCCTGAATACTCAAAGGACTGATGCTGAAGTTGAAGCTCCAGTATTTTGATAACCTGATGCAAACAACTGACTCACTGGATGCTGGGAAAGATTGAGGGCAGAAGGAGGAGAGGGCATCTGTGAATAAGATGGCTGGATGGCATCACTGACACAATGGACATGAACTTGGGCAAACTTTGGGAGATGGTGAGGGACAAGGAGGCCTGGTGCGCTACAGTTCATGGTATAGCAAAGAGTCAGACATGACTGAGCAACTGAACGATGAACAACAACAAAGTTGAAGACCATTTTCAGATGGCATCAAGAAGAACTGATATGAAAGAAAAAGATAAATATGAATGATTCATGTTGAGGTTTGACAGAAAATAACAAAATTCTATAAAGCAATTATCCTTCAATTAAAAAATAAATTAATTTTAAAAATTAAAAAAAAAAAAGAAGGACTGATAGGACTTTTACTTCGGGCTTGTATATCTACAACTCCCACCATATCTCCTGAACAATCTGTTCTACTAACATATTTTGTTCACACCACCTGTATACTTTGTTTGGTTAGCCTGGTTTGTGGTACTAGCTTAGTATTATCCCATTTAAAGTTCAGTGACTCATGTCATAAAAGCTTTGTACTATGCAACAATACGGTCAAGCACATCCCTAGGTTGGTTTCCATGAAAACCAAAAGGTAGAGAAAACAGACAGGTATATAACCTTAAACTCAAGACATTGTTCTCTAAATCAACAGGATAGTGTCAGGAACTACAACTGAAGTAGAGCTTTCCAGTCAAAGAAAATTCTGGGCAGGAGTTTTTCTAATTTTCCGTAAGTTCTCTGCCACTTGTAAAGAAAATCAACTCAAACCTTCACAATGAGTCCTATCTGAACTCTCCTTGTCTTTGACATCTAGCAAGTTTTAGTATTTCCTGTAGAAGAGTAGCAAACACTCATATAGCACTTTCTATTGGCAGCTAGTGTATTAATCATGTTTTTTAATATTTTATGATGCTTTGATATCTTGGGAGCTCTAGCTGGCTGAGAAGAGACTGCTCCTCCCAAGGATTGCTAATTCCCAGAGAAAATAAACAATTTGCCTGAAGACATATTTTTCATACACAAATCAAACAGTTCCAAGTGCATCATCCCAACCACTGTTTTTATCTAATTCTTCTACCCCAAGTGAATATTTCCTTGTTCTAAATCACTTAGGTCCAGTTACCAGATAACTAGAGACTACCCCTATAGCCCAGAGACAACTAGAATCATTCAAGCTAGTCATTTGGAAGCAGTTTCCCTGCGTTGTTTTGCCTTTCTTACAGAAAACTATAAAGTCTTTGGCCAGGCTTTCTCTTTCACTCTTTTTTGCTTCCTGATCAACACTAGTGTTTCCCCATGTGGTCTGCATCATGTGAGAAACATAACTACTCTTGGAAACATAACTAATTAAAATCTTTTCCCAATAGCATTAGTTTCTCCATGACATCACTCAGTCATCTCCATAAATTAAAATCCCATGAAAGTGAAACTGAAAACCACTCAGTTGTGTCTGACTCTTTGTGACCCCATGCACTATACATATACAGTCCATGGAATTCTCCAGGCCAGAATACTGGAGTGGGTAGCCTTTCCCCTCTCCAGGGGATCTTCCCAACCCAGGGATTGAACTCAGTCTCCCACATTGCAGGCAGATTCTTTACCAGCTAAGAGAAGTCCAAGAATACTGGAGTGGGTAGCCTATCCCTTCTCCAGTGGATATTCTTGACCCAGGGATCAAGCTGGGGTCTCCTGCATTGCAGGTGTATTCTTTACCAGCTGAGCTATTAGGAAAGCCCCAAATCCCATGAGTACAACTGAAATAACTAGAGTCATTCTAAATATGTTATATAGATGAACTCATTTAATCTTCATAACTCTATGAGGTATATACAATTATCTCCATTCTAAGAAAGAGAATATTGATGTACAGAGACGGTAATCAATTTGCTCAAAGTTCTAGGAGTCAGTGGCAGAGTTGGAATGCAAGCCCAGGAAGCCCAGTGTCAGTATGTGGCTTCACAACTACACTATATTGTCTTCTGAGGAAGTTGGGAGCGTTCTACACGTTCAAGATACAAATCAGTGGCATTTTCCTTACCGCCATAGACCTCTTGAAATGCCTACCATTCTTGTTTGAAAAATTGTCTTAAATTATTTATCAGAATGTGGAACAAACATTTGTTGTTGTTGCTGTTCAGTCAATAAGTCGTGTTTGACTCTTTTTGACTCCATGGACTACAGCACTTCGGTCTCCCCTGTCCTTCACTATCTCCCAGAGTTTGCTCAGACTCATGTCCATTAAATGATGCCATCCAACCGTCTCATACTCTGTTGTTCCCTTCTCCTCCTGCCTTCAGTCTTTCCCAGAAGCAGAGTCTTTTTCAATGAGTCAAGTCTTTACATGAGGTAGCCAAAGTATTGGAGTTTCAGCTTCAGCACCAGTCCTTCCAATGAATGTTCAGTATTGATTTCCTTTAGGATTGACTGATTTGATCTCCTTGTTGTCCAAGGGACTCTTAAGAGTATTCTCCAACACCACAGTATGAAAGCATCAGTTCTTTGGAGCTCAGGCTTCTTTGTGGTCCAAGTCTCACATCCTTCCACGACTACTGGAAAAACCATAGCTTTGACTAGACAGAACTTTGTCAGCAAAATAATGTCTCTGCTTTTTAATATGTTGTCTAGGTTTGTCATAGCTTTTCTTCTAAGGAACATCTTAATTTCATGGCTGCAGTCACCATTTGGAGCTCAAGAAAATAAAGTCTCTCACTATTTCTATTGTTTCCCCATCTATTTGCCATGCAGCGATGGGTCAGGTCGCCATGATCTTAGTTTTTTGTATGTTAAGTGTGAAGCCAGTTTCTACAATCTCCTCCTTCATTTTCATCAAGAGGTTCTTTAGTTCCACTTTGTTTTCTGCCATAAGGGTGGTGTCATCTGCATATCTGAGGCTATTGATATTTCTCCCAGCAATCTTCATTCCAATTTGTGCTTCTTCATTCAGCCAGGCACGTCACATAATGAACTCTGTTTACAAGATAAATAAACAGGGTGACAATATACAGCCTTATTGTACTCCTTTCCCAATTTGGAACCAGTTGTTTCATGTCTGGTTCTAACTGTTGCTTCTTGACCTGCATACAGGTTTCTCAGGAAGCATGTGAAGTGGTCTGGCATTCTCATCTCTTTCAGAATTTTTCACAGTTTGTCATGATTCACACAGTAACAGGCAAGTGTGGCCTTGGAGTACAAAATGAAGTAAGGCAAAGGCTAACAGAGTTTTGCCAAGAGAACACACTGGTCATAGCAAACACCTTCTTCCAACAACGCAAGAGATGACTACATATGGGCATCACCAGATGGTCAATGCAGAAATCAGATTGATTATATTCCTTGCAGCCAAAGATGGAGAAACTCTATACAGTCAGCAAAAACAAGACCCGGAGCTGACTGTAGCTCAGATCATGAACTCCTTACTGAAAAATTCAGACTTAAATGGAAGAAAGTAGGGAAAACCACAAGGTCATTCAGGTATGACCTAAATTAAGTCCCTTATGATTATACAGTGGAGGTGACAAATAGATTCAAGGAATTAGATCTAATAGACAGAGTGCCTGAAGAATTATTGATGAGGGTTTGTATCATTGTACAGGAGGCAGTGATCAAAACCATCCCCCAGAAAAAGAAATGCAAGAAGGCAAAATGGTTGTCTGAAGAGGCCTTACAAGTAGCTGAGAAAAGAAGAGAAGTTAAAGGCAAAGAAGAAAGGTAATGATATACCCATTTGAATGCAGAGTTCCAAAGAATAGCAAGGAGAGATAAGAAAGCCTTCCTAAGTGATCAATGCAAAGAAATAGAGAAAAACCATAGTAAAGACAAGCGATCTCTTCAAGAAAAGTAGAGATACTAAGGGAATATTTCATGCAAAGATGGGCACAATAAAGGACAGAAACAGTATGAACCTAACAGAAGCAGAAGATATTAAGAAGAAAAGGCAAAGATACACAGAAGAACTGTACAAGAAAGGATCTTAATGACCCAGATAACCATAATGGCATGATCATTCACCTAGAGCCAGACATCTTGGAGTGCAAAGTCAAGGAAGCATCACTATAAACAAACTAGTGGAGGTGACGGAATTCCAGCTGAGCTTTTTCAAATCTTAAAAGATGACTGGAAAACTCAGCAGTGATCACAGGACTGGTAAAGGTCAGTTTTAATTCCAACCCCAAAGAAAGTCAATGCCAAAGAATGTTCAAACTACCGCACATTACACTTATTTCACATGCTGGCAAATAAATGCCCAAATTTTCCAAGCGAGGCTTCAATAGTATGTAAACTGAGGACTTCCAAATGTTCAAGCTTGATTAAAAAAGAGAGGAACCAGAGGTCAAATTGCCAACAACTGTTGGATCATAGAAAAAGCAAGAGAATTCCAGAAAAACATCTACTTCTGTTTCATTGACTATGCCAAAGACTTTGACTGTGGATCACAAAAAGCTGCAGAAAATTCTTGAAGAGATGGGAATACCAGACCACCTCACATGTCTCCTAAGAAACCTGTATGCAGGTCAGGAAGCAACAGTTAGAACCAGACAGGGAACAATGGACTGGTTCCAAATTGGGAAAGGAGTACGTCAAAGCTGTATAGTGTCACCCTGCTTATTTAACTTACATGCAGAGTACATCATGCATAATGCCAGACTGGATGAAGCACAAGCTGGAATGAAGATTGCTGGGAGAAATATCAACAACTTCAGATATACAGATGACACCACCCTTATGGCAGAAAGTGAAGAAGAACTAAAGAACCTCTTGATGAAAGTGAAAGAGGAGAGTGAAAAAGTTGGCTTAAAGCTCAACATTCAGAAAGCTAAGATCATGGCATCTGGTCCTATCACTTCATGGCAAATAGATGGGGAAACAGTGGAAACAGTGGCTGACTTTATTGTTTGGGGATCCAAAATCACACAGATGGAGACCGCATCCATGAAATTGAAAGATGCTAGCTCCTTGGAAGAAAAGCTATGACCATCCTAGATAGTGTATTAAAAAGCAGAGACATTATTTTGCCGACAAAGTTCCATATAATCAAAGCTATGGTTTTTCCAGTAGTCATGTATGGGTGTGAGAGTTGGACCATAAAGAAATCTGAACACCAAAGATCTGATGCTTTTGAACTGTGGTGTTGGAGAAGACACTTGAGAGTCCTTTGGACCGCAAGGAGATCAAACCAGTCAATCCTAAATGAAATCAATCCTGAACATTCATTGGAAGGACTGATGCTGAAGCTGAAGCTCCAATACTTTTGGCCACCTGACATGAAGAGCCAACTCATTAGAAAAGATCCTGTTGCTGGGAAAGATTGAAGGGAAGAGGAAAAGAGGATGACAGAGGACGAGATGACTGAATGGCATCACCAACTCAATGAACATGAGTTTGAGCAAGCTCTAGGACATGGTGAAGGACAAGAAACTTGGCGTGGTGCAGTCCATGGGGCCACAAAGAGTTGGACATGACTGAGCTACTGAAAAAAAACACAGTCAAAGGTTTTAGCGTAGTCAATGAAGCAGAAACAGATTTTTTCTGGAATATGCTTGTACATACTCCAAATGCCTTCAACAATCTGGTCCATTTCTTTTCACGATAGGGAATCACTGATACCACTTTAATTTTGACTTCTAAACTTTCTGCCTTGCACCTATATTCATACATACACACATTCCCAGATGAAACAAAGTTATATTTTGTAGTTTGGTTTAGGTTTTACTAAAGGAAGACTGTTCTGAAACTTTCTTTTACCCATTCAACACTGTATCTTAGGTCTTTCCATATTAATATTATTTTTTCAGTGATCATATAGTATTTTGTGGTCTGACTTTACAACAGTTTATTACTCTACACTTGGCTTATTTCTTATTTTGGGGTTTACAAACAATGCTGCAATGAATATACTTGTACACACTTCCCTGTGTGCCTGTACTACCGTTAGTATTTCTTTGGGGGACGACAAGGAGAACTCTTGAGAGACATGAAGAATCGATGAGTTACAATTTGTGTATGTTTAGTATTTTAATACTTTATTTCCAAATTGCCATCCAAAATGATTGCAATCTAAGCTACTATTAGCAACATATGAGATAATCTCTTCTTCTAGCACATAGTCATTCTTGATATTTTCAGGCTCTTTCAATTTTGCAAATCTACTGAGTGAAAATGCAAACTCATTGTATCATTTTTATTTTTCTGTTTTCTAGTAAAGTTCAGTATCTTCTCCTCTTTTAAGGCTATTTATATTTCTATTGTGAGCTGTCTACTTATATTACTTATGCTTTTTCTATACAGGTGGTCTTCTCACCACTAATGGCTTTTTGGTGAGTAGAAATTCTACATGTTGGTGAAGTCAATTTATGACTTCTGATTTTTTTAAATAAGGTAAAAAAAGTCACATAACAGAAAATTTACCATTTTAAAGTAAAAAGCAATTCGATGATTTTAGTACAGTCACAAAGTTGTGCAACCATAATATCATTTAATTTCAGAATATCATTATCTGGAAAAGAAACCCTGTAGCATTAGGCATTTGTTTCACATTCTCCTTCCACGACCAGACCTGTGGCAATCACTAATCAGCTTTATGTTTCTATGAATTTGACTCTCTTTGATATTTCACACAAATGGAATCATGTAATATATGGCCTTTGTGTCTGGCTTCTTTCACTTAGAAATTTTCAAGGGTCACTCATAGCTCAGTCAGTAAAGAATCTGCCTGCAGTGCAGGAGACCCAGGTTCAATTCCTGGGTTGAGAAGATCCCCTGGAGAAGGAAATGGCGATCCACTCCAGTATTCTTTCCTGGAAAATCCCATGGACAGAGGAGCCTGGCTGGCTACAGTCCATGGGGTCACAAGAGTCGGACACAACTTAGCGACTAAACCACCACCCACATTTTGTAGCATGTATCAGTAGTTCATTCCTTTTTATTGCAAAACAATATTCCATTATATGGATATACCACATTTTACTTATTCATTCATCAATCGTGGAAACTTGGGATTTTTTTTTCATTCCTTGGCTATTATGAATAATGCTGCTATGAATATTCCTGTACAAGTTTCTGTCTGTTTTCAACTCTCTTCTAAATATACCTGGAAGTATTAGAGGATTTCTGAGTCTTATGATAACTCTATGTTTAAAATTTTAAGGAAATACTAAACTCTTTTCCAAAATAGATGCACCATTTTATATTCTGAAGAACAGCTTACAAGTTTCTGCCAATAATATTATTTTCCTATTTAGTTGTGTGCTGTTTTTTTTTTTTTTTTTTTTTTTTTTCGGTCACTCAACATGTGGGATCCTAGTCCTCCAACCAAGGATTGAACCCATGCCCACTGCATTTGAAGCACAGACTCTTAACCACTGGACTGCCAGGAAAATTCTGCCTGCTTTTAAATTATACCCACTCTAGTGGAAGTGTAGTGGTATCTCATTACGGTTTCAAATTGCAGTTTTCTAATGATTAACATTGTTGAACATATTTTCATATGTTTATTGGCCATTTGTGTACCTTCTCTGGAGAAATATTCATTTAAAACATTTGCCCATTTTTGAATTTGGTTGTTTGCCTTTTAGTTGATAAGTTGTATTAGGTTTTTTTAAAAATACATTCTGTATACTAGATCCTTATCAGATGTTTGAGTTGCAAATATTCTCTCCCATTCTGAGTTGTCTTTTAATTTTCTCTATAACGTCCTTCAATGCACAGTTTTTTATTTTAATAAAGTCTAACATCTATTTTTTCTTTTCTATATCTTTATATATATTTTTGCTTGTGTTTTCAATATCCTAAGAGTTCACTGCCAAATGCAAGAAATTGAAATATGTGCCTATGTTTTCCTCTAAGAGTTTTATATTATCTCTTACATTAAATCTTGATCCATTTTGAGTTAATCTTTGTGTATGGTGTGAGATAAGGGTCCAGCTTCATTCTTACACATATGGATGTCCAGTTGTCCCAGCACCATTTGTTGAAAAGATTATTTTTGTCCCACTGAATAGTGTTGGCACCCTTTTGAAAATCAGTTGACCATAAATGTGAGGATTTCCTTCTGGACTCAAAATTCTATTTAATTGATCTATATGTTTACACAGATACCAATACCACACAGTTTTGATTACTGTGACTTTGTAGTTAAGTTTTGAAGTTTAGAATTCTGAGTCCTCTAACTTTATTCTTTTTCAAGAGTGTTTTAGTTACTATGGGTTCCTTGCTATTCTATGTGGATTTTAGGATTGACTTGTCCATTTCTGAAAAGCGGAAAATTGAAATTTGATAGGGATTGCAACTAATCGGTAAATGTAGGGAATATTGCCATCTTAACAATTTCATCTTCTAATCAGTGAACACATGATGTCTTTTTATATTCGGATTTTTTTAAATTTCTTTTTTTATTTGCTTGTTTGTTTGTTTTTGATACAGCATGTGGGATCTTAGTTTCCCAGCCAGGGACTGAACTCTAGGCCCTTGTGTTGGGAACGTGGAGTCTTAACCACTCTGCTGCTAGGGAGGACCCTTTAATTTCTTTTGGCAGTGTTTTATAGTTTCTAGTATGTGAATCTTGCACCTCTTCAGTTAAATTTATTCTTAAGTATTTTATTATTTCTGATGATATTGTGAATGGAATTGTTTTCTAAATTCATTTTCAGGTTGTTCTTTTTTTTAAAAAATATTTATTTTTATTTATTTATTTTGATGTGCTGGGTCTTAGTGGCAGCACCTGGGATCTCTGATTGTGGTGTGTGAACTCTCAGTTGTGATATGTGGGATCTAGTTCCCTAACAACGGAGAGAAAACAGGGCGCCTGCATTGGGAACATGGAGTCTCAGCCAGTGGACCACTAGGGTCTATTGTTCGTTGATAGAGTATAGAAATAAAATTGATTTTTATAAGTGATCTTGTATCCTGCAACTTTGCTGAATTCATTGGTTAGCTCTAATAGTTTTTAAAATAGATTCTTAACAGTTTTCTGTATTTGAAATTGTGCCATCAGTGAATAGAAATAGCCTTACTTTTTCTTTTCAATTTGGATGACTTTTACTCTTTGTCTTGCCTAATTGCCTTTACCAGAACTTCCAGTGCTAGATAGTGAATAGAAGTGTAAAGTAGATATCCTTGTCTTGTTCCTGATTTTAGGGAGAAAGTTTCAAGTATGATGTTAGCTGCGAGTTTTTCCACTGATGCCATTTAGTAGATTGGGGAAGATTCTGTCTCCTCCTGGCTTGAAGACTTTTTTTTTTTTTTCATGGAAGAGTGCTGGAATATGTCAAATGCTTTTTCTGCATCTATTGAGGTGATCATCTGACTTTCCCCTCTGCATTTTCATAAAATGGTGTACATTGATTTTCATGTTGATCCACCCTTATGTTCCTGATATAAATCCTACTTGAGTTTGTGACTTGAGGACTAGTGTTATTTTTTCTTTAAGGTTTGATAAATAAAATTTGCTAGTGAAGCTATCTGGTTCTGGGGTTTTATTAGTTGCAAGTTTTTAGATAAATGAATCGATCCTTTTACTAGTTACAGGTTTATTCAAATTTTCTATTTATTCTTTAGTCAGTTTTAGTTTTCTGTGTGTTTCTAAGAATATGTCTATTTTACCCAAGGTATCCAATTTGTTAGTACATATTTTTCATAACATTCTCTTATAAAATTTCTATTTATGTAATATTTAAAGTAATGTCCATTCTTGATTTTATTAATTTGGATCTTCTCTCAAATTTTTTTGCAGTAAAGTGAAGTTGAGAAATAAAGCAGCTTTTGTAAGGGGAAGTGTGGTCAAGAAACATTTTGTGAAAGATGGAATGTTCTAAATTACATAGTTCTGAGCATCCTCTAGTTATTGATCTGATGCCGTATCATTTCTCTGCAACCTGTTCAATCTATTCTGCCCTTTGGAAGTCTTAGTCATAAACAAAACTTTTCATTCCCTCAACATGTTCTCTGAAGCTTTGCCTATTTATTTGGATCAGTCCCTTGTACATCAAGTTGGGCTGGGAGTGGAGGAGATCATATCCAAACCATAGATATTCCCTACTCCTTCTCCTTTATGGTGAACTCATCAATAGATACTGTCTGTTTTCAAGGATGCGTTTCGTAGGGATTCTCAAATTAGGATCACTTCCGGCCTGTGTTAATGATGCAGATACCTTGTTTCTACCCCAGACCTACAGATCAGAATCTCCTTAAGGACATACAAGTTTGGGAACTACTGCTGTTAATACTTCTTACTGTCTCCTTCATCTGTTTGCCTCTGCACCTAGACTCTTGATACCTACCTCTGGCATTTCTAAGACCCTTTGATGCATACTACTCTATCTTGACCTCAGATATGACTCTATCATTCATCATTTGTCCTTAGGGTCTTTGACAGCATGTAAGAGATATTCCATCCTTAGCCTCACAGCCTTACAGTTCGAGGAATAAGACAGCAGCCTTCAACCTATTTGAGTTAACTTGGGAGGCAGCCAGATAGAAAACTTTATGGCTGGATGGTCAACCAAAGATGTGATAGTGTTAGAGAAACTGAGTGAAATATTCCACTTAAACTTTGAATATGAACTGGCATAATGGAATCATCCAAGAAAGAGTCATTTCTGAAGGAAAGAAGGATTATTTGTGAAATGGCAGAATTACAGACATTTTAAGATAGAACTGGAAATAAGCATTTAACAATAGTATGAACATAACAGCAAAGAAATTTTTGTAAGCAATGTTTATTTGTTACCTAGTCATCAACTGAAGAGATGCAAGAGAAAAATAGTGTTAAGAACCTAACAGTTCAGAGTTTGAATTTTATTTCTGCTGCGTATCCATTGGGTAATCTTAGGCAATAGATTATTCAGTTTCTCTGAATTTCATTTTTATCCCTCATCTGTAAAGCAGAGACAATGGCACTTAATACAATGAGCAGTTTGTGGACTGAATAAAAATATGATGTATAGTGCATAGAACACATTGTATGTTCAATAAATGGTATGTTCCCTCTCTCCCACTCCATGCTCCCATGGGAATCCAAAGCTTAATTAAATATGGGCAACTTGATAAAATTTGACTGAAGGAACTTTGTTTTAAATTTATGTTTTGAGCAGAAGTAGAGCACTGAAGAATTGATGCTTTTGAACTATGGTCTTGGAGAAAACTCTTGAGTCCTTTATACAATGAGGAGATCAAATAAGTTAATCTTAAAGGAAATAAACCCTGAATGTTCAGTGGAAGGACTGAAGCTGAAGTTGAAGCTCCAATACTTTGGCCACCTGATGTGAAGAGCCAGCTCTTTGGAAAAGACCCTGATGCTGGAAAAGATTGAAGGCAGAATGAGAAGAGGGCAAGAGGCGACAAGATGGTAGGATGGCATCACTGATTCAGTGGGCATGAACTTGAGCAAACTCCAGGAGATGGTGAAGGGCAGGGAAGCCTGGGCTGCTGCAGTCCATGGGGTTGCAAAGAATTGAACATGACTTGGCAACTGAACAACAATAACAAATCAAGCTTAGCAGGTTCTAAACTAAGAAGTAAAATGATTTAGTGACTCAGAGAGGAGAATCCAAGATTTAGTAAAACAATAGTTTTCAAAAGTCTCATCTATAGCAACATAAGGCATAAGCTCCCTACCTCCTTGCCCCCAAGGTAAAATTAACAAATTTCTAAAGCTCTTTTAAAAAGTGAGAATTTTTTTTTTTCAAAAGTGGAGTTGGAGTTAGACAAGGAAAGTGCTATTTCAAAGAATGGTACTTCAGACATGTAATAAATAGACAAAAAATTTTAAAAAAACAAAATAAACAAAAACCTCACAAAACCAAAAATCTTCCTGAAGATGGAAATAATAGAAAAGGAACTATAAAATCTTTTCCAGTCCCTGGCTCTTGTCTATGTATCTGTCCTCTGTTTAAGCTTAAAGACAAAACAAAATAAAATGCAAAATAATGTCCTGTTGAAATTGGTTCTAAACCAGGGATTGTCTTCTTAACGATTTGTCCCACTTGCTTGTTTCTTCTTGGACTGCACAAAGCAAACTCAAAGACCAAATAAAGGGTTGTATTTTAGTGCTCAAAAACTAGTCACATCACCTCTACAAATGATCAAACAACTCTAAAATCCCCTCACTCTAGTGAACTTTTTTCTGTTTTGGTCTTTGGACACTTTTCTAAAAGCAGCTTGAACATCTGGAAGTTCATGGTTCACATATTGCTGAAGCCTGGTTTGGAGAATTTTGAGCATTACTTTAATAGCATGTGAGATGAGTACAATTGTGCGGTAGTTTGAGCATTCTTTGACATTGCCTTTCTTTGGGATTGGAATGAAAACTGACCTTTTCCAGTCCTGTGGCCATTGCTGAGGTTTCCAAATTTGCTGGCATATTGAGTGCAGCACTTTCACAACATCATCTTTCAGGATTTGAAATAGCTCAACTGGAATTCCATCACCTCCACTAACTTTGTTTGTAGTGATACTTCCTAAGGCCCACTTGACTTCACATTCCAGGATGTCTAGCTTGAGGTGAGTGATCACACCATCGTGGTTATCTGGGTCGTGAAGATCGTTTTTGTACAGTTCTGTGTATTCTTGCCACCTCTTCTTTATATCTTCTGCTTCTGTTGGGTCCATACAATTTCTGTCCTTTATTGAGTCCATCTTTGCATGAAATGTTCCCTTGGTATCTCTAATTTTCTTGAAGAGGTCTCTAGTCTTTCCCATTCTATTGTTTTCCTCTATTTCTTTGCATTGATCACTGAGGAAGGCTTTCTTATCTCTCCTTGCTATTCTTTGGAACTCTGCATTCAAATGGGTGTATCTTTCCTTTTCTCCTTTGCTTTTGGCTTCTCTTCTGTTCACAGCTATTTGTAAGGCCTCCTCAGATAGCCATTTTGCTTTTTTGCATTTCTTTTTCTTGGGAATGGTCTTGATTCCTGTCTCCTGTACAATGTCACAAACCTCCATCCATAGTTCTATCAGATCTAGTCCCTTAAATCTATTTCTCACTTCCACTGTATAATCATAAGGGACTTGATTTAGGTCATACCTGAATGGCTTAGTGGTTTTCTCCACTTTCTTCAATTTCAGTCTGAATTTGGCAATAAGGAGTTCATGAAAAGGCAGAGGAACCAGAGATCAAATTGCCAACATTCACTGGATCATTGAAAAAGCAAGAGAGTTCCAGAAAAACATCTATTTCTGCTTTTTTGACTATGCCAAAGCCTTTGACTGTGTGGATCACAATAAACTGTGGAAAATTCTGAAAGAGATGGGAATACCAGACCACCTGACCTGCCTCTTGAGAAACCTGTATGCAGGTCAGGAAGCAACAGTTAGAACTAAACATGGAACAGTAGACTGGTTCCAAATAGGAAAAGGAGTATGTCAAGGCTGTATATTGTTACCCTGGTTATTTAATTTATATGCAGAGTACATCATGAGAAACGCTGGGCTGGAGGAAGCACAAGCTGGAATCAAGATTGCCGGAAGAAATATCAATAACCTCAGATATGCAGGTGACACCACCCTTATGGCAGAAAGTGAAGAAGAACTAAAGAGCCTCTTGATGAAAGTGAAAGAGGAGAGTGAAAAAGTTGGCTTAAAGCTCACCATTCAGAAAACTAAGATCATGGCATCTGGTCACATCACCTCATGGGAAATAGATGGGAAAACAGTGGAAACAGTGTCAGACTTTATTTTTGGGGGCTCTAAAATCACTGCAGATGGTGACTGCAGCCATGAAATTAAAAGACGCTTACTCCTTGAAAGGAAAGTTACGACCAACCTAGACAACATATTAAAAAGAAGAGAGATTACTTTGTCAACAAAGTTCCATCTAGTCAAGGCTATGGTTTTTCCAGTGGTCCTGTATGGATGTGAGAGTTGGACTATAAAGAAAGCTGAGCACAGAAAGATTGATGTTTTTGAACTGTGGTGTTGGAGAAGACTCTTGAGAGTCCCTTGGACTGCAAGGAGAGTGAACCAGTCCATCCTAAATGAGATCAGTCCTCGGTGTTCATTGGAAGAACTGACGTTGAAGCTAAAACTCCAATACTTTGGCCACCTGATGTGAAGAGCTGACTCATTGGAAAAGACCCTGATGCTGGGAAAGATTGAAGGCAGGAGGCGAAGGGGACGACAGAGGATGAGATGGTTAGATGACATCACCAACTCAATGGACATGAGTTTGGATAAACTCCGGCAGTTGGTTATGGACAGCGAGACCTGGCATACTGCAGTTCATGGAGTCGCAAAGAGTTGGACATGACTGAGCAACTGTACTGAACTGAACTGAACTTTGGACACTTGCACTTCCTGTGATAAATGCACAATGCTACTCATTGTGCAGAAGCAGAAACTTCAATAAGGAACTTGGGTTATTTTCTTCACCATTGTTTAAAGAGGACAGGGAGAGGCTTTATGACAACTCTTAGAACACTGTATTGTTCTCTGTGTCTGCACCAAGCTCCTCATTGTGGTTGTGACTTACTTGGAATTATACTGAATACCTGAGAGAGCCATCAAGATATTTGCTGTGTTCTCAGTCCCATTTATAGCCCATGTTGACCAAGTAACTGTTGTATATTATGTGACCACCTCATCCTATACCACATGGCCACAGCTGATTGAGGACAGGTAAGTACCTGACAGAAGGACCACCTATACATAGGCTGGCTCACATTCTATATAGTGAAATGACATGAAATACTTTGCCTTAACTGAGGAAGGAGTTTGCTTACTAAAGGCTGAAACTTTGCTTACTAAAGACTGCCAAAAATGTATAGGCAATAACATTTTCATTTATATGCTACAAGCACCTTCTGCCACAGAGTAATCTGGAAAAACAGATTACTTTTAAGAACAGACCCTATCCATACTCTGGAAAGTATTATTTTTGAATGACTTTTTTAGTTATATGAATATGACTCAGGGGCTTCCCCACACCTGCCAATGCAGGAGATATAAGAGATGTGGGTTTGATCCCAGGGTTGGGAAGATCCCCTGTAGGAGGGCACAGCAACCCATTCCAGTATTCTTGCCTGGAGAATCCCCAAAGACAGAGGAGCCTGTTGGGCTAGAGGCCATAGTGTCGCAAAGAGTTGGACATGACAGAAGTGACTTAGCATGCATGCACGAATATGTCAAGTATCTATAAACTTTCCTTGGGGAATTCAGTAAAAATACACAAATATAGAGGGCTTATGTTGAAAACCTGAGTGTCCTATTTAGAAAGGTAAATTGATATTTTTTTTAAAGCAGAACTACGTCCAGAAAATGATATTAAAAACATTTTTCTTTAGTCTGGAAATAGAATAGCCTACACCTAAAAATCACTGAAGGTATGTGACTTTGTCCAAGTAAGTAGAAGTAGGAAATCAGAGCTGAAGACAAGTCACAGTTATCTAAAATGAGCTTGACTGGTTGTAAGCCTACATGTGATAATGTAAAAGACTGAGCTGTTCATATGTTGGAAAATGGACTGCTCATTATTTTCAGAGGACCCTTATGGTGAGAGCCTAAGGTAAGGGAAGATTTATCCCCAAGAATGGGGGGTGAAGAGAATGTGTGCTTCCAACCTTCAATCACCCTGAAAGTGAAAGCCTTCGTTGCTCAGTCATGTCTGACTCTTTGCAAACCCATGAACTCTAGCCCTTCAGTCTCCTCTGTGCATGGGATTCTCCTGGCAGGAATACTAGAGTGGATTGCCATTCCCTTCTCCAGGGGATCTTCCCAACACAGGGACTGAACTCCGGACTCCCGTGATGCTGGCAGATTCTTTACCACTGAGCCACCAGGGAAGCCCTTATCTTCCATTACTTTCCCCTGATATTTCCTAGTCACTTCTACAATTTACCACTCCTACAAGGTTAAACTCTTTTCCTTTGTCTTGTCATTTCTCCACAATTTTTTTTTTAAAGGTATATAGGCTCTTGGTCCTAACTATTTCTTCGGGTCTTAAATTCTCATTTAAAGGTTCCAAGTGCACATAACAATATTAAACAAAATCTGTATACATTTTTCCTGTTACTCTATCTATGTCTGTTTAATGCTCAGGCCTGGCCACAGAACCTAAAAGGGTAGAGGAAAGGTTCTTCCCTTGCAAGAACCATGAGTGTGTTGAAGAGAATAACTGAAAGCTTGAGTGTACACGAACAGTGAGCTGGAGAAAAGATAAAAGGTGAAAGAGAGAAACAGATGTAGAAAGAAGCAGACAAACAGTAGTTGATCCTGTTGCACTAGAGAGATAGTATTTGACTTTCTACTGCTGAGGACCCAAGAGCTGCTTTTTGTTTTTGTTTTTTAATTGTTGTTATTTATTTATTTATGGTTGTGCTGTGTCTTCTTTGCTTTGTGCGGGCTTTTTCTAGTTGTGGCAAGTGGGGGCTACTCTTCACTGGAGTGGACAGGCTTTTCATTGTGGTAGCTTCTCTTGGCAGAGCAAAGGCTCTAGGCGCTTTGGGCTTCAGTAGTTGTAGCACGTGGGCTTAGTAGTTGTGTCTCCAGGGCTCTAGAGCTTGAGCTCAGTAGTTGTGATGTACGGGCTTATCTGCTCCTCGATGTGTGGAATCTTCTTGGACCAGGGATTGAATCTGTGTTCCCTGCCTTGGCAGGCAGATTCTTATCCACTGTGCCACCAGGGAAGTTTCCCAGGAACGGGTTTGGATTATGCATGGCCACCCAGTCCCATGGGACCTAGCCCTATCATGGTTCCAGTTATTCATGAGTGAGTTTTTCTGTGGCAAACTACCGGAAACAGCTCTAACTTAAGCAGAAGGGAGTTTATTCAGAAGGCATTAGGGATATAATCAAATTGACTGGAGATAGGAGAGTCAGGCTTGAGAACTGGTGGGAAGCAAGAGAGCCCTAGAGACAGCAGCTATTTTGGTGGCAGGAATGGTCTGGTCAAGATGTTGCTATACAGACAGAAGGGAAATACGATCATTGATAACTTCAGTCTCTTTGTCCCTGTGCTAGCAATTGAAATTCCAGGGAGGGGAGAGGGTGTGGAGAAAAGGGAACCCTCTTACACTGTTGGTGGGAATGCAAACTAGTACAGCCACTGTGGAAAACAGTGTGGAGATTCCTTAAAAAACTGGAAAAAAAAAAAAAAACTGGAAATAGAACTGCCATATGACCCAGCAATCCCACTTCTGGGTATACACACTGAGGAAACCAGATCTGAAAGAGACACGTGCACCCCAATGTTCATTGCAGCACTATTTATAATAGCCAGGACATGGAAGCAACCTAGATGCCCATCAACAGATGAATGGATAAGGAAGCTGTGGTACATATACACCATGGAATATTACTCAGCCGTTAAAAAGAATTCATTTGAATCAGTTCTAATGAGATGGATGAAACTGGAGCCCATTATACAGAGTGAAGTAAGCCAGAAAGATAAAGAACATTACAGCATACTAACACATATATATGGAATTTAGAAAGATGGTAACGATAACCCTATATGTAAAACAGAAAAAGAGACACAGATGTACAGAACAGACTTTTGAACTCTATGGGAGAAGGCGAGGGTGGGATGTTTCGAAAGAACAGCATGTATATTATCTATGGTGAAACAGATCACCAGCCCAGATGGGATGCATGAGACAAGTGCTCGGGCCTGGTGCACTGGGAAGACCCAGAGGAATCGGGTGGAGAGGGAGGTGGGACGGGGGGTCGGGATGGGGAATACGTGTAACTCTATGGCTGATTCATGTCAATGTATGACAAAACCCATTGAAATGTTGTGAAGTAATTAGCCTCCAACTAATAAAAATAAATAAATAAATAAATAAAAGAAATTCCAGGGAGGGAATATACAATGTTCTAGCTTGAGTCAGGGGCCTGCCCTCCTAGCTTAAGTTAGAAACTAAGTATCAAATGATAGCTCCAAATTTTTAATTGAAGTGGAAGAGATAATAGGGGAAAAGGAAATTGGGGTGCTAAGGCGGAAAAGGTGAATATTGGGAACCAAACCAAGAACTGTCCACTGTCCAACAACATGGCTTCCTGTCCTTTCCTGTGGTGCCAGAGGCTTTCCCACATGACTGGATTCCCATCTTTTGATTCCTGTGAATACCATTACCATCGGCTGTCCCATAACCG
The DNA here is from genome assembly GCF_963930625.1 of Muntiacus reevesi. Taxonomy (NCBI): domain Eukaryota; kingdom Metazoa; phylum Chordata; class Mammalia; order Artiodactyla; family Cervidae; genus Muntiacus; species Muntiacus reevesi. The sequence goes on from NC_089257.1 coordinate 53,145,204, forward strand.
TCACTTGAATGGTTCTCAGTACTTGGCAACAGAAAGAGTTGAGGCAGATTGCAAAGAAAAGTGTGATCTTTTGACTTTTCTGCTGTTTTTGTTTTTGGTCTATCTCCTATAGAAATTAGTGAAACCTCTCAAAAAATAAAGAAAAAGATATCAACTTGCTTCTTCAGAGAATGTTTGGCTCTGCTGGAGTCTCTTGACTTTGTCAATTTTCTCTTTGGACATGTTCCATGTGGGAAGGGGTTATAATACTATAGCATTTCCTTTCTCAGTTAATAGTCACTTGGTTTAGCTCAGAGATCAGCCCAAAGAACAGCAGTACATGGGCCTTTACACTCCCTCATTTTTTTCTTTTTTTAAATGAGCTATATAATTCACATGCCATAAAATTCACCCTTTTAAGGAATCAAACTCAGTGGTTGCTGTATATTCACAAACTTCTGCAACTATCACTACTATAACATACCAGAATGTTTTTATTAGTTATTCCATGTTTTTCCTTCCCCTCAACCCCTAACAACTACTAGTCTATTTTCTGTCTCTATGAATTTGCCTATTCTAGACATTTCATTATAAATGGGATCATGTAATACATGACATTGTATGTCTGGTTTCTTTCATTTAGCATAAAGTCCCAAGGCTCATTCATGTTGTAACATGACTTAGTACTTTATTTCTTTCTATGGCTAAACAATATTCCATTGTATGGATACATCATAATTTGTTTATCCATTCACAATCGATAGATATTTAGGTTGTCTCCACTTTACAGCTATTGTAAATAAAGCAGTTATGAACATTATGTACAGTTTTTTGTGTCCACATGAGTTTTCAATTCTATTGAGTATATACCCAGGAGTGTAGTTACTGGCTCATGTGGAAATTCTATGTATAACCTTTTGACAAACACCATTTGCAAAGTATAAGATTTTATTCCAGATCCTCAACACTATTTGTCCCTCATTTTTTTTTCTTTTGGCCATATCACTTAGCACGTGAGGATCTTAGTTTCCCAACTAGAGATCAAACTTGTGCCTCCTGCAGTGGAAGCATGGAGTCTTAACCTCTGGACTGCCAGAGAAGTCCCAGTTCCTCATTTTTATTTTAACTGTTCTAGTGGGTGTGAGGTGGTATCTCATTGTGGTTTCCATTTCCATTTCCCTAATGTTGATGATGTTGAACATCTTCCCAAGGGCTTATTGGCTATTTGTATAATTTCTCTGGAGAAATGTCTATTCAAATCCTTTTCCAAACATGTAACTGGATTGTCTTTTTACTGTTTAGTTGAAAGAGACCTTCCTTTATGTATCCTGGATACTAGTCTCTTATCTGATATATGTGTGTGTGTTAGTCACTCAGTCGTATCCGACTCTTTGTGACCCCATGCACTGAAGCCTGACAGGCTCCTCTGTCCATGGGATTTTCCAGGCAAGAATACTGGAGTGGATTGCCATTTCCTTCTCCATAGGATCTTCCCAACCCAGGAATTGAACCCGGGTCTCCTGCACTGCTGGCACATGCTTTACCATCTGAGCCACCAGGGAAACCCTATCTGATATATAATTTGCAATATTTTCTCCCATTCTGTGGTTAATTATTTCACTTTCTTGACATTGAAGAACAACAGTTTTTAATTTTGATGAAATCTGATCTATCTATCATTTATCTGGTGACATATCTTAGAAATCATTTGCTAATGCAAGGTAACAAAACCTTATACTCATGTTTTCTTCTAAGAGTTCTACAGTTTAAGCTTTTACATTTAGTTTTTTGATTCATTTTCAGTTAATATTTTTACATGGTGTGAAGTGAGGGGAACAAATTCCCTCTTTTACATATAGATATCTTGTCCCCGTGACATTTGTTGCAAAGATTATTATTTTCTCTATTGAGTTGCTTCAGTATTCTTTTTGAAATAAAATGACTATTAATATAAGGGTTTATTTCTGTACTGTCAACTTGATTCCATTAATCTATATTGCCATCTTCATGTACCACACTGTCTTGATTACGTAGCTTTGTAGTAATTTTTGAAATCAAGAATTGTGTGTCCTTCAACTTTGATATTTTTAAAGATTATTTTTGCTACTCTGAATCCCTTGGTATTCCATATGAATTTTAGGATCAAAAGAAAAGCTGCTGGTATTTTGAAAGGGATGGCACTGGATCTGCAGATCAGTTTGGGGTATACTGCCATCTTAACAATGTGAAGTTTTCTAACCTGTGACCATGTCTTTACATTTATTTAGGTCTTCTTCAATTTTTTCAAAAATGTTTAATAATTAAAAGATTATTTTTTAATATTTTATTTGTTTGATGCTATTAAAATGGTATTGTTTTCTCAATCTTATTTGCTGATGGTTGTTTGCTGGTGTACCTAGATACAACTGATATTTGTGTATTGATCTGCTATTTTGTAATTTCAGTGACAATTTATTTATTAGTTTTATAATGGTTTTAATGGAGTCTTGGGATTTCCTATGTACAAGATTATGTCAACTACAAATAGAAGTAGTTTTACTTCTTTCCAATCTGGATGATTTTTCTTCTTTTCTTTTTGTCTAATTGCACTGACTAGATTCTCCAGCACAACACAGAATAGAATGGCAAGAGCAAACAACCTTGTCTTGTTCCTGATCTTAGAGGAAAGCTCTGAAACTTTTGCCATTAAGTATGATGCTAGCAGTAGTGTTTTCACATATGCCCTTTATCAGATTGAGGAAGTTGCCTTCTATTCTTAGTTTGTTAAATGTTTTTATCAGCAATATTGAGATGATCATGTGATTTTTTTAAACTTTATTAATGTGGTATATTATTTGCTTGATTTTTGTATGTCAAACCAACCTTTCATGTTAAGTGAAAGTGGTAAATGCCATTTGGCCATGGTGTATATCCTTTTTTATGTGTTGCTAAATATGGTTTATAAATGCACAAATACACAGCTATTGCTTTGCTGAGGATTTTTGTGACTATATTCACAAAGGATGTTGATCTGTAGTTTTGTTCTGTCTTTTTCTTTGTGAGGCCTTTGTCTGGCTTTTTTTGGCTGAGCTGTGTGGCTTGTGGGAGCTTAGTTCCCTGACCAGGAACTTAACCTGCTCCCTCAGCAGTGAGAGTGCAAGGTGTTAAACACTGGCCCACCAGGAAATCCTCTCTTTATCTGCTTTTGGTATTGGGATCACAGTGGCCTCATAGAATTAGGCAGTAAGTTTTCCCTCCTGCTCCATTTTTTTTTTTTTTTTTTAAGTTTGGAAAGACCATACTAATAATGCAACTTAAGACCAAGAAAATTAAAGACTGTTTCCTGCTGAATAATTCTATCCTTCTAATTTATAAGAATATGAAATATGATATGCAAAGACTATTATGAACAAGGTACTAAATATTTAAAAGACAAAAATCAAGCCAACAAGTTTTGTCCCGGATTAAGTTTACTCCCTCCTAAAATTCTTAAAGATAATTTACTTAAGCTATATCACAAACTTATTTTTATTTATTTTTTTTAGTTTTTTAAATTAATTAATTAATTTTCTTTTCATTTATTTTTATTGGTTGGAGGCTAATTACTTTACAATATTGTAGTGGTTTTTGCCATACATTGACATGAATCAGCCATGGATTTACATGTGTTTCCCATCCTGATCCCCCCATCACAGTTATTTAATTCCATATTTTTAAAATTAATTTCTTTATTTATTTTACTTTAAAACATTGTGTTGGTTTTGCCATACATTGACTTGAATCTGCCATGGGTGTACACATGTTCCCCATCCTGAACCCCCCTCCCACCTCCCTCCCCATCACATCCCTCTGGGTCATCCCAGTGCACCAGCCCTGAGCACCCTGTATCATGCATCGAATCTGGACTGGTGATTTGTTTCACATATGATAATTTACATATTTCAATGCCATTCTCCCATATCATCCCCCCCTCGCCCTCTCCCACAGAGTGCAAAAGACTATTCAATACATCTGTGTCTCTTTTGCTGTCTCACATACAGGGTTATCGTTACCATCTTTCTAAATTCCATATATATGCATTAGTATACTGTATTGGTGCTTTTCTTTCTGGCTTACTTCACTCTGTATAATAGGCTCCAGTTTCATCCACCTCATTAGAACTGATTCAAATGTATTCTTTTTAATAGCTGAATAATACTCCATTGTGTATCTGTACCACAGCTTTCTAATTCATTCATCTGCTGATGGACCTCTAGGTTGCTTCCATGTCCTGGCTATTATAAACAGTGCTGCGATGAACATTGGGGTGCACATGTCTCTTTCAGATCTGGTTTCCTCAGTGTGTATGCCCAGAAGTGGTATTGCTGGGTCATATGGCAGTTCTATTTCCAGTTTTTTAAGGAAATATCCACACTCTTCTCCATAGCAGCTGTACTAGTTTGCATTCCCACCAACAGTGTAAGAGGGTTTCCTTTTCTCCACACCCTGGATATATGGATTTCTTAAAGTAGTTTTGTGTTAGTACTCCTGGGTAATGTGATTCCTGTGTTTCTCTCTTCTCAAGGATGTTAATATGCTTCCTTATATGTGTTGTACTCTTGTCTCATATTTTAATTTTCTAGAGATTATTCTATTATATTTCAGGCATGAATGTTGCTGTGGAAGAGTCAAAGGATAATCCAAATTCCCTGCCCCTGTTTTTTCTGTGTGGATGCTTGAAGAACATTCTTTAATCTTAAAGTTCAATTTAATTTGATATATTTCATCTCAAGTAAATCACTCTGGAATGATAAAAATCTGCTCTTTATTTTACAGATTCAGTTTCTTTTAATTTTTTTTTTCTGCTGCATTTTTTGTTACCTCTATTTAGGTCTTTTCATTTTTTAAATTTTTGTTGAAGTATAGTTGATTTACAATGTTGTGTTACTCTCAGCTGTGCAACAAAGTGAATCAGTTATACATATACATATATTCACTATCTGCCTTTTTTTCTTTTGGTTTCACTGAACATCATGTGGGATCTTAGTTCCCCGACCAGGGATTGAACCTGTGCCCCTTCCATTGAAAGAGCAGTCTTAACCACTGTATGACCAGGGAAATCCCCTTTGCTGCAATTTTTTCAAGCTCACTCTTATGCAGATAATAATTAGTCTCATGTTGAATAAAGTTTGTTTTCTGTAATGACTAAATTCTAATTGTTTTCATTTTTGTTTTTTCTCTTATAAGTGATTAATTAGGCTTTTTTGTGTTAGAAATCTTTTTTCAGTTGTGTGCATTTTATTTCTTCCTATTTTATGTTAATTTATTAGAGACAGTGTTATTTTGACCCTTGAATTGTTTTCATAACTCTGCAATTTCCCTCTGTCTCTTGTTGCATCTTATCTGATTTTTGAGTTCTTGCTTTGTTTAATTGAGATTATTAAAAGTCCTTTAGGTATACTTATGAACATGTTTATTCTGCAAAGTATTGAAACACTTACAGATGTTTCTTTTTTAATACCTCCTACACACTTCTACTGGAATATTCATTGGAAGGACTGACGCTGAAGCTGAAACTCCAATACTTTGGCCACCTGATGTGAAGAACTGACTCATCAGAAAAGACTCTGATGCTGGGAAAGATTGAAGGTGGAAGGAGAAGGGGACAACAGAGGATGATACGTTTGGATGGCATCACCGACTCAATGGACATGAGTTTGAGTAGACGTTGGGTGTTGGTCATTGACAGGGAGGCCTGGCATGCTGCAATCCATGGGGTCACAGAATCGGACATGACTAAGCGACTGAACTGAACATACATCTATTATGTTACTAGTATCTAGATCTTTCAAGGCTATTTCTGCAGCTTAACTATGTCATTAAGGACCTAAGTTATTCCTATCTTTCTATTCTGCCATACCTCAAAATCACAAGATGGTTGCCACAGCTCCAAGATTCAAGTTTATACACACCAGCATCCCAGCAAGCAAGGATAGGGAAGGAACTAAGAGGGAGCTAGTTTTTATTGCTCTTTGTTTTTTTCAGAAAGGAAAGTTTTCCTCAGAACCTCTCTTCCTTCCACCCCAAACCCTAAATAGACTTCTCCTTTCATATTGCCAGAACATATGCTCTTCTTTAAATAAGTCACTGAAAAAGGAGAACCGGACTGTCATGACTCATCTAAGACAATGACTCTCAACTGAGGCTGATTTTGCCCTTCAAGGGACATTTGACAATATTTGTGAACATTTTTGGTTGATACAACTTCAAACCAAAGCCAATATTGGCAAGGATAAAGGGAAGAACAGCAATTGAGCATATACACTACCAACCTATACACCACTGACTAGTGGGAAGAAACACATTTTCAGCTAGAACACTAAAGAATAATTTATTTTTCTCAACAAGAGGATTGTTAAATTATCCTTCCATTGCCATACAAACGACAAAACAGAACTCCAAGAGAATGTGTGGGTCCTAGATATACAGAGAGTAATGCTTCAACATCAAAGTCAGAAAAAGAAAAAAGCAATTGGGGTTTAACAAGTGAAAAAAATACTTCTGTTGAGTATGAGAATACACCTATGAAAATAAACTAATCAAAACAGTCCTTAATGTGAACTTTGTAAATTATTTTATGAATAAAAGTAAAAGTAAAATAGAGAATAAATTAGAGAAAAATGATATCTGTAGTAGACCGAATAATAAATCCTTAAAGATACTCATGTCTTGACTCCTGGAATCTGTAAATGTTATCGTACATGCAAAATTTGTTTTTAAAATATGAATAAGTTCTTAAGAAATAGGGAAATTATTTTTTGATTATCCTGTTAGACTCAATGTAATCACAAAAGTTCTTAGAAAAAGAAGGCAGGAGAGTCAGAGTCAGAATAAGAAATATGACAATGGAAGCAGAATTGAAGTGATGCCATCACCAAGGAATGCAGACAGCCTCCCCAAACTAGAAAAGGCAAGAAAATAGATTCTCCTCTGGAACCTCCAGAAGGAAATAGCCCTGCTGACAGGCATTTTAGACTTGATTTCCAGAACTGTAAGATAATAAATTTAAGGTTTTTAAACTACTAAGTTTGGGCTTCCCAGGTGGTGCAATGGTAAAGAATCTGCCTGCATATGCAGGAGACACAAGAGACGCAGGTTCGACCCTGGACCCAGAAGACCCTTGAGTAGGAAATGGCAATCCACTCCATTATTCTTGCTTGGTAAATTTCATGGAGAGAGGAACCTGGTGGACTATTGTCTATAGGGTTGCAAAGAGTTGGACATGACCGAACCATCATGCACAACCACAACAAGTTTGGAATAATTTGCTACAGCAGCATTAGAGTATCCAAGTACAGTCTTACATAGAAAAAGAACAGCCCGAGACAAAACAAAAATCATCTACAGGACTTGGACAATGCAAAGACAAGAGAAATCAAAATTGGATCAAAACAGAGGCGATACCTAGTTAAACACTAATTGGTTTCATCATTTTTCATAGTAAGAAGGAAATGGAACATTTCTTTGGGAATTCATTGTGTATTTGTTACAGTTTGATATATGTACTACTAGTCAAGATTCTTTAGAGAAACAGAACCAATTAGAGATTTTATATATGTGAGATGTCTCTGTATGTGTGTTTTAAGAAATCATCCCACACAATTGGGAGGTATGGTAAGTCTGAAATCTGTAGGGCTGCCTGGCAGTCTGGGAATTCAGGATGATGTTGCAGGAGTGAGAATTCTGGAGGTCAGCAGGCTACAAACTCAGGTAGGGCTTCAATGTTGCAGTTGTGAGAATTTCCTCTTCAGAAACCTCAGTCGTTATTCTGAAGGCCTTGAACTGATTGAATGAGGCCCAGTCACATTATGCAGGTACTCTGCTTTATTCAAACTGTACTGAATTAAATGTTAATCACATGTTAAAAAACAAAACAAAACCCTTACAGAACACACCTAGTCTGTTCTTTGACCAAGCGACTAGGCACATAATCTAACCAAGTGGCACAGAAAATTAACCATCACAATGTACACATGTACATTTAACTCTATAGTAGAATACACTGTTTAATTAACAACAGTTCCTTTGTTGTGTTCATCAACTTCACTTACTAGTGTTTAGATAATGATTATTTATTTATTTATGGCTGCACGGGGTCTTTGTTGCTGCACACAATCTGTCTCTAGTTGTGGTGATCAAGGGCTTCTCTTCATTGCAGTGTGTGGCCTTCTTACTGTGGTGGCTTCTCTTGTTTCAGAGCACAGGCCCTAGAGCATATGAGATTCAGTAGATGTGGCACCTGGGCTTAGTCATTGTGTGTATGGGCCTAGTTGTCCTTCAGCATGTGGAACCTTTCTGTACTATGGATCAAACATGTGTGCCCTGCATTGGCATACGGATTCCTAACCACTAGACAACCAGGGAAGTCCTAGATAAAGTTTTAAAATCTGGAATCCATGGACCTAAAGATTCTTAATCAGGAATCCATGGATCTCTAGAGGGTCTCCCATCTTCAGGTGTGAGGAGGAGGTTCATGAAACATTCTAATTATATACAGCATTTTGAGTTGATGTATGTTTTTGCATCTTTCTGGGTGATGGGTCCACAATTTTCACTACATTCTCAGAAGACTGAAAGAGTATGAGATGGCCAAGAAAGGTCAAGGAGTCATCATAAACAGACATAAAAGTCGAGTGGACCACTTTTGACATTTGAAGACTAGGTTCTAACGTTTGCACAAGCAGCACCCTTACCAACTGCCCTGGCAATTACTCGTTATACAAAGTCCTCATCAACTGCAAATAACAGATTAAATATAAATCTTTGCTTTCCAATAAAGTTTTCCATATCTTACTCTGATATGATATTACATAGAGAAGGAAATGGAACAGTCCCATAGTTCAGCCCAAAATGAATCTTTTAGAAGCAATTCTGGAGTCATCATAATTTTATAGATGATCTATAAATGAGTAAATGTCAATACATGGTGGTGGAGTAAGAAGTAATGTGGAGCCTTCCACAGTTTTAGAAATGAAAAGGAATACTGCTCTTTGAATCCTAAACTTATCAACTCAGCATATGCAAGAAGCCAGTAAAATGTCTCCTAGGCTCTACAAACAACTATGTAGTTAAAGTGAATAAATCAATTAATAGGGGAAACTGGTATTTTAAAACAATTCGGACTACAAGTCAGCTGCCCAAGGGAATTTATAGGGTGATGGAAATATTCTGTATGATACTGTATTTATAGACAGATGATTTATGCCTTTGTTACAACTTATAGAATTACACATCACAAGTAGTGAATTTCTATATGCAAATTTAAAAAATATTAACCAGGATGTGCAGAAATCTCAGGATGGAATGCAGACAATGATGAATGAACCTAATATTACAAATGTACACTATAACTTGACAGAAGGAAGTGGAAAAAACAGGAGCTGACTTAAGTGACTTTGGAAAAACATATTTTGACAGGATACTTCAAGGCTAAAGACAAAAAGAACTAGTTAATATGAGTTAACATTTCTGAAATTACTTTATATACATAGAAGGGTAGAATAAGCTCTTCTTTGGTGGCTCACAGTAAAAAAATTCGCCTGCAATGAAGGAGACTTGGGTTTGATCCCTGGGTCAGAAGGGAATGGCTACCTACTCCAGTGTTCTTGCCTGGAGAATTCCATGGACAGAGTGGCCTACAGTCCATGGAGTCACAAACAGCTGGAAACAACTGAGTGACTCTAACATACACAGGGTTGAATAATTGAATGGTATAGATAATAGGAGCCAGATTTCTAACTCTCAGAGAATAAAGTTAAAAATTAATTAAAGAGAAAAGGCTAGAATTAATCTTGTAGTGCTGTATTAGAGTTATGGATGTATGAACTCAGGTTTATTGTAAGACATATGTACACAGATACAGAAACATGTATGTGTGTGTTTACATGGATTAATGTCTATGTGTACACACCCTCACAGACACACACACACACACACACATTTGCTAGTCTGTTCACTGAGTGGGGTGAGAAATGGTGGCAACTCAGCAGCAATAAGCACACTCAGGACTCAGATTTTTGTTCCTAAATATAATTCTACAATAAAAGGACACAGGAGGTAACCTGAAATAACCCTCAGGTAACCTGAAATAACTTTCAGAACTAGAAAAGTCTGACCAAAGCTGCAATTATTTCAGCAACAAAATAACGACACTATTCTCTTATAATACATAGAATAAAATAAATATCCATGAACTTATGCTGATATAAATAAACCACTGAATAAATAAGTAGATATGTCAATGTGAAAGAAAGAATAAATTTTTCTTACAAAAGAAAAGATTATATATCATGATCAGTGGACTTTATTCTAGGGATGCAAGGGTTCTTCAATATATGCAAATCAATCAATGTGATACACCATAGTAACAAATTGAAAGATAAAAGCCATATGATTATCTCAATAGATGCAGAGAAAGCCTCTGACAAAACTCAGCACCCATTTATGGTAAAAACTCTCCAGAAAGTGGGCATGGAAGGAACATAACTCAACATAATAAAAACCATCTACGATAAACCCACAGGAAACATTATCCTCAAAGGAGAAAAATTGAAAGCATTTCCTCTAAAATCAGGAACAAGAAAAGGGTGCCCACTCTCACCACTACTATTCAACATAGTTTTGGAAGTTCTAGCCACAGCAATCAAAGAAGAAAAGGAATCCAGATTTGAAAAGAAGAAGTAAAATTCACTGTTTGCAGATGACATGATTCTCTACATAGAAAACCCTAAACACACAAGAAATTTACTAGAGATAATCAGTGAACATAGTAAAGTTGCAGGATATAAAATTAATACACAGAAATCCCTTGCATTCCTATACACTAACAATGAGAAAACAGAAAGAGAAATCAAGGAAACAATCCCATTAACCCCTGCAACAAAAAGAATAAAATGCATAGGAATAGATTTACCTAACGAAACAAAAGACCCATATATAGAAAACTATAAAACACTGATGAAAGAAATCAAAGATGACACAAATAGATGGAGAAACATACCATGTTCATGGATTGGGAGAATCAATATAGTGAAAATGGGTGTACTACCCAAAGCAATCTGTAGATTCAATGCAATCCCCATCAAGCTACCAATGGTATTTTTCACAAAACTAGAAAATATAATTTCACAATTTGTATGGAAACACAAAAAAACCTCAAATGGCCAAAGCAATCTTGAGAAAGAAGAATGGAACTGGAGGAATCAACCTGCCTGACTTCAGACTATACTACAAAGCTACCAGTCATCAAGACAGCATGGTACTGGCACAAAGATGGAGATATAGATCAGTGGAACAAAACAGAAAGCCCAGAGATAAATCCATGCACCTATGGACACCTTATGTTTGAAAAAGGAGGCAAAAATATACAAAGGAGAAAAGAAAATCTCTTTAACAAGTGGTGCTGGGAAAACTGGTCAACCACCTGTAAAGGAATGAAACTAGAACACTTTCTAACACCATACACAAAAATAAACTCAAAATGGATTAAAGATCTAAATGTAAGACCAGAAACTATAAACTCTTTGAGGAAAACATAGGCAGAACACTCTCTGACATCAATCACAGCAAGATCCTCTATGACCCACCTCCCAGAGTAATGGAAATAAAAACAAAAATAAACAAATGGGACCCAATTAAACTTAAAAGCTTTTGCACAATGAAGGAAACTATAAGCAAGGTGAAAAGGCAGTCTTCAGAATGGGAGAAAATAGTAACAAACCAAAATATACAAGTAGCTTATGCAGCTCAATAACAGAAAAATAAATGACCCAATCAAAACATGGGCCAAAGAAATAAACAGACATTTCTCCAAAGAAGGCATACAGATGGTTAACAAACACATGAAAAGATGCTCAACATCACTCATTATCAGAGAAATGCAAATCAAACCTCAGTGAGGTACCATCTCACGCTGGTCAGAATGGCTGCCATCAAAAAGTCTACAAACAATAAATGCTGGAGAGGGTGTGGAGAAAAGGGAACCCTCTTACACTGTTGGTGGGAATGCAAACTAGTACAGCCACTATGCAGAATAGTGTGGAGATTCCTTTAAAAACTGGACATAGAACTGCCATACGACTCAGCAATCCCACTGCTAGGCATACACACTGAGGAAACCAGAATTGAAAGAGACACGTGTACCCCAATGCTCATTGCAGCACTGTTTACAACATCTAGGACAGGGAATCAACATACCTGTCCATCAGCAGACGAATTGATAAGGAAGTTGTGGTATATATACCCAATGGAATGTTACTCAGTGGTACATATACACAATCGAATGTTACTCAGCTATAAAAAAGAGCGCATTTGAGTCAGTTCTAATGAGGTGGATGAAACCGGAGCCTATTATACAGAGTGAAGTAAGTCAGAAAGAAAAACACTAATGTGGTATATTAATGCATATATATGGAATTTAGAAAGATGGTAATGACAACCCTATATGCAAGAGAGCAAAAGAGACCCAGATATAAAGAACAGACTTCTGGACTCTGTGGGAGAAGGCAAGGGTGGGATGATTTGAGAGAATTGCTTTGAAGCATTTATATTACTATATGTGAAATAGATGACCAGTCCAAGTTTGATGCACGAAGCAGGGCACTCAAAGCCAGTGCACTGGGACAACCAAGAGGGATGGGATGGGAGGGAGGTGGGAGGAGGGAATCATGACGGGGGATACATGTGCACCCACAGCTGATTCATGTCAATGTTCGGCAAAACCCACCACAGTATTGTAAAGAATTAGACTACAATTAAAATAAATTAATTAATTTAAAAAAGAATTCAAAACAGTATTTGTAGATACTTCTTCCTCCAGGGGAGAGAGATAATTCCCATCTCCTTGAGTGTGGGCTGGATTTAGTGGCTTGCTTCCAGTGAACAGAGTATGGGAAAGAAAAATGGTAACTTTACAGTGGAGAAAGCTGGCAGGTACTACCTTGACCAAGTGGATAAGGTTAACATCATCAGTGACAAATCATTTTGATATCATATATCCCCTGATAAATTGAGTGAGGAAAATTCACCTTACTTCTGTGGTAATTTCCCCCCAAACTCATAACTCTTGTGTAATCATGAGAAAAACCCAAACTGAAGGATATTTGACAAAGTATCTGACCAGTACTCTTCAAAACTCTCAAAGTCATAAGGAACAAAGAGACTTCAGTTCGGTTCAGTTCAATCACTTAGTCATGTCCAACTCTTTGCAACCCCATGGCGGACCGCAGCACACCAGGCCTCCCTGTCCATCACCAACTCCCGGAGTTTACCCAAACTGAAAGACCTAGAAACTGTCAAAGATTGGAGGGGAAATGGTAATGGAAAGTAAAGGAAATGTGATGACTAAATGCAAATATGGGATACCAGCTTGGATTAGGGATAGAAAAAGGACATCAGTGGAAAGTTTTGGTAACTGTACTGTTTGTGTAAAAGATATTACACACAGTAGTCGAAACTGGGTGAAGCATATATGATGTGAGTGTTTGTGCATTTACTGTTGTCCCAGAAGTCTCTTATGTTGTCTTCTTTTTTTTTTTTTCATTCTTTTTTCTATATTTTTTTGTGGCAGTGATTTCCACCATTCTGTCCTGCAGGTCATTTATCTGTTGTCTCAGTTATTTATTACTGATTCCTTCTGGTGTATTATTTATCTATTTGTTTGTTTTTTAGTTCTGCTGCTGCTGCTGCTAAGTCACGTCAGTCATGTCTGACTCTGTGCGACCCCATAGACGGCAGCCCACCAGGCTTCGTTGTCCCTGGGATTCTCCAGGCAAGAACACTGGAGTGGGTTGCCATTTCCTTCTCCAACGCATGAAAGTGAAAAGTGAAAGTGAAGTCACTCAGTCATGTTGGACTCTTCGTGACCCCATGGACTGCAGCCCAACAGGCTCCTCTTTCCATGGGATTTTCCAGGCAAGAATACTGGAGTGGGGTGCCATTGCCTTCTCTGTTAGTTCTTTTAGGGCTTTGGTAAACATTTCTTGCATCTTCTCCATTGTTTTCCCAAGACCCTGGATCATCTTCACTATCATTATTCTGAATTATTTTTCTGGAAGGTTGCCTATCTCTACTTCATTTAATTGTTTTTCTGGGGTTTTATTTTTTCCTTTCATCTGGAACATAACTTTCTGCTTTTTCATCCTGATTTGCTTTCTGTAATGGACAGGGAGGCCTGGCGTGCTGCAGTCCATGGGGTCGCAAAGAGACACGACTAAGCAAATGAACTGAACTGAACTGAGTGTGCTTTTTGTTCTAGCTGATGTGGGATTGTGGTTCTTCTTGCTTCTTCTGTTATCTGATGGAGGAGGTTAAGAGGCTTGTGTAAGCTTCCTGATGTGAGATACTGGCGGTGGGGAAAACTGGGTCTTGCTCTGGTGGGCAGGGCCTTGCTCAGTAAAACTTTAATCCAATTGTCTCATATAGACTTTTCTTAATTCTGTGTCTGTCACTCCCCCAATATCAGGGTTTTTTCCAGCGAGTCAGGACTTCCACGGTGGCTCAGACAGTAAAGAGTCCACCTGCAGTGCGGGAAATCCAGGTTCGACCCCTGGATCAGGAAGCTTGAAGGAAGAAGGAGAAGAGAGGGATAGAAGATGAGATACTGGGATTGTATTACCCATTCAATGGATGTGAACTTGGGCAAACTCCAGGGGATGGTGGCGGACAGGGAGGCCTGGCATACCACAGTCCATGGGGTTGCAAAGAGCCGGACACAACTTGGCAACTGAACACACACACATCTGTCATTTTGCTTTGTGATCACAGGGAGGTAATTTATATCCCCGCAGCTCAGTGTACTTGTGTGACTTTGGAAAAGTTGCACAACCTCTCTGTCCTTGGAAGCATTCTTATTTGAATTTCTGTCACAGCACTTCTCATTGAAGAAGGACCCTCTAGCCAAAAACTTTAAGATAGTTTATTCAGCCTACAGGAACTGTGGTTCTGGGAAAGGAGTGCAGTGAAAAGGGCACATGAACATACTGTCACTAGAAAAATACATCCCCCGTATAAACCAATCATCTAGCTTTCAAGCTAATTGCACCAACGCAGAAAATTCTGTTATGAGTCTCTCACTGAGAATCTGTTCATTATAGGGTCCAAAGTTTCCTTTCTGGACTAGTAAGCCTCACATTCAGACCTTACAATCTGATGGGTTCCCTCCCCAAGTCCTCCCCGACCTCCTCAACACACCTTTATCCACGTTGTTGTTCCAGCCTATTAGGCTTCCCAATAGCCCACTCTCCCAGCAATAAGTCCAGTAACAACCATACTTGCTACATATAAGATATCCTTGATATCTTGGCATCCCTTTTACTCTCTTGAATAACATGAATACCACTTTAAAAAGTGAGATTCCCTCAGCCCCCTTGATGTTTTTATTAAGTAAAAGTTGTGGGTATATACTGGAAAAGTTGGGGCATAACACCAATAAACAATGACTCTAGATTCCAGCCTCTATCTGGTTCCTACTGTGTTGAAAGAAAAGAACTCGATTTTCTCTCTCCTGCATAATTTTTCTTTCATCTCTGTATACATTACCTATGCTTTTCCTTACCATTCTATGTTTGAAGGTCTGTGTAACCTGACTTGCTACTTCTCAGAGATGAAGAGAGAAGTACACATGTCATTCATATTTCAGGTATGAGGTCCTTTCCCCTTCTCAATTTTTTACCCATCCTAAAACTTTGCTATGTACCTCAAGTTCTGGCCAACATGACTCTAACCTGGTTGTAAATTTCTAGTAACTATTGTAACCAAGAACTTTTCTTTACCACTCAAAGTTTGCCGAACTCTATACTAAAAATAGAAATATGTTAGTGAGCCAGGCAGAGGTAAGCAGAACATCTTCTTACATAAGCTAAAATGAAAAAGTTGCTAAATATTTGTTTCCTCTTTATTATTCAAACTTTCTTACATATAATTTTGTGTGTGTGATTATTACAGTAAATAAACTTAACATCAAGAAATGGCAGGCTACAGTCCAAGGATCACAGAGTTAGACATGACTGAGTGACTAACATCTCCACACTTTCCGTATATGTACATATTTTAAAAACACATCTATAGAAGCTCTCACATTTTCTTCCCACACATGCCTGGGCTGCTAGAGCCTTGCTTTCTATAACAGTGCTCAGGGATACAGAAATCCAATGGTTGACTTCTATGAAATGTACATTTTCAGTTTTACTGCAAACCATGAAACTGCTTTTCAAAATGCAATGTGCTAATCTGCAAGCAGTTTATGAAGGAGCTCCTATTTCTTCACATTCTTTCTAAACTCCATATTGTCAGATTTTACACCTGCCAGCCTGTGAATTGATCTTTCCTCTCAGGGATCAGATTCCTGCTCTGACTGTCTCATTAGATAAGGAAGCCCCCTGTTCTCATTAGCACAAGATCTTTGATTGTTTAATGTCCCTGAAAATAAGATTACTCCACAGAAGTAAAATAAAAGTTTCAATAGTGGGCCAGTTGTTGTTGTTCAGTTGCTAAGTTGTGTCCACCTCCTTGCAACCCCATGGGCTGTAGTCTGCCAGGCTCCTCAGTCCTTGGGGCTTTCCAGGCAAGAATACTAGAGTGGGTTGCCATTTCCTTCTGCAGGGGATCTTCTCAGACCAGGAATCAAACCCATGTCTCCTGTATTGCCAGGAGCATTCTTTACCACTGAGCCACCAGGGAAGCCCGGGACAGTAATAAATGTGAATTTAATAACATATTCTTTTCTGATCCTTCATGAGTCTTTAAAACATAATAAAATAATGTTAAGACATTGTCACCAGGAGCCATTACACACTACTGCCTACTACCTGGCACCTAAATAAGTCTTCAGTAAATATTTGGTGAATGAACAGAAGGAAATGTCAATAATATGTAGCCATGTACAAATACAACTAGGTATCTCTCTTCATCCCTCTCTTTTTGTTGCTTCCCTGACCAGAGTTACCAAGTCCCATTAGTTCTACTTCTGAGATATCTTTTGTGGCCCTTTCTTCTTAATGATTCCCACTAACGTGACCCAGGTTATAGCCATCTGAATCTCTCTTCCTTTCCCATTTTCTCATCCCAAAACTGACAATGTGTCAGTTATTCTTTCATGTTTGTATGACATCATACATGTTTATCCTCTGCCTGGAAAATATTCATCTGACAATATTCTTATTATCCTTTAGGATTCAAGTCAAATTTTACCTCTTCTGTGAAGATTTTCTTGACTTCTGGGCAGTTTGTCCTCTGTGCTCCCACAGATGTTTTAATGACTCTTCTAATTGGTTTGTTCTGCTTGTTCATTCGCTAAGTCGTGTCGGATCTTTGCAACTCCATGCACTGCAGCATGCCAGGCTTCCCTGTTCTTCACCATCTCCCAGAGTTTGCTCAAACTCATGTCTCATTGAGTCGGTGGTGCCAACCAACCATCTCATCCTCTGTCACCCCCTTCTCCTCCTGCCCTCGATCTTTCCCAGTGTCAGGGTCTTTTCCAATGAGTTGACTCTTTGTATTATGTGGCCAAAGTATTGGTGCTTCAGCTTCAGCATCAGTCCTTCCAATGAGTATTCAGGGTTGAGTTCTATAAGGATTGATTGGTAAAGATCTCCTTGCTTCCCAAGGGACTCTCAGGAGTCTTCTCTAGCACCACAGTTTGAAAGCATCAATTCTTTGGTGCTCAGCCTTCTTTATGGTCCAAATCTCACACCTGTACATGACTACTGGAAAAATCATAGCTTTGACTATACGGATCTTTTTCGGCAAAGTGATGTCTCTGCTTTTTAGTATGCTGTCTAGGTTTGTCATTTCTTTTCTTCCAAGGAGCAAGCATCCTTTAATTTCAAGGCTGCAATCACCATCTGCAGTGATTTTGGAGCCCAAGAAAATAAAATCTGCTACTATTTCCACTTTTCCCCCAACTGTTTGCCATGAAGTGATGGGACTGGATGCTATGATCTTAGTTTTTTTGAACGTTGAGTTTCAAGCCAGCTTTTTCACTCTCTTCTTTCACCTTCATCAAGATGCTCTTTAGTTCCTCTTCACTTTTTGCCATTAGGGTGGTATTATCTGCCTATTTGAGGTTATTGATATTTCTCTCAGCAATCTTATTCCAACTTATGATTATCCCGCCCAGCATGATGTACTTTGCATATAAGTTAAATAAGCAGGATGAAAATATATGGCCTTGTTGTACTCCTCTCCCAGTTTTTTTTTTTTTCCTCTCCCAATTTTGAACCAGTCTGTTGTTCTATGTCTGGTTCTAACTGTTGCTTCTTGACCTGTATATGGATTTCTCAGGAGGTAGGTAAAATGGTCTGGTATTCCCATCTCTTTAAGCATTTTCCACAGTTTGTTATGATCCACACAGTCAAAGGCTTTAGTATAGTCGATGAAGTAAAAGTAGATGATTTTCTGGAATTCCCTTGCTTTCTCTATGATCCAATGGATGTTGGTAATTTGATCTCTGATTCCTCTGCCTTTTCTAAATCCAGCTTATACATCTGGAAGCTCCCAGTTCACGTGCCATTGAAACCTAGCTTGAAGGATTTTGAGAATTATTTTGCTAGTGTGTGCAGTTGTATAGTAGCTT
The DNA here is from genome assembly GCF_963930625.1 of Muntiacus reevesi. Classification (NCBI taxonomy): domain Eukaryota; kingdom Metazoa; phylum Chordata; class Mammalia; order Artiodactyla; family Cervidae; genus Muntiacus; species Muntiacus reevesi. Next base: position 53,163,772 of record NC_089257.1, read on the forward strand.
TGAGTTCGATTCCTAGGTAGGGAAGAACCCCTGGAGAAGGGAATAGCTACCCATTCTAGTATTCTTGTCTAGAGAATCCAGGGACAGAGAAGCCTGGTGGGCTACAGTCCACAAGGTTGCAAAGAGTTGGACATTATTGAGTGACTTCTTGTTCAGTTCAGTTCAGTTCAGTCACTCAGTCGTGTCCGACTCTTTGCGACCTCATGAATTGCAACACGCCTCCCTGTCCATCACAAACTCCCGGAGTTTACTCAAACTCAAGTCCATCGAGTCAATGATGCCATCCAGCCATCTCATCCTCTGTCGTCCCCTTCTCCTCCTGCCCCAAATCCCTCCCACCATCAGGTGGCCAAAGTATTGGAGTTTCAGTTTCAGCATCAGTCCTTTCAATGAACACCCAGGACTGATCTCCTTTAGAATGGACTGGTTGGATCTCCTTGCAGTCCAAGGGACTCTCAGGAGTCTTCTCCAACACCACAGTTTGAAAGCATCAATTCTTCAGTGCTCAGCTTTCTTCACAGTCCAACTCTCACATCCATATATGACCACTGGAAAAACCATAGCCTTGACTAGACACACCTTTGCTGGCAAAGTAATGTCTCTGCTTTTTAATATACTATCTAGTTTGGTCATAACTTTCCTTCCAAGGAGTAAGCATCTTTTAATTTCTTGGCTGCAGTCACCATCTGCAGTGATTTTGGAGCCCAAAAAAATAAAGTCTGACACTGTTTCCACTGTTTCCCCATCTATTTCCCATGAAGTGATGGGACCAGATGCCATGATCTTAGTTTTCTGAATGTTGAGCTTTAAGCCAACTTTTTGACTCTCTTTCAGTTTCATCAAGAGGCTCTTCAGTTCCTCTTCACTTTCTGCCATAAGGGTGGTGTCATCTGCATATCTGAGGTTATTGATATTTCTCCTGGCAATCTTGATTCCAGCTTGTGCTTCCTCCAGCCCAGTGTTTCTCATGATGTACGCTGCATATAAGTTAAATAAGCAGGGTGACAATATATAGCCTTGACATACTCCTTTTCCTATTTGGAACCAGTCTACTGTTCCATGTCCTGTTTTAACTGTTGCTTCCTGACCTGCATATAGGTTTCTCAAGACTTCTTGTTGGACTACCTTTAATTGTCCTTATTTTTTTTGCCATCTTGATCAATATTGTCCAATAGAAATATAATACTAGCCACAAATAATTTTTCTAGTAGTCATATTAAACATGTAAAGAGAAATAGATTAAAAGAATTTAGATATTTTAATTTAGGCTAATACACTCCAATTATCATTTCAATATGCAACATATTTATCAATGAGGTATTTTATCTTATTTCTTGGTACTCAGTCTTCAAAATTCTGCATTTTTTATACTTATAGCATTCTCCAATCTAGACTGGCCACATTTCAAGTGCTCAATAGCCATATGTGGTTAATGGCTCCCATACTGAACAACTAGTGGAAATTCAAAAGGAATCATATCCTGTTAACTTTTGTACTCCCAGGTGTTTGTCAGAAATACTTAACAAATGTTTGCTAAATGAATTAATGAATAAATGAAGAATGACAAAAATAACTGGTGTTGATTGCTTACTAAGTAAAAGGCAATGCATTAAACGATACACATAAATTCATTCCTTTCCCTACCAGCAATGTTCAGTTGATATTCAATGGCTACTTAACAGTGATTAAGTAATAATTAGTGTTGGGAAAGAAACTTACTTTCTTAAGAACACAATTTTCCCACTTGTGAAAGGAGATGGGCAAAGTGACTCTTAGACCAGTCCTAAAATAGTGTTGATATAAATAAATGCAGTGTATTTTGAGTTGAATCATGAAAATAATGAATGGCCAGGTAACTTTAGAAGACTTTTGCGCAGTGGAAGGACACACATTTTGGAATTAGGCACACCTTATTAGAATTCCCAACTTCATTATTCAGATAGTTATGTGCTCTTAGGCAGTGAAATTAAATTTACTAACCTTCCACTTCTTTGTAAAATGGAAACAATAATACCTACCTTGCTGTGGAGTTTGGAAATAGTATTTCTAAAATGTTTGGCATATTTGTATATCTTCAAAAGACAGAGACATTATTGGCTATGAGAAATCTTTCACTCTACTTGCCTCCTTAGGATTTAACAATCCTAAAAATAAGCTTTTACATAGGACTTACCATGTGCTAAAATGCTTTAAAATATAATATTAACTCATTCAGCTTGATAGCATACCTATGACGTAAATGCTGTTACTGCTATTTCCATTTTACCCCCAGGAAACTGAGACAAAGAGGGTGAATAACTTGCCCAGGGTCACACAGGTAGTAAGTGGTGGTGCTTGGATTGTACCACTTACTAGGTGGTGCAATGCCAGGTGTTCAGTGCCAAAGTCAGGACATATGTCTCTCCTATCTTTTTTGTGTTGCAGCATTTGTGGGTTTTCGATAGTTGCAATGAGCAGAAGCTACTCTCTAGCCGTGGTGCTTGGGCTTCTCTTGTGGTAGCTTCTCTGGCTGCAGAGCACAGACTCCCAGGTGTGCAGGCTACAGTAACTGTGCACACAGGCTCAGTACTTGGAGTGCATGGGCTTAGTTGCCCTGTGCCATGTGGACTCTTTCTGGACTAGGAATGGAACCTGTGTCCTCTGCATTGGCAAGAAGATTCTTTTTTTTTTTTTTTTTTTTAAAGATTTTTGTTGTTAAATTTATTTATTTATTGACTTGACTGCGTCAGGTCTTAGTCACAATGCACAGGATCTGCGCTATGTCACAGGGGATCTTACATTGTGGCACACGGACCTTCTAGTTGGGGCTCAGTAGCCTCACGGCATGTGGGATCTTAGTTCCCCGACCAAGGATCGAACCCACATCCCCTGTATTGCAAGGTGGATTCTTAACCGCTGGACCACCAGGGAAGTCCCGGCAAGAAAATTCTTAACCACTGGATCAACAGGGAAGTCTTTTTAAAAAAAACAAACTATTTTTATTAATTTATTTATGGCTGCACCGGGTCTTTGTTGCCACATGCAGAATCTTTTGTTGCAGCACGCGGGCTTCTCTCTAGTTGTGGCACATAGGCTCAGTAGTTGCAGCTTGAGGTCTTATCTGCTACAAGGCGTGTGGTGTCTTTAAGAGTTCCCAGTGGCGGTTTGCTCACTAAGTCATGGGCGACTCTTGTGACCCCCTGGACTATAGCCTGCAAGGTTCCTCTGTCCATGGGATTCTCCAGACAAGAATACTGGAGTGGGTTGCCATTTCCTTCTCCTGGGGATCGTCCCAAGAATCTAATCCGGGTCTCCTGCATTGCAGGCAGATCCTTTACCAACTGAGCTACCAGGAAGCCCTCATAGTTCCCAGACCAGTTATCAAATCTGTGTCCCTTGCTGTGGAAGGTGGCTTCTTAACCATTGGACCACCAGGGAAGTCCCTAGAGTCAGGATTCTTTATCACTGCTCTATTCTTCTCAAGCTAACCACTGATTAATTCATGAGAAAAAACCATACAATTGGCTGCACTAATAAATATCATAACGGAGTGGTAAAATGGCTTTTTTTAATGGAGAAACTAATCTGTGCACTATTCTCCACTCTGGAGAATAAATGATTGGGGATTGAGTCAAATGTAAGTTCTATTTCCTTAAGAAGCATACATTTGTAATCATTCACAATTTTTTTACACACTGGTGTGGTTTGCTGCCTAAGGCTCTCCCAGTTCAGGTCCTTTGTTTCAACTGTTTCTGTTAAAGAGGCCTCTCCCTAGAAGCTCAAGGATGAGCTGATACTGATTTCAGAGACTTTAGGCATAATTCTCTAAAAGAACCACCCGAAGAGGAGGACAGAGGGGAGTCAGAGTCTGTGACTTACACCTTGGACAGATAATGAACTAGTGCTTGTGACTTCTGGGCATTGGGAGCAGCTGTATTCTGACTGATGCACAAAGGGAGTAAATCACTGAAAAAGAAAGGAAAACGAAAAAAGACAGGAAAAAGAAAATAACCTCCAGGTCTCAGGGTTCTATTGATTTACTACCACCCTCAAACTAAGTTCCAAATAAATGCCGACGCTATACACAAAAGATGGGCAAATGACTATCAAATCAGTTGTGGGAAGAAACTGGCTAGCAAGACAGTTACTTTTGTTCACAGTGACACTTGGAAAAAAGACAACAAATGGTATTTAAAGAAATGTTACATTTACTGTTCTTCTTCCAATACCTGTAAGCCAGCTAACAATAGAACACTATTATCAAACAGGGTCTTTGAAGAGATGCTCAAAAATGTAGGCAAAATTTTACCTCTATCTTCTTAGAAGTTTTCAACAGGGACTGAAAATTAAACTGACATAATACAAGACAAATGTATACACATTTGTATGTTTTACATGACACAGGGACTTGATAAGAAAATGAAGGAACCCGCCCCCCCCCCCCCCCCCAACAAATGGCAAAACCTACAGGCTTTTACATTAGGTGAAACAAAGAGGAAATTGTGGGAAAGTACCTTGTAGCTCAGTTGGTAAAGAATCTGTCTGCAATGCAGGAGACCCTGGTTCAATTCCTGGGTCGGGAAGATCCCCTGGAGAAGGAAATAGTAACCCACACCAGGGTCGGACACAACTTAGCAACTAAACCACCAACTAAATTACGTGGGAAGGTTAAAAAAGATAAGAATCATTTTAACAGGTCTGTTTATACAGGATTCTCTCAGCTTTGATTCCCTATTGAAGAATGTTTCTTTCTCCTGGTATAAGGAGGGTATCCTTCACACAGGAGATTTCACCTCCTGTTTTGAGGAAGAAATGGGGAGATTAGAAGTCTTTTTGGCATCTGTTATTTCAAATAGCAGGTGAGCTAGTGGTAAAGAACCTGCCTGCCAATGCTGGAGACATAAGAGATGTGGATTTGATCCCTGGGTTGGGAAGATCCTCTGGAGGAGAACTTGGCAACCCACTCCAGTATTCTTGCCTGCAGAATCCCATGGACAGAGGAACCTGGCAGGCTACTCCATGGGGTAGCAGAATCAGACATGACTGAAGTGACCTAGCAGCAGTAGCAGCATTCGTTCAAGTGCCTTTAGTTCAAAATAATCCTTATGTCAAAGCATATTTTGGAGTGGCATAGTCTGCCACTTTTTTATTCCTCTCCTTTGAAATTCCCCCTAAAGATTCATAATCCAGAATCTGAGTTGGCAGATTATTCTGTTTATCATTGAATAAGTCTCTTAGTCTTGAGAATAGGTCAGTTCATTTGAACAGCAGTGTCTCAGTTCAGAGGCAGTGGTACAGGTGAGAGTAGTAATTCATCTAAGTCAGATCTCTATTTGATGTGAACAATCAGGCATTCAATGAGGAGCATAAATATTAACAGTCGGAAACCTAGTTTCTGAGTACAGAGGACAGACAGGTGAGAAGATTTCTAGATTTAAGCTTAGAAGCATCTTTAGATGGTAGAATGAGGAGGGTAATTTTTTGTACTTTGATGAATGTCCTGGTTTGAAGTTTGAAGTCTCTGGTTATGGCACTGGGTGTTCTGGTGAATTTTCTGAGTGGCCCACACAAGACAGCAGGCATGAAGGTTTTCTTTTAATGTATGATTTATTGTGATGATTTTTCTGAAGTTTATATTGTCATCTAGTTTTAGATATTAGGAATTGGGGAAAAGGGAATTTTGAGTTCTTAGTGATTTCAAGTCAGAAGGGTGGGAGAAAAATTAGAAGTGATAATTTGGAGAGTGGTAGCCATATACTGGAGGAAACTAGAAGAATTCAAAATCTAGAGCAGTTTATGAGTAGGTAACAAAACCTCAAAGACAATGAACACAGCTAGAATCTAATAGTTACAAGAATGTGTTATAGTTTTTCACTGAAATATGTTTTCTCTCTAGAGTCAACCCCATTTTTATTAAACATAGTTACAGTAAGACTATTTTCTTTTTGTAAAGTAAGTTTAGTCTTGTTAAACTTAGCCTGATTATTTATGTAAGTGCAGCAAGAATGACTTATCATATAAGTTTTTTTGTCTGCTTTGATAGAACTTTTAATAAGGAATGTTAGGCTGAAACTTTAAAAGTCTTTCAAGGATAAGAAGTCAATCATGAATTCACCATCAGACTTTGCCTATGTACCCATGTGCCATAGTACCCATGGATTTAGGTGAATTCCGCTCTTCTTGAGGTATCCAATATACTTTCAAGCTGGATTTAGAATAGGCAGAGGAACCAGAGATCAAATTGCCATCTGTTGGATCATCAAAAAAGCAAGAGAATTCCAGAAAAACATCTATTTCTGCTTTATTGACTACGCCAAAGCCTTTGACTATGTGGATCACCACAAACTGTGGAAAATTCTTAAAGAGATGGGAATACCAGACCACCTGACCTGCCTCTTGAGAAATCTGTATGCAGGTCAGGAAGCAACAGTTAGAACTGGACATGGAACAACATACTGGTTCCAAATATGGAAAGGAGTATGTCAAGGCTGTATATTGTCACCCTGTTTATTTAACTTATATGCAGAGTACATCATGAGAAATGCTGGGTTGGATGAAGCACAAGCTGGAATGAAGATTGCTGGGAGAAATATAAATAACCTCAGATACATAGATGACACCACACTTATGGCAGAAAATGAAAAGGAACTGAAGAGCCTTTTGATGAAAGTGAAAAAGTTGGCTTAAAACTCAACATTCAGAAAACTAAGATCATGGCATCTGGTCCCATCACTTTATGGCAAATAGATAGGGGAACAGTGGAAACAGTGACAGACTTTATTTTTGGGGGCTCCAAAATCACTACAGATGGTCACTGCAGCCATGAAATTAAAAGACTCTTACTCCTTGGAAGAAAAGTTATGACCAACCTGAACAGTATATTAAAAAGCAGAGACATTCCTTTGCCAACAAAGGTTCATCTAGTCAAAGCTATAGTTTTTCCAGTAGTCATGTATGGATGTGAGAGTTGGACTATAAAGAAAGTTGAGTGCCGAAGAATTGATGCTTCTGAACTATGGTGTTGGAAAAGATTCCTTAGAACCCCTTGGACAGCAAGGAGATCCAACCAGTCCATCCTAAAGGAAATCAGTTCTGAATATTCATTGGAAGGACTGATGCTGAAACTCCAAAACTTTGATCACCTGATGCAAAGAACTGACTCACTGGAAAAGACTCTGATGCTGGGAAAGATTGAGGGCAGGAGGAGAAGGGGACGACAGAGGATGAGATGATTGGATGGCATCACCGACTCAATGGACACGAGTTTGAGCAGACTCTGGGGGTTGGTGATGGACAGGCAGGCCTGGCATGCTGCAGTCTGTGGGGTCACAAAGAGTCAGAAATGTCAATAACTGTGAATGATGAGAGACTTAAAAACAGCCATGGTTAAAGATCTGGTAAGAGTTCACTATTTAAAAAATGATACTAAAAAATAAATAAATAAATAAATAACAATACAATTATCAGGGACATTTGGTTATTTCTGTGACATGGAATGTTTTTTAAAATAATAACTGGGTTTATGACTACTTACATAGATAATAAGGACACTGACAAATTTCTAGAAAATTTGGAAAATTCTTGAAATATTAGCAACATATGGCCATACAAATATAAACAAATGAAAGTTGTTTAGCATTTCTAACAATGCTTTTTATGTAATTTAATTTAACACATTAAATAAGCTAATTAATCTCTCTCTTCTCAAGGAGAGGGAACAAGTCTTTTGAGAACTTCTGAGGGGCATACAGAAAATCTAAGTTAGTTCAAGGTCAAAAAGTCTTCATTTTGAATTTGATTGGGGGAAATTTATCAAAATTGTCAAAAGGTTTAAAACACTTAAGTAGTATCATAGGTCACTGAAAAACAGATATCTAATTAAGGTGACTATTGAAAGATTTTAAAGGGAAATGCAAAAAATTACATAGGTGTTAAAAAAGAAAAAACATCAGCTATTTTAATACCAGAGACTCAGTTTTGAAAGTAAGCAAAGACTTACTTTGAGAGAAATAGGAAATTACTTTGATCAAACACAAAATATTTATTTCCTTGACAAACAAAAATAAACATCCTTTTATGATCTTGTATTAAAAGCAGACCAAACATAGCATAACCTTTAAAAACTGTATTAAAAAATTAAAAAATTTTATAATAGCAGACTAATAATCTAATAAACTTTGTCATGTTAACAGAGAAAAAAAATTTAACTCTAGTTTGTATCCATATATTATTGCAATCATTTAAAAACATCTTATGGGTGTGTACGTACTCAGTTGTGTCCGACCCCTTGTGACCCCACGGACTAGAGCCCATCAGGCTACCCTGTCCATGGAATTTTCCAAGTAAGAATACTGGAGTGGGTTGCCATTTCATACTCCAGGATATCTTCCTGACCCAGGGATTGAGCTCAGGTCTTCTGCATTGCAGGCAGTCTCCTGCACATACTGTGAAGTGTAATAAAATGAGGTATACCAGGCACATAATTATAAAAATTTATAAGTTTTAGAGATATATGCTTTTTCATATACACAATTTTTTTAATGTGGCAAAAATATGTACAGTAACAGACCCTCAAATATCTTTTTTCTCTTTGCAAAAATTAAGAAGTGTTTGTTGTTCAGTCATGTCCGACTCTTTTCAACCCCATGGACTGTAGATTGCCAGGTTCCTCTGTCCATGGGATTGTCCAGGCAAGAATACTGGAGTGGATTGCCATTCCCTTCTCCTGGAGATCTTCCTGACTCAGGAATCAAACCCAGGTTTCCTGCATTGTAGGCAGATTCTTTACCTTCAAATCCTTTACCTAAAGATTAAGAAGCCAAAAGTAAATAAACTTAGGTTTAGCAATTAATGTTTTCGTGTATTATCTCATTTAGAAATGATCTAGATATTCAATGAATATCCATCAGTTCAGTTCAGTTCAGTTGCTTAGTCACATCCCATTGCTTCCCCGTGTATTTGCCATGTGGTGATGGGACTGGAGGCCATGATCTTAGTTTTCTGAATGTTGAGTTTTAAGCCAGCTTCTTCACTCTCCTCTTTCACTTTCATCAAGATGTTCTTTAGTTCCTCTTCATTTTCTGCCATAAAGGTGGTGTCATCTGCACATCTGAAGTTATTGATATGGCAATCTCGATTACAGCTTGTGCTTCATCCAGCCCACCATTTTGCATGATGTACACTGCATATAAGTTAAATAAACAGAGTGACAATACACAGCCTTGACATACTCCTTTCCCAACTTGGAACCAGTCCATTGTTCCATGTCCAGTTGTAACTGTTGCTTCTGGACAAGCACACAGATTTGAATATCCATAATTTAACTTAATATAACTTTAAGGCCTTGAGCTTCAGAACAGATTTAGGAAACTATTTTTAAGTAGATCTAATATTTCATTATATATATTATATATATTCATATATATTTCATTAATAAAAAACCAAGTATAAATTATTTTAAATTATTTTTTTCCTGTAGATAAATCAGGCAAATACTTTTAAAAAACCACAGAAGCAAAGAACCTAAAAGTTAAAACATGACTTTCTCCAACTTTTTAAACATACTGTTGTGTTTGACATACATCAAGCAATTTATTTTCATTATACATTCTGATTTTAAAATTTTACAATCTCAAACATCTAGTTGAGATAACATAAATTTTTTTGACTAGTAAATCCAAATATTAATAGAATACATTCTGTGTTTTCATTACATTTAATGCTGACAACTCTGGAGACACAACTGCTTTTACTAAAACCAGCAAACTTAAGCTAGCTTTCATCCCAGATGCTGTGTACCTGAGAAACATTTGGGTTAGTTTCTATATTTGAGAGTTTTATGAATACTTAATTTATGTAAGCATTTATGTTTTAAGCCAATTAAATAGAACTCTTTTACAGAGTAATTTTGGCAATATCATCCAGAGATAGAAAAGTATTACATATACACATAGACATACAGAGACAGATATGAAAAGAGATGCTACAGTTTTCATTTTAAATCTTAGCCATGCATTAGGTATAAGTACAGAAAAGCAAAATTTACAAACTTAAACAAGAGTTACCTTTGTCTTGTTTTTTCCTTTCAATTTGACCTTCCCATAGGTAGCAATAGGATATGTGTTTAGGGTGAGTGCTGTCTAAAAAAATTCAGATATAAAAGTCTAAATATTCAAGAATATACCTATTTTAGGGGCTTCCCAGGTGGTTCAGAGGTAAAAACATCTGCCTGCCAATGCAGGAGATGTGGGTTTTATCCTTGGGTCAGGAAGATCCCCTGGAGGAGGAAATGGCAACCTGTTCCAGTATGGACAGAGGAGCCTGGTGAGCTACAGTCCATGGGGTTGCAAAAGGGTCAGACACGACATACCTATTTCAGTTATGACTCAAAACCGACAAGCCTTTTTATGGCTTAAAATTCAATAAACCTTTTATGGCTTAACCACAGACATGAGAGGCATGCCCGGAGAGTAGAAAAAATGCAGCCCTCCAAAGACCAACAAAGTTCACTCACACAGATTTAGCCAAAGAATGCGAAGAGTTTCACTGTTACAAGCAGTAAGAACAGGGTTTGTAAAACTGTTGTCTCTTGCTTCCAACAGGGATTCGAAATGCTTCCAGCATTAACTAGCGAATCTGTGGCATCCAGTGGGCAATACTAGGATAAGGGCTTCCTAGCTCTAGGAAGACAGTGAAGGTAGAACAAAGGTTTCCTAGGGGCTGGAATCTCTAATTAAGACAAAGCTGGCAAGGTTGGACAATGAGAATGCTGCTTGTCATTTTGTGTCTTGACTTCCAGCCTGTTTGGCTGATTACCTGACTCAAGCCAACACTTGTACCGTCCAGTCCAACTGGTGGAGACCAGATAGAATATTTTCACTAGTCACAAAGTCAAGCACTGATGACCAGAAACAAGATGAATGGGGCATCTCCTTTTATGATTTTTCTCCTTATGACAAATACTACGAAGAAACAGAAAAAACAAACAAACAAACAAAAACAAAGACGAGGAGCCTGTGGATTATTGCCAATAGGTATTGGGAACCAAATTTACAAGACTCACAATTCAAAGAACTAATTTTCACATATATTTTTCTCCTGACAATCTACATTTAGAAAGGGAAAAGATAAGGAGAGATTTTTTATTTTTCTTGTTTTGATTGGGGCATGCAGGCAGAGATTTAAAGGACCAATGTGTAAGAACTGTTACCTTCTGCCAGTTTTTTGTCTGATGTCCCAGGATATCTGAGTGTCCCAACTGTTAAAATCCCAACCGTATCACCAGAAATTGTAGGGGAGGCAAAATTTTGCCTCTTATCTTCTTAAGGCTTTTTGGCTAGGCCTGAGAATTCAACTGTTGGAAGGGTAGGGCTGTGTTCCCTCCCTGTTGTTTGACCTGAGGCCAAACTGTTGACCTACTCCTGGACACTCACAGGCAAGTCTGAATCAGTCTCTCAACGGCCTCCAAGGTCAAACTCCCTGGGGGTTCTCAGTCCCTTTGCCAGATACCTAGGTTGGGAAATCAGCTGCAGGTCCTAGAACTTCCTTAACAGTGTGAGAATTTCTCTGGTATAATTTTTCTGCAGTTTGTGGGTCATCTGTTTGGCAGCTTTACGGTGTGGCTAAGGGTGACCTCCTCCAAGAGGGCTTATGTAACATGCTGGGTGTCCCAGGTCTGCTGCAGCCAGAGCCTCTGTCCCAGGGGCAGGTCACTGCTGACCCATGCCTCCACAGGAGACACTCAAACACTCAAAGAAGTCTGGCTCAGTCTCTGTGGGGCCTCTAGGTCCTAACGCACACAATGTTTTGTTTGAGCCATCTGAGCATTGCTGGTGGGTATGATGTTTGATTCTAAATGCGATTTCACCCCTCCTACTGTCTTGTTGGGGCTTTTCCGTTGCCCCTGGACATGGGGTATCTTTTCTTGGTTAGATCCAACATTCTGCTGTCGATGATTGTTCAGCAGTGAGCTGCAATTTTAGAGTTCTCACAGAAGATGAGTACGTATCCTTCTACTCTGCCATCTTGTTTCTTGGCTGTATATTGTCACTCTGCTTATTTAACTTATATGCAGAGTACATCATGTAAAATGCTGGGCTGTATGAACTACAAGCTGGACTCATGATTGCCAGGAGAAATATCAATAACCTCAGATATGCAGATGACACCACTCTTATGGCAGAAAGCGAAGAGGAACTGAAGAGCCTCTTGATGAAAGTGAAAAATGAGAGTGAAGTAGCTGGCTTAAAACTCAACATTCAAAAAACTAAGATCATGGCACCTGGCCCCATCACTTTATGGCAAATAGATGGGGAAACAATGGAAACAGTGAGAGACTTCATTTTCTTGGGCTCCAAAATCACTGCAGATGGTCACTGCAGCCATGAAATTAAAAGACACTTGCTCCTTGGAAGAAAGTCTATGACCAGTCAAGACAGCATATTAAAAAGCAGAGACATTACTTTGCCAACAAAGGTCCCGTCTAGTCAAAGCTATGGTTCTTCCAGTAGTCATGTATGGATGTGAGAGTTGGACTATAAAGAAAGCTGAGCGCCAAAGAATTGATGCTTTTGAACTGTGGTGTTGGAGAAGACTCTTGAGAGTCCCTTGGACTGCTAGGAGATCCAACCAGTTAATCCCAAAGGAAATCAGTCCTTAATATTCTTTGGAAGGACTGATGCTGAAGCTGAAGCTCCAATACTTTGTCCACCTGACTTGAAGAACTGATTCACTGGAAAAGACTCTGATGCTGGGAAAGATTGAAGGCAGGAGAAGGGGATGACAGAGGATTAGATGGTTAGATGGCATCACCGACTCAATGGACATGAGTTTGAGCAGGCTCCAGGAGTTGGTGATGGACAGGGGAGCCTGGCGTGCTGCAGTCCATGGGGTTGCAAAGAGTCGGACATGACTGAGTAAATGAACTGACTGACTAACAGATGTTAGGTAAAGTTGTCTCCAGACCAGATAAAAAACAATAATTTAATCATGTGGTTGAAAGAGTGAATTAAATGAGTTATAATTTTTAAATGTTTGAAAACAGTCTGGGGGAGAGAAAACTTACACAATGCTCAAACTGTACTTTTAAAAAATACTATGTCATTTATATTCATATATGAAAAAAAGGGCTATATTACTGTTTACATACATACCAACAGTGGAAACAGAATTCAATAATGAATCACATCTAAATTTTATAAAAAAGATACAAACATTAAAAAATACAGATTGGTTAAAGAAAGCAGAGTGGAATAGAAAGACAGTTGGTATCATTTTCATTTCCAATAAAGAGCAGCACCCTCTGGGAAGAATCAAATCAGTTAGTAAGACTCCTTACACCCCCAAAAAAAAATGTACAAAGGAAAGCCAGTGATTGTACTGGTTTTATTACTTTTGTGAAACCATTTAAAAAAGACCACAAAAATAGGTTGAGCACCAAAGAATTGATTCTTTTGAATTGTGGTGCTGGAGAAGACTCTTGAGAGTCCCTGGACTGCAAGGACATAAAACTAATAAATCCTAAAGGAAATCAATCCTGAATATTCATTGGAAGGACTGATGCTAAAGCTGAAGCTCCAGTACTTTGGCCACCTGATACAAAAAGCCAACACAATGGAAAAGACCTTGATGCTGGGAAAGATTGAGGGCAGGAGGAGAAGGGAACGACAGAGGATGAGATGGTTAGGCAGCATCACTGAGTCAATACTCATGAACTTGACCAAACCCTGGGAGATAGAGGGTGAAAGGAAAGCCTGGCATGCTACAGTCCATTGGGTCAGAAAGAGTTGGACACAACTTAGTAACTGAAAAATGACAACAAGCCATTTTTTCTTCCTAATACTCAATGCAAAGAAAGTAATATGAAGAAAAATATGCCCTCATAATTCACAATAAAAAGAGTCTGCTTCATTCTGCAGGCATGGTATATTGTTCAATACAGTACATATTGAGCACTTCATTGCTCAAGTGGATCAAAGTATCATTTTGATTCTGAGCCACTAAATAGGATCTCATGCATATTTGGTGACTGGACTAACTGCATAGGAGCTGTGATAGACTGAACCTTCTGTGATCTCACTAAATAAGAAAAAGCCCTACACAAGAAAAGATAACAATCAACCTGTTCATAAATTCTATCTATAGACTCTTTCACCAGTGTAAGGTGGGAAAGGGGCCCTGTCTTGTAGTGGCCTAAAGACTGATGGATTGATAGTGTGTCTGATATGATGATGGTAAGAAACTGCCAGATTAAGAAATCCACAATTTGTCTCAATTCTTCAAATAATGGAGCAATTTCCTTTTCTAGGCTGACAATTAGTACTGTATTAGCATTGCTGCTGGCTATGAAACTCACCACCTAAGGTAAAGGATTGAATTCAACCACCTGGTATGTGTTATAGTAACAGATGATACACCTTTCTTTTTTGAAAGTCTGAGTTTTCCCCCTTGGTCTTTTGTAAGGGCAAAAGTAGACAAGAAACCAGGTCTCAAAGCATGCTCTGGAGCGTTATCACTGGTCACTTTAATGATAAGCACTCCATCTCTGACACAACAGTAGCATGGAGCCTTTCAACACTTGGTAATTATACAGGAAACATTTCAGGTCATCCACAATAATGAACCCCTTTCTCCAACAGGATTAATCTCCAGCTGCCTGGTTCTCTGAGCTGTCTCTTCAAGGACAGCTTCTGGGATAGGTTCCTTTAAATGCTGCTGTCACATGATTTGTCTTTTTTTTTTTTTTTTTAATAACAGGCTTTATGTTTAAAGCAGACCAATTCTGGATGTCATAATTGTATGCAGCCAAGGTAGACAAAATACCAAAAGAATTGCAGAGAATAATTGTGCTCACTAGAAATTTGACTGTTGAGAAAAGCTGCCTAAAACTCTTTCTATGCTGTGCTCGGTTTATACCATGAAAGCGCATTTCTGATGTATTCTAGATAGTTGTAATGGGTTGTTTACTGCAGCTACAAAATTGTGTTCCTTTTCGTTTAATCAAAAGAAGTTACTTTTAAGTAGTTCACACTTTGTTATGAAATCTATAAAAATGAAGCACGGTGGTAATAACTATTAACCCCATGAGTTCCATGAGAGACATAGGCAAGATTCTGTGCTACTCATTGTGAGGAATACAAAGATGAATAAGGACAAAGCAAAATGACCTGATTCTGTTTTGGAGGAGGCAAATGTGGCACTGTAGAAAGATTATGGAATTTTGCATCAAATAGGCCTAGATTTTAACCCCACTTCCGCCACCTAATACATATGTGATTTTGGGCAGATTACTTGTCTCATTGAGCCCCAATTTTCTCTTCCACAAAATTCAGATGAATAAATGAATAGTTGCATAGAGTTGCAAAGATGGAGTGAAGAACCTCAAAAGAACTGTTTAATGAAACTTTGACAGAACAATATATGAGTTAGAAAATGTTATCAATACATACCATAAGAAAAGTATTTCCTCACAGCAGGAAGATGTACTATTTGAATAAAAAAATTAAAGCTTGATCTTGTCTTCTTGTTTTTAAAGAAGTTATGAAAGTCTGAGGGAATGCATAAACTTCATCAGTAACATATGTGTTTTTGGTGTCTATTCCTATGTATATTCTCAGCAATATATAGTAACCTTAGGCTGTAAACTACTATAATACATTTCTGACTTGGTGTAATTTACTTTTATTTACCGAACTATACACTTTCCTGGGTTTATAACTTAGGTAGGCCACAAAGTAGGCAGCTCAGTAAACTTATGTAGTTTTCAATTAGGTGCAGCACCCTGGGTGCTTTTGTTCTACCGAGTATCAGGCACTAAAACAGCCTGTAAATCTTCTGAAACATCTTAGCCCACCCTTAAAGCACCAATCTGTGAGTTTTATTCACCGTGCCAGGAACTTCACTCGTTTTAAATTCTCACAATCCTTTTTTTTTTTTTCCTTCCTATAGTTTCTACTTTTTGAATTATAGTTAAAATCCCGGTGGATTGTTTATACCGTGGGCGTCCCATGGAGCCTAAGGTTATAGTAATATTATGACAAGAGTTTTTCTCACAATCCTTTTATCATTTAAAAAATTGAGATATTTATACATAAAGTGCGTTGGGTGCACTACATCTTAATTGTACGACTCGGAGAATTTTTACCGAGGCATACACCACCTCAGTAACTACCACCTGGAACAAGAGGCAAACGCTCCCAGCTATCCTGAAGGTGCCCTGGGCCCCTTCCATTTCCCCTCCTACCTCCGTGAGGTAAACATTACTCTAATTTTTCTCACCATGGATAAGTTTTATATGAAATTATTCTGGAAGAAGTGTTAAGTAAATATCTGGCCCAGAGTCCCGCGGGGCTGGACTAGACGTACGCTAGGTTCCCTCTCTCTAGAGCACCTCGCGGAGGCTCCAGGGGACCACAGAGCGGCGGCTCGGCTCTCACCGACCCGAACCAGCCCCGCCAAGACGAGTGCCGGGCCTCACGTAGACAGTGCGGGAGCACGCCACAATGGCTACCCGCCGTCCCTCGGACCCGCTTCGCCGCATCTTCCCCGCCTTTCCAACCGGCGCCGCTTCCAGGCGACGGGCAGCCGGGGCGTGGCCGTGGGCGAGACCCGCTGGAACGCTAGCGGCCAGCGGGGGCGCTCCTGAGCTGGGGATGTGGGGGGCGCGCCCATTGGCTGAACTTGCCCCGCGGGCAGGCCGGCTGCAGAGCCCACCTCCCGGCCCCCTCTCCGCCCTTCCATTGGCCCTTCGCGTTCCACACGCGCCCACTCCCTTCCCCATCCCGCCCGGATGGAAACGGGGTTGAGGGGGTGGGAGGCCAGAACCCGGAGGAGGGTGAGCGGTCCTCTGGTAAGGGGCGCGGGAGAGCCAATCAGGACAAGACTTGGAGAAAAGGCGCCGCGCCAGCCAGTCACATTCCGAGGTCCGGGTCGGGACCGGCTGACGCGAGTACTGGCCACAGCCAATGGGCTTGCCACTACCCGTCCGCTCTTCAGCAGCCGGTCGGGGGCGGTGGAAGAGCGAGTGAGGAGAGCGCTACGGCGACGGCGGCATCACTGGACGGCCGGGAGGAAAGCGAGGCCAGAGCCTTTGCGACTAGGTGAGAGGCGGGAACCCCGGGCAGGAGAGGCGGGCTGCGGGCCCCTCCTCGCCTGGCCCGGGCTGCGGCTCTGGGAGCTGTGGAGACAGGCCCGGTTGAGGCTGGGGCAGTACCCGCCGCCCCGCCCCAACCCCCACCACTTGCTGCCCGGAGCCGGGGGTGCAAGCTTCTGCCGGAGGGTCTCCTCCTGGCTTGGCGGGGCCACCGCCCTCTGGAGGGCCGGGACCCAGAGCGGAGCCGTAGGGAGGGGCCTGGTTTGCAGACGGGGAGCATGGGGGCGCCGCCTGGGGCGGGGAAGCTGCGTAGAGGTGGCGAAGGTGGGGCAGGATAGTTAACGCAGGAGCAGGTTTGTGCGCTCGAAGGTGGCAGTGAAAGGAGGCCTGTGATGGAAGGATTCTGGATCTGGGAACGAAGAAAGTGATGGGAATAGGGTGATGCTCAGAAAAGGGAGTCCTCGGAGAAGGTGTGGAGCCAGGGCGCGTGTTTGGCCTCTCGGAAGTCGGCATTGACAGAGAGTGGGAGGAAATCTACTGGGAGTGACGGGAAGAGAGGCTTGGGACACGTGGGTCCAGAGTACGAGGCACTTCCTAAAGCCGGAAGGTGACTGAGGCGACGGTTTTAGGTGAGGTGTGGGTGCACGCTGTTTGACTAGAAGGCGTCAGGAGGCCAGTTAGGAGAAAGTATACAGGGAGTAAAGGAGATAGGTTTATGTGTGGTAGCTGAAGGGTGTGGATCTTTTATGAGTAAGTCAGCAAGAATAACTGTCCGTTTGGTCAGGTAGGAGTCAAAAAGCCAGGGCAATAGGTTCATTCACTACTCACTTCAGTTCAGTTCACTCTTTCGTCTTTCAGAGTTATTGACGTGTCCGACTCTTTGCGACCCCAAGGACTGCAGCACGCCAGGCTTTCCTGTCTGTCACCAACTCCCGGACCTTACTCAGACTTATGTCCATTGAGTCGGTAATGCCATCCAACCATCTCATCCTCTGACAGCCCCTTCTCCTCTCGCCTTCAATCTTTCCCAGCATCAAGGTCTTTTCCAATGAGTCAGTTCTTCGCATCAGGTGGCCAGAGTATTGGAGTTTCAGCTTCAGCATCAGTCCTTTTAGGATGGACTGGTTGGATCTCCTAGCAGTCCAAGGGACTCTCAAGAGTCTTCTCCAACACCACAGTTCAAAAGCATGAATTCTTTGGCGCTCAGCTTTCTTTATAGTCCAACTCTCACATCCGTATGTGACTACTGGAAAAACCATAGCTTTGACTAGACGGAGCTTTGTTGGCAAAGTAATGTCTCTGCTTTTTAATATGCTGTCTAGGTTGATCATAGCTTTTCTTCCAAGGGGCAAGTGTCTTTTAATTACATGGCCACAGTCACCATCTACAGTGATTTTGGAGCCCAAGAAAATAGTCTCTCACTGTTTCCATTGTTTCCCCATCTATTTGTCATCCATGGCCAAATGCTCAGACCTGTTAACTCTCACTTCTGAGGGTGATTGCCCTCCTCTCCAACCCCTGTGACAGTTCATCTCATTGTTTTGCCTCAGCAGAAGCTCATCTTCCCGGAAGCAATGGCACAATTAGTGTTTCCTTTTGATTGGATGACAGTGAGGTATCATTTAGTCCAACGTGTAGGTTTAAAGATAACATGAGAGGATACTTGAGAAATTCTTCCCTGCAGGGGAGTTTCTCAACTGTCTGTGTAATGTAAAAGCAATGTAAGGTCTCTTACAGTAACACAATAAGAATGAGCACAGGTAGTCCTGTTGCTGTTTAAGAGTCAAACATTTTGATACAGAATTTCATTGTGTATCATGCATGTTGGGAAATTGTTCAGCCTTGGGAGAGTTTTGTAGTTAGATAGGTTCAAAGTTCCTTTCAGTTAGAGGAAAGATTAACTTGGTATCATTGTTATTTTCTAACTGTTTAAAGCTTTCGAATTTTTATTTGGGGGTGTGGGAAGAGAAAAGTTAGAAAATGAAGTGGTCCATTAATGCATTTCCATTGAATTTAAGCAGGAGAAGGTGATTACCACTAAGGTATAATTTCTGCTTGAGGGTAGGGCAAAAGGATTATGAAAAATTAATTAACTTCTTTACCAACATAGGGCTTCCCTTCCCTTCAGCTGGTAAAGAATTGGCCTGCAGTGTGGGAGACCTGGGTTCAATCCCTGGATTGGGAAGATCCCCTGGAGAGGGGAAAGACTACCACTCCAGTATTCTGACCTGGAGAATTCCATGAACTGTATGTGTATAATTCATGGGGTTACAAAGAGTCAGAACCAACTCGGCAACTTTCACTCACTCACTTACCAACATAATATAATGTTAAGGATAAAAACCAAAGAGGGCATTTGTTGTATGTTTCTTTATTAACCACAGAACAAAGCATTGTAGGTAAT
Source organism: Muntiacus reevesi (assembly GCF_963930625.1). Taxonomy (NCBI): domain Eukaryota; kingdom Metazoa; phylum Chordata; class Mammalia; order Artiodactyla; family Cervidae; genus Muntiacus; species Muntiacus reevesi. The sequence continues at coordinate 53,183,244 of NC_089257.1, forward strand.
GGACCATTCTTTAGGATGTAGGAATACTTTTGTGGAAGTAATTTCTTGGTAATGTTAAGTTTACTGATCACATTTTACTCTTAGTATAACAGAATACCTAAGTGCTGAGGTGCTGAGGCGACTGGGAGCAGAGGAGTAATCTCAGTGGTGTGGAGTTAATCAGGGAAAGTTTCCTGAAAGAGGTGAGTGTCAAGCCATCTTTTGAACTAGGAGTTGGGGTGTGGGTTATTGCAAGACAGGATGATATTCCAGTAGTATGGACATGTTATAAGCAACTGTGGGCAAGAGTAACAAATTAAAAATGGTTTTAAGGAGTTAGATTTGATTGAAGATTTAAGGGTATGGAAATCAACTAAGTCTTGTTATAGCCTAATTGATAAATGATGGTTTTGTATGGTGGCTACAGAGAGAGAACTTCAAATACTTAATGATGGCTTGGAGATGGTAATAAAGAAATGAGCACAAGAATTTTTTTTTATAGTTATAGTAAGAAGGATATGGTGAAAATAAGTTGGATTGTTCACAGTTAGATTTAGTGTTCAAGCATATATAGTTTGATATGTTCAAGCATATATATTGATTCCTGTGCTAGATTATGTTAATATTAATAGCAAAATTTATTGGGTACTACTGTGTGCCAGAAGCTATTTTGAACTTTCCAAATCTCATCTTCCTTTGATTATCTCTACTTTATAGATGAGAGAACTGAGGTTCAGAGAGATTTAATTTAACCAGGGTCATACAGCTAGTAAGTGGCAGGTCAGGGTTGGCAAAGGCAATAAGTGAATGTGAATTGGACACCTGCTTTGTGCCAGGCATTGTGTTAAGTGCTGGTGATTCAAAGTTGGCAAGCAAATTCAAGGTCAGGCCTGAACCATTTTTAGAGATTGTCAGGAGTTAACAGAAGAGAGCTAGTGAAGAAATAGAAAAAGATTAGTTGGAGAGACTTTTGTTGACACCGAGAAATATACCGTTTAGGGAAACAGGATAGAGTTTTACTAAAGAGGAAGTTACCAGTAGCAAAATATGTAGCTGAGAGACTCAGAAGAACAAAGATTGAGAAGAAACCATTGAGTTAAGTAAGGAAAAAAACTAGTGTGAATTTAATCTCAAGAAAGTCAAAATAAAGACATTAAAATACAGGCTGGTAGTTAATTGTGTTTAGTGGCAAGTGCTCTATACAAATTTAAAGTTTGGTATGATCACAATTATGGTCAAATTCATAGGAAAGATGTTGGTATGTCCCTTTGTAATATTTTAATTATTGGCTGGTAAGGTGATGGATAATTTAAAAATGCTGGTGCTCTTTGTATTTTTCCAAGTTTATAAAAACAAGCATTGTTATTTTTATAATTAGTGGGGGGAAACTGTTCAACTAATATGAACTAATAGTGAGGGAATATGTGGGTGGCCTAGTCTATGTTTGGGATAGGAAGGAAAATAGTCTTGTTTCAGTGTCTACTGCACATGTGCCACTTTGGTGGGCACAGTTCCATCTTGAAAATGAATTATTATTGGAAACAACCTGAAACTGTACATTTGCCTAATCTGAAGGATCCAGTTACTAAAGCACTCTGAATCATAGATATATGGTCTTGGCTTTTCTGAATATTGTCTAATGAATGAAATTAAGGTTAAAAAAAACCAGACCTTACAAATCACACACTGAGTCATTTTATCTATCTTTTTGGCCTTCCCTAAACCTACATGTAGCCCTTCCTTGCTCCCACTTGTGGATTTATAGTTCCTCTCTTCAGTGTGTTTGTAATGGGCTTAGAGTATCAGTTCAGTATAGCTACATGAAAGTGCTGAGTTCACATATAACAAATTTAACCTAAACACTTAGAATTTGTCATGTTTTCTGTTCCCAATTTGAAGAAGAAATGAGATACATTTCAAGAAAATTATCTTTTCTTATCAAATAATCATTCCAAAGCAAATTAGAAATATTTGTCCTAGTATAGATGTATTCCAACCTTGTAAGTCAAGAATGGGATGTAGTTTTTAGTTTAATTTCATTTGGCGCATAGGAATTGTAGGAGGAAACTATTTCATCTAGCCACTGTCCTATGCTCCTTAAGTAAATTATTAATATTACATTTAATTCTCATGCAGTTCTCTAAGGTGGATATTTCATTTTATGAAGAGAATGAGATTCTGAGAATTTGTAACTTTCCAAATGCCAGAGAGTCAAGTGGCAGGGTTCAGATTCAAATTTTGCTCTTCCTGGTCCCATAGCTCATACATTTGAGATGTATGGCTAGAAGGACTTGTTTATTAGTACATATGACTGAAAAGAATACCACATAGCTTTAGGTATTTAGTAACTTTTCCTTACCTTTGAAGATGGGACTCTTGCTCTGTGTGTTGGTGCCTTGTGACATAGGGTTTCAAATAACAGTGATTTTTGTGTCTTAGAGGGTACATTATATTTTATTGCTTTAGAGGTATATGGTTTCACATTTTAGTATTTTTTGAAATGAAGATTTTTACAGTGTCTATATTTCTTTAAAAATGTTTGTGAAATGGATACTATGTCTTAAAGTCAAATGTGTCTCAGAATTAAGGAAGTGTGGTATGTGCATGTAGTCTTCGTGTATAACTGTTTTAGCAGTTTCTTTGCATTTTCTTCCGTCTTCCACCTTTACTTAGTCTATTACTTTTTTTTTTTAGTATGGTATAATACAGAATTGAAGTGTATACTAATAATAAAATAGTCATTCTCTTCAGGTAGTGAATATTATAGTGTAGAAGAAAAAATTTTGATGCAGAAAATTTACATTGCACTGTGAATCAGCAGATCTGAATTTTAATATTGGTTTTGTTAGCAATTTGATGTATAACTTGAGGCAAGTCACTTCCTCTCTCTGACCTTTAGGTTCCTCATCTATAGAGCGGAATGAGGAGGGGAACTTATAGACCTGTCTAGCTTGAAGAAACTGTATGCCTTTTTTCTTTTTTTTTTTTTGGTATGCCTTTTTTCTTATTAAAAAATGTGAAAGCCTTAAAGCCCTTTCTTAAACAATTGTATTTGTTGCTTTTTACTTTTTTTTTTCTCTTCATCTACTGTCTTCCTTCCCTGCTCATTTTTTCCTGGATCCTTGAGGGTATTTTCAGATTCTTGTTTCATTAGAGAGTATGAATTACTTTTTATATCTTCTTCAAGACAGACTATCTGAGAAAGTGGGTAAACAGTAAGTAGTTAATGAATGAATGAATATGTTTTATCTGGGTTAATAAAAGAATCGTTTAAATAAAATATCATCAAAGAGTTGTTGAGGTTTCATTGAGAAGTAATACTGCTCCCTTTCACATGAAGAATGAAATAAATATGTTTATAAAAGTTAAGTATTTGCTCTCTACTGGGCAGATGTACAAAGAAGAAAGTTCCTGAATCTGTTTCTAAAAAGCTCTCTGTTCTAATAGGCAAGACAGACTTCTTTAAACTTTATATTATGGAAAATTGCAAGCAAAGTTTAAAGAAGTCTGCTTTGCGTGATAGAACAGAGAGCTTCTTTTTTTTTAAATTATTTAATTGGAGGCTAATTACTTTACAATATTGTGGTGGTTTTTGCCATGCATTGACATGAATCAGCCACAGGTGTACAGGTTTCCCCCCATCCTGAACCCCCTTCTACCTCTTTCCCCACCCTGTCCCTCTGGGTTGTCCCAGAGCACTGGCTTTGAGTGCCCTGTTTCATGCATCAAACTTGAGCTGCTCATCTGTTTTACATATGATAATATACGTGTTTTAGTGCCATTCTTTCATATCGTCCCATCCTTGCCTTCTCCCACATAATCCCAAAGTCTGTTCTTTACATCTGTGTCTCTTTTGCTGTCTTGCATATAATGTCATCATTACTGTCTTTCTAAATTCCACATATGTGTGTTAATACACTGCATTGGTGTTTCTCTTTCTAACTTACTTCACTTGTGTAATAGGCTTCAGTTTCATTCACCTCATTAGAACTGACTCAAATGCATTCTTTTTTTTTTTATAGCTGAGTAATATTGCATTGTATATACATAGCACAACTTCCTTATTCATTTGTCTGCCAGTGGACAGATAGGTTTCTTCCATGTTCTAGCTATTGTAATCAGTGCTGCAGTGAACACTGGGGTACACGTGTCTCTTTCAGTTCTGGTTTCCTCCTCCTCCATGTGTATGCCCTGCAGTGGGATTGCTGAGTCACATGGCAGTTCTATTTCCAGTTTCTTAAGGAATCTCCACACTGTTCTCCATAGTGTCTGTACTAGTTTGCATTCCCACCAACAGTGTAAGAGGGTTCCCTTTTCTCCACACCCTTTCCAGCATTTATTGTTTGTAGACTTTTTGATGGCAGCCATTCTGACCAGCGTTAGATGGTACCTCATTGAGGTTTGATTTGCATTTCTCTGATAATGAGTGATGTTGAGCATCTTTTCATGTGTTTGTTAACCCTCTGTATGTCTTTTTTGGAGAAATGTCTGTTTATTTCTTTGGCCCATGTTTTGATTGGGTCATTTATTTTTCTGTTATTGAGCTGCATGCGCTTCTTGTATATTTTGGAGATTAATTCTTTGTCAGTTGTTTCGTTTGCTACTATTTTCTCCCATTCTGAAGGCTGCCTTTTCACCTTGCTTATAGTTTCCTTTGTTGTGCAAAAGCTTTTAAGTTTAATTAGGTCCCATTTGTTTATTTTTGTTTTTATTTCCATTACTCTGGGAGGTGGGTCGTAGAGGATCTTGCTGTGATTTATGTCAGAGAGTGTTCTGCCTATGTTTTCCTCTAAGAGTTTTGTAGTTTCTGGTCTCGCATTTAAATCTTTAATCCATTCTGAGTTGGTAAATCATCTGCCTGCAATTCAGGAGACCTGGGTTCGATTCCTGTGTTAGGAAGATCCCCTGGAGAATGAAATGGCAACCCACTCCAGTATTCTTGCCTGGAGAATCCCATGGACAGAAGAGTCTGGTGGGCACAGTCCATGGGATTGCAAGAGTCGGACATGACTTAGCGACTACACCACCACCACCACAAGTTGTTAGAAAGTTTTGTTCTTTTACAGGTGATTGATCAGTTTTCCCAGCACCACTTTAAGTTAAAGAGCTTTTCTTTTCTCTGTTGTATTTTTTTTGCCTCCTTTGTCAAAGATAAGGTGTCCATAGGTACATGGATTTATCTCTGGGCTTTTTGCTTTTTTCCGTTGGTCTGTATTTCTGTCTTTGTGCCTGTACCATACTGTCTTGATGACTGTAGCTTTGTAGTATAGTCTGAAGTCAGGCAGGTTGATTCCTCCAGTTCCATTCTTCTTTCTCAAGCTTGCTTTGGCCATTTGAGGTTTTTTGTGCTTCCATACAAATTCTGAAATTATTTGTTCTAGTAGAACAGAGAGCTTCTTAAAGACAGATTCAAGAGCTTTCTTCTTTGTATACATTTTATACATGCATATCACCAGCTTTAACAATTTTCAGCTTGTGGTCAATCTTTTTTATCTGTATCCTCACTCACTCCCCTTGCCCCCATCGCCTTTTAAATTTTGAAGCAAGTCCTAGACATTTTTGCCAGTTGTTAACCGTACAGCTTGATAAGTGAAACAGTAGACATGCTAATCTAACTGAAGTGGAAATTTCTTTGTGTAAATATATTTGAGACTTGTATGTTATAGTGTTTTGAGCAAGAGAAATTAGATATAATTTACTACGTGACAGGGATAAGTAGTTGGAGAGACTTGACTATATATATATAGTCATATATATAGACATATATAAAACAGAATATATATAGTCATATATATATAGACATATATAAAACAGAATATAGTAACATCAGATCATGTGCCTGGACTAGAGAGTCTAAATGGGAAATGACATTGGTGAGGTGTGTGATATGTGTGTGTGTAAATGTTAACCATTTGACAGTTTTAAGATTACTTAGAAATATCTCCTGTAGGTCATTCTTGTCTTTTATGGAATTTTTGCCAAAAAATGTTGGCTTGGCAGTCATTTGAGAACTCCTTCTTGAATGTAAGGAATTCATACCACTGTATCTTACTATTTTGGAGTATTGACCTAAAAACTTTGAAGTATTAGCTACAAATTAACGTTTTAAAATATCTCCCATAATGCAGAGTTTTAGTCAAAGGTCATAAACCCCTTTGAGCATCTCCTCATAGCTTTGTGCTATCTCTTCTCCTCAGAAAAAATACACATATGCACAATTTTTCATATAATTTCAGGGGGCTGATAAGCCTTTTAAAACACATTCAGATATCTTTGCATGTTTGTATGATAGAGATTCTGGTTTGTTAATTCATTCTTTAATGTTTAGGCAGAAAGCATACTGGTAAAATTCAACTTAAATTTATTTCTATGTGCTCCTGACCTTTTACAAACAAGTGTTTTTCATTATTGAGTGAAATTATAAATTTCATTATGGAAATGCTTAATTTTTTAAAAGACCCATTCTTAATTGGATTCTTGGGGAAGAACAAGCTGTAGCCAATTTAATGAGTATATAGGAATGATTTTACCAAAGATTTTGGAATAAGTGTGTGGAACTTTATAAAGTGGTTGCTGTCCATCCTGAATTAACATGAGATAGAATATGACTTAAGAATGAATAAATACATAAATACTGCTTTTTCAGAGGTAAAGGAAAGAACTTTGACTTTTTGTTGCCCTTAAATAGTTCAGGTCTGTGGAGGAAATGACCTGTTAAAGTATTTTGAGGTTCACATTTGTGTTAAAAAAAACTCCTAGATATGATACACGGGCTTAGAAACATGTATTGGTCTGACAAGGGATTAATTTTCAGTAGAGTCCTGAGATCGTAAGTGTTTATTGTGCATCTAGTGTGAAGGATGGTTCTAAATACATTTCTGAGAAGTATAGGGTTTTAAAAACTTGTGAATTGTAGCTAACAGTATTGGGTTGGCCAAAAAGTTCATTCCAGTGTTTCTGTACCACCTTACGGGAAAATCTGAGTGAACTCTTTGGCTAACTCAGTATAATCATAATTATGGGTATTAGCGTGAGCAGAATCCTTAGGAGATAGGAACAGATCAGTTAGCTGCTAAATGGGACATTTGACTCTGCAGAGCAGAACATAGATTGTTTGAAGATCAGTGAATATTGGTTGTATGGCTTTAAAGTGATAACCCTTGTGACCCATTTGAGTTAATAATTTTCTGAGTATCTAATGTATTAACTGGGAAATAGCATCTTGTAATACATGGTAATATCTAGACTTTGAGAAGTAGAAGAGGATTTATCCATCAGTGGTTTAACCTTCTCTTCAGTAAATTCTGTGAATGATCAGAGCAGTTAATTGACTTGCCCAAGGTCAGGTGCAGTGTTGCTCTTATTATCTTGACTCTCTTCATTATGGATCTCAGTTTCTGGAGAAGGAAATATCTTAATACTAGAGTTTTTAGCATTGTGACATTGATTCTCAATTGATAAATTGACCAAGAATTCTCTGAATTTTTAAACTCTAATATTTTTACTTTGCTGTATATGTTCTAATCCCATCTTTAGCATGATAACCTGTGGTCACAAGGCTTAATAGGGTAGGGTTCTTAGAAGCATTAAGTCACTTTCAGAGCTAGAAAAAGATAAAGAGTCCACAAAATCATCAAACACTTCCCTCCTTTTTTCTGTATCTTTCTGTGCTTGACAGCATTTTGTTGCAAGCTGTACATATGAACCTGGCAAAGTTCTTTTATTGTTGCAATAATTATAATTAAAAACCATGACCAGCTAAAGACAACACAATTTTACTAACGATGTTTGATTGTTCCTCTTGAAAATTACAGAATTCCATGTTTTGAGTGTGCGTATTTGGTAGAAGCTTTGCTGCATTGTGAGTTGCAGCACCCAGAATTAGTAATTGTATAGAAACTGAAGTCTTTGTATAGAAACTGAAGTCTAATAGCATCCTCACTTTTGCAACTTTTAATAACTGGCTTTATAGTTTATTCAGAATAGTCTTGAGGCTCAATGGAATGCTTTCTAAATCACTTGTAGTTCGTGGGAGGTTTGGCTCATGTTTGTACAGTCATTACCTGAGAAGGCTGGTGTGGTAATCGATGAGCTTCTCAGACACTTTGCTTTTTTAGCCGCATATGGAAATTTGTGAAAGGCCAGGCTTTCAAAGAGGTCTACTTTCTTTACCTAAGGACTTTTTGTAGGTCTTTGATATGCTAATGTGTTTTGTAACTCTCCTGGTTGGGGCTAAAGTGTACAATTTCCCAGTCCCATTTACCACGATTTGGAAAATGCTGCCTTGACTGAATAGAGCCTGTTTTTAAGTCTTGGGAACAGATTGAGAAGGCTTCTTAAGAAAGTGACACAAAAACAAGAAATACAGCATATAGCAGGAGCTTCAAAGCACTTTTATGTTGTTAAGGACATTTGCTATTGTAATCAGACTGAATATAAACTCTTTTAAACAAAGTCTGACTACTTCTATAACCAGTGAAATATCTGATTCTGTCAACTTGTTCTTAAAATTACTAATCTTCATGAATAGGCTTTGATAGCTTTAAATTAGACCACATAGGGTACATGATTGATAATCTGCCTGAGTCAGTTTTTTGGATAAACGTGTGTGTAGTCTCCATGGAATGATCAGGGTATACCTGGAACATTTTCCTGTTAAAGTTAATTTTACTGAATAATTTGAAGTATATATATATTTTTATTTCACATAAACATTCTTGGTTTATTAATCATCTCATGAAAAATTTGCACAGTCACTGCAGAATCTTTACTCCTTCTGTTGTCCAGTCTCCAGCTCACTTTTTGCCAGCACCAACATTGGCCTTTGCCGTTCTCTTGACTTCCTTCATTCTGTTCTTTGTTCCTTTTGCTGTTTTCTTGAGGTCTTTTCTTATACAGGCCATTTCTTGCACGTCAGTGTTTGAGTTCATTTTTCTTTCTATAATTTAAGGAATAGTAAAACCTGCCAAAGCCAGTTGTCTTACCACTACCAAAATGGATTCTGAATCCAAATTCAAAGATGACATCTGCTGTGGTCTTGTACATTTTGGCTAGTTTTACCTAAATTTCTATCTTAGCTATTTTTGCCTTCCCAGGGTGAAGGATGTTGATGATGTCACGCAAGTGTATGTTCCTCAGTTCTTTGTCTCATCACAACAAAAATTTGGAGTGATGGACATTAAAGCCCCTTGGCGGGTCACAGCTCTTGGGGAACAGACTGTGTTATAGCTCTTAAATAAATCAATGTTACAGCTCAGTGTTACAGCTCTATTTATTTAGGTAATAGCAGGAAAATCCATCTTTAAGGTGTGAGGGCACGTCGATCCAAAGACGCGAAGAGAAGATCACCCCATCGCAAGGGGGGGGAGAGAGAGAGAGAGAGAGTGGGGGGGGGCGCGGGAGTGTCATGGGGGGGGTGGGGGGAGAGAGAGAGAGAGAAGAGGGCTTTGGCTCCTCTTTTTATATGTTTTTTTTGTTCCCCCTGGGCCTGTCCTATGCAAATTGGGCTTAGGCAGGAGCGTTGTTTGTTTTACCTGAGGTTCTCACTCCGGTCCTCGGACCTTCCTTTGTTCTGTTTTCACGGGCTTTCCCTTCCAGGTCTTTTAGCCACCACCATTTTGGACTCCTTTTCCCTATTCTAACTACCTAACATTACCCCCTCAAGAGATGGGAGGCCCAATTCTTTGGGAATAGGGACGTCGAGTTCTCTCTGGCTACTTCCTGCTGAACTGGGACGGCGAGGGGCATTGGGCCTCCCCCTCTTGCTAGTCTCAGGCCTCAGAGTCCTTATAGCAGTGTCCATCTAAGGGTGACTGATGTTTTCCGTGGTTGGCTGTAGTTTTATATCTTTGTTCAACTGGCGCTGCATGTCGTAGCTTGACCTGGGCAGAGACAAGACAGGTTAGACAATTGACAGTACATGGAACATTCATTAGCAGCATCAGTATGGCATAACAAGGACTAGTAGGGGCATTAGCCAATTTTAAATTTACATTACCAGGATGGTTCAAGTCTCTTTGTTCAGAGATCAGAAGAACTATCTCCTGTCTGTTTTGGAGTACAATCTCTGCCAAGCTGTGTTGGCTCTTTAGAGCTGTCTTGAGAAATCTTATCCCCAGAGACCAGATTTTGGGGTTGTTTATTAGAAGGGCACTCATTTGTAGTTCTGAATAGGTATCTGAGATCTCCCAGGGGCTCATAGGTGTATTGAGTGTCCTCTTCTGTTTTCTTCCACGACTTGACTCGTGAGTAGTGAATCCAGGAGTCATGTCCTGGCACTTTGACCGCTGTGGGAGTAGAAAGTATTACAGGGTAGGGGCCCTTCCATGTGGGCTGGAGTCGAGCCTTTGGGGACCCATCTTTCCAAACTTTAATTAGGACTTGAGTGCCTGGAGCATATAGTGGCGAGTCTTTAGAGTCTTTTGGGTCCTGGTTCATACCCTACAAGCATATATCCTGTTGGAATTGCCCAAAGGCCATGGTATAAGACTGCAGGGTCTGTACCTCTGGATCTAGGAAGAGGTCATTGACAAACAAAAGGTCTTCTATCATGATTGCAATAGCTGCAAGATTTCTTAGGCAGGGGGGCCAGCCTTGGGCTGTTGGATCAAGTCTCTTGGATAAGTAAGCTACAGGCTGAGCTCAGATCCCAACCTTTGAGTTAACACTCCCAAGGCTATTCCCTCTCTTTCATGGACATAAAGTTGGAATGCTTTCTTTGGTTCTGGCAACCTCAAGACAGGTGCCTGAGTTAAGGCCTGTTTTAATGTAGCCTCTGCCTCCTTTTGAGGAGCTCTCCACATTAGTGGGATTGAATCATCTCGTCCCTTTAAGCTTTTTTATAAGGGCTGGGCAATTAGACCATAGTTGGGTATCCAGATTCTACAATACCCAGTTAGCCCCAGGAAAGCTCGCAATTGTTTTCGAGTCGTGGGGGAGGGCAACTGGAGGATTCCTTGTACCCGATCAGAGGACAGCCTCCTGGACCCATGTGTAATCTGAACTCCCAGGTAAGTGACCTTTGTCTTGACCATCTGTGCCTTAGCACGGGAGACTTTATATCCCCTTTCTGCCAAAAAGTTTAGAACCTGAATTGCATGTTGTTGGGCACTTTTTTCATCTGGAGAGCAGATTAGTAGGTCATCTACATATTGTAATATTTTCCCATAGGTCCCAGGTCCAGATCTAGGAGATCCCGGCTAAGGGCCTGTCCAAACAAGTGGGGGTTATCTCTGAACCCCTGAGGTAATACTGTCCAAGTCATCTGTTGGTGTTTTTCTCCTGGGGCCTCCCACTCAAAGGCAAAAAGATATTGGGATTCTTTAGCCAGTGGTATGCAAAAAAATGCATCTTTGAGATCCAAGACTGTAAACCACTTGGCACTGGGTGGGATTTCTCCCGAGATTACATAGGGATTGGGTACTGTGGGGTGGAGGGGGACTACAGCTTCATTTATGATCCGGAGATCTTGAACCATTCGCCAGGTTCCATCCTTTTTCTTTACTGAGAGGACTGGGGTGTTACATGGCGAACTGGTGGGGACCAATAGCCCACAAGCAAGGAATTTATTTTTTAAAAGCTGTAGTCCCTCCTGTGCCTCTCTTTTGAGAGGATATTGTTTCTGGTTAGGAAACCGAGTGGGATCTTGGAGGACAATGATGACTAGTTCAGCTTGGTGGGCTCGTCCAGGAATAACCTGATCCCACACCTGGGGGTTAATTTTGTCTTCCCATAGTCTTTGTTCTCTCTATATTGGAGAAGGTGTAATGGATTCTTCAGTAGTAACCAGAAGCTGTAGGGCCCTAGGGGCGGAAAAGCTTCCCATCACAAGGGTGGTCCCCAGTTTAGTGAGTATGTCTCTTCCCATTAAGGGAGCAGGACACTTAGGGACCACAAGGAACTGGTGGGAAAATATCTGTCCATCCAGCAACAAAGAAGGGCTTGGGTGAATCTTTTAGTAGTTGCTTTTCCTGTAGCACCCAAAATGGTACAGGTTTGGGAGGAGAAGGCTCCGGAGTAGGAGATCAAGACAGAGTAGGTAGCCCCTGTGTCAACCAAGAAATTCTCAGACCTACCTGCCACATCCAGTTGCACCCTTGGCTCCAGCCCCGTGATGGTTATCTGTGACAGGCAGGCTGGCTGAAGCAGGCTGCTTCAGTTGTGAGGGAAGGCTTGGCACTTGACCTTGAGGGTCTTGGGTCCCCAGGGCAGAGTGCCGCCCAGTGTCCCAATTGATGGCATTTGTGGCAAGCTGTTCTAGGAGACTTGTCAAGGTTAGGACACTCTTTGGCCCAGTGCCCCGCCTGTCTACAGATTAGGCATTTGCCTTGTGCTTTGTCATTCAAGGGCTTGGGGTGTGCCATAGGGCTTCCCTGGAGGGCGGCCAGCATCTGGGCATGCCTTGGCCTCCTTCTCCTCCTTCTCCTGTTCTCTGTTATAAAAGGTATTGGTGGCTGTCTGGATCATCTCATCTAGAGAGGCAGCAGAGTCTTGCTGCTGTAGCTGTTGTAACTGAATTCTGATATCTGATGCGCATTGGGACAGGAATTTGTCCTTTAAAATCACCTGTCCTTCATAAGAGTCTAAGTCCAAATTGGTAAACTTTTGGAGGGCCTCTTGAAAGGGCCTTTCTTGAAAGGCAATGGGGTTCTCATTGGACTCCTGAGTTATTGCTGAGACCCAGGCATAGCTGATTACTTTTTGCTGGGCTGCTTTCAGTCCTGCCTTTATACAGATTAGAAAATGATCCCTTTCCCAGATGTGCTCAGGGTCATTATAATTCCAGTTAGGATCAGAGGAGGGGACTGCAGTTTCCCCTACTGGGTATCTATCGCTTGACATGTGAAGCCCTGTTGCATACCTCTGGGCTTCCTTTAAGACGCTAGTATGTTCAGGGTCATCTAGTTATCAAGGATGCATCTCAAGGCCATCTGCCTGGAAGTGGATTGGTTATTTCCCATCTGAAAAAGAGTCATGTTAGGGAGGAAAAGGAAAAGAAAAAAACGAATAGGCTTTTTGAAGCTTATCCTACCCAGTACTGTGGCAACCTGAGAGCCAGGTGTCCCCAGGGTCAGGATGCAGATCTCCAGGCAGGCTGAGGCGTGACAGCCTCCTAGAGATCGAATCCCCGGGCAGGTCGAGGCGTGACGACCTCCTGGGACCCTTGGGACTAGTGGATCCCCAAAAGGCTGAGGTGTGACAACCTTTCGAGGAACAGATCCCTAGGCAGGTCAAGGCGTGATGACCTCCTGGGACCCCCGGGCTGGAGTTTGGGCATCCCCAAGGTCTCCAGCGTGACCAGTGCTAGGTAGGACTAAGGGGTTGGATGTTATACAGTTCTTGCCTCCCCAGGCCAGCTCTTTTCTGGTTATCCCTCTAGTAGATTGTAGAGGCAACATTGTGGGCCTGGATGGGGCTGAGGAAAGGAGTATGAAACAGGAAGGAAGGGGGGCAGAGCACAACCTTTGGAAGAATGACATAGCACCAGAGCATAACGTAAACTGATTAAAGTCAATTGGGTCCAATTGAGCAAACTTTAATCCCCAATCTGTAAGCCAATGGCTGGGATGATCCTCCCACTCATTAGCATATGAATTCGCTCCTCTCGCAAAATTTAGTTAGGCCACATTCCATGGCCGGTACCCTGTAGAATGGGCGCTTCTCTCTGAATCCTAGCAAATCCACCTCCCACTTAGCGCTTTGTCTCTCACTGAATGTTTGCAATAAGACCTCAGAGCCTGAGCCGGGCATCCTGGGTTTTAGTTGGGTTCGTGTCCTGGGAGAAAGCTAAAGGAGAAGAGGAAAAAACAGTGGGAAAAACGTGCCAAGGAATCCCCTTCATAGCCTACTTGAAAATTTGCTAGATATCTGACTGGTGCTCACAGTTTTCATTGGCCTGATTTTTGGCACAAAGAGTAAGGACAGAAGAACCCCCCCACCGGCTTGGGTAACAGCTACTGGGGCTCAGCAGATAGTGCCTTTGGGACATACTTAAAGAGTAACCTCTCCAGAGTCCCTCAATTGCGCCCACTGCCGCCTGCCTGTTCACGGGGGTTCAAGGAAACGAGAAACGAGAGATTGTAATTGGTAGGCATGTCCTTCTAGCCATAGGAGCGAGGACTTCCTGCTTTAACCGGAGGTCTTCTGGAATCTGAGGCTGAGCTGCGTGGGATTTCTGCTGAGTTTGTTTTTCGCTGCCCCGGTTTTCAGCACAACGGGCCTTCCCCTGCGCTGGGTTTTCTTCGCGTTCCGCTTCTACCGCAGGAGCTTCGCTGAGTTGGGCTCCTGCTGCGCTTGGCCTCTTCCGCGTGGAGTTTGTTTCATCCAGCTTAAACCCGAGTCACGGCACCATAGATGTCACGCGAGTGTATGTTCCTCAGTTCTTTGTCTCATCACAACAAAAATTTGGAGTGATGGACTTTAAAGCCCCTTGGCGGGTCACACCTCTGGGAGAACAGACCGTGTTATAGTTCTTAAATAAATCAGTGTTACAGCTCAGTGTTACAGCTCTATTTATTTAGGTAATAGCAGGAAAATCCATCTTTGAGGCATGAGGGCACGTCGATCCAAAGACGCGAAGAGAAGATCGCCCCATCGCGCGGGGGGGGGGGGGGGAGAGAGAAGAGGGCTTTGGCTCCTCTTTTTATAGGTTTTTTTTGTTCCCCCTGGGCCTGTCCTATGCAAATTGGGCTTAGGCAGGAGCGTTGTTTGTTTTACCTGAGGTTCTCACTCTGGTCCTCGGACCTTCCTTTGTTCTATTTTCATGGGCTTTTCCTTCCAGATCTTTTAGCCACCACCATTTTGGACTCCTTTTCCCTATTCTAACTACCTAACAATGACAATTTGTTTTTGGTTGGTCATGAACTTCCTGGTTTGGAGAATTACTGTTTCATTCATGATGGTTGCTGATCTTAAAACAGCCAGAGAGGAAGAGAGTGAAATATTTTTGTATTAATTTTAGGTATATTGTGAAATCAGATGGAAAACTTCCATGAATTTTTAAGCAAAATAGGATATTTTGATTTCTCTGTTGTTTTGTAGATGTTTAAGAAGTCTTATCTTTAGTAATACACTTGAAATATTAGGATACATTTGTATACAGTATTTCACTTTTCTGAGTTTGAAAGTATTAGGATAGAAATTACATGTCTTAACATGAAAATATTTTTATTAAGGTAAGGAGAGCCTGTAGCACAATTGTTGATCTAAAGAAAAATCATGTGTGACTTTGGAGATTATTTTTTAAGAATTGTTTTATCCCAGAATGGAATTGAATGCATGTTTTTGTAAGTAGTGGAATTGCTTTTCACCAAACATGTTAACAAGAGCACAGTCCTTTTTCTGTAAGCTTCATGGTAGAGACGTTACCCTATTGGTACAGACCTTAAGAACAGAAAGGAAAATGGGCGTTGCTAAAACATTTAAGTTTTCTTGTCAGCTGATAATTTTAATGCTGTAGAATTAATATTTCCTCTCTGATGAAGTAAAACTTGACATTTAAAGATGTTTTTGTGTTTGATTTTTATGTCACTCAAAGAAATTTATGAGTCTGATTTTTCTTAATGTGTAATTTTCCAGGATAATGAGGCACTTTAACTTGCTAAAGTGCCCTGCTTACAGAGCAATGTCAGTATTCAAAATAGTTGTGTAGCGCCCTAAGGACTGATAAACCTACTGAGATTCGTTACTGAGAAGTATCCTAGACATTGGGGGAAAATGGATATAGAGAGTTAAATATTGGCATCAATATCTGTGTAGGAAAACAGAGTGGCCATTATATTTACTTCAATGGGTGCTTACAACAGGGTTAGACACTAGCATCTTTTATTGAAAACCAAGATGCTAGAGCTATTCTTTTGTTTGTGGAAAAAATGCTTTGTAAGCCTTAATTTTTGAAAGGAAAAAGGAACCCACTATTATTATCAACTTGTACATTTTGAGTTGGGATTTTAGCCCTTTTTTTGTTGTTTACAGCTCACTTGCAGAGGAGGTTTTCATTTATGTTGAGTCTTAAAACACTTAAGACTCTATAGAGTTATTTTTTTTTGTTATTTTTTAAGTTAATCTTTATATAAATAAAGATTCTAGAGTTATTAAAATATAGTAAAAAAACATTTGTGGTTCCCAGTATGCCTCTATCAAAAATTTTTAAAAGAAAATAGATGCTCACTTACAATATGAGGCCTCTTAATAGTCTAGCTAGAATGAATTGGGTTGTTTTTGGCTGCAAGTATGTCAACTCCAAGTAGAAATCTACTGGTTAGAAGTTCACAGTTAAGTGAATATGGGAAAATGAAAATTTTATTAAGTGAATGAAATTATTTGTTAGGCAAAATCAGTTGACCCTGGAGCAACAGTGGGGGTTAGGGGTGCCAGTCCTCAGGGATGTCAAAAAAATCTATATGTAATTTTACAGTTGGCCCTCTGTATCTATGGGCTTGCTTTCCTGGTGGCTCAGATGGTAAAGAATCTGCCTGCAGTGTGGGAGACCTGGGTTTGATCCCTGGGTTGGAAAGATTCTCTGGAGGAGGTCATGGCAATCCACTCCAGTATTCTTACCTGGAGAATCCCTATGGACAGAGGAGCCTGGTGGGCTACAGTCTTCGCGGAGTTGCCAAGAGTCAGAAACGATTGAGCGACTAAGAAACAACACTCTATGGTTCTGCATCCTCAGGTTCAACTGACTCTGTTATACAGTACTGTGGTATGCATTTATTGAAAACAATCTGTGCATAATTACACTCATGTAGTTTAAACCTGTGTTGTTCAAGAATCATCTGTACTGGAAAATATGAGACCCATGGGCCGTGTTTTTAAAAGACAAAGTTTTAGGTGGCTTAAGTATTTCCTGTGAAATAGGTCAGACATGGATTAAATGTGTTGTTAAACCAGGTTCATTTGCCCCATGTGTGCAGTAGGCCAAAATGCTTGCAACAGACTCAAAGGTTTGCAATAGAGAAAGAGTTTATTCAGGAGGCAGTCAGGTGAGGAGATAGGAGAACAGAGATCAGATTCGCTTCCCTGAAGGTAAGGGGTTTGCAGTCTTTATGGAATAAAGAAGCATAGTGGTATTAGGCATGGGGAAAGGTAGGGAAAAGCTGAAGTAATCAGTATTCTTTGTAGGTGTATCTGAGTTACATGCTGCTTCTTGAGATGCATGTTCAAAATTGGAGGCACTTGGCATGATCTGAGGGTGGATTTTTGAGCCCTCTGACATCATTTGTTGGACACTTGCATAGGCCCAGTTTTAGTGTCAGTGGTCCCAACCAAAAATCTTAGCCAGCTTAAACTGAATAAGAGCTGACTCCAAGTTTCTGAAAAGCAGCATAAGCCACTGATACTGTAGGGACACATTCAGCAGAGGTATATCTGTAGGGGGTGTTTAAAAGAGTTAGAAGAAATAATTAAGATGAGTTTGATCGATGGAAGCAGATTCCAAGCAGAAGGGTTTCTAATAAGCTGTTCTCTTAGTTGCTATTCTGTAAGACATGCTCAAGAATTTGTTTTAGTCATCAGTTTGTTAATCTATGGGAGAGTTTCAAATGGTTGACCATTTCAAGAGTAATAGTCAGTCACTTTACCATATTCTCTGTGGCAGATTGTATTTTCTGAATGTAGTTGTAACAATATCTTCCTTCTCATATGTTCTTTTAATGTGACCTTGATTATTCTCTCATCCTGAGGTGGCATTTTATGCCCCCTTCGCTTGAATTTGGGTGATCATGTGATTCACTTGTGAGCAATAAGGTGTGGTCTGAAAAGGTGAACTCCCTGTCCAACTCAACAAAATACTGGTCTTGAAGTCTTTGGCAGGTTTTAAGCTGTATAGCCTGAGATCGCCGTGCTGTCCCAGACTGCCTCATGTGGACAGACTACAGGACTCCAACAGCGGGAGCTGGGACTGTTCAGCTAAAACTGCTTGTTAGAGCTCTTCCAAATTCCTAACTTTGAGATACAGTGAGAGAAAATAAAAATGATTATTGTTGTTTTAAGACATTAAGTTTTAGTGTGATTTTGTTACATAGCAGTAGATAATCAGAACACTGCTTTCCCCGAATATGCTACTGTATACTGAAATTTATCAGTATACAGTATTTATCTCTATACAGTATTTAGATGTACAGTCAGTGATATATCCCACTGATTTGTTCTGGGATCTGATCTTTAACTTTATTTTGGTCTTTTACCTCTGATACATAAAACTTTTTTCTTCTCTTCTTTCCTGTACCCATTTAGAAAAACCATTCCATCTCTTAACTGTTTAGTAGAGTGTGTTTTGGTAATTGAAACTGTCATGTTTGTTGGAAAGTGCCCATGATGTGTTTATTAGGTTTTAAGGACACATGAACATCTTTAGAAAGCCTTTTGTTCTAGTCTTTTGTTCTTTAATTTTAGTTACTATGATATTTGACCTTCTTATTAGTTTTCCAGGGTTGCTGTAACAAAGTACTACAAATTGGGTGGCTTAAAACGACAGAAATTTATTGTCTAACAGTTCTGGAGGTTAGAAGTCTAAAATCCATGGTCTGTCTGAAACCTGTAAGGGAGTCCTTCCTTGCCTCTTACTAATTTTTTCTTAGCATTTTTGGTATTCCTTTGCTTGTAGATCCAATGTGTAACTCCAGTTTTGCTTTTGTTATCAGGTGGAGTTCTCCCTGTGTATCTCTGTCTGCAAATGCATCTCCTCTTATAAGGACACCAGTGATGTTGAATTAGAGACCCATTTTGCTCCAGTGTTATATCATTTACCTTCACTAATTATACTTCAATGACCCTGTTTCCAAATAAGTCACATTCCAAAATCCTAGGGGTTAGGATTTCAACATGTCTTTTTAGGAGGAACACAATTCAATCCATAACAGGCTTTGAGAGAGATTGATATAATTATGTTTTAACTGTTTACACATTTTTACTCCAGCCTCCCTGGTAGCTCAGATGGTAAAGAATCTGCCTGCAGTACAGGAGACCTGGGTTTGATCCCTGGGTCGGAAAGATCCCCTGGCGAAGGGAATGGCAACCCACTCCAGTATCCTTGCCTGGAGAATCCCATTGACAGACCATGGGGTCACAAAGAGTTGGTCACGACTGAGTGACTAACACTTTCACTTTTCACTCCAGATTATATGTGAATGGGGTTTTTAATCGTGACCTTGAAGAAGCTCTGTTCTCTGCATTTTAGGTCCTCCTCCCTCTAGCATACACACATAGTACACATAAAATTTGATAGTAGTTTTTTTACTGTTAGACTTACTGACCCTTTTGAGAATCTGATAAAAGCAGTGGATTTTTTCCTCTAGAATAATGTAGAGATATATGCATGAGATTGCACACCTGTACACACACATATATAAACACACTCAGAAAAATATTTTTCATGAAACTAAGTGTCCTTGGATACCCGTCTCCATGCAATCCTGTTCATGAACTTCTAGATTAGAAAGATATTAATTCCTAGCAGTTACAGATACCTAATCTTTTATTGGAAAACGAATGAAATGGAAAAACAATAAGGAAGAAGCAGAAGTATGTATATGGGGTATCCTCATGGTCATCGTTGTAACTCAGTGTAGCTTTTGGGGGAATTTTCATACTTAGGTAATATTAGCTATGTGCTTAGTCTCTTCTCTGCTTCCAATCCCATTCCTTTAGCCATGTAATACTTTTACGTAGAAAAGAATAGGTACTTTTAGACCTATTACTTAAAGCCCATGTGCCACAACTATTGAGCCTGTGCTTTACACAGATTATAGACAAACTTTGTATCTTCCACAGTGTTGTGGTTAGCTCTTGACCTCTTTACGTTCTGTGTTGTGTTTTGATTATCGTATCAAGATTTTTTTGAACATGGTAGTGGTCTAGGGTTTCTGAGTCTATGACTGGATTGGATACTCCATGCTCTTCTTCATTTGTAGTCTTTTCTCCAAAACAGTCTTGCCCAGGCTTCAGCCCTGAACAACTTAATGGACTTCCCTTTTAAAAATAAAGATATTTTTAGTCTATCTTAAAAAAGGTTATCAGTCATGTCTTTGTTTTGCATTTAGTTTGTGGCATATCTGTATAAATGAAGCCTGGCATTCATTTATTGATTTTTTTAAGATGTAACAATCGAGTATTTACTCAATTTTAGTGATATGCAAGTTAACTCTAGCAGTAGTGGAATCATAGGCAATGAATATTTAGACTGTGCTGGTACAGTCGATACCATTGATACCTTTCTTAGTTCATTTTTCTGAATGTGAAATATTCAGAATCTTTATTTAGAAATAACAGGTTGGCAGACTATGACCTATGAACTGTCTTCCTGTTTTTGTGAATAAAGTTTTATTGGAACACAACCATGTCTATTTGCTTACTGGTCATGGCTGATTTTGTGCCACAAATGGCAGAATTGAGTAGTTGCTACTAAGATTGTATGGCCCACACACTGAAAATATTTATTACTTGACCCTTTACAGAAAACCTTTGCCAACTCTTGGTTTAAAATATTTTGGAATTAATTCCCCCCTTTTAAGAATATTTGAAGTTTTTTTTGTTGTGGTTTTGTTTTTCAGTCATAGAATCTAAGGGATATTAAAAGGCCATTTAGCTCAGCATTCTATTTACTGCTGCTTGAGTTTCCTTCAGTACTCCTGCCAGGTTGTCCTCCAGCTTAGAGGTGTAGGATGATGTGACAAAACAGCATTGGATGTGACTGTGTTAAGCACAGAATTGTCCCTGACTGGGAGTCAATCAGTGACTCCCCATGGAAAGATAGATGAAGTAGATTATTCTTTGTTTTCCCCACTGTCTCCATTGGTAGGTTATTTACTTTGGGTTAGTTACGTGTTAGAGGCACAGAGGAGTCAGTTTTTAAGAGGAAGACAGCTAAACAGATCCTACTTTAGGTGGAAATTTTTAGAAAGCTGGAATGAATGTTTGGACATTGTCTAGAGACTTTTGTATTCAGTGCTTACTTAGTTTTTCTAAACAAATCTATAGCAGCTAAAACTTAGAACTACAGCTATCTTTTGTCAGCTTTTACTGTTTGTGTTCAGTAAATACTGGTACAGAAAAAACATACAGGTAGAGCCAATCTCATGCAGATCTTCACTGTAGTATTTGGTACTTTTGTGTACTTGATTCCTTGGTGAGCTTGATGAATGTCCTCTCAGGAGATGGAAGAGAGGGGTATCTGATCCAAAGATCAACCTTATCCTGATGGGGGAAGAATTTCTCACATTCCATTTAGGAAATCCAGCCTGTTAAAATCTTGTTAAACAGCAGTTTCCCAGTTAAAGCACCTTCTGGTTTTTAATATAGTAGGTTTTCCATCTAATAAAGAAATGGAGGGCTTCCCTGTTAGTTCAGTGAATCTGAACTGCCCACCAGTGCAGGAGACACGGATTCGATCCCTGGTCTGGGAAGATCCCACATGCTCCGGAGCAGCTAAGCCCTGTGCGCCACAATTATTGAGCCTGTGCTCTGCAACAAGAGAAGCCACTGCAGTGAGAAGCCCACACACTGCACCTAGAGAGTAGCCCCCGCTTGCTGTGACTAGAGAAAGACTCACATGGCAGCTGGAACCAAAATAGATGAAAATATGCACGGACAAAAATACATGGAAAAAAGGAAACGCTCAGGTAATAAAGGTTACCACAAGAAGGGTAAATCCTGTGTATCTTAACGCAATGATACTCTTCTATTTTCACTTTAAAAAAATTTTTCATACTGTTTTTTCCTCTTAGATGAAAGGGAGTTTGTAAATTGTTAGAGGACAAAAGATAATGGAGACTGGCTAATTGATGGGAAAATACACTCTTTCAAATTTTTTTTGGTACCTTCTGATTTTTCTATTTTACAAAAATAGTGATTTTTAAAAATACATAACACATGCACTGGATATATAGTGAGAAACAAATGTCCATAATTTCTCTTCCTGAGCTATCCAGTTCTCCCTCCCAGAGGCAACCGTTATTATCAAGTTTTGGGCTTTTTTTGCTAGAAAAATCTATTTATTTGTAAACATATGCATTCATTTGTCTTTCTTTTTCCATAAAAAGTGGTATATTAT
Source organism: Muntiacus reevesi (assembly GCF_963930625.1). Classification (NCBI taxonomy): domain Eukaryota; kingdom Metazoa; phylum Chordata; class Mammalia; order Artiodactyla; family Cervidae; genus Muntiacus; species Muntiacus reevesi. The sequence continues at coordinate 53,205,271 of NC_089257.1, forward strand.
ACAGTATATTACATCTTGGCCTTTAAAATTAATCATGAATCTGTGTTTCACATCAGTATAAGCTGAACCACCTCTTCCCTTTTTTAGTCCTCAGAGGTTTAGTTTAAACCTTCTAAAATCATTAATTTCCTTCCCAGAATTAAAAAATGAGTTTATGTGCATGTGACTATAAGAGTATATAATCCAGAGATAAATTAGCTCTGAGTTGGCCTTCCCTGATGGCACAGAGGGTAAAGCATCTGCCTGCAATGCAGGAGACCTGGGTTCGATCCCTGAGCCGGGAAGATCCCATGGAGAAGGAAATGGCAACCCACTGCAGTATTCTTGCTTGGAGAATCCCATGGATGGAGGAGCCTGGTAGGCTACAGTCCACCGGGTTGCAAAGAGTCGGACATGACTGAGCAATTTCACTTGCACTTTTACTTTGGTAATAATTTTTTTTTCCTAGTCTAAAAATTATACTCATAAGTAAATGATTATTTGCAGGAAAAAGAAAAGATAAATTAACGTTTTTTAGACTGAAATATTATAGATCAGACTGACTGTTGAGGGACTATACTGAGAAATCATTTCCAAAGAAGTAGAGGAAAGATGAATACAAAAATGTAATTATGTGCTCAGCCTTAATCCTTACACAAACGCTATAAAGTGAAGGGTGGGAGGTATATATGCTGTCTATATGTTTTTAGAGATGAGGAAGCTGCAGAAACAAACAGATAAGTAAGCTCACCCCCAAGATAAATGGGTGCACCTGAATTCCAGCCCAACCCTGCCAGACTCAGGTCCTTACTGCATCATGGCATTGGGCTGCCCGAAAGGATTGTTCCACAAAGTGAGCCTAACTTACTTATCAGGAAACAGTTTATAACAGGACCAGATTCAGTAGAATACTGAAAATGGCCTCACCAGAGACTTAGTTTTTTAATAGCTTATGTAGGGGAGGAAAAACTTTTCTTCTGTCCCTTTATGCTCTATGACTGAGGCTTACAAATCAAAATGACAAAAGACAGAGTAATAGAAAAGGCATACGTATGGTTTTTAAACTTGCATAAGGGCATCACAGAAAAGTGAAGACCCAAAAAGACGTGGTTTTCACCTTGAGACTTGAGAGCTTATATACTGTATTAAAAAGGGTTATAAATTATGGAGAAGTGACTAGACACAAAGGAATTTGGACTTTAGGGGCAATATATTGTGGGAAGGTAAATATGTGGGAAAACTAATAGAAGATATAGGTTACTTTAGTAAAGTTTTTGGTGCTAACTTTCCGTCTTCTTTATCGCCATAGAACTCACCCAGAGAGTCCTCATTATGGCAGCCCTCAATTCTTGGAAGTTTCTGCTTTTAATCAAATGAGGGAAGGTCTGAGAAGAAATCTTTCTGCTTATCTTAAATCTCACTTCCTTCAGCTCAAAGTAATCCATGTGCCATTAGCGACAATTTGGGAGTACAAATATCTGAGCCCATGCCCCGTTACACAAAACTCACTGTTTTTCAAAGGTAGTTAAGTGTAGTATGTAGTATTTATATATATTTATATATAGGTATAGGTATTTGTATATATTGTTACAGGTGTTTGTAGAAACATGTTTGAATTTTGTTATCAATCTTTTTTTTTTTTATCATTAAAAAAATACTTTATTTTTGTGTCACTGTGGATTCTACTACCCTCAGCAATATGTTATCAATCTTAAGCAAGACCTTATGCTCTCAGAGCTTCTTGTCTGCCTTATCTAATTACCTCTACTACTCTGAGGGTTGTTTTTTTTTTTTTTTTAATTTATTCCAATAAATAATTATATCTAGGAAAAGTCTTTCAGTGAATCGGGTAGAGTAGACTTGGAAATAAATCCGCTAGCCTTTGGTTAAGTGTTTACTCCTTAACCCCAGCATGTAATCCTTTTATTTAAACCGATGGTGGTAATAATTAAGTCTGCCTCGATGGCCTGTGAGTCAGATTCTGGGTTCGACAGTAGACCTTATCCTTTCTCATTCTCTTTGTTGGCTGCCTCTGGAAATGGCCTTCAGGGAAATACTGGTAAAGTCTACAGCCTTTGAGTTTTAACTGTTGATAAGAGCCTACCTGCATTGAGAAAGAAAAATTATTAAGAAGGCTTGTAGGAAATTGTATCTGAAAGCATGAGAGATACAGTTTTTTGTGCTTAATCTCTCCTTTTCCTGTCTTGCCTTTATTATTTATTTTTATCACTGGTGAGTCTTCTATAAAACTTTACTTCAAGCCCATGGATCCGCCTTGTTCCTTCCTCTCACCATATCCTAATCTCCAAGTACTGTTCATATTTGTCTTTCTGCTTAGCAAGTATCTGAAACAACTACTTGAAATGTGTTAAAATTTTAATTTGAGTTGTTCTTAGCTTTAATATAGGCAAAGGAACTCCCATTTCTTGGCACTAAAAAGCTACTTTTTGTGGGCAGATTTTTATGGTTTTCTTGGTTTTGTAATACCCCAATCTCTCATTTTAATTGTTTTGTCTATTTAAATAACTCTTTTTTTTACAAGTTGAAAATGAGAGAAAAACTTATCTAATTATTTTATCTTAACTAAGTTTCTAAAAGTAATGAGACAACATGATTGACTTTTCATTAATATTAGGACTTTTATTAAGAGACTACAGTTATTTTACAAAGGTGCAGTTTATGTTGATTGGGTGGGTGCTGTCTTAGAATTATCTGTGGTTTCTCTGTGTCCGTTTCAGGCTCTTTTTGCCCATGAGACCTGCATGTTCTCCTTTTATGAATAAGGGAACAGGTTCAGAGTAGTAGTTTTGTCTTAGGATCTCATGGCTTCAAAGTGGCAGAGCTTGAACTTGAGCTTCTAGCAAGTGAATGTATCTTAGTTTCAGTAGTTTTGTAATATGTTCTCTTAATGTAAGTTTATATGCATAATATAAAACACACTAGCAAAGCCCACTTTAGCAAGAAAGCCTTGAAAGTAATTGTGATATTTGGTACCCATCATTTTGCTGGTCTTGGCAAAAGATTTCTGCCTCTTTAACTTTTGAACCATAGGATAAGGTACTTTCTGAAGAAGATACCCAGCTGCCACTGCTTGGTGGTTTTCCTAAGACAACTCAAGAACAGTGAAAATAAATATGAGTCATGTTTCCCTGCTTCTCTGCCCTGGCACATGGAAATAATACTGCTGCTTTTCTCATTCTTGCAGTGCTTCAGATACTTTTCAACGGATCATAGGACCGTTAGATATCTTTTCATTTAAGTAAAATCACACAGTAAGAATCTAAACTGCATGTTCTGGAAGGATTGGCAGCATTTCTCTCCTGGTTTCTGCTTTTCTGGTAGTTTTTGGCCATAGTGACAGGACTCTGTGGAAAATGTGATCAGTCTAGACTTGGCTTAAAAAAATTCTCATTTGTACTGGCTTTGCCAGTAAGTTAATAGGGTAAAGTGTATTGGTGGGTGGGGGAATCAAGAATACCTGGAGACAGAGTGTAAAAATACTTGGTGCTTGTAAAGTTTGTGGTTGCATTGTGATAAAGTTGGGGAATTGTGGAAATCTGTTCTTTCTTCCATGAAGAAAACCCTAAAGATAAAATCATGTGCAGATAGTTTTAAGCTAAATACCTGAAACTCTCTTAGCTCTCTTAGTCTTTATACTCTTAAGGACAGAATATTAAGTTTGGTAAAAATTTTTATTTGATGTTAACAAACTGGCTATTTAGGCTTTATAGGGTGTCCTCCCTGATAGATAAGGAAGAAAGTACTTAGATGTGTTTTTTTTAGGGTTGAGCCAAGCATGTATTCAGGCTATAAATGCTCAGTGATTAAGGGGAAAATTTGCTTAGTATCTTTTTCTGTCTTAAATGCATGTGCACACCTCTGGAAAACTTTCTGGTGCCTGGTATCTGGTAGGTGATTAATAAATGTTTGTTGAACAGATTTTTGCATAGGAAGGAATTGAAGCTCAGTGAATTAGATAGCTTGTTCTAGGTCATGTGCTCAGGACACTGTGTTTAACATATATGTAGTACGTAGTTGTTATTAGTATTTACCAGATTTGTTAGGTGTATTGATGCAGAATTATTCTTCATTTCTCCCCTATGACAACTTTAGTGCTCTATAGTTTTAATTAGATTTGGGGTTGGCAAAGTCTTGAAATAGTCTTTTTATTTATTTATTTATTATCTTTTTTATTTTTTAAATTATGAAGATGTGATGACACATTTGCAGGAGACTTGGAAAATACAGAAAACAGTTACATATAGCTTCACTATATATTACAATTATTTTTTTAAGTAGATAAATTAAGATTTTTAGTTGGAGTTTCAATATCAGACTCTCAAAAATTAATAGAACAAATAGACAGGAAAGTAGAAGGATATAATAGACTTGAAAAGCACTGTGAACTAATTCAACATGATTAAGATTTATACAATTTTCACACAACAGGATACAAATTCTGTTCAAGTTCCCATAGACTATAAACCAGGAAACACTGGAACTAAAACAAGGAATCTAAAACAAGGTACAAAAATTTCATGATCTAGAGGTATTGAAATCATACAGAGTCTGTTCTCTTATCACTATGAAATTATGTTAGAAATCAATGTCAAAAGATAGTTGAAAATAACCTACATGTTTTCAAGTGCAGTTTGACATTTACCCAGAGAAATCTTTGATTTAACCATTGAAAACTTCAATAAAATTAAAAGACTGGAAAAAACAGAGGGTGATTGCAGAGAAGAAAGCACTTAAATGAGAAATTAATATCAAGGCCATTTAAAAAACCCCATTGTATTTGGAAATTTAATGTCTTCTTTTAAATGATGGATGTATCTAAGAAACCATTACAAGGAAAAGTAGAAAATATTTTTAACAATAAAAATGAAAAGAGAATTTATCAATATTTGTTGCATGCAGCTGAAGCTGCTCATTGCAACTAAATACAATGTAGAATCTTGAATAAAATATGAAAACAAATAGTGGACACTAGCATAAAATTTTGTCAAATTTGAACAAAATCTGTACCTTAGTTAATACTATATGATGTTTCCTGTTTTGTTTTGCTTTTTACAACACAACATTTCTTTATGTTTTCAGAATTGCATTAGAAATTTCAAGCCTCATTCAAATTAAAAAAAATCACTAAAATAATAACTGGACTAGAGACTTCTAGCAGTAATGCTAGATGCCAGAATGAATCCACTATATCAAAAGTTTTGAGTGAATATAAATTAGAAATCTGGCATTCTATTCCAACTTAGACAAGTGGAACCAAAATGTCATTAATTTTTTAGGTAAGTGAAAATTTAAAGTTTTCTATAATATATACATTTATACATACTCTCTCTTTTTATATGTATACAAAAGCTTGTCTGCACTTGATAAAAACTGGAGAAAGAACAGCAAAAAAAGATAGGGAAATTGGAAAACATAAACTAAATGAAATGGGAGTACTGAATATGAAATAGGAAAAGTGAAACAAACTAGATAAAAGTAAAAGATCATCATATAGTCCAGTTGTTTTTAAACATGGCAGTTCATTAGAATCATATCTGGAGCTTTGGAGAAAAAAATTACCTGTGGCATTTATATTTAAAAAAAAAATTCCAAGGTAATTCTAATGTGCATCTGGGTTTTAAAAAGTAATTACAGATTTTTCTGTTAAATGGTAGTTTTAGTGATATAGAATCCAATTATTTTCTGTTGACCAGTCAGGGTACAGTGTTATTAAAATGAATGATAGTAACATAATCTCGGAAGTAAAAGATGTTTGTCAGTTTTCACAATCAATAGCCAGACAAAAAATAAAAGATCATTACAATTGCAAGCCATAAAGGACACATGATTAACCTAACAATGTAAAATAATTACATACAATTGAGGGGTTAAATAGAGTGATGTGGTAAGTGGAGGTACATGCATGCAAATTTTTCATCCACCCAGTTAGTCTGTGTGTCTTGGTTGATGCATTTAATCCATTTACATTTAAAGGTAATTATTGCTGTGTGTGATCCTATTCCCGTTTTCATTTGTTTGGAGCTTGTTTTTTGCAGGTCTTTTCCTTCTCTTGTGTTTCTTGCCTTAAGAAGTTCCTTTAGCATTTGTTTTATAGGTGGTTTGGTGGTAACTTTTGCTTGTCTGTAAAGCTTTTGATTTCTCCATCAAATTTGAACTAGAGTTTAGCTGAGTGTTCTTGTTTGTAGGTTCTTCCCTTGCATCACTTAAAATATATTGTGCTATTCCCTTCTGGCTTGTAGAGTTTCTATTGAGAAATCAGTTATATAACCTTGTAGGAGCTTCCTTGTATGCTGTCATTGTCTCCTTGTGACTTTTATTAGTTTATCTTTGTCTGACTTTTGTCAGTTTTATTACTGTATGTCTCAATGTATCCCTTCTTGGGTTAATCCTGCCTTGGGGCTCTCTGTGCTTCTTGGACTTGGTTGACTAACATCTGAAGCAAGTGAAGATCTCCTTTGTGCTTCATTATCTCCTCAGGCCTTTCCCATTTTTCTTTTCTTCTTACTGAAATTGTAGCTCTTCATATATTCTGGGTAGTAATTGTATTATGCATGCTACTGCAAATACCTTTTACCTGATTTGCCTTTTCTCTCTATTAATAGTGTTGTGAGATGAACTCAATTTTAGTGGTTTCCAGTTTGTCAACATTTTTCCTTTTTGATTAATACTACTTGTGTCCTATTTAATAAATGTTTCCCTAACCCAATTGTAGAGATGTTCTATGTCATATTCTAGTCTGCCTTTCACATTTGGATGTATAGTCTTTCTGGAATTCATTTTTGTGCGTGGTATGATATACGGTAGTCTTTTCTTCTTATCCCAGTACCATATTTCTGTAGCTTTATAATACATCTTAATACATGATAATGTAAGTCCTCCAGCTTGTTCTTACTGCTTGTCTTGGCTACTCTTGGCCCTTTGCATTTCTGTATCATTTTAGAATCTTAGTTTCTATACCTAAACAAAAACAGCTTAAACTTTGGTTAATGTGTTGAATCTGAGGAATATAGTATATACATCTTTCTATTTATTTAAGTATTGTTTAACTTCTCTCAATATTTTTTAGTTTTCAGTATGTTTCACATTTACTTCTAATTTTTGGTATTTTCAAAAATAATTCATTAAGATAAAAACTCAAATAATATAAAATTGATCATTTTAAAATGAAAAATTCAGTAACATTTATTTCATTCAATGTTATGCAGCTATTGCCTTTGTCTAGTTTCTAAACATTTCTGTCTCTCCAAAGTAAAGCTCCTTAAGTAGTTTTCCCCCATGGCCCACTCTTTTCACCCTTCAACCCGTGCCAACCGCTAGTGTGCATTCTGTCTTTATGGATTATCTATTCTGGTGATTTCATGTAAATGAAATCCTGTAGTATGTGGTCTTCTATATCTGGCTCTTTAAACTTAGTATGTTTTTGAGATTCATCCTCATTGTGTAGTACATGTCAGTATACTTCATTCCTTTTTATGAATGAATAATATACACAGAGTAGTATATATACACAGCGTATATTCCATGATTTGTTGATCCATTCATTTGTTGATAGATTCTTGGGCTGTTTACATTTTTGGGCTGTTGTGAACACTGCTACTGTAAACAAGTGTATACAGGTACTTTTTTGAGTACCTGTTTGCAGTTCTTTTGGGGTATATATCTAGGAGTGCCATCACTTCATGGCAAATAGATGAGGAAACAATGGAAACAGTGAAAGATTTTATTTTCTTCAGCTCCGAAACCACTGTGAATGGTGACTGCCCCTATGAAATTAAAAGACTTGCTCCTTGGAAGAATGACAACAACAAACCTAGACAGCATATTAAAAAGCGGAGATATTATTTTGCCTACAGTGGTCCGTGTAGTGAAAGCTCTGGTTTTTCCACTAGTCATGTACAGATGTGAGAGCTGGACAGTAAAAAAGGCTGAGAGGAGAAGAATTGATGCCTTCAAGCTGTGGTGCTCGAGAAGACTCTTGAGAGTCCCTTGGACAGCGAGGAGATCTAACCTGTCAATCCTAAAGGAAATCAGTCCTGAATATTCTGATGTTGAAGCTGAAACTCCAATACTTTGGCCACCTGATGTGAAGAACTGACTCATTGGAAAAGACCTTGATCCTGGGAAAGATTGAAAGCAGGAGGAGAAGGGGACAACAGAGGATGAGATGGTTGGATGGCATCACCGCTGCGATGGACATGAGTTTTAGTAGGCTCCAGGAGTTGGTGATAGACAGGGATGCCTGGCGTGCTGCAGGTGACCATTGGGTCACAAAGAGTCGGACACAACTGAGCAACTAAACAACAACAAACCTAGAAGTGGAATTGCAGAGTCATGATAATTATGTGTTTAACTTTTTGAGAAACTGCCAAGCTTTCCTATCATCAGCCGAATCATTTTTCTTTCTCTTCAGCAGTGTGCATGAGTTCCAGTTTCTCTATATCCTTATCAATTGCTAGTTGATAATTTCCATAATTTTTTTGGCTTTTGTATGGTATTATAAGTGATATATATATATTTTTTTTACTTTGTTTCCTGTGTTTTGCTGGTGTATAGAGATACATTTGTTTTGTATTTTTTTTCACTATATTAACCTTATAACTGGTGACCTTCTTAAATTCACTTGGTAATTCTGATAGTTACTTATGTACTGATTGAATTTTCTACCCACATTTGCATTTATGACTTCCAGTGCTTTCTTATTCTCTATTCCTTTTTCATAGTAGTTTATTATTTGATGGATGGGCAGTATTCTTGTTGAATGACTTGTAGAGTATTAGAATTTAAATTTTCTTTAAATTTTTTACTTCTTTAGTGTTCTTTGTGATTGATTCTGTTGCTTTTCATTTTGGTCCTTCTTAATTTTCTTAAATATCTGATGATCCTTAGTTATCCATATTTATGAAAGACTAGAATGATTGATTTTGGTAGTTGATGCTGGCTTCCTCCCAGTTTTCTGAAGTCTGTTTTTCCAAGAGAGCTTTCTCTCCAAGTGGAATTACTGAGAGCTCTGTATGAATTTGTTTTAAGGGCCAGCAGCATTCAGATAACCTGGGGACCTAAAATTTATTTCTGGGGATCAGTGCTCTGAAGACTTCTTTTGTTTTGGTTGTTTTTGTTTTATTTCTCTCAATGCCCCATCTTCCCTACCTCCATTTGTGGATGTTTAGAGCAACTTCAAGCTCAGCCCTACTCCTCTTTCATCCCTAGTGCCTGTGCTGGGTGTTCTCAGCAAAGTAAAACTGTGGGGAGTGGCTCTGCTTTTCTCTGAGCAGTTACCTTGATTAGTTACCTTGATTACTGTATGCTTTAATTTAGCTTCTTGATCCTGAAATTGGGGTTTTCTCTTTAGAGGATTGAGATAGCTCTTACCTCATTTTGGTCCTTTCCTATGTTTGTTTTGCTTAGGTTTTATTTCTTCTGCTGTGACTTCTCTATCATTTTAGCCTCATTTATTTATTTTTTTCCTGTCTTCTTTTCTTACTGTTTATTGATCGGTTTTCAGATTGTAATGAATTAATTTTTTTATAATTATGAAAAATTTAGGGGTAAAATACATGTATCTATTCCTTAGCTTAAATAAAACACAAATACAGTTGAAGTTCCTCATTATCTTCTTTGATTGTGTTACACTCTTTCTAATGTACCCATAAAGATTATCATGTGTGTGCATTTCACAGTAAATGGCATTCTTTTGAATATGTTTGAACCTTGAATAGTGACATACTGCATGAATCTTTCTGCATCTTGGTTTTTCCACTTAACCATAGTTCTTTTATTTGTTCGTTCTCTTAGCATACTCACTCTGTTTTCTCCTGTTTCAGTGGAATTTGGGTAAGGAAGATAACTCAGCCGATATTTCTTACTAGGACTTTTTTTTAAAAGGGAGACTTAAGTATCTTTTGGATATGTTGTCACTACAGACATATAAAAGAAAGGACTTGGTGTTACCTCTTGTTTCAACTGGTGATGATGGGTGAATATGACACCTCACCATGTTATACAAGCTAAGCAATTGCCTTGCTGCTGACCTCTATTTGGTGTTATAAATACTTTTAGAGACAGAGAAATACCATTCATTCGTGTTTGGAGTTTAACTGAGGTTTAAGTGAAGATTTCGGTTCCTATTGCTGAAGGAATTTTTAGAGGTCACTTGGTACGAGCTATGTTAAAGAAACCCAGGCCCAGAGAATGTGAGTGACTTGATTGAGGTGATCCAGGGAAAAAACACAGGATTTAGAAGCTAGTGTTGCAGTTCATTGTACTTTCTACCTTACTAAAATGAACCAAAAGTTAATGTTCCCTTTTGTTAACATTCATCTTGGATTTTTGCCTGTCCTTTAAGATACTTGAATACCAAGAGATTTTAGTAGATAAAAATTAGCATAGATCTTTGAACTGATACTTATTTGTCATGTTTTCTTTAGGATCAGAATGGTTTCCATCCCAGAATACTATGAAGGCAAGAATGTCCTCCTCACTGGAGCTACTGGTTTCCTAGGGAAGGTACTTCTGGAAAAGTTGCTAAGGTCTTGTCCTAAGGTGAATTCCGTGTATGTTTTGGTGAGGCAGAAAGCTGGACAGACACCCCAGGAGCGAGTAGAAGAAGTCATTAGTTGCAAGGTAAGTTTGGAAAGTAATCATTAAGAAGAGAGAAAATAGTGTGTTTGTGTGTATATTATTGTAATCATCAACAGCCTAGTATCCTGAAAAAAATTAGTAGAAAGTCCTGTAAGAATGGCGGTAACCTGAGTATGAGTCCTGATCAGTAGGAGATAAAAGCTTTCCTCCATGATAAAATTGTATAACAAGTTCTAAAGTACCTTTATGTTATATGTTTAATGTGTTTTTAGAATATTTGAGGCAAGTTATCTGTAATTACTAGATGCTTTAAATAGTTTTCAGAATAATAATACTTAAAAGTTAGTTTCTAATTCTTACTGTGCTGTAAGACTCAATACTTTGACAACAGTTAAAATTTTGTAAGCACTAATTGCTCCCCATGAAAGTATTAGGAAGTGGCAAAATCACATACTCCTCTTTGACTAATAATATGATAATAGAAGGGTCATATAGAATACAGAGTATGTTACACATTTAAACCTTTAGAAAACCATAATGGAGATGAGCTGGAGTAAAATTATTTCATGGTCATAAGCTTTTGAATTTTCTCAAAATGAATGAATTTGTCTGACATTTATTGTTAATAACTTTGTTATCAGTTCAGTTCAGTCGCTCAGTCGTGTCCGACTCTTTGTGGCGCCATGAATTGCAGCACTCCAGGCCTCCCTGTCCATCACCAACTCCTGGAGTTGACTCAAACTTATGTCCATCGAGTTGGTGATGCCATCCAGCCATCTCATCCTCTGTCGTCCCCTTCTCCTCCTGCCCCCAATCCCTCCCAGCATTAGGGTCTTTTCCAATGAGTCAGCTCTTCGCATGAGGTGGCCGGAGTATTGGAGTTTCAGCTTCAGCATCAGTCCTTCCAGTGAACACCCAGGACTGATCTCCTTTAGGATGGATTGGTTGGATCTCCTTGCAGTCCAAGGGACTCTCAAGAGTCTTCTCCAACACCATAGTTCAAAAGTAGTATAGTAGCTATGTAATTTATTAGTTACTAGGTAGGTATTTGGTAACTTTTAACCTTCTAGGGCAGCTGTGACCTACATTAAAAAAAAAAAAAAGACCAAAACCAGAAACATCTGAGTTACTCTGAGCATTCAAAGAATTGCTGAGAAGTATCAGAAGATATGATGATTAATTCTAGATTAACAGCTGTCTTAAAGTTAATAAATAAGTAATTTATTAGAAATAATTTGTAGTCCATTCTGGTTTGATCTTTCAGTAGAAATCCATAGTTAATAGTGGCTAACCTTTATTGAGTGCTTACCTTGTGCCAGGCACTATGTGCAAAACTATTTGTGTATATATTTAATTATTACAGCAACTTTATAAGGTAAGTGTTGGTGTTATTCCCATTCTACAAGGTCATATAGTTAGTGTTAGAGCCAGTGTTTGTGAACTCTTAATGACTGGACCTTAGAGCTCATGCTCTGGTAGGGACAAATGTTGATATATCCCATTTTGCTGATATGGACAGTGAGTCTCAGAAGTTGTCATTTTATCTGAAATTGTGTAGCTAATAGATGTTGGATATAATGTAGATGACTTGATAACAAATTCCTTTCTACTTTATAGCATTATTTCCTCAGTGGATAAGAAAGTAAGGCAAAGATGATGGAAGGCTTTGTGATTCAATGGGAAAAGTAATCTTGAGAGTTGGATACTTTACTAGTAAATGTTGTAGCTGAAATAGCTTAATTTCCCAAAGGCGATGGCAAAAAACTTGGTGCCTTCTTTACAAAAATTAAAAGAAAAGATGGCAAAAGCAAGAAAGAAATGGGTGAAGACCAGAGAAAAACAGAGTTAACAACAGCAGGAATAAGAGTCAGTTTATGGAATAGGGCAGTAATGGGAAGCTTATCTCCTAGGCGAGATAAAGTATGATAAAGTGAAAGTCGCTCAGTCATGTCCGACTCCTGGCATTCCCATGCACTATACAGTCCATGGAATTCTCCAGGCCAGAATACTGGAGTGGGTACCCTTTTCCTTCTCCAGGGAATCTTCCCAACCCAGGGATCGAACCCAGGTCTCCTGCATTGCAGGTGGATTCTTTACCAACTGAGCCACAAGGAAGTCCAAGAATAGAGTGGGTAGTCTAGCCCTTCTCCAGGGGATCTTCCTGATCCAGGAATTGAACCAGGGTCCTTCTTTACTGATTGAGCTATCAGGGAAGCCCAAAGTATGATAACAGAAGATCAATTAAAAGAAAAGATACACCATACAGAGTAAGACCTGTACAGAAGTGTGGGAATGTTTAAATACAACTTTTAATTTTCTTAAAATTACAGCATTACAGTAAAATACAATCACCAATATTCACTACAATGACTTAGGATAAATTAAGAAAAGGTTAAATTACTGGTATATTTAGAATTTTTCTTTACCAAGGTGTTATATTGTTTGGGAATGATTTCCATTCAAATATAATTTTGATTCAGAAGGATAAACTTCTCTTTTGTGAAGCATTCATGTTTTTCTTGTTTGTATTTTCCTTTTATTCATTAAGAGGTAATTCTATACCCACAGGGTTTTAATAGTGAGGTGTAAATTAATACTAGTTTTTCCTTTTAAAAATAAATTATTTGAAACTATTGGTAAGATATTAAAGAATAAGAATAATGTTTACTTTTATCCTAGTGTTTATTAAGTTTGTCTCTACATGAAAACTTTATAAATAGTCCTTACTTCAACTAGAAAAACTTCTTTTCCCTGAATTAGTTTTAAGAAACAAATCTAGCTCTTTGAGGGCTACTCAGTGACTATATAGCTCACAAGGGTAGTTATACTCTACTGATACTCTCCGCATTGCCACAGACTCCCATGCACTTGTGTTCTTCCCCTTTGCCCTTCCTTCCATTAATATATATGAGTCCTACTATACACTAGAGGCTGTTTAGGTTATTAGAGATTTGTTGTGTTGTTCAGTCTCTGAGTTGTGTCCAACTCATTGTGACCCCATGAACTGTAGCACACCAGGCTGCTCTGTTCTCCACTATCTCTTGGAGTTTGCCCAAATCCATGTCCATAGAGTTGGTGATGATATCTAACCATCTCATCCTTTGCTACCCCCTTCTCCTTCTGCCTTTAGCCTTTCTCAGCATAGTGTTTTCAGCATAGAAGGTCAGCTCTTCACATCAAGCGGACAAAGTATTGGAGCTTCAGCTTCAGCATCAGTCCTTCCAATGAATATTCAGGATTGATTTCCTTTAGGATTGACTGGTTTGATCTCCTTGCAGTCCAAGGGACTCTCAAAAGTCTTCTACATTACCGCAATTTGAAAGTATCGGTTCTTTGGCACTCAGCCTTCTTTATGGTCCAACTCTCACATCCATACATGACTACTGAAGAAACCATAGCTTTGACTATATGGACCTTTTTTGGGCGAAGTGATGTCTCTGTTTTTTAATACACTGTCTAGGTTTGTCATAGCTTTTCTTCTAGGGAGCAAGCGTCTTAATTTCATGGCTAGATTCTGTACAGACAATAAAAAAAGATGTGAGTCAATGCTAAAGTATTTACCACCATAAAACCTAGCTACATAATAACTATAATTGAAGAATCTGCCTTCTTAAAGTGTGGTAGGTTCGAAGTTCATTTTCAGTTTTTTTGTGAGAGCTGAGATTGACTCATTGTCTTTTAATGTCATTTTAAAATTAAAACTATTTGGTAGCCTAGTATAAGGATGTTTTTAAAAAACATGATATAATTTATAGCTTTTTTCCAAGTGAATTTTAACTGTAACTCTTGAGCAAATTATTTGATAATGTATATTGACTGCAGTGTGTTGCAGATAGTATTATTGCCTTATCACTGTATTTTTTCATATCCTTGAAATAGGTTGAAAGATTCTGTTTGTATAAAGCAATGATTCTCAAACTTTTGGTCTCTAGACCCCTTTACACTCTTAAAAATTATTGATAACTTCATAAAGGTTTTGTTTTTGTGAGGTTTTGTTTCAAATATCTTATTGATATTTATCATAGTAGATTCTAAACCAGAGACATTTTTAAAGGAAGAGAATACATGTACAAGCACACATTCCATTAGCCATCAAGAGTGATGATATCACAAATGTAGCTTTGGAAAATTCCTCTCTATACTTGTGAGAGAATGAAAGTGAAAAATAAATAATGTTTTAGTTTTATTATGAAAATAGTTTTGACTTTGTGAAATACCTAAAATAGTCTGAGAGACTCCTAGGAACTTACCACACTTTGAGAACTGCCGCGGATTAAGAGGGTGCAGTGTTGCTTAGACCATTTGGGGACAGCCTTCTGGCACATTCTTAGGGATATACCAATAGGGGCAAAAATCTTTATGCTTTAAGGAGAGAGCTGACTTTTGCAGATATCCAAAATTAATTTGAACCCAAGCTTGGCAGTAGAACTTCCCTTAAAACTTTTGGAAAGGGAGGCATCAAGGGGGCTTTAAGACCACAAGGCCTATTTTACGTAATAATGCCTGCTTGTGTTTTGTTGCCATCTCTGCCTTTTGTTTACTCATGTTGGCATTTTATCATGAACCACTTACAATTGGTATAATTCTAATTGGTATGGTGGTTTAGTCGCTCAGTCTTGTCTGACGCTTGCGACCCCATGGACTGTAGCCTGCCAGGCTACTTTGTCCATGGGATTCCCTAGGCAAGACTACAGGAGTGGGTTGCTATTTCCATCTCCAGGGGATCCTCCTGACCCGGGGACTGAACCCAGGTCTCCTGCGCTTCAGGTAGACTCTACTGACTGAGCCACCAGGGAAGCCCTATAATTGGTATAACCACTAATAATCATTTCCCAACTTATTCTTACTCATTTTTTATTTTTCAGAAAACATTTTTTGTGCCTGCTCAGTGCTGGGCATTTGACTTGATATAAAGGGTTGAATTCAGGAATAAGTAAGAGTCATTGCTTTAATGGAACCTACAGTCTACAGAGTTTTTAAGAAGGGGGTGAGGGAGAGTGTAGAAGTGTTAGGAGAGATTGGATAGGAGCAATTATTGAAGCTGGAATTGAGGACCTAAGTAAAATATGAAAGAGTTGGGCATCTTCTCTGGAGTCTCCAGGGTAATGCTTCTAAAATTTTTCCTCACCAGTAAGCCTTATTTGTAAAGGAAATGATTATCTTCTACTCAAAGCCTGAAATTTCATTGAACTTTTGTAGTTTAAACATATGGCCATTATTTTCTATATAAAAAGACCTTGTCCCCAAGTATTTATCTAAATATTTGACTAAAATACTCTATAAAATTATGTCATTTTATTTTATGCCTTTAATTCCCCATGGCACATCCTACTGATTATTCCAAGGGCCATTCATTCTCATGTATATATAGCATAGCTGCTAAATCAATAAAATGAGTTCTTTTTATATTAAGCAGCAATTAATATGTACACTTAAAGTTGTTAAACATTTAAGTAGAGTCTACTATGATTTTGAAACAGGAATAAAAGAGCATAAGCATAGGGCATATACTGTAATGTGACATTGTCTTCTAGAAGAATTTCTCAGCTTGAGCACTCTTTGCATTTTAGGCCGGCCGATTCTTTGCTGTGGGTAGCCGTCCTCTGCACTGTAGGGTGGGCAGCACTCCTGGCCTGTGCCCGCTGAATTCCAGCAGCTCCCTTTGCTCACCATCCCGGTTGTGACAAGGCACAATTGTCTTTAGACACCACCAAATGTTCCCTGGGGGCTGCAGCTGCCCCAGCTTGAGAAGTGATATGCAGCAATGTCCCTGGGAAAATAAACTTCATTGCTGGCAAGGATTGAATTAGAATAGCTGACCATGAAATACATTCTGGAAAGAGAATAAAGTACATTAAAGAGGGCATTAGTGGACTTAATAAAGTAGGAACTAATTGGGGTACCAGTGGGTTAAAAGCATTGGAAAAGATGGTTTTGAATAACAACATGGTGACTAGAGAAGGGAGGAGCATCAAGTTTGAGATGTAACTTGTGAAGCAGCATGACCAATTCTTGGTGTTAATGGTGGAGATATCTAATATGAAGAGGAATTAAAGGTCATTGGCAGTGTGGGAGAATGAAAAAGTGAATTCAATGTGTTAAAAGTACTTTTCTGGTTATATCTTGGGCTCCTTTTTCTCTGCTAGCCCCTTAAATATTTTTCAGAATTTGTCCCAGGCCTAGATCTCTTCTTACTAGGTCCAGTTAGCTGATTACTCAGCACCTTCTGTTGTATGTGAGATGAACGGTTGTATTTTAAAATAGATTTGGAAAAAGCTTCATGTAGTCTGGACCTTGGGTGCTCCTCACTGTTGCTACTGAGTGATATTCTCCCAGGGCTACATGTGTGGTTTATAGAATCAGTAATCTGATTCTGTCTTCCCTGAACTCAGGACCCACAGAGCCAGTTACCTCTATGGCATTGATCTTCTGTGGAGTCTCATTGACACTTTACAGCCAACATTCACAAAACTGAACTCATCTGCATAGGTATTCATCCAATGTTTTCCACCTAATGAGTTTATTCACGTAACAAGTGTTTGTCAGCACTCTGTTATCTGGGGCCTGTGCTGAGCACAGTAGATGTGGTCCCTGTTCACATGGCGTCTGTGGTCTTTTTTCCTTCTCCTGTCATTGGCCAAGTCTTACTGAGTTCTTTTTAATTTCCCACACATAAATGCTCTATTACTCTTAGGTGGTTACATGTGACACTTTCTCTGCCTGAAACACTGTTCTTCTACTTTATAATCTCAAGTCCTTCCCCAGCAGGGCAAGTTGTTGCTCCCGTACAGTCTCATAACACTGTTGTGTTAGCCCTGTTGTTTTACTTATAACACTATATTTTAACTGTTTCCTTGTTTAATTTTTCCTATAAGATTCTAAATAACTTGAGGCAAAGGTCATTTTCTTGTTTTCTCAGTGTATGGAAAGTACTCATTTCATCTGAAACGCTTAGTATTAATTACTATAAAAACAGTAATGTTGAAGTCATTAGCTAGAGGTGAAGGAGAAGACTATTACTTACTAAAAGTCATGCAGGAAGGTGAAAGTGAGTACCATGTAGGTTTTATAGACTTTTTTTTTTTTGCCTCAGATTTAAGACTCTCTGTTTAAACTACATGTATGGACTTTAAATGGATTGGAGAGTCAGGGTGTAATAGAACAGTGGTCTGGAGGTCCCATCTATAAAATCTGGGGTAAAAAAATTAAATTTGACTCACAGTTGAATGTACGTTCATACTGTAACCATCTTGGGATCTGACCGATTCTCTAGTTAAATTTATTCCTTTGAATATACTTAAGGAATATTGAATTTTCTATTTTCAAATTAGAATCCTATATATATGATACTTGACATGTTTTTCCAGCTTCTGGTCTTAATATTTCCTTAAAAACTTTTTTTCCTTTAATATACTTACTTTTTTCCCCCTTTAAAATTTTTCTAAGATTTGAGGTAGACTATAGTTAATGGCATTTTACTCTAATCTGCTAAAGAGGACTACAACCAAAAAAAAAGTGATAAGGTTTGGATTTTAGAAATCTGATCATTTTAAACATTGATCTGATATATATACTACTTAGGTCTGTGCTGAGGGATCATACAGTCTAATGAACAAAGGCATAAACAGTTAAAATTTAACTTTGCAAACTGTGTCCTCTGTGTCCTTCGTGAATTACTTAACCTCTCTATTTCTCAGATTCCTCAACTGTAAAATGGGGATAGTAATGTGGACCCCATAGAGTATTTTCCATATAGAATGATAGCAATTTAAGTAACCTTAGGATTTGCATAGTTGAAATCTAAAAAATACTGATCTTTGGGGGAGAAGATGGTGATGATGGATTTTAGAAAGTTGAAAAATACTGCCCTAAAATGTTTTTCTCCCTTGATAGCTTTTTGACAGATTGAGAGATGAAAATCCAGATTTTAGGGAGAAAATTATAGCAATCAACAGTGAACTCACCCAACCTGAACTGGCTCTTAGTGAAGAAGATAAAGAGGTCATTATAGATTCTACCAATATTATATTCCACTGTGCAGCTACAGTAAGATTTAATGAAAATTTGAGGTAAGTAAAGGTATTTATATGATATTTGGACTGCAGCATAGTTGAAAGATCTAATTTGAATTCTACTTGTTTAGTCGTCATTTACTTGTTTAGTCGTCATTTTGAAAATACTCTGAAATTGTTTACTCTCTATTGTAGCTTTCAGTATCCTACAGAGTGTTAAAAAAATGTTCCTTCTTTTAACAGTTAAAAACATTGGATTGCTAGTATATGTTTCTTAGAAGTAGTTGCTGTGAATTTAAGTATGGGGCAGGGAGAAAGCAAATGGGAAGTGTGGATTAGAAGAACTTTACCTTGGGTAGGAATATTAGTCTTAACAACTAATAGTGTTTATTTCCTTTTCCCTCCGTTCTTTCAGAAGTGTATACTCCAGCAGCCTTATTTTTCTACTTCACACATATTCATCTGATACTAAATATTAAATAGTTAGGCTCAGGTTTTGCAGAGAAAGAAAAAATGGCTTATACATTGAAGTCATACCTTGTTTTTGTTTTAAAAATTTTGGTATCGCTGTTAATAGAAGGGTCCTTTGGATATAGGTTTACTTTAAAAACAGTTTAGACTTCCTTCAAGATACCTATTTCAAGAAAAAACATAGCTTTCCAAATGGTCACTGTGTTTTAAAAAGTCTCACGTATATGCCATGTAAATAATGGTGCTTAATTCAGAGCACTTTTGATGTTATATACAGCTTTATAATGTAAATCTAATTATATGGTCTTAGATCAGTTAGAATGGTGTTTATTTTTTAGGTTTCATGATTGCTTGAAGGGCTTCTTAAAATGTTTTTAAGTTCAGTTCTGATTATAAAGGATTTTGAGATTATCCCCCATATTGTTTGTAGAAGTGCAAACCTTAATTGACACTGTGTGACATGACAGTTCAGCGCCAAAACATTACAGTGAGTTCTGCTTATATTTCAGGTGAGGGAAATGATTAATAGTCCCTTATGTTTCTTTAACAATGCTTTATAGTTTCAAGGTGTTTTCTCACTCATTATTTCATTCTGTGCTTACATTACCCACCTTTGTATAATGGGCAAATCCATTTTATACTTGAGGAAGGTGAGACAGCACTATGTAATGGAAAAGGCATGAACTTTGGAATTACATATCTTGGTTCTAATCTTGGCTTTATCCTTTATTATCTGGTGATAATTATTTATTTACTTTTTAGTTCTTTTTATGCAGCAGTTATGTGTTCAAGATTCAGAAGTGACAAAAGAATCTTATTAGAACTTAGTATAATCTCATTTTCATAAGATATGTATGCATACATACATGTTTTATATACATACTTTTAATATTGGTCAGTTATTATATTTGGATAGTGTGATTATAGGTGGGTTTTTATTATGAAATAGTCAATCTATTGGGTATTTTCCCTTATTCTAGCTTTCATAACCAAAAAAGAGTTCACATAACCTTATGAAAGTGTTTTGAGGAAAAAGGTATATTCATACTTGATAATTGTTGTATAATCCTCAAAGGGAAAATTAGAATCTTTTTTTGAAGATTTTGAGGAATTTTGAAGATTTTGAAGAATCTCTTCAAAAGGGAGATTGTTTTGCAAACAGACAGCATTCATTCGGGTGAAACTCATCTAAATAACCTTATGAGAAGGACCCAAGTGTAATCCTTTTGAGGCAAACATTTTCTTTTCTCTTTGTCTTCCCCTTAGGGTAAGCAACATTACCATTAACAAAAGGGAAAATTTATTATTATTATTTGTTCTTTCACTAGAGATTGATGAACATTTATTGTTCTTCCCTTCCTTGCCAAGGCATGTATGTTTATTCACCTAATCCCAGCTGTTACTTTGAAATTACTGTTTTCTGTGAAGCAATTTTAATGGGTATTGATGTCTAAGTGGTGATATTACAACATTCTTAAATACTGTAGGTTGACATATAATAACTACTTTTACAGAGCAGTTATTCTTTTTTTTAATGGTTAGCATTTTTATGTGTTTTTTTTTTTAATATGTATTTTATTGAAATCTAGTTGCCTTACAATGTTTCAAGTGCACAGCAAGGTGATTCAGTTATTCATATACACATATATTATTTTTAAGATTATTTTCCATTATAAGCTGTTACAAGATATTGACTGTATGTGGTTCCCTGTGCTATACAGTAAACCTTTGTTGCTTCAGAGCAATTATTCTTTATAGCCACTTTTTATGTTAGCCCACAAATAAAAAATGGTTCAAAGCTTTTACTTCCAGGGCAAAAAAATCTAAATTTTACTCCCCAAACTATATTTTTGGATAAATCAGAATAAATTGCACATAGATCCTATTTGCAAAGTCCATATAGTCTAATAGAATATGCTTAAATAACCATAAAATAGAAAATGTGGAGTTACTGAAGAGCATATGTTAAAGTGCTATGCAAGTTGAGAGGTAGCAGAGCTCATTTATTTTTCATATGTGGTGGTCTATAAATCTTGAAGTGGGGAGAAATGGATATCAAGATTAGGGATTATAAAGAAATACTGAAGAAATGCTGAAAGAAAAGGAGAGAGTGATATTAAGGATAAAAAAGGGTGTTACTTAAATAGTTGATCATAGAGCCTGGTATCCCTTAAGTAGTAAGGAAAGTGAGGGTAGGCAGGGCCAATGGAGTTGAGAGTAAAGAAGTATCAAGAGACTAGAGACCATGATGAGGATGTAAAACAGGCTTAAGTGCAGAAATGGAAGGACAGATAATGTGGTGGGGGAAAATTCACAGTATGAGGTTTTAGAGATGGAACATTTTGGAGTGAGAAGGCCCAGGGTAGGAATGTGAGAGTAGGTATTCCGAAAGGAGTGGAAGTAAGGATCCATAATTAGAAAAGATTAAGAAACTGTTGAGTCTTAAGAGCATTGATTCTCAAACTTTAGAGTGTGTTATGAAGCTTAAGAATTACTGGAGAATGTGTTAAAAATGCAGAATCTTGGACTGTGTTTGCCAAATTCAAACCCTGTAGTTTTGAGATAATAACCGGGAATTCTCACTTTTAGGAAGAACCTAGGATGTGATTTAAATGACAGATGTCTGGGTCCCCTGCCTTGGTTGATTAATTGGCCCCTAGACATCTGTTTCTATATCTTCATTAAGTTAAAAAGAAAAATCAGCAGCATTAGCGATAAAATCAGTAATGTAGGTAGTATTTTTGTAATCAGTAATGTAGGTAGTATTTTTTCAGAGATAGGAAAGAGAGTGATGAGGGAGAGATCACAATGGCATGGGGAATTTATTTAAAATGTAGTTTTCCAGGACTCAGTTTAGACATTGGAGAGTGTCTAAGGATGAGGTCCAACAATCTGCATTTTAAATAACTCAACAGGTGTCAGTCATGTCAGGGATGAGATCTCTGGTCTATGTCTTAGAGGTGTTATCAACATAGATTTTGAACAACGCAATATAGAAGACAGGTGAATAAGAAAATTTATTAGCTGTTCAAGTTGAGGTTTCTCCTTTATTGAAGTGATTTCTCTGTCTGCATTAATGATGGACCATTATTACAAAGATTTGTTCATTTTGCTCTCCCCACCAAAAGCCAGTGTTACATAAAATGCATTTAAGAATCCATATGACCAAAACATAGTGAGAACTTTTATTTTTGTTTAGCATTACTGAATGCTTTCCAATCTAACATGTCAGGATCTCAGCCTAAAGTTCAAGGTGTAGAAATTGGATGGTGGTAAAACAAGAGTGAGGATACTAGCCTGGCAGGGATATTAAGAGTTATTTATGTGGGCACAAAATGCCTTCAGGTTTGGGCTCTCAGTTGCAGATGAATGGGAAGAGGTGAGCAGACAGAGCACAGGTGTGCTTTCTTTCTAAATTTATTCCTTATTTTCAGTGACCCAGAAATTCTGTTACCATCCTCAGGAGCCTGTAACAAAATATCCTTTGTGTCTTGCTCCCAAAACATTACTCTCCCTATCACTGTTGTTTTGCAAATGGAAAAGAAAATAGCACATTGCCTTACAGTCCAGTGGACAGTAGCCTCTCTGTGAAATGTCTTTTTTTCTGGATATCTGTTCAAACAGATTTTCCTCCTTCAGTTGAGATAAGGAAAGAAAAAGATAAACTCATGATTGTAAGACCCAACCTGATTATTTCATTGAAAAAATGTTTTTCTTCTGTTTTCATAGGTTCTCAGATACTATTAAATTAAAATAAACAATAAGGCCCAAGAGTTTTTTTTCATGAATTATTTCTTGTTCCTAGTGACCCAGAACTTGTCCTGTCCTGAGAAACCTGTAATAGGATATTCTCTGTATACCTTTTCCAAAACTGCACCCTCCCCATTCCGACTGTTGTGTAAATGTGATATGCATCAAAGTACTACTTTACAATTAAGTGGACCAGATTTTATCTGTGACATGTATTCCTGCCTTTTAAAAGAATGGTTGATTTTTTTTCTTGTTAAATATTGAAAATGTAACTCAAAACTATTTTTATTTTTTAAAAAATTTTTTCTTGTGATTTTTCTGTGAAAATACATTGTTTTCCATGAAATGTAAGCATAAAATTTATAATTTTCCTATTGAAACAATTTCTGTATTTCTGATTTTTTCATATATAATTTTCATGATGTGATAGTTCATGTTATTATACTGTAATTTCACATTCACTTAGTATGGCAAATTTAGGGAATTTTTCTGAGGGTGTGGGAATAAAGGGAACCCTTCTACTCTGTTGGTGGGAATGTAAATTGGTGCAGCCAATTTCTTTGGAGAACAGTATGCAGGTTCCTCAAAAAACTAAAAATAGATTTTCCATATGGTCTAGCAGTTCCACTCCTGGGTGCATGTATCTGCACAAAACTATAATCCAAAAAGATATATGCAACCCTGTGTCCATAGCAGCACTATTTATAATAGCCAAGACTTGAAAACAACCTAAATGTTCATTGACAGATGAATGAATAAAGAAGGTGGGTATATATACATACAATGGAATGTTATTCAACCATAAAAAAGGATGAAATAATGCCTTTTGCAGCTACATGGATGGACGTAGAGATTATCATATTAAGTGAAGTAAGTCAGAAAGAGAAAGACGAATACCACATGATATCACTTATATGTGGAATCTAAAGTATGACAGAAATGAAGTTACCTATGAAACAAACTCACAGACATAGAGAACAGACTGGTGGTTGCCAAGGGGTGGGGAAGGGTTGGCATGAAAGTTTGGAACTAGCAGATGCAGACTCATACACGCAATGGATAAACAACAATGGCCTAATGTATAGCACAGGGAGCTATATTCAATATCCTGTAATAAACCACAATGGAAAAGAATATGAAGAATATTTTTATAAATATATATATAATTGAATCACTTAGCTGTACACCAGAAACTAACACAACATTGTAAATCAAGTATACTTCAATTAAAAAACAAAAGCGAAAACACAATCCAAAATTCCCTGAAACAACAAATTTAGAAATTTTTAATTTCTTTTTGAAAAATTAGGGTTAAAACAAGTTTTTCCCCTCAGTTAAAATTTCAATAGGTCAGCTAAATTAGTAACTGTTACTTCTGTAATTCCTGGTGCTTTATCGTAATCTCTTTCAGATCAGTTGTATCAGCTTATAGTGTCACCAACACTGTATTAACTTTGCCAGTTTTTTTCACAGTATTACTGGTTTTAAGTATTTCAACTTTTTCCCCCCTCAAATAAGTTATAAATGAAAGTATAATATGAAGTGGGCTTCCCAGGTGATGCTAGTGGTAAAGAACCCACCAGCCAATGCAGGAGACATAAAAAACATGGGTTCGATCCCCGGGTCTGGAAGACCCCCGCTGAAGGAGGAAATGGCAACCCACTCCAGTATTCTTGCCTGGAGAATCCCATGGACAGAAGACCTTGTCAGGCTACAGTCCATAGGGTTGCAAAGAGACACAACTAAAGTGACTTAGCATGCACATAATAGATAGCAAAAACTACTCACCCTCTAAGTAATATTTATTAAATGCCTATTTGGGGACTCTGTTAGGAATAATGCTAAGTACTTGCAAACTTTTTTTTTTTTTTCATTTAATTTTAGATAAAATCTTAGTAGGTAGTCTCTTACCTGTTCTCCTTTACTGATGAGGACACAGGCCTGAGTGCTTGAGTGACAAGGTCACTTATCCTAGCTGATAGATATGCTAAGCCGGGTTTGAACCCAGGTCTTATTCCAGAGTCTTGCTTTTAATCCCACTTCACTTCAGGATGTATAAATATAAAAAATATTATTCACATATTTTCCCATGCTTTTATAGTTGTCATAATTTTTTTAATGGCTGTATTCCTTCATTGTATTAAAAATACCAACTGTATTAAATCATATCATAGTGAATATTTGAGCTCTGGGCTTTTGCTCTTTCTAGGTAGTGCCTTATCAGTTAGTATTCTGCGTATATACTTTTGCATTTGTGAAATTTTTTCCTCAAATAAATTTCAAGAAGGAAATATATAGACCTTGGGATTTTGCATGTCCCTCTTGTAACAAATGTACCAGCTTTATTCTTAACACTCCTTTGCATTGTGTAGTCTTAAAAAGTTGGTTAGGTTAATTGCTACAAAAAGAGAAATAAACATTTTTACTTGATTTTATGTTAATAAAATTTAATGTTTTTGAGTTTTCTTTGACTGTTTTGTCCTAATTGACTCTATCATAGCAGTTTAAAATTACTTATTCTTTTCTTTGTATGTGGTGTAGTCATTTCATAAAACAGTATACTTTCAAAAATCAAGATGCAAAAAAAGTGTAAAATGACTTCAAAATGTATGCGTAAAAGCCAAAGACTGAAATTATCTGCGTCTATTTCTGGGTAATTTAAAATAAGCAAACACAACTGATAGAATGGCTGTGCTTCATGTTAAAATAACAAACAAAATCTGAGCTAAGGGATTAGTTGTGAAGAAACAAATATCTCTTTGTCCCTTTCTGTCTTTGATACTCTAAAATGGAAATAAGGTTTTTTTTAGTAAGTGAAAGAAAGACACAGTTTCCCAATTTTTTATTGTGACTTTTTGTTTTACAGAGATGCTGTTCAGTTAAATGTGATTGCTACACAACAGCTTATTCTGCTTGCACAACAGATGAAGAATCTGGAAGTGTTCATGCATGTATCAACGGCATATGCCTACTGCAATCGAAAGCATATTGATGAAGTAGTCTATCCACCCCCTGTGGATCCCAAGAAGCTGATTGATTCTTTAGAGTATGTTTGTTTGAAATTTATTTAAATTTGCTTTGACCCCAAACTTTGAATCCAGATTTATCTATTTACATGTATCTCTTTGTCTGTTTAGTTTCTCTCTCCATCCTCACATTTGTATACATTGCTCTCTTCCTTATTCAGAAAATTATTATATATCTACTGTGTTCTGTTTATTGTATCAATTTGTACCTAATGACTCTAGGTGAAGTCATTGTGAAGCTTTCACTTTTGAACAGGTGTGATGGTTGGAGGAAAGCCTTTGAACAGCTTATTCATGGTATTAAAGTCTCAGTTTTTCCAAGGAATCAATCTTAGCCACCAAGAAGTTCCTGATATCCATGGAGACTAGTGACTGCCTATTCAATAGCAAGGTCTAATTTATTGAAAGATTATGCTTTTATTTTGCCCAGTGGAGTCCGGTTGACCCTTGAGTAACACGGGTTTGAACTATGTGAGTCTGCTTATATGCAGATTTTTTCAGTAAATAAGTACTCTAGTACTACACAGTCTGTGATTGGTTGAATGTGTTGATACACAACCATGGTACAAAGCGCTGACTATAAAGTTACATGGGGATTTTTTACTGCGAGTAGAGTCAATGCCCCAACCCTGTGTTTTTCCAAGTGTCAACTGTATATCCTCAGAGGAGCCTTGAATTTTTAGGTAATCAGAGGAGTCATGATCCTTTAATTGATATTCCTAGTGTTATTGTTTATTATCTTTCTAAGGACTAGAATCCTACTATCAATTATTGCTTGAGAAGTGTTTGTGATTTGGTGGATACAACTCAGCATGGCCAAGATTTCATTTGCTTTAGCCTGTACCTTCTGATTGAGTGAAACAAACAGGACCAGAGCAAGAATAAATATCAGGGTCTTTTCTTCTTTTAGAGATTGTAATTACAGAAAATTCCAGTATCCATTATATCTTCACGTGTTTTTTTATTCTCATATAATATTCCTGCAAGCTTTTTCTTCCTTTATTCTCTGTTTGCCCTTAGGTCTCTCTTCTTCCAAGAGATCTGTTCATGTTCAGCTCCTTAGTTACCACCCCCTGTTTTCTTACTCAAATTATTTACTTCCCAGGGGCACTACAAAGTGTTCATAGCTCCTTCTCCAAGTTTTCTTCTAAAGTAAGCATAGAAGTTCATTTCTTTAAGGTTTTCCTGGGAATAAAATATGAGAAAATAGATTTGTAAGAAAGTTAGTATTGGGAGCTCTCTGGGGCATTCTTATGGTAACTCCCTGGTTTCTGTTTTCTAATTCCATTTCTTAGATGGTTCCAAATATCTGCCTCATTTTCCTCAGATCATTAGGCAGAAGTGTTTAATATCTATGGGAAAAGTTGAACATGGAAGTTAATTTATCTTCTTACATTTTCTCTATCCAGACATCTGAGTTGCTGAGAAAGAGCCTATAAACCTATTCTGTTATTTCCTTTCTTTGTTTACAAAGAAATCTGCCCAGCAGATAATTTTAGGATAACTCATAGATTGACTGTGTAATCTCCCTCCAATGATAAGGCTTACTGGCTGTACAGTCTCTCCTAGTTAAGCCTGTTTTATTTTATTTTTCAATGGAACAACTCTTTTATCCGTTTTTTGAAGTTCATCTCCATTATGGAATTTTTCCTATATTGAATAGTAACCTACCTTCAATTTTATAAATATTCCTTTCCTTCCACACAAAAAAGTACTTTCACATACAGAAGAAAATTTATCTTGATAGTCCCATTTTATACATCCTCATCAGTTAGTATGGGTATCACTGTATGCTAACAGTATTCTTAGTATACAGATATGCATAGTATTGTAGATAGAAAGGAAAAACTATCTGAAAACAAGTACATAACATTGAAATTAGTAATTTAGACTGAAAAAGACTATAGAGATCACCTAGTATACTACCCTCCTCTTACAGATTATCATAGTAGACATTTTCTTCAGAGACACTGAGAGAACTGAAGGAATTTTATGACTTCACAGTAGATTACTAGACCTTTTATATTAATTGTAAATGTATGTTCATTTAAAATGTTTATAATTAACATGTTATGCTGTTATGATGATTATATACAAATCTTTAATTCCTTGGGGCCAGATGTATTTTGGAATTTATTTAGACTTTAGAAAAAAATATAATCTATTGTGTAGTATGAAACAACTTCAACTGTCTAAGCTCGGGGTAGTACTCCTTGTCAAACACATAGGAAGTATATGAATACTTACAACTAGAAGATGTTTTTTTAAAAAAAGGCCATAAATCAGTTCTAACTCACTTTTGCTACCTAGCATATGGTATATGAAAAAACTCTTGGTTTTCAGGATTAGAAACTGGATATACATCTGGATTTGTAGTTGATGTTTAATGAAAGTAAAGCTGATTTTCTTTTTTTTTTTTAGTAGAAGTTGTCAGACACCTGAGTTGGAGCCACAGATATATTTGAAATATGCAAAGTGGTTTTTCATTTTTTAAATGAAAATATATCTGAAAATATTTTTGCATGTAATTTCTTTGTTTACCAGGTGGATGGATGATGGCTTAGTAAATGATATCACACCCAAATTGATAGGAGACAGACCTAACACATACATATACACAAAAGCATTGGCAGAATATGTCGTACAGCAAGAAGGAGCAAAGCTGAATGTGGCGATTGTAAGGCCATCAATTGTTGGTGCCAGTTGGAAAGAACCTTTTCCGGTAAGCTGCTAGAGATCTTTGTAAATAATTGGAATTGAGAATTTTAAGTCATAATTTTGTACAAAAAGAGTTGGCAGTTTTTTAAGAGCAGGTTTTGTTTACCGAACATAGCTTATTGTGGCAAAGTTGTTTCCATTTGTAGAGAGAGAGACACTCTTATTGGTACTTTTATGTAAGGTGCATGTATCGTAATGTTACAGGTATAGAAACGCAGATGAACTTTTAAAATGTTAACTGAAAATTAAAGGCTATGGTATTGTCTGGAGTCAGAGGAGACCATGCCTTTCAAGTTTCTTTGTCATTGATAAGAGATTGGACACTGACACGTCACCATTTGTTGGCTTTTAAAATTATTTGTGGATTAGTTTCCCTTGTGGAGGTGAGGGGAATAGAAATGAGAATATTCAGGGTCTTATTTTATTTCATTTGCTTTTTAGTAGCTAAAAGAGGCAGGTCTTTTAAGAAGTTCACTTCTCCTTGTATAGTTCACATGCTGAGGAAGATAAAAATCTGATTTGCTGTAGAAAAGCAAGGCATTATAGTATTTGTGAATCGCTGAAATAAGAGAAAACATAGATATAAAATGAGATAAATGATTTAGGAAAGACTTAAGTCTGTGTAGTAATAGTAAATGATACTGTCTGTTTTGTTACTTTGACATTGCTCTGTTTTATTCAGTAATCTTGAGAATTTACCATTTCCTTCAATCTAAGGATACTGTCTTAGTAAATAGCACAAAATCAAACTTGAGCAATCTTAATTTAGCTTAAATATTTGACAGATATAAACTCCTTTTTGCAAATTCTCTTTGCAGAGAGTTAATGAAAGAGTAGGTTACCCTTTGAAAATTATTATAATTAGTCATTTGCAATCTCAAAAAAGACTATTTAAGATGGGGAGAAATATTCTGGCCTGAATGTAGTCAGATTTTTAGTTCTTAGAAGAAGACTACCAAGTATGTTTGTGGAATTATAGAGTTCAAATTGTAAATCTCCAATTTTGTAGTATTTCTAAGCTCCCTTCCTTTTTTTTAATTTTTGGTATTAGGGATGGATTGATAACTTTAATGGACCAAGTGGTCTTTTTATTGCGGTAAGTAATAAGCCTTTTTTTTTTATTGTATTGAATATTCTGGGTTTTTTTTTTCCTGTTATCTGTATATCTTTGTATTGTGTATATGCACTGTGGCTTCTGTATCTTAAGGTTTTGTTTTTAATTTCAACAAAGGCAGGGAAAGGAATTCTTCGAACAATGCGTGCCTCCAACAATGCCCTGGCAGATCTTGTTCCTGTGGATGTAGTTGTCAACATGAGTCTTGCGGCAGCCTGGTATTCCGGAGTAAATAGGTATATGAGATGGCAATGTCGTATATTAGATGTATAGTAACTGAGATGAGAACTAATGTTAAAAAATCCTCTATAATGGATATTTATCAGTTTTATTAACCCATACCAATATTAAATAGATATTATCCCTTTCAACTGCAAGAGTTGACTTACCACAGCCAATGAAGTGGTTCCATCAGCAGTAGTAAGAATTAACATAAATTGTGTACTGCCTACAGGATGGACAAGGTCATTAGAAATTTTTTTTTTTAATTATTATTTTTTAATACAGACTAAAACTTGGTATAAACTTGTCTTATATAAAGAGGTGAAATTCACAGAGAACAACTTACATATATCAAACATGCACACTAGTACACTTCAATCAACTCATGGGTCTCCTTTTAAAAGGGAGTAGTAGTATTTATAGGTGTAATATTTAAACCTAAACACCTAAGCTCCTCAGTGACATTTTTCTAAATAATAATCTTCCTTTATTTTTGAGGTCACTGTTTTATATTTTACAAAAAGGAGGGATATGATCATATGAATATATTGTTTCTGGTAAAAGCAGATTCCATTCACAATTTCTTTTTAACTAGAGCCTCTGAAAATGGGAAGGAGATAGGATGAGCCAAAGTGGTTCTTTATCCAGTATGAAAAAAAGACACTCATGCTAATACAAGAAGAAAAATATGAAGTCTGTTATTTTTTATAAATATTTTTCGGGTAGGATTGGAAAAAAAGGTAATGTAAATAGTTGTTCAGACATAAAAATTAATTCTTTAAAGATAGTATTTTAAATATTTATGGTAGAAAAGTCCTCATTCTTCCTACTTAAGTATCATGTAAGATTTAGATTGGTTAAGGTTAGCTTTTTAAAATTTTTCATTTCTTTGATCTTTGTCTTTGCAGACCAAGAAACATCATGGTGTATAACTGTACAACTGGAAGCACTAATCCCTTCCACTGGGGTGAAGTTGGTATGATTCTACCTGTATTTTTGAATGTTAGAATACATTTTTATAAACTTAAAATGTTCGCCGAGTTTTTACGCTAGAATAAGCCATGAGGCATTAAAGCTACCCAGTTACAAGTTTATTCTTAGTTTAGTTGCCATGTTAGAATATCTACTAATACTGCCTTTTGATCCTTAATAATGTTTCATTAATTTAAAAATACCTAGCTGTGTATTCCCTCCTCATCCCACCCTTGTCTGAACCTTAATGTTTCTCTGCTGCCATCTGCAGCAATGCCCATAGATACCCGTGGTATGGAAATAAAGCTTTTTTCCTCCCTCATGGGCATTCTTAATCCTGATGCTCCCTATTCACAGGAAGTATCACTCACAGCTACAAGAGTTGATATATCACAGGAAATAGCTACTTGTCCTAAGAGGAATAGCTGAAGGAGTAAGCAAGTAGGATACATTTTGCCAGAATATTTTCTGTTGCGTTTATTAATCTGTTAAATTCACAAATTCACAGCAGTAGTGTGTATGCAGTTACTTGTTTCAAAACAGGAATAGTATAACTTAGAATGTACTGAAATTTGATCATTTTTAAGTCAAATATAAAGTAAAATATATTTACAGTGTTGATTTAGTATACTAGGTCTTATTTTGTCTCTAATTAAACAGTTTTTGTTACCCTTGTGGAATAATTTTGATTTTAAAGTAAATCTTTGTCTTTTATCCTAGGGGTTATTCTATGACATTTTTATTTCTATTTAATGATTGACTGTTAGAGAATATAAGGGAAAAAAATCTAGGGTGCTTTTAATTTTATGATAATTAGTTGTGTTCTTTCAAGAATTTTAAAACACTTTAAATGAATTAGGTTTTTTGTAGTCTTTCATTGTGTTACGAAGTTTAGCAAAAATCAAGTTGAGCTTTATTTTTTAGTGAATATCTCAGTATACATTTCCATTGAGGTATTAACGTAAATGATAATAGATTTGATTGTTTTGATATTGTATAACCTAGATAAATTACAGCAGAAGTTAATTTGGGGTTGTTTTAAGCTTGTTGATATATATTAATTTGAGCAACTTAATTATTCATAAGCAAAGGATGATGATTTCCCTTTTTTTTTTTTAAGTTAGTACAGTAATAAGAATCTGGAAAGAGGAACAGAAAGAAAGAAGCTATCGTGAGAGGTGAAATATAGAAAGTGACATTGTAAACTGATATAGGTAAAACACTAAAAGGATTTTTAAGAGTGAATTTTAGTAAAATTCATTCATCTAGTTAAAATTCATAAATAGTGGGAGTTCTAAAACCACTTGAGTTCAGCACTTTGATACCCATATTCCCTTAGTTACTATAGAAAGTAGAAAAGTTTGTTTTTTAAATGAGCAAACTCTTGACATCTTTGGTAAAATATTTTGCTTTGTAAAAACATGATTTTTTTTCCAAAACTTCACTACATGGTTATTATCAAAGCTGTTACACAACTCTTCTTCCTCAGAATACCATGTAACTTCCACTTTCAAGAGGAATCCTCTCGAACAGGCCTTCAGACGGCCCAATGTAAATCTAACCTCCAATCACCTTTTATATCATTACTGGATTGCTGTAAGCCATAAGGCCCCAGCACTCCTGTATGATACCTACCTCAGGATGACTGGAAGAAGCCCAAGGTAATGGTGACTAGCTCTGTCTTATCTGTTCCTCTGACTGTTAAACAACCCATGCTTTCACTAAACTGCATATTAACTCTGTATTTGTTTATGCTTATGATAAGGCTTAATGGCCTTTTGTGACTGAGAAGACTCTTGAATTTAAGAATTTGTCAGAAAAGCAAAGGTAGTGTTATAATTCATTCTGTTCTAAATTTTGGATGATAAATTATTGTCATATGCTGAATTCTAGGTCTAACTTTAGGTATTTTTTTCTGAATGACAAATAACATTCAAAATGCTTTGATGCTTATTTTTCCTACAGGATATTATCTAAATCATTCCTTCAAGATGAATCCTTTAAACCAAGTATTCAGGCGCCCCAATATTAAGTTTTATTCCAACAACTTATTGCTTCATTATTGGAAGGGTGTCAGACACACAGTACCTGCATTATTGCTTGATCTTGCACTCAGGTTGACAGGTCAGAAACCGTGGTAAGAAGAATAGCAGTAAATACACTGTATTGGTAAGGTGGTGGAGGCTTGCTGGAGAGACAAAAAATTGCTACCATTAGCTTTACCTTTAGTTACTAACCTGATTAGTCACAATCACAATCCGGATGCTAGAACATTTCTTAGAAATTGAGGATATTTGGGGAGACTGGATCTCATCTTATTGGGCCATCGATCCTCCAAAATCCCATATTACAGGAAATGTCCAGCGTCAAGGTTGTCATTGTTATTATAAGCTGAAATTGAGCCCTTCCCTCCCCATTAATCACTTGGAGGTGAGTTTTATAGAGGATTAAGGGTTAAATGTTTTAAGTGGATTGTACAGTTTTATATGAAAAAAACCTAGGATGCTTCTAGGAAATTAATTGCTTGAACTGTTTCAGCTTCCCATTCAGCTTATAATATTGTAGTTACAATTTTTGACTAATTTTTCAGGTTGGTAATGTCATAATTTAAAACAAAGATTAACAAATCAAAAACTTCATTTCTTATAGTTGTTGTGGCCTTTTTTTTTTAATCGAAAACTCACAAACTTAAAGTAATCCTACTGTCTTTACCACAATTATAGTGAAATATACTATAAAAATATTTATTTTTTAACTACATTGGCATTTGTAGTGGAGCCTTTGATTGGAGAGTTCAGGATTTGAGTATTTAAGTGTAAAGAAGATGCTGATTCCAGAACTTCCATCAGCTGCTTAAAAAATAAAAGCAAGGCATCTGCTAGTTATAGTGTATCTGGATTTGAGTTACATGTAGGGAATTTTCTTTGGATTCAGTTGTCCATTATGTTTCTCATCGTATATGTTAAATATTGAAGTATATGAGTGGTGTTGAACAGCAGTGCATGCTATCTTGATATTAATAGATTTTATGTAGATTAAGGCAGAAAAATCAAAACTAGGTTCAAAAAGTAAAATAAGTTAAATATATCACAATGCTTTACACAGAAAAGGGGGCTTAGTAAACTTAAATGAAGAACCAGAGTTGATTAAATAATTTATAATAGATATTGATGCATAACAAATTATCTCAAACTTAGTGGCTTAAAACAGCAATAGTCATTGTATCATTTCTTTCAGTTTATTGCTTCTCTCAGCATCTGGAATTTAGGAAGGGATCCACTGGGCAGCTTTGGCTTAGAGGTCTTTCATGTGATTGAGGTCAGATGGAACTGAAAGGGGGACGTGCAGTGGAACAGCTAGTATCATTGTCTCTTCATGTGGTATCCGGATCTTTTCATAGAGTGTCTTTGCAAGGACCAGTGGTTGCCTTAGGGGAGCTGGACTGCTTACATGACAACTGGAGGCTTCAAGGAAAAGAGCTTCAGCAGACAAGGTGGAAGCAACGTGCATTTTCTGACCTACTTAAGAAAACTATGCAGCACTATTTCCACCTTATTCATTTAGTCCCAGGCGAGTCACAGATCTTTCAAGATTCAAGGAGCAGGGATATAGAGAATAGTCAAGATCATCTTGTAAATGAACCGGTGAGGTGAAAGGTATTGTTGCAATCATTTTTGGAAAGTGCAGTTTGCTGTACTCAGTCTTCTAGTCCCAACAATTTATATTCCTCCTACATGGAAAACGTTCTTGCTTTTTCCCCACAAAACCTCTCTGACAAAAGCTTGAAGCCAGTGTGGTTAGTGAAATTTGTTATAATTGTGAAAGAAGCTTTTTCAGATACAGTTCCTCAAATATTGATCTGAAAACCTGTGAACTAAAGTGGCAGGTTACTTCCTGCCCATCTGACGTGCAATAGTGAGACAAGCATAGGAAATAATTTAGACAGTCTTGTTCAAAAGAGAAGAAGTAAGAGGCACACAGCAATCACTGGTCCATAACAACTCTGCATTCCAGCAGGGTATGTTTGATGGTTTCTTAGTTAGAGTTTCATTCCCCCCCTCTGGTTGTTTTCTGAGGTTTTGGTTCTCTCCTGAGTCATCCTTCTTTTCCCTTTAAAAAAATAAAAAGGCCTGTGTTTGCAGCTGAATAGCCTTCTTATCCTACTTCCTGCCCACAAAAAGTTGGGAGTCTTTAGAGCAGAGATCCATATAGTAAATATTTCGGTCTTTGTGAGCCATATGGATTCTGTTGTAGCTTTTTACCTCTGCTCTTAAATGTAGCTTCCACCTTGTAACTACTCAATTCTGCAGCCTCAGACAATATGTAAATGAACAACCATGACTGTGTTCCAGTCAGACTTTATTTTAAAAATAGATTTATTTGGTCCTAAACTCTGGTTTGCTGGACCTTAATGCAGAGGCCTCTTTGCATTTGGTACTGTCTCTGACCTTTTAAGTGTAAATTCATGATTCCTTTAAAATTGTGTGTGTTTCCCATGTATTTGTTTTAAAACAATCCAGTCCATTAGACCAAAACCATACCCACAGATCTTTTTGAGACATATCCTTCTGTCTTGGGTTCGTTATGAAGTTGCTGTGGAACAGCACCCTTGAGTCTTAAATCTTTGCCTCTTATATCCTTAGACTCTTAAATCCTGCCTCTTAGAGCCTCTGTAAGACATGTCTTTAACATCTAGAATGAAACTTTTGTCTGAAAGTTTCTATGAAGTATACTACTTTAATCTTTTTGAGGCCCTAACAGAATCTTAGATCTGCATTCTTGATTTGATCTTTGATCAGAAGTTGTTTCTAAATTCCGCTAAAACCAGATAGTTCATTTTTTAAGATCATCTTTGTCCTCTTTGAGGAAATCCTGGCTTAGATCATCAAGTTTATTAGATACATTTTCTGTTTTCCATGTGACCATAGGTAATAGTTTTGTTCTTCTACCTTGCAACATTATTTTCCTCACTTACCTTGAAACTCACCAACGCTTCCTTATAGCCCTTCTATTTTTTCCACTAACATCTTTGGTTCTTCCATGTTTTATCAGTGGTCTCAAGGGCCTCACAGTTTCTGTCTACCACCTAATCCTAAAGCCAGAACTGCATGTTTTAGTTTTTCTATCGCAGCAGTCCCACACTCCCAGTACTGATATATCTGTTCCCACTATTTGTGCTGCATGACAAATCTTTCAGATTTAGAATCTTTTTTTTTTAATTTAGATAAAATTGATACCAGACTTCGTATCTTAAAACAGTAATCATTTCATTCTGTGGGTCAGAAGTTCTAGAAAGCTTTGATGGGATGGTTCTCTTTTAGAAGTGATTGCAGTCATAGGGACTAGAGCCAGGTACACTGTAGGGAATGGTAAAGGAGAGGAAGGGTGCTGAGCAGCTGGGTGGCCAGACATTTTCTCTCTTCATATAGTGTTAGAACCTTTCAATATGGTCTCTGCACATGGACTAATTTGGGCTTCCTCACAATGTGGGAGCCTCAGGGGGAATTGAACAGCATACATGACCTCTGAAGGCTTCAAGGGTGAGTATTCCAATGAGCAAGGCAGAAAGCTACCTTACGTTTTCTTACCTCCCCACAGAAGTCACAGTATCACTTCTACCTCATTCTGTTGATATAAGTTACCTTCACCTCTTAATGGGACCTCTTAATAGTTAAGGTGATATTGTAGGTGAACATATAAGATGGGAGATAATATTTGCAGCCACCTTTGGGAATCAAAATTTGCTACAAATAGGAAGCATCAAATAAAGAGTCTTCTTAACTGAAGTTTGTCCTCTACAAGGCTTTCTAAATATCAAACCAGGAATGCTTTGGGAGCTTACACTTTAAAAGCAACAAGAGACATAACGGTTTTTATTTAGGCAATTTTATAAATGTTAAAAATGTGGTGATAGTTGCTCAGTCATGTCTGACTCTTCGCAACCCCATGGACTGTAGCCTACCAGATTTCTCTGTCCATGGAATTTTCCAGGCAAAGAAAACTGGAGTGGGTTGCCATTCCCTTTTCCCGGGGATCTTCCCCACCCAGGGATCTAACCCAGGTGTCTTGCATTGAGGGCAACTTCTTTACCATTTGAGCCACCAGGGAAGCCTCAAATGTTAAATATAAAGTCTTATAATTTATATTATTAAATTTCTTTAGATATTTGCTGAGCAAAGTAGTAGCCTCTACACCTTACATTAGGACCTTAATATAATGCCTGCTTTTGCATTAAACTCAGCAAAAACAAGACTGGGAGCTGACTGTGGCTCAGATCATGAACTCCTTATTGACAAATTCAGACTTAAACTGAAGAAAGTAGGGGAAACCACTAGACCATTCAGGTATGACCTAAATCAAATCCCTTATGACTATACAGTGGAAGTGAGAAATAGATTTAAGGGACTAGATCTGATAGACAGAGAGCCTGATGAACTATGGACAGAGGTTCCTGACATTGTACAGGAGACGGGAATCAAGACCATCCCCAGGGAAAAGAAATGCAAAAAGGCAAAATGACTGTCTGAGAAGGCCTTACAGATAGCTGTGAAAAGAAGAGAAGTGAAAAGCTAAGGCGAAAAGGAAAGATATTCCCATTTGAATGCAGAGTTCCAAAGAACAGCCAGGAGAGATAAGAAAGCCTTCCTCAGTGATCAATGCAAAGAAATAGAGGAAAACAACAGAATGGGAAAGACTAGAGATCTCGTCAAGAAAATGAGAGATACCAAGGGAACATTTCACGCAAAGATGGGTTTGATAAAGGACAGAAATGGTATGGACCTAACAGAAGCAGAAGATGCTAAGAAGAGGTGGCAAGAATACACAGAAGAACTGTACAAAAAAGATCTTCACACCCAGATAATCACAATGGTATGATCACTTACCTAGAGCCAGACATCCTGGAGTGTGAGGTCAGGTGGGCCTTGGAGGGCATCACTACGAACAAAGCTAGTGGAGGTGATGGAATTCCAGTTGAGCTATTTCAAATCCTAAAAGATGATGCTGTAAAAGTGCTGCACTCAATATGCCAGCAAATTTGGGAAACTCAGCAGTGGCCACAGGACTGGAAAAGGTCAGTTTTCATTCCAGTCCCTAACAAAGGCAATCCCAAAGAGTGCTCAAACTACCGTCCAGTTGCAGTCATCTCACACGCTAGTAAAGTAATGCTCAAAATTCTCCAAGCCAGGCTTCAGCAATACGTGAACCGAGAATTTCCAGTGGTACAAGCTGGATTTGGAAAAGGGAGAGGAACCAGAGATCAAATTGCCAACATCTGCTGGATCATCGAAAAAGCAAGAGAGTTCCAGAAAAACATCTATTTCTGCTTTATTGACTATGCCAAAGCCTTCGACTGCGTGGATCACAATAAACTGTGGAAAATTCTGAAAGAGATGGGAATACCAGACCACCTGACTGCCTCTTGAGAAACCTGTATGCAGGTCAGGAAGCAACAGTTAGAACTGGACATGGAACAACAGACTGGTTCCAAATAGGAAAGGGAGTACATCAAGGCTGTATATTGTCACCCTGCTTATTTAACTTATATGCAGAGTACATCATGAGAAACGCTGGGCTGGAGGAAGCACAAGCTGGAATCAAGATTGCTGGGAGAAATATCAATAACCTCAGATATGCAGATGACACCACTCTTATGGCAGAAAGTGAAGATGAACTAAAAAGCCTCTTGATGAAAGTGAAAGAGGAGAGTGAAAAGGTTGGCTTAAAGCTCAACATTCAGAAAACTAAGATCATGGCATCTGGTCCCATCACCTCATGGGAAATAGATGGGGAGACAGTGCAAACAGTGTCAGACTTTATTTTTTTGGGCTCCAAAATCACTGCAGATGGTGACTGCAGCCATGAAATTAAAAGACGCTTACTCCTTGGAAGGAAAGTTATGACCAACCTAGATAGCATATTAAAAAGCAGAGACATTACTTTGCCAACAAAGGTCCCTCTGATCAAGGCTATGGTTTTTCCAGGGGTCATGTATGGATGTGAGAGTCGGACTGTGAAGAAAGCTGAGCGCCGAAAAATTGATGCTTTTGAACTATGGTGTTGGTGAAGACTTGAGAGTCCCTTGGACTGCAAGGAGATCCAACCAGTCCATCCTGAAGGAGATCAGCCCTGGGTGTTCATTGGAAGGACTGATGCTGAAGCTGAAACTCCAATACTTTGGCCACCTCATGTGAAGAGCTGATTCACTGGAAAAGACCCTGATGCTGAGAGGGATTGGGGACAGGAGGAGAAGGGAACGACAGAGGATGAGATGGCTGGATGGCATCACTGACTCGATGGGCATGAGTTTGAGTAAACTCCGGAAGTTGGTGATGGAGAGGGAGGCCTGGCGTGCTGCGATTCATGGGGTCGCAAAGAGTCGGACGAGATTGAGTGACTGAACTGAACTAGATGTCAGTCATGTCATTCATGGTGTCTATTTTACTCATTTGCATTGTTCTGAGTGTCAGTCGACTTGATAAAAATCTGACTTAACTGTATTCTGGGTATAATTTTAAAAGTAGAACTCAGATATGCATCATATGGATTCCTGGTGACTAGTCTCTGGTGACTAGAATGCATGATATTATAACATATTGCAGCAGTATAAGTTATCTGCTCTAGCTCTTGAAATGTAGTAGTTATTTTCTCTTAAAGATGGTATTAAAAAATGGTTCTGTGGCCTCCTTTTTTTTGTTGTTTTGTTAGTTAGCTAACTTTCTCTAGTTTAAAGTTTTTATTTTTGTGATTCTCAGTGGAGGGCAGTTTTGCCTCCCTCAAGAG
Source organism: Muntiacus reevesi (assembly GCF_963930625.1). Lineage (NCBI taxonomy): Eukaryota > Metazoa > Chordata > Mammalia > Artiodactyla > Cervidae > Muntiacus > Muntiacus reevesi. Next base: position 53,244,915 of record NC_089257.1, read on the forward strand.
ACACTGGACGGTTTTTGGAGATGTTTTTAGTCGTCAAACTGGGTAGATGTTACTGGCCTCTGGGTGGTAGAGACCAGAGATACCGCCAAGTGTCTTAGTGCACATGGCAGCCCCTCCCACTAAGAATTATCTGGCCTAAAATGTCTATAATGCTGAGGTTGAGGAACCCTGGACTAGATGATGGTTAGAATCTTGCCCTCCTTTGAAAATTCTTAAGAATTTTTTTCAGGTTGCTGTAATAAAGAATGAATACTCAGAACATACAGGACAATGTGGTCCCAGGACCTGCTCTGACAGCATGTTTAACCAAAGACTAGTGGGGCAGAGTTTTAAGTTTCTATTTATGTTTCCCATAGTATTCAATCCAGACTTTTATTATTTGATAAATGTTCTGTGAACATAATATATGACCTTTCAGATTTCCTTCTCCCTCTCCAATTTTTTATTGTAATTATGGCAGAATCGCTGATTGACTTTTAGGGTAATTCTGTCACTTGAATGAATCTGAAAATAAGACTAAGTGAGAATTGTCAGTGAAAATGGAGTTAGGAAAAAAACTTCTAAAATAAGGTGCATGTCAGAAAGCCACATTAGCCAAATATGTGTATATGTGTGATTCAGGTATACTATACTGGCTATTCTATAGTGGGTGTTAATTACCAATCTTGTAAATCTTCTCCTCCCTTCAAATTCTTTCTATTTGAACTTTTCCTGTCTAAATTTAGCCTTTGATGCTCAATAATTCTTTCCGTGTTTAATGGAGGTTTTATTTTGTAATTACTTTCTTTACTGAAGTGCAGTTCTTCTTTACATACATAGTCCATGTTGTCTCATTTTCTTTCAGTATTCTGTATTCAGGGCTTCTTTCTAAATGTATTGAATGTGTCAGAATTGCTTAGCTAATGTTACTGTTTTGATTTCCTCCTCATTTCTAATGTTCTCATTTTCTCCTATTTCTCCCATTTCTGAAGCCCTGATTTGGGGATCTCTAAACTGCATAATACTAATCCTAATTGTGGGACTATAAATAGAATTCTTTTAAAGTATTTCTTCACATATAATTTTTCTTTTTATCAGAGATTAGGAATTTTTGGTGTTTGTTTCAAAAAGTTCTGCCTTCTATTTCTCTCCCTATAATTGATTATTATTGTGTAGATGTTACTGTTCTGGTTAGTGTTGCGATATCAATGACTTACAGTGAACCATGATATATAAAATGCCAAATTTAAAGATTAAAGCCCCTCACCCTTTTAAAAAGAAACAGAAGAGCGTCGAACTTTCTTATTCCTATAAAGATGGATATTGGGGATTTGGGAAGATTAGGGAATATATTGAATATCTATTTGAGAAAGTTGTGAATATGAGTCATTGATTTCATGGCACGTCCAGGCGCCTCTAGGTGTTCAAGAGCAAGTTGATTAAAATACATAGAGTTAACTAAATGGCAAATGAATATTTCTGTATACTTTGCTTCCATGATGCTGAAGAGTTGAGATTAAAATGTAACAGTATGTTATGAATTCACAGAAAATCTTACTAAAATGAAGCTGAACTAAAATGTGATTTAAGGAACAAAAAAGGAAAAGAATGCTAATTGAATTCATTTATTTGCTTAGTATTATATGTAGAAAATTTGGCCTTGAAATATTCCATTTCATATATCAGCAGAACTCTCCTTAGGCAATATTAATTTCATTTAGTGCTGCTTAATTTTTTTTTTTTTGCATTTATATAATCTTCCAAGATGCAGAAATATTCTTATTTCCTGGTGATTTGGTATACTTATTGAACTACATGTTACTATTTTACTGTCAATGTCTCAAAATAGAAATTGGCTCCCTGGGTGGTAGTGATATTTTTCCTTATCTATGCAAATTATGAATCTCAGTATTTCTTACAATACAGGATGATGAAAACAATAACTCGTCTTCACAGAGCTATGGTGTTACTTGAATATTTCACAAGTAATTCTTGGGTTTGGAATACTGACAATGTCAATATGTTAATGAATCAACTAAACCCTGAAGATAAAAAGGCAAGTATTTTTTGTTTTATATTAGAAAATAAGGAGCATACTAATTAGAGTATGTTAATTAGCAACCTGAGAAATAATTGGATATTTTCCACAACCATTATGCAATAAGAAAGTTGATCTATTTATAGTGTCCCATTTTTAATCATAATTGGTAATAAAATAAAGTTGCTTTATCTTAGAATTTTATAATTAAGTATGAGAGTAGCAGAAATATTTTCAAAGCATGATTGAAATGTTGATTCTCTTTTTCTCTTTTAATGTCAGGTTCAAAGAGAATTTTTACTACTTCATGCATTTTCCCCCCAAATACTGTTTTAAGTTTTAAGGAAAACGTCTCAGAAATTGTTTTTCAAATAGTCTTCTACTTTTTGCCATTCCACATTTTGCTTTCTGTTAGTTTGAAACTTAAACTCTTACCAATTTTCTTTTTAAGGTTACCTTAGATACTTGAAGATGCATACTTAACAAGAATTGAGCAATTTGTATAGCCTCTTCCTTAATGATACTTAGGACCATAAAACATTTTAGCTCTGATTACCACCCCGTACTAACTTACGTGGTTATATGTTACTTTAGTGTTCTACTTACATCCCATAATTAGAAATGGTTCTTTTGTTTGGCTTCGCTGTTGTTGCTAAGTAATGTCCAGCTCTTTCGCTCCTGCACAGACTGTAGCTCACCAGGCTCCTCTGTCCATGGGATTTCCTAGGCACAGTGTTGGAGAGGTTGCCGTTTCCTTCTCCAGGGGATCTTCCTGACCCAGGGGTGGAACCTGCATCTCCTGCATTGGCAGGTGTTTCTTTACCACTGAGCCATCAGGGAAGCCTGAAGGCTAATTTGTTCCTGCTTTAGTATCATTTCTTAATTTAGCAAGGCCTAATAAAATATTGATACTTCCACCTTTTCTTGGATAATGCAAAGGCTAAAACGTGTAATCTAGTCAATTAGTATTCATATAGATTTACCAGCATAGTTGTCTTTTTACTGCTCTTATTTCTTCCTCCATCCTCCTCTGATGATTTCAGACTTCAGTCTGGAATCATTTTCATTCTGCCTAAAGTACCCACTAGTGTACTTTCTCTAGTGTTTGTCTTCTATTGATGTTAGATTATCTCAGTTTTTATTATTGGAGTATTTTTATTCTTCAATGATATTCATACTGCTGTAGAATTCTATGTTAGCAAGCTTTCTTTGAGCACTTGGAAGATATCTTCTCATAAACTTTCAGCTTCCATTGCTTCTTTTGAGATGTCAGTGGTCAGGCTAGTAGTTGTTTCTTTGGAGGTAATCTACAGTGCCTCTTCTGGTTTAAAAAAATTTTCTTTCTTTGACTTTCAGCAGTTTTACTCTCATGTGTATAGATACATGTGTATATATAAGGTAGGTGTGTGTTTTGAATCTGTGGCCTGATGGCTTATAATTTTTGGAAAATTTCCAGCCATTGTCTTTTTAGATACTGCTTTTTTTCTATTCTTTTTCACTTTTCCTGTGGGAATCCAGTTACACAAATGTATGACCTTCTCATATTATCTCATATCTTAAGTCTCCATTTCAGTGCTGTGGTACTGTAATGATTTGTTTATGGTAGCTTTTTATTTTTAGTCTAGAGCTTGCTATTTTCAGAGAAGTGTGATGGTAAATTAAATTGTGAATAATCTGTTTATCACACCAAAAAAATTACCTGATTGTGTGTGGAAGAGCTCTGAGCAGAGTATAGCCCTCTTATTTTGTCATGAAGTAGCATTTTTATAATGCTTTCTTTTCTATATTTATCTACTATTTTCATCAAATGGCCTACTTATTGTTACTTAAACTCCTAAGCCAGCTTTCGTTCTTCTTAAAAAAAGAAAGCCACATTCTTTCTCAATGTCAATACTATTCTCTAGGAAAATTAATCTGTGTAAAATGCAAGATGTTCGAAAGGAAGAGATGCTGTAGATACAAGTAAACTGGAAATAAGTGTATTGTTTCTGTGTTTAATGGAAGATAATGCAATAGGAGTAAGAACTTTTTTTGTGAGTAGCAGTAAGATTTTAAAAATTAATATGGTAAACATTTTGTAAGCATGTCCTGTGGAATTAGCCTTTGGAAAAAGTTAATTTTTGACTGGTTATGAAAAAAATTATTCAAGAAAATAACCAGTAATTTTTTTGTTTATGTAGACTTTTAATATTGATGTACGGCAGTTACATTGGGCAGAATATATAGAGAACTACTGTATGGGAACTAAGAAATATGTTCTGAATGAAGAAATGTCTGGCCTTCCTGCAGCTAGAAAACATCTGAACAAGTAAGTTTTATATGGGTTTGATTTCATCTTGTCTTCCTTATGAAATACTAGTTTTTTCCTAAGCTGTTATATTGAGATATTGCTAATAATATATTGTATTTAGGAAAGTGGTTGGCTTTGGACTGTAACTCTGGTAGTTTGATTTAGCCTATGACTATTGAACCTTACTGAAGTTTATACTATTCATTAGTAAGAAAGTCAAGTGGAATTTAGTTTTAAATATCACTTTTATCTTCCCTTCTTGCTACTGAAAAAGTAAAGATATCAGGAGATAATAAAAATGTATTTTAAACTGGAGATAATGTAAAGTTTCTTCTACCTTATTGAAATACATCTCTAGAAGAGGAAAAGAGATCTAATAATACATTATTCAGTGTAGAGCTTTTTCTTTGTTTATAAATAGTTATTCTTTTTCCCTTCAGTTCAGTTCAGTTCAGTCGCTCAGTCATGTCTGACTCTTTGCGACCCCATGAATCGCAGCACGCCAGGCCTCCCTCTCCATCACCAACTTCCGGAGTTTACTCAAACTCATGCCCATCGAGTCAGTGATGCCATCCAGCCATCTCATCCTCTGTCGTTCCCTTCTCCTCCTGTCCCCAATCCCTCTCAGCATCAGGGTCTTTTCCAGTGAATCAGCTCTTCACATGAGGTGGCCAAAGTATTGGAGTTTCAGCTTCAGCATCAGTCCTTCCAATGAACACCCAGGGCTGATCTCCTTCAGGATGGACTGGTTGGATCTCCTTGCAGTCCAAGGGACTCTCAAGTCTTCACCAACACCATAGTTCAAAAGCATCAATTTTTCGGCGCTCAGCTTTCTTCACAGTCCGACTCTCACATCCATACATGACCCCTGGAAAAACCATAGCCTTGATCAGAGGGACCTTTGTTGGCAAAGTAATGTCTCTGCTTTTTAATATGCTATCTAGGTTGGTCATAACTTTCCTTCCAAGGAGTAAGCGTCTTTTAATTTCATGGCTGCAGTCACCATCTGCAGTGATTTTGGAGCCCAAAAAAATAAAGTCTGACACTGTTTGCACTGTCTCCCCATCTATTTCCCATGAGGTGATGGGACCAGATGCCATGATCTTAGTTTTCTGAATGTTGAGCTTTAAGCCAACCTTTTCACTCTCCTCTTTCACTTTCATCAAGAGGCTTTTTAGTTCATCTTCACTTTCTGCCATAAGAGTGGTGTCATCTGCATATCTGAGGTTATTGATATTTCTCCCAGCAATCTTGATTCCAGCTTGTGCTTCCTCCAGCCCAGCGTTTCTCATGATGTACTCTGCATATAAGTTAAATAAGCAGGGTGACAATATACAGCCTTGATGTACTCCCTTTCCTATTTGGAACCAGTCTGTTGTTCCATGTCCAGTTCTAACTGTTGCTTCCTGACCTGCATACAGGTTTCTCAAGAGGCAGTCAGGTGGTCTGGTATTCCCATCTCTTTCAGAATTTTCCACAGTTTATTGTGATCCACGCAGTCGAAGGCTTTGGCATAGTCAATAAAGCAGAAATAGATGTTTTTCTGGAACTCTCTTGCTTTTTCGATGATCCAGCAGATGTTGGCAATTTGATCTCTGGTTCCTCTCCCTTTTCCAAATCCAGCTTGTACCACTGGAAATTCTCGGTTCACGTATTGCTGAAGCCTGGCTTGGAGAATTTTGAGCATTACTTTACTAGCGTGTGAGATGACTGCAACTGGACGGTAGTTTGAGCACTCTTTGGGATTGCCTTTGTTAGGGACTGGAATGAAAACTGACCTTTTCCAGTCCTGTGGCCACTGCTGAGTTTCCCAAATTTGCTGGCATATTGAGTGCAGCACTTTTACAGCATCATCTTTTAGGATTTGAAATAGCTCAACTGGAATTCCATCACCTCCACTAGCTTTGTTTGTAGTGATGCTTTCTAAGGCCCGCTTGACTTCACACTCCAGGATATCTGGCTCTAGGTGAGTGATCATACCATTGTGATTATCTGGGTGTGAAGATCTTTTTTGTACAGTTCTTCTGTGTATTCTTGCCACCTCTTCTTAGCATCTTCTGCTTCTGTTAGGTCCATACCATTTCTGTCCTTTATCAAACCCATCTTTGCGTGAAATGTTCCCTTGGTATCTCTCATTTTCTTGACGAGATCTCTAGTCTTTCACATTCTTTTTCCCTTAGTCTCTTATAAAATTAATATGTACTAATTGTTAAAAAACACTTAGAAAACAGGAGAGAAATAATTACTCTTAATCCATTATTCAGAGATGCAGTTAGTTTTAATAGTAATCTCTTTTATTCATAGTAATTTTAATACCATTTTTATAACAGTTTTCAAAACTCACATTATTCTTGCTCTTTCAACTCTTTGAGACTTTATAGGGCAGATAGTTGTGTAGATGAAGAAATGGAGACTTACGGAAGTTTTATTTGAAAGGTCATATTGTATTAAGTGGCAGAGGAAAGTTCTTTTGTCTACACCCATTGCTCATATATTGTACAGTTAAGCATTGAATAACATAGATTTGAACTGTGTGGGTCCATTTATACGTGGTGTTTTTTCAGTAAATACATACTATAGTACCACACAACGTGGAGTTGGTTGAATTTACTGATACAGAAATACAGGTAAGAAGGACTGACTATGAAGTTATATTTGGGTTTTCAATTGTGTGCAGGATTGATGCCCCAACCCCCGCATTGTTTAAGGATCAACTGTAGTCCTATATCTTTCACTGCCTGTTTAAGTTAGTGGTATTTATGTAATGTTATGACATACCTAAAGAATTTACATTCCTTTCTAACACCATTAAATAAATGTCAAAAATGTTTTGAAACATGAGCATCTTGCTCTTTGAGAATGGGAGCGTCTTCCTATGTAGAGCAAGTACCATGTTTCATTCATGGTATGAGGACTTATCCAGTTGACTTTTGATCTTGACAGAGAACTATACCTGAAGGAGTAAGTTCTTTTGTCTGACAACTTGTAAGCAGCTAAAGATGTCCAAAAATATTTATTTTGTCTGTAGGATGATGTATGTAGTTAATCTCCCTTTCTAGATGAGATAAGCTCTGGAAGTACCAAAGATATTTCTGTTTTACCCAACACACTTGTTGTCTAGCACCATTTAGGGCATACAGAAGGCTGCTTAATAGTACTTGTTAATAAGTAAATTTACATCCCAAATGTTACAAAAACTTTGTGTTGTTATTGTTAATAGAAATAATGCATTGTTTGATGGACTGCTGTCCAGAATGTGCATAGTCAGGTGTTTCTGATGTTTGCTAACTTTCTAATTTCTACTTAATTTTTAAGTAAGTTTCAAATTAATATGGATTTGAACTTTGATTAGATTAAGAATTGAATATGAATTATCTGCTATCCAGTAATATTCTTTTCTAGAAGATAGTATCCAATACATTTCTTGATCTGCTTTCCAGGTTGAGGAACATACGTTACGGTTTCAATACTATCCTTGTGATCCTGATTTGGCGCATTTTTATTGCAAGATCACAAATGGCAAGAAACATCTGGTACTTTGTGGTTAGTCTGTGTTACAAGTTTCTGTCTTACTTCCGAGCATCCAGCACTATGAGATACTGAAGACAAGAATTTAGCATTAGAACATCTATGCATATGGTGGTCTAAATGTATAAAATGTACTTAAGTCATTTCACCTTTTGTCAAGACATTAAACCATCTTAGCTCAGAATGTGGAGTAAATTATGGTACATTTTATGTAACATTTTAATGTATACTCATAAAAGCCTAGTGAATACACTGTGGTATGCCAACTCAAATCTGTAATAGCCACCAAAACCATGACTCAGCATTTTGATCCCTGGGGAATAGGGTTGGGTAAGGGTAGGAGGGGGGAGATAGGAACACTGACCAATATAACTGTGCAATTCTGGACCATACTAATTAAAATATGCCTTAACATAGAGTGATTTTCTAATTATAATATTTAGTACAGTGGAAAGCATTTATTTGGATGGGAATACTAACTAAGTTGGTAGATATTTGATTCTTCACTGTTTGATTTTTATCATCAGTTGAAGTGATTTTTAGTTTTGTTAAAATTACAGCCAGACTATTTTCACATCATCCTGTAAGTTACTGAATGGTCTCAAATGTGAAAGGCACGTTTTCATTTTCCTTTTTTCTCTGGTTAGAGGTCTGATACATATCATTTTCTATAAGCAGTCAGTTACTTTCATAATCAGAAGGCTATATATTATTATAGAGACCCTACTGGATCTAAATGAGTTTGAGAATCCATATCAGCATATGCCATGTGTTTTTAGAAGGAAAATGAAAATTCACTAAAACTATTAGTATTAAGAAGAATAGGAGTACATTTTTCTTGACCACATTATGACCAAATAACAACCAATTCTGTGACATTTTGTTCCTGTTTTGAAGCTGGATGATTCCTTGAGACCTTGATAAGGAGGTGTGGGCACAGGGAGGGGTTCATCATACTTGTGCTCGCCTCTCTTTATAGATTTTACTAATGGGACTTTAAAAGGCTTATACTGTCCAATTAAAGCTGAAAGTACATTACTATGGAAGAATGTATTTGCAGGTAGTCATAACATTAAGAAAATGTTCTCATATGTGTGTAAACACATACTAACTTTTGACCTTGAGAGCTGAATTCCTTCAAGAAAAATAATGCATAGAATAATGTGTATAAGATTAAATAAAGAACTTTATTTACATACCACATAAAGTAGCAAACTGTTGAATGAGTTTAAAGATACCTTTTATTTTTTGTGCATGTGGTTTTAGCTTTTAGAAAGAAATGAGTTATAGAAACAAGTAATAGCAAGAAAATTGATGTATATTTTAATGATACATTACAATTCCCTTTAAATCTTAATAGTAGTTAATTCTCCTTACTGTTGTAACACACATTTGGTTTAACAGATCAGCATAACATGTTCTAATTTAGCTGATCAAGTTGTACTATATTTAAATCATTAACAGTGTATCTTGAATATATTTGATGAAGTCAGTTTACAGTACAAAAAGTTACATAGAACTTTAATCTTAATTTTCTTTGTCAATTCAGATGCAATGTATAAGAAGTTTATTTTATTATTGTGAAAAAATTAAGTGTAAAGGAAATCACCTTCTTCCATGCAGGTGTATAATCTTGAAAAGGAAGATGCTTCCATGTTGAAGCCAGATTTTCTGTAGTAAACTTTTAAAACATTATTTTAAAAGAAATATGTATATAAATATATATATATATTTTTTGCAGTGATACTGAAGTCTCTGGTCTAGGACCATACCTTTTATAAGGTGTGAGAGACCATGGCAGTGTCTAAGAATGGAATAAATGATGATGCCTTTGATTTAAAGTGGCCCACATAATTAACTATAGATGCTCTATCCCTTGAATGCTCCGTCTCTCCAATACATTTCCATAATGTGTTGAAAATATGCTAACATTTGTATGATTTTTATACATCTGCTGAATAAACTTAGATGAATTATCTGTATCTTACAAAAGAATCAGGTACAACTTTAGCAGGCATGTGAAGTACATGGGAGGTGTGTATCTTTGAACTCTGTCATTATTATTGTAATCTAACTTGAGGAAATGATAATTGGGAGGGTGCTAAGGCCACTGTATTAGTTTTGTGTGCTTAGAATTCTTTTGTCAAAAGAAAGCTAATGAATAAATTAATATGTCATTCTGGAACTTAAAAGTTTTAAGATTAGTATAAAACATACATAGGTTGTTAATCCTCGCCAACTTTAACTCAAACATAAAGATTTTAGAAATCATTTGTATTGATGTCATTTGCTAGACCTAGTTTTTTAGTTCTTTCTGATTATATTTTTACACACAGACTCAAATTTTAACAGGATAGCCTGTTAAATAAATCTAATAAATCATTTAACTCATTTGATAAAGCTACATTATAAACATTGTTTTTTCCCCCATTCACTCTTGATTCTTATAATTCTGGCATATGCATTTGTCACTTGTGAAGTCATTGTAACTCTAAGTAAACTTGACTTGGCAACATTAATATGTTTGATAACTCATCACGGAGAAGCATGGCAGTACATTCTTTGACTTGGGGGCGGCATAAAATAAACATTTTCTGAATCTGTGCTATAAAATTTGGAAGCAGGAAGAGAAAAATCTTATTTCTCTCCCTTTTCTGTGCTTGTCTGTAGGTTCAGGATTTTTTGCTTTTTTGTTTTAAATGTATATCGATAGTCTTTTATAAGAAATAGAAGCATTATTGGGTGCCTTTGTTTGTAAACCAAAAAGTAATAAATGAATCCCTATATTTCCATTATAGTATTTGTTTTTTTACAATAATTGTTCTGAAAGTTACTCATGAGGTAATGTGGTTAGAATTATAGGAAACAGTTCTCACTTACACTTTTTACCTTTCTTAAGGTGTATTCATTATTTTTTTGTATCCTAATTTTATTGAATTCTAAGTCTCTTACACCGCATTTTAAGGGAAGCACATAGGCAGGATGAATACTTTGTGTTAAAATATTTTTATTTATTAGCTGGAATGAGGTGGTTTTTCTGAAAGCAGTGCCAGGGTGTCAGTTAGGTTCCACGTACTCTCCTCCCTGTTGAATGATATCACATTAATTTATAAATACATTTGTTGTAACTTGTCTGTTGAGTAAGTATTAAGAACCATTCATTAGTAATAGAGTGTAACCATAAAAAAGGAGAGAGCTGATATCAGGCCAGGGTACAGGTGAATATAAATGGCCTTCCAAGCCAAGCTCTTCTAGGCTTGACTCTTAAGTCATGACTTGAAACTCTTGGCACTGACTTGTTCTATTTTGAGAAAAACTCCGTATTCTTTTGCATGAGCAACTAAAGAAAGGAATGTATACTGCATAACTTAATATAGAATGAGTTAATTAAATCTACAGTCTCTGTGATAAAGAAATATGAAATATTTTCTTATTGAATTAATATTTTTATCTTGAGGTATTTTCTAGTCATAGAATGTCTTTTTTTTTTAATGGTGATACTCTTAGCATACATCTCTATCATTAAGATTCCTAAACAAATCATCTTTGTCATTTGAGTATATTTGTTAAGTCCTTTGATTTTTCTTTATTAAAAAAATTTGATTAACATTAAGTTTGATGTGTTCTTTTACAAGTTGATGGCTGTAAACTATATTTATATAGAAAAATGTTAAGTGATAAGTGTGAGTATAGTATCTTTATGGTTGGTTAATAAGGCTATAATTGTCTTTTTCTTTCTTTCTCCCTTACTTTTCCTTCTTCCCTCCCCACTCCTTCCCTCCCTCTCTCCTTCCTTCCCTTTCTTCCTTCATCACAGATCACATATAATACCTGTATTTTTATACAAGATGAAGAGACAGTGGAGATTTTTCTGAATTCATTAAAAAAAATAAGCATTCCTAATTATTCTCTTCAAAATATTTACCTTAAGATTCTCTCCTAGACATTTGACTTAGGTGTATGTTACAGCTTTATGGGGTTGAATTAGGGATCCTCCAGAGGTGCTTTGGAAGCAAAATTCCTTTATTTTCTGCTGTTATACAGAGTATCTAATTCTTTCTTTCTCTTTCCTTCTTTCTCTTTCCACATTTATCTGTGAAGAGCTTATCTTCAGTTTTTGAGAGCAAAGTATAACTAGAAAGTTGAGGCTGAAATACGAATTATTAATGCCAATAGTTGATGGTCCTTGAACTATGAAGATAATCTCATGTGACTCAACCTAGTATTAGAATGGCTTTCTTTATCTTTTAACAAATACACCTGAACGTAAACATACAGATGCGTGTGATTTTATTTAAAATAGTCATCCCAGGAGAATGTGTATTTATTTCATTAGTCCTTAATTTTTTGACATCTAATACCTACTTTTCTGTTTTATGTTACATCTTTCACAACTTTCTTGTTATTTTCCCCAACTAGGTTGTTTTTCTTGAGAAGAAAACCAGCTTGAACCTTTTGCAGTATAGAAATAACACTAGTGAACACTTGTTGAGCAAGTGTGCGAGGCACTACCCTAAGCATTTTACATGTATTAACCCATTTTTGCCTAGCAGCCCTTTGAGGAGGGCACCTCTGTTTACCCATGTTTTATAGGTGTGATAACTAAGGTGTGTGACGTTAGTAATTTACGTTACACTGCTAGTGGCAGAGCCAAGGTTTGAACTCAGGTAGTTTAGCACCAGAGCCTGCTACACATGTCCATTACGCTGTACCATCTTTTATTATAGGAACACATGTACATGTGTTGTGGTAGGCACTATGTTTTATATATTGCAACTATCTGTTTATCTGTATCACTCAGCACACTGTAAACTTGTCAGTTGTTTGGAGTATGACACACTACCTACCATTTAGAATCATGTGACTTAATTAACATAGGTAGGTAAACATAGTTTTAATTAACATATTAAGAACAAAATACTAAAAGTACAAAGGAGTGATATACTGCTTAGTGTTTTCAGGGAAGAGCTCATACAGGCATATTTGAATTGTGGTTTTGTCTGATTGGAAGAATACTGGGAAAGGGAAGCATTCCAGGTACAGAGAAGGGCATCTGTAAAGGGAAGTGTGGGGAGCCATGAGTAAATATTTTGGTGCTAAAGTCGAGGATGACTAATGGAAGATGAGGTTGGGGGGACATTTGGGGGCCAACGAGGGCCTCTGTGTGCTCAGAATTCACTGTGGAATGTGGAGTGGCTGTGGTCAAAACCACTTGGAAAGTTCTCCTAGTCAAAGAACACCCAGTTCCTATTAAATATGAATACATTTTGGACTTTCAGTGAACTGACCTATTACACTCATTTTCTAAATGAAATCAATTTAAGAGAAAAAAATTCTACTCAAATAGTGTCACTAAGTGTTAATGGTGCCAGTGGTGAAACAACTGGTCTCTATGTTTTTCAGTTTTCTGTGATTCTCGAAGTGTGACCCTAAACCAGCAGCATGAGTGAGCATCTGGCATTACCTGAGAACTCCATAGAAATGTGGCTTTCAGGGCCCACCCATATTTAGTCAGAAACTGGGGTGGGCCAGCAGCCTGTTCTGACACGCCCTATAAGTGATTGTGAAGCACACTAAGGAGAACTGCTGGTGTGGATAGTCGGCCATCATTAGATAACAGCAAGGTCCTATGGACCTGGGAGGTCTTAAAACTAAAGATCAACACATAAAACATGATACAAAACATGTAGTGATACATAGGAAAAGATCAGACCTCCTAGGAATAAAGTCACAATGTTCAAGAATTAGCTTTTATGTGATAACTATGGGTGGTCTACCTTTTTGTCCCTTATTCTTTTACTTTTCCCCTGTTTTCTGCAAGGAGCCTGAGTTTGTTATAAACAAAAGCAAAGGTTTTTATTTTAAAGTAACTTACAAATAAGAGTGAAAGGAAGCTGAGGGGGGAAAAAAAAAAGTCCATTCATTCTGGACCTAACAAAGGTCTGTGTTTAAACTCCAGATCTTGAGAAGGCGTTTTTGTTTCATGATTAGAGAGCCACAACTTGATATGTTGTGATTACCCTTGAAATTGCCCAAGTCTTTGTTATGTTTTTGATGAACCTGGTAATTATATTAATTTCTATGCTTACTAGTTTCTAACTTGGTCTTTATGTGGTACCAACCATGTGTGTATGTCCTTTCTGTGCAGCCAGGTAACCACAGTTCTCTAACTAGCTTAATTCCCTGTTGTAATTCCCATTATAATGCTCATATTACACATCAGTGAATTGTGAGTTTATGGAGAGGCAACTCCCACAGAGAATTCTCAACTCTTGATAGATGGAGAAGGTGTTTCTGTCCTTAAAGCTGAGTTCTAGAGCCTGTGCCATGGGAACCTCTCATAATTACCATAGCAGGCAGGTATTTGAAAGTATGGCTAATTTTAGAATGTTTTACTGGAGAAAATTTGAAATGATTAGGGAGTTTGCCTTAAGCTGTATGCAAACAGAACCTACCCCCATTAGGTTGAAAATATCTATTTACTGTGTTTCCTTCATACGATTGTGAGCTCTCCTGTAGGGCAGGGCCCGTTTTTTAAAGCAACTTGGTACATGGAAGTTACTCAATAAATGTCTCAACTTAACTCAGAACATGAAGTTTGTCCTTCCTCTATCAGCCCCAGAATTGTTAAGCTTCCTTTTAATATACAAAATTTTACAACCAAGAAGAATTTGCCAAAAAGAATATGAAAGCTGACACTAGTAACCTCTTTTTTCTCCCCTCACCTAGAGATGCTTACAGAAGACGATACAAATGCCCCAAGTTAGAAACTCCACAACTGACAAATATTACTTTTATCCAATAAACTTTTATCCAAGTTGGCTGCTGTTATCCACTGATGTAAAGTCATGCTAAACATAATCCTCTGAATTCTTAGTAGATCGTAAAGTACTAGTTCTGATGCCTGTAATACTTTAGAGTTTTTCTTTATGAAGACATTTATCCAAAGAAATTTATTACAGTTGTCTAGATTGAAGGGCAACTTGACTCCTGGTGTGTGCTGGTTCAAGCGGTGTGTTCTTTAGATAACAGAAACTCCTGATAAGCTTTATGAATCTGCTCAGCTCACTGGTGCTGAAACCATTGGAAAGGTGGACTGTGCATGTAACATCTGGCAGCACAGCAGAATGGCCTAATGCACATTCTAATAGAATGATCTTGTCAGCCTAGGCCAAGTTTTGAATTTTTTCCCTCTGACATAAGAGGTAACGTTCAATACCCTATAGGGAATGCCTGTCCTGATCTGACATTCACTTCAGCCCTCAGTTTCCTCATTGTATAATTTCAGTGTTGTTCTAACTTACACCATGTTAGGAGCACCCTTCTATCTCTTGTATTGTCAGATGCATCTTACCTGCAAGCATATTGTATATATCCATACTCTGCTTAATAGACCATAAAATTCTAGGTCATCACAGAGCATAAGGACAGATTCTTCAAGAATTGTCAGTACTAGGGTCCTGGTGTATCCAGAGAGCCTCCTTCTTACTGGGCACATGTATTAGCATAATCTTAGTACAGAAAAAAATTTTAAATAATAAACGCAAGGGGAAAATGTTTTTTCTCAGAGAAAGAAAATTCCCATGTGCAATGGCTCTTCATTGCCCCTGCAGACCCACTCTCTTCTCCATGCAGTTCTTTGCCACATCAAGCTGACCTTTGTGGATGACACATTTGGATTCCTTTGCCTTCTGGCTTCCAGTTGGAGTCAGCCCATGAGAGGCACCGGCAGGAGTAGATGACAGGAGGAGAGAAAGCCCAGGGCAGTTTGTTCCTCAGTCACTCCCTCTGGGCTGTGGTTTGGCAGTGGTTGCACTGCTCTACCAAATGCTGCTGCTCCCTCCTACAGCTCCATATTTCTCAGAGTTCTAGTCACCACCTCCTCCCCTTGCCTGCAACTTCACCATCACTCATTGTCGCCTTAACCTTGCTCATACTTTTGGAGGTCCTTCCTTGACCTCTGTTACTTTTCTCAGTGTGCTGTCTGTTTCCTGTCTGGCTTGGAAACACAGTCATCTACCTTATGCAATGCAGGTCCTTTCTGCTAACACAGTTCAGAACACTAAATGTGGTGAAATAAAGCCTACTGATAGATCCTGAAAAAATGTTTACAACCTTTCTTACTTTTTCAAGTTGGCTACCAGTTTGTCAGTACCTGATATGGGCACACCATCATCACATGGAACTCATCCTTGCTCATCCATATAAATCACTATGGAACTGGTTGCTTATTCACAGATTTGGTCAGCCCACCAACATACAGAAGGTAAATTCTATGCCTGAGGGGAAAAAAAACCAACAGTTTCACTCTTTTAACCTAGTCTGTCTTCCCCTATATATACATCCCATTTCCAACACAAGTGTACACACACAAACACACACACACACATGTTGTTCTATTATATGTCATACGGTGGAGTTAGTTGTAATACTTCAATACAGAGCCCTTCATCCATTCCTTAAGATGAATTTAGCTCTGGAAGAGACTGTTCAACGCTGTCCAAAAATAGATTTCAGAATCTCTGAAGTCTTTCTCCCTGTCCCCCAGATTTCCTTCCTCTGTCCCATCTGACAGACCCCATCAGCTACCCAGGTAAACTAGAAATGAAAATCATTCTTTGCTCTTCCCTCTCTTGATACTGATTTTTGCACCAGTCACCAGATCTTTGCCATTCTATTCCCTTAACATTGGGGGTATATTAACTTCTATCTAAATTGCTACTGGTGTGGTCCAGAGACCAACATTTTTCTTACCTGTATCATGATGACATTTTTTTAACTGATTTCCATGCCTCTTGTCTGGTTCCTCTCCAAAGCATGCTCTCTTCAGCTACTGAATGATCTTTCTAAATCACAATTCTGATATGTTAGTTTTCATACTTCAGACCTTTAAAACCCCTAAGTGACTTCCCATTTATACACTGCCCCTACGATCAAGTTCACATAACACAATTTCTAAAACTCATTACCTTCTGGACAGTCTCATCACATTTTTTCCTATTCTTCTTCCCCAACCACTTGCTTGTCAACTAAAGTTCTTATCTCTCTCATCTTGATCATGATGTACCTCTCTGCAAAATTTTGTCTGTTTTCACCCATCTTTCAGACTTCAGCTTAGGCTTCAAGTCTGTATCAAGAATGCTTTCAATGGCAAGTATCCAAAAACAGATTGCTACTAAGCAATAAGGAATTTTTCTCATACAAAAAATCTGGAGGTAGGCAGTTGATAGCATTGATTCATTACTTGTCATCATAATCATTACTGTTATTATAATAGTATTAGTCTTCTAACCTATTGTTCCTAAGTGATCTCAGAGTTCTGATGAAATTCCATTCCACATTCTTGTTCTTCTGATCCAAACCAGGGATCATAAACAGACTCTAGGTATTATTGCCATTCATTTGATAACTGATACCTATATTGAGAAAAAAATTGAGACCCAAGAGAGGCTCAGCAGAAGACAATGTGAGGCATG
The DNA here is from genome assembly GCF_963930625.1 of Muntiacus reevesi. NCBI lineage: Eukaryota > Metazoa > Chordata > Mammalia > Artiodactyla > Cervidae > Muntiacus > Muntiacus reevesi. The sequence continues at coordinate 53,262,226 of NC_089257.1, forward strand.
ATCATTTAGTGACATCTGCCATCTTGTCAACCATAAGCATCTCTAAGTGACCTGGTTAAAAGTTTCACAAAAGTTTCATAGGTAGCTTGTCAGGATGGAAAAGGACAATTCTAAAACAGGAAAAATAATATGATTATTTGTTTTTTTCTCCTTTAATTTGCAAACAGTGAATTACTCCACTTTAAATGATAAAACCACCTCACTTTTCTAGGATTAAACCCAATTTAGTTCTGGTATAGTGTCTTTTGCATACATTACAGAATTCAGCTTGCTCATATTTATTTCTGCTTAACACTGTTTACTTGGAATTCATGTTACACCACTTAACAAGGCTTCCAAATCCGAGAACTGTAGCAGGTATCAGTGGGGTGGAAAGGGAGGACTGGAAGGACTTTAGCTTCTCCATCATCTAACACCCCCAAGTCACCTGTTGGTATTCCTCAGTAGGGATGCCTGTTCTCAAATGTATGAAAAGCCTGAATTACAAGAATTTTAGAAAATACTGATATTTGTATTTATCTTTAATTTTTTTTTTTTTTTAATGTGGCAGTTTGGGTTTTAGAGAACAGACTGAGGGTTGGGGTTTTGGGATCAAGCTGTTTGTTAGGGATTAATACCTGTGATATTAATAACCTTGTCTTAGTCAATGAAACTACGAGCCATGCCGTGCATGACCACCCAAGATGGATGGGTCATGGTGGAGAGTTCTAACAAAGTGTGGTCCACTGGAGAAGGGAATGGCAAACCACTTCAGTATTTGTGCCTTGAGAACCCCAATGAACAGTATGAAAAGGCAAAAAGATAGGACACTGAAAGATGAACTCCTCAGGTTGGTGAGTGCCTAATATGCTACTGGTGAATAGTGGAGAAATAGCTCCAGAAAGAATGAAGAGGCTGAGCCAAAGTGAAAACAAGGCCCACTTGTGGATATGACTATTGATGGAAGTCAAGTCTGAATAGAACTGTAGAGAATAATACTGCATAGAAATGTGGAATGTTACATCCATGAATCAAGGCAAACTGGAAGTGGTCAAACAGGAGATGGTAAGAGTGAACATCACATTTTAAGAATGAGTGAACTAAAGCGGACCAGAATGGGCGAATTTAATTCAGATGATCATTATATTTACTACTGTGGGCAAGAATTCTTTAGAACAAATAGAGTAGCTCTCATAGTCAATGAGAAAGTCTGAAATGCAGTTTTTGGATGCAATCTCAAAAACAACAAATGATACCTGTTTGTTCCCAAGGCAAACCATTCAGTATCACAGTAATCCAAGCCTATTCCCCAACCACTAAGGCTGAAGAAGCTTAAGTTGAACAGTTCTATGAAGACCTTCAAGACCTTCTAGAACTAACACCCCCAAAATATGTCCTTTTTATCATAGGGGACTGGATTGCAAAAGTAGGAAGTCAAGAGATACCTGGCGTAACAGACAAGTTTGGCCTTGGAGTACATAATGAAGCAGGGCAAAGGCTAACAGTTTCATCAAGAGAACACGCTGGTCATAGCAAACACTCTTTTTCAACAATACAAGAGGCAACTCTACACATGGACATCACCAAAATCATCAAATTGATTATATTCTTTGCAGCCAAAGATGGAGAAACATTATACAGTCAGCAAAAACAAGACCAGGAGCTGACTGTAGCTCAGATCATGAACTCCTTATTGCCAAATTCAAACTTAAATTGAAGAAAGTAGGGAAAACCACTAGACCATTCAGTTATGACCTAAATCACATCCCTTACAATTATACAATGGAAGTGACAGATAGATTCAAGGGATTAGATCCAGCCCTCTGTTTCCACCCCACTGATACCTGGTAGAGTTCTTGGATTTGGAAGCCTTGTGGGTACAGAGAAATTTAGTAAGGGGTACATCAGAGACAGGGAGTTGGGTGGCCCACATGGACCTAGGAAGAGAAAGGGAGCTGCAGATTTCTCCCTGGATATCAGGCACTTCCTAATCAGATGGCCAAAAGCAGTGCCACTATCACCTGCTTCTCTCTCAGGAGGGCCTATCAGAGCCTTGGGGAGCTCAGGATTGAGGGTGATCTTGCTAGGTGGAGGAAACAGCAGAGTTTGGAGCTGCTGAGGTGCCTGGAAATTGAAGATATCTAAGAGGAGGGAGGTGTGCAGAGAAGGAGCTCCTAAAACCTATATGAGGACCCCCTTGGCTCTTTGGCCACGTACTTGTCTGTAGAGACACAGAGCAAGATACCACAGGTCTGTCAGAAAAGAATTATCCATGGGGTTTTGTGTAAACTAAGTGAAGATTCTGAAGGTTGAACAGTTCTGGTGTTCTGACTAGCCAGAATAAAGTAACACCTCAAGCATTCGGTGGCGAGCTCAGAAGGGCCATATCTTAGAAGTAAGTCTGTTCTAGCCTTAGAATAAGGGCTAGCCTTAGAATAAGTGCTGCTCTAGCCTTAGAATAAAGGCTGATAAAGCCTAAAAACAAGTCCCAGTTGGATCACACCAACAAGTCAATACATTAACTGCTTAAAAGAAGAAAAACAATACTCTTTGAGGAAGAAAACAAAATCTCGACTCTCCAATAATGTAATATCCACCCACATGTTCAGCAAGCAATAACAATAACTAGACAAGGAAAGGACCAGGGAAATATGACCCATAACCAGGAGTAGCAACAACAAAAACAAAACAGTCCAAAGAAACAGATTTTGAGAGGACACAGACACTGGTGTTAACAGCCAAGGACTTTAAAACAACTATTATAAATATGCAAGAGGGAGTTCCCTGGCAGTCCAGTGGTTAAGACTTTGCCTTCCAATGAAGGAGGTGCAGGTTTGATCCCTGGTTGCAGAGCTAAAATCCCACATGCCTCATGCCCTCAAAATAAAAAAATATAAACAGAAGACCTAAATCAAATCCCTTATGATTATACAGTGGAAGTGACAAATAGCTTCAAGGGATTAGATCTGATAGACAGAGTGCCGGAGGAACTATGGATGGAGGTTCGTGACATCGTATAGGAGGTAGTGACCAAAATCATCCCCAAGAAGAAGAAATGCAAGAAGGCAAAATGATTGAGGAGACCTTACAAATAGCTGAGAAAAGAAGAGAAGTGAAAGCAAAGGAGAAAAGGAAAGATATACCCATTTGAATGCAGAGTTCCAAAGAATAGCAAGGAGAGATAAGAAAGCCTTCTGCAGTGATCAATGCAAAGAAATAGAGGAAAACAATAGAATGGGAAAGACTAGAGATCTATTTAAGAAAATCAGAGACACCAAGGGAACATGCATGCAAGGATGGGCACAATAAAGGAGAAAAATGGTATGGACCTAACAGAAGCAAAAGATATTAAAAAGAGGTGGCAAGAATACACAGAAGAACTGTACAAAAAGATCTTCATGACCCAGATAACCACAATGGTGTGATCACTCACCTAGAGCCCGACATCCTGGAGTGTGAAGTCAAGTGGGCCTTAGGAAGCATCATTACGAACAAAGCTAATGGAGGTGATGGAATTCCAGCTGAGCCTTTTCAAATTCTAAAAGATGATGCTTTTAAAGTGCTGCACTCAATATGCCAGGAAATTTGGAAACCTCAGCAGTGGCCACAGGACTGGAAAAGGTCAGTTTTCATTCCAGTTCCAAAGGCAATGCCAAAGAATGTTCAAACTACCGCACAATTGCACTCATCTCACACACTAGCAAAGAAAAACTCAGAATTCTCCAAGTGAGGCTTCAACAGTACGTGAACTGAGAACTTCTAGATGTTCAGTCTGAATTTAGAAAACACAGAGGAACCAGAGTTAAAATTGCCAACATCTGTTGGATCATAGAAAAAGCAAGAGAGTTACAGAAAAACATCATCTTCCACTTTATTGACTATGCTAAAGCCTTTGACTGTGTGGATCACAACAATTTGTAGAAAATTCGTAAAGAGATGGATATACTGGACCACCTTACCTGCCTCCTGAAAAATCTTTATGCAGGTCAAGAAGCAACAATTAGAATTGGACATGGAACAATGGTCTGGTTCCACATTGGTAAAGCAGTATGTGAAGACTGTATATTGTGACCATGCTTATTTAACTTATTTGCACAGTACATCATGTGAAATTCCAGGCTGAATGAAGCACATCCTGGAATCAAGGTTGCAGGGAGAAATATCAATAACCTCAGATAGGCAGATGACACCACCCTTATGCCAGAAAGTGAAGAGGGAACTAAAGAACTTCAGGTGCCCTACCTGCCTTGACTGTTTCAGGACACTTACCTGTCTGATTCCTTCTAACCTCTCACTCCCCCTGCTTCCTTCCCTCTTCAGCCACCTTCTCAAGCATATCCATGGAGAGGCAGAAACTCCCTCCACTGGCTCCTTTCCACACGAATACCTTCTTGTTTCTCTTCTGTCACCTCCAATCTTCAAAGAGCAGTTCTTTCTTGCTTTTCTCTATCTTAGCTCCCTCCCTGCCACCCACACATCAACACATTGCACTCTGGCTAGTCACATCCAACGGGTCCTTGTCAGCAAGTCCTTATCTCCTTCAACCTTGCTGCACCAGTTGGCACAGTTGACCACTCCATTCTCCTTGATCTGTCCCCTCCCTGGGCTTTGCCTAACACAGTGATACCCTGGATGTCCCCAGTCTGCTCTGTTGACACTGCTGTCCTTTTCCACCTTCTCTTCACACAAGCGTTCTCCTCAGCACTCTTCTCTCATTCAGATGCTCCTTGGCAGGGACCCATGCACAAGCGTGAGTTCCCCTCTAGTGATTCCAAGTCTATATCCTCAGCTCAGATATCTCTCCTGAGCTTCAGATCCACATTTCCAGAGTCCACCTGTCACCCCTTGAAGATGTACATTGTTGTTCAGTCACTCAGTTGTGTCTGACTCTTTATGACCCCATGAAGTGCAGCATACCAGGCTTCCCTGTCCTTCACCATCTCCTGGAGCTTGCTCAAATTCATGTCCATTGAATTGGTGATGCCATCCACCTTCTCATCCTCTGTCGTCCTAGTCCCCTCCTGCCTTCAGACTTTCCCAGCATCAGGGTCTTTTCCAATGAGTCAGTTCTTTGCATCAAGTGGACAAAAATTATTGGAGCTTCAGTTTTAGCATCAGTCCTTCCAGTGAATATTCAAGACTGATTTCCTTTAGGATTGACTAGTTTGATCTCCTTGCAGTCCAAGGGACTCTCAAAAGTCTCCAACACCACAGTTCAAAAGTATCAATTCTTTGGCACTCAGCTTTCTTTATGGTCCAACTGTGACATCCAAACTACTGGAAAAACCATAGCTTTGACCTATACGAACCTGTCATAAACTAATGTCTCTACTTTTTAACACCCTGTCGAGGTTTGTCATAGCTTTTCTTCCATAGAGCAAGTGTCTTTTAATTTCGTGGCTGCAGTTACATCTGCAGTGATTCTGGAGCATCCAGCCTGGGTCTCCTGCATTACAGGTAGATTCTTTACCATCTGAGCCACCAGGGAAGCAAAGGTGTACATAACACATTTTCAGAAAGAAACTGATCATCTTCCCACCTTTCAATTCTCCCTTCTCCTGTATCATCTTAGACATGTTCTTATGTTATTCTGTTCTAGTCACTCCATACTTGTGGTTGCCCAAACCAGAAACCTGAGAAGCAGCCTTGCTTCACCGTTTATAAAGTTGCTTCAACCCCCCTCCTCCTCTCCTTCCTCCTCCCACTGTTCTTCCCTCTCTTCCTTTACCACTGCTCTACTCTGGTCCTTATCACCTTTTATCTTGGTCTCTCCAGCAGCCCCCTAGTAGAGTCACTCCTCTCTGGCACTCCTCAAGCTCATTCTATGTAACCAGAACAGTCTTTCCAAAGCACGCAACTGATCATCTCACTCCTCTGCTAGACACCTTTAAAGTACAATCTCCTCAATATAATCTATAAAACCATCTTTGATCTGGCTCCTGTTAATTCCTCCAGCTTCCCTTCTTCCTCCCTGCCTTGCATTTTACACTCCAGCAACACCAAGGCATTTGCAACTTTGTTCCTGCTGTTCTGTCTGGAACTTGTTGCCCTTTACATGCATGCTAAATCGCTTCAGTCCTCTCCGACTGTTTGCGACCCTATGCACTGTAGCCAGCCAGGCTCCTCTGTCCAGGGGCTTCTCCAGGCAAGAATACTGGAGTGGGCTGCTGTGCCCTCCTGCAGGGGAGCTTCCTGACCCAGGGATTGAACCCGTGTCTCTTACATCTCCCATATTGGCAGGCAGGTTCTTCACACTAGTGCCACCTGGGAAGCCTTTGTTATCCTTTATTTCCACTTTAACTTTTCCTTCTCCTTATTTAATACTTAATTCTGATAGTCCTTCTCCAAGACACAAGTCTGATTTACATGCTGCTTCTCTGTGCTTGCATCTATGATAGCTCGTGTTACCCCTGCATTGTAATTACTTATGCAAAAGAGCATTCTAACTGAGCCTAGAATGGGAGTTGGAATTGGTGGACTGGGCTGCCCTTGGAGTTTCTTGGCGAGAGCTGATGTGCATGGGGGTAGTTTGGGGGGAAGCACTCAGTGAGATTGGACAGCTGAGAAAGATGGGAGACAGGAGGACATTTGAGCTATACAGAGACGTGTTTATTCCTTGCCAAGTCCCTTGAAATGTTTGAGTCATGGCGAGAGGTCGCATAGACCTTGTGAGGCTCTGGCAGCACTAGTTGGCCCCCTGGTGGCCAAGTGCAGTGCAAATATAAGAAGCTATTCTCTCCTCAGCATAGACTTGGACCTGTATCATTTTGGCACCCTGAGGCCTCGAGGTCTGGGGAGCGTTCCTGGCACCCAGCCCTACCTTGTATGGTTGCACAGGTTGTGACTCACACATGGGCACCTGGACAAAGGGTTGCAGGAGGGGCTTAAGTCCACCCAAAGTAAGGAAGACCTTCTTTGTTGGAATAGCCATGACTTTCCCAGAAAGGGCACTGTCATTTCTGGATGTGTAAAGGATCCCTTGTGCAGTTGTGAGAACATAGAACATGGACGAGAGAGAAGCAGGACAAGCTATAGGGTGGGGGTTAAGTGTTGGTTAAACTGATGGAGTGGTTCATAATTGTAGGTCAAACACTCTTTGGCAACTTCAAGAAATATTTGAGGGACACTCTGCAGGGAATTAAAGTCTCTGAGTGAGTTACTTGAATGAATAAACCCCCATTTGTATTCATAAGTTGCTAAGAGCTGGGAACATTGAGTTTATATTTTCAGTCTCCCTCTATTGCAACCCCCAAATCTAAGGATTGGACTATTCCTATTCCTTTTTAATTCCCTGAGGCTAAGCACAGTGCTTGAACATAGCAGATGATAAATGGTTGGATGGATGGATGAAAAGACGATTCTGTTGATTCCTTGCCCCTGTCCAAGGAATTTAAGGCCACAGCAGCTGTACACAGGCCAGTCTCAATAGCAGTTGGTTTCTTTTGTTTCTTCAGGCAGGAAAATAGCCCTCTGGCAGTGAGAGACTTGGCCCTCACCTGGGAGGAGGCAAACAAAAACACCCAGTGGCAGTTCCGGCTTGTGTAATGGCTCTGGTGACTGAGCTATGGGCCTTTATGATGCCCTGGGGAGAGGTGCTTCCATGAGGTGCTGCCTCTGCAGGCTCTGGCTACTCTTTCCTCTATGGAACAGCTGCAAAATCAACACATTCCTGTGCAGCCAAGGCGCCAGACCAAAGGAAGGAATTGGCCAAGGCAACTTGGAGCGGGAACACCCTGCCCAAGCTCTGCTCTCCTTCTTGTTTCCACGCCGCAGCTCTCCTGGCCCAATTCTGAACTGAGCAAGGGTCTGGAGAGGGCATGAAGCCCTCCCACCATCATGCAGGAAACAACCCACTACAGTCCTCTTCAAACCTGTCCTGCCAGGCAGCTGAGAGCGTGCCTGTCTTCACTGCCTGGGGCTTATCTGGCCATGGGTCCCTTTCCTCATTTACCTCTCCTAGCCTCAGTTTTCTTACCTGCAAATTGAGACACCATGACAATGAAATATGACCATGTTTGTAATGTGCTGGGACAATGCCTGGCTCAGAGTAGCTTGCTCAATAACCACTATCTCTTATCATCATTAACAGGCAAGCTGATAGGTAAGCTGGCAGACAAGTTCTTTGGCCTGCTCCTGGGATGAAAACCCTTGCCACAGACTCAGAGCAAATATTCTGACAATCCAGGCGTGCCCTCTTTCACCCAACCTAAAAATACATGAGCAACATGACATGAGGGTTTACTTTGACTAAGCTGTTGTACCCCATCTGGAAGTTAATTCAATTTGGCAGGTGTTTTTTAATTGCCTGTTTGTATCCACACTTGGTCCGGAGTTTCAAAGGGAGAATGGCATAATTTTGGGGCCAGGGACAGGATGACTGGGAATGTGAGCAAGAGCCGTGGGGGACAGGGTGAGCTTGGGGAGCACACCTGGGCGCCACATGAGCACATCCATCACGTCACCTCCCCACAGAGCCCTGCGAGGATGCCTGCTGGCTTTTAGAAATAAGGAATTCAGTGGCTCAGTGTCACCTGCAAGGCCAAAGCTCAGCACCTAGCGCCATTTGGCCCTAATTTCTCTCTCTGTGGTTACGTCTCACATTGATGTTTTCCTTCCCCACCCAGACTCTCAGTTTCTCAGTGGGGCTGCTGCTGCCACTTCAGGCAGGACGCGTCCTCATAATACAGAACTACCCTGCACGTTTGGGGACATTCAACATCACTGGCCACCACTCACTAAATGCCCAGAGCACCCACTCCTTTACCCAAATGCCCTCCCCCTTTTGCAAATACACCAGATTCTCTTGCACTTGCTTAGTCCTTTGCCTAGAACGTCTCTCCCAACCCCCCACTTCTCCATCGAAAGTAGCCCCCCTTCGTGAGAACCCAGCTCAAAAGTCACACCTCTGGAAGCTCCTCCCCCCACCCCCCTCCCATGCAGGTCAAGCCACAACTGCAGTCAGCCCCTCCCTCTCTGACCCTGCTGGGACCTCCACTATTGGACGGGTCGTTTAGGGGTCGAAACCAGCAGCTGCTAAAAGCTGGACCACAGCTTAGAAGCTTTTTTTGGTAATGCTCAGAGTGCCTAGAATCAAGCCCGAGATGCAAAAGGTGCTTCACGCTTGGTGCCTCGGAGAAGCGCAGCGTCTTACCCCACAGGGCGGGGCCCGCTCCCGGGTCCCCGCGAGACAGCAGCTGGGCTTCCACTGCCACCAGGCGGCGACCCACAGGTCGCTTTGATGCAGTGGAAAGAGCGGCTGGGCCTGCTGCCAGCCCGCAGCCTGGGCTCCTGAGGCCCAGTTACGGAGGCGCTCCCGGCACAAGCCAGGATATTACAGCAGCCATCAGGATTATTATCACTGTGGCAACCACTGTTTATGCAAATGTTTACAGCTTGAAGAACTTTTATTTAATACACGCTATTTCACAAACCATATTGTAACCTTGTGAAGTAGGCCGAGCTTAAATTATTATTCTTATTTTACAAGTGAGAAAAGGGAGATGAATATCATTAATAACACCAGCTACCACTACTAAAATAACTTTTCTTCCACCTCCATTCTCTTCCCTTCCCTAATGACTGAATACTTAGTATGTGCCAGGCAGCTGCCTAAGAGATTTGCAAACATGTAACAGCCTCTTAAATGGGACTTTTCCTGTCTTGGAGTTTGGGCTAGGCCCTAAAGCCTTGTGTCCAGTGCATCTCATTTTTATTTATTTTTAATTAAAATTTTTTTGACTGTGCCCTGAGCCATGCAGGATCTTAGTTCCTGACCAAGGTTTGAACCGTGCCCCCTACACTGGGAATGCGGAGTCTTAACCACTGAACTGCCAAGGAAGTCCCCATGCATTTTAAAGTAGCGCTATTCAATGAGTATAAAATGTGAGCTGTGTATGTAATTAAAATTTTCCAATAGCCACATTTTAAAAAAGGACAAAGTGGTGAAATCAATTTTAATGAGATATTAAATTCACTCGATATGTGTTGAAAAATATTATTTCATCATCGGATGAATATAAAACTATTAATGAGATATTTTACGTTCTTTTATTCATACTAAGTGTTGAAAGCTGTTGTGCTGGTGACAATTCACATTCCACTTTGGACCAACCTCAACTGCTCAATAGCCATACAGTGGCTAGTGGCTGCTTATGTTGGGTGGTGTGGTTCTAAAGAAAGGAATTTCTCCATCCAGAAAGACATTGCTCACTGGAAGTCTCCAGCCAGCCTGTGAGTACTAACCTGCCACTGTCAATGTCTAGACCACCTGTAAGAGGAGCTAGGGGATTTGAGGAAGAGAACTGGGGAGTTGGGGTTGGCCAATGGAGAAAAGAGTTGTTGGAGTGCTGTGTGATTTCATTCCCCTGTTAATGGAGGAGAGGAGGGTTGTCCCCTTTCTCCAGTTTGACCCAAGTTAGGGAAACTTTTATACAGTACAAAAGCTGATTCCTGACCAGGGCCTGCTGAAGCCAAGGAGTGAGCCTGGCTGGAGCTGACTCTGACGTCAGAGGAAAGAGAGCGGGCTGCAGAGTGAATAACTAAGTTGTGTTTAGGGCAGGGCAAGAAGCATATTCTCCCTGGGACATTAGTCACTTTGAAGGAGCCAACCCTGTCCTCATGCCAGGATAGAGAGGCTACGCGTAACACACCCAAGGAGAGGGGTGGAGGGGCCATCTAGGAGCAGCCAGACAGAGTCTGCATCACACACAGCTGAGAATGGTGGAGTGGGAGAGCCCCATTGGAGGGAGTTGTTGAGAAAGTCGCAGAGTGTCCTAAACTTGTGTTAAAATGTTATCTATGGAGGACATTTTCCTCAGATCTCCTGCTCTTCCCTGTATGTGGCCATACAGAAAGAAGGCCCAACATGGCAACTTGAATAAGTGGAAGGCAGTGGAACAAGGGAGAGGGAAGAAACTGGCCATAACCTTTTCTTCCTTCTGTGGCTTCTCCAGCAGTGACACACGTTATATGGGGGGTGAGGCGGTGGGGGGCAGGGCAGACAGGAACTGAAATTCCTAGAGACGGACACAGAACACTAGCCTCAGCTGGGTCCTATCTTGTCCTTTGACAAGGCTTTCACTTACTTTGGTGATGATCATTCATCACATAAACTTTTAGGGAACATTCCATGTAGTGGTTGCTATTACAACATACTAGCCTCCGTTATTTGGGTGAAAACATATTTTGGTACATAACTATTGATGGCACTGTGAGGTTAAGTTGAAAGCTCTCTGATACAGATAGATTGATCAGAGATCTCTGCTGTGAGCAAAAGAAATCCGGCTCAAACTAGCAAGAGTGAAAATGGTAACGGAGTAAATCATATAAGAGAAATTTAGTGGTGACTTAACTTCAGGGAGTTGGTGATGGACAGGAAGGCCTGGCATGCTGTGATTCATGGGGTCGCAAAGAGTCGGACACGACTGAACTGAACTGAACTAACTTCAGCAGCAGTTTAATTCAGAAACAGAGACATATTATCAGTTTCTTTTTCATCTTTTATGTTTTTTTCTGCTTCTCTGTGTGATGACCCGTCTTTCTTGCTGTAAATGATGTCTCCTGCCAAGCTATGGAAGATGACTGTCCATTGCTCCAAACTGGCAGCTTCCCAGCACTGTAACCTGGAGGCAGGATGGCATCTTCCTTGGTGTCAGCAGGTGGGTTCCTAAGACTCTGGTTTGACTGACTCAGGTGTCCACCCATTGGAGTTGGGGTTAGGGGTAGACAGGATATGACAATTCACCACATTCCAAAACACAGGACAGGGGGGATGTTGCTTTGAGAATGAAGGTGCTATTGCTGGAAGTGAGCTGAGTACCCATGCTGAGGAGGTAAAAACTACAGTTACAAGAAAAAATAAAAAACTACAGTTACTGCCATCTACTCCAGGGCGCAATGCACAGGGCTGTGGGCACACAGAAGAGGGTGTGACCAATATTGCTTCTTTAAGAAGCCTTTGTCAAATACCTCACTCAAGACCAGACACATCATGTGTATTTAATTTTCCCTGTAACCCTCAGCTGGATTTCTTCTAGTTGCCCCTCCAGATCTGCTCTCCACCCTACTCTGGTCTGCTCTGTGCCCAGGAGGCTGACTTCTCTGGACTACATCAATGGTCCCCCTGCCCTCTGCTTGGATTTCCAGTTGGGGTTGGCCAGTGGAGACAAGAATGTGAAGGAAAAGAGAAGGACGAGTTGGGTTATTTATTCTTCAAGTCTCTTATTTCAAGATTACTGGAGCTGGCCGGGTCATGTGGCTTTGCAGACAGTCACTCTGCTCCAGGTTTGCCCTCTTACCCTCACTCCTTCAGGTTCCGGTGGCTACATCCCCACTGTTCTAGCCCAGGGTACTGTACTGTTCCTTGTGATCTTCCTATCTCTGCTCATCTTTGTGTATACTCTCTTTATAAGACTTTCTTTTAAAGCCATCCTAATATGAGGACACAATTACCTGCCAAAACCCGGACTGACATAAAATCTTTCTGCAAAACAAATGAAAATTAGTTTGGTTGTGATTGTCTTTAAACCACCTTGACTCCTTATGGCCTCTGCTTTTTTTTCCTAAGTGCTCACAAATCGTTCTGTCTCTCTTTAAATATTTATTTATTTATTTGACTGTGCTGGGTCTTAGTTGCGGCATGTGGGATTTAGTTCTCTAACCAGGGATTGAATCCAGGCCCCCTGTCTCGGGAGTGTGGAGTCTTAGCCATTGGGCCACCAGGGAAATCCCCACACAGACCCTTCTCTTTACAGTACTTATTCCTTCCAGACTTGTAGAGAGTCAACATCAAGTTTTGCAGCCTGTAGTTTGGCATGCATGCATGCTAAGTCGCTTCAGTAGTGTCTGACTCTGTGCGGCCCTATGGACTGTAGCCCACCAGGCTCCTCTGTCCATGGGATTCTCCAGGCAAGAACACTGGAGTGGGTTGTCGTGCCCTCCTCCAGGGGATCTTCCCAGTCCAAGGATCAAACCTGAGTCTTAAGTCTACCTGCATTGACCGGCAGGTTCTTTACCACTAGCGCCACCTGGGAACGGAACTCTAAAAAAATCACTGCATTTGAGAATCTCAGTTCTTTAATGTTCTCTTCTATGCTATAAAGTGCAGTGGTCCCGAGACTTTTTGGCACCAGAGACTGGTTTCTTGGAAGGCAATTTTTCCACGGACTGGGGCAGGTGAAAGGGATGTTTTGGGGGATGAGTCAAGTGCATTACATTTATTCTATACTTTACTTCTATTATTATTATATCAGTTCCACCTGAGATCATGAGGCATTAGATCCCAGAAGTTGGGGACCCCTGCTCTAGAGGTTAGACCATTTTGTCTCTTTACTGTTTCAGTCAGAATAACCAAAATTATGCTGTGTAACAAACAGCCTCCAACATTTGATGACTTCAAGCAAAAACAGGTTTTTCTTTTTTTTTTTTTTTTTTCAATTATTTTTATTAGTTGGAGGCTGATTACTTCACAACATTGCAGTGGGTTTTGTCATACATTGACATGAATCAGCCATGGAGTTACATGTATTCCCCATCCCGATCCCCCCTCCCACCTCCCTCTCCACCCAACTCCTCTGGGTCTTCCCAGTGCACCAGGCCCAAGCACTTGTCTCATGCATCCCACCTGGGCTGGTGATCTGTTTCACCATAGATAATATACATGCTGTTCTTTTGAAACATCCCACCCTCGCCTTCTCCCACAGAGTCCAAAAGTCTGTTCTGTACATCTGTGTCTCTTTTTCTGTTTTGCATATAGGGTTATCGTTACCATCTTTCTAAATTCCATATATATGTATGCTGTAATGATCTTTATCTTTCTGGCTTACTCCACTCTGTATAATGGGCTCCAGTTTCATCCATCTCATTAGAACTGATTCAAATGAATTCTTTTTAACGGCTGAGTAATATTCCATGGTGTATATGTACCACAGCTTCCTTATCCATTCATCTGCTGATGGGCATCTAGGTTGCTTCCATGTCCTGGCTATTATAAACAGTGCTGCGATGAACATTGGGGTGCACGTGTCTCTTTCAGATCTGGTTTCCTCAGTGTGTATGCCCAGGAGTGGGATTGCTGGGTCATATGGCAGTTCTATTTCCAGTTTTTTAAGAAATCTCCACACTGAGAAGGTGAGGGTGGGATGTTTCGAAAGAACAGCATGTATATTATCTATGGTGAAACAGATCACCAGCCCAGGTGGGATGCATGAGACAAGTGCTTGGGCCTGGTGCACTGGGAAGACCCAGAGGAGTTGGGTGGAGAGGGAGGTGGGAGGGGGGATCGGGATGGGGAATACATGTAACTCCATGGCTGATTCATGTCAATGTATGACAAAACCCACTGAAATGTTGTGAAGTAATTAGCCTCCAACTAATAAAAAAAAAAAAAAGAAAGAAAGAAATCTCCACACTGTTTTCCATAGTGGCTGTACTAGTTTGCATTCCCACCAACAGTGTAAGAGGGTTCCCTTTTCTCCACACCCTCTCCAGCATTTATTGCTTGTAGACTTTTGGATAGCAGCCATCCTGACTGGCATGTAATGGTACCTCATTGTGGTTTTGATTTGCATTTCTCTGATAATGAGTGATGTTGAGCATCTTTTCATGTGTTTGTTAGCCATGTGTATGTCTTCTTTGGAGAAGTGTCTGTTTAGTTCTTTGGCCCATTTTTTGATTGGGTCATTTATTTTTCTGGAATTGAGCTGCAGGAGTTGCTTGTATATTTTTGAGATTAATCCTTTGTCTGTTGCTTCATCTGCTATTAGGTTTTTCTTTCTTGTTCCTGCAACATGTTCATCACAGGTGGGCAGGGGCCTCTGTTCATAACAGACAGGAACCCACAGTAATGGAGTTGCTGTAACACAAATGGTGACTGGTCATTGTGCCAGAGGAAAAGAGAATTCTGAAAGTCTTGCAAGAACAGTTAAGTGTTTGGCTCAAAAGTGACACTAAACTTGTCACAAGACCCCGTCCCTGCACAAAGTAATCCTACCGAGTGTCTGTCAGTTTTGAGGACAGGTAGCTACTTGAGGTGCATCTCTTATCTTTCCAACTAGGGTATAAGCTCTCTTGGGACAGAATTATTTTTGACTGCTTTTCTGCTTTTGTCTGGACCCAGGTCATGCTCCGTAATTACTCACTGGAGGGACAGCTTGTCCAATCATGATTTTAAGAGTGAATGACATTTGAAAGCAGGAGATTGTGCTGGGTGTTATGATGTTTACCCAGAAGTTGTTAAGGCTTTGGGGTGTGTGTGTGTGTGTGTGTGTGTGTGTGTGCATGTATTAATGTCAGTAACAAATACTAGTTCTCCCAGTAGTAAAATCTCATACAGAAGGTAAAAAGCATAACACAGAAGGAAAAATGCATCTTCTGGATGTATCAGTTCCACTGTTAGGTTTGTTTTTAAGTAAATGATTTTCCCTGGTGGCTCAGATGGTAAAAAATTTGCCTGCAATGCAGGAGACCTGGATTTGATCCCTGGGTCAGGAAGATCCCCTGGGGAAAGAAATGGCTACCTACTCCAGTATTCTTGCCTAGAATTCCATGGACAGAGGAGACTGGTGGGCTTATAGTTCATAGGGTCACAAAGAGTTGGACATGACTGAGTGACTAACACATACAACACATACAATTTGGTTTAGAACCAATACAGTGCCTGGCACATATTAGACTAAATATTTGTTGAATGAATGAATGAGTATCATCATCTTTGCTTATTCACTTAGCTTTATATATCAGCCTTTTCTCATGTTGCCAGGCAACGGAGAACATATGTTCATTTTATACATAGTATGATATGGAAGAGCTAGACTACAGTGACAATGAGGTATAACGATGAGGGTTCTGATTGAAACACAAAAACAATAGAATCTGGGCTAAAGGGGCTTTTATTGTCAAGGGGTGGATGGGGGACCACAGAAGCCATACCTAGTATTTGCTGGTCACTGATAACTTTACCTGCTGCTGCTGCTAAGTCGCTTCAGTCGTGTCCAACTCTGTGCGACCCCATAGATGGCAGCCCACCAGGCCTCCCCATCCCTGGGATTCTCCAGGCAGGAACACTGGATTGGGTTGCCATTTCATTCTCCAATGCATGAAAGTGAAAAGTGAAAGTAAATTCGCTCAATCATGTCTGACTCAGCGACCCCATGGACTGCAGCCTACCAGGCTCCTCTGTCCATGGGATTTTCCAGGCAAGAGTACTGGAGTGGGTTGCCATTTCCTTCTCCAGATAACATTACCTATGTAACCTTAAATCCCCCTGGCTTCACCTGCCTGAGAGTGTAAAATACACTGAATTAACATAGAATCTCCCATCTTGATTGTTGTGAGTCCCATCTGCTCACAAAGGAGTTCCACGTGGTCCCAAATTACACTCCCCCCAACCCTGCAACCTCCATTTTTATGCATACCTGTGCTTGGGCAGAGTTCATTCATGTTTTTGTACTCCTTGATGTGGGTTGGTGCCTGCAAACTGTGCTGCCCCTGCTAGGGGTGCTGATGGTTTAATATACAGTTCTGTCAACTGCCTGTCCTCTGGCCAGGTCTTTCTAATGAAAATGAAGAGCATTTTGAAAGGATATAAATATCTCCTTCAACTGTGTAGTTTAGGATTAGTTTGTAGATTAGCCAGGACTGCACACAGAACAAAGACAGGTGTGCGAGTGACATATGGCACCAGGTGGTGAAAGAGTCCTGGAAAGAATTGACTTACAAATGATGAAAGAAGTAAGAGGAGAGTGGAGTGGAATACAGTTGTAATTGCTCAGAGACCACAGGAAAGAGACAGTAGATTAGAGACAAAGTTTATATGATGAAAGTGAATCCACTGGAGTTATTTAAGTGTTAGAAACATCACAGCCAGAACAAATAGCTTTGGCTTAGTCCTTTATCTGCCAGAATGAATGAGAAAAGTGAAGTCTGTCATTGCCTGTATATGTACACATGTGCATGCCTATGTGCACATGTTTCCTGCCCAGTGATTATGCAAGAGCCCTGACGGTTTGTGTATAAGTATCCCCCAAAGAATGCTCTATGCAGGTGGGTACAGCTCTTGGTTCTCCTGGCTCATGTTCTGTTGGATCCATTCAGATGCAGCAGATTCTGTGCACATTAAAACAAACTCGGGCACAGAAGTCTTTGCCAAGTTTCCTATCTAAGCCTTGGTTCCTTCTTCCCAGTGTCCTTAACCATCTCTCTTTGGAGCCTCTAGTAGTTTCTTGTTGGTCAGCATCTGTACCTGACTTCTTCCAGTTATAGCACCCAGTTCTCACAGTTTCAGGGAAGAAGCATGTGACTGGCCAATTAGAGTATTATGTCCTGTGGTTTTAGTAATTAACTCAGTAATTGACATATATTTAGACTTTCCTGGTGGTTCAGATGGTAAAGAATCTGCCTGCAATGCAGGAGACTTGGATTCAATCCCTGGTCAGGAAGATACCCTGGGGAAGGAAACAGTTACCCACTCCAGTATTCTTGCCTGCAGAATTCCATGGACAGAGGAGCCTGGTGGACTCTAGTCCATAGGGTCGTAAAGTTGGACACGACTGAGCGACTAATACAAAACACATATGTTGAGAAGCCAGGGTGAGTGTTTGTGTTTGTTTGAGATAGCTGCTGGGGGAACATTACATGAATTCTGACAATGAAGTCAATGGAGAGAGGGAAATGCAATGTTGAGAGATGAACAGAGGCAGTCCTCATGATATATTTTAGATCCCTGGATCAATCCATACCTGAAGTTAGTTACCCATGCACCTTTTAGTAATAAACAAGTTACCCAACTTCATCATTTTTCTCCTCTTTAAGCGTGTTTGGCTGTGTCTTCTGTCATTTGCAATAGAAAGAATCCTAACAGTTACTGAGTCTGTCTCTTCCTAGGGATATTAAGTGAGGTGAAGGTCATGGTCATTTATGAACCCAGGTTCTCCCTTCTAGGTTGAGGCTCAGAGAATGTAATTCTCTTCTAGTTTGGGGGGTTTTCCCTCTCTTCAGTCCTTGGGATACTTCCTGTCTGGAAAAATCCAGCTAGGGTCTAGGTGGCTATGTCTTTGAAAATAATACCCTGTTCATTCTCTCACAAGGCAAAGATCACTTAGGACACAAATGCTTGTCTGTGCTTCCAGAGATAGGAGGGTAATTTACCTTTTCATTTGCTTTCAGCTTGATGGGGTGGGGGGTAAACTACCTGGTGGACTAGGGCAAGGCTGTGGAGCACTGCATCAAGCCACGTCTGTGAGACCCTTTCTGTTTGTTTGCTGTTGTTGTTTTGTAAAAATTATTGGGAAAGGTATTTCTCTTTCCTCTGGCCTTGTTAGCTGGAAGGATTATGGATCTGAAAAATCTTCCACTGATGGAAGAGAGCCTAGAAAAGAATGACACTATCACCAAGGAAAGTAGAAGATGGATAGAGTGAAGGTGAGAAAGAGAGATGGGGACCAAATTGGAGCACCTGACTCCAGCCGAGCCTGAGGCCATCTCTACAACCTGGACTTTTGATTAGGTTAGGAAAGTGTTATCCTTTTCTTAAGATAGTCTGAGTTTAAATTCCCTCACTAGTAACCCAAGTAAAATTGTCAACTATATACTGTATTGCTCACTACCTGTTAGCACCTCAGACATAATTGAAGCCTCGGAGCCCAGAACCTTGATGGCACCCCCATAGCAGGAGGTGAGGACATCTGCAAATCCAATACTGAGTTTGTAGGGAGAGAGGCCAGAGGAGGAAGCAGGGCTGACAGGTCCATCGTTTCAGCAGGGGTTATTGTCAGATGTGTGCCAGGGAGGCAGCCCACATTCATGTTTTGTTGTAACACTTGTGTGTTTGTGAGTGATTTTAACAGAAATTAGTTCAAATATGGTTGATAAATGGTGGAATGATGTCAGTGAAATATGGAAGTTGTGCTGGTTCATAGGTGATATTCTCAGCCTGTCAGAATATGATGGCAAAGTTTAGGACCATGGCTGGTGGCAGTAAACTGAGAAGGGAGGTGGGTGTGGTGTGTGGTTTTCCCTGCCTCCCTCTCCCAGACAGATGCCTTAACTGAGTCATCATCTCCATCTAGGAATACTCCTGCTCAGTGCCACACCCACCCACCCCCCATCCTGCATTCCCTTACTTCCAAGACTCAGAAGACCACGGCTTCTCTCATATTGCCTGCTATCAAATTGCTTTCTCTTTTGTTTTGTTTTGTTTTTCTTTTTAAGGCAAAGTCCTTTGTTTCCTGCAAAATATTTTATTTATTAGGCACTGAGCATTCTTTTAAAACTGCTGATATTTTAAAATAATGATTGTTGCTGCTTTTGTTAGTGCTCTAGTTGCAAAATTGTGTAAGTTTAAAACTATCTGTTTCAATCCTCTTTTCCCCATAAGTCTTATTATTTTTAGTTTGCAATTTTGCAGAAACTGTCTTTTTTCCCTGTTCTCTCTGAGGAACACATATATCTCATTATTGCAGAAACACTTGTATTTTTTAAAAGAGTAAAATGATAGATAGCTGTGGATGTGCTGACCCTGGACCACATTGCTTCTGTTCTAATTGATTTTCCTTGCTTTTACACAGTATCATCAAATTTCAACCTGTCGTCTTATCTTTTTTTTTTTTGAGTCTAGTATTGAAATATAAAGAGACTTGAATCTGATTCCTGGGTCCTTATAGGCTGAGCCCAGAAAATTTCCTGAATCCAATATTCAAACTTAGGAAACCTAGCTCATGCTCTGCCTCGCAGCATCCAGGAGGGGCCTTTAAGCAAAACTGTATACACCAACGACGCAACTTAAACAGATGCTACATCCGGTAAAAGACTCCGAATGCAGGCAGCTGGAAAATTGTGCTACAAAAATAAACGCCTGCTTTCTGCAAATTGGGCACTTCTCATTAGCCTGGGGAAGCTCATTTTCATGGTTAAGTAGTTAAGCTGCTGATTAAAGGCACAAGACCATTTAGGCACCTGCTTATTCTTTCACTTTCTTTTTATATTAAACTTTGGCCAGGCGGTGGCGCTCTTGAATGTAATTTGTCAGAGGACCCCTCAGAGTTGGAGCTCCAAGGACAAATTCAGCAGCTGCAAATACTCTTTATAAACTGAGAAAATAACTTGGATTTTCCAAGGTTGTGTGTGCGCTTAGTCACTCAGTCGTGTTCAACTCTTGGCAACACCATGGACTGTAGCCCACCAGGCTCCTCTGTCCATGGGATTCTCCAGGCAAGAGTACTAGAGTGGGTAGCCATTCCTTTCTCTGGGGGATCTTCCTGACCCAGGGGTCAAACCCGTGTCTGCTGTGTTTTGGCATTGGCAGGCAGATTCTTTACCACTAGCACCACCTGGGAAGGCCAGTGAGTATCATAATTATCTATAACTTGGTAAGCCTGGAAGTAGAACTAAGGGACATATAGGGACTTAATGGTGCTTGTGTCTGGCGGTCCAGGATGCTACTGGCCAAGGCATGGTCTCCCATAAACTGCGCCTGGATAATGTGTCAGTTTGCTGGGACTGCCATAACAAAGTATCATACCCTGGGTGGCTTAGACAACAAAAATGTATTCTTTCACAGTTCTGGAGTCTAGAAGTCTGAGACCACAGTGTGGACAGGGTTGATTCCTTCGCAGGGCGTGAGAGAGAATCCTGTTTAAGGCCTCTTCTTCAATGTTCCCTGGCTTATAGATGCATCACTCCAATAACTGTCTTCATCTTCACATGGTGCTCTTTTCATGAGGATGCCACTAATGTTGGGTCAGGGGGTCTGCTCTACTCCAGTCTGACCTCATCTTTTAAAAAATTTATTTATTTTTAACTGGAGGATAATTGCTTCACAATATTGTGTTGGTTTCAGCCATACGTCAACATGAATCAACCATAGGTATACATATGTTCCCTCCCTTTTGAACCTCCCTCCCACCCCATCCCATCCCTCTAGGTTGTCACAGAGCCCTGGTTTGCGCTCCCTGTGAGTATGATTTCATCTTAACTAATTACATCTACAATGACTCTATTTCCAAGATTGTTTTCTGAGGTCTTGGGGCTAGGATTTCAATGTATCTTTTTGTTAATTGGAGAACATGATTTGACCTATAGTTTCTGCGGTAGTTGGCTTCTGTGGGTCTCCCTGTTCTAAGCTTGTCTCTAGCTGATCATTACCCTATGAGCAATGTGTATTTGCTTTAGATCAGAATTTCCAAAGTTATTGGTACCATTGACATTTTGTACCAGATAATTATCTTTGTTGTTGGGTGTGTCCTGAGCTTTGTCACTACATGCTAGTAGCACTCTACCCCCCTGAGTTGTGACAATAAAAAATGTCTCCAGGAATTGCCGAATGTTGAGGGACAAATTCATCCCCTTAGAGCAGTGGTCCCCAGCGTTTTTGGCACCAGGGACCGGTTTCCTAAAAGGCAGTTTTTCCACAGAGAGGGCATGGGGTAGGGGTAGGGGTGGGGTGGGAGGGGATGGCTCAGGTGGTAACGCCAGCTCTGGGGAGTGATGGGGAGCAGCAGGTGAAGTTTCGCTGCCTGCCATTAACTTCCTGCCGTGCAGCCCAGTTCCTAACAGATTGCAGACTGTACGGGCCCACAGACTGGGTGGGTGGGGATTGCTGCCTTAGAGCCCCTGCTGCAGGTCCGGCAGTACCCTGCACACGTTCCGGGTGAGCCTTGAGGTCAGCGACTCACTTTGCTCCTCAAGACGGCATCTCTTTGCTCTCATACTGGGTACCCTCTATTTCAGGTTCATTCCCTGAAGGTGACCTCACACCCCTTGTTCCTTATTTTCTGGGAGAGGTGTGTCCCTCCCAGGAGCTCCTAGGCCTCACGCACCCTGTGCCCTACAAATGCTGATGTTCTCACGACTGTCTGAACTCGCCTTGCATCTGGAAAGACTGTGGCCAAGCTGGAAGCAGAAGCTGCACCCGATTCACTCTGTGTCACCACTCACCCAGCACCGCGCTGGCACCCTAGCACGTCTTGCCCGATGCAGGCATTTCCAGCTGATTGCTTCCTTCTGTTTGTTAACCAGAGTATCTTTTTATTTTTTTAATCTTGATTGAGGTATGATTCACATACCATACGACTCATCCATTTAAGATATGTAATTCAGTGGTTTTTAGTATATTCACAGAGCTATGCTATCATCACTACAATTAATTTGAGAATATTTTTATCTCCCCCAGAGGAAACACTGTACAATTCTCAGTCACTCTCCATTTCCTCCGACTGTCTCTAACTTTAGCAATCACTATTTTCCTTTCCATCATTATGGATTTGCCTCCTATGGATATGGATGTAAATGGAATAATACAATACATGTAATCAAATTTCATCCTTGTGGCATATATCAGTACTGCCTTTTTTTTTATTGCCAAATAATATTCTATTCTTTTTTATCCAATATTTGGTGGACATTTTCATCGTTTTCACCTTTTGGCTACAAAAACACTAGCATATGAATATGAATGTTTATATGCTATGAATATTCATGTACAGGTTTTTGTGTATCCAAAAACTGGATCATATGGTAACTCTGTGTTTAACCTTTTAAGAAATTGTCAAACTGTTTTTCTAAAGCAGCTGCACCATTTTCCAGCTAATGGTGTGTAAGGGCTCTGTTTTCTCCACATCCTCACCATCACTTGTTATCTGTCATTTTTTAGGTTCTCATTAGTTATTTATTTTATACATGATAACATATATATGCCAATCCCAATCTCCCAATTTATCCCATTCCCTTTTCCCCCACCTTGGTGTCCATATATTTGTTCTCTATATCTGTGACTATTTCTCTTTGCAAATGGGTTAATCTGTATCATTTTTCTAGATTCCACATATTTGTGTTAATATATGATATTTGTTTTTCTCTTCCTGACTTACTTCATTCTGTATGACAGTCCCTAGGTCCATCCACCTCTCTGCAGATGACCCAGTGTCATCCCCCTTTTTTTTTTATAACTGAGCAATATTCCATTGTATATATGTACCACAACTTCTTCATCCATTCCTCTATTGATGGACATTTATGTTGCTTCCATGTCCTGGCTATTGTAAATAAAACAGTGTACATTGGGGTGCATGTATCTTTTTAAATTATTATTTTCTCTGTGTAAATGCTCAGAAGTGGGGTTGCAGGGTCATATGGTATTCTATTTTTAGGTTTTTTTTTAAAGAACTTCTGTACTCTTCTCCCTAGTGGCTATATCAATTTACATTTCTATCAACAGTATAAGAGGGTTCCCTTTTTCTCCAGAGACTCTCCAGCATTTATTGTTTGTAGATTTTTTTGATGATGGCCATTCTGGCCAGTGTGAGGTTATTGTAGCCATCCTAGTAGGTATGAAATACAAGTTGTATTTCATTGCAGTTTTGGCTTACACTTCCTTGATGGCTAATGATGCTGAGCATCATTTCATGTATTTATTCAACCATTCCCTTTAGAGAGATGTCTGTTCAGTTCCTTTGCTCACTTTCTGATTGGGTTATTTGTCTTTTTATCCTTTGATATATCACTTTTAACATTAACTTATTTGAATTCTTTATATAAAGTCATCTATATATTCTAGATATGTTACAGATGTATAATTTGCAAAAACATTTTATCATTCTGTGAATTGTTTTTTCACTTTCTTGATGGTGTCCTTTGAAGCACAAAAGTTTTAATTTTGATGAAGTCCAGTTGGTTGCTTTTTTCTTTTGTTACTTGTGCATTTGGTGTTATCCGCGTATCTTGAACAGCATATGAAAATAGTTCCTACCAGACAGTATTGAAATATTATTGCCTTCACTCTTTTTAAAAAAAAATTTTTTTTATTAGTTGGAGGCTAATTACTTCACAACATTTCAGTGGGTTTTGTCATACATTGACATGAATCAGCCATAGAGTTACATGTATTCCCCATCCCGATCCCCCCTCCCACCTCCCTCTTCACCCAACTCCTCTGGGTCTTCCCAGTGCACCAGGCTCGAGCACTTGTCTCATGCATCCCACCTGGGCTGGTGATCTGTTTCATCATAGATAATATACATGCTGTTCTTTTGAAACATCCCACCCTCACCTTCTCCCACAGAGTTCAAAAGTCTGTTCTGTACTTCTGTGTCTCTTTTTCTGTTTTGCATATAGGGTTATCGTTACCATCTTTCTAAATTCCATATATATGTGTTAGTATGCTGTAATGTTCTTTATCTTATATATACTAACAATGAAAAAACAGAAAGAGAAATTAAGGAAACAATACCATTCACCATTGCAACAAAAAGAATAAAATACTTAGGAGTATATCTACCTAAAGAAACAAAAGACCTATACATAGAAAACTATAAAACACTGATGAAAGAAATCAAAGAGGACACAAACAAATGGAGAAACACACCGTGTTCATGGATTGGAAGAATCAATATTGTCAAAATGGCTATTCTACCCAAAGCAATCTATAGATTCAATGCAATCCCTATCAAGCTACCAACGGTATTTTTCACAGAACTAGAACAAATAATTTCACAATTTGTATGGAAATACAAAAAACCCCGAATAGCCAAAGTAATCTTGAGAAAGAAGAATGGAACTGGAGGAATCAACCTGCCTGACTTCAGACTCTACTACAAAGCCACAGTCATCAAGACAGTATGGTACTGGCACAAAGACAGAAATATAGATCAATGGAACAGAATAGAAAGCCCAGAGATAAATCCATGAACCTATGGACACCTTATCTTTGACAAAGGAGGCAAGGATATACAATGGAAAAAAGACAACCTCTTTAACAAGTGGTGCTGGGAAAACTGGTCAACCACTTGTAAAAGAATGAAACTAGAACACTTTCTAACACTATACACAAAAATAAACTCAAAATGGATTAAAGATCTAAATGTAAGACCAGAAACTATAAAACTCCTAGAGGAGAACATAGGCAAAACACTCTCCGACATAAATCTCAGCAAGATCCTCTATGACCCACCTCCAAGAATATTGGAAATAAAAGCAAAAATAAACAAATGGGACCTAATGAAACTTAAAAACTTTTGCACAACAAAGGAAACTATAAGCAAGGTGAAAAGACAGCCCTCAGATTGGGAGAAAATAATAGCAAATGAAGAAACAGACAAAGGATTAATCTCAAAAATATACAAGCAACTCCTGCAGCTCAATTCCAGAAAAATAAATGACCCAATCAAAAAATGGGCCAAAGAACTAAACGGACACTTCTCCAAAGAAGACACACATGGCTAACAAACACATGAAAAGATGCTCAACATCACTCATTATTAGAGAAATGCAAATCAAAACCATAATGAGGTACCATTACACGCCAGTCAGGATGGCTGCTATCCAAAAGACTACAAGCAATAAATGCTGGAGAGGGTGTGAAGAAAAGGGAACCCTCTTACACTGTTGGTGGGAACGCAAACTAGTATAGCTGCTATGGAGAACAGTGTGGAGATTTCTTTAAAAACTGGAAATAGAACTGCCATATGACCCAGCAATACCACTTCTGGGCGTACACACTGAGGAAACCAGATCTGAAAGAGACACGTGCACCCCAATGTTCATTGCAGCACTGTTTATAATAGCTAGGACATGGAAGCAACCTAGATACCCATCAGCAGATGAATGGATAAGGAAGCTGTGGTACATATACACCATGGAATATTACTCAGCCGTTAAAAAGAATTCATTTGAATCAGTTCTAATGAGATGGATGAAACTGGAGCCCATTATACAGAGTGAAGTAAGCCGGAAAGATAAAAAATATTGCCTTCACTCTTTAGGACTTTGAACTCCCTGGCAGGGTGCAGGGAGAATGGGGAACAATCACATTTTAGTACATTTGAATCCTTAATAGTTCCAAATGGTTGTTCTCATTCTGGCAAAGTGGCTAAGGACATAGACTCTCCAGTTGGGTGCCTGAGTTTGAATCCTCTCTCTGCCACTATCACTGTGACCTTGAGCAAACGACTATAGACTCACCAGGTTTCAGGGACTTCAGCTGTAAAATGAGAAAGTGGCAACTGATCAGCATTATCCTGAGGATTAACTGGGTAATGCATTAAAGGTGGTTGCTACAGGGCCTTGCACTTAATAAACATGTTAGCTGGCCATTTTTGTCTCAGTACTTGGCAGAGAGTAGACATCCAATAAGTGCTTGTTGAATCAATGACTGATTAAAAAGGGTCGTTTAGTAGAGCAACCCAGTCTCTACATAGACTCACAGTCCTGGTGCCCAGAGGGGAAAAACAGGAACTTCTCTCTTGAAGAGAAATGTCTAAATTAGCCTGTACCCACTGGGAGTGCGGTCCCATTTGGCATAAATTCCAGATAAGATTGTTCATGACCCAGGCATTTCTCCCACCTTAAAATCTGTTTTTACACAGCTCACCCTTTGAGGGTCCTGGGGACAGCATCTTCCTCTGTTCTTGCTTAATTGTCTCCTAAACATAAAAAGAAAGTAGATAATTGTTCCAGGAGGAAATACTGCTGGGCTTTGACTCCTAGACTGGCATTACAGAGATGTCAGCATTTCGTACGAAGTCCCCAAGCACATGCTTTGGGATAGTGCTCTATCCCTTGGGTCATTATTTTGTGACATTTGTTAAGAAATGTGCTTTCTTTTCCACAGTCAGAAGTGCCTTATCCCAAGTGTTTCTTTCCTTGGTCTTGGTAGGATTGAGGCTGAGCTCAATGACTGCTGAGCTCAAGTCAGTTTTTAATTAATTGCTGTTACTGAGTGGAGGCAAATTCCAGCCATGGGGATGCTACCCATGGGAAAGAGTAAACCATTTGAAAATCTAAGATGAGTTAAAGGATCACCACAACAAGTACAAATATAAGTGAACTTAGTTATTTTACCAAAAAAGTTGATTGAGATTATTTTTTCTTTGACCATGGCAGGCAGTATGCGGGATCGTAGTTCCCTGACCAGGTATTGAACCTGGGTCCTTAGCAGTATGAGTGAGGAGTCCTAACTACTGGACCACCTAGGGAATTTCATAGATTACTTTAAATCCAGTTTTTCTTATTCTTTGGGAAGTTCAAAAGTTATTATCCATCATTACCATAATGAGCAAAATAGGATGGCTGTTTATTGTTTTTTTTGAAACTGAGCTTATTGGGTTCATCACAAGCCTGATCTTTTCCCTGAAGCAGGTCCCTTCGGACTTGTGCTGGGAAATGGTTCAGCTTTATTATAGTTGGTGACTGATGTTTGCCAATCTTTCTTTGATTTTACCTGAATTGTGTATGTGTATGTTTGTAGAACTGGGATGGGGAAGGATGAGAATACAGGTGAGTAGAGGTCAGAGGAGGCTTCAGGCCCTTCACCTTTGGGAAGGATGGTGTCCCTCTAGGTGTATAGAAGGACAGTCCCTGTTACCACCTCTTCACTCCCCAGTACCAATTCTGTGAGCACAAAACATCGTTCTCCCCTCAAAGGTCTTCTTAAAACAGGTCAACTGTTCTATCCCTCAACCCCCAAGTCTGCTCCAGTATCAGAGACAGAAAACATGACGTAATAGAAGAACAAGGAACCAGGAGTCAGAAGATGTGGGTTTGAATTCAGCTCTGCCACTCATCTCTGGGAAGTTGCTTAATCAAACCTGGGTCTAACTGACTTTAACACCAGAGTCCAAAAGAAAGGCTCAGCCTCTTTCATGAAGAGCCTTGAATGATGTGCTGAGGTGTTTGGATGCTATTGGTGGGCATGTCAACATCCAGTGCAATGTGAGAATGAACCAGGGCTCCCAGGCCACTATGGAGGGGAGCTGAAACTGGCGATAATTACAAGTCACCTGCAGTAGCCACGAGAGCCCTCTCACTACTTGTGCACACACAGGCCCTGTGCTGGGGGTGCAGGTGCCTTGCTGCTCAGTATGCCATGGGAGGGCGTGTCGGGCTTTCAGTTTTTATTTCTCTTACGTTACAGCTCCTTTGCCTTAGGATTCAGCATGAGTCTAGAAGCAGTAGTGAAAGTTGCTCAGCCGTGTCTGACTCTTTGTGATCCTATGGATTGTAGCCTGCCAAGTTCCTCTGTCCATGGAATTCTCCAGGCAAGAATACTAGAGTGGTTAGCGGTTCCCTTCTCCAGGGGATCTTCCCAACCCAGAGATAAACCCAGGTCTCCAACATTGCAGGCGGATTCTTTACCGACTGAGCCACCAGGGAACCCATGAGTCCTTGGGTTGAAGAGCAGTCTATAGAACAGACTCCACACCGAGTTCAGGCCTCTCCTCACTTCCCCCACTGGCTCGCTGTCTCTAAACCAAACTTGTGTTCCTTCCCAGAAGACTCTTGGCCTCCTCATGCAGATGAGTTCTCAGTAGACAGTTCCCTCTAAGGCTAGTCGTGTGTAGTTCCTGGGGTAACTGCAGCTTGGCCTCAAACCAGGCCCCTTCAACTATGTTTGCCTTTTATATATCCAGGTATGCCTTCTGCAAAATAGGTTCACATCTCACATTGAATGCATTTTCTGTCAGTTTTATTGTGAAGACCAATTAGATGCTTTAATGTATGAATCATCTTAAGATCATTCATTCTCGACAGGGGCAATTATCACCCTAAGGGAAATTGGTTCTTGGTTATATTCTTTGTGTGTAAAGCACAGACATATATCTAAGCAATATATATATTCTATGTATGTATGCCACAGTATATTGGTGACATTAAAATTTCACTGGGGATATTAGGGAGAAAGATGTCTACAAGGCTACTTAGGGGCAATAATAAAAATGGTTGAGAAACACTCTTAAGATCCTAAGATAAAAGGAATAGTTATATAAGTTGTAATACAAATATATGTTCTATGTGATTTATCTTTTTGTCCATGCTTATTATTAGAAGATTTCCATGTAACAGAAATACTAGTAAAAACAAAATGAATGTTGAAGACTCCTGTTTCAGCATATGTCTAAAGATGTTAAACATTTCAAAGAAATCTTTTATATAGGCTGTATTTGGAGTACTTCATATATTTGGAATTCTGTGGGTTTTTTTTTTTTTTTAATGAAAATATAGAAATTCCCCAAATGGTTTTATTGGCATTGGTTACCATCCTTGAATTTGAAAGGCAAGCCTTTACACATCTGTGATCAATTAGTTTTTGATTATTGGTTAACTATACATATTTAAAAATATATCCAAGAGACAGATATTATGGTTAATACAATAAATTGATGCTATGATTGAAAAATACCTTGATCTTTTATTAATCCAGGGCACTCGCAGAAGGAATATTTATTATTTTACTTTAACGCACAGGTTACAAAGAGCTTTCAAATAAACTCCATTTGCTAATTGTATAGCTCATTCCACCCTCATGAGTCCTGTAAAGTAAGAATTACCATTAGTTTACCATTTTCACTTTAGAGATAAGGGAGCTGAGACTCAGTCAGCTTAAACGATTTGTTCAAGAGACTTAGCTGCAAAAAGTGTGTATTAGTCACCTCAGTCTGCCATAACAACATATCAGAGACTGGGTGGTAAGGGGAGGCATAATTCTCTTTCGTACAACCCTCTTAACTTCTGTGCCTGATTGACTTGGGCTGGCAAAAGACAAATTAACAAGAGAAAAGCAGAAATTTATTCTCTAGAGTGTCACATTTACATATGGGAAAACTCAGAGATCAGTAACTCAAAGGGTTGGTTAGAATTTAGACTTAGACAGCATTTTAGCAAAGGAACAATACATTTTTAGAGCTATCACAAGACAAAGGAAAATAACCTCGAGTCTTTAGGAGCAACAAACTGTGGGAAGGCAAATATATAGGAAAACAATGGCTTCCCAGGTGGCTCAGCGGTAAAGAATCTGCCTGCAATGCAGGAGCCATGGACGACATGGGTTCGATCCTGGGTGGGGAAGATCCCCCGGAGGAGATAATGGCAACCCACTCCAGTATTCTTGCCTGGAGAATCCCATCAGAGGAGCCTGTCAAGCTACAGTCCATAGCATTGCAAAGACTCAGACATGACTGAAGCTACTTGGCGCGGTTGCAATGGTAGATAAAGGCTAGTTAGTGAAGTTTGCTTATGTAGATTCCTCTGGTTAAGGGGTTAAAGTTGTCTCCAGGCTGATAAAGGGTTAAAATTGTCTCTGGTGATTACCTTTGTCCTTCCTGGTAGAATATGGAGAAATTTTATATCCTATTTTTAGACAAATTGATCTTTTCTTTAAAAAGTAATTTTATTTATTTATTTATTTTTGACTGTGCTGGATCTTCACTGCTGCATGAGGGCTTTCTCTAGTTGCAGTGAGTGGGGGCTACTCTCTAGTTGCAGTGCACCAGCTTCTTGTTGTGGTGACTTCTTTTGTTGTGGAGCATGAGCTCTAGGGTGCGGGCACTTCGGTAGTTGCGGTTCCCAGGCTCTCTGAGCACAAGCTCACTAGTTGTAATGCTCCTGCTTAGTTGCTCCGAGGCATGTGGGATCTTCCTGGACCAGGGATCGAACCCATGTCTCCTACAGTGGCAGGCAGATTCTTTACCACTGAGCCACCAGGGAAGCCCCAGATCTTTTCTTGTATCTGCTTATTCTCAATGGCCTTCAGCTCAAAATAATCCTTATGCCTGAGTACAAGACTCCCAGAGTGCTCCATATGCTCATTCCTGTGATAACAAAGAGTAACATAATTGAACCGTCTTTCTGGGACTCTTTTCTATAACCACATCTATGTTTTATATCCTGATTTTATTTCAATTGCTGTCACACCACAAAAATCTTTCCTTTTTTTAAAAATATTATCTTCACAATTTTTAAAACTTAATACTTCTTGAAGTGAATGTAAATACATTTAAAATTATTCCTTTTTATTTACTAACTACATGATATTAAATTTTACTCATATATAACACTTCAATGAATATTTTCACAAAAACAGATTTAAAAAAATTCTCTTGACTTGCCTCCTTAGGATTAATTTTTAGTGAGGAGTTGAATATCACTATGGCTCTTTCTAGCTATTATTATCTGGTCTTACATGCTTGGCACCAACTATGTGCAGGCACCTATTTGAGAACAAGATCACTCACACTGAGGGCTATGACTTCCCATTTATCTTTACAAACTAAATAGATACCAAATACTGTTTTCAGTTTCAGTTCCATTTCTGTATGTCATGGTCAGCACCTTCAAAGTACTTCTTATTAAGGCATGGTCAGCTCAGACTTTTTAAGCACCTCTAACTTAACTCAGACTTTTTTCAAGTACCATTATCTAAACTGCCATTTCCAAGTTGTTTTGAATCCCATTCATCTCAACTTTGGTTCAAGACATGTTGCACTACTAGAACTGTGACATCCTGCACCTGGGTCATGGGAGTCTTCCCTGTCTCCACCATTCCCTCCCTGTCCTCGTCTACACTGGTGTCTACGCAGGTGGCATCTCTCTAGACTGTGCATCAGCTCTGCCATGGGAGCTATGTCTAACTCTACATTTCTTTCCCCAGAAACATGCTTTGACTCTTTGTTCCAAATGCTCCAGATTATTCCAACAGTGCTGTCAGGGCCTAAAATAGCTTGGAAAAATCTCTTTGGAAATGTTTTCAAAACCCATAGGCATGTCCTTTTGCATCTTTTTATTGGTGGTAAAACCTGGTATTTAGAAGATAGATTTCATTTTAGTTTTTTTGGAAGGAAGCTAATATCTTTTACATATTTTTCATATCAGATAGGACCTTGTCAGAAGCCAGAAACCATGCCATCATTTCAGTGGGGAGGATTTAATATGAAGAGAACTGCTTCCCAGATGGAAAACAACTAAGCAGGCAAAAAGGGAAACTGAGGTATCATGAAGGTCATAGCCACAGGAGGCAACTGCCTCTCCTAAGGATGGGGGAACAAAGGGAAGGTGTTGGGGATTATTAAATCTTAGGAGTTTGCAGAAGGGGCATGCAGAACTGGGACTCAGCCCTTCAGGGAATGGTTATGCTCCAATGGAACTGGGGCTCTGAACTTGGAGCCCAGAGAGGAGGCTCCTCAGAGCTGGGACTCTGACTCTGGAGCAGGAGCACCAGTGGCTGGTGCTGTTTTTCTGAGCAGATGCAATGAGGTTGGTTCTAACAAATGAAGAAGGGCAACAAACTAGAACTACCTGCGCTGCTGAGACCAGTGGCTGCTGGGAAGGGAAGAGTGTTGCTAGGGCAACACTGATAGGCACAGGAAGCAAAGAAAAGAGAAAGTCTCCATTCTGTCCTCCCACCGTCTAGTTCCCTGTGACATCCCCGATAGGCAGAGCCTCACCAGGAGCCAGCCGGCAAAAGAGAAATATCATTTGCAGAGGCTCAGCCCCAGTATCAGAAAGTAGAGTGAGGAGAGGGGGGAACTGGACCCAAGAAACCATGGCTTAATAAACAGCAACCTACCACATACCAGGCACCCAGTAAGTACCTTGAAATATGAGATCTTTAGTTCTCGTGCACCCCTGTGATTGAGAAATTTTTGCACTGTTTCATGGATGAGGAATGGAGACCCAGAGAGCATAAATGATGTTAGTGGCACTGGAATCAGAACACACATCTCACTTCATGTTCCACTGCATCTGCTGAAATGAAGTTTCCTTCTGGATGACAAAGGGAAGAAATTTTCTTATTTCTGAGGGACCTTGTCATGAGGGAAGGTAAGAAAAAAGAAAGAAAGAGTGAGGGAGTTGACATACGTTTCTGCCATATGTAATAATGACTCTTCCTTGTGACCTGCTCTCCAAATCTTTAGAAAATTCTACCCAACTCATGAAGGCTTCCCAGGTGGCTTAGTGGTAAAGAATCTACCTGCAAATGCAGGAGATGCAGGAGACATAGATTCGATCCCTGGGCCGGGAAGATCCCCTGGAGGAGGAAATGGCAACCCACTCCAGGATTCTTGCCTGAAGAATCCCAGGGACAGAGCAGTCTGGAGGACTCAGTCCAGGGGATTGCAAAGAGATGGACACAACTGAGTGACTGAACACACACACCCAACTCAGGAAACACCTGGAATAAGTAGATTTCTTGTGGAAATTTTTCAACGGTCTGAACTTTTCACCAGAAAAGACTTGGAGAGGAATACAAACAGCATCTGAAAATGTAGCACAAGAGTCAGAGAGGGTCAACTGTTTGATGGTAGAAATCTTAGGAAGTTTTATGACCTGTCTAGGCCGTGTAATTGGTCTCTATCTTGACGTGGGAGGCTACAGCTGATATTTAAACTATATGCATTTTACAAGCAGAAAATTTGAGGCTGAGTAAGGGGTTAGCTGACATAACCAAGATCACATGGTTATTAAGTTGTAAAACTAGTATTTCAATTCAGTTAAATATACTTCCTCTCCAAACTGGAATGCACAGGAGAAGACACAATAGTACTATTACCTACCATTTATTCAACATAGATTGCATACCTGGAAAAATGCTAACTGCTTCCTTAATCTACGCTTCATGATTTCATGAGGTAGATACTAGTGTGCCTATTTTGCGGATGAAAAACTGAGGCTAATACAGTGTAAATAATACGCACTACTTACAGCCAGCTGTTAAGTCGAACTAGAATTCCCACCTAAGTTCATTGGACTCCCAAATCTTGTGTTTCCATTCAGTCCTTTGTAAACTCTAATGTGCCTGGGAATCGCCAGGGGGTCCTGGTGATCTGTTAAAAGCAGATTCCTATGCAGTGGATCTGGGGTGAGACTTGACATGCTGCATTTCTAGCAAGCTTCCCAGTGATGCTGGTTCATGAATCTCACTTTGAGTAGCAAGGCTCCTGTGATGACATCCTTATCCTGCCAAGTCTACCTTACCATCTCCAAGTCGGTTCACCACTGAGACCCCAGGAGGTCTCTTGGTCAAGTTGTGTTGTGGTAGGACACTCAGAGCTCATCCTTTTTTCTCTTTCCTTCCTCTGAAAATGTTCATAATAAAGTAACCAAACCAATCCATCACCTGACAGGTCATTAAGGAAAACATGATTTTGCCCCCATGTGACTTCATTCAATTAATGAAGCTGTCATTAAAGCTCATGATGATTTCAAGAAAATTAGTTTCAGGTGTTGGGTTGTTTTGGTTTCAGATTCATTCCTATGTTTTTAATGAGGAATATTTGAAATATCATCACCCTTATTCCCCATCAGGGGCTTACAGCTCAGGATGCTGAAGAAGTCTGACATATTGGGGGTCAGTGGGATGTTTACAGGAAGCAATTAACAACAGCCTTGTTGTCTCTTTCTATTAACACAAAGCTGCCCATTGAGAATGTTTCCAGAACCATAGTGCTCCTTGGGAGAAAGAGAAGCAAATGTAGCTTATGAAAAGTGCTGACAACTTCATAAAGGGACTCGGGGGGTGCTAACTAGGGATCTCCCACTCATATTGTCTGCCCATAGAATGAAAAGCCTTAAGGAAGATTAATTTTCCCTCTCTAACACAGAATGTTTATTTTGCAAACTCTGGTTAAAAGAAACAGTCTATTTCAAGAAGTATATAGCATGGGTTAATATTTTAAAACAATAACTGACATGTCATTTCCCCTGCAGTCCCACCTCCTTTTATTTCCAAACTTATCTCAAACTAAACCTCACAGTCCCAGATCTGTGAGCTGTTGCAAACAGAAATGTAAAGATAATCAAAATAAATCTTCTTCTTTTTTTTTTTTTTGCTTAGAAACTTTAGAGCTGTGTTTGGATTTCAGCAATAAGTTTGGGGGAAATGCTTATTAGAGTAATCTTGCTTCCCCTTCACACAGGGGAACTAAAAGTGTCTAGGCTGGAGCACTGCAGAAGCAATTCAGGAAGGAGACAAAGTTCATTGCTGGTGGGGGTGTTAGAGAAGGTCCTTGTTTTGCACCCTAATCCATGGATTGACTCCCTAGGACTGGAGAGGTAATGACAGAAATGGAGATAATGGCCCTGCTTGGCATTCAGTATCTTCTGTCCTATGAGAAGGCATTTAGTGTGTTCCTTCCTTTATATGTCTTTTCAGATATCACTTTCTACTCACCATGTTTTGTGTGTGAGTAGTTTGGTCACTTTTGTTGTTGTATAGTGCATGCTAAGTCGCTCAGATGTGTCCAACTCCTTGTGACCCTATGGACCATAGCCCACCAGGCTCCTCTGTCCATGGGATCTCCCAGGCAAGAATTCTGGTGTGTTTTGTCATTTCCTCCTCCAGGGGATCTTCCTGACCGAGGGATCGAACCCACATCTCCTACATTGGCAGGAGGGTTCTTTGCCACTAGTGCCACCTGGGAAGCCCCATTGCTATATAACATGCTCTCAAATGAGTATGTCATAATTTGTTTATCCATTCACTTGTTGATGGACCTTTGGGCTGTTTCCAGTTTATGCTATTATGAATAAAGCCTATGTCAATGTTCATGTATTTCTCTATTTTAAATAAGCTTTTAAATTTTAGAATAGTTTCAGATGTATAGAAAAACTGCACAGGTAATACAGAGAGTTTTTAAATATCACACAAACAGTTTCTCATATCACGTTCATGCATTAGTCACAGTTAATGAACCAATATTGACACACTATCACCTAAAACCCATACTGTATTCAGATTTCCTTCACTTTTGCCCAGTGTCCTTGTACTGTTACAGCGTCCCAGCAGAATACCATACTCTGTGACAGTTTTGTGGAGTTGCCTTGTTTTTTATGAGTTGGACAGTTTTGAGGAGTGCCGGTTGGATATTTTGTGGAATGTATTGGGTTGGGTAAAAAATTCATTTGAGTTTTTCATAGCATCTAATGGAAAAATGGGAACAAAACTTTTGCCCAACCCAATACCTCAGTTGGAATGTGTTTGATGTTTCTCTAATGATTAGGCTAGGGTTATGGGTTTTTGAGAGGAATAGCAGAGGTAAATGCTATTCTCATCACGTCATGTCAAATATACATACTACCAACATGTGTTGGATTTTTTTTCAATATTTTTTCTGCATCTTTTGAAATTTCTCTCATACATTCTATTACTGTTGTGGGTAATATTAATTGATTTTCTTTTTTTAAATTTATTTTTAGTTGGAAGATGCTTACTTTACAATGTTGTGTTGAGTTCTGCCATAGCACAGCATGTATCAGCCTCCCTTTTGAGCCTTCCCACCCCTATCCCACCCTTCTAGGTCATCACCAGGCTGGGCTCTCTGTGTTATATAGCAGCTTCCCACTAGCTATCTATTTTACCCATGGTACTGTATATTTTCAAATATTGAATCAACCTCGAATTCTTGGGATAAACCTCACTTAGTCATAATTTTTTATCCTTTTTATGTATTTCTCAGCGTAATTTGCTAAAATTTAGTTGAGGACTTTGTTTCTATATTTATGAATTATATTGTTCTTTTATTTTCTTACAATATCTTTGTTGACTGTGTTAGGAGAGCAATGCTATCCTCATAAAGTGAGTTGAGGAGTGTTCTCTTCTATTTCCTGGAAGAATTTTTGTTAGATTGATTATCGTATCTTCCTTAAATGTTTGGCGAGCTTCACCAGTTAAGATGTTGGACTTGGGATCATCTATGTTAAAAGATTTTTAAGGAAAATCTTTTCCCTTAATAGAGACATGGCTGTTCAAATTTTTTATCTCTTTGTGAGTCAGTTTTAGCATGTTGTTTGCAAATAATTTGTCCATTTCAACTAAGCTGTCAAGTTTATTGGTGTAAATGTGTTCATATTTCCTTATTAAATTTTGTGTGTCTATAGAATATCTCCTGACTTTCATTTTTTTAATATTGGGAATTTGAATTTTCTTTCTTTTTCCATTCTTTCCTACCAGAGATTTATCAATTTTAATAATATTTCAAAGAATCAACTTTGACTTTTTAATTTCTCCTAATGTTTGTCTGTTTTCTATTTCATTTATTTCTACTTTTATCTTTATTTTTATTCCCCTCCTCTTCCTTTGGTTTTACTTTGTTTAACTTCTTAGGTGAAAATTCTGATTTTTTTACTTTAAGCCTTTTTTTCCTTTTCTACTTTAATTTTTAAATTTATAAATTTCACCCTAAGCACTGTTTTTGTAGCATTCCACAACTCTAATACTTTGGTTACCTGATGCGAAGAACTGACTCTTTGGAAAAGACCCTGATGCTGGGAAAGATTGAAGGTGGGAGGAGAAGGGGACAACAGAGGATGAGATGGTTGGATGGCATCACTGACTCAATGGACACGAGTTTGAGTAAACTCCGGGAGTTGGTGATGGACAAGAAGGCCTGGTGTGCTGCAGTCTATGGGGTCACAAAGAGTTGGACATGACTGAGCAACTGAACTGAACTGAACATATTTTAATATATTGTGTTTTCATCATCTTTCATTTAAAACGTTTCCTAGTTTCTCTTGTGGTTTCTTCTGTGACCAATGGATTATTTAGAAGTATGATATTTAATTTCAAAATATTTGGGAGCGTTTTCTAGATGTTTCACTGTTACTGATTCTATTCAGTTTTTGTTGTCTGTTGTGGCTGGAGACTATACTCTGTAAGCTTTTAATCTTTTGAAATTTATTTTTGGCCTTGCCATGTGGCTTTGCCATTTCTTTTGCAAGAGAGGTAGAATATATGTTCCCACTTTTGACTTTCAAGTTCTTATGTAACTTGGCCCATAGAAGGAGGTGGAAGTAGTAGCGTGGTAATTTCGAGCCTAGCATGCCTAGAAGCCATGCATATTTCCAATAACTTTCTGGAGGTTTTGTCAACCCTTCTGATAAGAACATGCTAGAGCTACCCTGCTGGCTCAGGAGGAGAGTGTGAAACATAAGGAGCAGAGCCTAGACTTAATCAGCTGATGTCTAGCCAACGTCCAGATCTGTGATCAAAAATGAATAATCATTGGTTTAAGCCACTGAGAATTTTGAATGATTTGTTATACAAGAGCTGATACAGCCACTCTCCATGACAGGTGATTGAGTGGATGCCTAAGTCATAGCCAGCTGGTCTGTAGCCATTCCAGTAGGCACTCCTACTCTTTTGGGTTGAAACACTACCTGGCCTTTGTCCTCATCCTTCCATTACTTTTCTTCCCTTGGAACAGTGACAGTGGACATCAATTAAGGTGTCAGCCTGATGAATGTGCTCCTGGAGTTATACTGACACAATCCCTATGCAAAAAGCTCAGGTTCCTGACTACCGCATCTGGACAGAAAGTGCTCATGTGTTGGGGGAGGGACATAATAATCAGGACCATGGAGCAGAATCTGATCAGTCTCAGTTTGTGGCAAGGATGACCCAGGGCAGTGCTGAATAGAGTGTGCATGTAGCCACTTTATACTGGCCCCTAATATTCACTCGTAAATTTAGACTCCATTAGCTTTAGGATGTCACTCCCTTCATGTAGTAAAACTTGATAACCTCAAATTTGCCAGGGGTGAGAATTTTGGGCCTGGCTCTGCATTTGATTATTCTCCCTATATCTGTCCTGGCATTTCCAGGTTAGTAGGGAGGAAGAAGGGGGACAGCAGCACTTTATGGTTTTCTATCTAGTCTGAACCTGGAAGTTACAACTTTTCCATGTCTCTGTTGATGTGTGTATGTGTGTGTGTGTGTGTGAATGCAATGTGTAAAGGTTTGTGAGTCTGTTAGATAAGTATACGTATACATTCTCACTGTGTGTCTCAAAAAAAATAGATGTATACACATACATATGTATGTATGTGCTGCTGCTGCTGCTAAGTCGCTTCAGTCATGTCTGACTCTTTGTGAACCCATGGACTGTAGCCTGCCAGGCTCCTCTGTCCATGGGATTCTCCAGGCAAGGATACTGGAGTGGGTTGCCATTTCCTTCTCCAGGAATATATATGTGTGTGTGTGTATATATACACACACACACATATAGGTATCTAAGCACATATGTGCCAAATATATATGTCCACTTACATTTATTCGTCTGCTATTGTTTTTCTCCTGTGCCAAATCTAGAAGAGGTGGATTGGTTCACTCTTAACTTTGTGGGGCTAGGGAAAGAGGAAAATTGAAGCCTTACTTACCATATAAATAAGTATTGAAAAGCAACAAATCAAGCTAATAAATGATTAAGCAAAATATGTCCCCTCCTCCTACCTTGATGATTATATTTTCATGATAACCTGAAAGGCCAGGTTTAAATTTAGGACACTTGTATCCCTCAGAATTCTTTTTTTTCTTTACCATTTGTGGGTTTATTATTTTGTTTTTTTAAAAACTTTTTATTTTGTTTTGAGGTATACCCAGTTAAGGGCTTCCCTTGTAGCTTAGTCAGTAAAGAGTCTACCTGCAATGCAGGAGACCTGGGTTCAATTCCTGGGTCGGGAAGATCCCCTGGAGATGAAACGATTTTCGTCTCCAGGGGATGAAATGGCAACCCACTTCAGTGTTCTTGCCTGGAGAATCCCATGCACAGAGGAGCCTGGCAGGTTACAGTCTTTGGGGTCACAAGAGTCGGACACAACTGAGCGACTAAGCACACAGCGTACCCAATTAACAATGCTGTGATAGTTTCAGAGGAGCAGTGAAGGGACTCAGACATGCATATAAAGACTTAGAGAACAAATTTATGGTTGCCAAGGGGAAGGATGGGGGGTGAAATACCTAGGGAGTTTGGGATGGACAGGTATACACCGCTATATTTAAAATGGATAACCAACAAGGACCTACTGTATAGTACATAGAACTCTGCTCAGTGTTATGTGGCAGCCTGGATGGGAGAGGAGTCTGGGGAGAATGGATACATATATATGTATCTCTCAGAGTTCTGTGTCAGAGTGGTGATATGGGAAAAGCTAGCCCTTGGCCCATGGCCTGCTCCTCTTTTACCACCTAACTGATAAGCACACTATCTCATGATTTCAAGCATCATTTATAATACCTTCCATAAAGAGCCACCCTTGGTCACACTTTGGGCTTCAGCATGCCCAATCCTTTAGAATTTTTGTAAATATATTCATAAGCATGGCTGGTTTATTTTCTTTTGATGCTATTTAAGTAGACTTTGGTATTAAGCTTATGTTAGATTTACAAGATGATTTGAAAACTTTCCACTTATATATTATGGAACAATTTGAATAATTTATGTAGAATATATATTCCTTGATGGTTAGGTAAGTTAAATCTTGTCTATAAAGCAACCAGGATCTAATATTCTTTCTTATTTTTACTTTTTAAAGTGGTGTGTCTATGAAAAATCTTCCTAGTGTCTTGTGTGCTTGTTAATGTATTCAGATAGTCTACCTTTTCTTGAATTAATTCTGGTAATTTATATTGTGCTGGAAAATCATTTCATCTAAAGTTGCCAATATATTGACAACATTTTGTAAGATATTTTATAATTATTTTTACTGCTTTTCCACAGCTACGGTTTTATCTTTTTTTCTTCATTCCTGATATCTGTATTTGTCCTGCATTTTTTCTTAGTCAAACTTCATAGAGTTTTGGGCTTAGCTGTAATTTTTTGCTGGCATTTTGTTTGTGATTCATTATTTTTAGCATTTTGTCTTTTATTAGTTCCATCACATTTCTTTTACTTTGTTTTGTTATAATCTTTTAATTTGAATATTTAGCTCATTTATGTTCTAATTTTCAAATGTGAATACCACCAAAAGAGCAGATGTAGGCTGTAAATAGGAAGTGAAGCCAAGGATCAGGAGAATGGGACATGAGGTGAAGGAGAGAGATTGGGAACAACATGCAGAAGGACTTGGAGTGTTATTAGAAGAAGCATAGAATGTGTGAGGTTTGGTTGTCAGGGTGACATGGACATCAGGATGCCCTGCCTCCACAGGCTATGTATCCAACTCCTGTCTCCATTTTGGCCATGACCACTACATGAAGAGCTTGCCAAATACCCAGCAGAAATCCAGACCCACAATGTCTACTATGTTTTTAATTCAAGACTTTTAGTTTCATAGCCCAGTAAAATACTAAAAATCAACAGGGACAAATATAGGGTTGCTGATTTTATTTTGTCAAGATTGGATATTAAATATATATGCATAACTACTTATTAGCACAGCAATTATATCAGAGTTTAACAGGCATAAGTGATAGATAAAAAAATCACAGAATAACTGTTTTATTCAATTTGCAATGTGGTTTGCAGAATTTTAGTCTTCACATCACAAAGCAGAGTATACAAGGGTGGATTTGAAGCTGAAAAACAAAAGTTTTCAATATCAATCAAGAGCATTCACTATCACAATATTCCAAGTCTATGCCCTGACCAAAATGCTGAAGAAGGTGAAGTTGAATGGTTCTAAGAAGACCTACAAAACCTTCTAGAACTAACACCCCCAAAAGATGTCCTTTTCATTATAGGGGACTGGAATGCAAAAGTATAAAGTCAAGAGCTACCTGGAGTAACAGCAAGTTTGGCCTTGGAGTACAAAACAAAGCAGGTCAAGGCTAACGGAGTTTTGCCAAGAGAAAAGAGAATACAAGAGACGACTCTACACATGGACATCACCAGATGGTCAACACCGAAATCAGACTGATTATATTCTTTGCAGTCAAAGATGGAGAAGCTCTACACAGTCAGCAGAAACAAGACCGGTAGCTGATTGTGGCTCAGGTCATAAACTTCTTACTGCCAAATTCAGACTTAAATTGAAGAAAGTAGGGAAAACCACTAGACCACTCAGGTATGACCTAAATCAAATCCATTACAATTATACAGTGGAAGTGATAAATAGATTCAAGGGATTAGATCTGATAGAGTGCATGAAGAACTGTGGATAGAGGTTCATGACATTATACAGGAGACAGGGATCAAGACTATCCCCAAGAAAAAGAAATGGAAAATGGTGAAACAGTTGTCTGATGAGGCCTTACAAATAGCTGAGAAAAGAAGAGAAGCTAAAGGCAAAAGAGAAAAGGAAAGATATACCCATTTGAATGCAGAGTTCCAAAGAATAGCCAGGAGAGATAAGAAAGCCTTCCTCAGTGATCAATGCAAAGATATAGAGGAAAACAATAGAATGGGAAAGACTAGAGATCTCTTTAAGAAAATCAGAGATACCAAGGGAATATTTCATGCAAAGCTGAGCACAACAAAGAACAGAAATGGTATGGACCTAACAGAAGCAGAAGATATTAAGAAGAAGTGGCAAGAATACACAGAAGAATTTTACAGAAAAGATCTTCATGACCCAGAAAACACGAGCGTGTGATCACTCACCTAGAGCCAGACATCCTGGAATAAATCAAGTGGGCCTTAGGAAGCATCACTACGAACAAAGCTAGTGGATGTGATGGAATTCCAGTTGAGCTACTTCAAATCCTAAAAGATGCTGCTGTGAAAGTGCTGCATTCAATATGCCAGCAAATCTGGAAAACTCAGCAGTGGCCACAGGACTGGAAAAGGTCAGTTTTCATTCAATCCCAAAGAAATGCAATACCAAAGAGTTTTCAAACTACCGCACAATTACACTCATCTCACATGCTAGTAAAGTAATGCTCAAAATTCTCCAAGCCATGCTTTAGCATTACATGAGCTGTGAACTTCCAGATGTTCAAGCTGGATTTAGAAAAGGCAGAGGAACCAGAGTTCAAATTGCCAACATCTGCTGGATCATCAAGAAAGCAAGAGAGTTCCAGAAAAACATCTACTTTTGCTTTATTGACTATGCCAAAGCCTTTGACTGTGTGGATGACAAGAAAGTGTGGAATATTCTTAAAGAGATGGAAATACCAGACCATCTGATCTGCCTCCTGAGAAATTTGTATGCAGGTCAAGAAACAACAGTTAGAACTGGACATGGGACAACAGACTGGTTCCAAATCAGGAAAGGAGTACATCAAAGCTGTATACTGTCACTTTGCTTATTTAACTTATATGCAGAGGACATCATGCAAAATGCTGGGCTGGAGGAAGCACAAGCTGGAATCAAGATTGCTGGGAGAAATATCAATAACCTCAGATACGCAGATGGCACCACCCTTATGGCAGAAAGTGAAGAAGAAGTAAGGAATCTCTTGATGAAAGTGAAAGAGGAGAGTGAAAAAGTTGGCTTAAAACTCAACATTCAGAAAGCAAAGATCATGGCATCCAGTCCCATCACTTCATGGCAAATAGATGAGGAAACAATGGAAACGGTGACAGACTTTTTTGGGGGGGGTCTCCAAAATCACTGCAGATGGTGACTGCAGCCATGAAATTAAAAGACACTTGCTCCTTGGAAGAGAAGTTATGACCAACCTAGACAGCATATTAAAAAGTAGAGACATTACTTTGCCAACAAAGGTCCATCTAGTGAAGGCTATGGTTTTTCCAGTGGTCATGTATGGATGTGAGAGTTGAACTATAAAGATAGCTGAGGGCCAAAGAATTGATACTTTTGAACTGTGGTGTTAGAGAAGACTTTTGAGAGTCCCCTGGACTGCAAGGAGATCCAACCAGTTAATCCTAAAGGAAATCAGTCCTGGGTATTCAGTGGAACAACTGACGTTGAAGCTGAAACTCCAATACTTTGGCCACCTGGCATGAAGAACTGCCTCATTTGAAAAGACCCTGATGCTGGAAAAGATTGAAGGTGGGAAGAGAAGGGGACGACAGATGATGAGATGATTGGATGGCATCACCAATGCAATGGACATGAGTTTGAGTAGGCTCTGGGAGTTGGTGATGGACAGGGAAGCCTGGCGTGCTACAGTTCATGGGGTCTCAGAGAGTCAGACACGATTTAACGACTGAACTGAAGTGAACAAAAGCTTAAAAATCAGCTCACTTCTTTGGCATGGGGGAAACTTGAGGATCCCTCCTCGCTGTAG
This sequence comes from Muntiacus reevesi, assembly GCF_963930625.1. Classification (NCBI taxonomy): domain Eukaryota; kingdom Metazoa; phylum Chordata; class Mammalia; order Artiodactyla; family Cervidae; genus Muntiacus; species Muntiacus reevesi. Next base: position 53,305,874 of record NC_089257.1, read on the forward strand.
GTTTAGGCCCCTAAATTTTGGAATAAACATGAAAAGGAGTTTGAAAACCTGTCACAGAGACTATAACTCAGTTTTACTAACCCAATTCTTAAAGATTAAAGGGAACCCATAGTGCCAAGCTCCTGGAAACAGCAAATGGCAATTCTCTCAGGAAGAGGACATGATTACCTATATCACAAATTATTTTCACAGCAATTTTGTAAAGACAGCATCATGGACTGGACCAAAACTAGCCAGGCACACAAGGAGACAAAACAATAAGAATAAAACCCATCATGGGCAGAATGAATAGGGCTTCATATATTAGAATGATCAGACATACACTTTAAAATAATGGTGAATAAAATACAACATCTAGAGTTTTAACAGAAAATTGAAAGCTATTTTAAAAAGAGAACCAAATGAATATCAAAGATATCAAAACCAAAATTAAGGAGTCAATGAATAGGTTTAAGAGCTCATGAGAGAACAGAAGATAGACTGAAAGAAAGCCTCTAGATTAAAACAGAGAGGCAGAAGGAGGAAAAACAGGGTAGAAGACAAGAGACACAAGGGTGTAAAGATATCCTGTATAGTTTCTAATATTTGTATCATTGACATTCCAGGAGGCAGGAAGGAGAGACTGAGGGAGAGAATGAGAAGGAAGCAATATTTGAAGAGACAGTGGCTGAGTACTTTGAAAACTGAGATAAATCCAGTGTTTAAGAACTGATATGAAAAAAAAAACAAACAGCAATTAAAAACATTTCAAGAGAAAAAAAAAAGATGATGTGGGACAAAGAGAAAACCAATAGTAAAATGATAATTTAAACCCTCCAATATAGTTAATTATAATAAAAACAAATGTACTAAATACTGTGATTAAAAATCAAAGATTACTAGACTTGTAAAAATTTGCTATGTGCTTTAGAGGAATTGTACATAAAACAAAAGGATATGAAAAAAAGAAAGGATTGAAAAATAGTAAAAACATATATCATGCAGCTACTTATCAAAAGAAAGCTGGTACATATTCTGAGTATGAGCCCCTTACTCATGTATGGGTATGTTTTATATAAACTAGTTAAACATAAACTAGTATGTTTTATATACTAGATATGAATCTATAATAATATAGATTACATATTTATATTAATATATTATCTATTATAGATGATATATTTGTATTATGGGATAAACTCAGTTCAGGAGTAAATAATCTGCCTGCTCATGCAGGAGACTCAGGTTCAATCCCTGGGTTGGGAAGATCTCCTGGAGGAGGAAATGGCAACCCACCCCAGTATTCTTGCCTGGAGAATCCCATGGACAGGGAAGCCTGACAGGTTATAGTCTATGGGGTCACATTAGAATGGGACATGACTGAGTATATACAAACACACACACACACACACACACACACACACACACACACACATATCATCAATAAGAAAAAGACAAACAACCCAGTAGAGAAAGAGAGTTAAACAAGCACCTCACAAGAGCTTATCCCAAATGACCAAAAAAAGAAAAAGTACATAATCTCAGTAGTAATCAGGAAAATACAAAATAGAGCCACAATTGGATGCCACTATCCACTATCTATCTGTTGTTGGGAAACAACAAACTGGTTCCAAATCAGGAAAGGAGTATGTCAAAGCTGTATATTGTCACCCTGCTTATTTAACTTATATGCAAAGTACATCATGAGAAACGCTGGGCTGGAGGAAGCACAAGCTGGAATCAAGATTGCTGGGAGAAATATCAGTCACCTTAGATATGCAGATGACACTACCCTTATGGCAGAAAGTGAAGAAGAGGTAAAGAGCCTCTGGATGAAAGTCAAAGAGGAAAGTGAAAAAGTTGGCTTAAAACTCACCATTCAGAAAACTAAGATCATAGAATCTGGTCCCATCACTTCATGGCAAATAGATGGTGAAACATTGGAAACAGTGGCTGACTTTATTTTTGGGGGCAGCAAAATCCTGCAGATGGTGACTGCAGCCATGAAATTAAAAGATGCTTGCTCCTTGGAAGAAAAGTTATGACCAACCAAGACAGCATATTAAAAAGCAGAGATATTACTTTGCCAACAAAGGTCCATCTAGTCAAAGCTATGGTTTTTCCAGTAGTCATGTATGGATGTGAGAGTTGGACTACAAAGAAAGCTGAGCGCCAAAGAATTGATGTGTTTTTATTGTGGTGTTGGAGAAGACTCTTGAGAGTCTCTTGGACTACAAGGAGATCCAACTAGTCAATCCTAAAGAAAATTGGTCCTGATTATTCATTAGAAGGACTGATGCTGAAGCTAAAAGTGCAATACTTTGGCCACCTGATGTGAAGAACTGACTCATTGGAAAAGACCCTGATGCTGGAAAAGACTGAAGGCGAGAGGAGAAGGGGAAGACAGAGGACGAGATGGTTGGATGGCATCACCAACTTGATGGGCAGGAATTTGAGTAAATTCCTGGAGTTGGTGATGGACAGGGAGGCCTGGCGTGCTGCAGTCCATGGGGTTGCAGAGAGTTGGACACGACTGAGCAACTGAACTGAACTGAATCTATCCACCATAATGGCTAAAATTAAAAAGATGGATAATATTGTTTTGCCAAAGATGTGGAACAATAGAATTTTTATAAACTGTGTGTGGGAGTAGAAATTGATATAGCCATTCTGAGAAGCTGTTTGGCATTATCTATTAAATCCAAGATATGCACACCTTATGAGCCAGTAATTTCACTTGTATTCATTTCTTAGCTCTGCCATGATTGAGTTGCAAAAATGAGGTGACTTAAAACAGTGGAAATGTATTCTCTCATACTTCTGGAGGCTGGATGTCAGAAATGAAAGTCTTGGCAGGGTCATGCTTTCTCTAGGGGAGGATCCTTCCTTGCCTTTTCCAGGGTCTGGTAGCCCCAGGCATTGCTTGACTTTCAGCAGCAGGACTTCAATTCCTGTCTCCACATTCATGTGGCCATCTTCTCTCCCTCTCTGTGTCTGTCTGTGTTCACCTTTCCCTCTTCTTATAACAACACATGTGTTATACTGGATCCAGGGCCCACCCTAATACCGTTATGCCTCATTTTAACTAACTGTATCTGCAAAGATCTTGTATCCAAATAAGGTCACATTGACAGGTACCAGGGGTTAGCTTTTGACATATTTTCTTGGGGGTCATATTCAACCCACAGCAATCAATAGCCAACAGAAATGTGTGTACATGTGTACCTGGAGACATGCATAAGAATATACACAACAACGTTATTAGTCATAATCCCAAGCCAGAATTATCTCTTGTATTAGTAAGAAATTATAGTGGTAGAGTCATACAATAACATACATAATATACAATAATTAAAATAAATAAATTGTAGCTGTATACAACAGCATGTATCTCACAAACATAATGAGTTGGAAAAGCTAGACACAGAAGAAGATAGATGGTGTAAATTCATTCACTAATAGTTTAAAACAACAGGCACAGCTATAGTTAACTTTGGGGATACATATGTAGATGGTTAAACCAAAAAGAAATTCAAGAAAACAATTATTACCAAAGTCAGGATACTGGTTACCTTTGGAGGAAAGGAAGAGATAACAGTTGGGAAGGGGCATGGAGAAAGCTCCTGGGTTTGGGCAGTGTTCTCTTTCTTAACCTGGATGCTGGTTACAACCTGTTTACTTTATGTTAAATCATTTAATCATACAATAGTCCCTCCTGTCTCTGGGGGACACAATTTCATCACAATTGTGTATCAGTACATTGTTTGTCTCCATTTTTATCAATCACTGTATCCCCAGTGGATGATGCCTGAAACTGCAGCTAGTACCAAACCCAATATAGACTGTTTTTTTCTAGACATATATACCTATGATAAAGTCTAATTTGTAAATTAGATACAGTAAGAGATTAACAACAATAACTAATGATAAAATGAAACAGTTATAACAATGTACTCAAGTAGGGTGTTTGTGATAGACATGTACACAATGTTATATTTATTTTTTTCTTTTTTAAAGCCCCAAACTTTAAACTTTTTACTTTGTATTGGGTTCTAGCTAATTAACAGTGTTGTGGTAGTTTCGGGTGAATAGCAAAAGGACTCAGCCATATATATATATGTATTCATTCTCCCTACACTTCTATATTTAAAGTGGATAACCAACAAGGGCCTACTGTATGGCACATAGAACTCTCTCAATGTTATGTGGCAGCCTGGATGGGAGGAGAGTTTGGGGGAGAATGGATACATGTATATGTATGGCTAACTCCCTTTGGTGCTCACCTGAAATTATCACAACACTGTTTGGTAATCAACTACACTCCAATACAAAATAAAAAGTTTTTTTAAAAAGTTAGGTGGTTTCTCTCTCTCTCCCTCTTTCTTAAGACATCTTATTGTATTAGACTCACCAGTATATGAGTGTTGACATGAGCTGAGGTCCACATGATGAGATGAAGTAAGGAGAATGATAATAGGCATTGTGACGTAGTGTTAGGTTACCATTGACTTTCTGATGGTACATTAGCATGAGGATCACCTGTTTTGGGTGATGCTGGCTCATCCAGCCAAGATGATGTCCGTGTTCATAGCCAAATATCAAGAGCAAATGACACTGATGGTTGGGAAGCCCAGGCCGGATGCAGTAGGAGAGTGAGGCGTGTTATCACACGCCTCAGAATGCCTTGCAACTTAAAACTTATGAATTGTTTATTTCTGGAATTTTCCATTTAGTGTTTTCAGACCACAGTTGACTGCAGGTAACTGAAACCATGGAAAGCAAAGTTGAGGATAAGGGAGGACCACTACCCTTATTTAATTTACTTTTCTGTATGCCTGCTTTATTTCTCATACATGTGTACATTCTTACATTTTTTTTTTAAAGAAAGAGAAAAGAAAAGTGACTCTAGAAGGTTAGTGGATTTGAGGTCATATGGGTTATATTTACATTATAATGCAATTGAATGAGCCAAACCAAAGCAAGTGTAATTAAGTTTAGTCAAAACAACATACTGTTCTCAATTCTACTTACCAACCTGGACAGGTGTGGCCCTGCCTACAATACTTCCTGAATACAGTTTTGAAAATGTTTATTTATTCAATAATTTATTTTTGAGAGCCCACAGTGTGCTGGACACTGTGATATGCTTTTTCTCTGAATTGTATTTTTATGAAGTTCAGAGGAAATATAGACAATTTTGGTTTGAATAGCTGCTGCTGCTGCTGCTGCTAAGTTGCTTCAGTTGTGAATAGCTACTAATTTCAAATTTCTGCACAGTGAGAATCTTTCCCTCACACCATCCCTACATTTGCCCACACTCTAGTTGGGATGATTAAAACTTGCAAAATATATATTAGAAGATGTGCTGTTGTTGTCCAGTCACTAAGTCATATCCAACTCTTTGCAACCCCGTGGATCACAGTATGCTAGGCTCCTCTATCCTCCACTATCTCCCAAGTTTGCTCAAATTCATACCCATTAAAAGATGTACATACTCAAAAAATATGACCATCTGAAATCAGGGTAAGAAAGGCTGAGTGAGATCAGGGTGAGATCAGGCTATTGAAACTCTGTGGCAGCCTGAGTTGAAAAGTTAATGTGCATGTTCTCTGAATATTTCAGTTTAGATGAAGATTCTAAATCTTATTGCTTGAAAGCTATCCAAAAACCCAAAGTGCCAGCCCAACTGGTCTCTCCTTCCTTTAGGAATATAGATGTCAGCAAATCTCAATAATGAAAGCTATTAACATAGCACATGAGACTAAAAAGAAACTTAAGACATTTATTGTTTCTTAAACTTTTATTATCTTCCACACCTGTCTTGAAATTCATTGCATATACTGTTGCTGTCTTATTAATTGCATGTTTGGGACTAATGTAGCTATAGTATATGCCAAATGTAAAGGAGTCTGGCTTGCTCAGTTTAAAGTAAATCCATGTTCAGGCAGTGATGTGCCAAGATGCCTATCAACTTGTCATCATAGCCTTTCTCTTTTTTGAGAGGCCATGGGCTTCAGAGGTTGGAGACCATATATTCAGTACCTAAACAGTGTTAGACATGGAATAAACACTACTTGTCAACCTGCTGACGAGAAAAAGAATGAGCAAATTCTTGATAAAATATGTTTCCCTAGAATAAGCAAGGATATTCCAGAATGGCTCCATTTAAGTTGGATCTAACTACCCCACCACCACCAAAATGCCTAGACTTTCGATTTTTCATTCACTGTATTTACTAATTTTCATTCAACACTTATGTAGACCTTAGAGATATATAGTACTTTTGATGATGAGAGGGGAAAATAAAAAAGGTGGAGGAAGTGCTCAATTGCTGTCATGTCTGACTCTGCAACAGCATGGACTGTGGCCCACCAGGATCCTCTTTTCATGGGATTTCCCAGGCAAGAATAGTGGAGTGGGTTGCCATTTCCTTCTCCAGGGGATCTTCCAAACCCAGGGATCTAACTCCTGTTTCCTGGGTCTTTCCTGCATCTCCAGCATTGACAGGTGGAGTCTTTATCACTGAGTCAGGAAGTGAAGGATGAGAGGTGAAGTGACAGGAGGATAGGAGGTGATGGAGTTTGCCATGATCTGTCTGACAGACTAGCCTTTTAGGCAGAGATGTGCAATAGCTGTAATGCAGAGAATCCTAGGAGAATACAAGGAAAAGTAAGGAGCTCATTGTACCTGTAGCAAAGTGAAAAGGGGAGAACTAGAGGTGAGGTCAGAGAAGTAACTGCTGCAGACGGTGTAGGGTCTTTAAGCTAGTGGCTTTTTTGTTTTGTTTTGTTTTACCAATAGTGAGATATGAATCTATTGGCTGATTTTGAGCAAAGGATTGACGTTGTCTGACTTGCTTTTTAATAGGATCACTTTGATGGCTTTATTGGAAATAGACATAAGAATCAAAAGCAGAAGCAGATGCAATCAGAGCTAGCCTATGGGAAATCCTAATCATCAGATATATACAATCATAAACAGAGCATTCAATTTTCACAGAAGCCAAATCAAAATAGTAGTTTTCTCCTTTCAGGAATATGTTTGATGATAGGGTAGATATGACTATAATTACACAACAATAGACATTTTCTTCTATTGATGAAAATATGTATTTGGTAATGCATGAATATGCTACTGTAACTGTATTTGAAAAGATATCTTAGAATGTTTAAATGAATGAGAAATTATAGACTGCTGCTTTGAATATTTTTAAAGGCTGTCGTTTGTCATCTTTGAGTATATTTTGTAAAGAACAGAAAGAAGATTTAAATAAAAATTAATGGAATGTGAAGCTAAAAAAATAAAGATTAACAATGAAATCAATAGAAATTATTTTAATACTGGGAAATGAATTGTGACAAAATTTTCCAGATTATACTAAAAGTAGTTATTCATTAAGACAAAGAGAAAAATTTAATTCAGTAAGTTGATAATCCACTTAATGAAAAGATGTGATTAACTAAATCCACTGTTAATTTGGCAAAAACATCAATGTTGATGAAGATAATATAAAACTCAAAATATACCAACACAGTAAGATATCAACAAAACTAAGTAAAGAGTGCTGTCAATTCAAAAGTATTTATGTTCAAACATGGAGAAGAAAAGCTTGAAATGTACTGAAATCTTATAGCTCCTATAGAGGTTTCCCCAAATTTGAAAACAAACCTAAGAACTTATACAACATTACCATTAACAAATGTGAAACTGAAATAAACTTTCCTAAAATATCAGTATTAAAACTCTGTTTTTCACCAACCATGTGGGAAGAAAGACCCAAATGTCTTTTTATTTTTCATGTAGAAAATGAAGAGGTGATCAAGCAATATGTACCCTAGAATGGTAGGATAAAGTATTATAATGTAAAGATGTGTCAGGCACTTAATTCATCTGAACATTATGTAATGTTTTGGATTTTTTGATGTTCGTGGGTTTTGTGTTAGCCACCTTATGAGGTCACCCAGCATTGCCTAGGTCTCTCCTTGCAATGGCAGCTGGGAGCAAGTCCCTGGGATGTGGGTCACTGCCCTGGGAGGGGCATTGAGTGGCTCTGGCTTCTGGTTCCAGCTTGTTCCAGGACACAGCCCTGCAGCAGCTTCTAGAAGAATTCATATTCTGCTTCCCAGACCCCTAAAGGCCGCATTCTTAAAGTAAGAGATTGAAGGGACCTTACAGCGTGTTTAGTCTATTTCCCTATCTGATGCAGAGGCCCTATAGAAAATGGCATTCTATTAACACCTCAAAGTGACAGGACATTTACCACCCCAGAGGCAGCCTATTCCATTTTGGTCCTTTTCAGTGAATAGAATGTTCAGGCTCGTTGAGCTGAAATCCCTTTAGCTTCTTTAGCAATATTTCTGCCAAGACATTGTAATTAGTTTAATAAGATCAGTGGCAGTCAGTTACAGGCCATAGGATGTCTCTCTAGTGACCAGAATTCTCTCGTATGCAGTTCTCTCTCCTATGTTGTATTGTCTCTCATATGGAAACAGTTGTGGCTTTCCTGGTGGCAAAAAATTCTGCCTGCAATGCAGGAGACCCGGGTTCAGTCCCTGGGTTGGGAAGATCCCCTGGAGAAGGAAATGGCAACCCACTTCAGTATTCTTGCCTGGAGAATTCCATGGACGAGGAGCCTGGCAGGATATAGTCCATGGGGTTGCAGAGTTGGACATGACTGAGCGACTAACACACACACACACATGGAAACAGTCGATTCAACCCTGGTGCAGTCTTGCTAATTAATTTCTTTTTCTATGCGCATTATGTAAAATGTCCTTCTATTACATTATTCATTCATTCTTTCTTAGATCCAATCCAATAAAGCATTATAAAAATTATAGAATACCTACTATCTGTGGGGTTTAGTGGTTTTAGTTACATTGACAAAAAGGAGTCAGATAAGGTCCCATTCTCCAGGACTTTATTGGCTAGAAGGAGATAGAGCCAGGGAAACAGCCGACAATTCCAAAGCGAGTCAAGCACTGCATTATGTGTTATGAGAGTTCATTATAGTTTATAGATGGGCCACCTTATCTCATTTGAATAATAATACCAGAAATCAAGTTACTCTCTTTTTCAGGTACCTGCCAGACCTTTGATAAATTTGGGTGGGTTTCGTGTTCTTATTAGTCATTCCTTTACAGACCATCCCCAGTGGTGGAACAGATGGGTAGGGCAAACCCAGTGTTCAGCAGTCATGGAGGGGATTAGTGACTGGTGGGAGTGGAGGGATAGGAAGGTGAGCCTTGGCCTTGGGTACATTTTATGGTTGTCAAATTTCAGACTCACTGGTCTTTCCCAGGGGGGCAATAGTTACTTCTCAGGGTGACATAAGTTCCTGGGCCTCTGCTGATAAAACAGAAACAATGTTTATTGATCATTGATTATTTGATGGAAGAGCAAGGTCAGAAACATTAAACACGAATATTTCAAATAAATGTATGTAAGGATTCATCAGTTTCCCTCTTTTCTGTGTGTTTGTGCACAGATCCAGTAATCCTAGGTGAAAATAGAAGCAATCAGGAAGAAGATGTGTTGTTAGGACACTGATATATATTTTAAGACAAAAGTGATTACTAAGTAGATTTCCCAGATGTCAAACCACATAAGAGACTCACTCATTTCTAGCCTCAGGCCACCTTCATGATTTTTACATTTTCTTTAATTTAATGAAATGTGCCCTGATTAAAAAAACAAGATCTCTGTAATTATGCTCTTCAGTTCAGTTCATTCATTCAGTTGTGTCTGACTCTTTCTGACCCATGGATTGCAGCACACTAGGCTTCCCTGACTATCACCAACTCCCGGAGTTTGCTCAAACTCATGTCCATTGAGTCGGTGTTGCCATCCAGCCATCTCATCTTCTGTCACCCCCTTCTCCTCCTGCCTTTAACCTTTCCCAGCATCAGGGTCTTTTCCAGTGAGTCAGTTCTTGGCATCATGTGGCCAAAGTATTGGAGTTTCAACTTCAGCATCAGTCCTTCTAATGAATATTCAGAACTGATCTCTTTTAGGATTGATTGCTTTGATCTCTTGCAGTCCAAGGGACTCTAAAGAATCTTCTTCAACACCACAGTTCAAAAGCATCAATTCTTTGGCTCTCAGCTTTCTTTATTTTCCAACTCTCACATCCAAACATGACTACTGGAAAAACCATAGCTTTGACTAGTTGGACCTTTGTTGGCAAAGTAATGTCTCTGCTTTTTAATATTCTGTCTAGATTTGTCATAGTTTTTCTTTTTTTTTTTTAATTTTTTTATTTTTTAAATTTTATTTAGTTATTTTTTTTTCCAGTGGGTTTTGTCATACATTGATATGAATCAGCCATAGAGTTACACGTATTCCCCATCCCGATCCGCCTCCCACCTCCCTCTCCACCCGATTACTCTGGGTCTTCCCAGTGCACCAGGCCTGAGCACTTGACTCATGCATCCCACCTGGGCTGGTAATCTGTTTCACCATAGATAATATACATGCTGTTCTCTCGAAACATCCCACCCTCACCTTCTCCCACAGAGTTCAAAAATCTGTTCTGTACTTCTGTGTCTCTTTTTCTGTTTTGCATATAGGGTTATCTTTATCATCTTTTCTTTCAAGGAGCAAGCGTGTTTTAATTTCAAGGCTACAGTCATCATCTGCATTGATTTTGGAGCCCAAGAAAATAACAGTCTGTCACTGTTTCCATTGTTTCTCCATCTATTTGCCATGAAGTGATGGGACCAATCTTAGTTTTCTGAATGTTGAGTTTTGAGCCTGCTTTTTCACTGTCCTCTTCTACTTTCATCAGGAGGCTCTTTAGTTCTTTTTCGCTTTCTGCCATAATGGTGGTGTCATCTGCATATCTGAGGTTATTGATATTTTTCTATGGCTGAAGGAAGAGGAGGCAGCTAAACATAGACATTTCCCATGTGGAAGGATGTGGACTAGGTTTTAATCCCAATTCTTCACCGTCTTGTCTGTGATCCAGCAAGTTCCTGCTCCACTACATGAATGGGGATGAAAAGAGGACTCATGTCATGGTGTAAGTATCAGCCAGCCATTCATTCACTCAGCAAATATTTGCTGAGCTTCTACTCTGAGGTTCCAAACCCTCAGAAATGTTCTAGGTTCTTGGTATACATCAGTGAAGAAGATACAGAAAGATTCCTGCTTTTGTGAAATGTACATGGTGTAAGGGGGTGATGGCAAACACTAAGCATAATTAATAAATAAATTATATAGAAGATAATAAGTGCTAGAAAAAATGAAAATGCAACAGGGCTAAAGGGATGTGGGAGGGCAGCATGAGGCTGTGCAGGCATAGGTAGCCATGTTGAGAAGGTCAGATGCCTCACCTGTTTCTTCCTGAGGAAACCATCATAAAGGCTTTTGCACACAGTTCCCCTTCGCCCTGCCCCGTGTCTCCTGACCAAACTGGGTATTTCCCTGTGTGGCCCCTGAGTGGCGTGGCATGCTCTTTCTCTTGGGAACTGTGATAGAGTATCTTTTCAATGGCAGTTGAAACTGATCTTTTGACCTTGTTATATCTCAGCTTTTCTATTAATACTGCATTTTAAATCAGGGGCACGATCCATGGATCTCCCCACCTTCAAGGGACCATGTGGATGCAGACAAGGGGTATATCAACTGTGACCAAATTATCCTTTTCTCAGTGTTCTGGACTATGTAAGGCACTAAGGGAAAGTAGGGGACAGAGACTAGCTAGTGGAGGTGGAGTCAGATTTAATATAATTTTAAGAAAATATTAAGAAAAGATAACATGATGCTTCTTTACCTGAGTGCATTGATTACAAATTAATGTCTACTACATATAAATTTTGGGTTTTTTGAATAATCTGTGATAATCTTTTTTTTAATCTGTGATAATCTTGATAAACAGTTATTACTATTCATTTGTTGGTTTTAATTTTCAAAGTAATTTGCAAAGATTTATTTTTAAAAATCTCCAGCCTCTACCATTTCCCCCAGTTGACCTCATGACACATTTAAACACTGAGATGTGTGAAAGCATTTGGTAACAATTTATGTTACACAGATGGTGCATGCCTCAACTCATCTACAAAATTTGCCAAGTACTTTGAGTCTTATTATTTCAAAAATATTGCGCAATTATTTTTGTAAATGTAATCATGAATTCATTTCATTGGGCATTTTAATTTGACCCTTCTGCCAACCTACTGATTTTCCTCAAATCTGAATCTTAACCATCTCTAGTAGGTGAAAGGCTTTCATTTATTTATTTGGATCTATTTATTTCTTCTTAGATAGGAAGGTGATTCTCCCTCTTAGAAGCTGCTTTCAAGAAGCTTTGCCCAAGACAGATATTCCCAGAAACATTTTCCCCTTTGTAGTTAAACCTGTAGTGAAGACTGATGGTAGTCAGTCTTCCTTGTAGGTATCTGTCTCAGGCCCTTTCTCTATCTGATGGCTTATCATCAATCTGTCCCATCATTGTCCTCAATAAATGATTGTACATTCTTCATCACTGAGGAGATGGAAGCTGACTGATATGAGAGAGTTCCCTCACTCACACTCAGATTCCAAATTCTCTGTATCTCTGTGTTACATTCTTTCATTTTGTTAGAAATGTCAGAGGAAAGTGTTGTAGGAAGGTATTCTTCCCTTAAGCTAAACCTTTCCTTTTGGCTCCTTGAGAAAAGGGACTCCTATATTTGTCATCTCTCTTGCACCCATCCATCTAGTCAGTTTATTGGCTAAAATGAATTATTGAGCATCTGCTAAATCAGAGATGCTTAAGACACTTCCCTTGTCATTAAGAACTTGAAAATATTAACCAGTTGGCAAACCAACAATTATAAAAGTGCATACAAAAATACCTAGATACAGAGGTAATGATGACTTGATGTGGTATAGGGTAGTGTTTCAGTTTTCTATTGCTACAATTCAGTTCAGTTCAGTCACTCAATCGAGTCTGACTCTTTGCAACCCCATGGACTGTAGCATGCCAGCCTTCCCTGTCCATTACCAACTCCTGGAACTTGCTCAAACTCATGTCCATTGAGTTGGTGATGCCATCCAACTATCTCATACTCTGTCATCCCCTTCTCCTCCTGCCCTCAATCTTTCCCGGCATCAGGGTCTTTTCCAATGAGTCAGTTCTTCGCATCAGGTGGCCAAAGTATTGGAGTTTCAGCTTCAGCATCAGTCCTTCCAATGAATGTTCAGGACTGATTTCTTTTAGGATTGACTAGTTTGATCTCTTTGCAATCCAAGGACCTCTCAAGGATCTTTTCCAATACCACAGTTCAAAAGCATCAATTCTTTGGTACTCAGCTTTCTTTATGGTCCAACTCTCACATCCATACATGACTACTAGAAAAACCATAGCTTTGACTAGACGGACATTTGTTGGTAAAGTAATGTCTCTGCTTTTTAATATGCTGTCTAGGTTTGTCACAGCTTTTCTTCCAAGCAGCAAGTATCTTTTAATTTCATGACTGCAGTCACCATCTGCAGTGTTTTTGGAGCCCAAGAAAATGAAGTCTGTCACTGTTTCCATCATTTCCCCATCTATTTGTCATGAAAGTGATGGGACCAGATGCCATGATCTTAGTTTTTTGAATGTTGAGTTTTAAACCAGCTTTTTCACTCTTCTCTTTCACTTTCATCAAGAGACTCCTTAGTTCTTCTTTGCTTTCTGCCATAAGGGTGGTGTCGTCTGAGTATCTGAGGTTATTGATATTTCTCCCAGCAATCTTGATTCCAGCTTGTGCTTCACCCAGTTTGGCATTTCACATGATGTACTCTGCATATAAGTTAAATAAGCAGGGTTACAATATACAGCCTTGACACACTCCTTTCCCAATTTGGAACCAGTCTGTTGTTCCATGTCTGGTTCTAACTGTTGCTTCCTGACCTTCTTACAGATTTCTCAGGAGGCAGGTAAGGTGGTCTGTTATTCCCATCTCTTTTAAGAATTTTCCACAGTTCTACTGCTACAAGCCACCCCAAAATTTAATGGCCTATGACAATAATATATAATTTCTCATGATTCTATAATATAAGCTTAGCTTACCTGGAAAACTGTCCTGCTGTTTGTGAGGGGAGAAAGTCCATGATAGCTTCTTCATTAGCATGTCTGCTTATTCATCTGGGATGACTGAGTCCTGGTCAGATATCTCTCACCCTCCACACAGCATCTCTATTTGGCTTGTTTGGACTTCCTCATAGCATGGCTCTCTCAGGGGAGTCAGCCTTTTTGTAGCAGATAGCTTCTAAGAGGGAGGACAAGAAAGCTGCTAGTTCTCATAAGACCTGGTTTCGAAAGCCCTAGAATGTCACTTTCACTGTATTCTATTGTCAAAACAGGCCATGTGTTCAGATCACATTCAGTGAGAGAAGACAAAGTTCATTTCTTAATGAGTGAAGTGCCATGTGTATGTACATGGAGGGAAGACATTTACAGCAGCTATCTTTGGAGATTCTCAAGGAGGAAAACATTGTAAATAAGTGACTGGATTGACCAAGGAAAAATTGTCTAAGCGTAAACCCACTTATTCTTTTGATTCCTATGAATAAGGACTTCCTACCTCCACCAACTCCTACCACTCCCCACCCTACTTCCCAGAGAATCAAGCATGACTCACTAAAGAGAAGCCCTGAAGTTTAGCACTTGAAATGCGATAAAGAGTCTAGTTTATTTTGATTAGCTTGACCCACAATTTTTCTCTCCATGTTCCTGGCATTTCTTTTTTTCCCCTTGTGATATACCCTTGTTGTTGTTCAGTCGCTAAGTTGTGTCCAACTCTTTGTGACCCCATGGACTTCAGCACACCGGGCTTCCTTGTTCTTCACTCTCTCTCGGAGTTTGCTCAAACTTATGTCCTTTGGGTCAATGATAGCATCCAACCACCTCATCCTCTGTTGTTCCCTTCTCCTCCTGCCTTCAATCTTTCCCAGCATCAGGTCTTTTCCAATGAGTTGGCTCTTTGCATCAGGTGGCCAAAGTATTGGAGTTTCAGCTTCAACATCAGTCCTTCCAATGAATATCAGGGTTGATTTCCTTTAGGATTGACTGGTTTGATCTCCTTACTGTCTAAGGGACTCTCAAGAGTCTTTTCCAGCATGATAGTTCAATCAATTCTTTGGCAATCAGCCTTTTTTATGGTCCAACTCTCACATCCCTAACTGACTACTGGAAAAAATAAAAGTCTGGAGTATATGGGCCTTTGTGAGCAAAGTAGTGTCTCTGCTTTTTAAAACACTGTCTAGGTTTATAATAGCTTTTCTTCCAAGGAGCAAGCGTCTTTTGATACACCCAATACCAGACTTGTCAATAGCCTAGAGAAGAAATATGTTTCACTGACAGCAAAATAATGCTGAGAGAAGGGTTCCTGTGGGCTCAGGGAGAATGATGAAAACTTGGCCTCTTTTGGTCCCTCTTGGAGAAGAAACTGGGGAGAATACAGGGCCTGTATACAGGAACCCAATTTATATGAGGGACAACAAAATGGTGCTGTTGAAGGAGCCAGGCTGCAAGTTGGGCGGGAAGTAATGTGGTCATGGCTGGTGAGGTTTGCCAGGTCTCTGGGGCCAGGAATTCCCTGCTGCCTTTGTTGACATGTGGACTCTGGAAACCTGGCTGTGTCTGTTCCTATGGGACTAGCAGCTCGTTTCTGTAGCCTCAAAAATTCTGGAAATCATGTTATTCTATGTAATTTGCATTTGGGGAGTTAGTTCTTCACTGTTCTCTCTCTGAATTTAGTGACCTTTCCTTGGCATGTCCATCTTTCTCAACTGTGCTAAATGAAGCTATGGATACCAGTTTAAGCCCATACTTGGACCAGAACCATAAAGCTGTACTTCTCCTCTCTGCCCGACTCTCATGGTCTATATGGTGGCAGTGGCAGGAAAAGCCAGGGGAGTGCTTTCAAATGGGAGATCAGAGACTTTGGTGGGGGCTCTTTGGCCCCCTGTCAGGGCGTCCGCTCAGGGCAGGACATCACATAGCCCTTGGAATAAAGGTTGTTCAGAGAGGAGACAAGATCAAGCTGATGCTCCATATCTAGGGAGTCCAAATGTTTTTTGTTTTTGTGTTTGTTTTTTCCCCAGATGTGTTTTGGGAGCTAAAGATTTCTGAGAAATTTTGATATCAATCTCCGGGGAAAATGGGAGGAAAAAGGAATCACCATAATCTTAAGAGGTTGAAATTACCATCATGCCCATTTTACAGAGGCACGGGGTGATGCAGACACTGGTCCTTGTCGACACAACCAACAGAGGCAGAGATTCGAATCCCAAGCTCTTTGGTGATGGATGGCCTCCCTTCCCTGATTGGAAGGATGAGCTACCAGGAGCTTCAGGCCGGGACTTTCTGCTGCTGTGTGCCACAATGTTTTCTCAGGCCTGGCCCAGCTCCCAACTTTCTCGTCTTTCTTTCCCTGACAGCTAACCTCAAAGTCCTGGCCACATTTCTCTCCTCTGGAGCTTCCATCATTGCCTTCTTCCCGGTCTTCTTTTCCCAGTCTCAGATGCACAGTGGGCTGCAGTGTATCCAGTTCCCTGCTTCCTCCCTACTCTTAAAGACAAATAATTACACCTTTTGTATTCAAAGTAATTTCATGCAAGTTCAACAGGGAAGCAGAGTGGGAGTGGCAGAAATAAGGAATCTGTAACATTTTTGCCATCTAGTCTCCGATCCAGAGTCTGTGTCTCCCTCATGATACGGGTAAGGAAAGCCTTGGTGAGTTTTTGTTGTCGTTCAGTTGCTAAGTCATGGCCGGCTCTTTGCAACCCCATGGACCGCAGCACCCCAGGCTCTCCTGTCCTTCACTGAGTCCTGGAGTTTGCTCAAATGGTGGCCTCTAAACATCCATTTTTATTGCAGAAAGTGGAGCTCCCTCATGCCCCTCTCTTTCCACTGTCCTCGCAGTTTAAGGATGCATGTGGGATGCTTCTTGCTTTTAGGAAACATCTACCCAATTAAAAGACACCAGCCAGGCTGGGCATTGGACATTTCTGCCTCACCTAGGCAGTTTGCCTCTCTGGAGACTTCTAGACTGGGGATCACTCAATTTCCTGGCTTCTGACATTCCCAACTTGTCCTTCTGGGGATGCTGTCTCATTATGTCTTGGTTCTAAACCTTTGAGGCCAGGAGGACCCTGGCTAAGTGAATGGGGAGCTACCCCTGATTATTAGGACACTGTTCTCAGAAGGAACTCAGGACACTGAAGACTGAAGACATAGGGCCCATCACTCACCAAGAGACCACACATTTTCTCCAAATTTAAAGTATTCAATTTCTTATTGCCCAAGAAAAATCTCATAAGGGAATCTGAGCCACAAACAAAGAGGGGGACAACTGTAAATTTATGTTCCTTTTTCTTTCTTTTTTTCAGTTGAAAGATAATACAATTAGGTTGGTATAGAATAGGTGATTGTCTCACCAGGTGATTCTTAGGGGAAAGCAGAGATGGTGCACTTGAAAATAATCTAGTATCAGCAACAGCTTTGGAGAGGGAGGGAAAGTCAGCATTCTCAGCGGGCAGTGAAAGTCGATTATTCATTACCACCAAAGATTTGACAGTACACTGAACACACGACATTATATTTATGCTACATAAAATAATGTGATACAATTTTTATGACCCAATTTAATCCAGAAGAGGGTATCCGTTTAATAAAGACAAGGACACTAGAATTAAAATTATCTATAGATCTACATAACAAAAGGCTTGTAAAAAGGAGTATGTTAATTTGACAGGAGATAGATAGCATTGTCATAAAATTTGGAAAATGGAGAGAAAGTGCCTCATTCTGAATTTGTGTGAGTTCAGCTGACAGGTGCTGAGATCTGTAAGAGGAGAAAAGGGAAAAGCACACAGCCATCTTTTCTGAATTCCCAGGCCAAGCACACATTCTGTTCATTTATTCATTCCTCTGACAGCAAAACGGAGTATCTGCTGTGTAAAACTTTATCGTTTTAACAACTATCCAACAAACAAGCAAACTTTCCTACAATCGTGTAAGATTTTTCAAAGTTGAATTTCACTCTGTGTGGGTACCTTGCTTACCTTCTGGATATCCATGGCAACTGGCTGGAAATGGCTAATATAAATATAGAAAAATCAGCAGTAGCTGCTCTCCAGACCCGTGGAGAGCTGTGTGCTCAGAGCTCAGTGTGATTTCGCTGAAAAAGAAAAATGAGCGTGATGTGTGGGTGGATTTCAATTTTATGTCCACCCGTCAAGTGTTTATGAAACTTCCCCTGAGAATCCTTGGTCCCTGCCCTCAAAGGACTCACAGCCCCTAGGGGATGTAAGTTACTCTGATGTGTGGGCTTTTTTTTTTTTTTAAATCATAGTATAGTTGATTTTCAATGTTGTGTTAGTTTCAGGCGGACACCAAAGTGAATTAGTTAATACATATATCCACTCTATTTTAGGTTCTTTTCCCAGGTCACTACAGAGTATTGAGTGGACTTTCCTGTGCTATACACTGGGTCCTTATTATGTTATCTATTTTGTATATAGTAGTTTGTATTTGTCAATCCCAATCTCTCTATTTATCCCTCCCCGCCCCTTATCCCCTGGTAGCGTATGGTTTTTTACATCTGTGACTATATCTCTGTTTCGTGTGGACTTTCTTTTAAGAGTTTGAAGTTGAGAATAAATCCTAAAGTAAAGTTTTTCCTTACCCATGTTCTTGGTTCAACTTTGTGGTGGGGTCAGCTTCTCAAGTCTCTTGTTCTTTTATCCACCAGTCAACTCCCTTGAATCTGAGTCAACTCCCTAAGCCAATTTACCTTTCCTTCCAGCCAAAACCCCACTAAGGATTAATCCAATCTGTGGCTTCCTTTACTGCTTAGGTTTAGGGAGGTGTGGGGATTTGGGGATATCAAGCATCCAACCCCTGTCAGCCAATGGTCAAGTCCTGAGCTCTTTTCCCTCTAGGATAGCATCAATCTCTGCCCCTCAGGACTCCAGGGCTCCCCTGAGATGCTTCAGGGAATACTGCAGAGAGGAAGGAGAAAGAAGGGAGGCTTGCTCAGGCCCTCTCCCCTGCTACAATCAGGGTAGTTCCACTTGCGTCTCTTTTATGTTTCAACTCTACATCAGTCAGTTCAGTTCATTCGCTCAGTCATGTCTGACTGTTTGTGACCCCATGAATCACAGCACGCCAGGCCTCCCTGTCCATCACAAACTCCCGGAGCCTACTCAAACTCATGCCCATCGAGTCGGTGATGCCATCCAGCCATCTCATCCTCTGTCGTCCCTTTCTCCTCCTGTCCCCAGTCCCTCCCAGCATCAGGGTCTTTTAAAATGAGTCAACTCTTCAAATGAGGTGGCCAAAGTATTGCAGTTTCAGCTTTAACATCAGTCCTTCCAGTGAACACCCAGGACTGATCTTTAGGATGGACAGGTTGGATCTCCTTGCAGTCCAAGAGACTCTCAAGAGTCTTCTCCAACACCACAGTTCAAAAACATCAATTTTTTGGCGCTCAGCTTTCTTCACAGTCTAACTCTCACATCCATACATAACTACTGGAAAAACCATAGCCTTGACTAGACGGACCTTTGCTGACAAAGTAATGTCTCTGCTTTTTAATATGCTATCTAGGTTGGTCATCACTTTCCTTTCAAGGAGTAAGTGTTTTTTAATTTCATTTCTTTTAATTTAATTTCAACTCTACATAAACGCTATGAAATTCATATGAGCCTCATCAAGGATGGAGACTGAGAGACAATCATTGGATTTGTCCATTAGGAAGTCCTTAGTGGTTTGTGTGGTTAATTTTATGGATCAACTTGACTGGGCTACAAAGTGCCTGGATATTCAGTTAAATGTTACCCTGGATGTATCTGTAAGTGTGTGTCTGGATGAAATTAGCTTCTGAATTGCTAGACCTAGTAAAGCTAATTGCCCTCCCAATGTGGGTGGGCATCACCCAATCTATTGAAAGCCAGAATAGAAGGAAGAAAAGATAAGGAGGGAGGAGCTCAGTCTCTGCTTGTGTGCTAGGCTGGACTGTCAGTCTTCTACTGCTGCAGGATGGGGACTTTCACCCCCGCCTCCCTTGTTCCCAGGCCTCAGACTGGACCTGCATACCTGGCTTTCCGGGCTCCAACTTGAAGAATTGATGCTTTCGAACTGTGGTGCTGGAGAACACTTTTGACAGTCGCTTGGACAGCAAGAGGATCAAACTAGTCAATCCTAAAGGAAATCAACCCTGAATATTCATTGGAAGGACTGATATGCAAGCTGAAACTCCAATACTTTGGCCACCTGATATGGAGAGCCAACTCATTGGAAAAGACCCTGATGCTGGGAAAGACTGAGGGCAGGAGGAGAAGGGGATGACAGAGGATGAGATGGTTGGATGGCATCACTGACTCAATGGACATGAGTTTGAGCAAACTCTGGGAGATAGTGAAGGACAGGGAAGCCTGGTATACTGTAGTCCATGGGGTTGCAAAGAGTCGGACACAACTCAGTGATTGAACAGCACAACTTGCAGATCATGGGAACTCAGCCTCCAAAATCATGTCGTGAGTCAAGTCCTTGTAACAAATTTCTTTCTATCCATCTATAGCCTGTTGATTTTATTGCCCTGGAGAAGTTGATTAATACTGGCCTTAGATCAGAGGAGTGATAGGGACAGAAGCCAGGCTGAAATGAGTTGCTGGGAGGTGAGGAAGTGAATGTGGTATATATGAATGCGTTTTTTCTACAATGAATGTAAGGAAGTAACTTGAGTAGGGATGGAGGTACAAGATTTCGGGAGCACTTCCTTTGAAAATTCATGAGCTTGAGAACAGAGAGGAAGCTGCCAGCAAGTTGGGAAGGGGTGACTGAAAGTATGTGTAGGGAGGGCAATTGGGGGCACATGGTGAATGGTTGGGAAAGGAGCTAAGAGAACTAACTGCCTAGTTGTGTGAATTCAGGTGAGTTACTTGCCCTCTTGAAGCTCTATGCTTTTGTTTATAAACTGGACATCACAAGCCTTATTGGCTTGTGATGATTAAAGGAGAAAGAGTGTGTGAAAGCAGATTCATAGGGCCTGGCACATGGCAGGTAGTCACTCCTTCCTTCTCTTCTTTTCCCTCAGCTTCCTGACACCACTGTCCACCATCTCCTGGTTTCTATATTTCTGTCTGCATCTGTGATTGGCATCTGGCAGGTCAGGGTTTAAACCATGGCTATACCATGTACTGACTTTAGGTGAATTAACCAACCTACCCAAGCCTCGGTATTGACATCTATAAACTGGTGATACTATTTCTACTTTAGGATTATGTGAAGGTTAAACGAGTCAATATATATAAAGCCCCTAACGAAGTGCCTCACTTACACAAGAGACGGTCAAGGAAGAAAATAGTTCAAGTGACTCAGCAGACTAAAAGCTTTACTCAGTTGATGTGCATCAGTGAACTTCTGAGACCAGGTGACTCAGAGTTGAAGAAGGATTGTTAGTTTTATGGGGTGGAGAGAAGAGCGGTGTGTGTCCTTGTGGTTTGGCTCAGGTAGTCATTTGCGTCACTGACTGCTGTGAAACTTGTGCTTGGACCTGTCCCTCTTGTTCAGGATGACTGGTGCCACCCTGGAACATATCTTTTGAGAACTTTTTTAGAAAAAAATGCTGCAGCTTCTCTGTTAGTCAAGGACTGGGGAGGAGGAGGTAGCAGGGATGCAGAGGAAAGAGGGAAAAAGAGGAAAAGAGGACAAGGGTCAAGGCAAGGAGAGCTGGGGGGCTTCTGTCATGTCTGTCTTCATTCTCTTTATAATATTAAGTAAATGTGCTGAATGAATGAATATATAAATGCATGTCTGGCCTAAGCACTATCTTAATATATTCTACTGAAATAGTTAACCAAATGAAAATTATCTAAATGTAAAACAAGGCTATATATATATATACACTTATCTATATTTAAATATATATATTTGAATTTAAATATTCATATTTGTTAAATATTTAATTTTTCAGGTTTCCTCAAGCTCTCTGTCCTACAGAATCTTCCTGTCTTTAAATATTAAACCAAAATGATTCAAGATTCTCTTCTTGGTTATTTCAGGAATTATGGCCTTTCATGAGGTTTCTCTCAAGAAATATTTTGAGATTTCCTCAAGAATCTTTGTCTGACCTCTGGTTCACCCTCTACCCTGGTACTAGAAGCAGTCCCCTGGGTCACTGACTCTTGTAAGAATAAGATGGGTCTCTAAGTTCACAGAGAGACACCAAGTGTCTTCAACTATGGTGTGTGTGTGTGTGTGATATGAAGGTGGAAGCCAGGCAGATTCATCCTACACCCGTGTTTGATATCTTCTCAACTCTGGACTTTTAAACTTTAATTTCTTCTCACTCTCATCTCACCTGAGCAATTTATCTAGGTCCACTTGCTATAGCACTAATCCAACCATGTTATTTTGGCTGAACTCTCCATGAATCCTATTCCCAGTACAAACAGAAACTTCTTACCCTGCATTCAAAGCCTAACCTCTACTCTTTCTTCCAAGTTTAACTGGATCAACAAGTTTAACTAGATAACAAGTTTCACATGTTTTCATCATTTGTTTTGTCCTTTGCTGCCATCATGTCTTTGATTTGGCTGTTTCCTTATTCTTGAAGGCCTTCCCCATTTTCACTACTGGAAAAGTCAGCTTGGTGCTGTAGGGAAAGACATTTCTGGGATTCAGCGTAGGTTCTATCCTCAAATAGTTGTGGCTTGAAGTCTCACTTCACCCATTAGTTAAGTGGGGATGGCAATATCTATTTGGTAGGGCTGTTGAGGGGATTAGCTATAAAGTTGCATGCTAGTGTCTGGCATGTAGTTGGTGCCCAAAACTGTTGCTATCTCATTCTTCAAATGCATCTCAGTTGACATTTTCTTCAGGTATCCTCAACCTCTACAGATACTTACTGGTATCTCTTACTTACCTCTCTATGGCATTTGTGTTTTCTGCATTTTATTGAATATCCATGCACTTACTCCATCTCTCTCTTTAGGTTTTAAGCTCTTGAGGACAAACCTGGAGTTGTCTTTATCTTAGCCTCTGCAGAAAGTGCCTTGCAACTGGAGCAGTGACTTGCAGCTATGCTCAAAGTATTTAATAAACATTTGTTGAATTTAGTTGAAATGTATGAAACAACCTGATCCCATTATTATTCTGAGAAATGTCAGTCTTAAGAGCCACAGTCATGCCAGGCCATCATGCATTATTCATGCAAAATTACACCCAGTGCCCTGGTTTCTTGGTCCACCATCAGAGGAGGCAGGACAGTGCTGTGGGCTGCGAAAATTTACATTTCAGAAGATCTGACCTCTCTCCGCATCAGCACGTACAGTGAGGTTAACTTGGCATTGCCAATTACTGAACCAAAGTTCTTGTAGTTCTTTCTCATAGAAGTTCTGGCAGGAATACTGGGCTTTCCTTGCAAGTCCAGCTCAAATTTATTAATTTTTTCTTTTCAGATTTTTAGTATTTCAAAAGAAGCAAAACTCAAGTACTAAGTGCAGACCCAGAGGAGAGAAATTGTTCACTGAAAGACGAATTTCATTTGGCATTAGAAGAAAATGTTTGCGGAGAGGAGATACAGAAAATCTGGACATGGAAGTGCCTGGATCCTCCATGAGAAGATGCATACAGCATCTCCCTTTCTTTTCATTTCCTAACTTGCTAAAAAGTTTGAGGTTTTATGCTGTCCCAGAGTGAATAAGCCTATGATATGTATGTGGCTGATTTCATATACTCTGACAGCTAAATCACAGTTCTGACAGCTAAAAATCCATCTTCTGCCTCTTATCATACTGAGATGTTGATGTTATGTTGGTGTGTTTTCGAAGTATCCTGAAGCCATGCTTAGAGAACTCAGGATTTGCAGTCTTTTTAGAATTTAAAGCATACTTATTTTGAATTGATTTACTTACAAAATGACATTTTTCTGGGAGGAATGAACAATCAAGTAGAGATCATTTCGAGCTGAATTATACAAAAATCCACACTCTCTTTCCTCATGCATATTATTTTTGCCAAATCCCTCCCTAGCCAAGCCATGGTATCTTTGTAGACGCTGTTCGCTCTGCTTAGAATGCTCCCCCACCCATGTCCTTATGTGGGACCAGGTCATCTTCAGCTAGCATCACATGCCATCCTTTTCAACTCCAGGGAGAGTGAATTGCTCCCTCTTTCTCCCTCTTTTTGTTTCCCACACACATCTCTCTAATGCTACCTTTTTTTTTTAAAGTGCTGTAGTCATTTGTTTGTATGACTTTGTCCAGTTTCTCTTTGTTTCCCATGACCTGCATAAAAAGTAAAATACAATCCTCAAGTCAGTCTCAAGGAATTGGCAACAGTGAAAAGAAACAAAGCAGCTTAGAATTCTGCCCTACAATGGTAACAACCGTGGAAAGCTATTAAAAGATAAAAAGGCGACTCTAGGAGATGATAATGGTAAAGCACAAGGCAGAGGTGATCCACATACACATAGTCCCCAAAACAAAGTGGACAAAGAGATGGTGAGGATGTTTCCCGTTTCTCACCATTGAATGCTGTAAATAAGAAACAGATGTTTACTGTGAAGTCACTCTTTTATTATTTACTCTTGATTCTATTAGAAACCACCTTTCCCCACTTAGGTTATTTTTTACTAACTTTCCAAGCGGTGTTCAAAATAATAATTATATTTTATATGGAATAATTGGGTTCACTGTTCATTATTTATGCATTTTTATAGCAAAAGTTTCTCCAGTTAACACATTATTCTAGAGGGTCTTATCTAACTCTCTAATAATTTCAACAGAATAACTATTTGAGTTATATAATTTCTGAAAAATTTTCAGGTCCTATGTCTTTCATGAAAAAATAGTAGATTGACTGGACATATCCATCTTATATCTTTTTCTTTAAAAATTCTGAAAATGATTCATTGTCTTCAGACATTTTAAGTTGAGGTAGAGGAATGTGAAAGTATCTTAATATGGGTCCACTGGGAATTTTTATAGGTAGTATATCTTGAAGAGATAAATGCAAAGCTGAGAGATGGTAGATAGATATTATAGATAAAATATCTATATTCCCTCAGTCCTATTTCCATCCACCTAGTTCCCACCCCCATCTCACCACAGGTAAGATGATTTCTGTATCTAGTCAATAGATAGAACCACTGAAAGAGCTTTCTTATGCACAAACAAAAAACATAAATATATATTCTTATCCCTCCCCACACACTTTACAAAACAAATAAAAGGAAAAGGAGAGGAAATACTTATTTTACTTTGGTTGGAATGAAAGCAGGTGGTAGAAGACATGAAAAGAGGCATATTAATTCTCAGATTGAGCTGATGACTAGTGAAAAAGCATAAAAGAAGAAAATCTCCAAAGGATATAGCTCCTTATTTGCCAAAAAAGAAATTCTGAAGTTATGCTGGAATAGATAGATATAAATTGATAGTTATAGCACATGGGATATTTATGGAAGGTCTAAAGTTAATGATGAGTAATGTTAAAACAGAATATTTACCTTCTAAATCATACTAGAATAAAAGAAGAAACTAATGTTGCTCCTACATCAAAAATTTATAATAGAAAAGGACCCTCAAGGAAAATTAATGTTTAAAAGCATAAACTAGGATGACAGAACTAGTATTGCAATGATCATCATGCTATACACTTTGAAATAGTGGCTTGACAAATTGTAGTTTATTAGCCCTTGCAATGGAGAAGGCAATGGCAACCCACTCTTGTATTCTTGCCTGGAAAATCCCATGGACAGAGGAGCCTGGTGGGCTGCAGTCCATGGGGTCACGAAGAGTCGGACACGACTGAGTGACTTCACTTTACTTTTCACTTTCATGCATTGGAGAAGTAAATGGCAACCCACTCCAGTGTTCTTGCCTGGAGAATCCCAGGGACGGGGGAGCCTGGTGGGCTGCCGTCTATAAGGTCGCACAGAGTCAGACACAACTGAAGCGAATTAGCAGCAGTAGCAGCAGCAGCAGCCCTTGCAAGATGGTGAAGATAAAGGAAATAATCTTTGCAAGTACTGAAGGGTGATCTCAGAAAAAGCGTTTAAAACATTAAGTTAAGTGAAAAGCTGATATGTGCCTTGGGATTGCAGGTATGAAATAAATGTGGACAGGTGGAAGACCATGTAGCAGGGTAGAGTGTTGAAATTACAGGATTTATTTTTGTTTTTCTTAATTCATATTTCCTTATGTTTTGTATCATCTTTTCCTTTATTAAATTAAAAATGACCGTATCAATGATTAAAATCTATGAAACCACCTTAAACTATATTTTTAGAAGGTTAAAAATCTCCACTGCCCTCCATTCTAACCCTCTTGAGAGATTATCAACATTAACAACACGTTTTATTATCTTTCTGTATTTCTTTTATGATTAACACAAACACACATAGTTAAGACTTTTTGGTTGGTGCTGGTGTTTGAAATTTGCAAATTGTGTTTCTCATTTAACAATACACCATGGAAAGTGAGGGATAGTTCTATTTCAATCTTTTTTTTTTTTTTGGAGTGTGGTTGATTTATAATGTTTTAAGTGTGTAGCAATATCCCTAATTCCTACTTTGGTTCTTCCCAGATTTTTGCTTCTCTGAGCCATGATAAGATAAATATCATGTACATGTACTAGAGCTTTTATTCTGTTAGATAAATTTTCCCAAGTAGGATTTCTGGACAGTTGGTTGTATTGTCTATTAACACATAATTGACTGAAGACATATTAATGTCACTGGTATTAGTTTCTGCAAAAATCCTTTGGTCAATAATGTCTTTAAAAAGAAAGAACTTGGAGGAAAAAGTGAGTTTTTTATAAATTCATGCATATTTACTTTGGCCATAGCTCTTTGAGATCATGTTTTCACTTAGTCATTCACTCTGTGCTTCGTTATTCACAGCCTCATGTACACATGAGGTATAAAAAGCTGCACATATTTAAAGTGTACATTTAGTTCAGTAAATTTTGACATATGTACATACATGGAAAAGCATCAACCTAATTAAGATAAAAAAACATACTCATTGCCCCCAGTAGTTTCCCCATGCCTCTTTGTTATCCATACCTGCCTCCCATCTCCTGGGGAACCACTAATTTAAAGGAGAAAGCAAGCCAGTGCTGGGTAGGGGTTTCCAGATCCTGATCCTCCCCTTGCAGACCCCACCCCTTTCACTTTCCTAGGTTGGTCTTCTAGGATCAGCGGTCAGAAACACCAGGGTGCAAATCCTCACTTCTGCTGCTTTGCTGTGTGGCTGGTACGAGTCACTTTTACCTTTTATTCAATGTTTTAGGGACTTTCCAGGCACTGGGAATACTGCAGTGAAGAAAACCTACAAAAAATCTGCTCACTTGGGCTTACTCTAGTGTGGGAGACTGATCACCATCACTGGTCTATTGGATCTGGACCTTCCTATCTCTCTTTAGTTGCTACTATATCTCTCTCGTACCCTTTAATTTTTTTTTTTAAGTATAATTGCTTTACAGTGCTGTGTCAGTTTTTGTTCAACAGCAAAGTGAATCAGCCATACATATACATATATCCCCTTTTTTGGATTTCCTTCCTAAGTAGGTCACCACAGAGTACTAAGTAGTGTCATGTCCTATACAGTAGGTTCTCACTAGTTATCTATTTTATACGTGATAGTGTCTCTATGAGATGGTCATTTTTGTAGGATCATTTTTCTAGGTTCTTTCTTGGTCCATTCTGAATTAAATTTTAGGTCAGACAATGGAGGACACAGATTTTGAGAGAGAAAAGAAGGGTCATAGAAGGAGTAACAGAAGAGGTGATCAGGGCCAAAGAAGAAGAGAATTTAAAGAAAGGGAATTGCTCCACAGTTAGATGCTGGGGACAGACAGAGGAGAGTCGTTTCTTCTATTGATGGGGCAGAGAGGCTGTGCATGAAATGGCTTATGTATCGCTCCTGGGCACAAGGTGGGATGGCACTTCTTCCATTCCCTTGATGTTAGGAAGGTCCCTGTGACTTGTTCTCGAGTGAAATGAGTGCAGAAGTTACATGTGTTGCTATGAGGTAGAAGACTTTAAGAGCTGGTGTTCAATTTTCCATGTCTCTTTCTCCCTATCAGAGTGACAGATGACTTTCCAGTTATGGAGATTCCATAAACCAGAGCCCCTGAGTGAGGATGACATATGGCAGAGTGCCCCATCCCCTTACCTTCCAACCAATGTGAGATATACACATGTAGGATGAATGGGATATAAACCTTATTATTAGAAGCCATTAATATTTTATGGTTGTTTGTTTCTTTAGCATAACTTAGCCCATCCTGACTGATACAATCACCTAGAAAAGAGGTTCAGTTGAGAAATCCTGAACTCTAATGTCAAGGTGGTTAAAAAGTAATTAGATTGTAGCTCAGGGGGTTAAAGGATAGGGTGCGTAGTGAGGAAGTATAAATAGCAAGTGTTAAATTTCCTTGAAGGTTGCTTAGGGGCTATCAGAACCCAGTTCTACCAATTTGTTAAAAAATTCTCTTTGGGAAAATCCAGGAATAATTCTAGAACACATTAAAAATAAACTTAGAAACATTAACTGCATAAATAATGACAAAACCAGGGCATATACTATAGAACTCTTTATATATAGAATAAGATTCCAGCAGCTTTTATGCATCTCGGTGTGTACTGAAGATATAATAATATCACACAATAAATTCTTCTGTGTTCTAGGATAAATTTTATTTCTCCAGATGAAATATGTTTCGTTTTACTGGTTAATGAGAATTATGTCAACAACTCTACAAAACCCATGTGCCCTGTTCTTTTCTTGTTTAAGTTGCCAGGGAGTTTAAAAGATTATTTTTGCTTGGATGGTGTGGTACAATTCACTTCCCTTAGGGTCTAGCTCGTGGAGTAGAGCATGAGGCATGGGGTCATGTGGGAAGATCTGGGGGATGTAGACCACCCAGGGTGGCCAAAAGCAGCACAGGCTCTGCTCCTGATTGTTGCCAAGACAACTTGGAATATTCTATAACTTACAAAGTCCCACCAGACACACTATGGGAGCAGCAGAATGGAAAAAAAGTGTGCTTATATATGTGTGTATTGTTTGCATTTTACTGAGGATAACCCTTAAACCAGTAGTCACATAACTAGTACGGTCCAGCAACATCTTGAGAATCATTCAGTTTTAGTGGGAGAGTCTGAAGAAAGAAAACAATGCTGATAAGGACCTACTTCCCAGCAGATAAAACCAGGACTGCCTAGTTTTCAAGATCAGAATTCTTGAAACTGCAAATCAAATGCTCTTAGAGGGTTGTGAAATTAATTTAGAGCATCTCAAGTTTTTAAAAGATAAAATAAAATGGAATAGAAAATGTTAAGCATGCATCCCATGTAGTAAAGGTAAGGGTTCTTTTTTCTTTCTAAGTGAAGCTTCTGTTGCAGTGTATGTGTGTGTGTGTCCTGGGTTGTGATTAAGAATGCATTTCTTCCTGGGATTCTGGTCAAAGCCATTTGAAAGTCACTGGCCTAGAGACATACAGAACCTAAATCTATCCCATGAGGAAAGGGGCTGGCCAGTAACACGGAGAGACTAAAGCTGAGTGATACCATAAGATAGGTGAAGCCTGGACATTAGGAAGCTGACACCCATGTTAGTACCACTGACTAATGAGGGATCTGGGCCTTACCAAGCGTGCAGAGAAGAGCGCTTTAAATGAGCGTGCAGCTTTGGCCTGGCTGAACATAGTTTGTTAGAGTCAATAAGTGTTTAAATTGGCATACCATGTCAGTAGCAATTTGTATTAAATCTCTCTCTTTGATCTTGGATCAATTTCCTCCTGCATAATAAGCCAGAGGGATAACCTGAGAGAGAGACTGAAGGTCAAAGGAAAGGAGTGGTGCTGAGCAGAGGGCCCTGGGGTAGGGCCAGAGCAATGTGTACAGGGGTGCACGGGAGAGGAAGTCCGAAGCCTGGAGCATCAGGAACAGGTCAGGGCTGGGGCTTCAGGGCAAAGACCTTGGAGGCATTGAAGATTTGATTTTAGGTGATTCTCTTGCCCAATGTGAGGGCACACCTGAGAGGTTCAAATTTGCACGAAGGACCGAATATCCTTCCTTTAGTTACATGGCTTTTTTTTGGTGGTGGTATTTTATTTTAGGATGCTAAGGCCTTTGAATCTTTCATTAAAAGTTATTTCAATTCTTTTGCTAAACCAGCAGCCTGAGAATGATAAATAACTAAATAAAGATTGGTAAGACTATAGCTCATCTTATTTTATGTCTTAGCCTCTTGTTTCTACTACCCTATTGAGAGTTTATAGGCTGTAGCTCTTTTCCTATCAGTGAAGTTTTAGAGAGCAGCCAATGTACCCAAGTAATGCCTGTTCTTGGGACTCACAGACACTTTAAGCTGTCATCAAAGTTTTCTCTTAAAACATTACTTTCTATCTTTTCAAGTTTATTGCAGCATAATTTTCCAACCTCTGAAGACTGTTCCAACCATGGAACCAGACTTATCACTGAGTTGAGATTTTTCTCCCCTGCTTTATTTTCAACACTCTGGCTTTGCCTGGCATGCTGCAAAGATCTTATACTCATCCAGTCTAAAACTGTAATTCTGAGCATGCACAGTGTCACACAGGGAAATTGGTATCAAAGAATTCTATTTAGGTTATTGTTCATGATAGAGGGTACAATATGTGCTTGTTGGAACATTTATCTTTCTTTGTTGTTAGGAAGATTGTAAGAATGAAAAGAATCCCCATTTAGGATAGTAGCATATTTTATTTAACCGAACACTGTTTAATAAACAGGAACACATGTAAGGTAAGATACAATCTAGAGCAGTATTAGTTTTTTAAAAAATTGAATATAAATCTTTACTTAAAAAATTAACCTTTCTCATAATGCTAATTGCATTTGGCTAGTACCTTACTTTCTTGCTTTTATTTATCTCATTTTTGTTTATTTACACCTTGCAGAGAAAATTGGTCTGTAAAGACTTACCCTTTGGCCCATTACTGCCTCTAACAATCACTTCAGGAGCTGATCTGCATCCTGATCATTTGACCTTGTGTGTTCTTCAGTTCAGTTCAGTTGCTCAGTCGTGTCTGACTCTTTGCAACCCCATGAATTGCATCATGCCAGGCTTCCCTGTCCATCACAAACTCCTGGAGCTTGCTCAAACTCATGCCCATCGAGTCAGTGATGCCATCCAGTCATCTCATCCTCTGTCATCCCCTTCTCCTCCTGCCCCCAATCCCTCCCAGCATCAGGGCCTTTTCCAATGAGTCAACTCTTCGCATGAGGTGGCCAAAGTACTGGAGTTTCAGCTTCAGCATCAGTCCTTCCAATGAACACCCAGAACTGATCTCCTTCAGGATGGACTGGTTGGATCTCTTTGCAGTCCAAGGGACTCTCAAGAGCCTTCTCCAACACCACAGTTCAAAAGCATCAATTCTTCAGCGCTCAGCTTTCTTTATAGTCCAACTCTCACATCCATACATGACCACTGGAAAAACCATAGCCTTGACCAGATGGACTTTTGTTGGCAAAGTAATGTCTCTGCTTTTTAATATGCTATCTAGGTTGGTAATAGCTTTCCTTCCAAGGAGTAAGCATCTTTTAATTTCATGGCTGCAGTCACCATCTGCAGTGATTTTGAAGCCCTCCAAAATAAAAAGTCTGACACTGTTTCCACTGTCTCCCCATCTATTTCCCATTAGGTGATGGGACCAGATGCCATGATCTTAGTTTTCTGAATGTTGAGCTTTAAGCCAACTTTTTCACTCTCCTTTTTCACTTTCATCAAGAGGCTTTTTAGTTCTTCTTCACTTTCTGGCATAAGGGTGGTGTCATCTGCATATCTGAGGTTATTGATATTTCTCCTGTCAGTCTTAATTCCACCTTGTGCTTCTTCCAGCCCAGCATTTCTCGTGATGTATTTTGCATATGAGTTAAATAAGCAGGGTGACAATTTACAGCCTTGACGTACTCCTTTTCCTATTTGGAACCAGTCTGTTGTTCCATGTCCAGTTCTAACTGTTGCTTCCTGACCTGCATACAGGTTTCTCAAGAGGCAGGTCAGGTGGTCTGGTATTCCCATCTCTTTCAGAATTTTCCACAATTTATTGTGATCCATACAGTTGCAGACTTTCGCGTAGTCAATAAAGCAGAAATAGATGTTTTTCTGGAACTCCCTTGCTTTTTTGATGATCCAGCGGATGTTGGCAATTTGATCTCTGGTTCCTCTGCCTTTTCTAAAACCAGCTTGAACATCTGGAAGTTCACGGTTCACATATTGCTGAAGCCTGGCTTGGAGAATTTTGAGCATTACTTTACTAACGTGTGAGATGAGTGCAATTGTGCAGTAGCTTGAGCATTCTTTGGCATTGCCTTTCTTTGGGATTGGAATGAAAACTGACCTTTTCCAGTCCTGTGGCCACTGCTGAGGTTTCCAAATTTGCTGGCATATCGAGTGCAACACTTTCACAGCATCATCTTTCAGGATTTGAAATAGCTCAACTGGAATTCCATCACCTCCACTAGCTTTGTTCGTAGTGATGCTTCCTAAGGCCCACTTGACTTCACATTCCAGGATGTCTGGCTCTAGGTGAGTGATCACACTATTGTGATTATCTGGGTCATGAAGATCTTTTTTGTACAGTTCTTCTGTGTATTCTTGCCACCTCTTCTTAATATCCTCTGCTTCTGTTAGGTCCATACCATTTCTGTCCTTTATTGAGCCCATCTTTGCATGAAATGTTCCCTTGGTATCTCTAATTTTCTTGAAGAGATCTCTAGTCTTTCCCATTCTGTTGTTTTCATCTATTTCTTTGCATTGATCACTGAGGAAGGCTTTCTTATCTCTCCTGGCTATTCTTTGGAACTCTGCATTCAAATGGGAATATCTTACCTTTTCTCCTTTGCTTTTTGCTTCTCTTCTTTTCACAGCTATTTGTAAGGCCTCCTCAGACAACCATTTTGCCTTTTTGCATTTCTTTTCTATGGGGTTGGTGTGTTCTTAGCTCTAATTAATTCTAAAACTGAAATTTTTCTCACTCTATTCAGTAACCAATTTCTTAAAGGAGTCAGGCTCTCAACTGCCTTATGAACATTTAAAACCTATAGGAAAAATCAAAACTAAATAAATTTAAAAGCCCAAACAGATTTTTTTTCACAAGCTTCTGTACTGCTCTTCCATTTTTACAACCATTCAAATATATATTTTTATAAAACACAAAAAATGTCAATGGAAAAGATCCTATATGCTCCTCCTTATTTATTCTTGTCCCTACCTACTCCCTGCAAAGAGCCAACAAAAATTTTCTTAAAGGGAATTTGCTTTGCTTTGGGAGACAACAAAAGTGAACTTTAAAGAAAACATGGTGTAGGTGTGTGCTGGGATTTCTAATCACCCCTTCTTTGGCTGGCTTGAAAAATTAAGAGCTCCGTGTCCTATGTGTAACCAGCTGTGCATGGCTCTTCATTGCTTTGAACAGTTCCAGATCCTTAGTAATTTGAGTCTATCTCAAAAATTACTGAATGGCACGGCAAGAAATTAAACTAAAAA